>NC_135890.1:41451640-42849009 GCF_964194155.1 Cetorhinus maximus | reverse complement strand
TGGGTGTTGATCACTTGTACATACTGTTCACTATTGTCAATTAGCTCCTAAGAATGTCTCCCTGCCTATGGCTCTGTGTTCTGACAAGCAGTTTCCTTGTCACTCAGATGTGAAGCCTTTCTGCACAAGATAAAAGGCAGGTGTCTCAGTCTAGGGCCACTTCCCTGTGCTCTGTGCGGCCTTCAGACCATAGTGATGGTCCAGCCTCACACTCCCTGGAAACATTACTGATGCCTGCACCTCGGTGGTGCTGGTCATTGCTGCCAGAATGTAGTGGGCGGGCGCCATAGAGGTCTCTCATACTCTTAGCGTGCTCTCAGCACTTTTAAGGTGGGGCTGACCCCATCACACCTGCATCTGCGACCAGTGATGCTGTGCACCAGCTCCTGAAGGGCTCTGTTGCTGAAGGTGGACAAAGCATCAGATGCGTCTAAAAGTTTCATGCCTGCATCTCTGAGATGGCCCTGATCATGGAGCACAAGCGAGCTGCCCTCAGCCAGACAGGAGTCAGACATTCTCAGAGGCTATGTGAAGATCTATGGAGTGTCCTCACTGCATGTTGTCATCATCCCCCTGTGAGCGAGTGACTATTTGGGCCTCCACTGCATCTCCATGACAGGAGCCTTATTGCAGAGGGTATTAGCGCTGCCATAAGCCAGACTGGAGTCAAACGTTCACAACAGTGATATGAGGGTCCATGAGGGCACCTCACTGCATGTCGTCATCATCCTGCACAAATATGGCAGCTGTGAGGGCCTCCCGAGCACGCCTGCCTCATCTAGCCAGTGCGAGAGCCTCATCCCCATCATCGTTACCATCGAGGACCTCCTCATCCTCATCCCCGTCGGCGTCCTCCTCATCCCTAGAGACCTCCAGCTCCTCCATCTCCTCCTCAGCCAGCTCTTCTCCCCATTGCAGTACCAGGTTGTAATGGGCGCAGTAGGCGACAACGATGCATAACACCCTCTGCAGACTATATTGCAGGGCTCCACCAGACCGGTCCAGGTCCCAGAACCGCATCGTCAACATCCCGATGGTCTGCTCGACCAAGTTGTGAGCTGCTGCATGAGCCTCATTATAGCTTCGCTCTTCTGCAGTCTGAGGCCGCCATACGTGTGTCATCAGCCATGGCTTCCGTGGGTGGGCCTTGTTCCCAAGGAGCCAACCCTGCAACCTCTGTGGACCCTAGAAGACTGCAGGGATCTGCAAGCGACTCAGGATGTAGGCGTCTCCCTAGAAACCGTGCGCACACCTACAGGATGCGTTTCTGGTGGTTGCACACCAGCTGCATGTTCAGTGAGTGGAAGCCCCTGCAGTTGATGTAGTCCACCGAGTGTAGCGATGGAGACCTGAGCGCCTCATGAGTGCAATCAATCGCACCCTGCACCTGTGGGAAACCCCAGATCAGGGCTAATCCAATGGCCCTTGCATCCTCGCTGTCCCGGTCCCAGGCGAAATGCGCAAAGTTGTGTGCCACGGAAAAGATGGTATCCGTAGCCTCATGGATGCATTTGTGGGTGACAGACGGTGAAATCCTACAGAGGTCACCTGTGGAGCCCTGAAAGGAGCCACTGACATAGAAATTGAGCGCCACGGTCACTTTCACAGCCAATGGCAGTGGATGCCCTCCTTGTCCCCTTGGCGCCAGGTCCTGTGAGATGTGAGACACCAGGTCCCTAGACATGCGCAGTCATTGGCAACACTGGTTCTCAGTCATCTACAGGAATGTCAGGCGGCGCCTATAGACCCTGGGTGTCGCTAGGCCACGGCTCGCTGTCACTCCTGGACAGCATGTGCGGGAACCCCAGCTGCCCCTTCTTCATGAGGTTGCTGCTCCTGCCTTTGCACAGCCAGGTGCCTCAGTCACACCCTCCTCCGTCTTCTATGGACTCTGTAGGCCATCAGGCATACAGCTAGGTCACCAGGTTCCATGATCTTGATGTGGTCCTTCTGCAGCATTTAAGAGAGAGAGAGGCGTGGTTATCATGGCTGTACTTTGCACCTTTCTGGCCCTGTGTGACCACCCCTTAACACTTCTCGGAGAATGCTGGTCACCCCTCGGATGGCCAGAGATGAGTGCGCTGCATGACTGCCCTGTCAACCTGCAACATGGGGCACACTGGTCCAAAGCAGGATGCTGAGATTGCAAGGGGCTGTGAGCACCTCCAGCAGTGACTGTTACATGGCCAGTGTTAGCGACGAGATTGTACAACGTGTGCAGTCCAACTGCTCTACGGTCCAATAGAGCGGTGGTGGACTCGAAGACTGTGCCGGGCTTTGGGGTGGGGGTGGGTGCGGGCTGGGGGCAATGGGGGAGGTAAGGTATGGAGCGTTAGGTGGCCCTTTGGTGCTTCCGCGTTGTTTACATGGTTGGGCAGGCTAGGCACCCGACCCTAATCTTATCACTGGGGCTGCGCCTGATCTGTCTCAGTTGCTGAGGCATGGTCAGTTTATACAGGTCCCTATTGCGTGGCCACTTCCCTCGCTTACCCTGCCCCCCACCTTGATTGCCTGTGCACAGGGTGCAGCACCAGGGCAGCACTTGACCCCCCCCCCAACCCCACCCCCCACCCCCACCCCACTACCAACAATGGTCACCTCTGAGGCTGGCCAGCACTTGCCCCCAGACACCCAGCCCCCTCAGCAGTCGCCTCTAGGGCCAGACTTCAGTTGCTCCCGCCCACTGGCACCCCTGAGATCTGTAAACAACGGGTGAGCTGTGGAGAACGCTGCTGCTCAATCACCTCAGTTCCCCCAAAGTGAAGGCTGCCAAGTGCACGTTGCCTGCGTGCTGTTGTGTAACATCCCGCCGACATGGATGTTCGATACGGCGTGGTCCGAGAGCCTGGCGGGATGGCCTTTTAATGATATGCCGATGTATTATAATTAGCTCCCTACCGAACGCGGCCCGCCGTCAGCGGGCTGAGTGGACAATCATGACTTGGCCTTCCCGCCGTCATGAAGCAGGTCGCGCCATATTTTCCACACAGGCCACCGATCACACCCGCCACCAGCGGGCTCAGAAAGTTCCACCCAGACCGTGTCCTCAATTTCCAGGCCATTTTCAGAGTGTGATTGTGCAGAACACAGCAGATTACCACAATTTAAAAGACATTGCGAACAAAGCAGAGAGAGTCCCCAGATTAATCTAGGCACCTATGTTTTCCCTTCAATGTGACAATGACCTGCTGAATTTTAGTTCAAGTGCAGAGATGAGCCCCATTATTGCATTCCTCGGCTTCTGATGGTGATCCTTCATAATAATGTCAGAAACCACAGTCTTTAATACCTCTAGTTTCCAAGAAGCCAACAGCACTTTGTATTTGATTCCAGGAGAGTGCAGGAAGGATGAATGAATTACAGATACTTCCTGCTGTCTGGGTGTGGATGTGCAGAAAGATAGCCTCACATTAATGGAAAATAAAGGAAATCCCTTAATATCATTCAGTGGGTTGAAAGTTGCTCCAAACAATTGTAGAAACCCAGTGATCCATGAAAACCTTTCACTTGTTCGCTCACATGTTTTGTTGACAAACAGGACATTCATTACTTCACTTATGTAAGAATTGGCAGCAAACTGAGTTGGCTAAATTTGCTCGTGGTTCATTGGGATGAGCAAAAGAATTTCAATGAGTTAATGCACTGCAGTAAGTGTTCTCCTTTCTGCATTATCTCTTTTCCAAATGCAGTTAAAGCACCGCATATGTACAAAAGACATGATACACAATAGTAAATGTGGTGATGGAGGACCAGAGGCTCCTAATGGCAAACATTATGAATGGAAGTCTGTTAAGGACAGGTTTGGGAGTGAACTGAAACCCTCATACCCCTTCCTGAGCTGCCTGTAATCAGTGTGGTTTCTAGAGAAGATGTGTGTTTCTGAGCCCCCGTACCCCCCAACCCACCACCACCCCATGTCTGTGAAACATGTGGATATTTGGCACTTGATGGACTGCAGCGGTTCAAGAAGTTGGCTCACCACCACCTTCTTAAGGACAATTAGGGATGGGCAACAAATTTTGGCCTTGCCACCAATGTCCACATCACATGAAAGAATTTTTTTTAATTCTCACATGTTCTTGCACTAAGCTATTGCATGGCAAAACAGTTTTTATTGAAGTGAATTGCTGTAATTCATGTGTTATGGCTGCAAAGTGGTATGTAGGATATCCAAGTTTAGGACTCTTCAAATCTGAACTTGGGTCAAAACTCCAAAATTAATCAGTGCAAATTTGAACCATCTATTTCTCAGTCATTATATTAATACACTGGAGAGTACTTCCACTGTGTTAGCAGGCAGTGAACAAAGTTAAATGCACTGACCTGGATCTATCAGCCTGAGGTGGGGTCAGGTTTAAGTTACGATGTAGACAAGGCAGTCATAACATGTGCTGAAGCTCTGTGACACTGTGGTGTGCATTGGCTTCTGAAGCATTGATAACTTCACCTGTTATTCTGGGGTCAACTCAGTGTAACCCTCAACCCTGCCCAACTAGTTCCCTCCACCTCACTGGGAACGAGGCACTTATTTGGCATGTCCCATTCAAGGAAATACAAAACAGATCTAACCCTTAGACAGCCAGCACAGTCAAGGGAGTGACAATCTTCAGGGTTGAACTTCCTTAGCTAGCTAAGAGGGAATAAATTTTCCTGTTACTCAAGATTCAATTCTTTTAAATCTGGAATAAGGCTGGTAATAAAGGATTGATGTTACGAGACATCTAGTGTACTACTACCCATATCATTCCCGAGGCCCGAATTTTACGCTGGTTGTGAGGGCGCGCACACAACCTGACAGCGCTTGAAATCAAGCGACGTCATCGCGCACTTGTGCAATATTTCGCTCGGTGGGCACGCACAGCAGTCGGAAGCATGCCTGTCGACAATTAAACCCATTAAGGAAGCAATTGAAATCGATTTTACGTGGCCTGTCCACTATTACAGTTGGCAGACTGGCTGAAACCTCGATTCAGGGTGGGATGAAATGTCCGGGGCAAAACGTAATAAAAAAAGATACCTGGGGACTGATGTTTTTTGAGTTCTGCTGTCAGGTGCTTAAATGTTCAGCATAGACACAGTTTGGTGCATTTTTTTCTGTCATTTAATCTGTCCAAGTCTGCAGGTCCCTGAAGCAGCTCAGCAGCAGCCGTCTGCCTTCAGGGAGCTCACTTAAGCGCCCACCCGCAACCTCACTTTTGTCGGCGCCCGCCCTCTTCCTGCACTACCTGTCCCCGGCAGCGCTGAGACTTTCTCAGCATGCGTTTTACACTGGCTGCCTGTTAATTGGCCAGCCAGCGTGAAATTGTGTTCACGAGCCGATCGCGGGTAGAAGCGCATTTCACGTCCACTTCCAGGCCCACCAATCGCGTGCACCCAACAAATGAAAAGTTCAGACCTCTACCTTTCCAGCAGGTTATTACTGTTTTTTAGCTAAAGATTAATTTATAGATTTTTGTTTTCTCTGCGATATTCGGTTTGATAATCTAACAAAATTAACATATAAAACCGTGAATGCTTGTGAAGAGGTTTTATCACAATCACAATTTTATCACATGGGATTCCCCTGGTGGCTCATTGGGAACTGTGCTGATTCGCTGATCTCAGCCAGAAGAACAACTGGAGTCTTGTGATGGACCTTGGGATTTTTGCTTATGAACTCAGCTGAATGAATTTTGCTGTAATGTGATTCAGGGAAAATTTAAAGTGGAGAAGTTGTGCACAAGATGAACGATGAAAGTTAAAAATAACCCATCAGAAGGGAGCAAAGAACAGAAACTCAGTAGTTCAGACATTGGCATCACCAGATCTAAAAAAATATTATAAAAAGGTGTAGAACTGAAATAAACAATTCAGCATTGCCTTGTTTATTTAATTTAATTCTGAAGACTTCCCATGCATTCTTGTTTGGTCACGAATTAATAGAGGCTGGAGCTTGAATGAAACATTAAGATTATTATGAGAGACTTGATTAAAACAAGAGCCAGAACTTCTCCTTCAATTATTTACTTTGGATGTTCACATTTTTATGCACCGACTTCAACAGAATCACTTGTTCTGCTTGGTTTCAATCTCCCATTGGACTAAGACCACACTTGCTGATGTAATGTGGAAGGAACAGCAAACACCAGGCTTGTGGCTCGATTAGTCAAAGACTCTGAAGTATGTTTGATTCTAACAAGGACATATTGATAAAGGGACATTGAGATTTCACTGAAGAAATAGTTAACAGTTGGATCACTTCAGACAGATGGTATTAATTGTATTAATTTTCAAAATAAAATGTATTTTTGTGCTTCGCATTTACAAGTCGAAATGTCTCTCTTACATTAGGTGTAGATGGCTCTGTGCATTCCCTTGTTCCCAGGTCTGTGGACGATACACCACCACATGACAGTTTTGGTTAGTGGTCATTATTATTTTGATTAACATATTTGTGCATCTCACTAAACCTAATTAAAGGAGAAATTTTTGCCCCTAAAATATCAGAGCTAATTATTTCTTCTTTGCTTTTAGGGAGCTGTTACACATGGGGGAGAGGAGCATTCAGGACTTTTCAGGATGATTTTTTTTATTTCACATCCAAGTGCAACTTCATACTGAGTCGTCAGTGCAAGGGTCCTGCAGAGGATTTTAACATACAGATCTGCAGAGGATCAGATGGCAATCTGGAACACATTCACATGCTCATTGAAGGTGTTTCTGTTATTATGGAGAATAAAACAGTTAGAGTTAAAGATGTGATGTAAGCTATACTCATATGATCTATAATAAAGGCAAAATACTGTGGATGCTGGAAATCTAAAACAAAAACAAAAACTCAGCAGGTCTGACAGCAACTGCGGAGAGAGAGACAGAAATAACATTTTGAATCCATATGATTCTTCTTCAGATCTGAAGAAAAGTCATACGGACTGGAAACGTTATCTCTGTCTCTCCCTCCACAGATGCCCTCATATGATCTATTGTGGGTTTAATTACAAAACCTTCAGCCCAAGTTTCCTCTTCTTCAATATATTTTTATGGAGGCTGAATATCAAAGCCTGGAAAATTCTTATCACTTGGAAATAGTTACTAGTAATACAGAGCTTCTCAAATATCTGGAGAGTCTTTATTACAAAAAGCTAAACCCTTAGAACAAAAGCAAGCGCACAAAACAGCTGACCAGTTTCATGTATATTTCTCTTTGTAGCAGAGAAGGGTTGTTTTTTTTTAATTGGGTCAGACTCTCTTTTACTCCTAATAAGTTATTGATTCCACTCAATTGTTTTGTAGAATAAAACTGCCGTACGATGATAAAATCATTACTATCCAGAAATATGGAGTTTACACACGCATTTCAAACAGGAAACATACAATATCTCTGATCTGGAATCACCGTGATTCATTGTCGGTAAGATAATGCAGAGAGCCTATTATGCATTTTTATTGTGGTTTATATGGACACTTCAAGCAAAAATTTGATGTATGTCTACCTTCCTGCAAGTGAAGTACTGTGTCTTGCATAGTGCCATGGGTGCTCCCTCAAGTAGTTCAGTCAAGTGTCCATTCTTCATATTTGAACATAAACAACCAAGTTCAGCAGGCTTCTTGAGGACAGAGAGCCTGAGCTTAACTTCTCACCCAAAAAAACACATCTGACAATATAGCAGAAAGTTAGCAACAATGGAGGAGCTGCATGGAGTGCTGCTGAGGTAGAGCTGAGTGCCATCAGTGTACATGTGGATACTGACAGTGTTTTCAGATCCTGTCACTGAGGGGCAGCATATTGATGAGAAATAGAGGGGCCAAGGATAGAATCTTGGGGGATGCCAGAGATCATAGTGAAGGAGCCAGGTAGGAAGGGTTTTTGATAAGCAGAGCTTTCTTGATAAAACCTGCTCTTGAAAAATTTTGACTTAAGTAAACTGTGTCATGAACAATGAGAATCACCCATGGTCTCAGTCTTACTGTGGATGCATTCCGGGTAAAGACTACAATCCCTTAGATGCAGGTAAAGTCAGTTCCTGAACTTGTTTGTGCCCTTCTCTGTAAGAACTTTTAACAGGACTTTGATGTATGGGCGAGGTTATGCACCCATGGTGGGATTCACTCGCTGTTTATTTTAATGCTTTGGAATAGGTTTAATACATATTTAATTAAAGTTAAATCTCTTTTATAGGGTAATTTTCTTTCTTTTATCACTATTACTCATTTATATGTTTTTTTAATATAATAAATGAACAATGTACTGTGCCCAAAATTAATTTCTGTATGGACAATCAAGCGGAATTGAATTGAATTGAAAACATTGTGTAAGGACCACTTGATTGTCTATACAGAAATTCATTTTGGGCATCCCAGAACATTTTGCAGTCAATTAGGTACGTTATTGAAATGTAGGAATTGTAGCAGCTGATTTGTGCACAGCAAGATTTCACAAACAGCAATGAGATCATGACAAGATACATCTGTTGTTAGGTCTGAAATGAGAGATAAATATTGACCAGGGTAGTGGGAGAACTCCCCTATTTGTCTTCAAAATAATGCCATCTTCCTTTTACATCTTCCTGAGAGGGCAGATGGTCTCTTGCTTTAACATCTTGTCCAAAAAATAGCACCTCCAACAATGTAGTGCTCCCTCAGTACTGTACTGGAGCTACAGCCTTGATTTTGTGCTCAAGTCTTGGAGTGGGACTTGATTCCAAGTCTTCGGACTCAGAGGCAAATTGCTACCAACTGAGCCACAGCTGACCCTTTCAGATTGTGCTATAATGATGTTAATTCATCACTAACCCTATCACCACAGAATTCTTTCAATTCAAATCCAGGCAATTGGTCCACAAGATACACAAGTTACAGATGGTTGTTCACAGAATTATTTCTGAAAGAAACTCAGTTACCAAAACGTGTACATTTTAATTAGGTATTTGGAATTTCTTATCTTTTATTCACAGATAACTCTTGATACTAAATACAAAAATCAAACTTGTGGCCTTTGTGGGAGTTTTCAAGAAGGAACTGGAATCAAAACTGGTAATTAAGATCACCAAGACACAAAAGAGATTAACCAAATTTTAGTATTGTACTTGCAGATTTCCTATGATTTTATTCACAGCTAGAGGGGATAAGCTGTTTTAAAGAGCAAGGATGTACATGTTGGAATGTAGAATGTATTAGTCAGGTAACATATCAGTGGGTAAGCTAAGAATATAATTAATCAACAAGTGTAAAATACACACCAGTGTGGAAGGAAAAGATAATGTAAAGCTAAAACTTGCGCAAAGAATGCAAGAGAAAGCAATATGACAGAATGAACATTTTTAGAAATGGAGTCTGAGCATTGAAAAACTGCATTGGCCATCCAGTGGACACAATGGCCAGAATCTTCAGGTCGGCAAGTGGGGGCCGGACCTGCTCGCTGACACATAAAATGACGCGTGGTGACGGCGGGCGTGCGTCCCGACATCACAGCGCATCATTCAGGTCCTCAGTTCAGCAGGTGCGCACCGGAGTCTGCTGCGTATCCGCTGAACTGTCAAAGGCCTGTTAAGGCCATGTAAAAGCCAACTAACATAATTAACTGAGCTGCCCGTCCAACCTTAAGGTTGGCTGGCAGGCGAAGAGTCCAGGCGGCCTTCGCATTTATCATGAAACCACTTCCATGGGCGGGAT
Organism: Cetorhinus maximus; assembly: GCF_964194155.1. Classification (NCBI taxonomy): domain Eukaryota; kingdom Metazoa; phylum Chordata; class Chondrichthyes; order Lamniformes; family Cetorhinidae; genus Cetorhinus; species Cetorhinus maximus. Next base: position 42,839,358 of record NC_135890.1, on the reverse strand, counting down.
GAGATTTCATGAAGGTTTTTAAAGTTTAATAAAAATTTTTAATGAAATTCATTGACATGTCCCAGCTCATGTGACACTGTCACATGAGGGGACATGTCTTAAAATTTTTTTTTTTAATTTATTGAATTTTTTGATAATCAAACTGACCTCCCTGAGGCAGATCTGTGCTTCAGGGAGATTTCTGCGCTTTTTCACACGCATGCGCAAAAGAGCGCAGGCCCTGATTCAGCCTACTCCCACCCGCCTGCACAGGGAGCGCTCAGCGCTTCCAGATGCGCGTCACGCTGGGCGGGCCTTAATTGGCCCGCACACATAAAATGGCTGTGCACCCGCACCCACTCCCGCCCAACCCCCCCCCGACAGGGAGAAAATTCTCCCCAATGTGTAATTACAGACAAGTTTACACGGCAAAGTCCATAATGAACGTGGATATAGAATTCATAATGCAAAAAAGTGATAATAGGAAGTCAAATTGTAGGAAGTGTGTGCAGATACCAGATTTTAAATCTACAGGGTATTATAAATAGATAGATACAGATGATTTTTTAATATTTCCTAAGAAATATAAAATTTCTGTTAGCATTTCATTGATTTGCAGCACCTGTCATCTTATGGTATCTTTCCCTTGGTTTGAGCAGATTCTGATGATGCTATACATAACATCATGGTTGTAAATCAGCTGGATGTTCTGGGTCATGTATGTGTTGATGATCAACCTACAGGTTCAACATGCACAACAGCTAATGTAAGTTACAATCAGATTACTTTAAACATTGTAAAGCAATTTCTTCACAGTCATTGTAAAAATGAATCACCTTTCCTTTGTGATCAATTTCCAATAATGAACATGAATCTAAGAGAATCTAAGACAATCTGCAACATATTTACCTCTCACATTGAATGTGTGTTATTTTATGGCCTAAAATTAGGAGCAGAGCTGTGGGAAAAGGCAAAGAATTTAATTTTATATTTATATGCAGTATTTCCTGCTCCTTCGTCAGCGTCCTGAGAAGAATGAGTCAACCATTTACATGGTTCAATCATCAAAGGTGGGCAGACAGGAGTTTTTTATCCATTCATGGGATGTGGGCTTTGCTGGGTGGGCCAGCATTTATTGCCCATCCCTTAATTGCCCTTGAGAAGGTGGTGGTGAGCTGCCTTCTTGAACCATTGCAGTCTATGTTCTGTAGGAACTCCCAAAAAGCTATTAGGAAGGAAGATCCAGGATTTTGACTCAGCATCAGTGAAGAAACAGTGATATAATTCCAAGTCAGGATAATGTGTGACTTGGAGGGGAACTTGCAGGTGGTGGTGCTCCCATGCATCTGCTGCCCTTGTCCTTCTAGGTGGTTGAGGTCACGGGTTTGGAAAGTGCTGTTGAAGGAACCTCGGTGAATTCCTGTAGTGCACCGTGCAGATGGTACACACTGCTGCCATTATGCATCATTGATGGCAGGAGTGAATGTTTAAGGTGGTGGATGGGATGCCAATCAAGTGGGCTGCTTTGTTCTGGATGGTGTCGAACTTCCTGAGGAAGTGGAGAGTGTTCCATCACACTCCTGACTTGTGCCTTGTAGATGGTGGACAGGCTTTGGGAACTGAGGAGTTGAGTTATTCGCTGCAGAATTCCAAGCTCCTGACTTGCTCTTGTAGCCACAATATTTATATGGCTAGTCCAGTTCAGTTTCTGGTAAATGGTAACCCCCAGGATGTTGATAGTGGGAGATTCAGTGTTGGTAATGCCATTGAACATCAAGGGGCGATGGTTGGATTCTCTTTTGTTGGAGATGGTCATTGCCTGACACCTACGTGGTGTGAATGTTACTTGCCACTTATCAGCCCAAGCCTGAATATTGTCCAGGTCTTGCTGCATATGGACACGAACTGCTTCAGTATCTGAGGAGTCGTGAATGGTGCTGAACATTGTGCAATCATCCGCAAACATCCCCACTTCTGACCTTATAATGGAAGGAAGGTCATTGATGAAGCAGTTAAAGATGGTTGGGCCGAGGACACTGCCCTGAGGAACTCCTGCAGTGATGTCCTAGAGCTGAGATGATTGACCTCCAGCAACCACAACCATCTTCCTTTGTGCTAGGTATGACTCCAACCAGTGGAGATTTTTACCCCAATCCCTATTGACTTCAGTTTTGCTAGGGCTCCTTGATGCCACACTTGATCAAATGCTGCTTTGATGTCAAGAGCAGTCACTCACACTGCACCTCTAGGGCAGTATTTTCCCCCTATTGGGGGGGGATGTTGATGCGCTCCCATGTGCACAGAAGAGTGCACTCATCTCCCTGAGGCTAAGTGCTGCCTCAGGGAGATCGCCTCTACTTTCAGAAATATTAAAAATAGAAAAAAAAATTCCCTTACATGTCCCCTCACGTGACAATGTCACATGAATTGGGACATGTTCATAATTTTCAAAAAAACTTCATTAAAATTTTAAAATCCCTACATGAAATCTCATCCCGCCCGTGGATGAGGTTTCATGTATTTTCTAGTTGCCGCCTGGGCTCCTCGCCTGCCCGCTAACCTTATGGTTGGACGGACAAGTCCACTAATTAGTTTAATTGATCTGTCAATGGCCTCATTGCTGCGCCCCCACCTTCCTGAAAATTTAAATGGGGCGTGGTGACGTCAGGAGTTCCGCCCGACATCACCGCGCATCGGCGAGCGGGCCCCACCTCTGCTCGCCAACGGTAAAATCCTGCTCCTAGAATTCAGCTCTTTTTGTCCATGTTAGGAACAAGGTTATTATGAGGTCAGGAGATCAGTTGCCCTGGTCGGACCCAAACTGAGCATCAGTGAGCAGGTTATTGCTGAGTAAGTGTTGCTTGATAGCACTGTCAATGACACTTTCCATCACATTACTGACAAACGAGAGTGGACTGATGGAATTGTAATTGGCCGTGTTGGATTTGTCCTGCTTTTAGTGGACAGGATATACCTAGGCAATTTTCCACATAGCTGGGTAGATGCCAGTGTTGTAGCTGTAATGGAACAGCTTGGCTAGGGGTGTAGCAAGTTCTAGAGCACAAGTCTTCAGTACTATTGTTGGAATATTGACAGGATCCATAACCTTTGCAGTATCTACTGCCTTCAGATGTTTCTTGATATCATGTTGAGTGAATTGAATTAGCTGAAGACTGGCACCTGTGATGCTGGGGACCTCCGGAGGAGGCTGAGATGGATCATCCACTCGGCACTTCTGGCTGAAGATTGTAGCAAATGCTTCAGCCTTATCTTTTGCACTGAAGTGCTGGGCTCTCCCATCACTGAGGATGGGGATATTTGTGGAGCCTCCTCCTCCAGTGAGTTGTTTAATTATCCACCACCATTCATGACTGGATGTGGCAGGACTGCAGAGCTTTGATCTGATCTGTTGGTTGTGGGATCACTTAGCCCTGTTTATCACATGCTGCTTCCACTGTTTGGCATGCAATGTAGTCCTGTGTTGTAGCTTCACTAGATTGATACCTCATTTTTAGGCATGCCTGGCGCTGCTCCTGGCATGCCCCCCTGCACTCTTCGTTGAACCAAAGTTGATCCCTTGGCTTAATAGCAATGGTAGAGTGGGGGATATGCCAGGCCATGAAGTTACAGATTAGTTGTATACAATGGCTTGCAAGGCCATTTCAGAGGGCAGTTAAAGGCATTGCTGTGGATTTGGAGTCACATGTAGGCCAGACCAGGTAAGGCCAGCAAATTTCTTTCCCTAAAGGGCATTTGTGAAACCAGTTGGGTTTTATGACAATTGATAATGACTTTGTGGTCACCATTAGATTATTCCAGATTTATTAATCAAATTTAAATTCCACCTGCTGCCATGGTGGGATTTGAACCTGTGTCCCCAGAGCATTAGCCTGTGCCTCTCGATTAATAATCCAGTGACATTTACAAGACACCACTGCCTCCCCCAGGTCATCAGTACACGATTTGGGGTTTAATAACAAACCGACAACTTTCAGGGTCATTTTATCTCACGATCACCCACGAAACATCAAATCTTTATCATTCCATTTCATAACTTACCATGGTAAGAACTCACAACCTGTGGCTGCCAGTCCAATACCAGAGGTGTCATTATGCTGCCATTCTGGGCAGATTTGATATTGCAGCCCACATCTTGGAAAAGTCAGCTAACTACACTACTTTTCTGTATTTACCTTTGCAATGTATAACATGTCCTCCTGTAAACTGAACTTGATATTTTGAGCACAGCATAGGTGTGTGGTGTAGCAGCTATAAGAAGTGCCAACACCATGACCACAGCACCAGACTGTGCTGCCACAGGCAGGGTAGCACATTGATTAACCCTAGATACAACAAGGATGGAGACAGAAAGCAGGGAGCACTAAACCAGTTAGTCTGACATATGTCACTGAGAAATTGCTAGAATCCATATTAGGGAGGTAGTAGAAAATCTAGGTACAATCAGGCAGAGTCAACATGATTTAGTGAAAGGGAAATCTTGTTTGACAAACTTATTATAGTTCTTTGCGAAAGTAACAAGCAGGAAGAATGAACGGGAACCTGTAAATATACCATGTTTGGATTTCCAGAAGGCATTCGATGAGGTGCCACATAAAAGGTTACCGCACAAGATAAGAGTCCATGGTGTTGGGGGTGATATATTAGCATGGATAGAGGATTGACCAACTAACAGGAAACAGAGAGTCAGGATAAATGGGTCATTTTCAGTTTGGTAGGATGTGCCTAGTGGAGTGCCACATGGATCAGCGCTGGGCCTTCAACTATTTACAATCTATATTAACAACTTGGATGAAGGGATCGACAGTATTGCAGTCAAATTTGTTGATGATACAAAGATAAGTAGGAAAGCCAGTTGTGAGAAGGATACAAAGAGTCTGCAAAGGGATATAGATAGCTTAAGTGAGAGCAAAAAATTGGCAAATGGAGCATAATGTGGGAAAATGTCAGGTTATCCACTTTGGTAGGAAGAATAGAAAAACAGAACATTATTTAGATAGAGAGAGATTGCAGAATGCTGCAGTACAGAGGGATCTGGGTGTCATTTACATGAATCACAAAAGTTTACATGCAGGTACAGCAAGTAAATAGGAAAGCAAATGGATAGTTAACATTTATTGCAAGGGGGATAGAGTATAAAAGTAAAGAAGTCCTGCTACAGATGGAAAGGGCATTGGTGAGACTGCACCTAGAGTACTGTGTACATTTTTGGTCTCCTTACTTAAGGACGGATATACCTGCATTGGGGACAGTTCAGGGAAGGTTCACTAGGTTGATTCCTGGGATGAAGGGGGAGTCTTATGAGGAAAGGTTAAACAGGTTGGGCCTATACTTATTGGAGTTTAGAAGAATGAAAGGTGATCTTATTGAAATATGTAAGATTTTGAAGGGGTTTGACAGGGTAGATTTTGAGAGGATATTTCTTCTTGTTGGGGAATCTAAAACTAAAGTCACGGTTTAAAAATAAGGAGTCTCCCATTTAAGACCGAGATGAGGAGGAATTTCTCCTCTCAGAGAGTCGTTAGTTTTTGGAATTCTATTTCACAAGGAGCCGTGGAGGCTGGGTCATTGAATATATTCAAGGCTGAGTTAGACAGCTTTTCAATTGATAATGGAATTAAGGGTTATGTAGAGGGGGGGAAGGAGGGGCAGGCAGGAAAGTGGAGTTAAGGCACATTCAGATCAGCCTTGATCTTATTGAATGGCAGAGCAGGCTTGATGAGCCAAATAGCCTACTCCTGTTCCTGTTTCTTATGGTCTTATGGGGCAGGATTTTCATGTCGTCAGGCGGGCGCAGCGGGCCGCCCCAGGAGCAGCTAGGAAACGGCTCGCCACCCACGATCGGCCCCCGACCGCGATTTCACACTGGCTAGCCAATTAATGGACAGCCAACATGAAAGGCGCGCTGAGAAGCTCAGCACTGCCGGGGTCAGGGCGGGAGGAGTGCGAGCGCAGAAGTTGGGGAGCTCACACTGAAAGCTCCCTGAAGGCAGGGAGCTGCCTCAGGGGACTGAACAATTTTTAAATTCAAAATTAATGATTTTTAAAATCAGAAAAAAATGTCCCAACGTTCTACTCACTCACACTAACATAAAATGATGCCAACATTTTTAAAAAATTAATGTTGGAAACCACATCCCGCCTGTGGATGAGGTTTCCTAAAAAATCCAAAGGCTGCCTGGCCGATTTGCCCACCTGCCAACCATAACATTAGACGGGCAGCAAAAAATCCATGTTAATTAAAACTTTAATGGCCTTAATAGGTCCTTTAATTGTCGGCAGGCGTGCTGCCGACTCTCGCATGTGCCCGTCGACCGAAATATCGCACGAGTGTATTTTATACCCGATCGAGTCGGGTACCACCTGCCCACGGAATGTAAAGTTCTGCCCATAATGTTAAAACAATCAAGCAATCTTGGTTCTCACAGAATCAGCCCCTCACAAACAACTCTTCATTCCCTCAATTGATGTTCCAGAGCCAAGGTATCCTCCGAAGAATTGCCCAACCTTGATCAACCAGCAAAATACTAATGATTCTCATTCAGTCCCAAAGCCTGTCCCCAAACAGAACATTTCATCCCCTCTTAGCTCAACCCTCCACCCCATTCACCAACTCCAGCTGCACACCTCATCCCACACTCAGCTAGGAACATCCCCACAGCTGCTCCCTCTTTTCCACAGTAACGTTGCCAGAGGTTCGGTAGAAACCCTGCTGACGTACATGGACTTTCCAGTGATGTTGCAGTGGGGGACAGGAGCATCTCTGGGGAAATTCCCCACCTTTGTGTTTAGAGCTACACTCTGCAGATGTTAACCAGCGGTTAGTTTGACTGGGCCCCTGCTCTTCAGTTTCATTTAACTTTTTCTATAGTGACCAGGCATCTAGCCACCTGACCAATTTCAATCAGTTTAAATAAACTTCAGAACTCAGTGGCACAAATGAACACATTACACCTTCACAAGATAAATGCACAAAACGATACTTCGCCCCTAACAACCGAACCCTTTCACTTTTTAAATTTGCTGCAGGAGACCAACTACATTTGAAAATTAATTTTATTATTCAGTGCGCCAAATATTTTTACAGGGCATTCAGTTATTGAAGGGTCAATCAACATGCCAAATTTTAGGGTACTCACTGCTAAGGGCTGATCTACATGAATATTAAAATATAACAAACCTACTTCAATTTAGTGAAATACATTGTTTTATGTTACTATTAAAGTTGCGTGAAGGAGTGTTGCTAAAATCAGCAGAGCGTTCATTCAGCATTACTTTGACTAGCAGCAGCTATTTTATTGCTGTGTTGGAGCCACAGAATGAAAGGATGTAACACAAATTTCTGATTCTCCCTTGTGTTTTACTATTTCAGAGCTGCATCTCTCCCATATCGTTGTACTTTTCGACATGTTTTTCAAACCCCACCTTTGCTAATGAATACTTGAAATTATGCCAAAAGGATGTATGTGCTTGTGGAAATAAGGAAGAGTGCGCATGTGCCACATTTGAAGAATTATCACGGCAATGTACTAATCTACCTGTCACAAGGTAAATACTTCACCAATTGGTGGTATGGATAAACAATTAGAGTAACAATTGCTGAAAGTCAGTCAACAAGGAAAATAATGTTATGTTACTAGGACGACCAGATAGATAACTGGTCACTGGTATCCATGCTGATGGGTTATAATGGGTGTCACTATGGGCTGGATTTAACCCTCCCCGACCAGTGGGTTTGAGGGCTTTGGGGGGCATGTTAAATCCAGTGAGCAGCCTGCCCAATGGCTACTCACCCACGCCTGCCCCCACCAGAATTATACCAGCAGTGGGAGAGGTGACATCGGGAGGCCTTCCCACCCTGCGGCCAATTAAGGCAGTTTGATGATGATGTTAACATGAGTTAATGTCTCTGTTAAAATGATGTAGAAATGAATTTGATTGTGTGTTAAATGTTATTGTGCAAACCTTGTTCATAGTAATTTCTAGGCTATTAGAATCAGAATTTTACAGCACAGGAGGGAATTCAGCCCATCATTCTTGTGTTAGCTCTTTGAAAGAGCTATCCAATTGGTCTGATTCCCCCTTTCTTTCTCCATAGCCTTGTTAATGTTTCCTTTTCAAGTACATATCCAAGTTACTGCTGAAACCACTTCCACCACCCTTTCAAGCAGTACATTCCAGATAATAAAAACTCACTAGGGAAAAAAAAACATTTCCTCATCTCCTCTCTGGTTCTTTCACCAAGTACCTTAGATCTGTGTGTTTTGGTTACCATGCACCCGTTTTTCCTTAATGACTCTCTCTAACCCTCACATAAATTTGAACATCTCTATTCAATCTCCTTTTAAACTTGTCTGGTACAAGGAGAACAAACCCAGTTTCTCTGGTCTCTCCATCTATTTTTGCAATTCATTGATATCGTTCTGGACACTAGGGGGTCAGTTCAAACACCACAGTTTTCCTCTTAGCACCTGTACGTAAACAGCAGGTGTTTTGAACTTTTTTTAGAATAGACAGTGGAGTATTTCCCAACCCCTCGGTTTTTGTGTGATCCAATTTCTACTAATAACCCCACAGCAAACTTGAGTTAGGACTAACTCAGAAGGTTAGTTTATTGCAGACATTCAAAACAACATGAAAAAGAGTGTCCGCAAATTCCCACTCTGTATTCATACAGTAAGGGAGGGAGAGAGAAAAGGAGGTTATATAGTGCAAGGACTACAGAGAAAATGAATATTGATTCACGTGAGTTCCAGAGTCCAGAGTCAAAGTCTAATGAGGAAGCCTTTCATAAATCTCAGCTGACTAAAGATCGATGGTGTAAGATTTACATTTCCAGGAGTGTTGATGTCCCAAAATGAAGTCGGCACACAGAGATTGTATCATTTCTGTAGACAATAGTACAAAAACCTTCCCAGCAGAGTCAGGTTAGATGGGTGCCAGTTGTCCAACCTGGCCATAGCTTGCTTCTGTGTAGCCTGTCAGTCAGATGTTAAACAGCAGGCTGGGGTTGCAGCTTAGAGAGTGATATTCACCTGTTCAGCAAGCCAGAGCCTTAGGTCATGTGACCTTACTTCTCCACAATGACTTCAACAAAGGATGTTTGTCTAGTATCTAGAAATTGGCTTTGTGTCCCAGGCTGATAATATCTCCACCATTATGGATTGAAAGAGGTTCTTATTTGAGAGTCTGGTGTTTGGGAAGTCATTGCCTCCGTAGACTCACTGACTTTGCTAGCAAGCTGGGTTTGTCAAATGCAAATGAGCTTCCGATGGCTTTCTTTGAAGTTGGGCTGTGCAGTCAGCAGCTAGTCTGTTAGAAGCTCCCTAGGCATAACCAGGTGTGACATTTTCAAAACTGAGAAGTGAATTCTTTTGTTCTGGAGACCACTGCTGAAAACTCCCAGAGGATCAGCCATCTTCATTGTCTTTGTTCAGCAGAGAAATCCAGTTTCAAAGTAAGGAATAACAAAAAGAATTAAGTTTTAAAAAATATACAGTGTTGGGTCTTGTTACGTAACAGTCCCCCTGCCCTCGAAAAGAAAAAAATGAATTCTATTTTGTTTTTTTAATGTGGTCTTGTGAAAGGAAAGGCGGAAGTGAAGAGGTATGCATTCATACTCTCATTCACACTGAAAAGTCAAACAGCCAGCTATCAGGGTCAATGGCAGTTCCCTGCTGCATTGCTGAACTTCAAACCCGTGATAGGGCAACGGTAAGGACCTTGTCCTGCCCTGCGACGTGGGTAGTGGTTAGGTTGACATTCAAAATTGCTCTTTATTGGGGAAGTCCATTCAGTGGTTAGAGTTCTGGATTCTTCTCTGTTGGGGGCAAAGGCATAAGCAAAGTAATTGTTTTCAGAATTCAGAGCCTGTCCAAGTCCTGATTATGTATCTTGTAAAGAGTCTGGGGGTTTTACATGGGGTTTAGCATCCAGATGGTTAATAATAGTCAAGCTGCTCCGGTCTATCTTTTGGGGGAATTCTGGGTTTCTCACTCAGAGTTGGCAAGGTTTTTTGATTGTAGGGCTGAGCGGCTCTTGTCCAGCTTAGCTCTCCCCTGTCCTCCTTGGTAACTTACGCCCTCACCTCAATGAATTTCGGGCTCGGCACGATGCTGAACTCTTCTTCTGCCGCCTTCGCCTCCGTGCTCACTTCTTTGGGCAGGAGTCCTCTCCCCATTCAACGGATCCTTTTACCCACCTCCAATATTCTCCCTCCACCTGGACCCCTCCCTCTGGATTTTTACCTGCTCTTGATCTTTTCATTGAGAACTGTCGGCGTGACATCAGTCGTCTCAATTTCTTTGCTCCTCTCACCCACTCTAACCTGTCTCTGTCTGAACTTGCTGCACTCCGTTCTCTCAGGTCCAGCCCTGACATTGTCATCAAACCTGCTGTTGTTGTTTGGCGCACTGACCTCTACCTCGCAGAGGCTGAGCGTCAACTCGCAGACACTTCCTCCTACCTCCCCCTGGACCATGACCCCACCACTGAACATCAAGCCATTGTTTCCAGGACTGTCACTGACCTCATCTCCTCTGGAGATCTTTCCTCTACAGCTTCCAACCTGATAGTCTCCCAACCTCGGACGGCCCGCTTCTACCTCCTACCCAAAATCCACAAACAGGACTGTCCTGGCAGACCGATCGTGTCAGCCTGTTCCTGCCCAACGGAACTCATTTCTTGATATCTTGACTCCATTCTCTCTCCTTTTGTCCAGTCTCTTCCCACCTACATCCGTGATTCCTCTCACGCCCTACATCATATCAACAATTTCCAGTTCCCTGGCCCCAACCGCCTCCTCTTCACCATGGACATCCAATCCCTCTACACCTCCATCCCCCACCGGGATGGCTCTCTACTTCTTCCTCGAACAGAGGCCCGAACAACCCCCATCCACCACTACTCTCCTCCGCCTGGCTGTACTTGTTTTCTCACTGAACAATTTCTCCTTAAACTCGTCTCAGTTCCTCCAAATAAAAGGTGTGGCTGTGGGTACCCGCATGGGCCCCAATTATGCCTGTCACTTTATGGGGTATGTGGAACATTCCTTGTTCCAGTCCTACTCAGGCCCCCTCCCACAACTCTTTCTCCGATACATCGATGACTGCTTTGGGACCGCTTCATGCTCTCGTCTGAATCTGGAAAAATTTTATTAATTTTGCTTCCAATTTCCACCCCTCCATCATTTTCACATGGTCCATCACTGACACTTCCCTTCCCTTCCTTGACCTCTCAGTCTCAATTTCTGGTGATAGACTGTCCACCAATATTCATTACAAGCCTACCGACTCCCATAGCCACCTTGACTACAGCTCCTCACACCCCGCTTCCTGTAAGGACTCCATCCCATTCTCTCAGTTCCTTCGCCTCCGTCACATCTGTTCTGATGATGCCACTTTCAAAAACAGTTCCTCTGACATGTCTTCCTTCTTCCTTAACCGAGGTTTTCCACGCACAGTGGTTGACCGGGCCCTCAACTGTGTCCGGCCCATGTCCAGTGCATCCGCCCTCACACCTTCCTCTCCCTCTCAGAACCATGACAGGGTCCCCCTTGTCCTCACTTATCACCCAACCAGCCTCCGCATTCAAAGGATCATCCTCCGCCATTTCCGCCAACTCCAGCATGTTGCCACCACCAAACACATCTTCCCTTCACCCCCCCAGTGGCATTCCACAGGGATCGTTCCCTTCGGGACACCCTGGTCCACTCCTCCACCACCCCCTACACCTCAACCCCCCTCCCACAGCACCTTCCCATGCAACCGCAGAAGGTGCAACACCTGCCCCTTTACTTCCTCTCTCCTCACCGTCCAAAGGCCCAAACACTCCTTTCAAGTGAAGCAGCATTTCACTTGCACTTCCCTCAATTTAGTCTACTGCATTCGCTGCTCCCAATGTGGTTTCCTCTACATTGGAGAGACCAAATGCAGACTGGGTGACTGCTTTGCGGAACACCTTCAGTCTGTCCGCAAGCATTACCCAGACCTCCCTGTCACTTGCCATTTCAACACACCACCCTGCTCTCTTGCCCACATGTCCGTCCTTGGCCTGCTGCAATGTTCCATTGAAGCTCAACGCAAACTGGAGGAACAGCACCTCATCTTCCGACTAGGTACTTTACAGCCTTCCGGACTGAATATTGAGTTCAACAATTCTAGATCATGAACTCTCTCCTCCATCCCCACCCCCTTTCCGATCCCTTTTTTCCAATAATTTATACATATTTTTCTTTTCCCACATATTTCCATTATTTTTAAATGTATTTCCATCCATTGTTTTATCTCTACCTTTTAGCCTATTTCGATTCCCCCCCACCCCACCCCAACTAGGGCTATCTGTCCCTTGCTCATCCTGCTTTCCACCCTTAATGTCACCTATTAGCACATTCCTTAGATAATATCACCACCTTCAACACCTCTTTGCCCTTTTGTCTATGACATCTTTTGGCTATCTCCACCTATCACTGGCCCTCTATCCAGCTCTACCTGTCACATCCCCCCTTAAACCAGTTTATATTTCACCTCTTTTCTATTTTTCTTTAGTTCTGATGAATAGTCATTCGGACTCGAAACGTTAACTACATTCCTCTCCGCAGATGCTGTCAGGCCTGCTGAGTTTTTCCAGATATTTTTGTTTTTGTTCCTCCTTGGTAACTGTTGGGTTCAGTTGTTCAAACCCAGGCACTGTGGTCAAGCTGAGTGTCAGGAGGTTGGGGGTTTTTAATGCCTCATGATTCTGCATTAAGATGGGGGGGAATGAGGTCCAATCTTTGCTGGTCAGTTGGATAGTAGGGGTTCAAAGTGAGCCTCACCTATTTCTCCCTGCAATCAATTGTTGCTTTTCTGTGCTTTCTCTTTTGCTTTGGGAATGAGATTGACTCTAAGCTGTTCCATGCTTTCAGGAACACTACTGCCCTCTGGTAGGTGGTCAGCTCTCGCTATCCTTCCCTGTTGCTTTTCGACTAAGTGAGGCATCACCATCACTCTTTCTGGGTCTATATGGTACCTTTCCTGGTCCCTATTTAAATTTGCCATAAAGCTGTCAGCTAAACCAATCATAAGCTCCTTCGCCTGTGCCTTTGGCTTGGGAAGGGGTGCTCTCCTAGCTTGTTCCCTGTCCCCTGGAACACTTCTGCCCTCAAGTGGAGGTGCAGCTCTGGCTATATTCCCTTTTCAACTGGGTGAGGGATCTCACTCCCTATCTGCTCATCTGTTTGGGGCCCCCTTGGTCCTTATTTAAATTTGGAAAGAAGGTTTCTTTCCAATTTTAATAATTTGCCTTCCCTAAGGCTCTTTGATTACGTGGGGCATCTCCCTCACTATCTCTTTCCCCGCTCTGGGACTTCTCTGGTTCCTGTATAACTCTGGAACATTCTGTGGGTCTGTTTTACATTCTATTGGCCCTTCCTGGGCCTCTTTTAACTTTACTGGCCTAGCTTTGGCCCTGTTAAATTCAAGCAGCTCTCGCGCAATGGTTACGGGTTCTATTTCACCCTTTAGGGCCTCTGAATATTCACCAGCCCTCTGCACTCCTGCAGGTGTCTGCTGGCTGATATTGGCCTCTTTTCTTTCGCTAGCTAGCACTTTGCTGCCAGTTAGATCATTTCTGAGAAGGAAATTGATTCCTGGTACTGGTAGTTTGGGACAATTCATAATATGACAGGGCCTGAAACAAGGTCACACTCTAGGAGGACCCAATGGATGGGGACAAACACAGCCACTCCCTCCACTCCACTGATCAGTGTTTTGGCCTTCAGGGACGACTTGGGGGTTAGGTTTAGGTTTCCCTCCAACGTTAAGGACTGAGTGGCCCCTGTGTCCCGGAGCAGGGCAATGGACTTGTTCACATTTTGGGACGGGGAAGAAGACACAGTTCCTGAAAGGACAAAACTCCAAAAGCTCTCTGGGAGTTTGTCCAGCTCAGACACACATAGTGCCATGCCCTCCAAGGGGTAAATTTCTGCAGTGAGGGTCTTTGCCTGCTCTGCCGCACTAACCATTGGGGTGTCCTTTAGGGGACTACTCTTATGGAGTCCTATTAGACCCACAAACTTCCTTTGCAACTTCCAGCATTCAGGTCAGGAGTGGCCTATTTTATCACAATGAGAACACACTGGCTTCCAGGGGTTTTCCTTTCGGGCTGCAGGAAGGCTTCTCACATCCTCACTTGTGTTTTCTCTTCTGGGTGGGGGCCTTTTCCTATCTAGGTCACCCTGCTTATCTTTCCAATGGTCATGGGAATGGTTTGGAAAGGGTCTCCCTGAGTTTCCAGGCCTATGAGTGAGATCATAGCTCTCTGCTTTGATGGCTGCACCCCTGGCTGTGAGGATTCTCTGCTCCTCCAAGTGAGTCCTTAGGTTGGAGGGTGAGCAGCTGTAAATTCCTCTAACAATACCAACTCAGGCAATCCCTCATAGGTGCGTGGGATTTTTATAGACTGTACCCATCGTTTGAATGCAATTTGCTTCAGTTGTTCGAACTCGACGTAGGTTTTTGTGGGTTTCTTACTACCGTTCTGGAATTGCTGGTGGTATGCCTCCAGGATTAACTCATAGGCATTTAGGGTGGCAGCCTCAGTCTGTTCATAATTAATGGACACCTCAGGAGTCGGCATGGAGTAGACCGCTTGGGCTCTCCCTCACAGCTGCTCTTGAATTAAAAATGTCCAGATATCTGATGGCCATTTTAGCTGTCCTGCTACTTCCCAAAAGTGCCAAAAAATGACTCCACATCACTCGCTTTCAATTTGGGAATGAATCTAACATACTTGAGGGCCTCAGAGAGTGGTTTTGGGGAAGGGAGATAGGGAATGCTACCGGGTAGAGAGAGGTTTTCCCTCACAGTTCCCATAGTCTGGTCTCTCTCTCCCTTTGAGCTGCTAGCTCCATTTCCAATTTTCGGAGCTGGAATTCTCTTTCCCTCTCCTGTTTCTTTGCTCTCTCTCTCTCTCTCTCTCTCTCTGTCTTTCCTGAGCTTCTCTTTCTCCCTCGTTTTCTCTCTCCTGAAATTCTAGCTGCATTTTGAGCTTTCCCAGTTCGAATTTGACTAGGGGAGGAGATTCAGAGTCAGGTTTGTGCTCCACATCTAACTGCTCTGTTGGATATGTGAGATCCAAATGTTCTACCAACAACTGGATCAGTTCACTTCTTTTCACTTACTGGGCAATTTGAACTGTACCTCCCTAGCTCCAGCTTTCAGCTGCTCTGTGATTAGGCACGCTAATGTTTCACCATTGAGGTCTCCTTGTTTGACCCATATCTGGGCATCAAAAGTAGCCATTTTCTTAGTGCTAGGGAAAAGAAATTACCACAGCAAATTCACTGTGTTTTAAAATTTGTTCCAGCCACTGGGTTTTTCCTTTTGGCTTCCAATTGGCTCTCATATATCAGGTTTGGCCCATGTCTTAAATTTGGACACTGGTCAAATTTAAATAGGTGATCCCTGATTTGAGCTCTCAATTTCTGTTATGGACAGGAGGGGGTCAGTTTAAACAACACAGTTTGCCTCTTACCATCTGTCCGTAGGTGCAGTCTGTTGGTGGTCTGTTAGAAACTCCCTAGACATAACAAGTTTAAAAATAATAAATAGCAATAAGAGATTGAGAACAGCGTGAGGGGAGAGGCAGTCGGGAAATTGAAAACAGCGCGAGGGGAGAGGCAGTCATGAGATTGAAAACAGCGCGAGTGGAGAGGCAGTCGGGAGATTGAAAACGGCGCGAGTGGAGAGGCAGTCGGGAGATTGAAAACAGCGTGAGAGGAGAGGCAGTCGGGAAATTGAAAACAGCGCAAGGGGAGAGGCAGTCAGGAAACTGAAAACAGCGCGAGACAAGAGACAGTCCGGAGATTCACGGCAGTGCGAGATGAGAGACAGCTGGGAGATTGAAAACAGTACGAGAGAAAAGGCAGTCGGGAGATTGAAAACAGTGTGAGTGGAGAGGCAGTTGGGAAATTGAAAACAGCGCGAGAGGAGAGGCAGTCGGGAGATTGAAAACAGCGCGAGGGGAGAGGCAGTCGGGAGATTGAAAACAGTGTGAGTGGAGAGGCAGTTGGGAAATTGAAAACAGCGCGAGAGGAGAGGCAGTCGGGAGATTGAAAACAGCGCGAGGGGAGAGGCAGTCGGGAGATTGAAAACAGCGCGAGAGGAGAGGCAGTCGGGAGATTGAAAACAGCGCGAGGGGAGAGGCAGTCGGGAGATTGTAAACAGTGCGAGAAGAGAGGCAGCTGGGAGATTGAAAACTGCGTGAGGGGAGAGGCAGTCGGGAGATTGAAAACAGCACGAGTGGAGAGATAGTCGGGAGATTGAAAACAGCGCGAGAGGAGAGGCAGTCGGGAGATTTAAAACAGCGCGAGAGGAGAGGCAGCTGGGAGATTGAAAACAGCGCGAGAGAAAAGGCAGTTGGGAGATTGAAAACAGTGTGAGAGGGGAGACCGTCAGGAAATTGAAAACAGCACAAGGGGAGAGGCAGTCGGGAGATTGAAAACAGTGAGAGGGGAGAGGCAGTCGGGACATTGAAAACAGTGAGAGGGGAGAGGCAGTCGGGAGATTGAAAACAGTGCGAGTGGAGAGGCAGTCGGGAGATTGAAAACAGTGTGAGAGGAGAGACAGTCGGGAGATTGAAAACAGTGAGAGGGGAGAGGCAGTCGGGAGATTGAAAACAGTGAGAGGGGAGAGGCAGTCGGGAGATTGAAAACAGCGCGAGGGGAGAGGCAGTCGGGAGATTGAAAACAGTGAGAGGGGAGAGGCAGTCGGGAGATTGAAAACAGTGTGAGAGGAGAGGCAGTCGGGACATTGAAAACAGTGAGAGGGGAGAGGCAGTCGGGAGATTGAAAACATTGCGAGTGGAGAGGCAGTCGGGAGATTGAAAACAGTGAGAGGGGAGAGGCAGTCGGGAAATTGAAAACAGCACGAGGGGAGAGGCAGTCGGGAGATTGAAAACAGTGCGAGTGGAGAGATAGTCGGGAGATTGAAAACAGTGCGACAGGGAAGAGGCAGTCGGGAAATTGAAAACAGTGCGAGTGGAGAGGCAGTCGGGAGATTGAAAACAGCGCGAGAGGGGAGGCAGTCGGGAGATTGAAAACAGTGCGAGTGGAGAGATAGTCGGGAGATTGAAAACAGTGCGAGGGGAGAGGCAGTCTTGCCTTTCGGGGGCATGAGGTGTCGGAACTGTGTGGGAGCACCCTTCCTGAGCTGCTCGGTAGATCTGGAAAAAGCCTGAGAATGACATCACAGGAAAGTCATGAGTTCATTGGTTCTTGAGTAGCTGCTGTTAGGGACTGTGTTTCAACCCCAGTAATTTTGAAAAACGTAAATTTGTAAAGAAGCACAGGGAAAGTAAGAATAGGCAAAGGAGAGGGAGCTGATTTGTGAGTAAGGGCGAAGAACTTCTAATTTCTACTAATATCCAGTTTATAGTTAATAGTACAAGAATAAGGCTAAAGTAAGTTAAGTGAGTAAAAGTAACTAAAGTTAAAGTAAATAAAGTGATTTAAAAGTTTAAGCTTAAGATATGACAGGACAGCTCAGCCAAGCAGACTGCCCATCCTGTGGCATGTGGCGAGTTGTGGACACTTCTTGTGACCCAGACGAGCCCATTTGCAGAAAGTGTCACTGGCTGCACAAGCTTGAGCCCCGCGTTTCAGAGTTTGTGCAGCAGCTGGAGTCACTGAGGTGCATCCGTGAGGCAGAGAACTACTTGGATAGCACGTTCAGAGAGGCGGTCACACCACAAGTTAGGGGCAAGCAGGCAGATAGGGAATGGGTGACCGCCAGGCAGTCTAAGAGAAACAAGCAGGTAGTGCAGGAGTCCCCAGAGGTCCCGCTCACTAACCGGTTTTCAATTCTGGATATCGGTGAGGGCAATGGATCCTTGGAGGAGTGCAGCAAGAGCCAAGCCTGTGACACCACAGGCGGCCTAGCTGTACAGGAGGGGAGGAAGAAGAGCGGAAAGGCAGTACTGATAGGGGATTCTTTAGTTAGGGGAGCAGACAAGCCTTTCTGCAGCCGTCAACGTGACTCCAGGATGTTTGTTGCCTCCCTGGTGCTAGGGTTGGGGATGTCACAAAACGGATGCACAACATTCTTGTGGTGGAGTGCAAACAGCCAGAGGTCGTGGTCCACATTGGTACCAATGACATAGGTAGGAAGGGGGATGTAATCCTGCAATCAGAATTTAGAGAGCTAGGCAGAAAATTAGCAAGCAGGGCCTATAAAGTAGTAATCTCCGGATTACTCCCAGTGCCACGTGCAAGTGAGTACAGAAATAGGAAGATAAGACAGATGAATGCCTGGCTGGAAAGATGGTGCAGGAGGGTGATCTTTAGATTCTTGGGGCACTGGGACTGGCTCTGGGAGAGATGGCACCTGTACAAGCCGGACAGGTTGCATCTGAATAGAGCCAGGACTGAGTTCCTTGCTAGTGCTGTTGGGGAGGGTTTAAACTAACTCAGCAGGGGTGCGGGAACCAGGAGAGAGTATTAGAAAGTAATACCAGGGTGCACGGAATGCTGGGAGAGGCAGATAGCACTAAAATAGAGAATAGTAAATTAATAGTTGCAGCCAGAGTAAGGGAACAAATAATGAAGTCTAAATCAGGGTTACATTGCTCGGTGTAATATATAGACCACCAGCTCGTGGGAAGGATATAGAGGAATAAATCTGCAAGGAAATTACAGAGATGTAAACATCATAGGACAGTTATAATGGCGCACTTTAATTGCCCGTATATAGACTGGGATAGTGGTGGTGTAAGGGGCAGTGAGGGACAAGCGTTCCTAGTTTGTGTTCAGGGGAATTTCCCACAGCAGTATGTGTCCAGTCCAACAAGAAAGGAGGCACTGCTAGGCCTGGTTCTTGGGAATGAGGTGGGCCAAGTAGATCAAGTGACAGTGGGGGAACATTTAGGTGATAGTGACCATTGTATCATAAGGTTTAGGATGATGTGGAAAATGACATTGGTCAATCCAGAGTAAGAATAATCAACTGGCACAGAGTGGGCTTCAAAGGAGCAAGAACGGAGCTGGGCTGGATAGATTGGAATCAAAGGTTGGAGGGAAAACAGTAGTTGATAAATGGGTTACCTTCAAAGAGGAGATGGTTTGGGCACAGTCACGATATATTCCCTCAAAAGGGAAGGGTAGGAAAAACAAATCCAGAGCTCCCTGGATGACAAAGGAGATAGAAATTAAGTTAAAGGAGAAAAAGTGTCAGGTGGCAAATACAATTGAGAACCACGCTGAATACAGAAGGTTGAGAAGGAATGAGCAAAGCAAACACGAGAAGCAAAGAGGGATTATGAAAAAAGTCTGGTGGCTAACATAAAAAGAAATCCCAAAGTATTCTATAAATACATCAATAGTAAAAGGGTGGTAAAAGGAGGAGTAGAGCTGATTAGGGACCAAAAAGGGGACTTACACATAGAAGCAAGGGGCATGGCTGAGGGATTAAATGAATATTTTGCTTCTGTCTTTACCAGGCCATGGTGCCCAGGCCATGGTGACAGAGGAGGAAACTTAGTTACTAGAAGGGCTTAAAATTGATAAGGAAGAGTTAATGGATAAGCTGTCGGTACTTCAAGTTGATAAGGCACTGGAACCGAATGAGATGCATCCAAGAATATTGAAGGAAGCGAGGGTGGAAATTGCAGAGGCACTGGCAGTAATCTTTCACTGTTCCCTGGATTTGGAGAAGGTGCTGGAGGACTGGAGAATTGCAAACGTTACGCCGTTGTTCAAAAAAGGTTGTAAAGATCTGCCCTGCAATTGCAGACCAGTCAGTTTAACTTCGGTGGTGGGGAAACTTCTAGAAACAATTATTCGGGATAGAATTAATAGTCACATGGAAAATGTGGATTGATTCGGAAGAATCAGCATGGATTTGTTAAAGGAAAATCCTGAATAACCAACTTGCTGGAGATTTTTGAAGAGGTAACAGAGATGGCTGATGAGGGCAAGGCCATAGTGTATATGGACTTCCAAAAGGATACAGACTTGTGAGGAATGTTGTAGATCATGGAATAAAAAGGACAGTAGCAACATGGATACAAAATTGGCTGAGAGATAGGAAACAGAGAGCAATGGTTAATGGGTATTTTTTGGGCTGGAAGAAAGTTTGTAGTGGAGTTCCCCAGGGGTTGGTAATGGGACCTTTGCTTTTCCTGATATATATCAATGATCTAGATCTTGATGTGCAGGGTACAATTTCAAAGTTTGCAGATGCCACCAAACTTAGGAGAATTGTAACCTGTGAAGAGGACAGTGTAGAACTTCAAAAGAGCATTGACACATTGGTGGAGTGGGCAGATAGGTGACAGATGAAGTTAAGTGCGGAGAAGTGTGAGGTGATGCACTTTGGTACAAAGAACATGGAGAGACAGTATAAAATAAAGGATACTATTCTAAAGGATGTGGAGGAGCAGAGAGACCTGGGTGTATATTTACATAAGTCATTAAAGGTGGCAGGACAGGTAGAGAGAGCTGTTTTTAAAGCATACTGTATTCTAGGCTTCATTAATAGGGACATAGAGCACAAGAGCAGGGAGGTTATGATGAACTTATATAAGACACTGGTTAGACCTCAGCTGGAGTGTTGTGCACAGTTCTGGGTGCCACACTATAGGAAGGATGTGAATGCACTAGAGTCAGTGCAGAAGGGGCTTACGAGAATGGTTCTAGGGTTGAGACACTTCAGTTACAAGGAAAGATTGGAGAAGTTGGGACTGTTTTCCTTGGAGAAGAGACTTGATAGAAGTTTTCAAAATCACGAGGGTCTGGACAGAGTAAATTGGGAGAAACTGTTCCCACTTGTAAATGGATTGAGAACCAGAGGCCACAGTTTTAAAGTGTTTTGCAAAAGAAGAAAATGAGAGGTGAGAAAAAACTCACACAGCGAGTAGTTAGCATTTGGGATGCACTGCCTGGAGGTGTGGTGGAGGCAGGTTCAACTGAGGCATTCAAGAAGGCATTGGATGATTATTTAAATAGAAACAATGTGCAGGGTTATGGGGAAAAGGCAGGAGATTGGCACTAAATTAAAATGCGCAGAAAGCCGGTGCAGAAACAATGGGACAAATGGCCTCCTGCTACACCTTAACAATTCTGTGATTCTGTGAATAAGGATAAAGTTGAAAAAAATACATACAGCGGGCCATAACTACCGAGCTCCCCATTGTCAGATTTGGGAGGGTACACCAAAAATGCACTGGGGAATTCCTCTCAGATGTTCCCAGGTAAGGGTTTGCATGGCAATTGCCCAGAAGTGCTAACTTCCTCTGGACAATTGCCCCATGCTGGGAACCAACCGAAAATGCGATTTAAATCCCAAATTTCGGATTGTTCCACCACGATTACACCAACAGTTACCCAGAAAACGTTAGAAGAATTTAAACCTCTTCTAACTTCTGGATAACTATTGTAAACACCCAGACCGAACCACATGGGACTCACCCCACATGCCCGACCACCTCTGCCCTCTGACCTCCGATCACCGAACACCCCCAGCCCCTCACCCTCCCAACCTCCAACATCCCACACCCCTGAACTCTGGACCCCCCACTCAATCAGGCCTCTGACCGCCACACCACCCCAACCTCCTACCCAGCTCCACCGTCCCACCCAGCCGACCTCCGACCCTCCCACTCCACCTGACTTCTAACCCCGCGACCTTCAACGCCCCCAGCACCTGACCTCCGACGGCCCCAACCCCTGACCTCCCACGACCCAACCCCCAACCTCCAATCACCCCACACCCCCCTGATCCCCCCCACCTACCTCATAAACCTCCTAACCTCCAAACCCCATCCCCACAACCTCCGACAACCCACCCCCAACCTTCGACCCCCCCATCCACCGCCCACTCCCCCCAACCTGACCTCCAACACCTCACCCCCAAACCTCGACTTCAAAACCCCCACCCCGACCTCTGACCCCCACTCCTGACCTCCAAACTCCCACCCACCACCCAATCCACCGAACTCCGACCCCCACCCACCACCTGACCTCCAAACCCCCACCCCGACCTCCGAGCTCACCATTCCCGGCCTCCAACCCTCTCCACCCCAACCCACGCCATCCCCAACCCGCCGACCTCTGAACCCCCATCTGCCCAAAAGAGATGTGGGCCATCTCTCTCTGATACTAGTTGGAAGTTACAGCTCAGTGTTAGGTTGTGTTCTGTAATAACATGGTTAAAAGTTATGTGTACCACTGTGATGATGTATTGCTGAAAAATGAAACATGTTGAAGCTTTTCATCTTGCACTTCACAAGAATACCAATAAAAGGGGAAAACAAGAATTTATACTGTATGACAGGAGACAGCGGATTGGTTGGCAAGTGGACTCTGATTGATAGAGGTGGTGCCATGGAGAATGTACCAATTGATGATGACTGACAGCTAACTGCCAAGCATTGTTTGAAATTTAAACCAGACAGTGTCACCCTGATTGGTACATACAAACATACAAACAAAGAGCAGGAGTAGACCATTTGGCCCCTCTAGCCTGCTCCGCCTTTCGATAAGATCATGACTGATCTGATAGTAACCTCAAATCTGCATCCCACCTACCCCAAGAACCTATCATCCCCTTGCTTACCAAGAATCTATCCAACTCTGCCTTAAAAATATTCAAAGACTCTGCTTCCACCGTCTTTTCAGGAGGAGAGTTCCAAAGACTCATGATCTTCTGAGAGAAAAAATTTCACCTCGTCTCCATTTTAAATGGGTGACCCCTTATTTTTAAACAGTGACCACTAGTTTTAGAGGTCAAGGCATTGTCCTGAGGAATGAGTCAGCGAATGGCTGTCACTTATTTTGTTTAGCTGAAACAGGCGCAATGTGTGGACATGTTCTTTCTGCCTGCAAAAAACAGGGCCCTGTGTATTAATATATCTAACTTCCAGTGCCCACAAATGCACCATACTGCGAGCCCAACTGACAATCTTAAATTGGTTGTCAGTGCAATTTTTAGCGCACTGAGGATTATTTAGCAAATGTTGTCCAATCACAGAATTATGTCTAATGTTGGACTCTGTGTTTTGAGTTTTGCAAGCACAGGCTTGTTGGGTACAGTCCATACCTTGCTCATTGCGAGCAGCAGCTGGGACATGCTGTTTGAGACAATCCATTAGTCTTTGGGACATACACGCTACACACCTAGCATCATACTCGCACTGAAATTAATTTACCACATTACTCATTTGTGTGATAGGTAGAACATCTTTTTGGCTTGGCAGCAGCATCCTGTTAATGGTGAATACCACTTGTGTTGTTACTACATAGTAACAACATGAAACAGCTAGCTTCACCTGTTGCTCAAATTATTGAGATACCTTGCCTTTCCAGGGTAATCTGAGGTAGACTGGGTACTTTTCAGGACCGGAAGTAACGGTCTTAGACCCATCATAAGCTTGCGTGATATACAGCATGAAATGATCTGATAAGGGTAGCCATTATTCCGCAGGATGTCTTTGATGTGCCCTATTTCGGCATCAAGCTTACATGGTGAGCCTTGTTTACATGGTTGCTGATAGGGCCAATCTTATAGCGTTTAAAACTGTAACAATCCCAATGCATATGTTGATCAGTGAAAGGAGAATTGCGGTAGTCTGTGGTAGAGAATCCCCCTGGCAAATTTCTCAATTAGTACGTCAAGGGAGTTCATTTGACTGCTCCATTTCAAAAGTGAATTTGAGCGCAGGATGGAGCCCATTAAGACATTTAAGGAAATTATTACATGCTGCTAGATATAGCATGTCGGAAATATGCAAGGTGTAGGAGGTTAGGTGGCATTCCATCGAAGACACATTTCTCATGGAACCCAACAAAGATGTTTGCGAGAGCTGGGCCTAGAGGAGGTCCCATGGCAACACCATCTGTTTGGGTAAACATGGTGTCATCAAAACTGAACTCAACTGCATGAGTTGCCAAGTTCATAAGTTCAATGAATTGTGATTCGTGCAATGGTGGCGGGTCTAGATCACCACGATATAATGCTGCAGCGCAAATATCTGTGGCTTCCTTAAGTGGAACATTGGTGACTAGGTTAGCAATGTCAAATGAGCACATGGACACAGCATTGCTATCGATATGCAAGTCACGATAGAAATATAATTAATTCTCAAATGCAATTACTTTTGCTGTGTGACTCAGTTTACTGAAAGTCTTTACTGTTTGCAGGAATGATGGAGACACCTTCTTTGGAATAAATTGGAAAGAATGGAGGTCAAAGGCTAGTTGTGGTAAGAAAAGAAAAGTAATTAAATTACTGAAATTCTTGTTCACTTGTTGAATAAATCCAAGATATACACAGCCATGTAACCTATCTTTCAGTGAGTCCTGAATGCCCTGAAAATCAGTTCTATGAGGAATGTGGTGCCATGTGTGTCCCAGCCTGCTCTGACCCAGAAACACAGCAACAATGTGATCAGTGCGTGAATGCCTGTGAATGTCCAGAAGGTAATAATAAGAAAGTTTTATGTTTTTGTTAATCAGGTTCACTTCGTCCAGTGAATGCTAGCTGCGCCCTTGATATTAACACATTAGTTGGTGCTTGAAACAATATAGGCAGAGAGACCGATTAACTGAACAACTACTGGTGATTTATTGGACTTAAGAACAGAGCACTAACACCATGTGTGCTTCTTCAATCACCTCCAGCTCTAGGCTTCCTGTTACCCAGGTAGCCAATGCTATGTAGCGATTGGTCAATATAGTCACATGGTTAATTAACTAATTTCTCTTAAAGGTACATTGCACTCCACTTTACCACATCCCTCCTCCTTTACTTGAAAGTACAATCGACAATCTTCACAATCTTCATGTATTCAGTTACATGAATAACTACAATTCAAGTCTCTCAGGAGGCTTCCTCGGACGTGTTGAGCATCATAGCTCAGCGGCCTCAGCTGGTTTTTCCGAGACCCCCTTCTCAGGGGTCAACTGTCCACCATGCTCTTCGGTGGAAGTGGGCAAGTTTGTGTCTTCAACCCTCTCGGTCCAATAGGCCCCACTGGTGCTACCAAATCATGTGGCATTTCTTCCACATATGGATCAGACTCAAACACAAATGATGATGGCATTCGTTCTTGTGGGACTGTCTCTCTTCTCCAGAGATGATCCACATGTCGTCTAATTATTCGGCCATTTACCGACGCATTATAGGAGAGAGGTCCTGTCATGACACTCACTTCGCTTAATAGCCAATTGGGCCCCTCTCCAAAGTTCTTCGCGAGAACTGTGTCTCCCACCGTGAAATTTTTTTCATGATCATGGCCATCATGTCTAGCCTTCTGGGCCTCTTGGCTTCTCCCCACCCTCCCCCTAAATTCGTCCTGATAAGAGTTAGATGAGTGCAGAGACGTCTCCTCATTAGTAATTCAGCGGGGGCAACACCAGTGGTCATGTGTGGCATCGTCTGGTATGCGAACAGGAACCGTGACAATCTGGTGCTGATGGCATCCCCGTTCAGCTTTTCCATCCCGGACTTAAAAGTTTGGACTGCCCGCTCAGCCAAACCATTAGAGGCGGTGTGGTAAGGCGAGGCTTTGATTTGAGTTATACTGTTGAGGGTTGTAAACCTGTGGAACTCCCCGCTGGGAAATGCAGTCCCGTTGTCTGACACAAGCACCTCTGGTAATCCGTGCACTGCAAAACGCTGTCGCAAACTGTCTATGGTGGCAGCAGACGTGGGTGAC
Source organism: Cetorhinus maximus (assembly GCF_964194155.1). NCBI lineage: Eukaryota > Metazoa > Chordata > Chondrichthyes > Lamniformes > Cetorhinidae > Cetorhinus > Cetorhinus maximus. The sequence goes on along the minus strand of NC_135890.1, from coordinate 42,813,672 downwards.
TGGACTTCATAGATATCCATCCACTCGGAGTCAGCGTGGAGACGCACCCATGGTCATCCTGGCCATTCCCAGGGATGCAATGGAGCTAAAGGGAGGAGCTTTTGTACCTGCTCGCATTGAAGACAACTTTTGACTGGGGTTTTGATGTCCACGTCCATCCCTAGCCACCACAAGTAGCTGCACAAAAGCATCTTCATCCTACTAATGCCAGGGTGAACGCTGTGTAATTTGGCCAGTAATGGCCTTCGCCCTCTCGGGGGCACAATAACCCTTGCTCCCCAGAGCAATGTGCCATCCTGGCAGGTAAGCTCATACCTGTGATTGAAATAGGATTTCGTGTCATCAGACTTTGGCTCGTCTGACCATCCATTCAAGACCTGCTCCCGGGCACGAGATAAAAGTGGATCTCAGCTTGTCCACTCACAGATTTGTTTGGCATGGACAGGGGAGGAATCCAAAAATTCAGTGCTAAGACAAGCTCCTGGAGAATTGAGCTTTTATGTTGTTATCTCTCAGGAGGAGGCGGCTCAGCGCATCAGCATGTGCAATCTGGCTTCCCGATCGGTGAATAAAAGTGTATTCGTAAGCAGCCAACATCAGTGCCCACCTCTGGACGTGAACAGATGCGATGGGGGTATCGCCTTATCCTCTCCAAATAATCCCAGCAGGGGCTCGTGGTCTGATATAATACGAAAATGGCGACCGTGGAGGTATTGTTGGAATTTCCAAACACAACAGACAAGCCCTCCTTCTCAATTTGAGAATATCGTCGCTCTGCAGCACTGAGCATGCGAGATGTATAACCAATGGGTTGTTCAGAGCCATCCGCCATCTGATGTGAAAGTACAGCCCCTACTCCACAAGGGGATGCATCACAAGTTAAAATCAATTCTTTCTTTGGGTCCAGGTGGACCAGTAGAGCCAATGATCTTAACAATTGCTTCACCTTCAGAAACGTATCCTGGTGCGGAGTTTGTCAAATCCATTTATTGTTTCTCTTAAGCAATGCGTATAACGGAGCCAGGACGGTTGATAGATTTGGGAGAAATTGCCCATAGTAGTTTATCATGCCTAAAAAGGCTTTTAGTTCTGTAGTGTTTCTCGGTGCAGGTCCCTCGCAAATAGCCTTGACCTTTTCTTCCATGGGATGCAGGCCCTGCGCGTTGACCTTATGACCCAAGTAAACTACCTCTTTGGCTTGGAAAAGACATTTCTCGTGCTTCAAGCTCACCCCAGTTGTAAGAAGTGTTTCAGCACCTCCTCCAAATTAGCTAAGTGTTCTTCATGAGTTTGTCCAGTGACTAAGACATCATTCAGATAAACAACGACATGGCGCAGTCCCTGAAGGAGATTTTCCATGTACGCTGGAAAGTAGCACACGCCAATGAGACCCCAAATGGTACTCGAGTATTTTGATACAATTCTCGGTGTATTGATGGTCGTGAATTCCCTAGAGCCTTCTAGGACAACTTGGATTGGCTCAGTTTTACCCACTTTCAGGTTGTATAATGAATAGATGTCAGATTCTGCCTCCTCTGGTTCTTCAACAAGACAGCTTTTGCAATTTCTACCTTTGTTTTTAAAATGCTGTCTCAGCCTATCTTGACAGCGCCGCATTATGTGACCATTGTAGTGGCAGAAAAAGTATTTGATATTTCTGAACTGTCAATCGCCTGCAGGCTGCCTGGGTGCATTTCTCTCATTACTGTTGTGGGTCTTCACTGTGGTACTGTTGTACTTCAATGGTCTGTATCTAGTGGGCCTTCCCTGCCTTTCTGCGGAGTATGACGTTTTTGCGCCTTTTGTTACTGGCCCTTCCCGCCCTACACGATGGACGGCGCCATTTTGTGTATCTTTATTGCCTCCGAGTCTCTAACAGCACTCTCCATGGCTGTTGCCAATTCTAATGCCTTACTGAAGTCTAGATTAGTTTCAGATAGCAATCACTTTTGAATATCATCGGCCCCGATTACATATATCAATCAGACTCTCAAGATGTAATTTAATTGAAGTTCCGACCTCACAGTATTGCATCAATTCCTTTAAGGCATCTACAAATCCAGTGATTGTCGCTCCTAGAAGCCTATTCCTTGAATTGAATTTAAAACGCTGCACAGTGACTGAGGGCTTTGGCTTCAGGTGGTTTTTTGCAATGGTTACTAACACATCAAAAGTCTCCGTATCGGGGGTGTTAGGTGACGTGAGGCTGCGGATCAGCCCATACATTTTGCTCCCACATGTGGACAAAAGAGTTGCCCTCTTCTTGTCCTCCCCTGCAATGTCATTAGTGGTAAAGAAGAACACTAGGTGTTCAACATAATGAGACCAGTCATCGGAAATGGGGTTGAGTGGTTCAAGATGCCCAAACCGTGGCATACTCGGTGACTAAGGAATCTGCGCTTTCAAACAACTTTCAAGGTAGTGGCAAAATAAAGTAGCTGGCTTAACACGGCTTTCTTGGTTGCCGTCAATGGATCCGGTTTATCCTTGTTGCCAGATTTATGTTTTTGGTTATCAGGTTTGCTTTGTCTGACTAGCTACGCCCTTGATATTAACACATTAGCTGGTGCTTGAAACAATGTAGGCAGAGAGACCGATTAACTGAACAAACATTGGTAGTTTAAGGCAAAATACTGTGGATGTTGGAAATCTGTAACCAAAACAAAAAATGCTGGAAAAACTCTGCAGGTCTGACAGCATCTGTGGAGAGAAAGACAGAGCTAACGTTTTGAGTCTGTATAACTCTTCTTCAGAGCACTGGTGGTTTATTGGATTTAAGATCAGAGCACTAACACCATGTGTGCTTCTTCAATCACCTCCAGCTCTAGAATTGCTGTTACCCAAGTAGTCTGCATTGTGTAGCTATTAGTCACTATAGTCACATGGTCAATTAACTACATTCTCTTAAAGGTACAGAACACTCCATTTTACTACAGAAAGACAGTCAGTCATTCCTTTGGTCTTAATCTTGAGTATGAGCCAAGTGCAGTGCTGAGGGATGCACTGTCTTATTAGAAATGGTGTCCTTTGATTGAACAGTGGTCCATTTGTCCATCCCAGTGTGTGTTGCAGTTTGGTAGAAGGATATCTCCCAACAGAACAATATAAGCTGTTGCTTTTTTCTGTAAAATATGCCCCATATTTGATTTTTTTAAAATTAATTTTATGGGATGTGGACGTCGCTGGCTAGGTCAGCATTTCTTGCCTATCCCTATTTGCCCTTGAGAAGGTGGTGGTGAGCTACTGTCTTGAACCGCTGCAGTCCCTGTGGTGTAGGTACATCCACAGTGCGGTTAGGGAGGGAGTTTCAGGATTTTGACCCAGCGACAGTGAAGGAATGACGATATATTTCCAAGTCAGGATGGTGAATGGCTTGGAAAGGAACTTCCAGGTGGTGGTGCTCCCATGTGTCTGCTGCCCTTGTCCTAGATGGAAGCAGTCGTGGGTTTGGAAGGTGCTGTCTAAGGAGCCTTGGTGAGTTTCTGCAGTGCATCTTGTAGATTGTACACACTGCTGTCACTGTTCGTCAGTGGTCAAGGGAGTGAATGTTTGTTGGAGTGCCAATCAAGCATTTTGCTTTATCCTGGATGGTGTTGAGCTTCTTGAGAGTTGTTGGAGCTCACTCATCCAGGCAAGTGGGGAGTATTCCATCATACTCCTGACTTCTGCCTTTTAGATGGCAGACTATCTTTGGGGAGTCAGAAGTTGAGTTACTCACCACAGGATTCCTAGCCTCTGATCTGCTCTTGTAGTCACAGTATTTGCATGGCTAGTCCAGTTCAGTTTCTGGTGAATGGTAACCCTCTGGGTGTAGACAGTGGGGGATTTAGCGATGGTAATGCCATTGAATGTCAAGGGGTGATGGTTAGGTTCTCTCTTGCTGGAGATGGTCACTGCCTGGCACTTGTGTGGCACAAATGTAACTTGCCACTTGTCAGCCCAAGCCTGGATTTTGTCCAGGTCTTGCTGCATTTGGACATAGACTGCTTCAGTATCTGAGGAGTCGCGAATGGCACTGAACATTGTGCAATCATCAGCGAACATCCCCACTTCTGACCTTATGGTGAAAGAAAGGTCATTGATGAAGCAGCTGAAGATGGTTGGGCCTAGGACACTACCCTGAGGAACTCCTGCAGTGATATCCTGGAGCTGAGATTACTGGCCCCCAACAACCACAACCATCTTTCTTTGTACTAGGCATGACTCCAACCAGTGGAGAGTTTTCCTCCTGATTCCCATTGATTCCAGTTTTGCTAGGGCTCCTTGATGTGACACTCAGTCAAATGCTGCCTTGTTGTCAAGGCCAGTCACTCTCACCTCACCTCTGGAACTCAGCTCTTTGGCCCATGTTTGAACCAAGACTGTAATGAGGTCAAAAGCTGAATGACCCTGGAGGACCCCAAGCCGAGCATCAATGAGCAGGTTATTGCTCAGCAAGTGCTGCTTAATAGCACTGTTGATATTTGATTAAACAGTAACATACTTCAAGTACAGTTCCCACAACATACAGCAAGTACTTTGGTGTCAATGCAACTTGCACATTATACAGTTGAAGCTGTAACCAAGGAGGCCCATGGAAATTGATAGAGCAGACAGGAAACAGTTCAAAAACAGAGGATATAACCTGTGATTTCAAACTAAACCAGTTCATTGAATGTCCAATGCTGGGGTCAGGGTCAGGACCAGAGACAGGGCCCTGAGTCTAAGTTTTTATTTTACACAACATTATCTAACTTCAATGCAAGGGCAGTATTGTAAACCAATTTGTTGGAAACCGTATATTTATGCATTACTATACTCTAAATTTTAAAGAGATCTGCTTGTAGGTTTAATAACTGCAACCTCATTCAAATCTGCCTTTTGTTGCAACAACACTAGGACAGCAGTGTCACAACAAATGGTCATTTTAAATGAAAGCCACGTTCTTTGACTTTGTCATGGGGAAATAAATTTAGTCATTTATGTTATGCTTCAGGCACTGTCCTTGATGATATAAGAGACACAGGCAGGTGTCTCAGCAGAACAGCATGTCCCTGTGAATACGGTGGAATGATTTATAATCCTGGACAAATAAGAAACGCTTCCTGTCATTCATGGTAATTATATCCATTCAGATCACACACCTTTCAACAACTCACCTGTCAGATTTTTGACAGAGTATTGGAGTGTTTAGTTGCCTGCCTAATGATTGCATTTCCTTGCTAGTGTTTGTTGGAGTGGAATGTGGGAGTGCTCGGATATCAGTTGCCCTGGAAGATGCAAAATTGAAGAAGGATCCCATTTTACAACGTTTGATAATAAATATTACACATTGAAAGGAGATTGCACTTACTATGCTGTTGTTGTACGTGAGCTTTCATTACATTTAATATTGGAAAGATAATAATAATACATTGAGAGTATGAAGTTAGAAAAATTGGTTTATTTCCAAATATTGTATTTTGTCCATTTTGAATACGTCTTGGCACATCCATTAAATAACAAAAAGAGGATAACATAGACACTTTTGCAATTATAGTGCATACTGGCAGCACATATCTCAAATCCTGCCCATTCATTTTAATTTCATTTAAAAAAACATTAATTAGAGTTACACGATCTTATGATAGATAGGTAAAATTCTGAGCACATGCCAGAGACACACAAGCAGAAAATGAACCTTATAGTGTGCAGAAGCCTCTTTGGGAGCAAATAAAAAAATCATAGGGGAATCCAAAACTAGGTCATAAATATAAGATAGTTATTAATAAATCTAGTAGGAAATTCAGGAGAAACATTTTTATCCAGAAAGTGGTTAGAATGTGGAACTTGCTGCCATATGGAGTAGTTGAGGCAAATAGCTGATGCATTTAAGAGGAAGCTAGTTAAGTACATAAGGGAGAAAGAAATAAGAGTTATGCTGATGGGGTATAATGATGTAGGGTGGGAGCAGGCTCAAGTGGACAACAAACACTGGCATAGACCTGTTGAACCCAATCATCAGTTTCTGTGCTGTGAATTCTACTTAATTAATATTTTGACTAAATCTAAAAGGTACAATTATTCCTATGTTAATGATTGACGCTCTGCACCACTTTTTATAAACCTAGAGATAAGAACAAGCGAAAATTATTTAGGGATAGTTTTACATCCATTTGACTGAGCTACTGGAATTCAGGCTAGTTCAGATTTTGATTTTAATTAGGTGCTAATTCCTACATGTCCATTTGACAGAGTTCAGACTATTGTATTTTGTAACTTTTCATCCACAGACAAAAGCATGGACTGTAAAGATTGAGCTGCGGCCATGTCAAATCGCATTTAAACAGTCATGTTTACAGCGTGTGGTGTTCACCAACAATCAGGTGAGAATTTGTAATCAGTTGCTTGGCAATACAGAACTTGAATATTGCTGAAAAGAGAGACATGTTGCTGAAGCTTTTTGTCTTGCACTCATCAGGACAAATGCAAGAATGGCAAATTTCAAATGATCACTACTACAGTTATACTACAGGGGAAAAGGGTGCTGATTGGTTGGCAAGTTGACTGATTAGCCAAGGAATTGTCATGGAGAAAATCCAAAACAAAACGTCTACTGTTAGAGGTGATTCCATGATTGGTCACCAGTTGCCCAGCCATCCTGAGTGTGCTAATAGCTACACTACCAACCAATATAAGATGACCATAACACGGATAATTTACGCTTGCTAGAAGTGACATACATTTATATGCAGGGACCAAAAGGAATATATTCATGTCTTGCACCTTTTTTGAATTGCCCGGGAGGTTGGGAGTATATAGTTCCTGTTGATTTCTCCATGCCAATGCCTCAGCCAATCAGTCAATTTGCCAACCAAGCAATCAACACCCCTTTCCCCTGTAGTATAAATTGTTGTGATCATTTGAAATTTGGCATTCTTGAATTTGTCCTGATGAGTGCAAGCTTCAGCAGCATGATTCTCTTTTCAGCAGAATTTGTAATGTTGTTTATTCATGCCCTTTTCTTTCAATGGTGTTTTTGAGCCAGAAATGATGCAAAGAATTTTTTTATCTCTTGTGCAGACCTGGTATGCATTCACAAATGATGGCAATGTTTATTCTGAAGGGAATCAAGTTGGACTTCCCTTTGCAAGAGGTAAAATAAATAATCTCATTCTATTTACTGAATTAATAAATAATAATGAAGCTAACCTGAATTATTTTTCTTCATACAGGTGATATAATAATATTTCAACAGTCTTCAATGTTCCTTCAAGTGGCAATAAAATCTGGAATGAAGATGCAAATACAGACATCTCCTATTATGCAGCTTTACATATCACTGCCTGAAGATGCCCAGGGAAGCACAAAAGGTTGTGTGTTTATTACCTGCAAAATGTATTTAAATAATTGCTTATCCAATGCATACATTAGTGCCTGTAAAAAAATTAGGTAAAGCATTTGGCTATGCTCCAGATTATGCTATTCACGTTTTCCATGCATTTTATGATTTTGCATTTAGGCAGCCTGAACATTTACAGTGAAAATGGTTCTGTCACACCATCCTCTCCCTCTCTCTCCCATTTTATGCTTAATGCCCTCAGGCATCTACCAGTTTTTTTTTACAATTTAAATTTGGATTGACTTGCCCAATGCCTAAAACCTACCAATTTAACATTCATTAAGTATGCTGCAATCAATATCAAGCGCTTTTGGCTTTTAGTGTGACTGTATGGGTGTGAAGATAATTTATTGTGGTATATGTATTTTATGAAAAGGGACCTGCATTTTATATGGCACCTTTCATGACCCTAGGACACCACAAAGCACTATTTTTTTTTAGCTACAGTCACTGGTGTAATGTAAGAAACATGGCAGCCAATTTACACATTGCAATGTCTCACAAACAGCAATGCAATAATGGCCAAATAATCTTATTGTTAAATAATGTTGGCCATGGGCTAAATATTGGTCAGGACTTCAAGATAAATTCTCCTGTTCTTACTCAAAATAGTGCCATAGGAGTTTTCACATCCACCTGGGAGGGCCAATGCAACCTTGGTTTAACATCTCATCCTAAATATGGCACCTCTGACAGTGCAGAACTCTCTCAGTACTGCCCTGAAATGTCAGCCTGGTTAGTGGGTTTAAGTCTATGGAATGGGATTTGAACCCACAGCCTCCTGACTAAGAAGTGAGAGTGCTATCAACTGAGCCGTGACTGACACTTTCAGTACAAATTGAGAGTGGTATGAATTAATGATGTGATTGCATTAGCATGAAAACTATTATCAAATTAGCACTTTCTTTTGATAATGTATATTTTCTGTTTCACAGGACTATGTGGCACCTTCAATGACAATGCAAATGACGACTTCCTGTCCGCATATAACATTGTGGAAGAGGCATCTCCTACTTTTGTTAATTCCTGGGAAGCTGAAAGTGGTTGCCCTGAAACAGAGATACTAGCTCCATGTGTTAGTTCAGAAAATGGTAATATAAAATGGAAAATCCTCTAACCTATAACAGAAATTGATTTTACTCTGCCATGTTGTAATAAAGCATCTTATGAATGGATATAGTGAATTTCTCATCCTCTTTAAAATAAAAAAAACTTTATGGTCACAAATTGCTGCAATTCAATATCTGACCAAGTAGAAATCTTCTCACAAACTATCCTTTTTGCTTAAATCAGCATTTACACTTTTTTCAGTCAGGTTATTTTCTGCCAAATTAAGTTGACTCAAAGAACAATCAACCTTGGTTATATGTCTAGATCGCAGTATTCTGGACAAATAATGTAAGATAGAAATTGACTGGTCAAATAGAACGTTTTTTGAGGCAATGTTATGATTCGTGAATTATCCATATAAGGAGTTTCAAGGCCCGCTTGCAATTTATGGTTCTACATCCCCCTTTTGCTCTGTTTACTGGTTTCCGTGGATATGCATGAGATTGGATGAGGGCAACACACTACAAACACCATTCTCGGTCAATGGCTTGCAAAAGCACAGGAACAGCCACAGGGAAAAAAAACTTGGCCTTCACCTAGCACTTTCTCATGACAACATCACTGGATTTCAGCAGTGAGAGATTCTGTTTAATCCTGTCATTCTGCAACATTGCATCTGGGTAGCCAAACATACTGCAGCAGCTTCTCTCTACTAACTGCATTATCTTGATGCCAAAAGTAGAGAAAAGAACCCTGAGGAAAAGAAAGAGGCTGCAATTATAACACGACAAGTTTTCACAGGTATTTTGCATTATAAATATGCCTGCCTGCCGCAAATGAAATTTCAGGCCCTAAATGTTTGTCACTTAAATTGTTTAAAACTGAATAAACATAGAAAGGTATGAAGAAGTCACCTGTCCTAGGTAGACTGGCGTTGTACTATAATGAGATTTGTGGGATTTTGAAATAGTAAAGGGATTTTTCCTATTCAAGAAGCAGCAGGTACTGTTGCATCTGGTATTCTACTTGTTGTCTGTTTGTTGTATCTGTTGTCAGTGTTTAGCTTAGTAGACCCGGGAGAGTTTGTGTTAGGTTTGTTGGAGGAGAGGTGTGGCTGAATTTTGTAATAATGAGGGATAGTATTGGAGCTGGGGGTTATTGCAGAGTGGAAAGGAAGAAAGGGTGTTAGGGGGAAAAGATGGTATGAAAGGGTGGGAAAGAGGGAAAATAAAAGGGATTCGTGCAGGAGATAACAGGAGTGAGTGATAAATGGTTGGAACACAATTGGATATGGAGGAGGAAAGCTGGGAAAGGAGAAAGGAAAGGGAGGACATGCAGGAATAAATTTATATGTAGTCAAGAGGTGATACTGTGCAGTGGTTAATGGAAAGGGAGAGGAAGCATCGGTGTTCAGATTGAAGGAGCAGATTGCAGTGGGAATAGGAAATCTTGGTGCGGGAGCAAGTGGTAGTGCACATTGGGAAAGAAAATGAAAGCAAGGAGTATGAGTATATGAAGTACTGGTAGGAGGTTTGCGTTGAGATGTGGAAAGCAGGTCGGTGATCTCAAATCTTGATTGTGGTTTGGATATGTGAGCATGGGGACAAGGTAGCATAATGTTTGTAAGTGCCTCAATTCATTTTTTGTCAGCTTATGATTTTTAAAGGCCCTGATTGTTCTCTCTTTTTAAAACAATGCCTGGTCCCTTGTGAGTGTAGGTGGCTAATTCCTTAATCTTTCTTCCAGTGTTTCCCAATGTCTCCAGGTCTCTCTGTCTCCCAAATTCTGTGGGTCTTTCTGACCTTTCCTGGTGCTTCACCCTCCACTTGATTCATCTCTTTCTGCAGCTGTCCTGCCACTCACTAATCCCATTGAACACAGCAGAAACTGCTTATTGCAAGCAAACATTTCTTCATCATGTTTATGTCGAAGGATAAGTCACCACAGCATCATAGGTGATGCTTGAGCTGGGAGATAGAACTGAAGGGAGGATGAAACTATGGTGTGACAAGTCTACATGAGTGAATATATTAAAAATATTAATGTAAGATTTTATAAAGGAGAAATGTCAATACAAAGTGTGACAAAAGCATGACAAAAGGAAGCTAGGTAATGCAGAAAGGGAGTGCATGTAGATCAAAGGTTTATTTTAACATATTATAGATGAATTTATTTTATGCATTAAAAACATTTGAATTAGGTATTTAAATTGCATACTGATGAAAAATAACATTATTAAATTTGCCTTGCAGAACACTATGCCAAACAACATTGCTCCTACTTAAAAGATCCAGTGGCTGCCTTCTCCGTGTGTCACTCGACAGTGGATTACATGAAATATTATCAGGTAAGAATTCTGTGGAAAGAATGAAAGCCTGCAAAGCCATGTAAAGTCAGAAGCTGTTAATACATGAATTAGCATTATGTATTTAATTCATAAAGTGCCTGCAGCTTTTAAATTAAGCATGACCTACTGACTTTTAAGTTAGTTTAACAGTGCAGTACAGAAATATTTCAATACTCACAAATAGCTAAAATCAAAACAATTAAATAGTATAAACTTAAATCATAAGTTTAGCCAGAGAGCATATGCCATCTGTTCCTTTTAAAAACAGATTTGAATTACCAGTGACCAACTCAAAGGAATCACGTGACAAGATTTCAAGTTTTAAGACTTTTACTGTAACAAAACAACTAAAACCAACATTAACTAAACATGATTTAGTAGCCAAATAATACTCTAAACTGCAGAAATAAAGCCCTGTATTAATGCCTTAACATGACTGATAACCCCACACTGTTTATATGTACTTTACAGGATGCTCTCCACATAATTACAGTCTTAATAGAGAACAGTCCACAGTCTCTCAGTTTCCAATGCATTCACATCTCCCTGTTTCACTGACCCATAGAGTCCAATGACCGTCGAAGATCCTCTCCCTCAGCCCTCTGAAAATTTCTGAACTGACTTTCAATAGCAAGGCCCACTCTGATGGGCTGACCTCACCAGGATAAATCTTCCAGCGTCTTTAGATTGCCATGGGATGTGGCTCTTCAATCAAAGAAGGTCCTCCCTACCACATTCTGCCTGGTAGCTCACAGAGGACTCGCAGCCTTCTTCTCTCTGCTGACTACACCAGCTGCAGCCTTTGCCTCTGTTGTTGTCTCCAAAAAAAGCTCTGACAGAAAGTCTGTCCACAGTCAGCCCTGCTTTTCTTGCCTTTATTTTCAACTGTGACCATCTTGCACCTTACTCATAGAGTCATAGGGTTTTATAGCACTGAAAGAGGCCCTTTGGCCCATAGTGTCCATGCCAGTCATCAAGTCCCTATCTACTCTAATCCCATTTTCCAGCACTTGGCCCATAGCCTTGTATGCTATGGCATTTCAAGTGTCCATCTAAATGTGTCTTAAATGTTGTGATGGTTCCTGCCTCTACCACCCATTCAGGAAGTGAGTTCCAGATACCCCCTACCGCTGGGTGAAAACGTTTTTCCTCCAATCCCTTCTAAACCTCCAGCCCCTTACCTTAAATCTATGTCCCCTGGTTATTGACCCTCCCACTAAGGGGAAAAGTTTCTTCCTATCCACCCTATCTATGCCCCTCATAATTTTGTACAGTTCAATCAGGTCCCCCCTCAGCCTTCTCTGCTACAAGGAAAACAACCCTAGCCTATCCAGTCTCTCTTCATAGCTGAAACACTCCAGCCCAGGCAACATCCTGGTGAATCTCCTCTGCATCCTTTCTAGTGCAATCATATCCTTCCTATAGTGTGGCAACCAGAACTGCACACAGTATTCCAGATGGCCTAACTAACGCTTTATACAGCTCCATCATAACATCCCTGCTCTTGTATTCAATGCCTCAACTAATGAAGGCAAGTATTCCACATGCCTTCTTAACCACCTTATCTACCTGTCCTGCTGCCTTCAAGGATCTATGGACATGCACACCAAGGTCCCTCTGATCGTCTCTACTTCCTAGGGGTCCTACCATTTATAGTGTACTCCCTTGCCTTGTTAGTCCTCCGAAAATGCATCACCTCACACTTTTCAGGATTAAATTCTATTTGCCACTGTTCTGCCCATCTGACCAGGACATCTATATCATCCTCTAGTCTAAGGCTTTCCTCCTCACTATTTACCATACCACCAATTTTCATACCATCTGCGAACTTACTGATCACACCTCTTACATTCATGTCCAGATCATTAATGTACACTACAAACAGCAAGGGACCTAGCACCGAACCCTGCAGTACGCCACTGGTCACAGGTGTCCAGTCACAAAAACAACCTTCGACCATCACCCTCTGCCTCCTGCCACTAAACTAATTTTGGATCCAATTTGCCAAATTGCCCTGGATCCCATGGGCTCGTACCTTCTTGACCATTCTCCCATGTGAGACCATGTCAAAAACCTTACTGAGGTCCATGTAGACTACATCAACTGCACTACCCTCATCTACACAACTAGTCACCTCCTTGAAAAATTCAATCAAATTTGTTAGGCATGATCTCCCACTGACAAAGCCATGCTGATTATTCTGGATTAATCCTTGCCTCTCCAAGTGGAGGTTAATTCTGCCCCTCAGAATTTTTTCCAAAAATTTCCCTGCCACTGATGTTAAGCTCACTGGCCTACAGTTCCCTGGTTTATCCCTACACCTTTCTTGAATAATGGTAGCACATTTGCTGTCTCCCAGTCTTCTGGCGCCTCTCCTGTGGCCAGAGAGGATTTGAAGATTAATGTCAGGGCCCCTGCAATCTCCTCCCTTGCCTTCCACAGCAGCCTGGGACACATATCATCTGGGCCTGGGGATTTATTCAATTTTAAGCCCACTAAAACCACTAATATCTCCTCCCTCTCAATGCTAATTTGTCCAAGAATATCACAGCCCCCCTCCCTGATTTCTATATCTACCTTGTCCTTCTGTATAGTAAATAAAGTACTTATTTAAAACCTCACCTATGTCTTCCGTGTCCTCACACAGATTGCCACTTTGGTCCCTGGTTACCTTCTTGCCCCTAATATACTTATAAAACACCTTTGGATTTTCCTTTATTTTACCCACCAGTGTTTTTTCATGTCCCCTCTTCGCTCTCCTAATTTCTTTTTTAAGTAACCCCCTGTACTTTCTATACTCCTCTAGGGCTTCTGCTGTTTTGAGCCCTCCTATTTACCATAAGCTTCTTTTTTTTACCTTACCCAATCCTGTACATTCCTCAACACCCAGGGCTCTCTGGACTTGTTGGTCCCACCCTTCACCTTTATGGGAACATGTTGGCCCTGCACTTTCACTATTTCCTTTTTGAAGGATTCTCACTGCTCTGATGTAGATTTTCCTACACGTAGCTGCTCCCAGTCCACTTTGGCCAGGTCCTGTCTTATCATGTTAATATGCCTTCCCCCAGTTCAGAACCTTTATTTACGGTCCACCTTTGTCCTTTTCCATAACTACCTTAAATGTTACTGAGTTATGGTCACTATCACCGAAATGTTCCCCCACTGACACATCTACCACTTGCCCAGCTTCATTCCCTAAAACTAGGTCCAGCACCGCCCCCTCTCTTGCAGGACTTTCTATGTGCTGGCTTAAAAAGCTCTCCTGGATACATTTTAAGAGTTCCACCCCCTCTAAGCCTTTTACCCTTTGTCTATCCCAGTTAATTTTGGGGAAGTTGAAATCCCTACTATTATTATGCTATTATTTTTACACTTCTCTGAGATGTACCTACATATCTTCCCTTCTATCTCTCCCTGACTGTTTGGGGTCTATAGTACACTCCCAGCAATGTGATTGCTCCCATTTTGTTTTTAAGTTCTACCCATATGGCCTCATTTGAAGAACCTTCAAAGATATCATCCCTCCTTATTGCAGTAATTGACTCCGTGATCAATCTTGCGACACCACCTCTTCTTTTACACCCCCCACCCTGTCTTGCTTGAAGATTCTATACCCCGGAATATTGAGCTGCCAGTCCTGCCCCTCCCTCAGCCATGTCTCTGTTGTTGCAATGATATCATATCCCCATGTGTTAATCAGCACCCTCAACTCATCTGCCTTACTTGCAGGACTCTTGCATTAAAATAAATGCCATCCAGCCATGCCATGCTTCCTTGTGCCTTAACTTGACTATAGACGCTCTGCCTTCCAGACTGACTTGATTTTTCTTCTATACCTATCTGTACATCACCTCCTGCTATACCTCCACTCCGTATCCGATCCCCCTGCCAAATTAGTTTAAACCCCCAACTCTCAGTAAGTCTCAAGTTGGGCCCCTTATTTCCATGATAACCAAGCCATACAGGCTTGTTGTCAGGCAGAATTGGTAGCAGATCATATGACCCTTCATTACTCTATTCTACCTTGCATTAAAGAGACAGTCCAAGACATAATCATCAACAAAAAGAACATAATAGTAATTCAATATAAGGACTAGTCCTGCAAGGTAAAATACAAAACCTGAGATGATTTTATTGAGATGTGCTAGTTTTAACAGTTCCAATTATTTTAGCTATTTTCATCTCCACAACATGATCTACTTTGTCCCTGCCTCAGCTCATCTGCTGCTGAGACTCTCATCCCTGCCTTTGTTACCTCTAGACTTGACTGTTTCAATGCATTCCTGGCTGGTCTCCCACATTCTCCCCTCAGTAAATTTGAGGTCATCCAAAACTCTGCTGCCTGTGTCCTTACCTGTACTAAGTCCTGTTCACAAATCATCCCTGTTTTCACTGACCAACATTGGTTATGCAATGCCTCAGTTTTATAATTTTCATCCTTGGTTTCCAATCCGTCCATGGCCTTGCCACTCACTAACTCATAAATCTCCTCTAGCCCCAGAACCCATTATGGCCATGCCTTCAGCTTTAAGCACTGGAATTTCCTTCCTAAGCTTATCTGTCTTTCTACATCTTTCCTTCTTTAAGACCCTCCTTAAAACCTTAACTCTTTGACCAAGCTTTGATCATCTGCCCTAATATGTCCTTATGTGACTCAATATCATTTTTTGTTTTATTATGCTTCTGTGAAGCATCTTGAGACGTTTTATTATGTTAATGGTGCTATATAAATACAAGTTGTTATTGTTGCTTCTGCTATTTAGAAATAGTCTTACATTTTACCCCATTTCTTGTACCAACCGTTTGGGTCAAATTATGATTCCTCTGATGAACTCAAGGTGATTTGGAACTACAGGCAGACCCCACCCCCCCCACCTACACCAAACTCGCCAGAAATGTTTAAGCCTATCAAACAGATTAGATGTTCATTGAAGTGGTTTTTGCTGGATTCAAACTCTAAATCAAGGGTGAAAGCTGGTTATTTTAAATCGGAATGTTTAAAGTTTTTGTCATTAGTTCCTTTCCAGAGGTAGGCAAGCTATAATCCTTCACATTGTATTTGTAGGGCATGATACCAACACTTCTCATCACCCTAGACAACATATCTTTTACATATAAAAATTTATTTAATAATCTTATTTTTCTTTCCTTCTTCTGGTGAATGATTTAATATACAGCTTTTATCTGGTTTGTAACAGCCAAAAAAAGAAATCATTTATATTGCACCTTATCAGGCAGGAGAGAAGGCTGAACAGTTTCCACCTTCGCTGTCTCAGCATCTCTTGGTAGGACAAGGTCACCAACTAAGAGGTCCTGGAGCATGGTAATTCCATCAGCAGGCACTCATTGCTGAGCCAATGACACCTGCGCTGACTCAGCCACGTTCATTGCCTGGGTCACGGCCGTATACCCAAAGACTTTCTGTAATGTGAATGGGCAACTGGGTCACAACCTCCTGAGCATCCATACTTCCACAACAAGGACACCCACAAGCAAAATATGAAGATGGTGGATATTGACACTGACATTTGGGAGACAGTCGCTGACGGTCGTGACCTCTGAAGGCTGACTATTTAGAAGGGCATTGGAAGAGGCGAGCAGAAACAGAAAGCACAGCTGGCCAAGGAGAAGGCCCAGAGAAAACAGAGGCCAGCAAATTGTGCACTTTCTCAGCCCACTGTCTTCCTCTGCAGCAAATGCAGCAGAGAATGCATGATAGAGTGGGGCTCCTAGGCCACATCAGGCGACTGAGTTCTGTTGAAGGGTCGTGAGGACTCGAAACATCAACTCTTTTCTTCTCAGCCGATGCTGCCAGACCTGCTGAGTTTTTCCAGGTAATTTTGTTTTTGTGATGCATAACACAGAGTTGATTGACCACCTTGGCACAAACCATCATCTTACAAGATGTAAGGCTGCCACCCACACTGCACCCGAAATTCCAAAGTGTCTTTGTAATAAACTTGGAGTGCAGGATGGGCTTCTTGTAAGAAACAGTAAACTATATTTACAGACTCCAGATGAAGCTACATGCTTGTTCCAAGACCAGGGCAAAAAGCTCCGCCCCTAAGATTCCTCATGCTTTGGGCTGATTGGTCTATACAGTCATATGACTCCCATAACAGTAAGAAATGGTTTAACTTACAATTACCCATTCCTCCCCCTTTAATTTTGTTTTACCCTCTTACTTACAAAAACATCTTAACCCATATTATATACAATTATATACAATTCATGCCATTATAAATTTAATCTTTGAGGAGGTTATCGGTTTTGAATAGAGCATCACAACTCTACAGCTGGAGGTTCTTCCATTGGATCGACTTGCACAGGAACTGCATCTTCAGGGACATTCCTAAACAATGGCAGTTCAGAATTATTTACTTTAACAGAGACATCTGGTATGTCTATTCTTTGTCGACCTGGTACCTCAGGGGTTGAAATTTCGACTTCGATTTCAGGTGGATTAACTGGTTGTTGTAGGGTTTCTCGGCTTCTGAGATCATCCACGTGTTTCCTAACAATCCTGTTTTACACTTCTACCTGATAAGATAACGGTCCTGTTTCAGAGACGATTGTAACAGGGACCCATCTCGGTCCATTTGCAAAATTTCATACAAAAACTGTCTCTCCGACAGTAAACTCTTGATGTTTACTGTGAACGTCATGATTCACTTTCTGACTATCCTGGTTTCTCTCCACCTTCCTCTCTAAATTAGGGAATACTAGTCTCAATCTTATGCGAAGTCTGTGCTTCATTAACAGTTCTGAAGGTGTTAAACCAGTGGTTGCATGAGGAGTTGTGCGATAGCTGAACAGCAATCTTGAAACTGGCATTTCCACTGTTCCCTTTGATAGCTTCTTCATGCCTGTTTCAAAGGTTTGTACTGCTCTTTCTGCTAACCCATTAGACAAGGGATAGCATGGTGCTGTCCTGATGTGTTTAATCCCATTTAGGTTCACAAATCTTTGGAATTCAGTGCTAGTGAAAGCCGTACCATTGTCTGACACAACTTCAGGCAAACCATGAACACTGAAACTCTGGCGCAGTTTTTCAATGGTTGCTGATGAAGTCAGTGAGCTCACTTCAAACTCATCCATCTGTTTGGAATGAGCATTGATAATCACAAGAAACATGGTACCTAGAAATGGACCTACATAGTCTATATATAGTCTAACCCAGGGTTGACCAGGCCACTCCCACAGATGCAGTGGAGCTGAAACGGGCAACTTCTGCTGTTGCTGACACTGGAGACGGTGTTTCACCATTCTTTCGATATCACTATCTATACCTGGCCACCAGGTATAACTTTGTGCGAGCATCTTCATTTTTGAAATACCAGGATGTGCACTAGGAAATTCTTCCAATAATGGTTTTCTTCCTTGGACAGAGATAATGACTCTTGATCCCCATAATAAGATACCATCTTGACAACTCAGTTTGGATCTACGTACAAAGAATGGCTTTAATTCTTCAGGAATTTGTGCATTTGACCATCCTTGTAATACTTGTTCACGGATTCTTGCTAAAATTTAATCGCGATTTGTTCAATTATTTATCTGTCTCAAGCAGATTGGTGAGGTGTCCAGGAAGTTCAATGCAAGTACTACCTCTTGAGGTACTTGGACATGTGTAATGTTACCTGGCAAAGGGAGAAGACTGAGGGCATCTGCATTTGCTATAAGCACACCTTTATGTATCGTACATAAAAATGTACTCGTATGCCAAAAAAATTAAAGCCCATCTTTGAATTTTAGTAGAGGCTATTGGTGGGATTGCCTTACTTTTACTAAACAAGCCTAACAGTGGTTTATGATCTGACACTATGAAGGAGTGTCAACCGTGCAAATACTGATGGAACTTCTTACCCCCAAATATGATACATAAGCCCTCTTTTTCAATTTGCGAGTAGCCTTTCTCGGCTGCAGAACGCGTTCTGGATACTTATCCTACCGGCTTTTTGGCTTTGATTTCTGATTTTTCTTCTTTTATTTGCCACAGGGTTTTGTCTCATTCTTCATTTTGATTTCACATTCGGCCAAATGTCCCTCTGGTGAAATCTTAACTTGGTTCACTCTGGGGGTTGAGCTACCCATTTGCATTTTGGAAAGTTCCATGACTTTTCTTTTTAATGCCTATTTTGTCTCCATCAACTGTTTCTTCAGTTGGTTCAGAGTGGCACTGCATTTGTTTTGCTTCTTTTCATGATTTTCCCGTGGAACCAGCTCTGACCTGAGGAACCTCGCTTCCTGTGAAGGTCCTTCGGTTCTTCTATCTCATTCCAAAAGACAGCACCATTTTCCTTTGTCAGCTCAGGATTTCTTCTTGTCCTGACCTGAAAAATTCCTGACCAATTTAATTTGATTTCTTTCAACCAATCACGGCCCAGAAGGCTAGGTCCTTCTCCTGTTACAACAATTATTGGCAGCTAAGCTGTCTGTTGCCTGTATGATACAGGTACAGAGCTGATGCATTTCGCCTGTATTGCTTCTCCTGTATGTTTTTAACTGAGCGGCAGTTTTTTTCCAAATTCAATGGCTGGGTAGCTTCTTTGAGGTATTTATAGATGCGTTCTCCTGCCTCTGTGGTCGACGTTCCTGTGTCCACGTCCATGAGCAGAGGCTTTCCATTCACTTGAAGTGTAACAGTGATTGGTTCAGTTTTCCTGGCTTTCAGGGTGTGTAAGGAATAAACGTCAGCCTCAGTAACTTCTGGCTCTTCTATATTCTGTACGGATTTAACTTGGCCTGATGTCTGAATGGCTGCCTTGATCGAGTCCTGCACTGTTTAACAACATGCCCTTTTTAGTGGCAGTATTGGAATTCTGCCTCTAAATCTGCAGACTTTAGGTGCATGATTTCCTCCACAACAGTAACACTAACTTCTGGGTTACTGGTGAGCTGCTTCCAGCATTTCTTTTTGTTTATCTAGCGGTAGGGACTGTGCCCAGATTCACTGTAGCCTCCCTGATCTTCCCAGTGGCAGGTTCACGCCCTAGCTGCCAAACGGCGCCACATTTCACATTCTGCAAAGCCTGTGAATCCCTCTCAGCACTCTCCATTGCTAGCGCTATCTCCATGGTGCGCTTCAGGTCTATCCCAACTTCTGCAGGCAGACAGCGCTGAATGGCATCAACGATTCTGTTTATGCCACAAACCAAATGATCTCGCAACATGTCATTTAAAGTATCACCGAAGTCACAGTGCTCCATTAACTGTTTCAACTTTACGATGTCCTATAGCCAGTAAATTAATCTGAGCAAAAGGAAAAGCTCATCGTAGACTGCGAGGTTCTACAAACAGTAAACAAACAAAATACCAAATATTCTGCATTACACCTGCGACAGGACTTGATGATGCAATACATTGTGGATTTTATACCTACGTACTCTCAGGAGCCACAGATGATGCATTAGTCCACCATCCCTTACATTTGCAGCTATTTCAAGTTGCTGATACTAATTCAGGATTTATCTATCAACCAGACAATAATATTAAAAACGGTCCTTGCCAAACCAATTGTACCCAATTTAAACAGGACAAACCATCAAATAGGAAGTAAAAAATTTCACTTCTAAGTGCATTGCCTGAGCTTCAGGGGTTTGATTGCCTAAATTTGGGGCTGCAGGTAGATTTCAGACACCTCCTGTTTTAAAATACATTGTAACCTCTCCAGTCTGGAATGCTTGGAACCAAGTCAGGTCTGCATTTCAGAATTTTCTGGATTATAGAATGACATTAGAATGCCTAACCACAGATCTGTGAACTGTAGCTATAAACATTTACCTGAAGCATAAAACAGTGATAAGACATTATAAAATGGTAATTGTTTTAATTATCTAAATACGGTATTTTCTATGTTCCACTCCCAAAGTACTGTGCTAAAATGATGCCGTGAGTTGCCTGGGTCCACTCAAAAGATTTCCAGACGACTGTTTTTTCTGAACAATAGATTTCTGGACTGGAGAGGTTACAATGCACAAACAAAAGAAAGGAATGAAGAAAATTCTGCTAACGCTGTAAAAATGATGCCAGTTTGATATGCTGTCAGTGATGTTATCATGTGCCAGTGTGTTCACAGTGAAGCAGTTTAGTATGAATCTGAAATAGTAAGGTTAAGCTGCTGGAGGGAAAAAAGCCTAAATTAATTGTGAGTTTGGAATTTATCCACAAGGGCAAGAGTACTTGGGGCAGCTAGCTGCTGTTATTTAGGAATCTAGTAAAGCTGAAGGTAAATCAGAGATGGGTTTTGTGGGAGCTGGAGCAAAGAACATGACAATCCTTATGGGGGGTTTATGACCGTCTTGCCCAGTAAAAGACGTGTTATATTCATAACTTTAAACATGAACTTGCTCATATTGAAGCCTCTGGAACTGCCTTTAGTTATTTCAAAGTAGACACTGCTGAACTGTTAAGATTGATGCCAAGAGAGTCAGATGAGCTTTGCAACTTCAACCCAGGCTATCATACTTCCAGAAAGCTCCGGAAGCTCCGAACTGAATCGTAGTGGCTGGGGATCTCCCTCTTGAATGGACATGCTGAGACAGTACTCCTTTGTGGAGTTCATGTCTGCCACTGTTTGAAGCTTACTCCAAAACACACAGTCAATGGACTCCTAGGCTCTATGGGCTGCAACTTCCGAGCTCCAGAGCAGAGTATCTGGGGGGTACCCCAAAGATGTTTGGGGAACACCCCCCATGCCGCTCCGCCCCCGGAATGTCCCAGGTAAGAATTGCACGGCAATTGCCTAGGATGTTCAATCTAACTTTGGGCAATTGCCCTGCGCTGGAAACCATCCAAAAATTTGATTTAAATCAAAAACTTTGGATTGTTCTGATTGTCTTACAGGAATAGTTACCCAGAAAAAGTTAGAAGAATTAAAACCACTTCAGCTGCTGGCTAACTATTGTACTGACCTCCCCCTTTCCCCTAGGATCTCCCTCAATCCTCCCAACCACCCACAAGACTCCTCCCACTACCCTATTACTCCCCCCACTACCACCCCCTGATTCCCCCATGGGTCTCCCTCCACCACCCTGATTACCCTCCCCACCGTCCCCCGCCCCCCAACCTGATCTGGCCTCAACCCAATGTGACCCGACCCAACCCACCTCCCCAACAAAGGTCCAATCCAACCCGACCACCAACCCCCGCCCCCGCACCACCGGACCACCTCCACCCTAAGGTCTGACCCACCACCTGACCCCAAGGCCTAACCCAACCTGACCCCCCCATTCCAAGGCCCGAAACAACCCGATCAAACCCTCCCCACCCCAAGGCCAGACCCAACCCCTGACCCTGCCAAAGCCTGGCCCGACCCAGCCACCAACACCCCCCACCACCCCAAGGCCTGACCCGACTTGGCCCTCCTCACCTCAAGGCCCGAACCAAGCCAACCCCACCCCACCCACAAGGTCTGACCCAACCCAACTCGACACACCCCACCCCAAGGCCCATACCTACCCCGCCCCGCCCCGCCCCACCCCACCTCAAGGCCTGACCCAACATGACCCAACACCCCCCACCCCAAGGCTTGGCCCAACCCTACCACCTCAGGCCCGAACCGAACCAACCACACCTCACCCACCCAGAGGTCTGACCCCACTGACCCGGCACACCTCACCACAAGGCCCAAACCTATCCCACCCTAAGGCCCAACCCAACCTTCCCATCCCAAGGCCTGAACTGAACCATACATACCCCACCCCACCCCAAGGCCTGACCCAACGTGACCCGACACCCTCCCACCCCAAGGCCCTAACTGAACCAACCCCACCCCACCCACCCCAAGGTCTGGCCCAATCCGACCCGATACCCCTCAACCCAAGGCCCAAACCTACCCCACCTCCCCCCACCCCTTGACCCAACCTGACCCTCCCACCCCAAGGCCCGACCCAACACCCCGAACCCGAACCAACCCTCCCTAAGGCCCAACCCGACCCAACCTGACCTGATTCCAGCCCGCCCCCCACTCCAAAACCTACCCTCTTACCCATACTCTTACCTTCTCTCTGGCTCATCAAAGTAGCTGGAGCTTTAAACCTACCTGCTTTCTGGCAGCTAGTGCCATAAAAACGGGGACGTGGCATACTTACCATTGACTGAGCTGTGCTCGACTGTAGGCCTTGGAAACCCACTGCACTACATAAATCTTGCCTGGCCTGAGTCGGAAGGTCGGGCAAGAGAAGAGCGGCTGGATTTCAAAGTAAGTAATTATGAGCGAAATGGCAATCCGACTAAGTTGCCACTCCACCGGAAGTTATGGGCCCAGTCTCTATGTTTGCAATGTAACAAAAGAATGCTGATGATACCAGGTATTTACAAGTTAAGCATAAAAAACCATCATCAACCTTCTATTGTACAGTGGATGTTGACCATTGTCACTGAAACTGGTTCTCTGATACTGAAAGATCACCATCTACCTTCTACTGTATATCAATGGCTGTTGACCATCTGACTGAAACTTGTTCTTTGATACTGAAATCCCTTTACCCCAAAACTCAGAAGAGACCTGGGGGCAGTCTGCAGGATAACACAAACAAGAAAATAGCTGTAGAGAAAGGCTGTGCCACCTTTGCCTTTTAAGAACCAAGAGATTTAAATGTATTTTTAAATGCCTCCCAGCCTGATTCCAAAGTTTCAAGTTCACCTGTAAATAAACTGGACCTCCTGATACAACAGCTATGAATGCTCAAGCATTCATGTCAGCATCATGACCTGCTGAACATTCTTCTCTTCAAAGTAATCCTGATATCCAATCTCCAGCTATCTGAACTTAACTGAACTACAATTCAAGAGTGGGAAAAGCTCCCTATTTCACTGGACTCGTAAAGACGTGTGAACTGTTAATTTTTTCTTTTGTTTATACTTGTAGAAGTGCACTAACTTCTTTATTTGTATCTTTCTTGAGGCGTGATGTGTGGCTGATGTAGCTTTTAGACCTTTACGGTGACTATGTGAATAAATAGTTCTCTTTGTTAAAACCCAAAAAAGTCTTCTGCTTCTACTTTTAAATTGACCACAAACTAACGGGAGTTTGGAAACACACACATCTACCTTTTCAAAAATAAACCACACTGATTACGGACAGAAGCGAAGGGGATTGGGAGTCCCAGTTTACCTTTCCTCATTTGTCCATAAAATGGCCTGAAGGAAACTGGTGAATTGGAAGAATAAAACAGATGAACATGCTGCCGGTAGCTTTCAGATAGATAACTAGATCTCAGTAAGTAGATAAACAGTTAATAAAATGGATTATTATTTGTAGTGCCTATGCTACTAGGTAGATACCATTGAATTGAAGCTATCAATATGGAAAATAGAGTTTAAGCTCTTTTAATGTGATTTTAATGGGACTGGGTTCCAGATATTAGAAATATTCTGAATAATCTTATTTGAAAATTTCAGCAAAAAAGCTAAAAATATTTGTAAATCACAAACAGATCGTCTGCAACATTATTTGCAGTTCATCAGATGGTATGCTCCTTTATCAATATTAGTTTTATATTTGAGATTGCAACTACTGATTGCTCTGTTTATTTATTGACTGTTGAGAAACTATTCTGGCAACAGCGGGCTGCAGTGAATTGTATATTTAGTGGCCTATTTGTTCATTTAGGTCTGGATTGTCGATCAGTGTGAAAAGTTTGTGATTTGTTAGCCTAACTTCCTTAATTCCATTTTTCTAGATGTGTGTAGCTGCTACCTGCGCCTGTGAGAACATCAATGATTGTCTATGTGCAGGTTTGGGAGCGTATGTTCATGAGTGTGCTGCTCATGGTGTCATTGTCAGGAACTGGAGAAAAGACATTTGTAGTACGTTATGACAATGCTTCTATTTTACAGAAGTCTTAAGCCTTAATCATAATCTGACTACAGTAAAATATATAGATAAACGTAAAAATATTGTAGTACCTTCCCTCAGGTTTTTTCAATTCCTATAGCACCTGCCATGCACAAGAAAGAACACTTAGCACTTAAAAGTCTCAGGCTTTCTCTCAAGCATATTGCCCTTGGAGAAAATGAAAACAGTTAATGAGGTGATTTAAATATTCTGTACGTGGTAATATGATGTAGAGGACATCGCTCCTCAATATGCCTTCTAAAATTAAAATTCATGTTCAAATTGTCAGCACATGTAATGCCTGGATTTAAACAGAAGTCTATTTATCCCACATGTGTATCATTTTAAAATTAATAACCCTACCTTTATTGTGCATCAGATCTACATTGTGTATAACTAATACCAAGGAATAGCATATTTTATTGATTACTCCTATTAAGATTGATTCAAAATGATTTTGTAACAATACATCTGGCTGAAAAACAAGTCCTTAAACTAAACAGTGTGCAAATATATTTTTAAAAGCCACAGGGGAGATCGTCCTATGTTGCACTATTTGTAACTACATTATAAACCTGTTCATCGAAAATATTGTCAAAAATTCACATACAGTAAAAAAAAGTAACAACATTAAAGTCCTACTGTGTCTTCAGAGACTTCAGTGGAGAACCCTAAAATGCAATATGATGGTTTGACCTAAACAATCATAGTCTTGCGAAGTCAAACCTTATAGCATGCAAAAGGTATTACTTCTTTTCAAAAGTCTTTACTTACATTATTACTTGGTTATTATTTGTTTCTAGATAAGTCGTGCAGTAACTTTCAGGTTTTCGAGAATGACATGAGAACATGTAACCGTACCTGTAAATCACTATCAGACAATGATTACACCTGTAGTGTTAAGGATGTTCCAGTTTACGGTTGTGGCTGTCCTCAGGGAAAGTACATGAATGAAAATGGAGTCTGTGTGGACAGTTCAGACTGCTCCTGTTATGCTGAAGGGCGGCTTATAGAAAAAGGACAGAGTACTAACATGCATGGCATATCCTGGTAAGCATTTTCTAATAATTTTACAAAATTGGAAAATTAAATACATGTAGAACATATTTTAATTATTATTTGACACTCAGCATTTGCCAAGATGGAAAATTTCATTGCCTTCCAGGAACACAGAGCCCCAAGCCTCCAGGTAACCAACACTATAAGCTCTCCCCATACTAATAGTACATGAATTGAACTTTATATTAAATGAATAAATGACCATTTTCCAAGTTCTTTTTAAATATTGTTTTCTATAGGTTGCCCAAATGGGAAAGTATTTGTTAACTGTACAAATGAAGCTGCCTCTTCATCTGAATACTTGTGTGAGAGAACATGTCGAACTCTAAACACACCATGCGTGAGTGACTTCCACAGTTTCATCAATTTACAAGACTCACTATTGTTTCAATTTGTAGAACAGCAAATTGGACAATTACACAAAATGAGTTTAATGTTAATAAATTACTTAATGATCAGAGAGGAGTTGAGGAGAATTTTTTCACCCAGAGGGTGCTGGAAGTCTGAAACTAATTTCCTGAAAGGGTGGGAGAGTTAGAAACACTTAGCGCATTTAAAAAAACTTAGATATGTACTTGAATTACCGTAACCTACAAAGTACACACCAAGAGCTGCAGTGTAAGATTAGGTTGGATCGCACATTTCGGCCAGTATAGGCACAATGGGCTGAATGGCCTCTTTCTATTCCCTAAATTTCCCATGTAGATCCAAATACATAAGTCTCTCATGTTAAAAAATAGGGTTCTCATGCCATTATGGCCTGATGTCCCATGAATTCTAGATTCATTCTGGAGGTTTGAATTTAAAATTTATAAGGGTCAAGCATGATTTGTGGCAAAGATTTAAGCAGACATTAAAAATTCTATTAGCTGACATCTCAGTGGAAACAATTTAAAGTGAACATTTTAATTTTTACAAAAGCAGAGTCCATGTGTCCCTGGCTGTATCTGTGCTCGTGGTCTTGTGGAGGATGAAGATGGAAACTGCATTGCTCGTGAAAACTGCCCTTGTTTATTTAGTGGTGAAGTTTACAGTGATGGAAGAATAATCCAAAGGGATTGCAATAAATGGTAAACTTAAAGAAATGTGATCCAAAGTACAATGATATGTTGCAAACCATGTCACTTTGTGTGGCACTAAACAATTACATTGCAAAATGCTCTTCGTATTGCAGCACATGCCAGGGAGGATCGTGGATTTGCACCAATAAGATATGCCCAAAAACATGTGAAGTTTATGGTGATGGCCACTATGTAACCTTTGATGGGAAAAGATATGTCTATGATGGAAATTGTGAATATATTTTTGTTGAGGTGTGTATGGGTTCAAAATGTTAATATCATACATAACTGCAGTCATGATTTTATATGCATCAATGTAATTGCCATTGTGAACACCATCAAAATCAGCTCAGTAGAGGAGGTGCAGAAATAAAGTTGCACTAAAATACAAAAATGCTTTCCTCAGGCATTAGGGTGTGGAAAATAATCCATGTAGTTTGTGGCCTCTTTCACTCTCACCACAATCCACATGATATGCGCGCTCCATACCTTTATATTGTCTGGCTGTTAAAAATATTACGTGGGTCAAATGATTGAAACTATAAAAGCAGATATGCAAACATTTGGCTCATCAATATGTACAACGCAGTTGGTCTTTTATATGGAAACTTATCGAGAGTTCAAAAAAACATAGCTAATGAGTCACCAGGGTACGATAAAGCAAATATCTAAGCCAAGGGTGATTTGCTGAACACTAGCAATGTAATACCTCAAACTATAGGATAATGTTAAAAATATGATTATTTTTGAATCACATCAATGTATGTGTCTCAGCATGTTTTGGTTGTTGAGCTTAGTACTTGTGATATATGCACGTGGTTACATCAGAGCCGATGTGTTTCTTTCAACATTAATGTGTTGGAGCCTTAACAAATACAAACTTAATGAGTTTAATTTATTTTGTGTTATGTAATCCTAGCCTAAATTCATTGTTTTATTCTTAGGACCAATGTAATCGTCGAGAAGGCACACTCCAAATACTCACCGAGAGTGTTCCCTGTTGTGAAAGGGGAATGACTTGTTCAAGAAATATCAGGATCTTATTCGAGGTGTTTTGTTTCTTCTAATTATAATTGTACCCTTTTCTGTTTTAGAATGAGATTTTAATTACGTGCTTACAATTGTTGAACTGCAAACATAAATTACCATACAATTCTACAGCATTCTGTTTTCACATGTATTCTTACAGGGTAAGGAACTCATTCTAACTGATAGCCATGTGGAAACAGTTGAGAAGTTTACCAATCAAACCTGTTGTTCAAATGATTTTTATTCACACCATACTGTTGGGCTCTATTTAATCCTTACGTTTTCCAATGGGATCACTGTGATATGGGACAAAAGCACAAGGCTTTCAATCACACTGGATTCAAGATGGAAAGTAAGTACGGTGTAAAAATCAAAATATTCATATTTGTCCCTATTGATCATAGCAGAGAAAACACATTGAGGATATGAATGAGTCATTTAGTCAACAAAGGACTTTGCAAACTTACCTTACATCAATGTTTTTGTTTTACTTCGAATGATAATGCAGTACATTCTAATAAATATTATTATGGCGCACTGAATAATTTTCAGAAATGCATATGTTTCTGTTTGCAATAGAGTTACAGAAAGAGAAAATTCAAATTATTCTAAATTTAGATATGAGCCAGCCAAGCTCTTTCACCCTCAAAACTGAGGAAGTTTTATTTTTTTACATTCATTATTTATTTCGAATAATCTATCTTCTACCATGAACTTGCAAAGTCATTATGAGCACAGGACTTCTCATTAATTATTACCAAAGTAACAACTGTATATACACACTGCAAATCTTTAAGTAAATCAGTGCACAACGGTGGATTTATAATAAAAAGAGGGTCTGAGGAAAATGCGCATCTTTTTCAAACAAAAATGATCAATTTTAGCTTTTTTCTCCATAATCCTGAATTTTTATTACAGAACAACGTATGTGGTCTGTGTGGAAATTTCAATGATGATGTTTCAGATGATCTAACAACAAAAGGGAACTCCTTGGTGACCAGTGCAGTGGAATTTGGAAACAGCTGGAAATCCATGGCCTGCTCAAATACAGTCAATCAGACATCACCGTGTGAAAGAAACCCTTACTGTTTAGCATGGGCACAGAGGAAATGTGGCATAATTAAACATGTCATGTTCCAATCATGCCATAAAAAGGTAACTCTCCTGAAAGGGCCCATGTTATTTGAGATTGGGATCGAACACAATGACTTCAGCCCTTGGCAGCTCAAGTATTGATTCAAACATTTAAGTAAAGCTGCTTTAATATTGGTCTTTTTCATAAAGAAAGAAAAAACATGCATCTCCATAGTTCTTTTCACATCCCCAGAATATCCTAAAAAGCTTTACAGTCACTCAAGTATTTTTATAGCTTGGTCACTGTTGTAATGCAGGAAAACACAGCAACCAACTTATATTCAGCCAGATCCCACAAACAGAAGTAAGCTAAACTACCAGATATTCTGTTTTCCTCTAATGACATTGGTTCAGGGATAATTGTGTCTGAGACACCAAGATAACACTCCTACTCTTGTTCAAATAATGCCATGGGATCTTTTATGTCCAACTGAAAGGGAATCTTTGTCTCATCCAAAAAGGTATCACTCCCAGCAGTGTCGCACTCCCCCGCTACGGCATCACAGTGTCAGCCTAACTTATGTACTCAAGTCACTGGATTGAGTTTTGAACCCATAACCTCCTCATTCAGAGGCTTGAGTACAAACAATGAACCAAAGCCAGCATCACACTACCACATCCCTGTTTATCACAACATCCCTACCAGTTCATCTTTTTTTTAAAATCCAACAGTATTCCTTTGGATTTTATCTCTCAATTCCTGTAAATATTAAAATTATTGTTTGTTTGCCTGTTGCTCCCATTTATATATAAGCCAACATTATATTTATCAGGTTGACCCAATTCCATTCTATGATGCCTGTGTCCAAGAAGCTTGTGCCTGTGACTTGGAAGGGAAATATCTGGGTTTCTGTACCGCTGTAGCAGTGTATGCAGTAGCTTGTAATAAAGCTGGCGTTTGTATTGACTGGAGAACCCCAGAACGATGTCGTAAGTCTAAACTGTTACATTTTCAATGGTGAAAGGCTATCTGTGACATCTGTTATTCAATAGCATTCTGGGCAAATGTGTTACATTAGATGTGTTTTAAAACAAAGGAGTGAAAGTTGAGTAATAAATGATGTTCATTTATGATCTGCTTCAACTTAAAATAATGCACAGTGATCGATGATTTTGGTACATCATTTGATCAGCTGTTATATGATTACATGAATTGCAATTATATTTGAGACTGAACCAATATTACTGATTACATATGAACTATTTCCATTTGAAATTGCAGCTGTATATTGTGACTATTATAACACACCTGGTGAATGGAGATGGCATTATCAGCCATGTGGAACATTAACAACAAAAACATGTTCGGACCATTATATTGGAAAGAAGTTCTCTGCAATACTTGAAGGTTGTGTTTAAAGACCATCTTGTATATTTTTTTTGTTGTTCAATGACTGTATTAAGACATTCCCTGTGGTATTTTCAAAAATAGTTTAACAATAAGGTTAGGAACCCTTATTCTTCATCAGCAATACATAATGAAAAAGCCCAGAAAACCAATGGAGTAGCAATCTCTGCTAACCTCACCAAAGGAGGTGCCCATCTCGTGCAGCAAGCTTTTAAATTGTGGCCTATGTGCCCAGGCTAGGACGACTGTCAGACACACTCTGGAAACTTTATGAGGGAACCATCTCAAGTGTCCAGGCCTCAAATCCAGCTTGAACCCGAGGCAATCCCCACAACTGTCAATGGCTTGGCCAATTTCACCAGGCACCAAAAATCTGCCAGGTCTCTGACAGACCAAGAGCACAGGAACTCTTGGCTGTGGAATTCCTCAACATTGCCATCCTTCTCTGCTCCTGCCCCACACTCTCCCACTGATGACTTTGTTTGGTGTGAGCAGAGACTCCAGCCTTTACAAGTCCAGCAAGGAACTCAGACTTTGGCCAGAATCTGGATATGGAATTATGACAGGATGTTACCTGAAGTCTCGGGATTTTCTGTCCCCTTTATGTTTCCCACATAGAAATAAAAGATTTATATGTAAATCAACTGGTTAACAAGCCTCCTCAAACTGCCACTCTCTGTGCTTTTGGGTGGAACGCCCAAATAATCAGATCTGTGGATCTTGCTATTTGGCAACATGCCTATTCTACATCACTTCTTGGGTGTAAAATACTTGTAAAAGTCTCAGTATTTTGGAAATCCTATTCTCTATCTTTGAGTCCTGAATTTATGGGGACTTAGAACCCATTAGTGACAAGAAGCTGATACTCCATGCAACCTTTACAGAAAGGTGTAGAGGATTTCAGATTTGAAAGTGCTTTCTTTTACTTATCAATGTGTATTTTATGCCCGGGTTCTTAAGATATCATAAAATGATCAATTCCCCCTAGTAGTTGACTGATTTGAGAGCTATGCTTCTTATTTGATACAAGATAAGTGCCTTGCGCATGTTCAATGCGCTCGTGTTTCCAATCTTCTTATTCATAAAGAGTTGAAAACCCACCAAGTGCTTAAAGTCATTCTGGCCATTCTGGGAAACAGCAGCTAATATTCATGCAGCTAGCATCAATCCACTAGCCAGATGGACAGAATTATGCACTCAGCATAAAAAACTGATGCCTCATCACTGACTCAATAGCGGACTTCCCTGGTTTCCGCCTCCCTTGACGACAGTGAATCGTGCTCAACCATGTCCGCACAGGCACTGACGATGCAGCAATCTGGAAGGTGATGGACAACCCAAACTACAGTTGTGGCCATGAGCCCACTAAGATTCATTTTGGGAGGCATATTGTTTCCCCACTCAACAGCTCAGGAAGCCATGAAACAGCGAAATAAGACATCTCATTATAAGTGTTTCCTGTCACATTAAGGTAGTAACACTGCTGCCAGAATAACAGCAGACAGAATAATCAAACAACTGTTCAGCTATCAAATGCAAATGCTGGGGAACTGGTGAGAGCAGATATTAAAGCAACTGTGGTGGGTTACAAAGTAAATTAGTTATTTTTATCTTACCGAATGTGATATGCTAACTTGTGTTCACTAATTGTGAAAGATTCTACTCACTTTTAAATCATACACATTGGGCGGAATCGTCCCAGATTTGCACTAAGTGCGGTAGCGGGCGGGGAAAATTACATTTTACCCGCCAGCCACAATGGCGGCTTCTTACGCTGTATCATCCCAAAACTGCTGCATTAATTATGCATTCCCGAGAAACACACCATTTCCATGGCAGGTGGGCTCTCACTCACCCGCTGCGTCATCGCCTTGCCGCTGGGCACCACATTTAAAGTGTAGCCGTGCGCACACCTTTCAGTACTTCCAACCCATTACTACTGCACAGAAGACAGGATGGCCCTGAAAGACAAAAAGACTGCAGCCCCCCTGTTTAGTGACGCGACCCTCGAGTGTCTTTTGGACGCCATGGAGGCTCGAAGTGATGTCCTCTGCCCCTGCTCTGGCCACAGGAGGGGCAGCGGCATCTCCAATCCATCTTGAGAGGCGGTGGTCAGCACCAATGCCCTGTAAAAGAGGACAGCCACCCAGTGCAGAAAGAGGATGAATGATCTCCTCTGTTCCACCAGGATAAATTACTCTTCTCATCACTCTCAACTCTCACCCTCACAAACCCATCATACATCCACGGGACCGTCACTCAATGCCAGTTCACAGAACATCACCATTCGATCTCTCACACTCACCTTCATTATCCTCATCCCATCCACGGGACCACTCACCACCCACACAGGCCAGGCATACTTATCATCTGGCCTGGCAAGCATCCCGCTTAGACTCTCTCTACCTCGATTCATGCATGACAAGCTGCCGCACAACAAGAGGGAGTGGTCGAAGACTGGCGGAGAAATGCCTGATATGAAGGTCCTCACGGACTTCACAAATAGAGCCATCCAGCTGGCCGGCGAGGATCTGGATTGTTCCTGCACTGACGGTGAGGTTGGCGCTGCTCTACCAAGTGAGGATCCAGCAGTGTAACATCCATCAGACAACCATGCCGTGAGTGATGTGTGCTCTTTCACAGGCCACTGCCATGCACTAATTATCCCTCCTTGCTTTCACAGGCACATCTGCCAAACAGCCAAGAGAGCCCATGACCCAGGGCCTCCAATCATGCCCTTATGGAAGCTCAGAAGTGCAAACCGCTGAAACCCTCCCTGAAGACCCATCACAGCACTTACCCACACCCTCCACCAGCACAGAGACACGCACCTCGGTGGGACCTAGCTTTACAGTAGCCTCGGGATCACAATCTGGTGAGCACATCGCACAGTCTGATTCACAGCAGGTGGCGGCAGGGACTTCCCGGTTCCCCGGCACTTAGAGGACTCCTGGAGGCTAGAAATTTGCTGAGGCCGAGTCAGATGATGAACCTCAGGATTTGGTCATGTCAAAGTTGCTGGAGCTGCAAAGGCAAGCTCGGGAACATCAGGAAGGAATGTCCGCTGCACTCCTCAGATTTCAAGGCATGATGGAGGAGTCCATCCACCTTCAGTCTAAGGTGATAGCGCTGGCATGCCAATGCACTGAGGTCAACACTGGTAGGATGGCGGCGGCCTTGGAGATGTTGGTCCAGGACATCGCTCCTGCACTGCTGCACGGGCTGAACTCCATCGCTGACACCATAGTTGGCCTTCAACAGTGTGTACGTGAGAGGGGTGTGGGGCAGCTTGATCTCACTCCAGCTACCACTTCTCCTCAAGAAGTCAGCCAGGGGCCCACGGGCACCCATAGGAAGGGGGATCAGCAGGTGTTCCTCCCAGAGCCATCCACACAGGTGACTCCGGGAGTGTCCAGCCCCTCTTCCTGTGACCTCAGCAGTTCCAGCTTTACAGGCTGAGGAGGCTGCCACTGCCACACAGCAGGACCCCAAAAGCAAGCCGGGGCCCTCCAGGTCTTGATCTTCCAAAGGTCACCCACCAAGGTCATCACAGACAGGGCGTAGCAGTCAGCAGGCTGCTTCCACCTCTGCTGTGGATAACCAGGATATCCAAGACATAATGGTAGGCTTAGGAAATTTAAGAAGATGTAACTCTTTCGAGTCAATACCAAATAAAATAATTAACAAATCAGGGGACAAATCAAAAGGCAGCCCCTTAAAGGGAAACTGCAAAAACAAAAGACAAAATTTAAAGGAAACTTTAAATCAAGATGTGATTAAAGGGGTCAATAAAACACCCCAATCCCCATGGTGCCCGCCGAGCACGGAAGATCAAGGAAGTGTAGTTGCTCAGCCTGGGCATGGTGTTAATCACTTGTACATACTGTTCACTATTGTAAATAAACTCCCAAAAATGTCTCCTTGCCTATGGCTTCTTGTTCTGATGAACAGTGTTCATGTCACTCAGGTGTGAAACCTTTCTGCACAAGATAAAGGCAGGCGTCTCACTCCAGGGCTTCTTCCTTGTGCTTTGTGCAGCCTTTAGACCAAAGTGATAGTCTGGCCTCACACTTCCTGGACACATTACTGATGCCTGCACCTCGACGGTGCTTGTCATTGCTGCCAGAATGTTGTGGGTAGGCGTTACAGAGTTCCATCATTCTCTCTGTGTGCTCTCAGTACCTTTAAGGTGGGGTTGGCCCCCAACTCTTCAACATCTGTGACCAGTGACGCTGTGCTCCTGAAGGGCTCAGGTGCTGAAGGTGGATAAAGGATCAGGTGCTTTTAAGGTTTCATGGCTGCATCTCTATGATGTGACCCTGATCACAGAGCGCAAGCGAGCTGCCCTGGGACAGACAGGAGCCAAACATTCTCAGAGGCTATGTGAAGATCTATGGAGTGTCCTCACTGCACGTCAGCATCATCCTCCGCAATCAAGCAACTATTAGGGCCTCCACTGCGTCTCCATGACAGGAGCTTTATCACAGAGGGTAGGTGCTTTGCCATAAGCCAGACTGGAGTCAACTGTTCACAGATGCAATGTGAGGATCTATGGTGTCTCCTCACTGAATATCATCATCATTCTCCACAAATCCAGCAGCCTATGAGGGCCTCCCGAGCTTGCCTGCCTTGTCTGGCCAGTGTGAGGGCCTCATCGCCATCATTGTCGCTTTTGAAGACTTCCTCACCCTCATCCCTGTTGGTGTCCTCCTCATCAGAGGAGACCTCCAGCTCCTCCATCTCCTCCTCAGCCTCGTTGCAGCACCAAGTTGTAAAGGGCACAGCAGGGAACAATGATGTGTGACACCCTCTGTGGGGTACTATTACAGGGCTCCACCAGACCAGTCCAGGCACCGGAACCTCATCTTCAGCATCCCGATGGTCTGCTTCACCAAGTTGCAAGCTGCAGCGTGAGTCTCATTATACCGTCGCGCTGATACAGCCTGAGGCCGCTACATGGGTGTCATCAACCACGTCCTCTGTGGGTAGTACTTGTCCCCGGTGAGCCAATCCTGCAGCCTCTGTGGGCTCTGGAGGACATCAGAGATCTGTGACCCACTGAGAATGTAAGAGTTGTGGACGCTCCCTGGAAACCGTGCGCAGACTAGCAGGATGCTTTTGTGGTGGCCACACACCAGCTGCACATTCAGCAAATGGAATCCCTTGTAGTTGACATAGTTGACCCCTTGTTGCGACGGATATCTGAGCACCATGTGAGTGCAGTCAATCACACCCTGCACCTGTGGGACACCTGAGATCTGGGCAAATCCAATCGCTCTTACATCCTGGCTGTCTTGGTCCTGGGAGAAATGCACAGTTGTGTGCCCTCAAGAAGATGGCATCCATGACCTCATGGGTGTATTTGTGGGTGGAAGCTTGAGAGAGGTCTCCTGTGGAGCCCTGAAAGGAGCCACTAGTGTCAAAATTGAGCGCTGCAGTCACTTTCACGGCCACTGGCAGTGGATTCCCTCCATGTCCCATGACGCCAAATCCTGCAGCAGGTGGCAGATGTGACTGACCAGTTCCCTAGACTCCGCAGTCTTTGGCGACACTGGTTCTTGGTCATCAGCAGGAATGAAAGGCGATGTCTATAGATCCAGGGTCTAGCTAGGCACCGACCAGCGACGGCTCACTGTGGCTCTTCGGTGGCATGTGCAGGAGCCTCAGCCACCCCTTCTTCCAGAGGGTGCTGCTCCTCCCTCTGCACAGCCAGGCACTTCCATCGCTCTCTTCTCCATCGTCTCCGCTCTCTGTATACCATGAAGCATGCAGCTAGTTCACCAGGCTCCATGCTCCAGATGTACACCTCCTGCAGGATGAAAGAGAGAGACGCATAGGTTAGCTTAGGTATATTAAGAACCTCTCTTGGTTAAGTCTGAAGGCCCCTTAATGCATCCCAGAGAGTGCTGGCCACCACTTGGGGCCAGAGATTAGTGCGCTGCATGGCTGCCTGAAACCCCACCCACCTCCACCCCACTCCACCTGACCGATTGGCGGCAGCTTTACCCACTGGACTGCATGCTGTGCTCTCAGCTCAGGCACAGGCATTCTCCTAATCCACCCTGCAAGGCTGCGCTGTTAGCTTGAACCATGGATGACATTGGTCTAAACCAGTATGCTGAGATTACAAGGGGCTGTGAGCGTCTCCAGCAGTGACTGCTCCATGGCCAGCTTTAGCAAGGAGATTGTACAATGTGCGCAGTTGTCCAAGCGTTCTGCAGTCCGCTAAAATGGTCATTAGTTTGCAGTCTGTGCCCAAGGAGTGAAAAGCTCTGGAGCACTTGGTGGCACTTCCATGGCTCTGCATTGTTTAAGTGGGTAGATAAGCTAGAAGCCCCACTGCACGCATGTCAATGTGGCTGTGTCTGAATTGTCTCAGCTGCAGAGGAATGAGTCACGCCTTATACAAAGTTTCCCTGATGCATGGCTGCTTCCCTCCCCCCACCCCACATGTGCTTGTGCACTACCTTCACCGGCAAGGCAGCCCTTGCTCCCCACCCCCAACACGCCTCAACCACAGGGCAGTCCTGGTGCTCCCCTCAACAAGCTTCAACCTTGAAGTCCAACAGGCGATCCTGGTGAGCGCTGCATAACGTAACTGTGCACTCATGCCCGAGTTCCCCTCAAAGTGCAGCCCGCCAAATGCACGCCTGATATGTACCATTGTGAAACACGTCAGCTGTGGGCGGACAATCCAGCGGGGAAGCCGGTGGGGGGAGGGGGTGGGGGCAAAGTTGGTGGGGGATGATTCTGGCGGGCTGGCCTTATAATGACATACAGATGTATTACAATGAGGTTTCCGATGTGAGCGAATGATCGCAAACTGGTTTCATGATGTCGTGAAAACGATTTCTGGCCTTCTCACCATATTGTCCGCTTACGCCTCTGAACACGCCTGACGCCAGTGGGCACAGAAAATTCCGCCCAATGGCTGTCAGTAGCACATATTTCCAGCAGCCCAGTGCATTCTACATAATCTAACATACCGACATATGAATTAGGAGCAGGAGTAGACCACTCAGCCTCTTGAGCCTGCTCCGCCATTCAACAAGAGCATGCCTGATCTGATTGTAACCTCCCGCTTACCCTCGAAAACCTTTCACCCCCTTATCTATCAAGAATCTATCTACCTCTGCCTTAAAAATATTCGAAGACTCTGCTTCCACTGCCTTTTGAGGAAGGCAGCTTCAAAGACTCACGAGAGAAAAAATTCTCCTCATATCTGTCTTAATCTAGAGCACTTCTTCAAATAATGCAGCTAACAAAAAGTAAGTGGGCAAAACAGAGCATTTTGGAAACCTTAAAACCTTTAGAAGAGCATACATGGCTACCAGTTAACCTGGATATAATTCAAAACTGAGAGCAGAAAATGGTAAAAATGTACACAGATCAGTCAGCATCTGAAATAGAAATTGGTCCTTTTTTTTCAATTGGGTCCTTTCATCAGTTTCCTGATTTCCAGCATTTGCAGCTTTTGGTTTGATCAGCTGGTAAATGTAGCAAACATGTTGGTGCCTCACTCTAATCTGGTCATTTTCTATTAAACATAGGTTGTTATGCAAAGTGCCCAGAGAATGCTCCTTATCTGGATGAAAACAAAATGAAATGCGTGAATTTATCTGAATGCAGTTGCTATTTTAATGGAAAAATATTGGAAGCCGGTGAACGAAGCAATGACTGCAGATATTGGTACGGTATCTATACTGATATATTTCGGACAATAAATTGATACCTTAATATAGTATTGGAAATTTAATGAAGATGATTGACAGAGAGACAGATCGTGGGATGATTCAAATTTTAGATGGCGCTGGGACATTATAAAATGAGAAGTCAGGGAAGTGATTTAGAAGTTGTTCTCTGCCACAAAAATTTGAACTTAAGTTGGTTTAAATCAGCCCCAATGGGGTTACAAGAGACACCATTATACATAAGCAATCATACAGAAAAGTCAGGAATCCTAAATATTGTCATATCCTCACATAAAAGTTCTGTCTGTGGGCATTTACCTATCAACACGTTTTACTAATGTATGCTTACCAGCAAAAATATGACATAGAGCGGCAGGGTATTTTTACTTTAATTTGTTTTAAAAGTTTCCTTCAAAAAAAAGGCAACAATGAGCCATTATATGTGGCTCAAAAGCTTTGCTCAATTGGAGTCAAGCAAACAAACCACGGTTTAAAGAAATAATGCAGCTGATTCTAAAATATGATATTATTTTTTGTTACAGTATCTGCATTGATGGACATGTGGACTGCATAGGTAACTATATGTTTTGATAAGTCTGCAGCATAAATAGTATATAATGAACAGTTACAAAATGATATTATTGTTACTAGTCTTTGATACAACCCTTTAATGTACTAAAGTGCACATAAGATGGAGATGACAACACTGATGACAATACACGTGGTTTAATCTAAATG
The DNA here is from genome assembly GCF_964194155.1 of Cetorhinus maximus. Lineage (NCBI taxonomy): Eukaryota > Metazoa > Chordata > Chondrichthyes > Lamniformes > Cetorhinidae > Cetorhinus > Cetorhinus maximus. The sequence goes on along the minus strand of NC_135890.1, from coordinate 42,775,015 downwards.
GCAAATTGTCATTCTTAGCAATATGGTAAGGTGTAATTGCTGCTGGCTCAGTAGGTTTAAATAGTGAGCCAATGTGCCATACAGATAGGGAAGCAGCCAGGTCAATTCCTGACCCAAGCTGAATTAACTGAATGCAGTCAACACAGTGCACATATTGACTGCTGTGTCTAAGGGCTAGGCAGGGAAATTAGTTCCTCATCACTATCCTTCAACACACATCGCTGGGCATGCATGTGTGTTTATATCAAGTGAGGACACTCACTGACCAGCTTTACTGATCGCGGTCACAGTGGGTATTCCATGGAGCTGCCTTCAAAGCCTTCAACAGAGAACAGGGGGGAAAACAGAGAAAATGAGCAATTCTGCTTTTCCCAAAGTTCAAAGTTTTAAAAATCTCTAAACAAACATTAAAGGAAAGCACATAAATAAACCAAGATAATCTGGCACCCTTTGTGTAATATGCCATGGACTTCTATATCTGGAAAATATATTCTCAAGTGATATTGTAACAGGGCCACAATTTTGTCCTCTTCTGTCTTGCAATCAGCCAATTTCTCCCCTTCCTGTCCCTGGACCCCGAGTCTAACAAGCACTCAACCGCTGTTAAAATAATCTTCAGAGTCAGTAAATAGACATTAGGTTAATGTTCTTATTTTTACAATAGAAACGTTTCCAGTCAAGAAGCAGTTTTTAAATTGGCAGAACATAACATTATCTGATTTTTAAAACCTAGAAGTGCTGATCTGGCCCTATTACCTTCAAAGCAAAACTACATCAATTGGAAATTAAACTATTTCTAGCCTTCAGTAGAGTTAAAAATTCTTTCATGGTATGTGGACGTCGCTAGCCAGACGAATTATATCTGTTGCCCTTGAAGAGTGGCTTGCCACACCAACATGGCTTTGGCTCTGGAGTCACATGCAGGCCAGCAGATTTCCTTCCCTAAAGTTTTTATGATAATCAGCAATGGTTTCACGATCACCAATACTGAGACTAGCTTTTCTCAATTTCAGGTTATTAATTGAATTTAAATTCCACCACCTTCCATGGTGGGATTTGAACCCACATCCCCATAAAATTATCCCAGACCTCTGGATTATTAGTCCAGTGACATTACCACATGACCATTATGTCGCCATCTCTCTCCCCATAATCCCCGCCCCAAGGGAGATTAATGTGCAACATATTTGAGTTAAACTTTCAGTTGTGGATGAGGCTCAAACAGTGGCCATCTTGACTCAGTCTATCAGTAGAAATAACTGAGACAATTCCAGTACATCGCCAATGAATTACAGAGAATTATGGGAGCATTGTCTTAGCATCAAAAGGTAGGAAAGGTAAGTCACTATTTTCATTTTCCAAATATACCATTCTAGTACAATGAATTGCAATTAAATGCAGTGAGATTTTCAGCATGTGAGCCCCTCAGCTGAACCATATGCAGTGAGGAAGACTGGGAGCAGACAATCTACAAGCTTGACAAGCCTGAGCATTAACTGAGCTCAGGAGTGTGAAGAAATGGCAGAATCACCTCTTATATTCAATATTAGCTTTTTGAATTTGTACATAATACATCACGTGGCCTCTCATGAGTGTTTCTCCTCAAGGTAACACCCAAGTTTTAAAAATATGCTGAGGCATCGAGCGGAATCAACTCAGATTTGCACAAAGTGCGGTAACAGGTGGAAAAAAGTTGTTTTACCCAGCAGCTGCAATGGCGGGTTTTCATGCCCTATTGTCTCATTCCCGCCTCATTAATTATGCAGCCACAGGAAACATGCTGTCTTGCTGGCTGGCGACCTCTGATTTGCCCGCCATGCCATTACCTCGCTGCTTCCTCACGCAAGGCACCATATTTAAACTGCAGCCACGCGCACATTTTTCAATGCTTGCAGCCCAGGACTGCTCTGGTGAAGAAATGGCCCCAAAAACCAAGAAGGGTGCACCCCCAACCAATTCAGTGATGCATCCCTGGGACACCTTCTGGATGCTGTGGAAACTCGGCGTGATGTCCTCTACTCCTACTCTGGCCACAGGAGGCCCATCAGTCTCACCACTCTGGCTGGGGAGGCGATAGCAGAGGTGGTCAGTGCCAATGCTGCACACAAGAGGATGGCCTTCCAGTGCAGGAAATAGATGAATGATTTCATCCATGATGCCAGGGTAAGGCAACCATCTTATCACTCTAAACTCACATAGTCACAAGGCCATCACACGGTCATGGAGTCATAGAGGTCTACAGCACAGAAAAAGGCCCTTCGGCCCATCGAGTCTGCACCGGTCAAACAAGTACCTAACTTTTCTAATCCCATTTTCCAGCACTAGGCCCGTATGCCAATAGAGCCAAGTTTTTACACATTCACTAGTATCTCACTCACTGCCAGCGCAAGGGTCATCACCACTCATTGTCTCACACACACCCTCAAATCTCCATCTGGACTCATCTCCCCTGGAGACTACCTCCTCAGCCCTCACCATCTTGAGGCCACATGTTTTGAGCTGCAGTCTTTGCATTGCTAGCCTTCATTTCTGGACTCATTGGTGTCTCCTCCAAGACCCCTGGAGAATTTATACCATGTGGATCCTTCCAGTAACCAGAAAGCCTTCTGTTTCTGTGGTAATGGGGATTGTGTATTCCACTGGTTACAGCTGCTCTGAGGAAGGAGAGAGAGGCAAAAGGGAGAGGAGGCCAGATGTGCACAAGCATCGTCCAAGGGAGAGACCTGTGGGAGGAGAGGCACAGGCACAAGGGGCACATGACCAGCAGGGAGTCCAAGGCGGAAGGGGCAGAAGAAGATGCCAGTATCCTGCTGCCAGAGCATACAGGCAGCAATGCAGCTATCTCAACATGTCAGAGATGCAATACTGAAGGAGGCTCCGCCTCTCCAGGGAGACTGTGACCTCCATTTGTCAGATGATTGGGCCTAAGATCACCTCCAATTGTGTGGGTGGACACCCAATGCCAGTGGCTCTGAAGGCCACAATGGCCTTCAACTTCTTTGCCTCCAGCTCTTTCCAGGGGTCAGTGGGGGATCTTTGTGGATTGTCCCAATCAGCTGTCCACAGTTGTGTTAAACAGGTGACTGACGCTCTGGTCAGGCGGGTCATGACATTTATTCATTTCTGGGCAGAAGGAGCCAGCCAGGCTGAGCAAGCCAGATGCATGGTCGTTGCATGCTGCGCTCTCCACAATCTGGCTCTGGCAAGGGAGGACCCACTGGAGGAAGAGGATCTTAAGGTAGCTTCAAAGGCCACAGATGATGACTCCAATGGTGGATCAGGAGAGGTGCCCAGGAAAGAACATGATGAGGATGTGGAAGCACACATCTGGAACCTTCAACGTGAGACTGAGTACAGTACCGCCCATACAGTGGTACAGAAGGCACATGACCTAGACCTTGGCCAGAGGCGTGTTAGGATCTAGACATGGAGATAGCTCCTTGACTGTACCCTTTACTGTATATGCATATAGTTACAAATAGTTAATAGAGACTTGCTGTTAACATACAGAGGTCTACGAAGACTTCTTTAACAGACACGAACTACAACCAACACCATCCCAACATAGTGGCAGCTCCGAATCAAAAACCCTCCCCCTCACAGAAATGCTGAAAGGCTAAGAAAAAGGACATCTTCAACAAATTCTGAACTGAAAGAAGCTCCCAACTGAAGCTATGAGAAAATTTGCCAAATAAAATTCCAGAGCAAAGAAGCTAAGGGCAGAGGTTTTACCGAAGCAGAAGACTCTACACAATTTCCCTTAGAAGGCCAGCTTCAACATACAGAGTTCATAGCCTGCAAGGGTGAGCTAAATCCTTTTCGCTTCCAGGCTGCAGCCAGTCCCGAGAAGCCCCTTTTACTAATTCAGTCAGAAGCGCCGTTTGAACGAAGCCCATCGCTAATCCCAATTCCCCAACTCCAAGCCTCAACACAAGGCCTCCGAGTTGAACAGAAAAAAGCAAATTAATAATTCTTACTCAACTCTCAGGAACCTCGCGACTAAACGAATCCTTAAACAGCAAGCGGTTAATTTAAATGTTGCGTCCTACTCACAATGCTACATCGCTGATTAAATCAAGTCAGCGACCACCAACCCATACAGCCATTGTTGAAAATTCTTCTTTCCGAAGCAAGCTGCCGCCATTTTGTGAAACTCGCCAAAACCGGCAAGCAGGGAAATCCATTATTCTGCAGTGAACGGAAATTTCCTCTTGGAAGCCTGTAAGCTCTTAAAGCTGTACCCACACTTTTAAAATCTTCGACATGAATCACAATTCCACACTTCCAACTCCACTGGGACTCACCCAAGGCCCAGACCAGTCACAAAATTGGAGTCTTTGGAAGAAAAGATTTTTAAGATACATCTTTACTTCAGGTTTAAATAAAAAATCAAAAGCGGAACAAGTAAACACACTTCTTTACTCAACAGGCCCAATTGCAAGATGACATCATTGCACAACAGGACATTGATGAGTCATCCACCAAATTTGAGGAAGTTTTAGAATCTTTCGATATTTATTTCAACTCGAGATCCAAGAAGATATTGGAAAGAGCTAAATTCAATGAGAGAGTCCAACTGCATGCAGAACTGTTGATTCATTCCTAAATGATCTCTATAGGATGGTAGAGGGGTTTGAATACAGAGATTTAAAGTCTGAGCTCATAAGAGCCAGAAACATGGTGGATGTTGCAGACGATTCACTCTCTGACCTCCTACAAACTAAAGATGATCTTACCCTAGACAAGGCAATCCAGCTAGTTAGATTGTCTGAGCCACGTGCACAACAGAGGACAATCCTAAACTGAGGAGATACAACATGGGGCAGAAGTCAATCCTCAGTCCAGCTTATCAGGTCACAAAGACGCAGGGACAATCCAAGTCAGGGACAGCAATTCCTGAATCGCCAAGCAGAGCGACCTTGCCAGCGCTGCAGTGTGAAGCACCCTCACAGGAGAGGTCAGTGTCCTGCGAGTTTAGCTCAATGCTTCCACTGCAGCCAACAGGGACACTTTGTAAACTGTGCAGTTCAAAACCCCAGCACCGCACAGATAGCCCAGAGGTAATCCACGAGGCTGAGACTTAAAACCCAGAAGACACATAGCCATGCTTCTGGATGAGGTCAAAGATTGTGGTTCTTCATTTTAGAATGCTGACATCCTGGTAAATGGTCATCTTACAAATTTTAAATTTGATTCAGGTGTCAGCTGACAGTCCTGTCAGACAAGGAACCATGGCTCAAAGGCCTCTGGCTTCAAACAAAGGACACTCCAATTTACAGAGCCGGGGAGTCCGACTCCCGGTCATTGGCATGATCCTGGAACCACTGAAGTATGGCAGCAAACAATCTTTGAGCTGATGTATGTCATCCATAACCAGCCTCTCCCTCTCCTGAGCAGGGATGCCTGCATAGCCCTGGATCTCCTCCAGACGACAGAGGATGTCAAGACTACCGCTGTCGTTAGCCAGTCAGAACAGCACGCTCCTGAGTGCTCACACACTAAAGAGCATTCGGACTTGGATTTCACCTTCTGTCTCTCTTCTCTCTTTGTGCAGCAGGTTTGTCTTCTATCATTCCAGGTCCCAGAAAGTCTCCAATGGTCAGATCAACCTACCACCCACAAGATTACCTCCAACTACGACAATGGTATAGCTGGTCAGCACAGCAACCACTGTGCAAACACTGCAACTTCCAGCCAGCATGCCGCAGCCACATGCGATGCTGCAACTGGGTAGCAGTCTATCACCATCAACAACAAAATGCAGAGGTGAGCACACCACTCAACCACCTTCTCACCACAGGAATGCTCTTCCTCAGCCTCAGAGGCTTCCAGGTGGCCCACATGGAAAAAGAAGAAGAAAAAGCAACGCCAAGGTGAAGAATACCATCTTCATCCACCTCATAAGAAACAATCGAGAGAAACAGCAACCATGGATCAACACAACAGCCAAACCGACCAGGCATAGTTCAACATAAAGGAATGGAAGAAAAGAATAAAACCATACCCAAATGCCAGTCCAACCTCCAAACCAACAACAAGAACCAGAACCAACAGAACCTACCACTCCTCCAACAGAATGGCGAACAAGATGTAGAAGGCTATAAGGCCTCCTGACCACTTGAACCTCTAATTTCAAAGACTTAAAGAAAGGAGTTGGGTACTGAGAATGTTGTTAATGCTAATACTGTAATAGCAATAACATTGGAATAGCATTAAGGTTGTAACAATAATGTAAATGCATAAGACTTATAACAATGTAAGACTTGGAGTAAACTAAAGTAACTCCATATTCATGGGATAAAGACTTGGGGGAGGTGTAGTATAAGGGTCTGGCATATACAGGTTTAATGTGAGACTGATTACACTACCTCCCACACAATGGCTGGGATTTTCTGGCCCCGTCCCGGGCGAGACCCGCCGCAGGCGAGGTGGCACCCCAGCCAGAAGTCCATTGACTTGCGGCGGGACTGGAAGATCCCGACGGTGGGCGGGTGCGTCAAATCCCACCTGGTGATGTAAGAAGGCACATAACCTAGACCTAGGGTCAGTGTGGTGTTGGTCAGAGGCGTGTTAAGTCCTAGGATGGAGATAGCTCCTTGCCTGTGCCCTTTACAATATATGTATATAGTTACAAGTAGTTAATAAAGACTTGCTGTTAATATGCAGAAGATTACGAAGACTTCAACAGGCAAGTTCTGTAACCAACATTATCCCAACAAAATCCAGACCCTAGAGTGTCTTTATGAGCATGGGCAGATCCATACCTAAAATAATAAGGTTTAATAGGTGTCTCATTATGATGTCTACATATTTGTGAGATACAGGCCTCAAGAACCACCGGTGGGGTTTACTTGGACATTGGTATTGCAGGCTATGTGCAAGGAAACCCATTCCCTTCAGTTGGTGCAGCCTTGCATAGTTGTGGGTATAATACTGTACTGTAGCCACTCATAATACAAATTTATTTTGGATTATAAATATCAGGTTTAGGGTTAAACATTATTATTAAAATTGACATATGTAATAATTGACATTATCTGACATACGCAGTTGACAGAAATGCATTCTGCAATCATTGTTCATTTTCTGATTATGCTTTTTCACTTTGTCATTCATATCTTACAGATTGCAATTGTGATGGTAATTGGTCTCTGTGGTTTAATGAAAACACACCTACTGTTCAAAACAGAGGAGACATGGAATTATTAAACCAAATGCACAGTCCTCTGTGTCCTTTCTCTTCTTATCAAATTACAAACATCCAATGTGAGGCTCTCAAATTTCCCCAGCGTCCGATAAGTGAAATGAAAGATAACGTGACATGCGATATAGAAACAGGACTTGTTTGTACTTATAATCAGCAGGTTTCCGAAGGTGATTTAATGTGTTTGGACTACAGGATAAGAGTTTGCTGTCAGCCCATCTTCACAAGCACAAGTCCTACCCCACAAACAACAGCAATGAGCACAGTTACAACAGAGCAGACAACACCTACATTAACAAGTACCACAACGCAAACAATACCTACAACCACAGTTACCACAGAGCAGACAACACCTCCATTAACAAGTACCACAAAGCGAAAAACACCGACAACCACAGTTACCACAGAGCAGACAACACCTACATTAACAAGTACCACAAAGCAGACAACATCTACATTAACAAGTACCACAAAGCAGACAACACCTACAACCACAGTTAACACAAAGCAGACAACACCTACATTAACAAGTACCACAAAGCAGACAACACCTACAACCACAGTTACCACAGAGCAGACAACACCTACATTAACAAGTGCCACAAAGCAGACAACACCTACAACCACAGTTACCACAGAGCAGACAACACCTACATTAACAAGTACCACAAAGCGAACAACACCTACAACCATAATTACCACAGAGCAGACAACACCTACATTAACAAGTACCACAAAGCAGACAACACCTACAACCACAGTTAACACAGAGCAGACAACACCTACATTAACAAGTACCACAAAGCGAACAACACCTACAACCACAGTTACCACAGAGCAGACAACACCTACATTAACAAGTACCACAAAGCAGACAACGCCTACAACCACAGTTAACACAGAGCAGACAACACCTACATTAACAAGTACCACAAAGCAGACAACACCTACAACCACAGTTACCACAGAGCAGACAACATCTACATTAACAAGTACCACAAAGCAGACAACGCCTACAACCACAGTTAACACAGAGCAGACAACACCTACATTAACAAGTACCACAAAGCAGACAACACCTACAACCACAGTTACCACAGAGCAGACAACACCTACGTTAACAAGTACCACAAAGCAGACAACACCTACAACCACAGTTACCACAGAGCAGACAACACCTACATTAACAAGTACCACAAAGCAAATAACGCCTACAACCACAGTTACCACAAAGCAAACAACACCTACAACCACAGTTACCACAGAGCAGACAACACCTACATTAACAAGTACCACAAAGCAGACAACACCTACAACCACAGTTACCACAAAGCAGACAACACCTACAACCACAGTTACCACAGAGCAGACAACACCTACATTAACAAGTACCACAAAGCAAATAACGCCTACAACCACAGTTACAACAGAGCAGACAACACCTACATTAACAAGTACCACAAAGCAGACAACGCCTACAACCACAGTTACCACAGAGCAGACAACACCTACATTAACAAGTACCACAAAGCAGACAATGCCTACAACCACAGTTACCACAGAGCAGACAACCCCTATATTAACAAGTACAACAAAGCAAACAACACCTACAACCACAGTTACCACAAAGCAGGCAACACCTACATTAACAAGTATAACAAAGCAAACAACATCTACAACCACAGTTACCACAGAGCAGACAACACCTACATTAACAAGTACCACAAAGCAGACAACGCCTACAACCACAGTTACCACAGAACAGACAACACTGACAAAAAGTACCAGAAAGCTGACAACATCTACATCCACAACACAAAGAACAACTCCATGTTTACTAGATGCTAAGCCCACGTGTCTGAAACCTTCTAAAGTTGTCGATGAAAATGGTTGTGAGAAATGGGATTGTTACTGTAAGTATCATTTACCTTTTGAATTGATTATTATTATTTAAAACTCTTTTTGAATCATTAACCAGCCTACGTTTACCCAAAGCTTTATTTTCTTCAAGGCCAATGTCAAGTATGGGGAGACCCACACTATCTCACATTCGGTGGTACACAGTATGATTTCTTTGAAAACTGCACGTACACGCTTATAGAAGAACGAGTTCCAAGATACAATTTCTCGGTTCTAGTAGACAATTATTATTGTTTTTCGGAACTGCCCATGTCTTGTGCAAGAGGGATAATCGTGCTTTACAATGAAAGTGTCGTAACTATTACAACTGGGGTTCAGCAACTGGCAAGTACAACACTACTAAACATCAATCAGCACTTATACATTATTTGAACATGATTTTAACTCTGTGTGAGTGGACAGATTTTGAATGGGTGAAAATCAGGCCTTTTAGTGTCAAATATAGGTCATGGCATATAACAAATAGGCATATGGAAATAATACCAAGCCTAGAAAGAATCACAGAATGATTGCAGAATAGGAAGAGGCTATTCGGCCTGTCATGTCCATGCCAGCTCCCTGAAAGGGCAACACAGCTAGTCCCATTCCCCTGCCCATTCCCCATGCAAATTATTTTCTTCAGGGAATTATCCAATTCCCTCTTGAAAGCCACCATTGAACCTGCCTCTGCCAGACTCTTAGGCAATGCATTCCAGATCCTAATTAATTGATGCGTAAAGCAGTTTTTCCTCATGTTGTGTTGGTTCTTTTGCCAATCACCTTAAATTGATGCCCTTTCTGAACCCTTCCACCAATGGGAACAGTTTCTCCCTATCTACTCTGTCTTGACCCCTCATCAGTTTGATCACCTATGTTAAATCTTTTCTCAACCTTGCTACAAAAGCAAAATACTGCAGATGTTGCAAATCTGAAATAAAATTAGAAAATACTGGAAATACTCAGCAGGTCAGACAGCATCTGTGAAGAGAAACAGAGTTAACATTTCAGGTCATTGACAGAAATAAAAGGGGTGCAGGAACAGTGATCTGTGTGTATATGTGCACAAATGTTTGAAGGTGGTAAGACAGATTGAGAATGTGTTGAGAATGCGGGGTTTGGGAAACATAAAGATAGAATGGGGTGGTGGGTGATGATGAGCCTATCAATGTAAGCTCGCAAGGACAGGGCTGATGGATGAGCAGAACATAGTAAATATTGAATTGCTGCAGCAGTGCATGTTTCAATTACCAGAATATATTACATGAAATGTACACTGAAATACTATAGTTATTTAAGGATTTTAAAATATTGTTCACTTTTACAGATAACTTTTGATGGAGATATTGTGACTGTACCTTACAGTTTGAATGGAATTAACATACACTCCATGCATCAGAATATATATATTTCTATTCCTGACATTCAAGCAAGCATAATCGCTTTTGGTGATAACTTTCGAATTAGATTATCACAAAAATACTTTCTGAACAATACTCAGGGACAGTGTGGTATGTGTAATTTACAGCTTTGGTCCTGCTTATATCATGAAAGATGAAATAAGAATCTTGTGGTTTCATTATTCACTGTGTTAGTAAAGATATTGATAATTGATTTCTCTCAGAAGTACCAAAGATGCGTCTAACTGACAAATGAATATGTTTTTTCTTCAAAAGGCTCATGTTTGGATAATGGTCCTGTTGACTGCATGAAAAGAAATGGAGAAGTAATGCCACCACACTGCTGCCACATCAGTGCAAATGACTGGAAGGTTTTAGCCCCTTTTAAGCCAAAATGTCAATTAACTCCTACAAACCAGCCTTGCCCTACGGTTCCACCTCTTTCCGCTCCACCATGTCAACCTGTTCACATGCTGTGTAAACTACTTTTGGGAAAGTATGTCAATGTCTTCTTTCATATTTTAAGTCAATCTAAATAAACACGATAAAGTAAATTGTAAAGTTAAAGACGAACTATTAAAATGCAATTTATAGATAAACTCCTGTTAATGCAGTTATAGCAACAATCAGAAGCCTAAATATACACGGATGGATAAATCACTGCATTTCAGCAAAGAAATGTATCCAAATTCAAAATGGAACCATGAATGTATATATAAGACAAACTGGTTTGTGCTTGGGTATTTTATACTTCATAAGCCGCTGTCTCACTTATACCTCAAGACACGTGTTATAGCATGTCAGATGATGTGTGTCAGGCGGATCAAACCACGAGGGAAACTTGATCACATGGTCACAACTGTTTTGCAATTTGTATTTTATTTTGAGATGCGTGCCCTGAATTCAGAAGTAATAAGACTACCATGACTTCAGAGGCTTTTAGAAAATGAAATTAAACATTTATTAACAAAAGAAAAGATTTCAAGCATATCATAGGTCTACAAATTACTACTATAATAATGCCTAAAACCCTTAATTAATCTCCTCTCAGTTACACCTCCATTAAAGCAACAGTAAAAAACAAATAGATTTAAACAGATCCAGGCAAAGCAACACAATACCCTGATAGGAGAATTCAAAGTGAGTTTTCTCAGCTTTGGTTCCTGTAGACAGCAACTTGATGCACAGAGGCTGGAGGCTTTTCACACTTGTGTTAGATCTTAGAATGCCCTCTCCTCCTTTATACACATTTTCCCTTTTTAATGTAAATTCCACTGTTCTGTTACGTCTTTGGAACTTTACCTTTCTCATAATATAAATCTTTTCATAGTGCTTATATTATCAATAACCTTTGGGAAAAATAAACACACTGTTTTGGCTTAACTTCTGGCTAGGTGTAACTTCTTACCATCTCTTTGAAATTCAAACTACTCCGGTTTATCTAAAAGTGCTAATTTTCCTTACACCTCACACTCTAAAACTTCAGCCATGTTTACGTATTTAGCATTTCAAACCTAGCTTCTTTTTGATGACTTAAAACATCCAGACCAACTGTCTCCATTTCAATTAAATCCCACACACACACACACACACACACACACACACAAACACATAGACACAGGTCAGGATTTTCGGGTCGTTGGGCAGGCAGGCAGGCCTGGTGGGTGGGCCCACAAGCGGCTGGGAAATGGCCCTCCGCCAGTGATTGACCCCTGACCGCGATTTCACAGTGGCTGGCCAATTAACAGCAAGCCAGCGTGAAAGGCACGCTGAAAGACTCAGCGCTGCCGGGATGGGGGCAGGAGGAGGACAAGCACTGACATCAGCGTGGGCACAGGAGAGCATGCAATGAAAGCTCCCTGAAGGCAGACAGCTGCCTCAGGGAGCTGAAGAATTTAAAACCAAGAAACAAGGATGTAAAAATGCAGAAAAAATGTCCACACATCGCACTCGCTCACCTAAACATAAAGATAATAAAAATTCTGCCCAGACACTATTTATTTTTAATTAATATCAGAAACCTCATCCTGCCCTTGTGTGAGGTTTCCTCAAAAATCCAAAGGTCGTGATAATCCGCCCAGCCCGCCAAGGGTCATCGGGGAGCTCATTGTAATACATCAGCATATCATTAAAAGGACATCCTGCCAGGCTCTGGACCCTCGCCAGATCATATGCCCACGTCGGGGGGAAATCATGTCGATGTGTTTCATAACAGCACGCAGGCGACCTGCGCTTGGCGGCCTTCACTTTTGGGGAACTGGAGGTGAGTGAGCAGCAGCGTTCTGCAGAGCTCGCTGTGGGGGGTGTCCAGGGGCAACAGCTGCCCAGCCTCAGAGGCGACTGTTATCAGCGGGGTGTCCGGGGCCAACTGTTGCCCAGCCTCGGGGCGACTGTTGTTGGGGGGTGTCCGTGGGCAACTGTTGTTGGGAGGGGAGGGCAGCTGCTGCCCTGGTGCTAGATCCCGCGCACAAGAAATCGAGGTGGGGGGGCAGGGTAGGCGAGTGAAGTGGCCACAATGTAGGGACACCTGCATAAACTGACCATTCATCTGCAACTGAGACAATTCACGTGCTGCCGCAGTGATATGATTGGAGTCGGGCTCCTAGACTGCCCACCCGCACAAGCAACACGGAGGCACCAAAGTGCCGCCAAGTGCTCAAGACCTTACCCCCCATGCCCCCTGCCACATTCCCCCATGCCCGGCACAGACTGTGAGTCCACGACCACTTTACTGGGCCGCGGAGCAGTTGGACTGCACATGATGTACAATCTCCTCGTCAACGCTGACCATGTAGCAGTCACTGCTGGAGGCACTCACAGCCCTTTGCAATCTCAGCATCCCGATTAGGAGCAGTCTCCCCCATGTCACAGGCTGACAGGGCAGCCATGCAGCGCACTCATCTCTGGCCATCCAAGGGGTGGCCAGCACTCTCCAGGAAGCGTTATGGGGCCATCACACAGGGCCAGGAAAGGTGCTAAGTACACCCATGCTAACCACATCTCTCTGTCTTTCATGCCACAGGAGAACCACATGAGGTGCATGGAGCCTGGTGACCTAGCTGTATGCCTGATGGCCTACAGAGGGTGGGACAGTCAGAGGAAAGAGCGACTGAGGCTCCTGGCCACGCAAAGGCAGGAGCAGCACCCTCGGGGAGAAGTGGCCGCTGGGGCTCCCACACATGCTGCCCAGGAGTGACAGCGAGCCCTGGCCGGTCGGCGCCTAGCGACACCCAGGGTCTATAGTCGTCGCCTGTCATTCCTACAGATGACCGAGAACCAGTGTCGCCAATGACTGCGCATGCCTAGGGATTTGCTTGCTCACATCTACCAGTTACTACAGGACTTGGCGCCAAGGGGTCATGTAGGGCATCTACTGCCAGTGGCTGTGAAAGTGATTGCGGCTCAATTTCTATGCCAGTGGCTCCTTTCAGGGCTCCACAGGTGACCTCTGTGGGATATCACAAGCCTCCACCCACAAATGCATCCATGAAGTCACAGATGCCATCCTCTCGAGGACACACAACTTTGTGCATTTCGCCCAGAACTGGGACAGCCAGGATGCAAGAGCCACTGGATTCACCCTGATCTCAGGATTCCCACAGGTGCAAGGTGTGACTGACTGCACCCATGTAGCGCTCAGGTCTCTGTCACTACACACGGTGGACTACATCAGCCGCAAGGGATTCCACTCACTGAATATGCAGCTGGTATGCGACGACCAGAAATGCATCCTGCATGTGTGTGCACAGTTTCCAGGGAGTTGCACGATGCCTACATCTTCAGTCGGTCACAGATCCCTGGAGTCTTCCATTGTCCACAGAAGCTGTAGGGTTGGCTCCTTGGGGACAAGGGCTACCCACAGAGGCCGTGGCTGATGAGACCCGTGCAGCGGCCTCAGACTGCAACAGAGCAACTGCATAATGAGGCTCATGCAGCAACTCGCAACTTGGCCAAGCAGGCCATCGGGATGCTGAAGATGAGGTTCCGGTGCTTGGACCGGTCTGGTGGAGCCTGCAATACAGTCCACAGAGGGTGTCATGCGTCGTCGCTGTCTGCTGTGCCCTTGACAACCTGGCACTGCAAGAGGGAGACGAGCTGGCTGAGGAGATGGAGGAGGTGCATGTCTCCTCCAATGAGGAGGATGCCAATGGGGATGAGAGTAAGGAGGTCCTCAAAGGCGGCAATGACTGGGATGAGGCCCTCGCACTAGCTAGATGAGGCAGGGGCACACTCGGGAGGCCCTCATAGCTGCTAGATTTGTGGAGGATGATGACAACATGCAGTAAAGTGTCCCCATAGATCCTCATATCGCATTTATGAATGTTTGACTCCAGTCTGGGTTATGGCAGCGCCAATACCCTCGGTGAGAATGCTCCTGTAGTGGAGATGCAGTGAGGGCCTTAATAGTCGCTCGATTGCAGGAGGATAATGACAACATGCAGTGAGGATACTCCATAGATCTTCACCTAGCCTCTGAGAATGTTTGACTCCTGTCTGGCCGAAGGCAGCTCACTTGCGCTCTATGATCAGGGTCATATCATAGAGATGCAGTCAATGAACTTTAGAAGCATCTGATGCTTTGTCTACCTTCAGCACCTGACTCCTTCAGGAGCTGGAGCAGAGCATCGGTGGTCACAGATGCTGAAGACATTGGGGCCAGCCCCGCCATAAAGGTGCTGAGAGCACACAGAGAGAATGAGCGAACTCTGTGGCACCTGCCCTCTACATTCTGGCAGCAATGACCAGCACCACCGAGGTGCAAGCATCAGTAATGTCTCCAGGGAGTGTGAGGCCGGACCACCACTTTGGTCTGAAGGCTGCACAGAGCACAGGGAAGAAATCTGGACTGAGACACCTGCCTTTATGTTGTACAGAAAGGTTTCACATCTGAATGACAAGAAACACTGCTCATCAGAACAAGGAGCCATAGGCAGGGAGACATTCTTGGGAGTTTATTGACAATAGTGAACAGTATTTACAAGTGATTAACACCTGTGCCCAGGCCGTGCAACTAATTCTTCTTAACTTTCCTAACCCTGCCACTAAGTCTGGTGCTCCCCGGACATCCATAGCAGAGGCTGACTGCGACGCCCTGTCCTGAGTTGACTTTGGTGGGCATCCTCTGGAGGGCTGCAACCTGCGTCGGGGTCCTGCTGTGTGGCAGTGGTACCCTCCTCGGCATGTGGAGCTGGAGCTGCTGAGGTCAAAGGAAGTTAGGAGTCGAATGGGCCAGACACTCTTGGAGTCACCTGAATGGATGGGCCCGGAGTGTGCACGTGCTGATCCTTTGCCCTATGGGTGCCCAGGGGTCCCAGGCTGACTCCTTGAGGAGCAGGGATTGCTGGAGTGAGATCGAGCTGCCCAGCACCCCTCTCGCATACACACTGTTGGAAGCCAACAATGGCGTCAGCGATGGATTTGAGCCTGCGCAGCAGTGCAGGAGGCAATCCTGGACTAAGGATGGCGGCTGGCACCCTACCAGTGTTGACCACAGTGTGTTGGAATGCCGGCACTATCACCTCAGCCTGAACGCAGACAGACTCCTCCATTGTGCTTTGCAGTCTAAGAATTGCAGCGGAAATCCCTTCCTGATGTTCTCAAGCTTGCCTTTGCAGTTCCAGCAACTGTGACATGACCAAGTCCAGAGGCTCGTCACCTGACTCGGACTCAGCAACGTTCTGGCCTCCAGCAGTCCTGCGAGTGCCGCACACCTGGGAAGCCCCTGCCGCCACCTGCTGTGGATCAGACAGTGCAATGCGCTCACCGGATTGTGATCCGGGGCTACTCTAAAGATAGGTCCCACCGAAGTGTGTGGTTCTATGCTGGTGGAGGGTGTGGATGAGCACTGTGACGGGACTTCAGGGTGGGGGACTCCAGATTCCCCTTCAGAGGTTTCTTTGGGGCTTGATTGGAGGCCCTGGGTCATGGGCTCTGTCGGCTGTTTAGCAGATGTGCCTGCAAAAGCAAAGAGAGATGATTAGTGCATGGCAGGGGCCCGTGAAAGAGGACACCATCACTCACGGCATGGTTGTCTGATGGATGTTGCACTGCTGGATTCTCACTTGGTAGAGCAGCGCCAACCTCACCGTCAGCACAGGACCAGATCCTCGCCGGCCAGCTGAATGGCTCAGTTTTCAAAGTTCATGTGGACCTTGATTTTGGGCATTCTACCACCAGTCTGTGGCCTCCCTCTCTTGTGTGCCAGCTTGTTCTGCATGGACAGAGATAGAGAAAGTATAAGCAGGATGCCTGCCTGGCCTGAATGGGTAGTGAGTGGTCCCATGGGCAGGATGAGGACAATGACAGTGAATATAAGGGAGTGAATGGTGATGTCCCTTGAACCAGCAGTGAGTGAGGGCCCTGTGCGTGTGTGATGGGTTTGTGAAAGTGTGAGTTGAGACTGATGAGAAGAGTGACTTACCCTGGTGGAATAGAGGAGATCATTCATTCTGTTATTGCATTGGTTGGCTGTCCTTTTCTGAAGGGCATTGGCGCTGACCACCACTGCCACCGCTCCCAAGCTGGATTGGTCGTATTGCTGCCTATCCTGTGGCCAAAGCAGGGATACAGGACATCCTAGCGGGCCTCCACAGCATCCAGCAGTCGCTCGAGGGGCCCGTCATTGAAGCGGGGGGTTGTGGTCTTTTCTCCTTTGCTGGCCATGTCTCCCAGGTAGCGGTGGTGAGCTGGTGGCGATGAGCAGTGTGCTGGCGGCTGCCTTTTAAACATTGCGGCTGGCGTGATGCAACGGCAGGGTGATGGCTAGAGGGCGAACAAGAGCCCACCCGCCATGGAAATGGCATGTTTCCCCAGAATGCATTAGTAACTTGGCAGGCTTGGGGCAATACAGCGTGAAAACCCACCATCGCCAACGGCAGGTGGAATGCCATTTTGCCCGCCCGCTACCGCACTTAGTGCAAATTTGTCCTAAATTTTCATGACACACACAATTGATGAAGTGTCAAATTCATATACTTGATGAGTTGGAGTATTAACAAGAGCACTCATTGCTCCAAATTTAACCATATTTCAGCTGATCCTGGTGCTCAAGTTGGAGTTTTATGTTAAAATCTCTTTTGGTGCTTCCAGTTACTGTGAGGGAACTGAGCTGACTGCATCAACAGGACAACCTGTATTACACCAGAAGAGATCAGCTAATAAGTTTCTCCTGGCTGATGCTAGTACTTTTGCATTAGGGTTTCTGTTGAAGTATTCTTAAGCATCCTTGCCATTTTAACACTCCACCCTGCTCTCTTGCCCACATGTCTGTCCTTGGCTTGCTGCATTGTTCCAGTGAAGCCCAACGCAAACTAGAGGAACAACACCTCATCTTCCGACTAGGCACTTTACAGCCTTCCGGGCTGAATATTGAATTCAACAACTTTAGATCTTAAACTCCCTCCCCCCATCCCCACCCCATTTCTTCCCCCTCCCTTTTGTTTTTTTCAATAATTTATATAGATTTTTCTTTTCCCATCTATTTCCATTATTTTTAAATCTACAACTAATACCTTGTCAGTCTTTCCACCCCACCCCCACTAGAGCTGTACCTTGAGTGTCCTGTCATCCATTCTTAATTAGCACTTTTCTTAGATAATATCACCACCTTCAACACCTCTTTGATCCTTTTGTCTGTGACATCTTTTGATTATCTGCTCCTATCACTGCTTGCTTGTCCCTACAACCACCCCACCCTCAACTTCTCTCCCCCCGCCCCCCACCTTAAACCAGCTTATATTTCACCCCTCTCCGAACTATACTCAGTTCTGTTGAAGGGTCATGTGGACTCGAAACGTCGACTCTTTTCTTCTCCACCGACGCTGCCAGACCTGCTGAGTTTTTCCAGGTAATTCTGTTTTTGTTTTGGATTTCCAGCAACCGCAGTAGTTTTTTGTTTCAATCCACATTCAGCAGATAACATGCAAAGCAAACAGGGTTTTTGGATTTCTGAGGTGGAATTTATTGGTATTGCAACAAAAATATCAGAGGTACAGCTTACCAAACATTTATTCGTCCAATCCTGGAGTATACAAGTTGTATGTGTGATCCTTATATGATGAGAGATAAGATTGAAGTAATCCAAAGATGTGCTGCACGATTCTGCATCAGTCAGTATGGGAAATACACCAGTATCCCATCCTTGAGCAAAGATTTGGAATGGGAATCACCAAAGCAAAGGAGGGAGAAAAACCAACCACATTCTACATATGGAATGGACTGGGTAGGAATTGACAGAAACAAGTACCTGGTGCCCTCTGGCCATGACAAAACACAAGGTAGCCATCCACACAAACAATAAAGACTATTTGTTCCCAAGACAATGTACCAACAATCTTTGTTCCCAAGGTCAATCCCAATATGGAAAAAGCTGCCAAAGGAAATAATAACAGCCCCATCACTTGAAATTTTCAAGACTCATCTTTAGATTATTTCAACTTAAAAAAGTTTTCATTATCAGACTACCATCTCAGCAGCTCATGCCCGGTTTAGCTAGCACTACTCTTGTAAACGCTGGCGGTACAAAAATAAAAATACCTGGAAAAACTCAGCAGGTCTAACAGCATCTGCGGAGAGGAACACAATTAACGTTTCGAGTCCGTATGACTCTTCAACAGACTCGAAACGTTAATTGTGTTCCTCTCCGCAGATGCTGTCAGACCTGCTGAGTTTTTCCAGGTATTTTTATTTTTGTTTTGGATTTCCAGCATCCGAATTTTTTGCTTTTATCTAAATGTTGGCGGTATATGGATATTAGTCTGTGATGCTGAACAACTAAAGCAGAAGCAAAAGTAGAAATTTACCCTCTTTTAAGGAACATCTCAGATTCCTGATCTTTAATATATCTGAATTCTAGATCATGTTAAGCTTCATCATTTTGTTCGCATAGGTTCCTTAATTTAAATTTCCTGTTCATTGTCAGGGTCAGGATTAATGAAGAGTTTAAGATGCGAAATAACATTTGACTATTATAGACACAAATTATTATTTGGATAGAATTTGAGTCAGATAAAATATAGACATTAGATCTTTTCACTTCTTACCATGCCATAATTTTCATAAATGTAAGATAACCCATTTGGTCGTCACTATGATGCCCAATTTCTTGATCCTCTTTTCATCAGGTGGTGATAATGACCAGTGGGTAAAAATATTTGGCAGCTGATAACATTATTGTAATGTTATTATATTTCTGCTGAAGGGACAGAACACAGTTAATAGTCAAATTATCCTTTTTTTTAATGTTAGCAGTGATTAGAAAAAGATACACCTCCATTCAAACATACACTTGGCTCCCCTAAGACATCAACTGGTAAAGATAGCATTTTACTGAGCCATATAAATCAGAAAGTCTTAGCTTCAATTTACCATCTATGCTAAGGGAGTTGACCTCAGTTGAACTGCTAGGAGGGGTCCTGTATTTGGCCTCAGATTCCCTAGACTAGAGAGGAAAAGTCCAACTAAGGCTCTTGCTTCCATTCACATCAGGTCGACTCCTACAAGTTAGTGCGCATGTGAACATCACACGATGAGAGAACTGCATTTGGTTGTGATGCCTCCAAGATAAAATCTCTCTCTCTAGCTAGATTCATGTCAGAGATTTCCCATTTGAATGTGGTGTTGCTACATGATTGGCACCTGATAAACCATACCTTTAGCCATCATCAACGCCCACAGCGGAGGGGAAAAAATTGCTAAAGCAGAAACATGACTGGAATCTTGTTCTGACCTGTAAGCTTCCAGATATATATTTAAATAGTACTTCACACAGAGAACCAAGACGACAGCCATGAACAACATTCTTAGGTTTTTAAATCACACCTTTCCTTATTACTAGCAGATGACATATTGTGTGACCTAGAGGTTACTGGAACACTAGCCTTTGATTATTTTAAGCTGGGGAGGTTACCTGCAACCATATGAAATGCACCTGACAATTCGTAGGCATATTTGCCAATGACCAAAGGCAACATTTAACATGCAATGTTATATAGTTTAGAGTTTATTAGCGCTTTAACAGAATAAATGTCCTTGTACTTTAATTGCAACTTAATATTTTATTTATTTTCCACCATGTAGAGAATTTGAAGATTGCAGGAAGCAAAATGAAGAAGACTTTTATCACTATTACAACTCTTGCCTCTTTGACCACTGCCATACAAACTCGACAAAATTTGATTGTTCCAGCCTACAAGCTTCTGCCATTGCTTGTAAAGATAGAGGCTTTTGTGTAGACTGGAGAAACTTTACAAATGGACACTGCAGTAAGTATTGTTAATCTATATTCTAGAACTGAGAGATTATACCTGTCTGGAAAGACTGAAAATACTGTGGCTCTTTCCCATGAAGGATGACCCAACAAGTGGTCTTTTAGAATATAAAGGGTTTGATAGAATAGATGTAGCGAAGATGTTTCCACTTGTGAGGGAGATCAAAATAAAGGGCCAAGAGCAGAGACATTTAATGTTCTTTAAACTCCAGACTGTTAAATGGTGCAGGTGTTCACAGTATTTAGGTTTCAAAAGAAAACACAGACCTCATTTTCTATCAGTATTTCATACACCTGAGAACATTCCAGAATTGTCATCATTGCTGTGGTTGGGAATTGAGCACTTCAGATCTGCTTTATCGTGATTAAGTTTATATTGTTGGCAATGTCACTTAACACCTCGTTGCACCACAGGATAAACTGTCATCTTTTGTATTGCCAACACACAACTTTGCACACAAGGAGTCTATAGTGCATATCGGACTTGGTCATCCACCTCCCACAGTTTACCAGCAATTCATTTTATGCAATGGAAAATCATGGTGTGCGTGTGCCTGAATTTCTGATGTGCACAAAGGTCTGTGCTTCAGGTTAAGGTCTTCCACCAGAGATTTTAAAAAGCCTGTATTTATATAATGCCTTCACGTGGAATTTTACTCCTGGTCCCCCGCGCCCTTGCCCATTGTGGGCCTTGGCAGCGGAGCCATGAATATTAGCTTCTCTCTTCTGTTAGTATCTTACCAGAGGCAGGGGAGCTGTTGGGTAACCTGTATACCCTTAGGCCAATTGAGGCCCTTAAGTGACCATATAATGGCCACATGGGTCTCCTCCCAGCAGCTACGTGGGGCACAAGCCACATGACTGGTAGCCTTTATGTGGGATGAGGGGGTCCCTCCTCTTCAGGTATCCTGTGCCCAGTGAAAGTCTCACACCACAGTACCCCTGCCCATGTGCTCCCCCGCACTACCAAACCCAGTCCTCTGCCTCCCTCATAGAAGCCTGCCAGATGGTGAAATCTCACCTACTCATTTTCTCATCCAACTCTATGGCTCCTTGGCTTTGGGGACAGCCTGCAGCTCCCCCAGTGGCCACCACTCACAGTGGCACTTTTTGGGACGAAAGAGTTGCTCGCCATCTGGTTAACCGGCAGTCTTCAAAGGTAGGACTTCCTCCCAAATGGGCATAGCACCCTCGCCTTTGAATCAGAGGGTTGTGGGTTCATGTCCCACTCCCGGAAACCAAGAACTGTGATTGTACTCGAAAGAGTTGCAATCTGTGACTGTTGATAACTCGAAAGAGTTTCCTCCCAAATGGGGGCCAAAGCCTCATCCGGAGCCAGTGAACATTTGAACAGATGTTAAATCAGCTCAGGGCGATCCAGTTGCCAAGGGCGGGTTCACTGCCTCCGTGTAAAATCCAGCCATTTAACATAATAAAATGGCCAAAGACACTTTGTAGGAGCATTATGAAACAAAATTAGACTTTAAACCATGAAAGGAGAGAAGAGCAGATGGGCAAAACTTGATCAAAGAGGTAGATTTTAAAGAGCATAATAAAGGCAAATAGAGAGGTAGAGAGGTGGAGAGCTTTAGGGGAGAAATTCCAGAGAAACTCAAGATGTTATTGTGGTAAGTTGTCCAGGAAGGAGTACCTGTAATATCATTAAATATTTAATAAAATAAAACATCCATATGACAGGATAGAATGTTCTTTGATTATTACTATTTACAAATTTCAATTAAAGTTTAAAAGTATCTCTATGGTATTTCCGAATTTACTCATGACCATTTATTAACAAGCCGTCATTTGTTATTTTCTAGTGGATATTTATAGGAATACCTTAGTAACATACATTCCTACACCACATATTTTTGTTTGCTTTTCAAGATTATACCTGCCCGGAAAGATTCATTTATAAGCCTTGTGAACATCAGGACAATGATCGTTGTGAAGATAAGTAAGTATTTTCACCTGTCAGGGATGTACTGAGATACTGTCTGACAAAACAAAGATCAACAGTTGATGGCACTCAGGCATTGTAAAGGTTTTGATTTAAAACATCTGGATTGAAAAAATTTCTTCAAATGTGTTTTGAAAAAATATAAACGTATGCCACAGTTTTGGAATTGCAGTTAATTATTTCTCAGAAAAGCATTTAAAAAAGAAATTGGTGTTTTTTTTTTCACTTAACTTGGGAAAACTGAAATGTAGAGTAAATGCTGCAGATTTGGTTACACTTTAAGCCACCATTTGTGTTCAGTGAAGAAATATATCAGTGATGTATCCAACTTGCAAATGTGACTTTTATTAAAATATTTTAGAGGCAGTAAAATGAAACAGGCTACATATTTGATACTCTGGGTGAAGAGCTGATCCCTGTGAAACCAGCATAGACTTTGGTTATGTAACTATGGCATGCGAGGGGAATGCATATATTCCTACATTGAGCAAAGAAACATTCTTTATGTGTTTTCAAAGACCCAATGGCGAACTTATGGAACTGTCGGAGCTTGTCACCACTTTTATAGAGGTCTACAGCACAGAAAAAGGCCTTTCGGCCCATCGAGTCTGCATCGGTCAAACAAGTACCTAACTATTCTAATCCCATTTTCCAGCACTAGACCCATAGCCTTGTATGCCATGGCATCGCAAGTGCACATCCAAATACTTCTTAAATGTTATGAGGGTTTCTGCCTCTACCACCCTTTCAGGCAGTGAGTTCCAGGTTCCCATCACCCCCTGGGTGAAAAAAATTCTTCCTCACGTCCCCTCTAAACCTCCTGCCCCTTACCTTAAGTCTATGCCCCCTGGTTATTGATCCCTCCACCAAGGGGAAAAGTTCCTTCCTGTCTACCCTATCTATGCCCCTCATAATTTTATACACCTCAATCATGCCCCCCCCTCAATCTCCTCTGCTCCAGGGAAAATAACCCCAGTCTATCCAATCTCTCCTCACAACTAAAACTCTCCAGCCCAGGCAACATCCTCGTAAATCTCCTCTGCACTCTCTATAGTGCAATTACCTCCTTCCTATAATGCAGATTCCAGAACTACACACAATACTCTATATGGCTGTGGCCTAACCAGTTCCAGCATAACCTTCCTGCTCTTGTATTATGCGCCTCGGCTAACAAAGGCAAGTATCCCATATGCCTTCTTAGCCACCTTATCTACCTGTCCCGCTACCTTAAGGGACATGTACACCAAGGTCCCTCTGATCCTCGGTACTTCCCTGGGTCCTACCATTCATCGTGTATTCCCGTGCCTTGTTTGCCCTGCCTAAGTGCATCACCTCACACTTATCCAGGTTAAATTCCATTTGCCACTGATCAGCCCATCTGACTAGCCCATCTACATCCTCCTGTAATCTAAGGCTATCCTCCTCACTATTTACCACCTCACCAATTTTTGTGTCATCCACGAACTTACTGATCAACCCTCCCACATTCAAGTCTAAACTGTTTATATATACCACAAACAGCAAGGGACCCAAAACCGATTCCTGTGGAACCCCACTGGAGACAGGCACCCAGTCACACAAACACCCCTCGACTATGACTCTGCTTCCTGTCATTCAGCCAATTCTGGATCCAATTTTCCAAATTGCCTTGGATCCCATGGGCACTTACCTTCATTATCAGTCTCCCATGTGGGACCTTATCAAAAGCCTTGCTGAAGTCCAAATAGACTATGTCAAATGCATTGCCCTCATCTACACAC
Organism: Cetorhinus maximus; assembly: GCF_964194155.1. Lineage (NCBI taxonomy): Eukaryota > Metazoa > Chordata > Chondrichthyes > Lamniformes > Cetorhinidae > Cetorhinus > Cetorhinus maximus. The sequence goes on along the minus strand of NC_135890.1, from coordinate 42,750,528 downwards.
CTGGTCACCTCTTCGAAAAATTCAATCAAATTGGTCAGACATGACCTCCCCTTAACAAAACCATGCTGACTGCCCTTGATTAATCCCTGCCTCTCCAAGTGTAGATTAATTCTGTCCCTCAGAATTGCTTCCAATAGTTCCCCCACCACTGAGGTTAGACTGACTGGCCTGTAGTTCTCGGTTTTCTCCCCAATATTGTCAGTGGTGGAGTGCACCTTCCTTGAATACAACTCACCAGCAGAACACAAGTCCCCACAACATGAGCAATGCTATTGGAGATCTGCTAATGGGATTTTGATGTGTTGGTTTCATTTTTAAAAAATAAACTTGACTTTCAGCATGCTGATCCATGGCGAGAAACTATATCCTTTGTCAGAAGGCTGCTTTTGTCCAAAAGGAATGATGCTTTCTGAAAACAAGACCACATGTGTTCGCTCATGTAAGTTATTTTAAGTTAAATACAGTGTGAACTACTTGATAAATAGGAAGCCTTTAATTAAAGCAACACATATATCATTAAAAATTAATTTAGTTTGTCACTTGTGGAAATATAATGTACTGATAGTAAGGTTATATCTCTCATTTTTACAGGTTGCATAGATAATTCAGGAACTCCCAGAAATGTAAGCGTTCATTTACTTATTCATGTACATCACTTCCATATTGTTAGATTGATGATGCCAGAAGCTTAATAGATTTTAGACTACTACATCTTAAAAGATTCTCATATCTTTTTTATTGCATTGAATTTATGATCTGTAGTTATTTTGTCAAATACAATTATGAGGATGTTAATCAACTAATGTGCTGCATCCAAATGGCCCATCAGCTGAATGATTTATGAATGAATGTGTTATAATTTTGAGATACATCTGTCTTCTGCCAGCCATGTAATACACTAGAAACCACAACAGCACAGTGAACTTATACAATAAAACAATCAAGTCAGAGGGAGTACAGCTGCATTAAGTTTCAAGGGAGTAAGGCAAGTCTGAATGGCCTCTACTTTAATGCCAGGAGTATTACAGGTAAAACGGATGAGTTAAGGGTGAGGATTGACACGTGGAATTGTGATATAGTAGCCATCACTGAGACGTGGTTGAGGGAGGGGCAGGATTGGCAGCTCAACATTCCGAGATATAGAACCTTCAGGCGAGACAGGGGAGGGGGTAAAAGAGGAGGGGGAATTGCATTAATAGTTAAGGAGTCAGTTACTGCAGTAAGGAGAGATGATATCTTAGAGGGGACATTGAATGAAGCTTTGTGGGTAGAGCTTAGGAACAAAAAGGGGCAGCCACATTGTTAGGTATTTATTATAGACCCCCAGATAGTCAGCGGGAAATTGAGGAGCAAATATGTGCACAATTTGTGGAGGTGTGTAAAAACAATAACAATAGGGTAATTATATTGGATGATTTCAACTTTCCCAACTTTAATTGGGATAGACATAGTGTTAAGGTCTTGGATGGAGTGGATTTCTTGAAATGTGTACAGAAGAACTTTTTAGATCAATATGTAGAGGGTCCAACAAGGGACGGCGCAGTGCTGGACCTAATTCTGGGGAATGAAGCCGGACAGGTGGATGAGGTGGTGGTGGGGGAGCATTTTAGTGATAGCAACCACAACATGGTACAACTTAAGCTTGTTATGGAGAAAGAAATAGACAAGTTGCAAAAAAATGTTTTGGATTGGGGGAGAGCAGATTTTAGTAAAACAAGGCAGGATCTGGCCAAGGTAGACTGGGAACAGCTACTTGTGGGGAAATCTACAGAGGAGCAGTGGGGGGCGTTCAAAAAGGCAATGGGGAGTGTACAGGCTCAACATGTTCCCTCTAGGGTGATAGGAAGGAGTAACCAGCCCAGAAAACCATGGATGACCAGAGATATTCAGGATACGATGAGAAGGAAAAGAGGCTTTTAGCAGGTACAAGGGAAGCAAATCAGTGGAGGCATTAGTGGAGTACAGAAAGTGCAGGGTGGAGCTTAAGAAAGCAATTAGAAGAGCCAAGAGGGGATATGAGAAAGCTCTGGCTGGTAAAAGTAGGGAAAATCCCAAGATATTCTATAAGTATATCAATGGGAAGAGGATAACCAGGGAAAGAGTAGGGCCCATTAGGGACCAAGGGGGCAATCTATGGGTGGAGCCAGAGGACATTGGTAGAGTGTTGAATGAATACTTCACATCCATCTTCACCCAAGAGAATGAGGATGAAGGTATTGAACTCGGGGAGAGAGACTGCGAGGTTCTTGAGCAAATTGATATAGGGAGTGACAAGGTATTGGAGGTGTTAGCAGTCTTAAAAGTGGACAAATCTCCAGGTCTGGATGATCTGTGTCCCAGACTGCTGAGGGAGACAAGGGAGGAGATCGCAGGGGCTCTGACCCAAATTTTTAATTCCACTCTGGCCACAGGGGAGGTGCCAGAGGAGTGGAGAACAGCTAACGTGGTTCCGCTATTTAAGAAGGGTTATAGAGATAAGCCATGGAATTACAGACCAGTGAGTCTCACGCCAGTGGTAGGGAAACTATTGGAGAAAATTCTGAAGGAGAGAATCTATCTCCACTTGGAGTGGCAAGATTTGATCAGGGATAGTCAGCATGGCTTTGTCAGAGGGAGGTCATGCCTAACAAATTTGATTGAATTTTTTGAGGAGGTGATCAGGTGTTTAGATGCAGGAAGTGCAGTTTATGTAGTTTATATGGATTTAAGCAAAGCCTTTGACAAGGTCCCACATGGGAGACTTATAAAGAAGGCAAATGCACATGGGTTACAGGGTAATTTGATAATGTGGATTCAAAATTGGCTTAGTTGTAGGAGACAGAGGGTGATGACAGAAGGATGCTTTAGTGACTGGAAGCCAGTGCCCAGTGGCATACCAAAGGGATCAGTGCTGGGTCCCCTATTGTTCGTCATTTATATAAACGGCATAGATGACTATGTGGGGGGTAGGATTAGTAAGTTTGCAGATGACACAAAGATTAGCCGGGTGGTTAACAGTGAGGTTGAGTGTCTTGGGCTACAGGAAGATATAGACAGGATGGTCAAATGGGCAGATAAGTGGCAAATGGGATTTAACCCTGAAAAGTGTGAGGTGATACACTTTGGAAGGAGTAATTTGACAAGGAAGTATTCAATGAATGACATGACACTAGGAAGTTCTGAGGAACAACGGGACCTTGGCGTGTGTGTCCATAGATCTCTGAAGGCAGAGGGGCACGTTAGTGGAGTGGTGAAAAAGGCATATGGGACACTTGCCTTTATCAATCGAGGCATAGATTTCAAAAGTAGGGAGATCATGTTGGCGTTGTATAGAACCTTGGTGAGGCCACAGCTGGAGTACTGTGTGCAGTTCTGGTCACCACATTATAGGAAGGATGTGATTGCATTGGAGAGGGTACAGAGGAGATTCACCAGGATGTTGCCTGGGATGAAACATTTAAGTTATGAAGAGAGGTTGGATAGAATTGGGTTGTTATATATTATATACAAGTACTTCTAAATCATTAAAAGGGTCAGATAATTCACTTGGCTGTTCATTATCAAGTAACCTGACTCTTGTTTGCACTGTCAAACAAAGCTGTTATCATTACAACTGCACAGGATTAACAAAACTATTATCATTACAACTGCACAGGATTAACAAATTTGACTTTTTGCAAATACCTCACAGTTCACCTTCAAAGCAATAACCTTCAACCAAATGGTCAGAGATAAGCTAAACCATTCAGGGATATCACCCAAAGCTTAAAATTCTCCACGAAATCACAGGATGCCTCTTTTTTTAAAGTTTTTTTTTACAAAAATTAATTTTGTGCATTGGTTAAACCTGCTAGCTGCCTTATTGAGCTTTTGACAGCAAGTCTGAGTTAAACCAAGCATAGAACCTTTCCACACATAGTAAAGCCAAATAAAGACCCTGCCATTAAAATGTCAGTTGTTGGAGAGTGCCCTTCAAGACTCATAAGTACTTTAAGTCATTGGTGACAGTTGTCTAACATGCACACATTTTATTATTTTTAAGAATTTTTACTGAAATTAATGATTGTGTCAGCTTACCAGAAGAATTCATTCTGGGGCAATTTTCCAGGAACTGCAATCAGCTGCCCTGGATCTCCTGGAAGTACTAAATATTGGGCAATCGGGAGGATGAGAGTACCCACTTGTAAAGGAAACTGCTGATTTTCAGAAATTCTCTTCACTCATGTAATCCCCAAGTGTAAACTCAAGAAATTAGCTGTATAAAACGCTAAAGGCCACAGCTGCAGTACTGTGTGCAGTTCTGGTTGCCAAGCTATAGGAAGGATGTGACTGCACTGGAGAGGGTGCAGAAGAGATTCACCAGGATGTTGCCTGGGCTGGAGCATTTCAGCTATGAAGAGAGACTGATAGGCTAAGGTTATTTTCCTTAGAGCAGAGAAGGCTGAGGGGGAACCTGATAGAGGTATTCAAAATTATGAGAGGCATAGATAGGGTAGATAGGAAGAAGCTTTTCTCAATAGCGGAGGTGTCAATAACCAGGGGACATAGATTTAAGGGGTGGGATTTTCCAGCCCCGTCGGGGGTGGGACCCGCCACGGGCAAGGTGGCACCCCAGCCAGAAGTCCACTGACTTGCGGCGGGACTGGAAGATCGCGGCAGCAGGTGGGTGCGGAAAATCCCACTGAAGGGGCAGGAGGTTTAGAGAGGATATGAGGAAAAATTATTTCACCCAAAGGGTGGTTGGAATCCAGGACACACTGCCTGAGGGGGTGGTGGAGGCAGGAACCCTCACAACATTTAAGAAGTATTTAGATGAGCACTTGAAATACCATAGCATACAGGGCTACAGGGCAAGTGCTGGAACATGGGATTAGAATAGATATGTGCTTGATGGCTGGCACGGGCACAATGGGCCGAAAAGCCTGTTTCTGTGCTATATAATTCTATGATTCTATGACTCTAAATCTTGCCTATGATGCAAAATAGGGATTTAATTTTGATGTGTGGGAAATGTTTGTTGTATAATTTATTACTCTTCGCATGTTTCCTTCCTAGGAGGGAGAAACATGGTCTCATCCCACCAACCCATGTACTTCCTACGAGTGCAATAAATCTCAAGTGATAACTTCAGAAGTTGCATGCCCTTGTAAGGTTGGTATAGCATTTTGTTAACATTTATCAGATGTCTCTTAATCTTGAGGGATGTTAACAAGCACAGAACAATAGCTCAATAAAAATATTTAAAATAAATTATTGTAGACATGATGACTTGATCAACGAAAATGATAGTTGGAAACATATAAAATGCAAAAGGATCTGAAGTGAAGGAAGGTTTTCTATCTTACATGAGCTCATTTTATTTTCCATGCTATTAAAAATATCTTGAAATTCAAAAACTTTTATTTAAGATCGCCCAAAGGCAGGAAAACCAACAATAAGCCAGGAAGGGAAAGATTAAGAGGGCTGGCCAAAGACTTGATTGGTTGAGAATGTTTTTAAAGGACTGAAAGTTGGAGAGACAGAGAGCTTAGAGAGGACACAGGTGGCTGAAGATTGCAGAGCGAGGGCAGGACAAGGTGGAGTTAAAATGATAAGGATGAGGACCTCAAATTTCATAGTTGGTTGGGGGATGAGGAACCATTGTAGGTCAGGGAGGGGAGGGGTGATGGTGCTTGGAGCAGGATATGGGTGGCAATTTTGCACAATTTGGCGTTTGTGGAATGTGGAAGTCAGCCGGTAAGGAAAACAATGGGAGAAGATGAATCTGGTGAAGGCACACATGGTTTCAGTGCTTAAAAGGATTCTATTTTGATGATGTAGTAAACGAAAAGCCATCAGTTATATATCTAATGCCATTTAGATTTTGGCTTATGACTTGATTGTTGCAAAGTCTAGTTGCGTGTAATTTGCACTAAATAGGAGGTAATTAAAAGGGTTTTGATAACTATGTGAAATCACTTGTATAGCATGGTTATTGTTACAGGAGTCAGAATTGAATTGATTTTTCCAGTCAGGAAAAATACATTATCCAGGAAATGGAAGAAAAACAGAGTCAATTTTCTAAGGAAAATGTTCTTATTTCAGCAGAAAATTAATAATTGCAAGGCACAAATGAATTTTCCTTGGACTTTGTGTGATTTTTCTGTTACTCATATTAAGATAACCTTTACACTTTAACTATATAACATTAATTTTGTTTGTTTAGGCTGGAAGGTACTGGGACACTGATAACTGCTCCAACTGGTGCCGCAAACAATATGGTAATCACTGACTTTACAATCCTGATTTCTTATCAGTCATTCCTTCCCACTTCGTGTTCAAATCAATATTGTTAACAACATTATAAAAAGAAATTGAGAAGTGGAGCTCTGGATTTGCTTGGTGGCTACCTGTATTATCCACTATGGCACAGAAACACAGGGCATAATTTAATAGGTGGAATTTTCTGTGCCCGTTAGCATCAGATGTCATGGCAGGCGATACAGTGGGAAGGCCAAAAATCGGTTTCATGCCGTCATGAAACCAGTTTGCAATGGTCCACTCCACCCATCAATGGCAGGCCGTGTTTCCCGCCGCCACACATCCGGAACTTTGGTTTCATTCATCTGCATATCATTACAAGCCCTGCCCGCTGGAATCATTCACCCACTTCAAATTTACCGCCCATGTTGGCAGGAAAACACGCCAGTGCAAAACACGTCTTGACAAGTGTGACGTACAGAAGTCTGGAGTTGCCATCAAGGCCTTGCCTACGTCACAGACATCCAAGGAGAAGAAGATGCTGGAGCCGGACAGCTATCGGAACCTGAAGGAACATGCATTGTATGCTGGGTGGATTCTCATGGGCATGGTTCCACTGCAAAGCAGTTCAGGGAAGGTTCAAGGTCATCGTTGAGTACCTGCTTCGGGATATTAGTGTCTTGGCCATGGTCTGCTATGGATGACCATTGAGGGGGTGGAGAGGAAGGTGTAGGGTTGATGGGAGAGGAAGGTGTACTGGGTTGGGGATGGGAGAAGAAGGTCTGGGTTTGACTGGGAGAGGAAGTTGCACCAGGGAGTTGGAGGGGGAGCTGAGGTTGTGAGGGTGAACTATGGTGGTGGGGGGGGGAGAGGTTGTGTGGGGGGAAACGATGGTGTCTGGGGGGTTGAGATTGAGGGGGAAGAGTGTATGGGGGGTGGAGGGTGTAATGGAGGAGAATGTGGCAACTGGGGAGGTAGGTGTAAGGGGGAAGGAAGGTGTAAGGGAAGGAGTTCGGAGTGGGGTAGGAGTCCAGGGGGAGGAAGGAGTTCAGGGGCAGGGAGTAGTTCAGTGGAAGGAAGGAGTAAGAGTGGAGGAAGGAGTAAGGGTGGAGGATATCCAGATAAATGTGCAAGTGAGGGGTCTGTGGAATTGATGGCTGCCTCCTGGGGGGGCAAAATGAGGATGGACATGGTAGGAAGCAGTGGTGAGAATGAGAGAGGGCAGAGTGAGCCAGTAGGATGGGAGGGTGAGGGTGCGATTGGTAGAAGGGAAGGCGAGGGTGATTCGTAGGGTCTCGGAGACAGACACGGATCCTGGGGGTGGGAAGAAGGAGGTCGGGGAAGTCAATGTGGATGTGAGTTGGATTCTCAGGAAGGAAGGGGACATGCACATTCATCTGGACATCCTGGAAAGAAAAGGGTTCTGGCTGGTAGGTGACACTGGGGAGGTGGCAGGTGATGCCAGGGGGGTCAACAGTGATGAGAGAAAGAACATGAGTGACTTGGGGAGGGGAAAGGGCGGGGGAGCTAAAGTCAAACTTCACCAGTACCATGCTCCTAAAATCGAAATTGAAAGGAGCCTCATGTTGGGCGGGCAGAGGTGCTGTATGGGAGTGTGGTCAGTGGGTGGGCAGAGATGGCAAGCCAGCTCAGATGGACAACTGAAAGAGAACCCCAGCAGGCAGCATTGAAAATACTCAGGACATTGAGATGAGCGTGATGGAGGAAGGATCCACGTGCGTGGGAGAGTGCTTGCACAAGGCTCCAAAAGGCCCTGCCTCACATACACTTCTCCCTCCAGAATCACTTGTGGACCGGCTGCTGAACTGGTAGTGGGGAGGGGGTTTGGGGGAGGACTTGCGAAGCCTGTCAATGAAGCTGAAAGACACCATTACACATTATTCAGTGAAAATGAATATATTTTCAGATGATAAAGTGACAAAATGTGTTCCACAATGAAACCACTTGTGATCAGAATTTCTTTACTTTTCTCGGCCTACCACTTCTAGGTGCTGCCCTGACATCCACGGCAGGAGTGCAATGGTTGGCCCTGTTGCCTCTGATGACTTCAGCATGCGCCCTCTGGAGAGCCGAGGCCTTGAGGGCCCCGGCTTGCATTGGCTGCCCTCCCGTGAGCTAGCTGTTCCCTATGTGGTGACAGAGGATAAGGTTGAGAGGGTCACAGGGAAAGGGGACTCAGAGGGAGAGGACAGCCTCTGAGGTCCAGCTGCCGCTCCTCCTCCCTTTGGGTGCCGATTGACCCCGGCCTGGCTCCTTGTGGGGAAGGAACACCTGGAGGGAAGTTGAGGTGCCCTGTTTCCCTCTCAATTTGCCACTGCAGGAACTCACACATGGCTACTGCAATGGAGTGCAGGCCTGCACGCATCTCCACGTTCTGCTGCACCAGGGTCTCCATTATGTCTGCCATCCTTCCCATGGAGACCTTCATACACTAACATGTGAGCACCACTTCATCAGAGAGCAGGTGGTCGCACTCCTCTGACTCGCGTGCCACTTTGTTGAGGGCTTCCAACAGCTCTGCGTGATTGTCCCCCATCTTCTGCTGATTCTCCACGATGAGTTGGAAAACTGAATCCAAAGGCTGGTCATCTGACTCGGACCTCACAGATGACTCTTCCCCAGCAGTCCTCTGAGTGCCGGGGGCTTAGCTGAACCTGTCTCCTCCTGCTGCGGACAGGTATCTGTGCAGTGACCACCAGATAGTGAACCCAAGCCTGCTCTAGATCTAGGTCCCACCAAGGTGTGTATCTCTGCGCTGGTGGAGGGTTTGGGTAAGCGCTGTGACTGGTCTTCCAGGCTATTTATTTCCAGCCCTTCAATGAAGAAGGTGTCCTCTTGGCTGAAGGTGAGGACCTGCATGGAGCTGTGGGACTGGCTGGCTGAGGGCGTCAGTCGCTCAGCTGAGCTCCCTGTGAACCAACGTAGAGATAATGAGTGCAGGGCAGCAGAGTCAAAAACAGGAGAGAGAACACTCACAGTTGCTTTGAGAGAAGGATGATCTGGTGCAAGATCCTCACGTGGGTGTTCATCGCCGCCACAGGCGCAGTCCATGTCCTCACCAGTCAGCGTGATGCCACGCTCCTCAAAGGGAGTGAGGGGCCTAATGTGGGCCACTCCACCCTCGGTCTGGGACCTCTCCCTGCTGATGAGAGCAGGCTTCTCTGGCATGAAAACAGATGGAGAGAGTGTAAGCAGGACGCATGGCACTGGGTGGAATGTTTGTGTGGTGAGCGCAGCCATGGACAGGATGAGGACACGAGCTCCAGAGGATATGAGCCTGATGGAGATGTGAGGGTGTGTGAGAGTTAGTGATGTTGCCCCTTGCAGTGTGAGATCCCTATGGATGTGTGATAGGTTTGGGAGTGTGTGAATTGAGAGTGATGAGATCATTCATCCTTTCGGCACTGGGTGGTTGTCCTCCTTTTCAGGGTGTCGGCACTAACCACTGCTGCTGCCGCCTCCCATGCTGGATTGGTGACCTTGCTTGCTGGCCTTCGCCCAGAGCAGGGATAAAGGTCTTTGCAGTGGGCCTGCGGCCAGTAGGTGCTCAAGGGAGGAATCCCTAAATCTGGGGGCAGCACATTTCCTCCCTTTGACAGCCGTCAGTTCACAGCAGCTTCCTGTCCCTTGAAGAGTGCTAGCCTTTAAATATAGCACCCAGTTTACTGAAGGCCTGAGGTGAGGGTGGGATGGACGAATGAGAGAATGTCCTGCTAGCGACCCAATGTGTTTCCCAGGAATGCATGGTTAATGAGGGCGGATGGGATGATAGGGTCGAAAAGCCGCCATTGCGGCCAGTGGGTAAAATGTCCTTTCTTCTGCCCGCTACCGCATTTAGTGCAAATCTGGGTCGATTCCACCCAATATCCCCCGGCACAAGTTTGGAGGTGGGGGCATTTAATCAGGTGGGGAATGGGGATCCTTCCAGCCTCTGGCCGATCAAGTCTGAGATGGAAAGGCTCATGGAAAGCCTTCCTGCCTGGACTCTAATTGAGGCCCTTAAATGGGGAGTTGCCAGGCAGGGGAGCCCAAGAATTAAACTTGTGTGTTCCTAGGGGGTGGACCCTTGTTCAAAGTACATGATCGAGAGAGTCGACATCATGTAGGAAGGAGGGGGTCACTGAAAGCCAAAGCCCTACCCTTGCCTCCGATTCCCCACCCCCCGCCAAAACAAGCTCCCGCCCAGCAACTCCCATCCAGCAACTCCATCCCGCCTTCACTCACCTTTGGTCTGGGGTCCCTCATTAATCCTGTGCCTCTGGTGTGTGCATTGCCAGCAGCTGTTGCCATTTCCGGAGGTGCTGATGGCAATGAAGAACTGCCGGCCTCTGATCGGCCAGCAGCTCTCAGGGATGGGGAGGGGAGGTGGGGGAAGGTGGGATTTCCACCCCCAGGGTCTTTAATCCCGGTGAAGGCCTGACGGTGGCCACTTAAGTGCCTGATAGTGGGCCTTCCCAAACAGAGTCAACGCCAGACTCTCACCAGCTCTCCAGCCAGCGGGCAAGAACCCCATCACCTGGATTAACTTTCAGCCACAGACTGGGGAAACTCAAGTGTGACAGCTGAACTCTGCTAGTAGCTAATCCTCACGGGATGGTAGTGAAGCATCATCAATAAACCTGCCATAGCAGTGAGAAAAATTAGCCAGTGAAAAATACACACAGCACAACAATGTTAGTTGTCATCTACTAGGGCTAGTTGATGAAAGAGTATAAATTCTGTTTCTAGCTCCCTCTATTTTTCATACCTTTTCCAGACTCAAGCATCTGGCTTTTAAGATCCTCATCCAAACCAACACATCTAAGGGGTGAAATTCCTGTCAGAGTGAAATTAATTCCACCTGACATCCCTAACCTACTTCATTGCATATCGCAACTCATTCCCATCTCAAACTGGCAGCCAGAGTGTTAGAATGGCATAGTGCTACCACAATGGCAGAGAGGAGACTCTGAAAGACTCAACAAAAAACCTCCTTTCAAATCTTTCAACTCACATCTGGGATGAATCATTTTTCCCTAGTAAATGTTTGAGGCCTCCATAAGCCCCTCAAGCAGGGTCTATTGGAATTCTGTGATTCTGGTGGGGATTTTCAGCCCCCATTCATGGAGGGTGTGTTCTGTGGCGAGATCGGAGAGTCTTGCGAGAATGCCCTAGTTACGTTTCCTGACGGCATAAATCCAGGACGTGATTATCTCCTACCTCCATCAATTGTGGGCTACATTTCCCACCATCAAACGTCGGGAACTTAATTGTAATAAATTTGGATACAATTATTAATGCCAACTTCAAGGGGAACTCGGAAGTGAGTGCACACAACTTTGCACCGCACTCGCGATAATCCCAGCTGCTCCGTGGATTCAGGGGGGGACAAAGGCAAGTTTCCGCAGCGGCTTCTTCATAACTGGCTTGTGGCACTGGGGGAAGAGCAACAGCGCAAAGAGGGAAGGATGAGAAGGCAACCTTGGGGCAAGGGCGACAGTGCTTGGGGGGTCAGGATAGCACCGACTGAAGTTTGAGCACAAACACATGTAGGGGGTGGGTTGGTGGGGGTAGAAAGCAGCCGGGCTAATGGCAAAACATATCAAAGATAAACACTCCACCACAGCTCAGAGCATTTAACTTGAGCCCAACTGATATGCTTAGAGTCAGGCTAGTCAAGCAACTTTGCCCACTCAAGCAGCACTAATTGCTCACTGTGCCAATGATTACTCCTCTACTGTTAACCCCTCGCATGCATATGTCAAACTCAAATGAGCGCTATGGTGCTGCAGAACCACTGCGTGACTTGGAAAGCCTGAGGATCCTGTTGGGAAAGGTGTTCATCAAACACATACAGAGGGATGGGCTCCTAGACCCTTGCATTATGTTTCAGCTGACATTGAAAAGTCACCCTCATGGTACAAGCAATCCACAAAGCCTTGGAGTCCAGGTTAGGAAAATGCCTGTGCCTGAGATGAGAGTTCAGGATGAATTTGAGTGACCGAAGCTGCTGCCACTCAGTCATGTGATGTGGGGCGGTGCTGGGTGTGGGCATGGTGAGTAAATGCTGGGCATCCTTGTGGTGTCTTGGACTCTCCGGCATGTATAAAGAGACCTTGAGAAACAGCCGCAGGCGATGACTTGACGAAGAGTTGTCATTAGGAGACAATTGCTCACTCTTGCCACTCTCTCTTTGATACTGTAGTGAGGAGACCATCAGGAAGATGGGGTCTGGTGATCTCGCTGTCTGCCTGATTGCTTATTGGCAGGAGAGAAGAAGGAGAAGAATGCGACGAAGCCGCCTGGCTCACCAAAGTGGGGAGCAAAACCTGAAAACCAAGGAGCAGCATGGCCTCCACCGCACGCAGAGGATGAACCCCAGAGAGCCATTGTTCATAGGCACACCGTTAAACCTAGGGTCTATAGACAGTGCATGTGCTACCTGTTGATGAGCGAGAACCAGTGTCGCCGACGCCTGCACGTGTCAAGGGAACTGGTCACATTTTTTTTTATTCATTCACGGGTTGTGGGCTTCACTGGCTGGGCCGGCATTTATTGCCCATCCCTAGTTACCCTTGAGAAGGTGGTGGCGAGCTGCTTTCTTGAAACGCTGCAGTACACGTGGTATAGGTACACCCACAGTGCTGTTGGGAAGGGAGTTCCAGGATTTTGACCCAGTGACAGTGAAGGAATGGCGATATATTTCCAATTTAGGATGGTGAGTGACTTGGAGAGGAACTTCCAGGTGGCGGTGTTCCCATCTATCTGCTGTCCTTGTCCTTCTAGATGGTAGCGGTCATGGGTTTGGAAGGTGCTGTTGAAGTAGCTTTGATGAATTCCTGCAGTGCATCTTGTAGATGGTGCACACTGCTGCTGCTGTGCGTCAGTGATGGAGGGATTGAATATTTGTGGATGTGGTGCCAATCAAGTGGGCTGCTTTGTCCTGAACAGTGTCAAGCTTCTTGAGTGTTGTGGGAGCTGCACTAATCCAGGCAAGTGGGGAGTATTCCATCACACTCCTGATTTGTGCCTTGTGGATGATGGACAGGCTTTGGGGAGTCAGGAGTTGAGTTACTCGTCGCACAATTCCTAGCCTCTGACCTGCTCTTGTAGCCATAATATTTATATGGCTAGTCCAGTTCAGTTTCTGGTCGATGCTGACAACCAGGAAGTTGATCATGGGGGATTCAGTGATGGTAATGCCATTGAACGTCAAGGGGTGATTGTTGGATTCTCTCTTGTTGGAGATGGTCATTCCCTGATACTTGTGTGGTGTGAATGTTACTTGCCACTTGTCACCCCAAGCCTGGATATTGTCCAGGTCTTGCTGCATTTGGACATGGACTGCTTCAGTATCTGAGGAGTCGCGAATGGTGCTGGACATTGTGCAATCATCAGCGAACATCCCCACTTCTGACCTTATGATGGAAGGAAGGTCATTAATGAAGCAGCTGAAGATGGTTGGGCCTAGGACATTACCCTGGGGAACTCTTGCAGTGATGTCCTGGAACTGAGATTACTGACCTCCAAGAACCACAACCATCTCCCTTTGTGCTAGGTATGACTCCAACCAGTGGAGAGTTTTCCCCCTGATTCACGTTGACTCCACTTTTGCTAGGGCTCTTTGATGTCACACTTGGTCAAATGCTGCCTTGATGTCAAGGGCAGTCACATTCACCTCACCTTGGGAGTTCAGCTCTTTTGTCCATGTTTGAACCAAAACTGTAATGAGGTGAGGAGCCTTGTGGTCCTGGCGGAAACCAAAATAGGCGTCAGTGAGCAGGTTATTGCTAAGCAAGTGCTGCTTGATAGCACTGTTGATGACCCCTTCCATTACTTTACTGATGATCGCAAGTAGACTGAAGGGGTGGTAGTTGGCCAGGTTGGATTTGTCCTGCTTTTTGTTTACAGGACATACCTGGGGAATTTTCCACATAGCCAGGTAGATGCCAGTGTTGTAGCTATACTGGAACAGCTTGGCTAGGGGCGTGGCAAGTTCTGGAGCACAAGTTTTCAGTATTATTGCCGGAATATTTTCAGGGCCCATGGCCTTTGCAGTATCCAGTGCCTTCAGCTGTTTATTGCTACTATGTGGAGTGAATCGAACTGGCTGAAGACTGGCATCTGTGATGCTGGGGACCTCCGGAGGAGGTGGAGATAGATCATCCATTTGGCACATCTGGCTGAAGATTATAGCAAATGCTTCAGCCTTATCTTTTGCATTTATCTGCAGGGCTTCTCCATCATTGAGGATAGGGATATTTGTGGAGCCTCCTCCTCCAGTGAGTTGTTTGATTGTCCACCATCATTCACGACTGAATGTGGCAGGACTGCAGAGCTTAGATCTGATCCATTGGTTGTGGGATCGCTTAGCTCTGTCTATCACTTACTGCTTATGCTGTTTGGCATGCAAGTAATCCTGCGTTATAGCTTCATCATGTTGACGCCTCATTTTTCAGTATGTCTGGTGCTGCTCTTGGCATGCCCTCCTGCACTCTTCATTTAACCTGGCTTGATGGTAATGGTAGAGTGGGGTATATGCTGGGCCATGAGGTTACAGATTGTGTTCCAGTACAATTCTGCTGCTGCTGATGGCCCACAGCGCCTCATGAATGCCCAGTCTTGAGTTGCTAGATTTGTTTGAAATCTAACCCATTTAGCATGGTGGTAGTGTCACACAACACGTTGGAGGATATCCTCAATGTGAAGGTGGGACTTTGTCTCCACAACGACTGTGCAGTGGTCACTCCTACTGATACTGTCATGGACAGATGTATCTGTGGCAGGCAGGTTGGAAAGGGTGCGGTTAAGTGTGTTTTTACCTGATGTTGGTTCCCTCACCACCTTCTGCAGGATTTGGCACCACGGGGGCTCGAGGGCATCCACTGCCATTGGCAGTTAAAGTTACCGCCGTGCTCAATTTCTACAGCAATTGCTCCTTCCAGGACTCCACTGGGGACCTTTGCGAGATCTCGCAAGCCTCCAACCACAAATGTATCCAGGAGGACACGGGAGCCTATTTCAAGGCACCTTTGTCAATTTCAACAGGGATCAGGTGAGCCAGGACACAAGAGCACTGGGATTTGCTGAGATTTCCAGATTCCCACAGGTGCAAGGTGCCATCGACTGCATCCTCGTGGCTCTTAAGTCTCTCTAGCAACAAATACTCCAGTATGTGAACCGCAAAGGCTCTCACTCTCTCAATGTTCAGCTGGTCTGTGACCATAACAAATGGATCACGCAAGTGTATGCTAGATACCCCAGAAGCGTCCACAACTCGTACACCTGCAGCAGGTGTCAGATCCCTGACGTCTTCCAGGGACCACACAGGATGCAGGGTTGGCTCCTCAGGGACAAGGGATACCCACAAAGGATGTGGCTGATGACCCGCGTGCAGCTGCCTCAGAGTCCTGGTGAGAGAGATACAACAAGGCTCATGGCGCAAAGCGGAGTTTGGTTGAGCACACCATTGGCGACCTAAAAATGAGGTTCTGGCACCTGGACAGATCTGGTGGAGCACTGCAGTCCATTCCCCAGAGGGTGTCACACATCATAGTGGCATGCTGCATGCTACACAACCTGGTGATGCAAAGGCAGGAGGACCAGGATGATGAGGAGATGCAAGAGCTGCACATTTCCTTCGATGAGGAGGAAGTTGAAGGGGATGAGGGTGATGAGGTGCTAGAAGGCAAGGGTGCAGGCGATGAGGCCATTGCACTGGCCAGATGAGGCAGGCGTAGTCATGAGGCCCTCATTGTCGCAAGATCCCAGGAGAATAATGATGAGATGCAGCAAGGACACTCCTGAGATCTTCACATTGCATCTTGGAACATCTGACACCTGTCTGACCGAGGGCAGCACACATAACGCTCTGTGAAGAGGTTCATATCATCGAAACAGTGCTGAGAAACAGCGGCCACATGAACTTTAAGACAACTTGATCCTTTGACAGGTTTCATCACCCATTCCCTTCAGCAGCACACCTTCAACTGTCAGGAATGGTGTCGAGATGGGAGCAGGGGCAGCCCCGTTTCAAAGGTGCTGGGAGCACAGACAGAGCATCACAAACCCCAATGATACTTGGGTATGAGATTCCTGCAACAAACACAAGCCACAGGGAGGTGCACACATCACTGATCTGGAGAGTGATTTTGAAGCCAGACAATCACTGTACTCAGAAGGTTACACTCCACACAGGGAAAGGCCCTGGACTGCGACAGTAGTCTTCGTTTTGTGCTTTAAACAAAGTTTCCCATCTGATTGACACGAACACGCTTAACATAACAAGGAGCCATAGACGAGGAAACATTCTTGGGAGTGTATTTACAATGGTCAACATTAAATACAAGTGATGAACACCCGTGCCCACGTTGTACATCTAAATCTTCTTGACCTTTCTAATCCTGCCTTGGTGCCACCCCCGACATCCACAGCGGAGATGGAGGCAGCCTGCTGACTGCTACACCCTATTGTCTGTGATGACCTTGGTGGGCGTCCTATGGAGAGCTGAGACCTGGCGGGCCCTGGCCTGCCTTCTGGCTCCTACTGTGTGGCAGTGGCACCTACCTCAGCTTATGAAACTGGAGCTGCCGGGGTCAGAGGATGAGGAGATTCAGACAGGCCAGAGACACCTGGAGTCACCTGGGTGGATGGCCTGCTGATCCTCCTTCCTATGGATGCCCGAGGGCCATTGGCTAACGCCTTGAGAGGAAGGGGCAGCTGGAGTAAGCTCGAGATCCCTCCTCCCCCACCCTCACGTTGACACTGATGGACGCCTGCAATTGCCTCAGCAATGGAGTGCAACTCCAGCAGCAGTGCGGGAACAATGTCCTGGACAAAGGTCTCCATGGCGGCCGCCATTCTACCTTGGTGCGTTGGCATGCCAGCGCTATCACTTCAGATTGAAGGCGGACAGACATCACGCCTTGCAATCTGAGGAGTACAGCGGGCATCCCTTCCTGATGTTCTCAAGCTTTGTTTGCAGCTCCAGCAACTCAGGTATGACAGAGTCCAGAAGCTCATTATCTGACTTGGTCCCAGTAGATTTCTGGCCTCTAGCAGTCCTCTGAGTGTCAGATACCTGAGAATGTGCTCTCCAGATTGTGACCACGAGGCTGCTCTAGAACTAGGTCCCACCGAGGTGTGTGTCTCTGCACTGGTGGAGGGTGTGAGTGAGCGCTGTGACAGGTCTTCAATGTCGGTGTCTGCAGATTCCTCTTCTTTGGTGTCCTTGGGGCTGGAATCAGGGACCTGGCTTGTGGACCCCCTTGGCTGCAAAAACAATGAAAGATAATTAGTACATGACTGGAGAACAGGAGACCTCACTCACACCATGGTTGTCTGATGGACGTTGCACTGCTGCATCCTCACTTGGTTGAGCAGCATACAAAAGCCGTTCCGGGGATGCGTCACTGAATTGGGGGGAGGGCGGGGTGGGGCTCCACTCTTATTGGCTTTCGGGACCATGTTTTCACCGGAGTAGTCCTGGGCTGCAAGCATTGAGAGCTGTGTGCGCAGCTGCAGTTTAGATATGATGCCCGGAGTGAGGAAGTGGTGAAGTAATGGCATGGTGGGTGAATCGGAGGCTGCCGCCAGTAATACGGCATGTTTCCCATGCGTGCATAATTAATGAGGCAGGAAGTGGACGATATGGCGCGAAAACCCACCATTGTGGCCAGCAGGAAAAGGGCTGATTTTCACGCCTGCTACCGCACTAAGTGAAATTCAGGAAAAATTCCGACCTCTGTTTCTCTCGCCACAGATGTTGCCAGACCTGCTGAGCTTTTCCAACACTTTCTATTTTTATTTCAGATCTCCAACATCCGGAGTATTTTGCTTTTATTCGCTCACCCCGATCTGTATGAACACATTTCTTTGGAATTGCTAAATTCATAAAAACCTTTTGAGGTCAACTTTGTTTTTTAACCAGGACCTATTTGACCTTAGGATACTATCTGCAGACATGCCTTATAGGGTAAACACTGAATACGACTTAACACAATCAGTAGAGATAGATCTGCTCAGTGACCCTAGGACATGGATCCTGAATCATCTACCATCTTCTCAAAGCAAATTCTAAAAGATAGTTTCACTATTCAAAATAGTAGCTGTTTTATTGCAAGTAGGAATATGTCACTTGAATTGTTCTGAGTTTTAGTTTTTAGTTTAGTTGCTATGATTTGCTTTTTCCCCCACAGGCCCCTGTAGTATGTTGTCTATTTCCAAAACTGTCACAATGAAAAATTCAAGCTGTTCAGCAGAAGTTATGATGGCGAGATGTGAAGGGAGCTGTCCCGGATGGTCTGAGTAAGTGCTTTCCTGTAATATGTTCATTATAATTAAGAACCATGAAATATTATCTGTATCTAATAAATAATATAGACTAATGAACTAATAATCGAGAATAATAATTTACTGAAATTCACAAAATGAAGATTGATATGAATGGAGAAGATCACTCCACCCAATCTCGTTCTTCCAGAACACCAGCTTTACCATTTTTTCTTAAAGTTACTAGCTGCTGTTATATACCTCGAGTCTCCTGGCCTATAACACGCATCTCGGCAACAGTTTAATTTTCAGCGCTGTTCTAAATATGTCCATCACACTCCTGAACATTTGTCCTTTCGGCTTATCATCTCAATGTACCTGGAAGCACTGTTCTTGATTTACCCCCTCAATCCAGTAAAGTATCCTATATTTCTCAGCAAAACTGCTCAGGAGTATCTTTTTGATGCTGAAGAGTCCTATCGAGTTATCCCTCAAAAGTTTTCTTTCTTACAGCAGGGATTTCCCTCATACTGTCCTCTGCCTGCCTGGCCTCAATTGTGTTTTACCAAGTAGAACTGTACACAGTGTTCCAGGTTTTCTATGACTGGGGCTCTGGAAACTTTCAGAATGGCCTCTAGGTATTTGAACTCAGTTCATGTAGCAACAAAACCCTGTCTAGTGTGTGCTTTGTTCACGGCACCAATTTAATGTCATATCTGAACTTCAGCTGAGCTTCATATTTCATGTCCTTGCTATCATCAAGATCATGTACTTTCACCTCCGTAGCAGTGACTGCCTCATTCCCACTACACACCACAACCACAAGGAAAATCTTATCCACGCTTTTGTTACTTCAAGGCACAATTACTCCAATATTCTCCCTGCTTTCCATTATTCTCCCTCTGTTAACGCTTCTTTGTATGAAAGTCATTCCAAAAGTCCCTTAGGAAACAAAGAAGCATTATATAATGTGGTTCTCCCACCAACTACACCCCACCCCCCACACTGCCCCTACCCCCCCACCACAATATGATTTATGAGGTTGGTCAAGCAAGATATAACCTTCCAACTCAATGCAGGCTGTTATTGTTTTTTTTATAAAGGTGCACTTCCATTTTGTTTCTGATGATAAATTCCATTCGTTTTCCAATTATTCCAATCAGAGTAACTGGATCTTTAGGTATCAAGTATAGCTGCATCACACTTTGAATATTGGAACAAAATTCCCCAGTTTCTGGACTGTTGGAATCTCCTCAGTGTTCAAAATAATGTTTGGCTACAAATTAAATATGGAATTATATACCACAATGCACCTAAAAAATGGCCCATGTACAAACCTGAATCAAACCACTGCAATAGTGCAGTGATTAAGTAAAGTAGTCACCAAATGTCCCAGAGATACAGGGTTGGATTTTGCCATCAGTAGTGATGTGATTGTGCTGGCCACTGACATTGAAGCATGTTACCCACAAAGATCTAATGATCCCTGTACTGTGGACACCCCCTCTCCTAACTTTAGTTTGAAACTGGAGCCAAGTTGAGAGGGTCTCCAGGCATCCAACAGCAGTAATTTCATCAAGCAGGGTAAACAGCCAATCATAATGAAACATTCTCACAGGCAGCAAAACAGGAAATTAGAAACCACTAAATCCTTTCCATTTTAATATTTAAGTTTTGTAGAAAATTAAATAGATGATTGGGACATAGACATGGGACGAAGGTAGAGGTCTATTTTTTATTTTTAAAAATATGTATAATTTCTGATCACAATGGAGAAATTTGACATTCAATAAATATGGAATTACTCTTTTAGGGCCAGTGCGGCTGTTCAGCAGTAATTATGAACTTTGCATACTGTTGAAAACCCAGTTACACCATATTCAACAAAGTGTAAGTTCTTCGAGGGTTTTTACAGCGAGATAAAGAGCATAAAAGTGGAAGTTCTCATGAGTTCAATGAATTCTAATTGATTACATTGAGGGAGAATCTCAACAGTGTACCTCTAAAGAAGTGTGGAATCACTGACAGAAACTTCTGGGTTTAACTAAACACATGCAGACTCCAGAAGTTGTTATCAGTTTTTGAGGAGTAAAAGATGGTGAATGCTGACAGTTTCATTATTATAGTAAAATCCAGGTTGTAGTTAGATTTGTTACAATATTTAATTCTTCTGATCATGTCCTCAATGTGCATTGCTGATTCAATGTACCCTGCTCACTGATATCTAAGATAATTAACACAATTACATGTGGTCCCTGTTGATTTGAAGCATTTAGACTGAATTTACTGTCGACTTCTTATTTTCCAGGTTTGACACTGTTACAAACACCATGATAAATGAGTGTGGCTGCTGCCAACCTGTAACTACTGAAAATAGGACAGTGGAACTTGATTGTGGAAATGGAGGCAGCGTGCCATACACCTATCCTTACATAACATCGTGCGAGTGCATTGGTAGCACCTGTTACAACCAATAATCCCTCTAATTTTTTTTTTGATGTGTGTAGTCTACTCATCTAAGTGTGCAAGTCCTCTAAATTTTTTTTGTGTGGCTACAAATATGCGGTAACTTAAGGGGGCTGACTTGTACTCAGGCTGCATGGGAACTTTTGGGTTGCTGCGTGGGCTTGTGGCTTAGAAGGAACATTGGTTATAACCAATGTACCTGCTCAATTAGGCACCATATCTACAGTCTAGTGATCCTGCAAGCTAAAATTAAATCAAATTTCCAGTTATCTTTTTAATGATTGTCATTATGTAACACTTGTCTAGAAGCAAAGCCTCAGCAAGAATAAGTTACATAATTGCATTTTATCAAGGAATAGTGGGATTTTGCAATGTTTTTGATCATGTGTTATAAAACCGTCAGAAGCTAAAATCAATAAATGCATGCAATTAATTCCCCTGTGAAGTCATTTATTTTGAAATGTGATTTATTTAAAAAAAAATACAGGGCATCAGCTCATTGAAGCTCAACCCTCTAGTATATGATGTTTACACTCTCTCCCCCATCGCCAAATAAACCAATTAAGGAAATGTAAAAAGACTGCATTTTCCAAGCACAGAAAGCAACACAACATTGAAAATTCCAACAAAGCTCTCGTCATCATAGTAAGATGGATGGATCTGATTCTTGGTTGCACGCAATTTTCCAATTTGTGATAAACACTTGCCTGACACAACTCTGGCATGACGTGATGATCATCATTACTTTATTACCTGTGGTTTATGGCAATATTGTGTATCATAGCAATGGGACAATTTCATCTCCAGTTAGAAAATTAGATTCAGCAAGGTTGTGTTCCCACAGGCAAACCTAAAATTTAAAAATCTATCAAAAACACGGCGGGGGAATCAATGCAGTTTTCAAAAGTAAGATGACAACAAATATTAAACTTCTTACCCCATCACAAGCAGGTTACTCTTCGAATTTTACTAGAAAACAGCATTTAGTGCTCAAAGTATCCCTCAAGTATAAAATTTGGCCTAGAAATTCTTAAGCATAGTGGTGGCTTTTTGTCTGTCAGACATATATCTATTATTCCAACAACTTGCCTGCAATTTTATTATGAGCCAGTGGGGCAGGCCATATTGGATTTAATAATGAGTAATAAGTCAGATTTAGTTAATAGTCTAACTGTATATGATGTAAAGAAAGACTTGCATTTATATCGTACCTTTCACGGCCGCAGGCCACCCCGAAGCATTTTACAGACTCCAATCTTTATATACTAATCTTAATGGAGCAGCTTGCAGATTTTATTGATGCCTGTCCCTGTCTCTTCAAACTGCTCACAGCATATGTCTCGGAAGATGTTGCTGTACCATAGTGGAGAGTGAACTGAGAGGCCTGAGGACAGCTTCAGTGAGATGCAAGCTGTGCTCCAAGCATTCAGTGTGGGAGTGTCTCCTAATTCCTGCTATTATTTTCTGGGAGCCCATGAAGAGGAGGATATGAAAGTAGCTTTACAGCACGATGCAAGCTCCCATGAGGAAACCTTGGTTCCAGACAACTGGATCTATGCTGCCCAATAGTAAATTCTGAAGTTAGGAAGACTTAACTCACCACCTACCAGCCTGCAGTTGCAGCCATGACCATCATGTTCACTTGTTCCCCACACCAATGTCCGCAGGTATGCTCTTCCAGGCCCCAGAACTTTGGTGTTGGCATACACATTAGCAATAACTAGAAGAGGTAGGAAAGGAGTAGGTGTATTCATCGTTAGAGTGCTGATTTTCTCCAGCAACAAGATTCAGGGCTGTCCCACCTGTCCCAGGCTTCATCGGTAAGCTTCAGTTGGGGAAAGGTTCACACTGGGTGAGGAAAGTCATTCAGCCATCCATCTGAAAAAGGCACGACCAGTGTCCAGGCTTTGCCTTCATTACTTGTCTAGGCAATTTGTTCTAACTGTTAATCACACTTTGCTTGAAGAAGTTCCCAACATTGGTGATTAATTTGTCTTTCCCCAATTTCAACTTGTGCCTCATGACACTCCTTGACGTAGGTCTCCGGATTTTGTTTTCACATACTGTTTGTATCGAAAGATGTATTCATATTGTAACTGTGTCAGCACACATGGTGCCAGTGTTACAATTATAATGTAAATGCTGCCTGAATCCAGAGTCAGACCATAATCAGACACCAGAATGAACTGCAGCAAGACACCTAAGGGAAATTTTGTTCCGGAGTCACACCGTAACATCTCATTTACGTTATCTGAGGTCAGCACTGATGCAAAACTAAAACCCTTCTGTACTTGCAGTGTAAATGTACCTTTATGCCTCCTTGAAGCCCCCTTGCAATCACCTATCAAGGTTTTAAAGGCTAGGCCTTTCTAGTCCTTTCATAATTAAATGATATGCCACTGGACATCAGCCTCACAACCCTTTGCTGCACCGGCATTCCCTGTGTCAAAATCCGGACAATCTGACCAGAGCATTGGACAGCTTCAGCAGGAGATCTTTGACTTGTATTCTGTTGATTTAGCCATACAACCCAACACTATTTGCCTCATTGATTATGGCTCCTCTGGAACTGGGCCCCAATAAGTTCATTTAACAGTGCGTCTGCAGAGTTTGCACGGCACCCAGCTTTCTTGCAATATGCAAGAGATTTTACACATTTGATTCATGTCAATAAAGCAAACTCGTAAACAGATATTTTTTAAAAGCTGTCGGCCTCGCCATGCAGCAGGGGCTGCCCCACCACTGTCAAAATGCTGGATGTCCAGGGGAAAAAAAATCGCCCTTAAATTATTTAGACTGGCTGCCCATCTCCATGCGGCAGGCAGCCCCTCCACATCTCGCCACCTGGGGCTGGTAAAATCCTGCCCGCTCTCTTCAACGCTGGGCCTTAATTTTATCACCACAGCTCTTGTGGAGCATCTTAACATGTCCACTTTTGAAAATTCATACATACAACATGTAGGGCAGTCCCTCTATCAATACACTACTATTTCCAGAGAGTTCCACTAATATTTGCCAGCTATAATTTACCCTTTACACATCCTTATTGATCACCCTTGGTTAATATATCACTTTTTGTTGCACCAATCTCTTCCTAACTCACCTATGTAGTTCCATTTACAAAAGACTGAATTATAGAGTAAAAGTTTATTAGTTTGGGAATTGTGGCTTTTTAGGCAACAACTTCATTCATATTACATCTTTAAAGTATAAACATCCCAAAGCATTTTAAATGAAAAGTTGTGAGAGGAACAGAAACACTGGGCGGTATTTAATGGACGCAATGGGAGTCAATTCTGTGTCGCCTCTTTTCAGGAAGGCCTGCTGAATTAGATGCCCCATGGCATTTAACCGGCCAGCAGCGGGCCTTTGCCAGGATCAAGAACCCCGAGGGTGGATATCTTGCCTGCCGAGAGCTGCCACCAATCGAGACGTGCAGCTCTATTGAATGGCAGCCCCACCAGGGCCTAGTATTGTGCATGTACCCAGGGCACAGGTGAGTGATGGCAGGACAGGGATTGACAGCAAGGGCAGGGGGTGACTCTCAGTGGCCCTCCCTCTTCTTGATTCCGGGTTTCTCGGTCATGCACTGATTGCCTTTGAACAAGGGACGTCCCCGCCCCGAAGCCCCCAAGCAACTCCCACAGGGGGTGCTCCCTGAAAGTAGAGTCCCCCTCCCGCCCCCACCACCCACCATTGGGTTAATACCAGCAACAATGAAATGGGACTCTTAAGTGGGCTTTAATTGCCCCACAAGGTCTTCAATTGGCAACAGGGCAGGAAGGCCAACCACAGCCCTTGCAGCCAAAGACTTAATCAGGGGAGGAAGGTGGCAGGGTCCCACCACCCTCCCACCTGATTAAATGCTCTTCCCACCACCAAACTCACCAAGGCAGTTGTGGGGGGAGGGGGAGGCATTAAATTCTGCCCACTAATTCAGGAACATAGTTTAGAACTGGTGATTGAAAGTTTGAGAATAAAGATGCAATTTGAGAAGATTCTTTAAAGGAGAAGGAAGAGGTGTGAAAATCTCAGGGGAGTTCAAAGAAAAGGGCGTAAGATAACTGAAAGTTCTGCCACTAATGATGGAATGTAGAGGAGCCCAAAACCCAGACTGTGGGAAATGAGAGTGGTTCAGGAGGAGGCTGCTGATGTAGACTAGGGGAAAACCATGAAGGAGATTAAGCAAGGGTAAGGGTTTAAAGTTCAATAAACTGGAAGGGAGTCAATGTGGGTCTGAGGCTGGGAATGAAGGACAAGCAGGGGAAGAGGCAGAAATATGCAGTATGGCTCATGGGAGAATATTGGGCTTGAAACACAACTCTGAGTTGAACAGGGTGCCAATGTTGCGTGCAGTTTTGTTGAACCCAAATGGGAGGCCAGGGGAAGGGATGGAGCAAAGCAAACAAACTGTTTAGCTATTTGCAAGTGAATTTGCCTGTCTGGAATTGTGACCTTGGAGAGGAAGCCAACTTTGAAGAACTAGATTTGACCTCAGATTAGTGAAAATGCTTTCCACAAAAGAAAGCAGAGGAGCTACCATTTAATTTCAGTTTAGAGAAATAAATTGAAGAAAATCATGAAGCTATCTGGTCTGTAGTAGCAAATGGCAGGCTAAAATAAATCATACAGGTTATATGTTAAAATATATTAATGTATATATTAATTAAATATATTAAATAATATATTAAAATTACAAAACCTTGTTAATCTGTCTAGACATTATCAATAATGCTTTGGCAAGGTAAATACTCACCAGGAATACAGCACTTCTGTTATTTAAATTATGAAACTTTTTAGTTTGCTTATAATTAATGTAACTTCGTAGAACAAGATTAACTTTTGGCCTACAAGTTAGAAAGGAATAACGTATATAGTGCTCCAACAAATGGTATGTTACTTATATAGTAGAGGAATAGCAACGTGACTGAAAAGCTTCACTAGGACATGGTTTGCATTATCAGCATGCTGTTGCTGTAATGGCTGGCAGAGAAATGGAGTTTGCTGTAGAAGTTCTAGATTTCGCAATGTGTCTATTGCTCTCTGAACAAATATTATCCATAAGAATCACTGTTTTTTAAAAATGTTTTAAATAATGAGCTCAATTTATTGTCAGCAGCTGGGAGGAATAAAGGAGCGCCTGTGACGTGCAAAATAGGGTGGCAGCAATATTTTCTAATCTATAACATGATTGGCAAAAAATATATGTATTTAGTTATGATATTGTAGTTCATTTTGCTTCCCGTGATTAATTTCAAACAAGAAGTTACAAGAGAGATGGGATTTGTCCTCCACTTCTTTTGGAATGATTTCCAGGTGTTTGAAAATAGGTTTGGTTAAGGCATCATCCTTCATTTAGATAGCACCTGTCCAACCCCTATTTAACATCCCCTTGAAGTTGTTGTAATCATTAATAATTCTTTGTACAACACCAGTTTAAGATATAAGTAATCATTGCTTGCTACATAACTTTTGGCTTTTACATTACAAATTATATATTTGTTCTTTCCATCCCAGGATTTACTTAAGATACAAACAATTTACTCCACAAAGCTCTTTTTCTGTATTATTTCAATCACTAGAAAACACTTTTTCCCCTCACTGTTGGCTTCTGGTTCTGATTGTAGTTGTTAGTTTAGTGTTGCACAGGGTTTTCCTATGTCAAATCTTTCACCGACATGCACCTTGTACAAGTGGTCATTCCCTTTGGCCTGGGCCTAATTCCAGGAACAATGACTGGGCTCAGCAAAGTGACCTTCCAACTCCAATGCAAACAGCTCATTCTCATTACAATATCATTAGAGTAGCATATATATATTTCTGAATATCTAACTCTCATTGCAGCACACATTTCTAACTGTAACATTCATGGTTTATTTTAGTAAGGTGGTTGAATACTGAAGCTTCATAGTGGTGTATAGCACCCTCGCCTTTGAATTAGAGGGTTGTGGGTTCATGTCCCACTCCTGGAAAACCAAGAACTGTGATTGTACTCGAAAGAAGTTGCAATCTGTGACTGTTGGTAACTCGAAAGAGTTTCATAGTGGTGTAACTTGATGTACTTGTTTCATTCTTAATTATCTATTACCTGTTAATAAGGTGGAAGTACATTACACAGATTAAGTAAACAATAACCTTGAAGTAATGAATTATCTTCTTGCAACTCTATTGGACATTCCTCTAACCACTTTAAATATGACTGTTCATCACATCACACTATATTCATTACATGACAGTAAAAGCAAAAAAATAAAATGAATAAATGGAATAAGAATAAAGAGCACTGACAAACAGACATAAATTCAATCATTCCGACAATGTTCACAAGCTATTTACCTTCTTCTTCCAGGGCCTGTTCGTTCGAATTCCAACATTATTGGTCAGAATACACAAAACAGCGGAGAATGGCTGAAAGGTTAACCAGGAGAAAGAAATTAGAGTATGAGAGGAAGCTAGCTAGAAATGTAAAAACGGATAGCAACAGTTTCTACAGATACGTAAAAAGGAAAAAAGAGTAAGTAAAGTGAGTGTTGGTCCTCTAGAGAGCGACAGTGGGGAGTTAATAGTAGATAATAAAAAAATGGCAAAATAAATGAATACTTTGCTTCTGTGTTCATTATAGAGGATACAAAAAATGTTCCAGTAATAGCTACAAATCAGGAGGTGAATGGGAGAGAGGAACTTGATGAAATTGAAATTACTAGGGAAATGGTACTGAGCAAACTGCTGGAGCTGCGGGCTGGCAAGTCTCCGGGTCCCGATGGACTACATGCTAGGGTCTTAAAAGAGGTGGCTAATGACGTAGTCGAAGCGCTGGTGTTAATTTTCCAAAATTCGCTAGATTCTGGAAAGGTTCCATCAGACTGAAAAGTAGCAAATATAACCCCTCTATTCAAGAAGGAAGAGAGGCAGAAAAGAGGAAACTATAGGCCAGTCAGCTTGACATCTGTCGGGGGGAAGTTGTTAGAATTGATCATTAAGGAGATTATAACTGGGCACTTGGAAGAGCTCAAGGCAATAGGGAAAAGTCAGCATGGTTTTGTGAAAGGAAAATCATACTTAACCAATTTATTGGAGTTTTTTGAAGGAGTAACATGCACTGTGGATAAAGGAGAGCCTGAAGACATACTGTACTTGAATTTCCAGAAGGCATTTGATTAAGTGCCACATCAATGGTGATCACGGAAAATAAAAGAGCATGGTGTGGGGGGTAAAATATTGGCATGGATAGAAGATTGGCTGGCTGGCAGAAAGAAGAGAGTATGCATACATGGATTGGCAAGATGTGACGAGTGGAGTCCCAAAGGGGTCTGTACTGGGGCCTTAACTTTTTACAATTTACATCAATGACTTAGATGTGGAGAGTGAAGGCATGGTAGCTAAATTTGCAGATGGCACGAAGTTAGGTAGGAAAGTATGTTGTGAAGAGGACATGAGGGGATTGAGAATGGATATAGATATGTCGAGTAAAGATCTGGCAAATGGAGTTTAATGTGATAAAATGTGAAGTTGTTCACTTTGGCAGGAAGGACAAAAAAAGAACAAAAAATTACTTAAATAGAGAACGGCTGCATAATTATGAGGTGGAGAGATCTGGTGTTCTAGTACATGAGTCACAAAACATTAGTATGTAGGTAGAGCAAGTAATTAAGGCAGCTAATGGAATGCTATCCTTTATTATGAGAGGAATTGAACATAAAAGTAAGGATGTTTTGCTGCAGTTATACAGGGCATTGGTGAGACTGCACCTCAAATACTGTTTGCAGTTTTGGCTTCCTTATTTAAAGAAGGATGTAAATGCGTCAGAGGCGGTTCAGAGGAGGTTTACTAGATTGATACCTGGAATGAGTGGGTTGTCTTGTGAGGAAAGGTTGGACAGACTGGGCTTGTTTCCACTGGAGTTTAGAAGAGTGAGGGGTGATTTGATTGCAGTATACAAGATCTCGAATGGCCTTGACATAATGGATGTGGAAAGGATGTTCCCTCTTGTGGGTGAGTCAAGAATTAGATCAGAGATGAGGGGAAATTTTTTCTCTCAGAGCGTTGTCCGACTTTGGAACTCGCTGCCTCAGAAGGTGGTAGAGGTGGGGTCATTGGATATTTTTAAGGCAGAGGTAGATAGATTCTTGTTAGGCAAGGAAATCAAAGGTAATCGGGGGTAGATAGGTATGTGGAATTCAAAACACAAACTGATCAGCCATGATCTTATTGAATGGCGGTGCAGGCTCGAGGGGTCGAATGGTCTACTCCTGTTCCTATTTCTTATGTTCTTATTGTAATTTAATGCTAGTCGATTAATTACCTGTGGCATAGCATTGTTTTGACATCTTTTACGTAAATAACAAAGAAACGCAATAAGCCAAGTCCTAAAATCATAGCCCAAGGAGGAAAAATGGTTTAAGTTAATCTGATAATTGTACTTTGGACATTTGGAAAAAAAATACTGCCCAGGTGCCAGCAAAACAGCTGTTTACCAAGAAATAACTTGTATTTATAGAGCAAGTTTCAAAGCACAGCCATTTCATTATTTTTTGAAATGCAGGGCAGGATTTTCTGCACCCACCGGCCGTCGGGATCTTCCAGTCCCGCCGCAAATCAATGGACTTCTGGCTGGGGCGCCGCCTCACCCACGACGGGTCCCACCCGAAACGAGGCCGGAAAATCCCGGCTGTAGTCTCTGTTGTAATGTTGGAGAGACAGAGAAGCCTGTTCCACAAAGGAAGGCTCCACCAAGAACAATGAAATAAACAACCAGATAATCTGTTTTAGTGATATTTGTTGAAAAATAAATGCTGTCCAGGACACTGGGAGATAGCTTCAGCTGCGTCCAGTTTTTAATCATTTTGTACCATAGTAACTATTAAGTGCATAGCTTCCTGGCAATTTACACAAATTCCCTTGAAAAAAGGGTTTAAGTTTTACTTTGGGTTGCTTCTAATCCAGATATGCATATATATTCTGGTGACTGACCAGCAGCAGTACTCAAAAAACCGAAAGGGGCAGGGAAAAAGTTGTACCAAAATTTTTAAGAAGTTAAATACAATAAGAAATAAATAAACAACTAAAAAAGTGCAAACTTATAACAATCAATAACAACCATCCTGAGGATACCCGCATGCAGAAAGTCCTGGACAACATTCAAGCTCGGATTGATAAGTGGCGAGTAATATTCACGCTCCACAAGTGCTGGAGGATGGTCATCCCCAGCAAGAGAGAATTTAACCATTGCTGAATTCCCCACCATCAACACCTTGGGGGTTACTGTTGACTCAAAACTTAACTGGGTCTGTGACATACTGTGGCTACAAGAACAAATCAGACGGTGGGAATTACCTCCTGACTCCCCAGAACCCATCCACTATCTACAAGACATGACTGTGATGGAATACTCCCCACATGCCTGGATGAGTGCAGATCCAACAACACTCAAGAACCTCAACGCCGTCCAGGTCAAAGCAGCCTGCTTGGTTAGCATCCCATCTGTGACATTAAACATTCACTCCCTCCACCACCAGAGCAGGGTGGCAGCAGTGTGCATCCTCTACAAAATGCACTGCAAAAACTTACGGAAGTCTCCTTCAGCAGCACCTTCCAAACTTGCAACCTCTCCTATCACCTAGAAGCACAAGGGCAGCAGTCACATAGGAACACCATGAGCTACAAGTACCCCTTCAAGTCACACAGCATCCTGACTTGAAACTATATTTTTGTTCCTTCACTATTGTTGGATTAAAGATCTGGAACTCGCCTCCCCCACTAACAGCACTGTGGGTGTACCAGCACAAGGACAGAAGCAGTTCAAGGTTCAGCTCACCACCACCCCAAGGGCTGTTAGGGATGGATGATACATACTACCCTTGTCAGTGATACACACATCCCACAAACAAATAAAAAGCGCACAGACTTAACATAGATGAATCATCTTCTAAGTACAGATTTGATACCAACATTTCAGAAAATACTGACAAACCATTGGCATAGATTTGTGGTTTTAGGTTCTATCAGTAGTTAGTCTGATTAGAAAGGAATGCTTTCGATAATTGTTTCAAGAAGCAGTAGTCAAAAACTTGTTTAAGTAATTCTTTATGTCTTTCTTAAAAAGTGAAGAAGGCAGGTACCAGTATTGTAAGGTTTGGTAACATGCCACACCTCAAGATGGCCAAAGTTAGCGCTTTTTGTAATAACACTGACATAGTGCAAAAGAGCACAGGCAAAGCACCATGTCCTGCCCAGAAACCTTAAGAAAAAAACCCTCAGACCAATATCATCAAGATATGGCTGAAACAAGTTACAAGGTAACGGCAAAAAAAACACCAAGGTTTCGCCCCACACCTTCACAAAACCCTCAGACCAATACTATGATTTGGCAGAAACTTACAATCCCCAACACGACTGGTCTGTCTGGTGTTGACTGTAGGCCTGAGTCAAGGTGACCAAACTTGACCCTTCTTCCGACTGCAGGCCAAAACCTTTAGACCAGTATCACCACGGTATGGCTGAAAACACCTACAATCCCCAACACAGCTGGTCTGTCCGACGTTGACTGTAGGCCTGAGTCAAGGTGACCAGACTCGACGCTTCTTCCAGCTGTAGCCCAGAACCTCAAATCTGCTCTTCTTTTATAATAATTTAACTCAGACATGTCAAAACATATTTCCTGTTGTTCTAATCTCCATTTAGTTGATTCCATGCAAAGTCCAGACAAATGTCATCAGCTTCTGCTGGTTGAAACAATACAGGGTTTTCCATGGAAGATGTATCCAGACGAATATTATCAGTTCCCATTGTATGAGCAATTCTCCTGCTGTTTGAGGTGGCACAGTAACAGCACCTGGCTCCAAAGTTAGTGAGGGTTTGAATTACCCTATTTCAATACTATCATCTGTGGTGGTTAAGTAATTCCTTGAGTATATTGTATTGATGATATGTCCTTTGTGCCATTTATTGGGTAATCAGACTTCTTGATCATGTTAGTCAATGTTCAAACCCTTTTGATGAGTCTAAAAGCAAAATACTGCAGATGCTGGAAATCTGAAACAAGAATAGAAAAAGCTGGAAAAATTCAACAGGTCTAACAGCATTTGTGGAAAAAGGAAACAGAGTTAATGTTTTGAATCTGTATAACTCTTCTTCAGAGCTCCGAAGAAGAGTCATACGGACTCGAAATGTTAACTTTTTTTTTCTCCACAGATGTTGTTAGACCTTTTGATGAATCACTGTTTTCACTAAATTTCCGAATTAACCCCTTGCTGCCTAGCCCTGTGCTGCTGACTACAGCTTATCTTTCTGAAATTTATAGTTCCAATTGTCTTGAAGCTATTAATGTGTACAATGTTATTGGAATTTTTTTTATATAAATAGAGGTTTAGTCTGTGTGTGTTAATTGGATTAAAGCCAGCTAGTCTAGGTTTTCTTCTCCACCGATGCTGCCAGACCTGCTGAGTTTTTCCAGGTAATTCTGTTTTTGTTTAGGTGCTTTGATGTATAGTAGTTCTGAGATGTAAACAGAGAGGTAAAGAGTACATTTGCATTTTGTTGAATAGACCATTCAAGAAGGGGAGTGAAATATTGCACCTAGCTAGGACACACCAAGCAATGTTTATATTACTAATAAAATTAATACAATGAAAGAGGTTTTATTGTTAGAAGAGGTGGAGTTCAAAGGGCCTGGTGATACAATGAGAATTTATATTCAAAGGGCAGGTTGGGTATAACCTGAGAGGAGTTTGTGAAAGGCAGAGGCATGCAAGATCAAAGCTTGTCAGCCTACAACTGTCTACAAAGGAACCAAATTGAAAGGAGTCTAATTTTGAATTTGTAAGGTGAAAATGCTTTGCCTGGTGTCTGCTTGAAGTCTATGGGTTGTTGTTTCCTTAGTGGAGATTAATTTGGGAATTTGTTAAAATTTATGATAGTAGTAATTTGTAGCGATGTGTATGTGTTTAATACCTTGTTGTAAATTAATAAATGTCTCATTTAGTTTGATATAAAATCCTCTCGAGAACTGGTGGTCTTATTCCTGAATTTAGAGTTGCAACTCAAAACATAGCAATTGAAAATATAGGTTATGATAGTTGTTTAAAGTTTCCCTCTGGGATTTTAAATAACTTAGCCTTTAAAAGCTGCTGTGTCATAACACAATCATGAGGTCGAGACATGTCTGTGGCTTTGAAATTATGTTACATAAATTTCCCAGTTGGAGGGGATTTCGATCCTACAATGGTAACCTCTAGGATGTTGATTGTGGAGGATTCAGCGATGGTAGTGCCATTGAATGCCAAGGGGGGATGGTTAGATTCTCTTTTGTTGGAGACAATCATTGCCTGGCACTTATGTGCATGCAAATGTTACTTGCCACTTGTCAGCCCAAGCCTGGGTATTGTCCAGGTCATGCTGCATTTGGACATGGACTGCTTCAGTATGAGGAGTTGCGAATGGTGCTGAACATTGTGCAATCATCAGCAAACATCCCCACTTCTGATCTTATGATGGACATAAGGTCATTGATGATGAAGCTGAAAACGGTTGGGCCTAGGACACTACCCTGAAGAACTCCTGCAGTGATGTCCTGGAACGGAGATGATTGAATTCCAACAACTACAACCATCTTCCATTGTGCTAGGTATGATTCCAACCAGTGGAGAATTTTCCCTCTGATTCACATTGACTCCAGCTTTGCTAGGGCTCCCTGATGCCACACTTGGTCAAATGCTGCCTTTATGTAAAGGGCAGTTACTCTCACCTCACCTCGGGAGTTCAGCTCTTTTGTCCAGGTTTGAACCAAGTAACGAGGTCAGGAGCTGAGTGGCCCTGGCGGAACCCAAACTGACTGTCAGCAGGTTATTGCTAAACAAGTGCCGCTTGATAGCCTTTCCATCACTCTACTGATGATCGAGAGTAGACTGTTGGGGGAGTAATTGGCAAGGTTGGATTTGTCCTGCTTCTTGTGTACAGGATATACCTGGGCAATTTTCCACATTACCCGGTAGATGCCAGTGTTGTAGCTGCACTGAAACAGCTTGGTTAGGGGCACGGCAAATTCTGGAGCACAAGTCTTCAGTGCTATTGCTGAAATATTGTCAGGGCCCATAGTCTTTGCAGTACACAGTGCTTTAAGCCTTCTTCTTGATATCACATGGAGTGAATCGAATTGGCTGAAGAATGGCACCTATGATGCTGGGGATGTCCGCAGGAGGCCGAGATGGATCATACACTCGGCACTTTTGGTTGAAGATTGTTGCAAATACTTCAACATTATCTTTTGCGCTGATGTGCTGGGGTCCCCCATCATTCAGAATGGGGATATTTGTGGAATCTCCACCTGCAGTGAGTTGTTTTAATTGTCCACCACTATTCACAACTGGATGTGGCAGGACTACAGAGCTTATTTCTCATCCGTTGGTTGTGGAATTGCTTAGCTCTGTCTATCACTTGCTGCTTATGCTGTTTGGCATGCAAGCAGTGCTGTGTAATAGCTTCACGAGATTGATACCTCATTTTTGGGTATGCCTGGTGCTTCTCCTGACATGTCGTTCTGCAATCTTCAATTAACCAGGGTTAATCCCCTGGTTTTGTGGTAATGGTAGAGTAGGGGATATGCCAGGCTATGAGGTTACAGATTGTGGTTGATTACAATTCTGCTGCTGCTGATGGCCCACAGCAGCTCATGGATGCCCTGTCTTGAGTTGCCAGATCTGTTCAAACTCTATCCCATTTAGCACAGTTGCAGTGCCACACATGATAGAGTGTCTCCACAAGGGCTGTGTGGTGGTCACTCCTACTGATACTGTCATGGACAGATACATCTGCAGCAGGCAGGTTGGTGAGGCTGAGTTCAAGTATGTTTTTCCCTCACCACCTGCTATGCCCTTTTGGACTCAGCCAGCTTTGTGCGTAGTGATGTCGCAAAGCCAATTTTAGTGCTGGACATTGAAGTCCATCATCCAGAGTACATTCTGCGCTCTTGCCACTCTCAGTGCTTCCTCCAAGTTCAATATGGAGGAGCATTGATTCATCAGCTGAGGGAGGGCGATACATGGTAATTAGCAGTAGGTTTCCTTGCCCATGTTTGACCTGATGCCATGAGACTTCATGGGGTCCAGGATCGATACTGAGGATTCTCAGTGCAACTCCTTCCCGACTGTACACCACTGTGCTGCTATCTGTGCTGGATCTGTCCAGCTGGTGGGACAGGTCTTAGCCAGAGATGGTGATGGTGGTGTCTGGGGCATGATCTGTAAGGTATGATTCTGAGAGTATGAATATGTCAGGCTCTTGCATGATTTGTCTGTGAGGCAGCTCTCCCAATTTTGGCACGAGCTCCCAGATGTTAGTGAGGAGGACTTTGCAAAGTCAACAGGGCTGAGTTTGCCGTTGTCGTTTCTGGTGACAATAATACTACGACACCAACTCCTCCCTTAAGTACTAACTTAACTGATGTATCAAATTAAAGCAACAGCTCGAAATAATATCCGAGCTCAAATTGATAGGGAAAAGGGAAAGCAAAAATAAACAAATCTTCAACAAAGAGCTCATAATAAATCTAAGTGTGGAAAGTGCATCAACCTTTAGTGTGAATATGTTTAAGGATATTGAAAAAGTGCCTCAGGCACCCCCAGAAATAAAATCACTGCTAACAAAAGGTTGTTATTCAGGTGTGTTTATTCCATTTATACTGCACCAAGATCTTCGGTGCTTGTTGTTTTTAGAACCACAGCAGAGACCTATGGCCTGCTGTATATATGTACAGTTAATACATGAATATTCAAATTTATTAACAGCTTTAACTATCATGAGTACTTAACAGCAATTTTATGAACTAAGTTTACAGAAATTGTTAAACTAGCCAGAGTATACAACAAATCACATCAAGTCTAGCAGATTTTTCTTTTTAAAAATAGTTTTTTGTAAATTAGTACAAAGTACCAGTTCCATTTCAGTGCTTTGGTGCGAAAGGTATATTTTCTATAATAATATTTAACAAATATTGTCTCACTGGTTACCTGTGCCTTATTGGTTTCTCTAGACTGGATCATGCAAATTTGTTGCATTTGCAAAATTCCAAGCGCCAAATTCCTTTTTCTAGCACAGAAACAGAAATTGATCATGAATACAATAATTATTCATGCTTTTAGATTTGTAACTGAAATTCTGTTTCATCAAGAGGTGTGCAATCTGCATGGGTTGTTCCTTTCAATCACAAAATAACTTGATGTGGATCTTGATGGTCTGACAAATTTGCCACTCATTGTTTCCAAGTCATCATCTTTAACTACAGGTTGCAGTGTCGAGTGCACCATCTCTATTACTGCCAGGAAGACTGTAAGAAGTGTCAAGATTGCTCCAAACAAATATAATTTCACAATTTTTGAATTTGGTCTCTGTACTGAAATAAATGCTTTGATCAAAGCCACCCAGATATTGCTGGTATTTTCCACCATGTTTGTATGTAATTCAATGATTCAGTTCTTCAGATAACTCTACAGATGTCTGTAAAGATAAATTGGTTCATAAGTTTATCTAGTGTTGAAAGTAAAAAGTACAATACTGAACGATGATTCTGTACAGATATTGTCAATACTTTTCAGTTAAATGCAATCCTTGAAACATGGTGCAGAAGGGTATGTAGACCAAGCCTATCCGTTCTTAAAAGTGTATCTTTTGACCAAATACTTCACCATTCTCAAATGTTAACTCTGCTATCTTAGTAAATTTCTGTCTGAGTTCAAATATATTTGGATAAATCACCAAGAACAATTTTCCAGTGAGCAGAGAAGCTGGTTGACAGTGTAAGGCAGAAAATTATCAGCTCCAAAAATAAGCCCTCAATATGTATAGGGATTAAAGTAAATCCTCCACGTTATAAAGATTATAGCAACGTGTGCCTCAATTCTCTGTTTTTGCCAACTGGAATGTGGAGCTATGGAACAACGAGCAATTATCATCATGAAAATGCAATCTCTATATGAAGGTGAGTAGTTTAGTTTGAATCAAAATAATCGATTTGGTAGGTTAAAAAAAAATCTCTACCTTACAAACAACTCTCTCAATTCTGCGAAATACTCACCAAATGCAGGGGGAATATAAATGCAGTCAGGCTAAATTAAATTGTAACCTCCAGGCATATCCTTCTATCTGAGTGAGTTTGGAAGGAGAAGCTGCTCGCCACAGGGTTTAGACCGATACCTTGGAAGGTCTGTGATTCGCTTTGGCGCTATGACAACCTTCCTGGCTGCACCAAAAGTGCCAGCCAGGACTGGAGAGTCCAGCTAGCACCTTCACTCCAAATGCTCCCACTGACACCCCCCACCCGCCGCGCGCACCTCACCTCGACTCCCGGGACTCGCGCTGCCTGCAGCGGACCAATCACAAGCCAGCACCAGCTCGTGCTACGTCATCCTCCGTGACCAAAACCCCGGTCACCGACGAATCGCCTTACGCAGCGTATTGTGACATCATGTTATCCCCCCCACAAGGTAACAGCGCCAAGGTTGTAGCGTTTTGCTGTGAGTTTGGATTCCATTCACACAGAATGGTCCGAAGCCATACACAGCTCTTTGTCAAAAATAAACCCTCACCATGTCTGCACAACGCTTGTGGATGAGAGCAAGATAAAAGCAAAATACTGGGGACGCTGGAAATCTGAAATAAAAACAGAAAATGCTGGGGAAAAACTCAGCAGGTCTGGCAGCATCTGTGCACAGAGAAACAAGAGTTAAAGTTTCAAGCCTGCATGACTCTTCTTCAGAGCTAAAGGGAAGTAGAAATCAGATGGATATTATACTGTTTAAGGCGGGGACTCAGGAGAGATTGACAATGATGTCATGGTCTCAAAACAAAGGGAGTGTTAATGATAGTGTTAAAGACTAAAGAAGGTGCTAATCGTGGCGTAAAGGTAGGATAGCAGAATGTGGTAATAGCAGAACAAGGGTCAGAGCTCTGTGAAAGCACAACATAGAAACAAGTGACAGATGGCCCTGTGAGGGGAGGATAAAAATAATAAATATAATTTTTTTAAAAATTTAAACTTGTGAATGAGGGCTACTTGAATACATTGGGAAGGTTCCTACGGAACATAAACATTCGACATGGACTTGTTGGGTTGAATGGCCTGTTTCTGTGTTGTAAATGTTCTGTTATTCGCCCAGATCAATACCCTAGACTCTTCACCCATTGCTTTTAGCAGTTGCTTCTTAAATAATTCTGGGGGGGTTTTGCCTCCATCACTCTGCTGTGAAGTCCATACCAAGTCCTGGTCACTTTATATGAAAAGGAACTTTCAGCAATGTGATTGACTCTTAAATGCCCTCTGAACAAGGGCAACTGGGGGTGGGCAATAAATGCTGGCCTAGCCAGTGATGCCCAGATGCCCATGAATGAATTAAAAAAAATATTGGCTATCTTTTGCTAATTTGAACTTATCTATCCTTGCCCTACTCCCCGTTTTATAGTATTTCCATGCCATTTACAATCATAGCAACTTTAACGTAGAAAAACTTTCCAAGTAGGTTTGCCAAACCACAAGAATTATCCTGGAGTCTTTAAGAATTAAGGATTAACCTCCTGGACTGCTGCAGGTAATTCAGGGTAATCATAGCAGCATGATAAAATTATGTTCATTTTCTTTGAGCACTTTTATTTATTAATCATAACAATATTGGAGATGGGGAAAATCGAGCTGCTTGGCTGACAGTCGAAAATCGAAAATGGGCGATATGAAATCTTATCATTTTTCATTTGGCATTGAAAGATGCACAAAAGGTCAGTGTTTCGAGGAATGGAGAGTTTTAGGATGAATGTATAGGACTGGAAAAGGTTACGGCAATAAGGAGGGTGAAGTCATGAAGAGATTTAAACACAGTTGAGAATTTTAAATTTGACCTGTTGAGGGACAAGGAGTCGATGCAGTTCAGTGGAGACTGTGTGTGATGGGTGAGCATGAATTGATGAAGGATAAGATATGCGCAGCAGAGTTTAGGATGACTTAAAGCTGACAGAGGATGAGGGGTTGGTCGGGAGAAATTTGAGAAAATTGAGTCCAGAAGTGGAAAAGGCATGGTTTAGGATTTCAATAGCAGTTGGGTTGAAACAAAGGCTGAACTGGGCAATGTTATACAGCTTGAATAGGTCGTTAATCTAGAGGCCAATCCATTCAATTAGAAGCTCAGTTTGGAGTCAAATTGCATGTCAAGATTATAGTCTGTTTCAGCCAGAGACAGTGTCGGTGGAGGTGGATGGAATCGATGGAAAATGAGCACTATGTTTGTTGGGGGCAGAAGATCATTTGATTATCTCTATGTTAAGTTGGAACAAATTGCGATATATCCAGGATTGGATATCAGAGAAGCAACCTAGCAGCACAGACACAATGGTGAGGTTAAAAGAGATGGAACAGAGGTAAAGCTGGGAGTCATCGGAATGTGTCTGGAAGTTGATTCCATGTTTACAGATGATGTCGTCAAAGGGAAGCATGTGGATAAGGATGTGGATGGGACCCTGGATAGATCTTTGAGGGGCCCCAGAGGAAGGATGCTGATGTAGAAAAGTAAGCAAAGCCACTGAGTTAGACAACAGCAGAGAGTTGTTGGAGAAGGATAGTGTACCTCCTGAGGTCCCTAGCATCCCAGATGCTAGTCTTCAGCCAATTCGGTTCACTCCATATGATATCAGGAAATGGCTGAAGGCATCAGGTTAGGTTATGGGCCCTGACAACATCCCGGCCGCACTACTGACAATTTGTGCTCCAGAACTAGCCATGTCCCTAGCAAAGCTGTTCTAGTACACATACCACCCAAGCATCTATTCAACAATGTGGATAATTGCCCAGATACGTCCTGTCCACAAAACGCAGTGCAAATCCATTCCAGCCCATCAATCTATTCTCAATCATCAAGAAAATGATGGAAGGTGTCGTCGACAGTGCTATCAAGCAGCACTTAATCAGCAATAACCTGCTCACCAATGCAAAGGTTGGGTGCTGCAAAGGCCACACTCCTACAGATTTCATTACAGCCTTTGTCCAAGTACGGACAAAAGAGCTGAGTTCAAGAGGTATGATGAGAATAACTGCCCTTGACATCAAGGCAGCACTTGATGGTGTGGCATCAGGACACCATAAAATTAAAGATGATAGGAATCAGGGGAAAAACCTCAACTATGGTGTCATACTTAGCAACTCACTAAGTCTCCTTCAACAGCAACTCTCAAATCTACAAATTCTATCACCTAGAAGGACAAGGGCAGTACTGCAGCAATTTACCAAGCTTGCCTCGACAGCACCTTCCTGGAACTCCCTAACACCATTGTAGTTGTATCTACACCCAATGATCTTCAGTGGTTCAAAATGGTGGCTCAACACCACTATCTCAAGGGCAGCTAGGGATGAGAAACAAATGCTGGCCTTGCCAACAATGCTCACATCGCACAAAATAATTTTAAAAATCAAGATGGTTGTAGTTGTTGGAGGACAACTATCTCAACCCCAGGCCATCACTGCAGGAGTACCTCAGGGTAGTGCCCTAGGCACAAATATCTTCAGCTGCTTCATTAAAGACTATCTCTTCATCATAAAGTCAGAAGTGGAGATGTTCACTGATGATTGCACAGTGTTCCATACCATTGATAATACCTTAGATACTGAAACAGTCCATGGCTGCATGCAGTAAGATCTGGACAACATTCAGGCTTGAGTTGAAAAGTGGCAAGTAACATTCGCACCACACAAGTGTCAGGGAATTATCATTGCCAACAAGAGAGAATGTAACCATCTCTCCATAACATTCAATAGCATTACCAACGCTGAATTCCCCCACCCCATCACATTCAGCATCCTGGGGTTACCAGTAACCAGAAACTTAACTGGACCAGCTATATAAACATTGTGCCTACAAGACCAGGTCAGAGGCTGGGAATTCTACAGCAAGTAACTCACCTCCTGACTCCCCAAAGCCTGGCCACCATTTACAAGGCATAAGTCAGGAGTGTGATGGAATACTCTCCACTTGCCTGGATGAGTGCAGCTCCAACAACACTCAAGAAACTTGACACCATCCTGGATAAAGCTGCCCACTTGACTGACACCCAATCCATCATATTCAACATCCACTCCCTCCATCACTGAACACAGTAGCAGCAGTGTATACCGTCTACAAGATACACTCCAGTAACTCATCAAGGCTCCTTCAACAGCACCTTCCAAACCCATGATATTTACCACCTAGAAGGTCAGGGCAGCAGACCTCTGAGAACACCACCACCTGCAAGTTCCCCTCCAAGCCACATAGTGTTGTGGGGAATTTTGAGTCAGGGAACATGGTTCCTTGGCTGTGTGTTGGTTCCCCCCGACATTAGCTAGACGAAAAGGTAAGTAGGGACAACTCCTTGGTGCCGGTGCTCAGACCCCTGCTGCTCGTGAGCCAACCTGGGTCAGTTGAGAACAAAAGTAATAGGCTGAGCTAGTTAATAATGTACATCTGTGTAAGATAGGGACAGACGTTGACGTGGGTTGTATGTGTATTTTGTGTGTTTAAAATAATCGGAATTGTCTGGGCATTGTGAACACCCATAACCTTGTTACGGAAGGGCAGTTAAAGAGAGATGGGTGTAAGTAGACAATAGTAGACTATCAATATTCATCGGAGTTCACCTCCGATCGTTAACAGGCTATCAATACTTATCAGAGTTTACCTCCGGCTGCATTGTAACCTGAACTTGACGGTGTACAATCGTTAATATGAAATGGGAAGCAATCTCCGCGTATTGTTTACTATCTCCGCTGTATTGTAAGCCATAGCAATGAATGAAACTGTCTTACTATAAAAACTGGATACATGCTTGTTTCGTTAGATGTGACTCTGGTGTAGTCCACATCTCTCATTGCAACGATAATAAAATCAACTGTGTCTTCACCTCCAGCCAGGATCTCATGGCTTTCTCTTGTTTTCTCTAGGCCACACTAATTCAGCAGGAAACCCTCAGCAAATTAACAGACCCCAAGAAGTGTAATTGAGAAATCCCCCAACAATACCATCCTGACTTGGAACTACATGACTGTTCCTTCACTGTCGGTGGGTTATAAACCTGGAATTCTCTTACAAACAGTCCTGTGGGTGTTCCTACACCACATGGACTGCAGCAGTTCAAGAAAGCGGCTCACCACAATCTTCTCAAGGGCAATTAGGGATGGGCTACAAATGCTGGCCTTGTCAGCAATGCTCATATCCCTTGAATGAATAAAAAAACACTGAGCAATGCTTTCTTCCTGTTCATGATAACACAAGGAGAACACTAAGATAGGTACAGATGGCAGCTATTCTTTTTCATTAGACTCCAATGTCATATTGCCATGATGGATTTACTCTTGAAACTACACAAAAAGTCATTTTTGGGAAGTTTAACTCATGGGAACTTAGTTTCCTCAAAGATGAAGTGCGTTAGGCAGAATTCATTAGCGCATAGCCCAAGTTATTTTGGCAACATCATCCGCCGTTTGTGCCGACATGAGTCCAAATTTTTGCCACGACAGAGAGCCTCTCCGATGTGGCAAAAATGGCTGAAGTCTTTGGCAACCCTAAGTCCTACCCCCGAATATGGCATTTCTTACTTTCATGGATTGAAGGCCGGCCGAGTTTTACACATGAGTGGTTTGCAAAGGCAGGAGGCCAGTTAAATCTTCAGCTGCCCCCACTGAAATCGGATTTTGGCATCTCTGTTGTCTGGAACCCGAAATGTGCACAGGTCAGAATGGGTCTGTTCTTTGTGCATTTGGTGTGGATAGCCAGGGGTACCCCTTTGGAGAGGTGAGGTACCCCTGTAGAGTTATCTATAAGTTTACACTTACAGGCCCAGAAATGTCAAGAACTTAACTCCCACTGTCTTCTTGTAACCCAAGGAAGTGGGAGAGTGGGGCTGCTGGTCTTCCAGGGCAATTTTTTGTGGCCCCACTGACTGTTGCACCCAGATGCAAGGAAGAAATTTATGTTTTAGAAGTGCACATTGCGCTTCGCCCGAGGGAGCACCGAAGATGAGCATGGCACCCTGTCAAATGGAGGCTGTAGAAGCCAGTCAAAATGAGCAGCCAGAGCCCAAAGAGAGAGCAAAAGTCAGGAAGAAGAGGCTGCGGCATGAGCAGCAGGAAGGAGGAGGAGAAGAGGGAGGACAACCAGGTTCCACCCTGTTGGGAGGCTGTATAGACCAATAACACAGGAGCATAGGAGCAGGAGTAGGTCATTTGGCCCTTCATGCCTGCTCCACCAGTCCATAAGACCATGGCTGATCTGGTTGTGGTCTCAGCTCCACCATCCTGTCTGCCCGCCAAATCCCTTGACATCCTTGCCTAATAAAAATCTGTCTAACACTGCCTCAAATAAATTCAAAGACTCAGCCTCCACTACTTCCTAGGGAATAGAATTCCATACACCAACAACCCTTTGGGAGAAAAAAGTTTCTCTTCATATCTGTCTTAAAAGGGAGACCTCTTATTTTTTAAACTATGTCCCATAATTTAGTCTCCAGCATAAGAGAAAACATCCTCCGTGTATCCACCCTATCAAATCCCCTCAGGATCTTATATGTTTCAATAAGATCACTTCTTATTCTCCTAGACTCCAATGGGTATAGGCCTAACCTGTTCAACCTTCCTTCATAAGACAACCCCTTCATCATAGGAATGAGTCTAGTGAACCTTCTATGAACTGCTTCTAAAATAATTATATATTTTTTTAAAATAAGGAGACTAAAACTGCATACAGTACTCCAAATGTGGTCTCACAAAGACCCTGTACAGTTATAGTAAAACTTCCTTACTTTTATATTCCATTCCTCTTGCAATAAACACCAACGTTCCATTTGCCTTCCTAATCACTTGCTGTACCTGCATACAAATTTTATGTGATTCATGTACCAGGACACCCAGATCCCTCTGCACCACCGAGCTCTGCAATCTTTCTCCATTTAAATAGTATTGTGCTTTTCTATTCTTCCTTTCAAAGTGAAAAAGTTCACATTTACTCATGTTATACTTCATCTGCCAATTTTTTTTCCCACTCACTTAACCTATATATATCCTTTTGCAGACTCTGTACCTCCTCTTGACAACTTACTTTCCTGCCTACCTTGATGTCATCGGCTAATTTAGCTACTATACATTCACTGCCTTCATCCAAGTCATTGATGTAGATTGCAAATAGTTGAGGGCCTGGCACTGATCCCTGTGGTACCCCGCTATTACAGCTTGCCAATCCAAAAAAGACCCATTTTTCCCTATTCTCTGTTTCCTGTTAACCAACCAATTATTTATCCATGCTGATATGTTACTCCGTACAACATGTGCTCTTATCTTGTGTAGTAACCTTTGATGTGGTACCTTATCAAATGTCTTTTGGAAATCCAAGTACACCACATCTACTGGTTCCCCTTTATCCACCTTGAATGTTACCTCATCAAAAAACTCTAACAGATTAGTTAAACATGATTTTCCTTTCACAATTTTCTTTCACAATTTTCCCAGGCTCTATCTGGGCATCCACAGCCGCTGGCAGAGAGGCTGGTGAGGTAGAAGAGGATGAGGGTGCTGAGAAGGTCTCGCCTCCTTGATCCTCCTCAGAGACCTCCACAGCCCTAGGTTAGCATTCAGGTAGGGTTGATGGGGCTGGCTGCTGGAGTGCAGCTGTCAACCAGTCCAGCACCCACTGGCCCAACAGTGCGACTGTCCCGTTAAAGGTACACAGTTCTCATGTATTCCATGGATGTCACCGTTCATACTCTAAGTGGACTGATCCAGGCTGCTGAGAGAGG
Organism: Cetorhinus maximus; assembly: GCF_964194155.1. Taxonomy (NCBI): domain Eukaryota; kingdom Metazoa; phylum Chordata; class Chondrichthyes; order Lamniformes; family Cetorhinidae; genus Cetorhinus; species Cetorhinus maximus. The sequence continues at coordinate 42,705,780 of NC_135890.1, read as the reverse complement.
CTTGCACCCTTTCCTGGCCTAGACTCTGCTCTTGCATCCACTCCAAGTGTATCCAAGCAAGTATCCCTCCACAAGATCGGCCAATCTCTCATGTTCGGAGCTCATGTGGTTGAGCCCCATGACAACGTGGATCTCATGATGGTGATGGACTCCTCTAATCATAGTCCAAATGTTCCCACTACCTCAGGGAACTCCACCAGATGTCCACACATCTTGTCCTGATTGGACAAGTACTGTGCTCCAAAAGATGATTCCTGAGGCTACACTTTCTACCCACTGGAGCATCATTATGGTTTTCTTCCCTCCTCTGAGGGGATCTGTGCACAATCTCTGACTTTGATACCTCCCCCTGCAATCTGGTGTGGTGTCCCTCACCCAGTGCCACTACTCTAAACACTTGCTACATCTCTCTGGTGTGCTGGTATCTGAGTTGGTGGAGTGTGGGCTGGGCTGATGTGACACAACTTGTCGGACATCTTTTCCTTTTCCTGATGTCCAAGGGATGATCTGGCCCCGTGGCGGGGAGGTGAAGGGCCAGGGAGGGTGTGGTTTTGGAGGGCAAGCAGAGCTGGGACCTTTGTGAAACAAAAAAATAGAAATTTGGGTATATCCCTTCTCACAGTGAAAGCACACTCTGATGCCCACCATTGCCTTAACCATGCTTGCACTGCCCATATAACGCAATCCCATTGTTGCAATCTCTCTCATGCCAATGTCCCCTTGTGCTCAGCGAAGTGATCTCCACCATGATCTCCACCATTACCATTTTGTGCCAAGGTGATCTCAACACCACCTTTATCACCTGCTACTAGCGCTTCACCATCACCAATAGACAGCTGCTCAGGCAGCCTGGCAATGTCCATGGCCATCTGCTCCACTGAGGTTATGGGCCTCGGGTAGGCTGACCTATCCCCAGTTCAGGCCATGTCCCAGGTGTTCTTAATTCTTTTGCTCTGCAATGACAACATGAATTTATGTTAGCCTCATATATAATACATCCAATAGCCCAATTGCCAAGCCAGTTTCCAGCAAGGAGAGGAGGTGGAGAGAAGGGGTTGGGAAATGGTCACAGGGAGGTGGGGGCCTGCGGGCTGTAGCAGCCGACGTTACTCTCGTACGGCCCAGAGGAATCCTCACTCCTTCTGTCCCCACGTTAATAATTTTTCATTTACCATATTGGGGCTACTTCATCTTCCATACCCAATGCAACTAGGTGGAATGTGCCTGGCACAACTGCCGCCCATTTGTGCCTGAATTTTGCATTCAGGGTGCGACAAATGTCATAGGACCTCAATTTTCACGTTTAGTAGCTTTACTTCTGTTTTGGATGGATGGACTGCTTGTCATATAGAGGCCCATCTGAATCTTGCCTCAGGCGGACGTTGGCTGTTAATGGAGCAGCCAATTTTCAGCTGCTTGGCTGTCCATTTTTCAGGCACAAAACTGGTAGCCAAATAGTGAATTTCTCCCCCAGCAGCTCTCACCATTTGTCATTCCTCTTTCACACTTCTTTATCTCCAACTAAACAACTTGGCGTTAATGTGTAGTTTTGATTGTCTAAGCTTTACTCCAGGACCATGCTGGATGGAATTCAAAGCATCCAAATATCTAACTCTTTTCCAGGTTTCATGGGCTCATGCTTAAGGTATGTTCAGTATTTGGTGCCATTTGGCATTGATGGTAAGGTTGAAAACCAAAGCAAGGATGTTGTGTGTGTGTGTCTTGTGTATATGATACTTTTAGACCTGCCTGTCTACACAATTTTCCTTCCTCTCCTCAAGCCATTGACTTGCTGCTGGGATGCACTTCCACATGCATTGTTTAACCTCTGGGCTTCACACAAGTGGCTATTGTTAATATGTGGTTCTTGACATAGTGTTGACAATGCTATGTGTTGTTTTCCTTGCAATTGTGCAAGTGCCATCTTTTCTTCACCAAACTTTCACATGTGCAGCATTCCTCACAACTTGGGGAATGAACAGCAGGAGCAGCAATCTTGGCTAAATATTCCCTTCCTAAGCTAGAGGGGCTAAAGCCAACTTTGCACTTGGTACCACAGTGGAAACTTTGTGTTTCTTTGTAAATTGCAAAACGAGTGAAGCAAGAATTGTTCTCCATATAATTATTTGAGCTTGGTAGCTGCTGACTATTAGAAATCTGAAATATTTTATTTGTAAGTACTTGAATGGAAGAATTCAGTCCTCTGCAGATTTGTTTATTGATTATCATTTTTAATCATATAAAAAGTATCCAACGTGTACAGTACAGGAGCTGTAAATACTTCACTACCTCCCACCACAAAACCGTAGCCTTTATCAGAAACAAGATTTTAAGAAATAACTTTTCATATTGTGACATTTAATTAAAAGTAATCAATTGGTAAAGATAAATTTAAAAGCACATTGGAAAATTAAGTTGCCGAAATCATGATGTTTAGTTCAGTAGATGTACATGTGTACCAGCTGTTAGTCCCCATTTTCACAATCTTTGCATATGCAAGACTTGATGTTGGTATACTTGACTGTCTTGCTCTTTCCATTTTTACAACGTAGATTCACTGACACTTTTTCAGTCTTATATTCATGGCAGCACTGGCAATAATGGTTCATGCGATTTCTTTTGAAGTTGTATCTAAAAAAATAATCATTACATAAGTTATTAAATTTGTCCTGTATCTTATCAATACAATGTTTAGTCACCAAGCACCTTCAACAGCACCTTCAACAGCACCTTCCAAACCTATGATCTCTACCGCCTGGAAAGTCAAGTGAAGCAGATGTATGGGAACACCACCATCTGCAAGTTCCCCTCCAAGCCACACAACATTCCGATTTGGAACCCTATTGCCATTCATTCACTGTCATTGAGTCAAAATCCTGGAACTCCCTCTCTAACAGCATTGTAGATGTACCTACACCAGATGGATTGCAATAGTTTAAGAAGGTAGCTCACCACCACCTTTTCAAGGGCAATTAGAGATGAGCAACAAATGCTGGCTTTGCCAGCAACACATTCCAAAAAAGAATTTAGAAAACTGCCTCTTGTGCAATTGTTATATACAGAATATTGCTGCCAGTATCCTAACCTGCCACATGTTCTGCTCACCCATCATCCCTGTGCTCGTTGACCCATATTGACTCCAGATCTGCCAACACCTCAATTTTAAAATTCTCATCACTGTGTTCAGCTCTTCCCATGGCCTCACTCCTTCTTAACTCTGTAACCTTTTCCAGCCATATTACCCTCTGAGATCTCTGCTCTCTTCCAATTCTGATTTCTTGCGCATCCTTGATTTCCATAACTCCATCGTTCAGCTGAGTAGTCCCTAAGCTCTGGAATTCCACCTCTCTGCCATTTTGCTTCTCTCTCCTTGAAGTTGCTCCTTGAAGCTTATCTTTTTAACCAAACTTTTGGTCACCTGTCCTAATATCCCTGTGCATGACTCGGTATCAAATCTTGTTTGATAACACTCCTGTTGAAGCAGCTTGGGACATTTTTGCTGCATTAAAGGGGCAATACAAATGGAAGCCCTTTATTGAATATTGATAATTGCACCAGTACTGTAATTCTATTCCCTTATTAGTAAAATGAAAACTTTTTCTACCTTTGTTACCATTCCACTGGCAAGCTCTGGTTGTCATATAGCAGCCCTATTGCCACTTGCCAGAGCCCAGCCAATGCAGCATCCCAGAAACTGATCCAACTGATAAGGAGGGTTGTGATCAGGGTGGAGGGTAGTCTGGAAGCAGGGACCCACATTATTCTTGTGGAACCCAGATGGGCACTCCTGCTCCCTTTTGTCCGACAAAAATAATTTCAACACTTACCACTTCAGGCTTTACTGATGTACCACCATGTTTTACTGAGCAAAGTGCTCATGACAGCCGTTCCAACCAGTATGTGGGCTCCCGCCTGATATCAGGCAAGCATTAGCTGCCCTGCGGAAAGCCCTGGACAAAACAGCAGTGGAGTGGGTACAGTACAGCAATTCCACCACTTCCATGTTAATCCTGTCACCTCCGCATTTCTATCCAGTGTCGGGAATCAAAATCTCCCAATTGTTAAATCAAGATAATGAATACTTCAGATAACCTTAACCTTAAGGAGAGTAATCCATTCCTCTATCATCTCTTTGCCATTATTTAAGGCTAAGGAAATCTGTTTTCCCAGTCAACAAAAAACATAATTTTATTTTCCCTCATTATACATTATTAGCAGATGAACAACTAAACTGAATCCTTGCAATATAATGAGTCATTTTGACTGGTCAGGCATTGGAATTGACAGAAAAATAGATTTTGACACCGAATCAAATGGTTTTTTGAGAGAAATAAATTACTGGAGTTCAGAAAGGCTTGAATAAAACAGAATGTTATGGAAGATTAACTAGAGTAAGTGCTTCAGCAACAGATCTTCTAAGCACTAAGAAGGCATTAAAGTAAAAAGTGAAATTTAAGAAATTTACTGGTAAAGAAGTTAAAGGTGCGAGTTTTAACTTCGAGGCAAAAAACGCCTCGTGAGCAGCAGGCCTATCTGAGTGAGCTAATGGGACACCAGAACAATTTTAACAGCTGGACTTCATCAATGAACCAGCACCCGATTTTACACCCAATACAGGAGGGAGGTCAGGAGGAAGCATTGGAAAGTTGGCTGAACTATAGGCCCCCTGTGAGGCACAAAGCAAATGTGAGAACTATGTGGAGGGGAGAGCGGAGAAGGGCGAAGGAGGTTGCTAGGGTGGGGTAGGAGTTTCCAACGTGCTCTGTGGATCACAAAGAGGAGGATCGTTCTGGCAGGGGAGCCTGACGCTTTCATTGTAGAGCCTGGACAAACAGTCTTGCTTATCCTAGGCTCACAGAAGAAAGTTTTCAAATCACCTGAGTGACAACTTTGGTCTGGTGGTGCAGCTACTGAGGGCGTCTTGCTCTGATGAGGACTAAAATGGTGCCAGGGCCCTGATTTGCATACATGTATCAGACATTGTAAAATCAGAAATGGAGTGGATATTTTGTCTACTCTATTTTAATGGCCCTCATGCCACATTTCGCTGGATGGTGGGAGATAAAATTCCCTTCAAAGCATTCATTCGTTATGTATTAATTCAAATTTCTATGAGAACAGGGAAACAAAAATTATATCTAGCCATAGTCAGATATAACGACAGATACACAAGTTTGGCTTCGCCAAATAGAAAAGTAGATGATCATAGAGGGAATAAAGGTATATATCATAGAGTTGAATTTCACTTTCACTGAAGGGAAATAATTTAATTCTACCAGTCCAAGTTGGATTTGAACTCAGAATTCAGATGTAAAATACAGCTTTCTAATGCATTATAGTACTTAAAGTCCACTGTGTTTTAAGATTTCAAAACCCTACTTACCGCGTTGCTGATGAACAATGCCCTTGACATTGTGTTGTTTCAAAAATAGTTTCACACTGTCCCCTCCTGATTGTTTCATTGAATTTATTAACTTTGCATAATCCTAACATAGGGAAAAGTAAAAATACAGCACAAATTAGAACTAAGGAAGATTATTTAATCCACCTCACCAAATTTGGCTCCTTTTATTTCCTGCTAAATTAGTAAACATTTCTTTTTCACATGCCACAGCTAGGCCCTGCATGCATTATGATAGGAAGCTCTGAGTTAATACTATGTAGTGATGCATCATAGTGCATTTCATGACAATAGATAAGGCTGTAAGTTTGTTACAGGAGTAACTGGATCCTTTGGTTTCATTAGATTTTCAAAAGGTCCAAAAGGTGGCAGAGTTCCAGTGATTCCTCCTTAATTGGGTGAATGCTCATCAATCATCAAAAGCCCATACCTTCAAGAGAATCATTTTTGTGTTTGGTAGCTTCAGAAGAGTTTTTATTTACCATAAATTATATCTAGGACATGGATTTTGTTTTAAACCAGAGTGGAGAACTTGCTTAATGTTGTTCTTTTTGGATATATGACATGGCTAGGTCAAACTTTTGCCGATTAGTGGTTCCATGTTTTCCTGGGTGGGGATGGGGTCACTAATTTTATTTACAGAGCAGAATTGGAGTGGCAATCCCAATGGAATGGCAGGAGCTCAGGGATAGCAGTTAAATGGTTGATACAGCTGAAACAGCCAAGTAAATGAAGTCACAAAGTATTCATCAAGGTGCTAAGATACTGCTGGGAGCATGATGCAACTCCACAGTATTCAGAATTGCATACCTTAGGACACATAAGAAATCCACACCATTGTCCTCTGGGTGCACCTCCTGTCCTACAATTCCACCATTTTATGTCACATTTCATGCAATGTATGAGTGAAAATAAAGAGATTGCTGCATGGCTTGCACACTCCGAGGTAAACGACATTGTAAATTTTCTTGTAGCATGTCTAAAACTTTGCTTTCTTTGCAAAGGACAAACATGCACACAATCAGAAGCAAAGGACTGCTATGGGTGGGGGAAGAGCAAGTAGCATGCCTTTGAAGAGGCATGAAGGTGAAAATCAAACTCCTGGGCAAACACTCCAGGGAGTCTATGGAAGATGGGGAAGAGCTGTCAGGTTCAGGTTGATAATGGAATGAAGTACTTAGCTTTATGTATTTGATGTCGGCAGACACTGTGATGGCTTAAAAGATTTTATAAGTACATATGGTCACCGTCATCACTTGCACTCAACCTGACAGTATTCCAGATACACACACAATGGGAAAAGATCTTATTAGGGAGGAAGCACTATGCACTGTCAAAGAAGAGACAGCAGTTCTTTCAATTGACGAAAGCCCATGTGGTGCAGGATGCAGGACCAACATTCTAAGTTGTATGGATATATAGACCATAGTATGCCTACTTTATGAAAGGCATTGGAATACAGGGTCTTAAGACCCATTGTTTTAAACTAACTTAGACCACTGATCATCAAGATAACAATGTCTTCCAAATTGAACTGCATGGAAGAGAACAGAAGCAACCTGTTGGCAATCATGTCAATAACAGTCTATGCCATCACATGAACCTGCCCAATTTCAGTAGGCACAGCCCCTGAATGTATTGAGCTCACAGTGGCTACAGCAAGGTACATCTTGGTTAATTAAAAGCACAGGTAGCAAATATCCTGAACACCCTACAATCACTAACCAATGGTACTTCTTCAATTAGGGGAGGACTGAGTAGTCTAGCATATTCACATGCAACAGGGTCAATTTTATGATACTCAAATTGCTAAAGTGACATCAAAAATGCATTGAACAAGTGCACCATTAGTACCTTTAATATATCCAAGTGTCTGACGTTTTTTTCATAAGAGAAAAACTGGCAGATGTGCAAAGGACGTATCAAAGTTGATGACTTCTGTTACATTCCTATGGGTGTCTGGAGGTCAACTGCAAATGCATCCACCAGCCTATTGAAATGTGTTATGTAGACTCACAATATGAAATACTGCCAATTCGATAAAATATTAACAGAAGAGCAGTGCCCCTGAGCCCAAGCCTCAAAGGAAATAACATGTCCGCAGTGAAAGGGAGTTGTAAAACTTAAGCGCCCTGCTTAACAAAATGTTGAGAACGGGGATCAACTTGCAACAGATAGAAAGAAATGCAACCTTTCCTAGAAGGTGGTTTGTCGCTTGTTTAAGTCACCATTGTTTGTGCAGAGGCATTTAGCTGTTCCATTTTTACATGTCAATATTAAAACTAACTTTCAATAAATACTGTGGCAAAGAACAATTAATATCTAAGTAAACACATTAAATGGATACCTTGAACTGGTCTGCATGTAAAACAGCAACGATCGATATAAACTCTGTAAGGCTAAAAATAATCAATAACATATTGAATCATCAGTACAGGATATGTTGTTCCTTAAATATAAACTGCTTATGATGAAAACAAGCTCCTATTAGAGGCATTGTCATGTTTGTAATTACAATCATGCTATTTAAATATTATGCATTCTTCTTTAAATTGGATAAATTAAATCCCAAAAGTATATATTAATGCTATAACATACTGATAGGCATAGAATACACTTTACTGTAGATCTGATATCATCTCTGAGTTAATATTTTATTCATTCTTAAATAAAGTCCTATAGGACTGAAAAGCTTTAATAATATGTTTAAATTACTTGAATATATTGTAGTGACCATGATTGAAGAGTATTTTCGAGTTGATAAAGGATAGAAAACTTTATTGAAGGAATGAAAGAGCAGTAATAATCTAGTTAATCAAAATGCAAAACCTAATTATAATCTACTGTGTGATCACAAGTTAATTTGTTTAATAAGTATGAAACTGGTCTAAGCCAACTAAACAGGTTTGTGGTGAATCATCAGCTGATCTTTCAAGGCGCCAGTTTTTATTTTCCATTGACTTAGAAAATATTGCCAAGATTTTTAACTTCAAACCAAGTCTCCAAAAAGATTTTGAATTATTGTTCTGTGAACTTCAATGGAAAGATCAGGCACCATAAAAAAAAGACTACCGATTTGCTACATGCCTTTCTCCTATTGTTGGCATAGACCAATTTAAAATATTTTTCACGTGTCAATGAGATTCTGAGAGTGCCAAGTGGCAGCTGCTGCCACTAACTGGTAATTTTTTGAAAAGAATAATTAAATTCTAAATGTAAAATTGCTCAGGCTGTTTATAAACACTAAGGCATTTGCTGAATTAGAGAAGGGTTTTCTCAATTATGAACATGGCTCAGAGTTCTGAAAAGTACATAAATGTGATAAAACTAATAATAAAATGATCACTACGTACCTTAGGGCAGCTTTCATCCTGATTGCAGGACTTATTTCTGATTACAACTCCATACTCAGTACATTCATATGAGAGGCATGGATTATTAGCATCCTCCCATGTATCGCCCTCCTACAAACAAAAGCACACAGATAAAATAACGACATATAAGATATTCCATTTCCAGACCTAATTTTGTCAATCAACTTGATCCTGTTTTGCGCTAGTAATGGCACAGGAAGTTTCTATTTTTTTTACCATGAACCTGCTACAATCTAAATGCAACACTTCGTCTGTATTTTTTACAACAGCATATTTACTACACAAAATTTATAATGTGCACAAGGTAAAAATAATATGACCTTGATATTATTCACCAACCCTTGCCTAGGCAGAGGTCAGGCAGAGCATTTTGGAAGAATGCTTCACTGCTCCAGGCTGCCAAGTGGCCAACTTTCGGATGCTGGGTCATCGGCATGACTTGGCGCATACCGAAAGCGTCAGTCCTGTCACATTTTTGTTTCAAGATTGATGACAGATTGAGGCTTGCAGCTGGAAGCCCTAAACTGCCTACCTCAGGCCTTAGGGCTGCTGGTTGCCAAGCCCAAGATTCAAATATCTATTGGGGTACCTGAAAAGGAAATTTCAAACTTAACCAGAGGGTCCTGATCATCCTACCTCTAGGCCCCCCATTAGGTCTTCTGATTTGAGGAAGGGCCTGAGCACAATGTCCAGGACCAGTTTCCTGGGGTGCCACAGGAATGAGTGCCCCTTTGTCATTTTAGGATGAAAATGAGGTGGAAGGATTAGGAATAAACCCAGACTGAATGAATTGGGTAATATTTGGTCCAATCATTTAAGGCTGTGTTTTATTTTGCCTAAAAAGATTTAATAAAACTAATAAAGGCTGAAATATACAAAGATTATTTTTGGCTTTCTATCAAGTTTCCCATCATTGTGGCCTTACATTAAACAGAAGGAATATCTAGCGGAGCACATTTGTTCAAGTGTATTTCCTCTTCTTATAGAAACAAAAAGCAACCATCATTTTGCTCAATCTTTTTAAGAAATAATCTAATAGTCCACAGTAGGGTCTCCCTCCCTATTATTCTGCTACAGTGCCATCATTACATGAAATATCATTGTAAATGTGTAAACCACACCTTTGTAAATAATTGTTATCACAGGTTCAAAGCTACTCGATTGCTGCTCTCCCCCAGGAAAGTGTAGTGTAGGGTGGATATTCCAGCCTATCACATGGGGCAGAATTTAGCCCTTGGCTGGCGGGCGGGCACCATCAGCTCGGCGGCGAGCAGGCAGCCGAACCCCGCCGCCAAAACGGGGCCTGCCGCCATTTTGAGTGGGCGGGCCAATTAAGGCCGGCCCAGCGGCCTGCCCGACAGGAAGTGCTTCCTGTTTCGGTGGGGGGGGGGAGGGAATCCCCAACTGTCAAAGTGCGCTCTTTCGCGCGCTGAGGCAAAGTCCTGTCTCAGGAAGTTTAGTGAAAGGTAAGTAAACTCTAAAAATAGAGAAATATTAATATTATTAACATGTCCCCCTCATGTGACAATGTCACATGAGATGGGACATGTTAATAATAAACACATAAAATTTATTACATTTTGAAAAAACATACATGAAACTTCATCCCGCCAGTGGATGAAGTTTCATTAATAGTCTGCAGCCCGCTGGGACTCCTAGCCTGCCCGCCAGCCTTTTGGTTGGATGGCAGGGTCTTTAATGATCTTAATTAGCTTGTCAATGGCTTTAATTGCCCATTGACAGGTTGGCGGGCGGACAGCTGATTTTGCCGTCCGCCCGCCTTCGTGAATATTTAGAGGGACCAGGATGACGTCGGGGGTTCCTCCCGACGTCGTCCCGCGTCATTTTCCCCTCGGCGAGCGGGTCCCGCCCCCAAATCGCCAAGGGGGAAATCCTGGCCATGGTTTCCAGAAGTTGAGCACTTCCCAGGTGGCCTAGCATGGAGAGAAACTCTGCTTAATGGCATCAATAGCAGCAATAAAATTGATCTTTTTCAAAAAGAACAAACAGTTTAAGGGAATGCTTACACTTTCCATTCTCCTTTCATTCCTTTTTGTGGAAATTTCAACATTTTTATTGTGGGTGAGTTGAAATTGTACTATGGTGATATGAATGATTCTCTTCCTTTCCCTAATTGTCTATTTCAATGAAGGTTTTGACTCACAAAAAAAAAGCTAAACACAAATTGCAAGGAGAGTTTGTGTGTTCCTTATTTACCAATATTACACAGCATGATTTCAGCCCAAAAAGATCACAATTTTTATTTGAATCTACAGCTTTTGGATTGATGATTTCCTGTATTTTTTAAGATCTAACTTTTCATATTTCTCAGATTGGTTATTTGAATCCTATTTGCCGCAATTTATTAGTTCATTGCAAAAATTAAAAGATTCTCAAGTTTTTTCAATTACCTATACAGAAATGGAATCATAGAAAAATTATGCACAGAATGAGGCCATTCAGCCCATCGTGTCTGTGCTGGCTCTTAGTAGAAGTATACAATTAATCCTATTTCCCTGCTGTTTACCCACAGCCCTGGAAATTTTTTCCCTTCAAGTATTTATTGAATTCTCTTTTGAATGTTGCTATTAAATCGGTTTCCACCATATCAAGGAATAACAATTCTACTCTTCTAGGTTTAATACCCCAGCTTGCAATTATTTTCTGTATATACTTCAACTAAGGTAGATCTGATCTTCAGCTCTCTTCATTCCTGCATAGTTCTTCTCCAGTTCTTCTTTTAACCCCTGTAGCTTTTTATTCCGGCCCTCCCATGTGCTTGTTGCCTCTTAATTAAGTTCTCCCAGATAATTTTAGATAAATCCAATTTATTTTCAAACTTGGGTCCTCCCGAACCCTTTCCTCCATCAATGTCATTTTCAATAAGATTCCCATCCGGAAAGAGATGTTCAACATATCATATATTTAGCCTAATGAGGTGCTGATTAGTCTCAAAAGGCAGTTCATGAATACCTGATTTAATTTACAGATCTTTTTGTTAAACGACTGTCAGAGTTTTTGAATACTCACCTTTCTTGGCTGTCCTAATCGGTCACGGCAAACTACAGAAAAACCAGAAGTGTTATTTAACAATTTGTCTGTTTTCTTTCTAACATGCACACAACCAGTTTGATTTATTGGTAAACTAGTGATCGTCCTATGGCCTTGCTGAATTAATGAGAAAGAAGGGTTGCGTCTTTTAATTGTGTTGGAAAAGGCTGAGGGAACTTATTATAGTGCCACCGCTGAAGCAAGTAAGAACACCAATGTTTTACAATATGACCCATTGACTTGTGTACTGGGACATTAGTGTTACCAACTGAAAGATTTCCATATACTATATTTTGTCATGCTTGTTTAAATAATTGGCTGTTAGCTGCAAAGCTGTTTCATTGTAGAGACCCTGGGCTGAGTAATACAGTGAGGGGGCAGCGGGGGAGGGGGTTGTGGATGGCTAGCCCCCCTCCCCTCCCCCAGAACAAAGTCAGCACAGGTCAACCCGCTCCACACCAGCCCGCGCCACAACCATAACTTGCTGCAGGCAGGCTTAACAAGGGCCAAGTGGGGCTTCCGCCACTCACTGGGGAGGAGGTCCCACCCTCTGGAGCTGCCAGCCAATGCAAATGGCCAGCAGTTCCTCCCAGCAGCACCAAGAGTGCATTCGTGGTGGCTTCCAGGACTGCAAGTAGAGGAGCAGGAAGGCCCATTGATCCCCGATGCCATTAAGTCCAGGGTCTTGGGCAGGGATGGTTTTGGCAGGTCAGGGAAGGGGGTGGGGAGGGGTGGGGAGATTGGGCCTAAGGCGGCAGAGCAGAGGTGGGAGTGGTATGAAGGGGAGGGGGGGTTCCATCTTAGGGGAACCACCCCCGATCTGCAAATGGCAGCCCCTGAAGATCAGACCTGCACCCCACTTCCTGCTCTTTGAAGAAATTATTTTCAAAAAAACAAAACAGGCTACCCACTCTCACCCGGCTATCCACGCCAAATGTCTTGTGGCTGGGACAGTGTATTATCAGGGTCAATTGGCTTGGTAGCAAGCCTAATTGACCCTCGATTACCTATGAAATATTGCAAGTGAGCTGCCAATTTCAGCACCCATCCACCTCCCCATATTATGGGGGTGAGGTTGGGGGTGGTCAGGAAGGTGGTGGGGCAGGCACCTGCCCTACTTTATGTGCATCTTCGCTGTGCATGGAAAATGCTGCCCCATGTTTGTGTCACGCACTGATGAGGGGAGATGTTCCTGCGTCGCTGGATTGCCAATGCAGAATGATATTAGGCAAGTTACTTTATCGGTGTGCATTCTGACCTGCCTGAGATTCTGATATCCACTATAACCAGGTGATCAGTGCTTTAAAAACAAAAAGCTACTGCGGATGCTGGAAATCCAAAACAAAAACAGAATTACCTGGAAAAACTCAGCAGGTCTGGCAGCATCAGTGGAGAAGAAAAGAGTTGACGTTTCGAGTCCAACATGACCCTTCAACAAAACTCAAGGTGGATGGGTGCTGAAATCGGCAGCTCACTTGCAATATTTCATAGGTAATCGAGGGTCAATTAGGCTTGCTACCAAGCCTCAGGTCTGTTGAAGGGTCATGTTGGACTCGAAACATCAACTCTTTTCTTCTCCACCGATGCTGCCAGACCTGCTGAGTTTTTCCAGGTAATTCTGATCAGTGCTTTGAAGCATAAACTCAGAAAAACCTCCCCTGCGATGTCATAAAATGAATTAATTTTTAAATTCTAATTTGTATGTTTTTATAAATAGGATGAAGACAATATTCCTCTTCCTGCCACCCAAGCACAGTTGCTAAATGCACCCAACTCTACCAGACCTGAACCATGCCATAGTTCCAAGTTCAAGTCACTTGTAGTTTGCAGAGATATGGTCTCTGCAGCCTCTGGGATTGGGAGTATGTCCAATGGGAGGACAGAATGTGTGCTGCCACAGGCCTCAAAGACTGGAGAAACAGCACCTCATCTTCCGACTAGGTCCTTTACAGCCTTCCGGACTGAATATTGAGTTCAACAACTTTAGATCATGAACTCTCTCCTCCATCCTCACTCCCTCTCCGATCCCCCTTTTTCCAATAATTTATATATTTTCTTTTCCCACCTATTTCCATTATTTTTAAATGTATTTCCATCCATTGTTTTATCTCTACCTTTTAGCCTATTTCAATCCCCCCCTACCCCACGCCCACTAGGGCTATCTGTCCCTTGCTCATCCTGCTTTCTACCCTTAATGTCCCCATTAGCATATTTCTTAGCTAATATCACCACCGTCAACACCTCTTTGCCCTTTTGTCTATGACATCTTTTGGCAATCTCCACCTATCACTGGCCCTCTATCCAGCTCTACCTGTCCCAGCCCCCTTAAACCAGTTTATATTTCACCTCTTTTCTATTTTTCCTTAGTTCTGATGAAGAGTCATTCGGACTCGAAACGTTAACTGTATCCCTCTCCACAGATGCTGTCAGACCTGCTGAGTTTTTCCAGGTATTTTTGTTTTAGTTCTCAAAGACTTATTGCTTGTTTGTGAAATTGGCTGAACAGATCTGGCAAGAGTGTGTGGAGAAGCAAAACTCTGGCCAGGATTTTATGGCCCCTCTCGCTAGGTGGGATATTACGGTCCTGCTGAACTAAATGAAGATTTAAATGTCTCGCCGCATCCGCCGGGTGGGGTGGGGAGACACACCATGGCAGGTCTGTAAAATCCTGGCCTCTGTTTTAATTAGGTGGCACTTTGAAATATTTCTGCAAGTAGTCTTCATGAGACAGCTGCTGGGTCAGCAAGACTGTGGAGAGACGAATGTGGTAGGAAGTGGCTGACTGCATTTGTATCTGAAGAAGAGCCATACGGACTTGAAACGTTAACTCTGTCTTTCTCTCCACAGATGCTGTTAGACCTGCTGAGTTTTTCCAGCTTTTTCTGTTTTTGTTTCAGATTTCCAGCATCCTCAGTATTTTGCTTTTATCTTATGCATTTGTATATATCTTTGTAAGCTTAACTGTTATGTATTCCTGTTGACTTGAGTTATGTACTCTATTGGAGCCACAGTAAACGGTACTGTGAGTAAATTTATGTTGTACATTGTGGAGTCACAATTGAAAATAGATGAATAATGCCCATCTGAAAATAAAAATAGAGTAACTTACCTTGACAGGAAGCAACACATTTGGATTTCTCTTCAGATAGGATCATTCCATCCGGACAAAAACAACCTTCCTCAGCAGGAACTAATATCTCCCCAGCTATCACCGAACTGAAGAAACAGTAGCTTTGATTTACTTATCAAAATCAGAATCACAGATTTAATTGAAAATTATTTTGATCTAAGTTATGTTTGAAACCTCATAGGTCCCTTAATCATATCATAAAAATAATGGGTGCATTAAAATAGCTGAGAGTTGAATTTTGTGTTCGAATACACAGGATAATATACTTACTCATTTTTGCATTGATTGTCTTTCTTGCTTTGACATGGCTTGTACACTAAACCTTGATCGCAGGTATAATCTTTAGTATAAAATGATGTGTTAGGTACAAATATGGGCAAAATATCTAACTACAAAAGCAATCACTTTAAACATGGTATTTTTTAAAAGAGTTTAAAGTTTCTGCCCCTACCACCAACTTGGGCAGCAAATTCTAGACACCCACTACCTTCTGCGTAAAAAAGTTCTTCCTCATGTCACCCCTACACCTTCTGACACTTATCTTGAATCTATGTCCCCTGGTTCTGGAATTCTCCATCAAGGGAGAAATTTTATCCTGTCTACTCTATCTATTCCCCTCATAATTTTGTACACCTCAATCAAGTCACCTCTCAGCCTTCTTTGTTCTAAGGAAAATAACCCCAACCTATCCAATCCTTCCTTATAGCTACACTTTTCTAACCCTGGCAACATTCTTGTAAACCTCCTCTGCATTCTCTCCAGAGCTATTACGCCCTTCCTGTAATATGGTGACCAGAACTGCACACAATACTCCAGTTGTGGCCTCACCAGTGTTTTATACAATTCCAACATTATATCCTTACTTTTATATTCTATACCTCTGCCAATGAAGGAGAGCATTCCATATGCCTTCTTTACAACCTTGTCTACTTGAACTGCTGCCTTCAGGGACCTGTGTACTTGTACGCCAAGATCTCTCACTTCATCTACCCCTCTTAGTATATTTCCATTTATTTTGTAATCCCTGTAACTGTTTGACCTCCCTAAATGTATGACCTCACACTTCTCTATGTTAAAATCCATCTGCCACTTTACCACCCACTCCACCAACCCATCTATATTGTTTTGGAGATTATGGCTATCCTCTACACTATCCACTACTCAGCCAATCTTTGTGTCATCTGCAAATTTCCCAATCGTGCCCCCCACGTTCACATCCAAATCGTTAATATATAACACAAACAGTAAGGGTCCCAACACCGAGCCCTGTGGAACACCACTTGAGACAACTTTCCATTCGTAAGGGCTTCCATCGACCATTACTCTTTGTTTCCTGTTACAAAGCCAACCTTTTATCCAGTTTGCCACATTATCCTGAATCCCATGGGCTTTTACTTGTCAAATGCCTTGCTAAAATCCATGCACACAACATCCACTGCACTACCTTCATCAACCCTTCTTGTCACTTCCTCAAAGAATTCAATCAAATTTGTGAGGCAAGACCTTCCTTTAACAAATCCATGCTGACCATCCCTGACTAGTCCATGCCTTTCCACATGACAGTTAATCCTATCTCTCAAGATTGATTCTACTAATTTGCTCACCACCAATGTAAGGCTAACTGGCCTATAATTGTTTGGCATTTCCTTTGATCCCTTTTTAAACAATGGAACTACGTTTGCATTTCTCCAGTCCTCCGGTACCTCCCCTGTATCTAGTGAAGATTGGAAAATCATCCTCAGAGCATCTGCTATCTCCTTCCCGACTTCCTTCAGCAGCCTTGGAAACAATCCATCTGGCCCTGGGTGACTTATCAACTTTCAAGGATTTCAACCCTTCGAGTACTTCCTCTCTCTTTATGACTATCCCGTCCAATATCTCACAGTGATCCTCCTGGACTACTATATCTACATCCTCCCTTTCCTTTGTAAACACAGAGACAAAATATTCATTCAAAACCCTTCCTACATTCTCTGCATCTACACACAAGTTTCCATCTTCATCTCTGATAGGTCCAACTTTTTCCTTAACTAACCTTTTAGCATTAATGTATTGGTAAAACAACTAAGGACTTGGGGTCTCAAAGGTGGAGAGCCAATAAGGCTTCCCAACTTAGAAGCAGCAGCAGCATGCCATGGCAAGTAAGCAAGACAGTGGGCACCCCAAAATGGAGGTGCTTTCTTTCCAATTTTTTTAAATTTAAAATTAAAAAATGTCCTTTGTAGTATGGTCACCGCTCTGGGGGGTGGGGGGTGGTTGGCAGTAACCCCTCCACAGGTTGGCTTGGACCCTGTAGCTGCTGCTAAATCTAGGCAGGCAAGGTGGGCCTCTAGACCTGCGTGGAGGACTGAACCACCTCCCCATCCACCAAGCCCCTCCCCCAGAGTCTGCCACCAGTAGGCCGTCTCCAGGCAGCTAAACTGTCCTGTAGTAACTTGGAGGCTGACTGGAAAATTTTAGTTGGCCTCCTTCAATGGACCTCAATAGGTCTTTAATTAATTCAATAGGCTACCTGCTGAATGCCACCACCCCACCTATCCCGCCTCCGTAAAAATGGTCTGGGGAGTGGGTGGAGCTGGGGTACTGGCACGCAGACCAGCAGCGTGAAATTCTGCACCTGCCCATCTCCGTTCCCAGCCCTGATGGGGGCTAAAAATCCTGCCCAAGATATTTATGGCAAGAAAAATGCCTGCAGCTTTCACTGCAGCATCTGGCAGAGGTCTTTTATTTTTGCTACAATGTATCTTTGTTATCCATCTTCTCTCAAAAGACTAATCATGTACAGATGCCTTGGATGGACACAGACCAGGGACACTTTGGCATCTCAATTGTGAAATCAGCATGTTTTCTGCTATGTTAATGACAGAATCAAGGTCAGAAACAGTTCAACTGCACATATGTTTGTCATCGCACATTGTATAATTTTTAACTCATTCACTATTAAAGATGTCATTTGACCAGATGTCAACTACATCCACTGGTCCAGAGAAGGTGGCTAGGGTCATTATGGTTCATGCATGTTGTGAACTATAGGAATTCTTTTTAAATTCATTCATGGGATGTTGGCGTCACTGGCTAGGCCAGCATTTATTGCTCATCTCTAATTGCCCTTGAGAAGGTGGTGGTGAGCTGCCTTCTTGAACCGCTGCAGTCCATTTGGTGTAGGTAAACCCACAGTGCTGTTAGGGAGGGAGTTCCAGGATTTTGACCCAGCAGCAGTGAAGGAATGGTGATATATTTCCAAGTCAGGATAGTGAGTGGCCTGGAGGGGAACCTCCAGGTGGTGGTGTTCCCATGTCTCTGCTGCCCTTGTCCTTCTAGATGGTGGTGGTCATGGGTTTGGAAGGTGCTGTCTAAGGAGGTTTGGTGAGTTCCTGTGGTGCATCTTGTTGATGGTACACACTGATGCCTCTGTGCATTGGTGTTGGAGGGAGTGAATGTTTGTGGATGGAGTGCCAATCAAGCAGGTTGTTTTGTCCTGGATGGTGTCAAGCTTCTTGAGAGTTGTTGAAGCTGCACTCATCCAGGCAAATGGAGAGTATTCCATCACGCTCCTGACTTGTACCTTGAAGATACTGGACAGGCTTTGGGGAGTCAGGAGGTGAGTTACTCAACACAAGATTCCTAGCCTCTGACCTGCTCTGGTAGCCACAGTATTTATATGGCCAGTCCAGTTCAGTTTCTGGTCAATGGTAACCCTCATGGTGTAGATAGTGGGGGTTTCAGCGATGGTAACGCCATTGAATGCTGCATAATAGCAGTTTGCATTAATTAATTCGCAGCAGAATCATAAACATGCAGTACAAGTTAGGTCCAATTTCTTTGTGGCACTTAAGGAATCTGATATTCAGAGTGTTAATTCACAAGGTACCATTGTTTATCCATGCCTCATACATTTGAGTGATTGTGTAACAGGGATAATATATTCCTCATGACTGATTTCCTAAGGCCATGTTGAATTTGAACCATGCAATGGGGTTTATTGGGCACAAAAAAAAGTGATCCTGGTCACAGAGCAGTCAGGGAGTAAAGCAGTCATTCAACCTGTTTCAGCTTCATTCTATATTTAAAAGATCCAGGAAATTTGAATCAAATAAGCCATTCAACAGTACTGTCAAATAAATTAGCCTTGCTACCAAAACTGCATTGCTGAATGTGACAGTCATATATGGACTGTTATTATTGTCACTTCCTCATCAGCAATCCAGAACCATGTGTTTCTAAGTTCCTCCTAAATATGGGGCTACAATAATGTCATCAGAAAAGCTATTCGACATTGGGCATTAAATCTGAGCACTGAAGAATCCTCCATTTCCAAGCAACTTAACATGGAAATGTTTTATTTGTAGTGACTTTTGGACAGAGCACTGATCCACAAGGGAGTCGAGGGTTAGGGCGGGGGGGAGGGGGGAGGCAGGAAAGTGGAGTTAAGACCACAATCAGATCAGCCATGATCTTATTGAATGGTGGAGCATGCTCGATGGACCAAAAGGCCTACACTTCCTTCTATTTGTTATGATCTTACATAGTACAGGAAATACTCCAATTATCACAGAGTTGTTTCCATTAAGGGGCTTTTATTGTGTATGAAAATCAAAAACAAAAGAAATCCTGAGGCACAATTACACTGTCACCATTTCAGTTATAAAGCAGTTTGGTTAGAAGCAATTGTTTGTTTTTTGTAACTTGTTGAATAGTTCTGTAAGCCAATGTATTATTTACTTTCTTTAATGTATTAATTACTTTTTTACCATTTAACTATTTACTTATTCCTTTTATATTAATGAATGTAGACTGGTTGCTTGGTGGCCCTTTGTCTGGAATCTGTCTCATGGTGGTAACATGGAACCTTGAGGTGAAAGAAGAACCCAGACCGAAGATACCAGAAGAACTGTACTGAACTGCATTGTGGGTGCAAAGGAGGATGGACAATTTGCTCAAGGCACAGCCTTCTGAGAATTAGCACGGTCTGCAAAATGAATTAAACTGTGCAGGAAAACTGGTCTCAAACTGTGAGAAAGATAGACCCCTTTTGTGCTCTTTAGAGGTAATAAAGATGTGCACCAGCCTGGGGATTGATAACAGTGTAAGAGATAACAAAGCAGAGCCAAGCTGGCAATGGTACCTCAAGTGTGACCTTCAAAGGGGGCCTAACCTGGAGAAATCTGGAGAAAACATGGAGATAAACAGTGATGTAATTAAAAAACAATTAAATGAACTAAAAGGAGGCTTTACCTTATATGGCACAGGGTCATAGCAAAGAAAAGTATAAAGAAAGAGTCCACAGAAACATCTTTTTTGCAGTGCAACGTAGTGATTTGGTCAGTCACTCAGAAGTGCATGGAGGATTCATCATCAGATTGACCACCGAGATGGACTTCACGCACAGGGAAGCTAAGCAATCAGTATTATTGTATGTACTATTACTTAGTGGTTTAACAAAGGTGTATCATCTTTGGTGGAACCTCATTCAAGTTGTTGTGTGTCATTGATATCCAGAGTAGAGACAAGAACTTTTAGACCAGGTCTTACAGTTTCTGTGCATAGAAGTAATTCTTTTTTCATTTCTAATGGACTCGATCATCATCCAGATTTATAATACTTACTGCACAGTCCATTTGTGAAAGGCCTCCAGTCAACACATTTGCCAATGCTCGCACAAGCCAAAGCAGCAGATTCCAAGCTACTGCAGTCAACGGTGGAATTTAGCTGGCAGTGGTCAAAGAGACAAGTGTTGATGTACTTATCAAGGTTGATCTTCCTTCTGCATTGTTCAAATGGCCTAAATAATGCAAAACAGATCACTTGAAATGAAATGGAAGTGATTCATCATAGTAACATCTCATATCTCAAATCATCCTAATATATAGAGGCTTTTACATGCTATTAATTCCTATTGTGATTTAATTCTTGTGAAAATGTTTCTTTTCAGTTATTGGCCCTGAGCTTGCCACAATCAGATCTTTTCAGATTTTCTGTTTTCCAACATCTGAAGAGAAAACATATTGAGGGCTACAGGGGAAAAGTGGGAAGTGGGACTAGCTGTGTTGCTCTTGCAGACAGCAGGCACGGACATGATGAGCCAAATGGCCTCCTTCTTTAACCATTCTATGATTTAGTCCAGATTTAAATTGCTATTGATAAGCTATTGATAAGTCACATCAACATATTTTTTACTGTTCCTGACCATTAACTCATTAATTTGTTTCACACCTACATTGCAACTTCCTGCTGATTTTCGAAAACTTTAGTCAAAAATTGGCTCCCGCTGGAGATGATGTGGTTCGGGTGCAACAAATGCTACAAATACCTGAAGAAGCAATACCAGGATTGGGGCAATTGATCCAAAGTCTCACTTGTTTATTGCCAGTTATCTGCAGGCAGCAGCTGCAGCCCTAGAGGCAGCTTGCTGATCGTGGGGGTGGGGAGGTGGGGTGGGGTGCGGGGGTGGGATTTGGGGCTGGCATGGGGCTAGATCAATGGCTGGAACACCATCCAAGATCAGCAGATAAGTCCAGAAGAAGGGGCAGATTATCCAGGAGATGATCAAGTGCACATCAGTAGTGACCCACAGTTTAAATTTAGAGTCAGGAGCAGCATGCTTCTTCTTCCTGGTGCCACATTCAGCTAAGTATGAGTCTTTGTGCTTACATTTTGAGTGACAGCCTCTAGTTTTCCTTTCTAAGAGCCATTGGTTTGGCTGCAATGGTTTTATGCAAACTAATTGTAGCATTTATTGAGTACACTCACTCAGTTGGAAACCAGTTTGGCATAGCGGCCTGAAGTAGGGGTAAGGACTCCAATTTGCATAGGCAATGCACTTAATGTCTGTTTCAAGCAAACTACAACAACAACCTGCATTCAAAGAGTAAAACATTTCAGATGTTTCACTAGAATCTTATCAAACAAAATTTGACACCAAACCACGTAAGATTTTAGGGTAGGTGACTAAAGGATTGGTCAAAGAGGTTTGCATTAAGAAACTCCTTAAAGGAGGAGAAAGAGGTCGATGGGTTCAGGGAGGGAATTCCAAAGCTCAGGCAGCTGAAAGTAAGGCTGCCAATATTAGAGGGATCAAAATTAGGGGTGCACCTCATCTGAAAGATGACGTTTTCGACTTTGCAACAGTCCCTCAGTACTGCACTGGAATATCAACCTAGATTTTCTGGCTCAGAGGTGGGCATTGAGCATTTTTAGAGGTGATTCAATGAGCAATGGCTGACATGACATGGAAAGCAGTGGGTCACTATCCTGGAACACCCTCCCCTACAGTGCTGTGGGTGTGCCTACACCAGAGAGATTGCAGCGGTTCACCACCCTCTTTTCAAGGACAATTAGGGTTGGGCAACAAATGCTAGCATACCAGCAACACTCACATCCCATGAATGAACATTTAAAAAAGTGTAGCTAGAGTTAATACATATGTAAATCATTTTTTCAGTTATTTACTTTGAAAACAAATTAGATGTGAAGAATGAATTTACTTACTTTCTTTGAATGACATTACAGATTGTTTCCTCAGGTTTGCATGTTGGCGGAGGGGGAACTGGGGTACAAGGCAAATTAGTAGAAGCTGATTGACAATAAGGTTTATTGGGATCATCAACTCTCCAGTCATATGCAGTTTTGTGACAACAATCGGATGGCTCAACTTTTCCACTCTTTCTTATGCATTGGGGTGGGGAGTGGGAGCAAGATCCTAAGATCAGAAGAAATGATGCAGTGTGTTATGTACCAAACAAAGTTTATCTTGCAAAATTATCAATACAATGTGGATTTTATACAACTGTACATAGTCACAGAGCACATACCGCATTGGCCTTGGGTGTTATTAAGGAAGTATTGTTCTGGCACTCTGATCTTGAAGGTATTACGGAAAGCAATAATGCTTGTTTGAATATCAGGAATGGAAATATATGTGCTGATGCCCAGTTTAGTCATTTTAAATCCGTTTGCACTGTAGGGAAGACTCACATCAGCTCCGTTGATAGTTAACTGTGAAAGAAAAATATAGAATATTTTGAAATCTGTCCCAAGCTACAAAGAACTCAATAACAGCCTGACTCTTTCGAAGAGCATCAATCACCGTCAGATTGGGTCCAGGGAAGGAGTCAGGGAGTCGGGGAGGAGTTAGGGGTGTCAGAAGGAGAGTTGGGGGGTTGAGAGGAGAGCTGTGGAGGGGTCAGTTGTATAGCTACCCAGGAGTTAGGCTACAGCCAGGATTTTCTGGCCCTGCCGTGATGGAACTGGCCAAGGGGGATGTGGGGGCCCAGCCAAAAGTACATTAACTTTCTGCAGGACTGGAAGATCCCAGTGATGAGTGGGGCTGGAAACTCCTAGCCTATGATTTTTCTGTCTAACATTTTCTGGGTAACTATCCAGGTAAGTAAGTCAGGACTGTCTGAAGTCTCAAACTCTAACTCAGAGGTGGAGACATTTTCAGAAGGTCCTGGACCGCAAGGTAATTGCTCATCAGAAGTTCAAACTTTCCAGGCAATTCGCACAGAGCCAGTGTGTTGGGACTTCCAAGGGATTCCGTATATCCAGTCTCTGATGATCTGGAGACCGGAAGATCTGGGCCATATCTAACTTGAAATATTTTCTTGAATGGAAAAAAACTTAAGCTGTCCAGTAACTCTCACTGGAGATATTTTGAAGTGTAGACTGGATATTATACTGTTATTAATACATTTCAGAAGATTACTACAACAGCCTGTGCTAGCCACAAACAAGTGAAATGAGTGAACAAAATAAGATCTATATAGTGTCATGCCAGTACAGACATGAAGACATTACAAATTTTAAAACTGTGTTCTTTTTAAAATGGACACAAATGAACAGTTAAGGTGGCTGCTAAGGTCAGGTGTCCTATGCAACTTCAATACAGACAATCCAGCTCTGGAAAATTCAGAATTAAATTATAATGGGCAGGGGTTTCCCCCTTGAATGAACATGCCTCAACAACACTCCTTTGACAATAGCAGGTGCGAAATTCCACAAGGCTTATTCCAAAACACAAAGACAATGGAGGTCTAGACTAAGTGCAATTCAGGGAAAATTCTACCCAAAGTGCGGTGGCTGGCGTGAAAAAAGACATTTTTCCTGCTGGCCACAATGGTGGGTTTTTGCGCCATAATCATCCGCTTCCTGGCATATCCAGCCTCATTAATAATGCATGCATGGGAAACCCACTGGATCGCTGGCGGGCGGGTTCAGATTTGCCCACCACGCCATGACCTCAGCTCTTCCTCGTTCCAGGTACCATATTTAAAGCACACCAGAGCGCAGCCTACTTCATGTCTTCCTACCAGAGGACCGCTCCAGGCAACAATGGCCCCGAAAACAAAGAAGTCGGCAGCCCCCAAATTTAGTGATGCCTCTCTGGGACGCCTGCTGGACGCAATGGAAGCCCACCGTGATCCTCTCTACATCCACTTTGGGCAACGACCAGCCACCGAGCTCACCAATCCAGCATGGGAGGCGGTGGCAGTGAGAGCCAATGCCCTTCAAAAGAGGACAGCCACCCAGCGCCGCAAGAGGATGAATGATCTCCGTTCCCCCAGAGTAAGTCATTCTTCTCATCACTCTCAACCCATACGCTCACAAGCCCATCACACAGGGTTCATTCTCACTGCCAGCTCAAGGGACATCACTACTTACTGGCTCACAAACACCCTCATCTCCCCTACCCATCGTGTCCTCATGCAGTTCATGGCGCCACTAACAGTCCGCACATGCCAGGCATCCCTCTCGACTGGCCTGGCAGGCATATTGCTTACACTCTCCCCTCTGTCTCCATGCAGGATAAGCTAGCCCACAACAACAGCGCAATGACCCAGGTAGGTGGAGGAATGTCCGACATCAAGGTCCAAAGGGCCTTTGAAAATAGAGCCATCCAGCTGGCTGCCGAGGATATGGACTGTTCGTGTGCAGACGGTGAGGTCCACGGTGCTTAACCAAGTGAGGATTCTGCACTGCAACATCCATCAGACAACCATGCTGTGAGTGATGTCTCCTGTTTCACAGTCCCCTGCCATGCACTAATTATCTCTCTTTTCTATTGCAGGCATGTCCGAGAAGCAGCCGAAGATGGAAATGAGCCAGGTCATGGACTCCAGCCCCCAGGACACCTCAGAAGAGGAATCTGCAGACACACACAGAAGAACTGTCACAACGCTCACCCACACCCTCCACCAGCGCAGAGACACACACCTCACTGGGACCTAGTTCTCGATTAACCTCAGGGTCACTGCTCGGTCTGATCTACAGCAGACAGAGGCAGGGAAATCCAAGGGTGCCGGACTGCTGGATGTCAGGAATCTGCTGAGTCCGAGTCAGATGATGAGGCTCTGGACTCGGTTCGACCTCTGTTGCTGGAGCTGCAAAGACAAGCTTGGGAACATCAGGAAGGGCTGTCTGCTGCACTCCTCAAATTGTAAGGCACAATGGAGGAGTTCATCCGCCTTCAGTCTGAGATGATAGCCCTTGGCATGCCAACGTGCTAAGGCCAACAATGGTATGATGGCTGCCGCCATGGAGACCAGAGTCCAGGACACTGCTGCAGGAGCTGCACTCAATCACTGAGGCACTTGGAGGCATCCACCAATATCAACGTGAGAGGCGGGTGGGGCATCTCGAGCTAATTCCAGCTGCCCCTTCCTCTCAAGGAGTCAGGCAGCAGCCCTCTTGGACCCAAGGCATGGAGGATCAGCAGGTGCACACCCAGGGACATCCACCGAGGTGACTCCGGGAGTATCCGGCCCATCCGATTCCCTTCTTCCTGTGATCCCCACAGCATCAAGGCTGAAGGCCGAGGAAGGTGCTACTGCCACACTGCAGTGCCCTGAAAGCAGGCCGGGGCCCTCCAAGTCTCTGCCCTCCGGAGATTGCCCACCAAGGTCATCGCAGACAGGGCGTAGCAGTCAGCTGGCTACCTCCACCTCCACTGTCCACTGTGGATGTGGGGAGAGCACCAATGCATAGTGGCAGGGTTAGGAAGGTTAAGAAAATGTAATTGCATAGTGTGGGCGCAGGTGTTAATCACTTTTACATAATTCACGATTGTAAATAAACTCCCAAGAATGTCTCCTTATCTATGGTTCCTTCTTATGATGAGCAGTGTTCATGTCATTCATATGTAAAACCTTGGTTCCTGCACAAGCTGAAGGCAAGTGTCTCAGTCCAGGGCTTCTTCCCTGTGCAGTGTGTAACCTTCAGAGCAAAGTGATGGTCCAACTTCACAGTCACTCGACACATCAATGATGCCTGCACCTTGATGTGCCTTGTCATTGCTGCCAGAATGTCATGGGCAGGCGTTCACAGTTCCATGAGTTTCTCTGTGTGCTTTCAGCACTTTTGAGGCGGGGCTGGCCCCCCCCCATCTCTTCAGCATCTGTCAATCTGGTAACGCTGTGCTCCTGAAGGGGACAGGTGATGAAGGCTGCCAGAGGATCAAGTGCTATTAAGGTATCACCACGATGATCTCGATGATATGACCCTGTTCACAGAGCACAAGCGATCTGCCATCACCCTGATGTTCACATAGGTAATGTGAAGATCTATGGAGTGTCCTCACTGCATGTTGTCATCAGCCTCCTGGAATCTTGCATCTATTAGGGCCTGCACTGAGTGTCTATGACATGAGCCTGATCACAGACGGTATGTGCACTACCATCAGTCAGACAGGTGTCAGACTTTCACAGATGCAATGTGAAGATGTCAGGCATGTGTTCATTGAATCTTGTCATCATCCTTCACAAATCTTGTGGTTATCAGGGCTTCACGCACACACCGGCCTCGTCTGGCCAATGTGATGGCCTCATTGCCGGCATCCTTGACTTCGAGGGCCTCATCACCCTCATCCCCTTCGACATCCTCCTCATTGGAGGAGACGTGCAGCTCTTGCATCTTATCTTCAGACAAGTCCTCCCCACGTTGCAGCATCAGGTTGTGTAGCGTGCAGCAAGCTACGATAATGCATGACACCATCCAGGGTCTGCACTGCAATGCTCCACCAGACCTGTCGAGGCAC
Organism: Cetorhinus maximus; assembly: GCF_964194155.1. Taxonomy (NCBI): domain Eukaryota; kingdom Metazoa; phylum Chordata; class Chondrichthyes; order Lamniformes; family Cetorhinidae; genus Cetorhinus; species Cetorhinus maximus. Next base: position 42,678,793 of record NC_135890.1, on the reverse strand, counting down.
CGGAACCTCATTTTTAAGATGCCATCGTGTGCTCCACCAAAGTCCAGGTTACGGCATGAGCCTTGTTGTACCATCTCTCTGCAGCAGTCTTAGGTCGCTGCACAGGTGTTATCAGCCACATCGTCTTTGGGTCGCCCTTGTCCCTGAGGAGCCAACCCTGCAGCCGCTGTGGACCCTGAAAGATGTCAGGGATCTGAGACCTGTTGAGGATATAGGAGTCGCGGATGCTCCTGGGGTATTGTGTGCAGACCTGCATGATGCATTTGTTCAGGTTGAAGACCAGCTGAACATTCAGCAAATGGAAGCCCTTGCAGTTCACATACTGGACTGCTTGTTGCCATGGAGATCTGAGCACCACGTGAGTGCAGTCAATGGAACCTTGTAGCTGTGAAAAACCAGAGTCACCGCAAATCCCAGTGCTCTTGCTTCCTGGCTTGCTTGATCCCGGTTGAAATGCACAAAGTTCTGTGCCTTTGCGAAGATGGCGTCCATGATCTCCTGGATGCGCTTGTGGGTAGAGGCTAGTGGGATCCCGCACAGGTCACTTGTGGAGCCCAGGAAGGAGCCATTGGTGTAAAAATTGAGCACCATGGTCACCTTAACTGCCACTGGCAGTAGGAGACCTCCAAGTCCCTGTGGCGCCAAATCCTGCAGAAGGTGGCTTAGGTATGAGTGACCAGTTTCCTAGACTTGTGCAGTCTTCATTGACACTGGTTCTCGATCATCTGCAGGAATGACAAATGCCATCTATTATCACTGGGTCTAGCAAGGCACCCACGAGTGATGGCTCGCTGTGGATCTTCAGCTGCATCCGGAGAAGACCCTCTGCCCTTCATCTTGAGGGTGGTGCTCCTCCCTTTGCCGAGCCAGGTGCCTCTGTTGCAATCTTCTTCTCTGCTCCCTGCAAGCCATGAAGCATACAGCTAGATTGCCAAGCTCCATGATCCTGATGTTTTCCTCCTGCAGGATCAAAGAGATAGAGACGCATGGGTTAGCATATGTCTCCTAAGGACCTCTTTTGGTTAAGTCTCCAGCTCTGGCTGCGTCTCAAGGGCCCTTCACACATGCTGGAGAGTGCTGGCCACCATTTAGAAGGCCAGTGTGTAGTGCACTTCATGGCTGTCCGAAACCCCACCTCCACCTCACTTCACCTGACTGATTGGTGGCGGCTACAACCACTCGACTACATGCTGTACTCTCAGTTCAGGCGCAGTCTTTATTCTAACCCGCAACGTAAGGCTGAGCTGATACCTTGAACCACGTGGGTAATGGTCCAAACCTGAATAAATACATTGTAAGGGGCTGTAAGCACCTCCATCAGTGACTGTTCCATTTCCACCTTTCACAAGGGGATTCTACAACTTGCCCAGTCATCCAATTGTTCTGCAGCCCCCTAAAACGCACATTAATTTGCAGTCTGCACCAAAGGGATGAAAAGTTCTGGAGCATTTGGTGGCACTTTCATGCTTTTGGTTGCTTGAGTGGGCAGAAATGCTTCAGAGGCCCGACTCCGAGCAGGTCATTGGAGCTGTTGCTGAGCAGCCTTAGCTGCGGAGGTGGGGGTATTATTCTGGCATGCGGGCACAAATGCATTAAAGTTTAGTTCCCGACATTGGACGGTGAGAAACACGGCCTGCCATTGACAGGGGGAGGGGGCAATCGCATCTTGGATTTACAGTGAGCAATGCGACTAGGGCCATCTCGCGATATTTTCCACTCATGCTGCCAAACACACCACCGCAAACAGGAGTGGAAAATTCCAGCTTATGTCTCCAGGTTTGAAATATAACAAAGCGAAGATGACAAGGGCAGTTATCGACAAGTTCAGTGTGAAAGACAACCATCTACTTTCTATTGTGCATCAATTGGCTGTAAATCATGTGACAGCCATTCTTCTCCGATACTAAAACCCTTTTATCTCAAAATCCAGATAAACCTGTGCAATTTGCAGAATAACATGAACAAGACCACAACTGCAGGGAAAGGCTATGGCACCTTTGTCTTTCAAGAAACGCAAGGCTTACAAGTCTTTTTAAAAGCCTCCTCAACCTGATTCAAAAAGCTCCGAGCTCACCTGTAAAGAACTTGGACTTCCAGGTATAACAGCCATAAATACCTATCTACATGACCTGTTGAACAGTCTTCACTTTGTAGGAACCCTGAAGCTAATCCAGATCTGACCCCAGCCATCTAAACTTATGTGAACTACAATTCCGGAGTGGGGAAACCCTCTGTTCCTTTCAAAGAGACATGAACTGTTAACTATTCTGTTGATTTAATACTTGTAAAGTGCACTACCTTCTTTCATTGTAGCTTTCTTGAGTGAGTGATGTGTGACTGACGTAGCATGTAGATTTTTTGGGGGGAACGTGCAAATAAATAATCCTCTTTGTTTAAAGGACTGCTATTGGTGACTTTGACCACATTAATGGGGGCTTGGGAGCACACATAGCTTTTCAAAAATCAACCACACTGATTACAGATAGACTGGAAGGGAATTGGGGGTTCCAGTTTATCTCTCCTCCCAAGTCCATAACAATAAGTAACAGCCATAATAGCAGCATTGTGAAGATGGTGTCTTACAATTCACTCAGGGAGTCCAAGTTGCTGTGGCAACATGCACTTTTACATGCATTATGTAGTTTTCTTTATCCTTTCATGGGATGTGGGCATCACTGGCAAGGTCAGTAGGTTGCCCATCCCTTATTGCCCTTGAACTGAGTGGCTTGCTAGGCCATTTCAGAGTCAACCACATTATTGTGGGTCTGGAGTCACATGTAGGCCAGACCAGATAAGGATGGCAGATTTCCTTCCCTAAAGGATATTTGTGAACCAGATGGGTTTTTCTAACAATCAATCATAGTTTCACAGTCACCATAACTGAATTTTCTAAATTACATTAGCTGCCATGGTGGGATTTGAACCTGTGTCCCCCAAGTATGAGCCTGGGCCTGGATTACTAGTTCAGTGATATTACCACTATACCACCATGTCCCCACCTGGGGAACTAGATTGTCTGGAGCTATGGATAGTGATGGTAGAGGCTCCAATATTCTTTCCATCACATGGCTGACCAGGAATCTCTCCCACTCTTATCGCCTACTATTGGCATGTGTTGGAAGGATTTTTAGGTTGCTACTCAACCTGCTTGCCAGCGTTATGAATGCAACTTCCTTGGCCATCAAGTCCTGGGGTGGGACTTCAACTCAGAGCTTCTGGGTCAGAGACAGGGAAGTTACCCACTTCACCACAAGACCTCCATAATAGTAGAATAGCAGAATGTTATTGTTATTATTTTCACTTTTTATGTTTCTTTATTATTTTGGTGCTTTATTATCTTTACACATGGGGTTGTTTCACATTGTTTAGGTAACAGGAATACTAGATAGTGCCATTGAGCAATACACTATTTTACTCCTCTCAGTACAACAGCTGAATTTGGCTAAACTGTTCCAAATCTGTCCACCGCCATTTGGAGGATGCCACACTAAAGGGGCTTGGATAATCTTGTGGTACAACCTTGATTTTCAGTATTTCCTCCAGGGTCAACAAGTTCCCAGCACAGAACTTCTCAAAATACAAATTAGCATTAAATTATCATCACTGCCTATTCAGGCTTTCAGCACATTCTACACTGAAATTTTAGTTCTCCATCTTATTTCCACTCTGACATCTCTGTCCTTAAGGTTGCCATGCCTGCTGAATTTTTCCATCATTTTCCACTTTCACTTCAGCACATAACCCAGGCTGACACTTCAGTGCAGTACTGAGGGAGTTGACACCTTTCAGATGAAATGTGAATGCCTCGGTGAATGCCAAAGATCCCATGCCACTAAGTAGTGCTTACGTGTTCTACAAAAACGACACTGGGAGTTCTCCCAATGCCCTTGCCAAAAAAAATACAGATCAACTGGTCATTTAGCTCATTGCTGTTTGGGACACCTTGTTGAGCGCAATTTGAATGCAGAATTTGTCTACATAACAGTGGTAACATTTTAAAAGTATTCATTAGCTGTGAAGTGCCTTAAGATGTCCTGTGGATGTGAGAAGTGTTATGTAAATGGAAAAACCTTCCTACTTTATCAAAAGAAGCATGTGGAAGAGTATAAAATGGCAATTTGTTTGAATGTAATCTGAGAAACTGGCAAAAAATGTCCAATGTAATAACAAAAGAATCACCAATATTTTGAAGGGTAAAATTTCAGATGTCCACACTGTAGGCAAGGTGATCACCAAGAGGACAGCCATACCTCCAATCATGGATTAGGACAGAGATTTTGCAAGGATGGATAATTTTTATGTTAACATCAGCCTCTGTGATTTTAATAAGGATAAACAGGCAGTAGCTGAGGGTGAAAGGAGTCATAAGAATATGGAAGATGGAATGGTGAACTGTGTAGAGGAGCTGGAATACAGTATGGTTACACATGATTTGTCTCTAATAGGCAATGAGTAAATTAATTTGTGACAGTGGATGTGTCATTCTTATTTAAACCTTATATTGGTTGGTGACACTGGTTATTATTAATAATGATAAATTCTCAATCAAGTTTTACAATATAAGCAATACATATAAAAGCACTTACCACATATGTTTCTCCAGTTGAAATACGTACAACAGTTCCATTGTAAGAAATAGTTAGGCCTTTTGGACAAGACTTCTTAATGAAGGGGAAGCAAAAATAGTTATCTACCAGAACTGAGAAATGGTATCTTGGAACTCGTTCTTCCACAAGGGTGTAGGTGCAGTTCTCAAAGAAGTCATACCATAGACCATCAAATGTGCGATAGTGTGGGTCTCCCCATATTTCACATTCACCTAAAATTACATCAAAACAGAACTTCAGATAACTATCAGTGCTATTGGGTGGCATTTCTGCCCATGATCTACCCTGTCTATTTTTCATATCTACTGATTTCAATTGAAAGGAAAATTGGCTAGGATGTATCATAAAAAAATCAATCCAATATTGCCTGTTTCATGACCCAGACAAAGTTGAAAATTGTCTTCATCGTTTCAAACAATATCAATGTGACATTTGAACAGGTCAGAGATACTAACAGTCACATTCCCATTTCTCACAACATCCGTTTGCAGTGCGAATTTTCACAGGCTCGATGTTGTTGTTACATGTTGGTTTAATCAATGCTGGACAGACAATGGGTTCCATTTTAAACATGTCTCCTTTGATACAAGTAAACGCAGTGCAGTTTTCCTTCCATGTTTCACCGCACTGGGAAAAGAATCAAAAATAAATTCATTCAATAAATAAATCTGTTAAAATTTTGACCTGTTTAATCAGGCAAATTTATGAACATAAAGGTAATTAATATTTAAATGCTGGCAATTTAAAAAGTCAATCATCATTTCATGAGAATTGAAGAAGTAGCTTCTCTGAATCTGTAAACAGACAAATATTAGGTTTCCAGAAATTCGCAGGTACCTATATTTAAATTATTTGTTTTTCCTATATCAATCAACATGTGCAGTTTTACTGGAACAACATATTGCCTAACCTGAGTAACAACCCAAAAATGTAACAATGTAAAACTAACATAGAGGCCTGAATTTTCCCATCGGCGATTTGGAGGCCGGGCCCGCTCGCCGACGGGAAAATGACGCGGGATGACATCGGGAGGAACACCCGACGTCATCCTGGTCCAATTAAATATTGAGGAAGGCGGGCAGACAGCGAAATCAGCTGTCCGCCTGCCGACCAGTCAATGGCCAATTAAGGCCGTTGACAGGATAATTAAGGTAGTTAAAGGCCCTGCCCGTCCAACCTTAAGGCTGGCGGGCAGGCCAGGAGCCCCAGCGGGTAATAGAAAAAACATAAAACCTCATCCACTGGCGGGATGAGGTTTCATGTCCGCTTTAAAAATGTTTAATGAATTTTATGTGATATTTATTAACATGTCCCATCTCGTGTGACATTGTCACATGAGGGGGACATGTTAATAATTTTTTTATTTTTCTATTTTTAAGTTTGTAAAACTTTCACTGATCTCCCTGAGACAGCACTTAGTCTCAGGGAGCAGTGCGCTCTTTCTTTGACAGATGGGGAATCCCTCCTCCCTCCTCCCCCGCACAAGAAGCACATAGCGCTTTCCGTCGGGCAGGCTACTGGGCAGGCCTTAATTGGCCCACCCATTTAAAATGGCAGCGGGGCCCCGCTTCAGCAGCGGAGTTCGGCTGCCCGCCCGCCGCCGAGCCAGTGGGGCCTGCCCACCAACCTAGGGCAAAATTCTGCCCAGAGTGAAAAGAATGTTACATTAGAGAAGGAGGTCACCATAGCTATGCCAGCTCCTTAAAAAAGCTAGCTAATTAGTCCCATCCCCCCTGTTTTTTCCCCATTGCCCAGCAAATATCTCTTTTCAAGTACAAAACCAATTCCTCTTTGAAAATTGCTACTAAATCTGTTTCACCTTTTCAGGCAGTGCATTCCAGATCATAAACAGCTCGCTAAGTAAATAAAGAAATTCTCATTTCCCTGCTGGATGATTTGTCAATTGTCTTAAATCTGTGTCCATTGGCTACTGACCCTCCTACCAACAGAAGTAGTTACTGCGTATTTAGCCTATCAGCACCCCTCATAATTTTGAACATCTTTATTAAGTCTTCCCTTAATCTTTTCTGCTCTTTGTAGGCAGCCTCTCCAGTCTCCCCACAAACGGAGACCCTCAGCCCTTGTACCATTCTGGTAAATCTCCTCTGCACCTTCTCAAAGGCTTAGACATCCTTCCTAAAATGTCACATCCACAATACTCTAGCTGCGGTCTAACCAGTGCTTTTAAATAATAACTTGCTTGCTTATGTACTCAATGCCTCCATTTATAAGGCCAAGAATCCTCTGTGCTTTTTTTTAAACAGCCTTATCAACGTGTCCAGTCACCTTCAAAGATTTGTGTATGTGAACCTCCAGGGCCTTTCTGTTCCTGTACCTTTTTAACACCATTTAACTTTTATTGCTCATCTTCATCTTTCCTTCCAAAGTGCATCACTACATGTCACACTGGTGGAGGAAAAAAATCACGTGGCACAGATATAAACTCAATAGTTGTTCAGGAAAGGAAACTGAGTGTAGCAATTATGGTTTTATTTAGTGTGTAATGTACCTTTAAGAATAATGCTTGTTAAGGAAGATCACATGATCTATAGTAACCAATAGGAGTGCAGTGCAGGCTACCTCAGTAGTTAGTAATATAGAGATAGAGTTGGAGTTGAAAGCACACATGTAGTAGTTGCTGAGTACCTTATAAATAAATGTAAAGTTTCCACCAAAGAGGTGTCAGCGGATCAACCCTATCAATAGTACCAACTCAGCCACTAATCACAATACTGAGAGAAGAGGAAAGCAAGGCTTCAAAGCATGCAGAAATGTGAGCAGAATTTTAACTGGCATGGGGAGGCAGGTTTGGGCGCAGCCAGGGAGTTAAGTACCCTGAAAAATTGATGCTGGGTTGGGATCTAGATTTTACTGGGTGGGATTGAAGGTGAGTGGGAAATCTCCTTGGATCTGTCAGATAAGGTAATTAAAGTACTTAAAAAGCTGACCAAGAATTGTTTTAACCCTCAACTTTGGATTTAGCGACCAGGGCACCCATTTCCCGACCTGTTAGCAACTAGCCAGAGGCACTGAGGTGAGTGCACAGTAGGGAAAGTTTCTTCAGTAAAACTGGAGAGCCTTTGATCAGTGAAACTGAAGAGTTCCAGCTGCTGCTGTCCAAAGCGCTTCTTGCAGAGAGTATTATTACTGCTTGGTAAATGATTACCAACTTCTTGGAAGACACTTCCTCTGTCTAGCACTTCATTCAGCTTCAGCTGCACTTCCCTGCTGTCAGCCTTCACCACAGCATTGAAGCAGCTTACGCAGCTGCATTATGCATCTCTGATTTGGGACAAGCACAGAAGCCACACCACCGCCAACAACACCAGCAGCAGCAGAAGCAACACCAGCAATGGCATCTTCTCCAGCTGCCTTTTCCTCAGCTGCATGCCGCTCCACAGGACAGAGGGGGTGGACACTGAGATCCCATCATTCCAGCAGAGACCATTGATAAAATTCCACCCATGAAATTGTGGGAAAGTAGACGCAATTAGACAGGAAGAAATATTAGAAATTAAATATACAACATGAGACAGAAAAGAACGATCTCCGATAGAAAGGTGCAGATTTAGAGACAAAAAAGAATAAGTTGGGAGAGAAAAAAGGTTAGGAATAAAATATAATTTTAATGGTTCTTATTTGACTTTTCTTAGTTGACTTTTTGTAATGTTTAATATCTTTGGTTTGCTCTGATTTGGTACAAGAGTTAGTTGGTGATCTTATGCTACATTGTGGTAAACTGCTAATGTGGAAATGAGGAATTAGCAATGCACATAGTTATTATACCACTAAGTATGAAAGTAGAATTTATAAAATCACACAAATATTTTAAAGGGAATGTTATGGGATAAATTTTGTTTTCTGCTACTGTATCACAGGTGAAGCTTCCACATGACCAAACTGAACAAAATTCATTGAATTGCCTTGTGCTGTATCTAGTTGGTGTCTCATGGATGCAGTAATACTGACAATCTGGACATCATTTACAGGTGCCATTCTTGGTAAGGATCCTTGAGCGTATATCAGACATTCCAACATTCATGGTTTAATTATGTGCAATTATTAAGAATACACACTGACATTTCTAATGTGTGCTTCCAACAGGTGAGCCTTATAACACCTTATCTTATCAGAAACTTTCATATAATTAATTGTGACTATTTTCTGTAGAGAAATTCCATTGCCATTAGATAATTTCCCAATTAAAAACCTGTGAGCTCTTTGAAATATTCTAGGTGACCAAAATGATGAAAGCTGCTGAACTATGTGAATAACTCGTGTTCATTCAATACATTATTAATGTTACAAGAATTGAGTCAAATTTGCTTACCTTCTTTGGTGGATTTGTAAGGCAGTGACATGACTCTAGACCTCCCCATGTGACAGGAATTATTGGGGGCTCATAGATCGTAGACTTTACTATAGGTATAGCGGTTGTGGATGTAATTTGTGTTGTTAGTTTTGGCTCACAGCACACTCTAATTCTATAGTCCAAACACATGAGGTGCTTCTTGGGCGACTGTTCATTATAATCGCAAATCAATCCTTTGTCAATATCACAAGTCACGTTATCCTTTGTTTCACTTATTGGTCGATGTGGGAACTTGACAGCTTCACAATCAATGTCACTTATTTGATACGGGAAGTAAGGACACAGTTTATAGCGAATTGGCTCCAATAACTCAGAATCTCCTTTGTTCTGAATGGATGGTGTGTTTTCATTAAACCAGGGTGACCATACACCATTGCAAAATAGTTCTGTGAAATAAAAGGAGCCAAGCTTTTTACCTTAGTCATAAACAAGTAAACGTTTGATCAAAAATTCAGATAGATGTTGGGTGACACAATGAGATAGAACGCTGGCCTTTCATGTCTAGAGCCTGTTTTTGAATTTGGCCATACCGAGGTGGAAGAAGGCCTCATTCCTCTATGTCAGTAAGGATCCTGTGTTAATGAGTGTGGGTATAATCAACGCAGTTCTTAATGGGTGTAAGTTCACAGTACAAAACTGTTCAGTACGAACTGATAATAAACTGGCAATCATATTCAGACATGCCATGAGAATAATATATGCAGGAAGCAGAAGCTTCAAATTGCTAATGCAGGTAGTACTCCTCTTAGACTAGAACATTGGCACTTTGCTAGAGTGGAGTGGAGGGTAATTTACTCTGCATCTACCTCTTCTATCTTCAATCTGGGAATACTTCCTGTCAAAAAAAGCTAAATCCCTGAATTTAATTCTGATTGGATTTTGAACAGATGGGTGGTGTGCTGAGTTTGTAAACTCACTCACAGTTACAGAATGAGACTCAGGTTATGTTAACCCAAAGTTTCATTGTCATGCTGCTGATTCACTTCCTGCCTGGAATGAGGAGGAACTGACCCCTCCTCTAAAATCTGCCTGCCCATTCCATTGGACTTAGTATTTTTGTGGTCAGCTCATTTTCATTATTATTCATAGCACCTTGTGAAACTTTGGCTTTGTGCAGAGTGTAATCACAAGTTGATAAGGACAGTTATTAATCAGAAAATGGCACTGTCAATGAAATTTAAAGAGACATCATCACTTTAAGTGTTGGCATGGGAAAGAGGCACAACACCAGTTTTCTCGTATGCTAATGCAATTTTACTTAAGCTGATCATATTTAATTGGCTAATGACTCGAATTTCAGTGAAAGTTCTGGTCATACATGACATATTAGTTGTTACCTGTAGTGGTGGCCCTGATAGGCCGGCTTGTGGTTGTTGTCACTGTTGTATATCTTCCTAAATAAAATGCCAAAGAATTAAATGACCAATGCTGTGGGCATAACAAAGGAAAATCAAGCATTCAAATCTGTAGCTTAATGCACATGATAAAACTTATCAAAAACTTCACTGAAATGCCATATGAGGTGAAAAGATAAACACATTTTATTGCATTTACTTCTGTATTTGAACCTTTATGGCCTCTGATATTGTAAAATGGCTGCCTCTGCTCAGGCACGCTCCCTCTAGTTCAAAACTGCCATTCTCCAGGTCCTCAATAGATTTCTTCAAATTGAACATGGGGCAAAGCAAAGTCATTGGGCAGAATTTAAAACCCTTCCCCGAGGCGAGTTTGATGGTGGGGGGGATTTAATTGGGCGGGAGGATAATGCTTGGAAGCCCCACTGCCTTCCCATCTCTGCCCTGGTTATGTGCTTCTTTTTAAATTGCCAAAACGCATACATTTTGAAAACAGCCAATGAAATATATTTTGCAACAAAGCCGAAAAAGATGTTTCTAATTGAATCGCGTACCCTCTATTGGGTAATGTCTTGAACAAGGTGAGCAATTGTTCCAACAATATGGGATATTATTTCTATGAGTAAAGCTGTATTTTATGTACCCAGAGTACATCATAGAAGAATTAAAGAAACCAATACCTAGTGAAATTTCAGTCAAAAATGTTTCAAATAAAAAGCCATTGTTTACCAGGTGTGGTGAAAGGTTCAGTTGCGGGTATTGTCACGGCCTTTGTGGTAGATTCTGTGTAAGAATGGAAACACTGAAATTAGAATAACAAATACAAATAATCCAGAAGGAAACCATGAATTTATTTCCATGATCGGCAAAGCCTGTACTCAAGCAAGCTCTAAAAGAAAACATTAACCTGTATTTTGGGGTAAGTGGTGAAGGAACAGCGCTCATCATTGATCAAGTTAACAGCTGCCCACAGACTTTGTGAGACTTTAAGCATCAACTTGGGGCTGTATTTAATCCAGGCAATAGGGGTCTCACCCACTGACTCAACAGCCGGTGAAAACCCCGTGTTGCTCAATCAGCCACATTCTGCAGCTGCTGCCACATCCATCTTGCATAGCTTCCTCATCCATCTGGTTGGCTGGGTGCAGCTGCCATCCTCTCCCTCCTTCTCCTGAGTTTCTCCTCACTGCAGAATCCACCTCCAGAGTGCACAATTCCCATGGTTCAAGGTTGTCACTAGAAAACTTGCCTTCTAAGGCTCAACTCTGTCTGACGGCTATCCAAGGGAACCTTTGCTTCTAACACCCACCCTTTTGGAGTTAGCTCAATGGAAAGTCTCCAAAATAGCAATGCTCCACAACCCGGGACAGTTGCTGGAGTGTTAACTGTTGCCTCCAACTTCTCTCACATTAGGACACACTGTGAAGCTTTTTAAACACACTGTGCCAGCCCTACTCACCTGGTGAGATTTGCACCTGTTCGTTCTGCTTGTGCAGGTGAATTGGACCTTTAATTACTTCAACAAGCCAATGAGACAATTTTTCCAGAACATGAGCGCGTTTTGTAGCCTGTTTGCCCCCTTGCCCCCTGTAAAGTGGCCGACTGGTTTCATGACGTCTGAATTCTGATCCCACATCATGATGCCAAATTTAACAGGTTGGTTGTTAGGGGAGGGTGGAAACGCCCACCTAATTGGCCATAGTGCAATCCAGCCCCATTTAATGAAAATTCAGGTCATTTTAAAACCCAGTCTGACTGTTTTTCACTGTTCTTAGCCCAGGTGCAGATACTCAACAAAAAAACGATAAGAACTACACCTGAGCTCAGAACAGGGGAGGCGGTGACATAGTGGGATTGTCACTGGCCTAGTAATCCTGAGACCCATGGTAATGCTCTGGGGATCCGGGTTCGAATCCCACCAGATGATGGAATTTCAATTGAATAAAAATTTGACGATCCTTACCTGGTCTGGTCTACATGTGACTCCAGACCCACAGCAATGTAGTTGACTCTTAATGCCCTCTGAAATGGCCTAGCAAGCCACTCAGCTGTATCAAACAGCTAAAAAGCCAATAAAAAGAAATGAAACCGGCAGACCAACCGGAAAGGACAACGGCAAAATCAGCCCTGTTGACCCTGAAAGTCGCCCTTACTAACATCTGGGAACTTGTGCCAAAATTGGGAAAGCTGCCTCACAGACAAATCAGGCAACAGCCTATCGTAATCATACTCACAGAATCATATCTTACAGATCAAGTCCCAGACACCACCATCACCATCCCTGGGTTTGTCTTGTCCCACCGGCAAGACAGGCCCAGCAGGGGTGGCAGCACAGTGGTATCCAGTCAGGAGGGAGTTGCCCTGGTAGTCCTCAACATCGACTCCGGACCCCATGAAGTCTTATGGCATCAGGTCAAACATGGGCAAGGAAACCTCCTGCTGGTTGCCACCGCCTCCCCTCAGTTGATGAATCAGTGCTCCTCCATGTTGAACACAACTTGGAGGAAGCACTAAGGGTAGCAAGGGCGCAGAATGTACTCTGGGTGGGGGACTTCATTGTCCATCACCAACAGTGGCTCGGTAGCAACACCGCTGACCGAGCCCTAAATGACATAGCAGCTAGACTGGGTCTGTGGCAGGTGATGAGGGAACCAACAAGAGAGAAAAATGTACTTGACCTCATCCTCACCAACCTGCCTGCCTGTCCATGGCAGTATTGGTAGCAGTGACCACAGCACAGTCCTTGTGGAGAAGAGGTCCCATCTTCACATTGAGGATACCCTCCATCGTGTTGTGCAACACCACCACCATGTTAAATGGCATAAATTTTGAACATATCTAGCAACTCAAGGCACTGTGGGCCAGAATTGCACTCAACCACAATCTGTAACCTCATGGCCAGCACATACCCCACTCTACCATTACCATCAAGCAGGGGATCAACCCTGGTTCAAAGAAGAGTGCAGGAGGGCATGCCAGGAGCAGCACCAGGCACACCTAAAAATGGGGTGTCAACCTGGTGATACAGGACTACTTGCGTGCCAAGCAGCAAGCGATAGACAGAGCTAAGTGATTCCACAACCAACGGATCAGATCTTAGTTCTGCAGTCCTGCCACATCCAATCGTGAATGTTGGTGGACATTTAAACAACTCACTGGAGGAGGCGACTCCACAAATATCCCCATCCTCAATGATGGAGGAGCCCAGCACATCAGTGCAAAAGAAAAGGTTGAAGCATTTGCTACAATCTTCAGCCAGAAGTGCTAATTCAATTCACTCCACATAATACGAGGAAATGATTAAAGGCACCGGATACTGTAAAGGCTATGGGCGCTGATAATATTCCGGCAATAGTACTGAAGGCTTGTGCTCCAGAATTTACTGCGCCCCTAGTCAAACTGTTCCAGTACAGCTACAACACTGGCATCTACCTGGCTAAGTGGAAAATTGCCCAGGTATGTCCTTTACACACACAGCAGGACAAATCCAACATGGCCAATTACTGCCCCATCAGTCTTCTCTCGAGCATCAGTAAAGTAATGGAAGGGGTCATCAACACTGCTATCAAGCGGCACTTGTTTAGCAAGAACCTGCTCATTGATGCTCAGTTTGTGTTCCACCAGGGCCATTCAGCTCCTGACCACATTACAGCCTTCATTTAAACATAGACAAAAGAGCTGAACTCCAGAGGTGAGCTGAGAGTGACTGCCCTTGACATTAAGGCAGCATTTGACCAAGGGTGACATCAAGGAACCTGAGCAAAGCTGGAGTCAATGGGAATCAGGGGGGAAACTCTCCGTTGGTTTGAGTCATACCTAGCACCATGACCGATGGTGGTGGTTGTTGGAGGTCAATCATCTCAGTTCCAGGACATCACTGCAGGAGTTCCTCAGGTTAGTGTCCTAGGCCCAACCAACTTCAGCTGCTTCATCAATGACCTTCCTTCCATCATAAGGTCAGAAGTGGGGATGTTTGCTGATGATTGCACAATGTTCAGCACCGTTCGTGACTCCTCAGTTACTGAAGTAGTCCAAATCCAAATGCAGCAAGACCTGGACAATATCCAGTATTGGGCTGACAAGTTGCAAGTAACATTCGTGCCACACAAGTGCCAGGCAATGACCATCTCCAACAAGAGGGAATCCAACATTCGCCCCTTGACATTCAATGGCATTACCATCGCTGAATCTCCCACTATCAACATCCTGGGGTTACCATTGACCAGAACGTAACTGGAGTAGCCATATAAATACTGTAGCTACAAGAGCAGGTCAGAAGCTAGGAATCCTGCGATGAGTAACTCACCTCCTGACTCCCCAAAACCTGTCCACCATCTACAAAGCACAACTCAGGGGTGTGATAGAATACTCCCCGCTTGCCTGAACGAGTGCAGTTCCAACAACACTCAGGTAGCTCTACACCATCCAGGACAAAGCAGTCCGCTTGATTGGCACCCCTTCCACAAACATTCACTCCCTCCACCACCGACTAAAAGTAGCAACAGTGTGTACCATTTACAAGATGCACAGCAGAAATTCACCAAGGCTCCTTAGACAGCACCTTCTAAACCCACAACCGCTACCATCTAGAAGGACAAGGGCAGCAGGTACATGGGAACACCACCACCTGTAAGTTCCCCTCCAAATCATTCACCATCCTGACTTGGAAATATATTGCCGTTCCTTCACTGTTGCTGGGTCAAAATCCCAGAACCCCTTCTCCAACAGCACTGTGAATATACCTACACCACAGGGACTGCAGCGGTTCAAGAAGGCAGCTCAGCACCACCTTCTTAAGAGCAATTATGGATGGACAATAAATGCTAGCCTAGCCAGTGATGCCCACATCCAATAAATGAAGAAAAAAAAGCAATGAGAAATAGTTGGATAGGGACATGCAATTTGTAAAACCGTTGACACTTACCAGGTGTGTAACTAGTGGCAGATGTAGTTATAGTCGTTGTCTGTATTGCTGGTGTAGTTTCTATGGAGCAGGAAAGGATTTCAATCTGTTACATTGCATACCGAAGCTCGTCTGTATCAGGTATAAACACATACTTGGCCATTGCATGTAGCTAGACAGAAAAATTGCAAAAATTTATGCACTTCTATCTTAGTCTTTTCAATATTATTTTAGCAGAGAGGCAATACAACTATTTAATGATCCTTACATGAAGCACATCAATTCCATAATTATAAGCGATGCTGGAATTGTCATGCAGGCTTGATCATGAGATAATGTAAACATTTGCTTTTAGTGGAAAGTGGAGCATCTTACAATGGACTGATCTATAGTTACCTCATCTATCAATATAAACAGTGGCTCTGAAAATACTCAGGCAGCAATTATACAAGGGTCACAAAGGAACTGGTTGATGTACTGTAATTAGATTTTCAGAAGGCATTTGATAAGGTGTCACATCAAAGGTAATTATTGATAATAAAAGCTCCTGGTTTAGGGGGTAACATTTTGGCATGGATAGAAGATTGGCTAGGTAACAGGAAACATAGAGTAGGCATAAATGAGTCATTTTCTAGTTGGCAAGATGTAACAAGTGGTGAGCCACAAGGATTAGTGCTGAGGCCTCAACTTTTTTACAATTCATATAAGTACTTGGATGAACGGACAAAAGGTATGGTTGCTAAATTTGCTGATGATACAAAGATGGAAAAGAAAGTAAGTTGTAAAGAGGACATAAGGAGGCTACAAAGGGATATAGATATGTTAAATGAGTGGGCAAATTTCTGGCAATTTTTAAAAATTCATTCATGGGATGTGGGCTTCACATGCTGGGCCAGCATTTATTGCCCATCCCTAGTTACCCTTGAGAAGGTGGTGGTGAGCTGCCTTCTTGAACCACTGCAGCCCACGTGGTGTAGGTACACCCACAGTGCTGTTAGGGAGAGAGTTCCAGGATTTTGACCCAGCGACAGTGAAGGAACTGCGATATATTTCCCGGTCAGGATGGTGAGTCACTTGGAAGGGAACTTCCAGATGGTGGTGTTCCCATCTATCTGCTGCCCTTGTCCTTCTAGGTCGTAGTGGTTGTGGGTTTGGAAGGTGCTGTCAAAAGAGCCTTGGTGAGCTTGCTTCACTGCATCTTGTAGATGGTACACACTGTTGCCACTGTGCATTGGCGGTGAATGTTTAAGGTGGTGGATGGGGTGCCAATCCAGTGGACTGCTTTGTCCTGGATGGTTTTGAGCTTCTGGAGTGTTGTTGGAGCTGCACTCATCTGGACAAGTGAAGAGTGTTCCATCACACTCATGACTTGTGTCTTGTCAATGGTGGACAGGCTTTGGGCAATCAGGATGTGAGGCACTCTCCACAGAAATCCCAGATTCTGCCCTGCTCTTGTAGCCACAGTATTTATATGATTTGTCCAGTTCAGTTTCTGGTCAATGTCAACCCCCAGGATATTGATAGTGGAGAATCCAGCAATGGTAGTGCCAGTGAATGTCAAGGGGAGATGGTTGGATTCTCTCTTATTGGAGATGGTCATTGCCTGGCACTTGTGTGGCACAAATGTTACTTGGCGCTTATCAACCCAAGCCTGAATCTTGTCAAGTCTTGCTGTATATGGGCACAAACTACTTCAGTATCTGAGAAGTCACGAATGGTGATTAACATTGCGCGATCATCAGCAAATATCCCCAGTTCTGACCTTATGATGGAAGGTCATTGATGAAGCAGCTGAAGGTGGTTGGGCCTAGGGCACTACCCTGAGGAACTCCTGCAGTGATTTCCTGGGATTGAGATGATTTACCTCCAATAACCACAACCACCGGTCATGGTGCTAGGTATGATTCCAACCAGTGGAGAGTTTTCCCCCTGATTCCCATTGACTCCAATTTTGCTAGTGCTCCCTGATGCCACACTCAGTCAAATGCTGCCTCAGTGTCAAGGGCAGTCACTCTCACCTCACCTCTTGAGTTCAGCTTTTTGGTCCATGTTTGACCAAGGCTGTAATGAGGTCAGGAGCGAAGTGGCCCTGGCTGAACCTGAACTGTAATGAGCGTCAGTGAGCAGGTTATTGCTGAGTAAGTGCCACTTGATGGCACTGTCGACACCTTCCATTACTTTAATGATTCAGACATGTGCCATGTGCTGTTGCTATTTACTGGGAATAGAGATTAAATTACTGCCCATTTCCTTGATATTTGTGAGCAGACCATATTGGATTTAATGGAGATGACGCTAGCCTGAAAGGTGATAGTATAACTGCCACTCTAAGTTTGATGTCATTTCCATACCGACTTTTCAAATAACCTATTACATTCCAGCTACACAATTTCATCACTATGGTGCAAAGACAATCAATCCAGCATAATCTAGCTAAAAGCAAAATACTGCAGATGCTGGAAATCTGAAACAGGATGATCTGACTGAGGTGATCTGACAAGAAATCTGACTCATTCTGGCACGAGGTTATTTTTCATATTAATATTCATACATTGAGGGTACCCTCCATCCTGTTGTGTGGCACCACCACTGTGCTAAATGGGATAGATTTTGAATAGATCTAGCGACTCAAGGCTGGGCATCCATGAGGCGCTGTGGGCCATCAGCAGCAGCAGAATTGTACACGAGCACATTCTGTAACCTCATCTCCCAGCATCTACCCCATTCTACCATTACTATCAAACCAGGGTACCTGGTTCAATGAAGAGTGCAGGAGGGCATGCCAGGAGCAGCACCAGGCATACCTAAAAAGGAAAATCAACCTGGTGAAGCTATAACACAGAATTACTTGCATGGCAAATAACATATGCAGCAAGTGATAGACAGAGCTAAGTGATCACACAACCAACAGATCAGATCTAAGATCTGCAGTCCCACCTCATCCGGTCCTGAATGGTGGTGGACATTTAAACAACTCACTGGAGGAGGAGGCTCCACAAATATCCCCATCCTCATTGATGGAGGAGCCCAGCACATCAGTGCAAAAGATAAGGCTGAAGCATTTGCTACAATCTTCACCCAGAAGTGCCGAGTGGATGAACCATCTCGGCCTCCTCTGGAGGTCCCCAGCATCATAGATGCCAGCCTTCAGCCAATTCGATTCACTCCACATGATATCAAGAAATGGCTGAAGGCAGTGGATACTGCAAATGCTATGGGCCCTGACAATATTCCAGCAATAGTACTGAAGACTTGTGCTCCAGAACTTGCCATGCCCCTAGCCAAGCTGTTCCAGTAAAAACACAACACTGGCATCTACCTGACTATGTGGAAAATTGCCCAGCTATGTCCTGTATACAAAAAGCAGGATGAATCCAACCCAGCCAATTACCGCCCCATCAGTATAGTCTCTATCATCAGCAGATTAATGGAAGGGGTCATCAACAGTGCTATCAAGCAGAACTTGCTCAGCAATAACTTGCTCACTGATGCCCAGTTTGGGTTCCGCCAGGGCCACTGAGCTCCTGACATCATTACAGCTTTGGTTCAAACATGGGCAAAAGAGCTGAACTCCCAAGGTGAGGTGAGAGTGACTGCCCTTGACATCAAGGCCACATTTGACTGAGTGTGGCATCAAGGAACTGTAGCAAAACTGGAGTCAAAAGGAATCAGGGGGAAAGTTCTCCGCTGGTTGGAGTCCTACCTAGCACAAATGAAGATGGTTGTGGTTGTTGGAGGTCAGTCATCTCAGCTCCAGGACATCACCCCAGGAGTTTCTAAGGGTAGTATCCTCGGCCCAACCATCTTCAGCTGCTTCATCAATGACCTTCCTTCCATCGTAAGGTCAGAACTGGGGATGTTCGCTGATGATTGCACGATGTTCAGCACCATTCGTGATTCCTCAGATACTGAAGCAGTCTTTGTCTAAATGCAACAAGACCTGGACAATATCCAGGCTTGGGCTGACAAGCAACATTGTGTAAGCTACACAAATGTCAGGCAAAGACCACCTCCAACAAGAGAGAATCCAACCATCACCCCCTGATGTTCAACGGCATTACCATCACTGAATCCCCCACTATCAACATCCTGTGGGTTACCATTGACCAGAAGAACTGGACTAGCCATATAAATAATGTGGTTACGAGAGCAGGTCAGAGGCTCGGAATCCTGCAACGAGTAACCCACCTCCTGATTCCCCAAAACCTATCCACCATCTACAAAACGCAAGTCAGGGGTGTGATGGAATATTCCCCACTTGCCTGGATGAGCGCAGCTCCCATAACACTCAAGAAACTTGACACCGTCCAGGAAAAAGCAGTCCACTTGATTGGCACCACACCCACAAACATTCACTCCCTCCACCACCGATGCACAGTAGCAGCAGTGTGTACCATCTACAAGCTGCACTGCAGGAATTCACCAAGGCTCCTTGGACAGCACCTTCCAAACCCACAACCACTACCATCTAGAAGAACAAGGGCAGCAGATAGATGGGAACATGAACAGCTGGAAGTTCCCCTCCAAGTCACTCACCATGCTGACTTGGAAATATATCACCATTCCTTCACTTTCACTGGGTCAAAATCCTGGAACTCCTTCCCTAACAGCACTGTGGATGTGCCCACACCACATGGACTGCGGCGGTTTAAGAAGACAGATCACCACCACCAACTTCTCAAGGGCAACGAAGTATGGGCAATAAATGCTGGCCCAGCCAGCGCAGCCCACATCCCATGAATGAATAAAATAAACATATTATCTGCTGATATATATCATATTTACCAGGAATTGTGGTTGTAGAGGTGGTTTCAGGCAGACGGGTTGTTGTCCATTCTGTTATTATTTGTGGCTCACAGCAAACCCGAATTTGATAGTCATAGCAAAATCTCCTGTCCGACAAAGCACTTTCACTGAATTTACAGACAAGCCCAGTGTCTTTGTCACAGGTCACATTGTCTGTTGATTCACTTATTGGCCGCTCAGGGTAATCAGCAAATTGGCACTGAATTTTATTAATTGCATCAGAAGAGGAAGGACACAGTTCATCGCGTATGGGATCCAATAATTCAGAGTCGCCCGGCCTAATCACAGAAGGTGTATTTTCATTGAACCAACCAGACCATTCACCATTGCATTCCTCCTCTGCAAAATAAGAAGTCTAGGCTTAATGAATCTGCCTTTAATCAACTTAATTAACTAGAAATACAAGGACTAAAATGGTAGCACGACTTTACTAAATTTAATCCCATTTCAGCACAATTTCACTAAACAACTTCACTATAATGAAGCAATAATATCAAGTCAGCACAACATTTGACTGCATGACTGGTCTAGTGTCAGGTTGGCTTTGTCACACTAGGATTCCACTCATTTCAAAGATCAAGGGAGTGATTTTCAGCTGCCTACTAGAACAGGGTTGGTGAAATGAAGTTCAATGAAGGAACCTTTGGCCAAGAGGCTGACTGATTTTCTGGTGACCAGTGTACGCAGACTTGGAAAGAAAAGGAACAGACCAACAGGCATTGCAGCTAACCCTGCATGACTGAGAGAGATGGTTTGGCTGCCTGACTTTCACTCATTCCTTGATATAGTTTTAGAAACTCAAGTGTTCACAATGGGTGACAAATATATTTGTTAACTGGGAAGCTGTTAGAAATCAGAATATGTATTACAATACACCCCTCTCACTTGGAGCTCAGCCTGCTGGAATCACATGTGAATGATATGGGTGTGGAGGTTAATGCTCATTGCAAAATTCACCTTAATTCACGTCAGCTTTCAATATACCTTCCTGTTCTGCTAAATTATATACTGGGATATAACATATACTACACACAGCATCCTGACTTGGAACTATATTGCCGTTCACCTTCACTATTGATCGCTCAAAATTCTGTACCTACTTCCCTAACAACACTGTGGGCATACATACACCATATGGACTGCAATGATTCAAGGAGGCAGCTGACCATCACCTTCTCAAGGACAATTAGGGTTGGGCAATAAATGCTGATCTCATCCTGAAAATGAATAAAAATAAAAAGGAGCACAATTTCCTAAGCGTTGTCCTAAAGGTTGCAACTTAATGAGCAGAGATGCAAACATTCAAAACAAACAACTGGAAAGGAATATTTATTTGTGTGTGAAAATGAAAGCAATCTCTTGTTACCTACTCAAGGACAGACCACATGGAGTTAGAAAGTAATGACCTTGTAAAGAAAGACTTGGTGTGGGGTGTAAAAACGTTGCCGCTTACCAGGCATGTAGCTGGTGGTGGATGTAGTTGTAGTCGGTCTCACTGTTGGTGGTGTCGTTTCTATAGAGCAGAAAGAAGATTTCATACTGTTACACTGCACCCAGAGGCTCATCAGCATCAGATCTAACAACCTGCTTTCTTTTTGCATGTAACCAAGTATAAAAATTGCAAAAATGAAATGCTCTTCTATTTTAGTCTGCTCAATAACATTATTGTAGTGAAGAGAGAATACACTATTTAATAGCCTTTACACTCAGTATAACAATCCTACGATATAAGTGTTACTGGAATTGTCATGTGGATTTGATGGAGTTCCTGTAAATATTAGTTTTCAATCGCCAGTGGCAACTTCTCACAGTAGACAGGTGCATGCTGAACTGAGTTACCCAGATAAATAGATCTGAAGATACTGAAGCAACCTTGATAATTATACAAAGGGAACATCCCCCTACGCCCTATATCACAGCCTGGACCAGAGAATGCAGGGTGAGGGGGAGATCCTCACATTCACCATGTTCAGTCACTTGCAATGCGGCTGTTGCTATTCACCGGTAGTTGAGATTAAATTGCCGGTGATGCCGACCTATGCATCGGTCATTTTCTTCAGATGTGTTTGATCAGCAGATTGGTTTATAACGCAGAAGGCCCATGTAAAAGTCTCGAAAGGGTTGAATGTATAATAGGTGCTCTAAGTTTGATGACATTTCCACACAGACTTGTGAGATCCTTTATCACATTCCAATTACACAATTTCACACTATGGTGCATAGAATATCAAATCAGCACAACATATGATAGCTTGACTGATCTAACATCAGGTTCTTTTTTAGACTCTTATTCCACTCGCTGAGCGGAATTTGATGCACTCCCCCGTAGCGAGTTTGGTGGCTGTGGGGCATATAATCGGGCAGGAGAGTAGAGGGTGGGGACCTGCCTCCGCCCCAATTAAATCTGCGACGGGAAGACTTGTGGACAGCCTTCCTGCCAAATGCCAACTGAAGACCTTAGGTGAGCAATTAATGTCCATTTAAAGGCATTATTTTGTTGCTGTTGGTACTTATCAAGTGGCAGAAAGGACACTCACCATGCAGGAAGCCCAGGGCAGAAGTTTTCGCTCGGTGGGCAGGCGCGCGGCCAACCCGCTCGAGCATGAAATGATGCACATTGACGTTGGCCAAGCATGCCGACGTCAACGCGCAGTCATGCGATAGTTTGGTTGGCGGGCTGCGCCGGAGCAAGAAGCGTGCCCTCCGACAATTAAAAGACCTGTTAAGGCCATTAACTTATCAATTAACATAAATTTTTCATTGCCCATCCAACCTAATAGTTGGCGGGCAGCGAATTTTTTTGGAAACCTCATCCACGGGTGGAATAAGGTTTCCAAAAGCAAATAAAAATAAAAACTTTGATTTTTCATTAATAACATAAGGGGACATATTTTATTACATTCTTAATTTCTTTATTTTTTTTATATATGCCTTCATCTCCCTGAGGCAGCTCCATGCCTCAGGGAGATTATGCAGCGCTCGGTCACTCACGCACACGCGTGAAGTTTGCACTCGGCTGCCTCGGACTCCCCTCCCCCCACCCATCCCCCGCACAAGCATAGCGCTGCCGCTCGCTTTTCACACTGGGTGGGCTTTAATTGGTCCACCAGCGTGAAATCGCGGTGCGGTGCCGATCGTGGGTGGCGGTCAGCTTCCCGACCGCCCCAGCCCGCCTCCACTGAGCACACCCGCCAAGGGCAAAATTCTGCCCCGTAATCCAAATCCTGACAGGGTTGCTTGCGGACTTCCAAAGGTTCTCTCATTCCCTCAGTGCCTGATTGTGGGCCCTGGCATTAGAAAGTGGGGGGGAGGGGCTGCCTACTGAGTGCCATCCCCTACCCTTGCTGCCAACAAACTTCCCAGTACACCGCCAACTCCGTGATCCCCCTCCCGCCATTACTCACCTGTGGCCGGGGTCCCTGGCAACCCTAGTCCTTTGGTGGGTGCATTACCAATAGTAGCACCACCTCTCCAATATCGCTGCTGAGCAATGAAGAGGAACCAGCCTCTAAATGGCTGGCACTTCTCGGCAGACTGGACATGTTTTTCAAAGACCGAGAGGGCGATGTTCAGCTGCCACAAGAGGAGGAAGGGGTGGTGGAGGTAAATGAAATTCTACAAAAGAATCTGTTCCCAGCGGTTACCAGAAAACATTTTCCTGGAGGTCTCAAAACAAAAACTGGTGAGCCCTATACCTGGGCTCTAAACAATGAAAATAGCTCAAAAATCAAAACCCTATTGAAATGATGGGCGGAATTTAATATAGGCGACAGGGTTCTCACCTGACAGCTGAAGAGCCAACGAGAGTCCCACTTGCCACTTTTCGGAAGGTATGGTACATTAAATGCCAATCAGGCACTTAACTGGGCAGCAGTGAGTGTTGCCCGGGATCAAAGATCCCAGGGCTTAAGTCCCACCCGCCGAGATCTGCGGCCAATCAGCATCTAGTTGCTCTTCATTACTCAGCAGCGTTACCAGAGAGGTGGTGGCTGCTGCTGGTATTGCACCCACACAAGCACCAAGCGATCCAGGCCATGGGTGAATGATGGTGGGAGGGGGTTCACGGAGTTGGCTGTATGTTGGTAAGGTTGTCAGCAGCAAGGGCAGGGGCATGGCTCTCTCTCTTCCCGACACCAGGCCCCTCAATGAGGCACTGAGTGCCTTTGAATGAGGGACCCCCCAGAAGTATAAATCTGTATGATGGAATGAAGTGGATCAGCAGCATGAATTTCTCTCACTCCTTGACATTTTGTTTTACAACTCCTGTGTTGCCATTGTGTAACAAATATGCTTGGTAACTGAAATTCTATATACTACGGATCTATACTGAAATTAAGTATTTGATGGATTAATACGTATATATACTGAAAATAGGTTTACTATGGATATATGCTGAAATTAGATATACTATGGATGTGTATTAAAATTAGATATTCCACGGATATATACGGGTGTATACTGAAATTAGGTATACTACGTATATATACTACAGATATATACTGAAATTATATATATTACAGATATATATACTTACTTGAAGCCAAGAGCAAATATCAGAAATGTGGATGTCGAATTTAATACTCATCACAAAATAAATCAATTGCTGTCAGTATCCTGATATTCATTCTAATTCTGTTAAATACCATGTCTGGAGCACAATTTTCTAAAAACTGCCCTAGAAGTTACAACATAATGGCTAGAGATTCAAACATTTTCAAAGCAAACAATTTGGAAGGGATATCTAAGGTACACAAATGAAAGCTGTATCTTGTCACCTACTCAGTGGTGGACCACTTGGAGTTTGAAAAGAATCCACTTGTCGAGACAGACTTACTGTAAAATATAAAACCATTCTCACTTACCAGGTATGTAACTGGTGGTAGACCTGGTTGAAGTTGCTGTCACGATCAATGAAGTAGTTTCTATAGAGAAGGAAAATAGTTCAGCCTGTTACATTGCACACTGAGGCCCTTTGAATCAAATTTAGAAACTTAGTTTTCTGCTGCATATAACCAAGCACAAAAGCTGCAGAACTCAAATTTAGACACTTCTAGATTAGCCTACTCATAAAATTTCTTTAGTGGAGGGCTCGTTCTACACTGAGAACATAATTTCCGCAAGTATGAGTGTTGCTGGAATTGTCACGTAGATTTGACCATGATGTTAATGGAGCTCCAGTAAACGTCTGATTTCAATGGGCAGTGGAAACTTTGTACAACAGTTAGATCCATTTGACCTCACCTGTCCAGATAAACAGTGGCTCTTAAGATACTTGGGCAGCAATCCTGGTATTTGTACAGGACACACTGGGAAGTGATCTATAGGGAGATTATAGCATAGTGGCGATGTCACTAGCAATCTAGAGACACAGGATAATGTACTGAGGACATGTGTTCAAATCCCACCATAGCAGCTGTTGGAATTTAAATTCAATTAATAAAATATGGAATTGAAAGCTACTCTCAATAATGGTGACAATGAAAGCTATCATCAATTTTTGTAAAAACCCATATGGTTCACTAATGTCCTTTAGGGAAGGAAATCTGCCATCCTCATCCAGTCTGGCCTACTTGTGACTCCAGACCCATAGTAATGTGGTTGACTGATAATTGCTCTCTGAAATGGCCTAGTTAGCTACTCAGTTCAAAAGCAGTTAGGGATTGGCGACAAATGTTGGCCTTGCCAGCGATGCCCACATCTCATCAAAGAATAAATAAAAACTCTCTTCCCCAGATCCTCCAGTGCTGAC
This sequence comes from Cetorhinus maximus, assembly GCF_964194155.1. NCBI lineage: Eukaryota > Metazoa > Chordata > Chondrichthyes > Lamniformes > Cetorhinidae > Cetorhinus > Cetorhinus maximus. The sequence goes on along the minus strand of NC_135890.1, from coordinate 42,653,001 downwards.
CTGCTCAGAGTAGGTAAGGTCAGTCGGAGGTCCAATTGGTTAAGTATCTGTGCCAGGAAACTGTACAACCGTATTCAGACCTATGCCATATTGCTGTTTCCAATCAGTGCTTAAAGAGATTAGATTGACGGCCATGCTGACCTATGCATCACTTACTTTTTTGACATGAGCGTGGACAACACAATGGCTTATAATGCAGAAAACAACAATGCTAGTCCAGAAGGAGCTGAAGGCATGAAAATTGCGGTTAAGTTTTAAATAATAGGTGAAACTGTTTGGCAAAGAATTCAAAGATATATTACTCATCTTATCACTATCATCCTCACTATTTGCCCATTTACTTTATATGGATTAATGATTTGATTAAAATAGCAGACAGAAGATTATATTACAAATCTGTGTCTTTTGGGCTATTATCTCAGATAGTCATTTCTAACATTAGTTCTAACTATTGCTTTATTTACTTGATGTATTGATCCTTTTGGATGTAGAATTTTCACTAAATCGGCACAGATTAGGTCTAAGTGCTTTTGTACTCAAAGACATACACTTTGCGTATATTTACCAGGTATCGTGGTTGTAGAGGTGGTTTCAGGCAGACGGGTTGTCGTCCATTCTGTTATTATTTGTGGCTCACAGCAAACCCGAATTTGGTAGTCATAGCAAAATCTCCTGTCCGACAAAGCACTTTCATTGAATTTACAGATAAGCCCAGTGTCTTTGTCACAGGTCACATTGTCTGTTGATTCACTTATTGGCCGCTCAGGGTAATCAGCAAATTGGCACTGAATTTTATTAATTGCATCAGAAGAGGAAGGACACAGTTCATCGCGTATGGGATCCAATAATTCAGAATCGCCCGGCCTAATCACAGAAGGTGTATTTTCATTGAACCAACCAGACCATTCACCATTGCATTCCTCCTCTGCAAAATAAGAAGTCTAGGCTTAATGAATCTGCCTTTAATCAACTTAATTAACTAGAAATACAAGGACTAAAATGGTAGCACGACTTTACTAAATTTAATCCCATTTCAGCACAATTTCACTAAACTACTTCACTATAATGAAGCAAGAATATCAAGTCAGCATAACATTTGACTGCATGACTGGTCTAGTGTCAGGTTGGCTTTGTCACACTAGGATTCCACTCATTTCAAAGATCAAGGGAGTGATTTTCAGCTGCCTACTAGAACAGGGTTGGTGAAATGAAGTTCAGTGAAGGAACCTTTGGCCCAGAGGCTGACTGATTTTCTGGTGACCAGTGTACGCAGACTTGGAAAGAAAAGGAACAGACCAACAGGCATTGCAGCTAAACCTGCATGACTGAGAGAGATGGATTGGCTGCCTGACTTTCACTCATTCCTTGATATAGTTTTAGAAACTCAAGTGTTCACAATGGGTGACAAATATATTTGTTAACTGGGAAGCTGTTAGAAATCAGAATATATATTACAATACACCCCTCTCACTTGGAGCTCAGCATGCTGGAATCACATGTGAAGGATATGGGTGTGGAGGTTAATGCTCATTGCAAAATTCACCTTAATTCACCTCAGCTTTCAATATACCTTCCTGTTCTGCTAAATTATATACTGGGATATAACATATACTACACACAGCATCCTGACTTGGAACTATATTGCCGTTCACCTTCATTATTGATCGGTCAGAATTCTGTACCTACTTCCCTAACAACACTGTGGGCATACCTATACCATATGGACTGCAACAATTCAAGGAGGCGGCTCACCACCACCTTCTCAAGGACAATTAGGGATGGGCAATAAATACTGATCTCATCCTGCAAATGAATAAAAATAAAAAGGAGCACAATTTCCTAAGCGTTGTCCTAAAGGTTGCAACTTAATAAGCAGAGATGCAAACATTCAAAACAAACAACTGGAAAGGAATATTTGTGTGTGAAAATGAAAGCAATCTCTTGTTACCTACTCAAGGACAGACCACATGGAGTTAGAAAGTAATGACCTTGTAAAGAAAGACTTGGTGTGGGGTGTAAAAACGTTGCCACTTACCAGGCATGGAGCTGGTGGTGGATGTAGTTGTAGTCGGTCTCACTGTTGGTGGTGTCGTTTCTATAGAGCAGAAAGAAGATTTCAAACTGTTACACTGCACCCAGAGGCTCATCAGCATCAGATCTAACAACCTGCTTTCTTTTTGCATGTAACCAAGTATAAAAATTGCAAAAGTGAAATTCTCTTCTATTTTAGTCTGCTCAATAACATTATTTTAGTGAAGAGAGAATACACTATTTAATAGGCTTTACACTCAGTATAACATTCCTACAATATAAGAGTTACTGGAATTGTCATGTGGATTTAATGGAGTTCCTGTAAATATTAGTTTTCAATCGCCAGTGGCAACTTCTCACAGTAGACAGGTGCATGCTGAACTGAGTTACCCAGATAAATAGATCTGAAGATACTGAAGCAACCTTGATAATTATACAAAGGGAACATCCCCCTACGCCCTATATCACAGCCAAGACCAGAGAATGCAGGGTGAGAGGGAGATCCTCACGTTCACCATGTTCAGTCACTTGCAATGCGGCTGTTGCTATTCACCGGTAATTGAGATTAAATTGCCGGTGATGCCGACCTATGCATCGGTCATTTTCTTCAGATGTGTTTGATCAGCAGATTGGTTTATAACGCAGAAGGCCCATGTAAAAGTCTGGAAATGGGTTGAATGCATAATAGGTGCTCTAAGTTTGATGACATTTCCACACAGACTTGTGAGATCCTTTATCACATTCCAATTACACAATTTCACACTATGGTGCATAGAATATCAAATCAGCACAACATATGATAGCTTGACTGATCTAACATCAGGTTCGTTTTTAGACTCTTATTCCACTTGCTGAGCGGAATTTGATGCACTCCCCCGTAGCGAGTTTGGTGGCTGTGGGGCATATAATCGGGCAGGAGAGTGGAGGGTGGGGACCTGCCTCCGCCCCAATTAAATCTGTGGCGGGAAGACTTGTGGACAGCCTTCCTGCCAAATGCCAACTGAAGACCTTAGGTGAGCAATTAATGTCCATTTAAAGGCATCATTCTGCTGCCGTTGGTACTTATCAAGTGGCAGAAAGGACACTCACCATGCAGGAAGCCCAGGGCCGAAGTTTTTGCTCGGTGGGCAGGCACGCGGCCAACCCGCTCGAGCATGAAATGATGCACATTGACGTTGGCCAAGCATGCCGACGTCAACGCGCAGTCATGCGATAGTTTGGCTTATGATGCAGAAAACAACAATGCTAGTCCAGAAGGAGCTGAAGGCATGAAAATTGCGGTTAAGTTTTAAATAATAGGTGAAACTGTTTGGCAAAGAATTCAAAGATATATTACTCATCTTATCACTATCATCCTCACTATTTGCCCATTTACTTTATATGGATTAATGATTTGATTAAAATAGCAGACAGAAGATTATATTACAAATCTGTGTCTTTTGGGCTATTATCTCAGATAGTCATTTCTAACATTAGTTCTAACTATTGCTTTATTTACTTGATGTATTGATCCTTTTGGATGTAGAATTTTCACTAAATCGGCACAGATTATGTCTAAGTGCTTTTGTACTCAAAGACATACACTTTGCGTATATTTACCAGGAATCGTGGTTGTAGAGGTGGTTTCAGGCAGACGGGTTGTCGTCCATTCTGTTATTATTTGTGGCTCACAGCAAACCCGAATTTGGTAGTCATAGCAAAATCTCCTGTCCGACAAAGCACTTTCATTGAATTTACAGATAAGCCCAGTGTCTTTGTCACAGGTCACATTGTCTGTTGATTCACTTATTGGCCGCTCAGGGTAATCAGCAAATTGGCACTGAATTTTATTAATTGCATCAGAAGAGTAAGGACACAGTTCATCGCGTATGGGATCCAATAATTCAGAATCGCCCGGGCTGATCACTGAAGGTGTATTTTCATTGAACCAACCAGACCATTCACCATTGCATTCCTCCTCTGCAAAATAAGAAGTCTAGGCTTAATGAATCTGCCTTTAATCAACTTAATTAACTAGAAATACAAAGACTAAAATGGTAGCACGACTTTACTAAATTTAATCCCATTTCATCACAATTTCACTAAACTACTTCACTATAATGAAGCAAGAATATCAAGTCAGCACAACATTTGACTGCATGACTGGTCTAGTGTCAGGTTGGCTTTGTCACACTAGGATTCCACTCATTTCAAAGATCAAGGGAGTGATTTTCAGCTGCCTACTAGAACAGGGTTGGTGAAATGAAGTTCAATGAAGGAACCTTTGGCCCAGAGGCTGACTGATTTTCTGGTGACCAGTGTACGCAGACTTGGAAAGAAAAGGAACAGACCAACAGGCATTGCAGCTAAACCTGCATGACTGAGAGAGATGGATTGGCTGCCTGACTTTCACTCATTCCTTGATATAGTTTTAGAAACTCAAGTGTTCACAATGGGTGACAAATATATTTGTTAACTGGGAAGCTGTTAGAAATCAGAATATATATTACAATACACCCCTCTCACTTGGAGCTCAGCATGCTGGAATCACATGTGAAGGATATGGGTGTGGAGGTTAATGCTCATTGCAAAATTCACCTAAATTCACATCAGCTTTCAATATACTTTCCTGTTCTGCTAAATTATATACTGGGATATAACATATACTACACACAGCATCCTGACTTGGAACTATATTGCCGTTCACCTTCATTATTGATCGCTCAAAATTCTGTACCTACTTCCCTAACAACACTGTGGGAATACCTACACCATATGGACTGCAACAATTCAAGGAGGCGGCTCACCACCACCTTCTCAAGGACAATTAGGGATGGGCAATAAATACTGATCTCATCCTGCAAATGAATAAAAATAAAAAGGAGCACAATTTCCTAAGCGTTGTCCTAAAGGTTGCAACTTAATGAGCAAAAATGCAAACATTCAAAACAAACAACTGGAAAGGAATATTTGTGTGTGAAAATGAAAGCAATCTCTTGTTACCTACTCAAGGACAGACCACATGGAGTTAGAAAGTAATGACCTTGTAAAGAAAGACTTGGTGTGGGGTGTAAAAACGTTGCCGCTTACCAGGCATGTAGCTGTTGGTGGATGTAGTTGTAGTCGGTCTCACTGTTGGTGGTGCCGTTTCTATAGAGCAGAAAGAAGATTTCAAACTGTTACACTGCACCCAGAGGCTCACCAGCATCAGATCTAACAACCTGCTTTCTTTTTGCAAGTAACCAAGTATAAAAATTGCAAAAGAGAAATTCTCTTCTATTTTAGTCTGCTCAATAACATTATTTTAGTGAAGAGAGAATACACTATTTAATAGGCTTTACACTCAGTATAACATTCCTACAATATAAGAGTTACTGGAATTGTCATGTGGATTTGATGGAGTTCCTGTAAATATTAGTTTTCAATCGCCAGTGGCAACTTCTCACAGTAGACAGGTGCATGCTGAACTGAGTTACCCAGATAAATAGATCTGAAGATACTGAAGCAACCTTGATAATTATACAAAGGGAACATCCCCCTACGCCCTATATCACAGCCAGGACCAGAGAATGCAGGGTGAGGGGGAGATCCTCACGTTCACCATGTTCAGTCACTTGCAATGCGGCTGTTGCTATTCACCGGTAATTGAGATTAAATTGCCGGTGATGCCGACCTATGCATCGGTCATTTTCTTCAGATGTGTTTGATCAGCAGATTGGTTTATAACGCAGAAGGCCCATGTAAAAGTCTGGAAATGGGTTGAATGCATAATAGGTGCTCTAAGTTTGATGACATTTCCACACAGACTTGTGAGATCCTTTATCACATTCCAATTACACAATTTCACACTATGGTGCATAGAATATTAAATCAGCACAACATATGACAGCTTGACTGATCTAACATCAGGTTCTTTTTTAGACTCTTATTCCACTTGCTGAGCGGAATTTGATGCACTCCCCCGTAGCGAGTTTGGTGGCTATGGGGCATATAATCGGGCAGGAGAGTGGAGGGTGGGGACCTGCCTCCGCCCCAATTAAATCTGCGGCGGGAAGACTTGTGGACAGCCTTCCTGCCAAATGCCAACTGAAGACCTTAGGTGAGCAATTAATGTCCATTTAAAGGCATCATTCTGCTGCCGTTGGTACTTATCAAGTGGCAGAAAGGACACTCACCATGCAGGAAGCCCAGGGCCGAAGTTTTTGCTCGGTGGGCAGGCACGCGGCCAACCCGCTCGAGCATGAAATGATGCACATTGACGTTGGCCAAGCATGCCGACGTCAACGCGCAGTCATGCGATAGTTTGGCTTATGATGCAGAAAACAACAATGCTAGTCCAGAAGGAGCTGAAGGCATGAAAATTGCGGTTAAGTTTTAAATAATAGGTGAAACTGTTTGGCAAAGAATTCAAAGATATATTACTCATCTTATCACTATCATCCTCACTATTTGCCCATTTACTTTATATGGATTAATGATTTGATTAAAATAGCAGACAGAAGATTATATTACAAATCTGTGTCTTTTGGGCTATTATCTCAGATAGTCATTTCTAACATTAGTTCTAACTATTGCTTTATTTACTTGATGTATTGATCCTTTTGGATGTAGAATTTTCACTAAATCGGCACAGATTATGTCTAAGTGCTTTTGTACTCAAAGACATACACTTTGCGTTTATTTACCAGGAATCGTGGTTGTAGAGGTGGTTTCAGGCAGACGGGTTGTCGTCCATTCTGTTATTATTTGTGGCTCACAGCAAACCCGAATTTGGTAGTCATAGCAAAATCTCCTGTCCGACAAAGCACTTTCATTGAATTTACAGATAAGCCCAGTGTCTTTGTCACAGGTCACATTGTCTGTTGATTCACTTATTGGCCGCTCAGGGTAATCAGCAAATTGGCACTGAATTTTATTAATTGCATCAGAAGAGTAAGGACACAGTTCATCGCGTATGGGATCCAATAATTCAGAATCGCCCGGGCTGATCACAGAAGGTGTATTTTCATTGAACCAACCAGACCATTCACCATTGCATTCCTCCTCTGCAAAATAAGAAGTCTAGGCTTAATGAATCTGCCTTTAATCAACTTAATTAACTAGAAATACAAAGACTAAAATGGTAGCACGACTTTACTAAATTTAATCCCATTTCATCACAATTTCACTAAACTACTTCACTATAATGAAGCAAGAATATCAAGTCAGCACAACATTTGACTGCATGACTGGTCTAGTGTCAGGTTGGCTTTGTCACACTAGGATTCCACTCATTTCAAAGATCAAGGGAGTGATTTTCAGCTGCCTACTAGAACAGGGTTGGTGAAATGAAGTTCAATGAAGGAACCTTTGGCCCAGAGGCTGACTGATTTTCTGGTGACCAGTGTACGCAGACTTGGAAAGAAAAGGAACAGACCAACAGGCATTGCAGCTAAACCTGCATGACTGAGAGAGATGGATTGGCTGCCTGACTTTCACTCATTCCTTGATATAGTTTTAGAAACTCAAGTGTTCACAATGGGTGACAAATATATTTGTTAACTGGGAAGCTGTTAGAAATCAGAATATATATTACAATACACCCCTCTCACTTGGAGCTCAGCATGCTGGAATCACATGTGAAGGATATGGGTGTGGAGGTTAATGCTCATTGCAAAATTCACCTTAATTCACCTCAGCTTTCAATATACCTTCCTGTTCTGCTAAATTATATACTGGGATATAACATATACTACACACAGCATCCTGACTTGGAACTATATTGCCGTTCACCTTCATTATTGATCGGTCAGAATTCTGTACCTACTTCCCTAACAACACTGTGGGCATACCTATACCATATGGACTGCAACAATTCAAGGAGGCGGCTCACCACCACCTTCTCAAGGACAATTAGGGATGGGCAATAAATACTGATCTCATCCTGCAAATGAATAAAAATAAAAAGGAGCACAATTTCCTAAGCGTTGTCCTAAAGGTTGCAACTTAATAAGCAGAGATGCAAACATTCAAAACAAACAACTGGAAAGGAATATTTGTGTGTGAAAATGAAAGCAATCTCTTGTTACCTACTCAAGGACAGACCACATGGAGTTAGAAAGTAATGACCTTGTAAAGAAAGACTTGGTGTGGGGTGTAAAAACGTTGCCACTTACCAGGCATGGAGCTGGTGGTGGATGTAGTTGTAGTCGGTCTCACTGTTGGTGGTGTCGTTTCTATAGAGCAGAAAGAAGATTTCAAACTGTTACACTGCACCCAGAGGCTCATCAGCATCAGATCTAACAACCTGCTTTCTTTTTGCATGTAACCAAGTATAAAAATTGCAAAAGTGAAATTCTCTTCTATTTTAGTCTGCTCAATAACATTATTTTAGTGAAGAGAGAATACACTATTTAATAGGCTTTACACTCAGTATAACATTCCTACAATATAAGAGTTACTGGAATTGTCATGTGGATTTAATGGAGTTCCTGTAAATATTAGTTTTCAATCGCCAGTGGCAACTTCTCACAGTAGACAGGTGCATGCTGAACTGAGTTACCCAGATAAATAGATCTGAAGATACTGAAGCAACCTTGATAATTATACAAAGGGAACATCCCCCTACGCCCTATATCACAGCCAAGACCAGAGAATGCAGGGTGAGAGGGAGATCCTCACGTTCACCATGTTCAGTCACTTGCAATGCGGCTGTTGCTATTCACCGGTAATTGAGATTAAATTGCCGGTGATGCCGACCTATGCATCGGTCATTTTCTTCAGATGTGTTTGATCAGCAGATTGGTTTATAACGCAGAAGGCCCATGTAAAAGTCTGGAAATGGGTTGAATGCATAATAGGTGCTCTAAGTTTGATGACATTTCCACACAGACTTGTGAGATCCTTTATCACATTCCAATTACACAATTTCACACTATGGTGCATAGAATATCAAATCAGCACAACATATGATAGCTTGACTGATCTAACATCAGGTTCGTTTTTAGACTCTTATTCCACTTGCTGAGCGGAATTTGATGCACTCCCCCGTAGCGAGTTTGGTGGCTGTGGGGCATATAATCGGGCAGGAGAGTGGAGGGTGGGGACCTGCCTCCGCCCCAATTAAATCTGTGGCGGGAAGACTTGTGGACAGCCTTCCTGCCAAATGCCAACTGAAGACCTTAGGTGAGCAATTAATGTCCATTTAAAGGCATCATTCTGCTGCCGTTGGTACTTATCAAGTGGCAGAAAGGACACTCACCATGCAGGAAGCCCAGGGCCGAAGTTTTTGCTCGGTGGGCAGGCACGCGGCCAACCCGCTCGAGCATGAAATGATGCACATTGACGTTGGCCAAGCATGCCGACGTCAACGCGCAGTCATGCGATAGTTTGGCTTATGATGCAGAAAACAACAATGCTAGTCCAGAAGGAGCTGAAGGCATGAAAATTGCGGTTAAGTTTTAAATAATAGGTGAAACTGTTTGGCAAAGAATTCAAAGATATATTACTCATCTTATCACTATCATCCTCACTATTTGCCCATTTACTTTATATGGATTAATGATTTGATTAAAATAGCAGACAGAAGATTATATTACAAATCTGTGTCTTTTGGGCTATTATCTCAGATAGTCATTTCTAACATTAGTTCTAACTATTGCTTTATTTACTTGATGTATTGATCCTTTTGGATGTAGAATTTTCACTAAATCGGCACAGATTATGTCTAAGTGCTTTTGTACTCAAAGACATACACTTTGCGTATATTTACCAGGAATCGTGGTTGTAGAGGTGGTTTCAGGCAGACGGGTTGTCGTCCATTCTGTTATTATTTGTGGCTCACAGCAAACCCGAATTTGGTAGTCATAGCAAAATCTCCTGTCCGACAAAGCACTTTCATTGAATTTACAGATAAGCCCAGTGTCTTTGTCACAGGTCACATTGTCTGTTGATTCACTTATTGGCCGCTCAGGGTAATCAGCAAATTGGCACTGAATTTTATTAATTGCATCAGAAGAGTAAGGACACAGTTCATCGCGTATGGGATCCAATAATTCAGAATCGCCCGGGCTGATCACTGAAGGTGTATTTTCATTGAACCAACCAGACCATTCACCATTGCATTCCTCCTCTGCAAAATAAGAAGTCTAGGCTTAATGAATCTGCCTTTAATCAACTTAATTAACTAGAAATACAAAGACTAAAATGGTAGCACGACTTTACTAAATTTAATCCCATTTCATCACAATTTCACTAAACTACTTCACTATAATGAAGCAAGAATATCAAGTCAGCACAACATTTGACTGCATGACTGGTCTAGTGTCAGGTTGGCTTTGTCACACTAGGATTCCACTCATTTCAAAGATCAAGGGAGTGATTTTCAGCTGCCTACTAGAACAGGGTTGGTGAAATGAAGTTCAATGAAGGAACCTTTGGCCCAGAGGCTGACTGATTTTCTGGTGACCAGTGTACGCAGACTTGGAAAGAAAAGGAACAGACCAACAGGCATTGCAGCTAAACCTGCATGACTGAGAGAGATGGATTGGCTGCCTGACTTTCACTCATTCCTTGATATAGTTTTAGAAACTCAAGTGTTCACAATGGGTGACAAATATATTTGTTAACTGGGAAGCTGTTAGAAATCAGAATATATATTACAATACACCCCTCTCACTTGGAGCTCAGCATGCTGGAATCACATGTGAAGGATATGGGTGTGGAGGTTAATGCTCATTGCAAAATTCACCTAAATTCACATCAGCTTTCAATATACTTTCCTGTTCTGCTAAATTATATACTGGGATATAACATATACTACACACAGCATCCTGACTTGGAACTATATTGCCGTTCACCTTCATTATTGATCGCTCAAAATTCTGTACCTACTTCCCTAACAACACTGTGGGAATACCTACACCATATGGACTGCAACAATTCAAGGAGGCGGCTCACCACCACCTTCTCAAGGACAATTAGGGATGGGCAATAAATACTGATCTCATCCTGCAAATGAATAAAAATAAAAAGGAGCACAATTTCCTAAGCGTTGTCCTAAAGGTTGCAACTTAATGAGCAAAAATGCAAACATTCAAAACAAACAACTGGAAAGGAATATTTGTGTGTGAAAATGAAAGCAATCTCTTGTTACCTACTCAAGGACAGACCACATGGAGTTAGAAAGTAATGACCTTGTAAAGAAAGACTTGGTGTGGGGTGTAAAAACGTTGCCGCTTACCAGGCATGTAGCTGTTGGTGGATGTAGTTGTAGTCGGTCTCACTGTTGGTGGTGCCGTTTCTATAGAGCAGAAAGAAGATTTCAAACTGTTACACTGCACCCAGAGGCTCACCAGCATCAGATCTAACAACCTGCTTTCTTTTTGCAAGTAACCAAGTATAAAAATTGCAAAAGAGAAATTCTCTTCTATTTTAGTCTGCTCAATAACATTATTTTAGTGAAGAGAGAATACACTATTTAATAGGCTTTACACTCAGTATAACATTCCTACAATATAAGAGTTACTGGAATTGTCATGTGGATTTGATGGAGTTCCTGTAAATATTAGTTTTCAATCGCCAGTGGCAACTTCTCACAGTAGACAGGTGCATGCTGAACTGAGTTACCCAGATAAATAGATCTGAAGATACTGAAGCAACCTTGATAATTATACAAAGGGAACATCCCCCTACGCCCTATATCACAGCCAGGACCAGAGAATGCAGGGTGAGGGGGAGATCCTCACGTTCACCATGTTCAGTCACTTGCAATGCGGCTGTTGCTATTCACCGGTAATTGAGATTAAATTGCCGGTGATGCCGACCTATGCATCGGTCATTTTCTTCAGATGTGTTTGATCAGCAGATTGGTTTATAACGCAGAAGGCCCATGTAAAAGTCTGGAAATGGGTTGAATGCATAATAGGTGCTCTAAGTTTGATGACATTTCCACACAGACTTGTGAGATCCTTTATCACATTCCAATTACACAATTTCACACTATGGTGCATAGAATATTAAATCAGCACAACATATGACAGCTTGACTGATCTAACATCAGGTTCTTTTTTAGACTCTTATTCCACTCGCTGAGCGGAATTTGATGCACTCCCCCGTAGCGAGTTTGGTGGCTGTGGGGCATATAATCGGGCAGGAGAGTGGAGGGTGGGGACCTGCCTCCGCCCCAATTAAATCTGCGGCGGGAAGACTTGTGGACAGCCTTCCTGCCAAATGCCAACTGAAGACCTTAGGTGAGCAATTAATGTCCATTTAAAGGCATCATTCTGCTGCCGTTGGTACTTATCAAGTGGCAGAAAGGACACTCACCATGCAGGAAGCCCAGGGCCGAAGTTTTTGCTCGGTGGGCAGGCACGCGGCCAACCCGCTCGAGCATGAAATGATGCACATTGACGTTGGCCAAGCATGCCGACGTCAACGCGCAGTCATGCGATAGTTTGGCTTATGATGCAGAAAACAACAATGCTAGTCCAGAAGGAGCTGAAGGCATGAAAATTGCGGTTAAGTTTTAAATAATAGGTGAAACTGTTTGGCAAAGAATTCAAAGATATATTACTCATCTTATCACTATCATCCTCACTATTTGCCCATTTACTTTATATGGATTAATGATTTGATTAAAATAGCAGACAGAAGATTATATTACAAATCTGTGTCTTTTGGGCTATTATCTCAGATAGTCATTTCTAACATTAGTTCTAACTATTGCTTTATTTACTTGATGTATTGATCCTTTTGGATGTAGAATTTTCACTAAATCGGCACAGATTATGTCTAAGTGCTTTTGTACTCAAAGACATACACTTTGCGTTTATTTACCAGGAATCGTGGTTGTAGAGGTGGTTTCAGGCAGACGGGTTGTCGTCCATTCTGTTATTATTTGTGGCTCACAGCAAACCCGAATTTGGTAGTCATAGCAAAATCTCCTGTCCGACAAAGCACTTTCATTGAATTTACAGATAAGCCCAGTGTCTTTGTCACAGGTCACATTGTCTGTTGATTCACTTATTGGCCGCTCAGGGTAATCAGCAAATTGGCACTGAATTTTATTAATTGCATCAGAAGAGTAAGGACACAGTTCATCGCGTATGGGATCCAATAATTCAGAATCGCCCGGGCTGATCACTGAAGGTGTATTTTCATTGAACCAACCAGACCATTCACCATTGCATTCCTCCTCTGCAAAATAAGAAGTCTAGGCTTAATGAATCTGCCTTTAATCAACTTAATTAACTAGAAATACAAAGACTAAAATGGTAGCACGACTTTACTAAATTTAATCCCATTTCATCACAATTTCACTAAACTACTTCACTATAATGAAGCAAGAATATCAAGTCAGCACAACATTTGACTGCATGACTGGTCTAGTGTCAGGCTGGCTTTGTCACACTAGAATTCCACTCATTTCAAAGATCAAGGGAGTGATTTTCAGCTGCCTACTAGAACAGGGTTGGTGAAATGAAGTTCAATGAAGGAACCTTTGGCCCAGAGGCTGACTGATTTTCTGGTGACCAGTGTACGCAGACTTGGAAAGAAAAGGAACAGACCAACAGGCATTGCAGCTAAACCTGCATGACTGAGAGAGATGGATTGGCTGCCTGACTTTCACTCATTCCTTGATATAGTTTTAGAAACTCAAGTGTTCACAATGGGTGACAAATATATTTGTTAACTGGGAAGCTGTTAGAAATCAGAATATATATTACAATACACCCCTCTCACTTGGAGCTCAGCATGCTGGAATCACATGTGAAGGATATGGGTGTGGAGGTTAATGCTCATTGCAAAATTCACCTAAATTCACATCAGCTTTCAATATACTTTCCTGTTCTGCTAAATTATATACTGGGATATAACATATACTACACACAGCATCCTGACTTGGAACTATATTGCCGTTCACCTTCATTATTGATCGCTCAAAATTCTGTACCTACTTCCCTAACAACACTGTTGGAATACCTACACCATATGACTGCAACAATTCAAGGAGGCGGCTCACCACCACCTTCTCAAGGACAATTAGGGATGGGCAATAAATACTGATCTCATCCTGCAAATGAATAAAAATAAAAAGGAGCACAATTTCCTAAGCGTTGTCCTAAAGGTTGCAACTTAATAAGCAGAGATGCAAACATTCAAAACAAACAACTGGAAAGGAATATTTGTGTGTGAAAATGAAAGCGATCTCTTGTTACCTACTCAAGGACAGACCACATGGAGTTAGAAAGTAATGACCTTGTAAAGAAAGACTTGGTGTGATGTGTAAAAACGTTGCCGCTTACCAGGCATGTAGCTGTTGGTGGATGTAGTTGTAGTCGGTCTCACTGTTGATGGTGTCGTTTCTATAGAGCAGAAAGATTTCAAACTATTACACTGCACCCAGAGGCTCATCAGCATCAGGTCTAACAACCTGCTTTCTTTTTGCATGTAACCAAGTATAAAAATTGCAAAAGTGAAATTCTCTTCTATTTTAGTCTGCTCAATAACATTATTTTAGTGAAGAGAGAATACACTATTTAATAGGCTTTACACTCAGTATAACATTCCTACAATATAAGAGTTACTGGAATTGTCATGTGGATTTAATGGAGTTCCTGTAAATATTAGTTTTCAATCGCCAGTGGCAACTTCTCACAGTAGACAGGTGCATGCTGAACTGAGTTACCCAGATAAATAGATCTGAAGATACTGAAGCAACCTTGATAATTATACAAAGGGAACATCCCCCTACGCCCTATATCACAGCCAGGACCAGAGAATGCAGGGTGAGAGGGAGATCCTCACGTTCACCATGTTCAGTCACTTGCAATGCGGCTGTTGCTATTCACCGGTAATTGAGATTAAATTGCCGGTGATGCCGACCTATGCATCGGTCATTTTCTTCAGATGTGTTTGATCAGCAGATTGGTTTATAACGCAGAAGGCCCATGTAAAAGTCTGGAAATGGGTTGAATGCATAATAGGTGCTCTAAGTTTGATGACATTTCCACACAGACTTGTGAGATCCTTTATCACATTCCAATTACACAATTTCACACTATGGTGCATAGAATATCAAATCAGCACAACATATGATAGCTTGACTGATCTAACATCAGGTTCGTTTTTAGACTCTTATTCCACTCGCTGAGCAGAATTTGATGCACTCCCCCGTAGCGAGTTTGGTGGCTGTGGGGCATATAATCGGGCAGGAGAGTGGAGGGTGGGGACCTGCCTCCGCCCCAATTAAATCTGCGGCGGGAAGACTTGTGGACAGCCTTCCTGCCAAATGCCAACTGAAGACCTTAGGTGAGCAATTAATGTCCATTTAAAGGCATCATTCTGCTGCCGTTGGTACTTATCAAGTGGCAGAAAGGACACTCACCATGCAGGAAGCCCAGGGCCGAAGTTTTTGCTCGGTGGGCAGGCACGCGGCCAACCCGCTCGAGCATGAAATGATGCACATTGACGTTGGCCAAGCATGCCGACGTCAACGCGCAGTCATGCGATAGTTTGGCTTATGATGCAGAAAACAACAATGCTAGTCCAGAAGGAGCTGAAGGCATGAAAATTGCGGTTAAGTTTTAAATAATAGGTGAAACTGTTTGGCAAAGAATTCAAAGATATATTACTCATCTTATCACTATCATCCTCACTATTTGCCCATTTACTTTATATGGATTAATGATTTGATTAAAATAGCAGACAGAAGATTATATTACAAATCTGTGTCTTTTGGGCTATTATCTCAGATAGTCATTTCTAACATTAGTTCTAACTATTGCTTTATTTACTTGATGTATTGATCCTTTTGGATGTAGAATTTTCACTAAATCGGCACAGATTATGTCTAAGTGCTTTTGTACTCAAAGACATACACTTTGCGTTTATTTACCAGGAATCGTGGTTGTAGAGGTGGTTTCAGGCAGACGGGTTGTCGTCCATTCTGTTATTATTTGTGGCTCACAGCAAACCCGAATTTGGTAGTCATAGCAAAATCTCCTGTCCGACAAAGCACTTTCATTGAATTTACAGATAAGCCCAGTGTCTTTGTCACAGGTCACATTGTCTGTTGATTCACTTATTGGCCGCTCAGGGTAATCAGCAAATTGGCACTGAATTTTATTAATTGCATCAGAAGAGTAAGGACACAGTTCATCGCGTATGGGATCCAATAATTCAGAATCGCCCGGGCTGATCACAGAAGGTGTATTTTCATTGAACCAACCAGACCATTCACCATTGCATTCCTCCTCTGCAAAATAAGAAGTCTAGGCTTAATGAATCTGCCTTTAATCAACTTAATTAACTAGAAATACAAAGACTAAAATGGTAGCACGACTTTACTAAATTTAATCCCATTTCATCACAATTTCACTAAACTACTTCACTATAATGAAGCAAGAATATCAAGTCAGCACAACATTTGACTGCATGACTGGTCTAGTGTCAGGCTGGCTTTGTCACACTAGAATTCCACTCATTTCAAAGATCAAGGGAGTGATTTTCAGCTGCCTACTAGAACAGGGTTGGTGAAATGAAGTTCAATGAAGGAACCTTTGGCCCAGAGGCTGACTGATTTTCTGGTGACCAGTGTACGCAGACTTGGAAAGAAAAGGAACAGACCAACAGGCATTGCAGCTAAACCTGCATGACTGAGAGAGATGGATTGGCTGCCTGACTTTCACTCATTCCTTGATATAGTTTTAGAAACTCAAGTGTTCACAATGGGTGACAAATATATTTGTTAACTGGGAAGCTGTTAGAAATCAGAATATATATTACAATACACCCCTCTCACTTGGAGCTCAGCATGCTGGAATCACATGTGAAGGATATGGGTGTGGAGGTTAATGCTCATTGCAAAATTCACCTAAATTCACATCAGCTTTCAATATACTTTCCTGTTCTGCTAAATTATATACTGGGATATAACATATACTACACACAGCATCCTGACTTGGAACTATATTGCCGTTCACCTTCATTATTGATCGCTCAAAATTCTGTACCTACTTCCCTAACAACACTGTTGGAATACCTACACCATATGACTGCAACAATTCAAGGAGGCGGCTCACCACCACCTTCTCAAGGACAATTAGGGATGGGCAATAAATACTGATCTCATCCTGCAAATGAATAAAAATAAAAAGGAGCACAATTTCCTAAGCGTTGTCCTAAAGGTTGCAACTTAATAAGCAGAGATGCAAACATTCAAAACAAACAACTGGAAAGGAATATTTGTGTGTGAAAATGAAAGCGATCTCTTGTTACCTACTCAAGGACAGACCACATGGAGTTAGAAAGTAATGACCTTGTAAAGAAAGACTTGGTGTGATGTGTAAAAACGTTGCCGCTTACCAGGCATGTAGCTGTTGGTGGATGTAGTTGTAGTCGGTCTCACTGTTGATGGTGTCGTTTCTATAGAGCAGAAAGATTTCAAACTATTACACTGCACCCAGAGGCTCATCAGCATCAGGTCTAACAACCTGCTTTCTTTTTGCATGTAACCAAGTATAAAAATTGCAAAAGTGAAATTCTCTTCTATTTTAGTCTGCTCAATAACATTATTTTAGTGAAGAGAGAATACACTATTTAATAGGCTTTACACTCAGTATAACATTCCTACAATATAAGAGTTACTGGAATTGTCATGTGGATTTAATGGAGTTCCTGTAAATATTAGTTTTCAATCGCCAGTGGCAACTTCTCACAGTAGACAGGTGCATGCTGAACTGAGTTACCCAGATAAATAGATCTGAAGATACTGAAGCAACCTTGATAATTATACAAAGGGAACATCCCCCTACGCCCTATATCACAGCCAGGACCAGAGAATGCAGGGTGAGAGGGAGATCCTCACGTTCACCATGTTCAGTCACTTGCAATGCGGCTGTTGCTATTCACCGGTAATTGAGATTAAATTGCCGGTGATGCCGACCTATGCATCGGTCATTTTCTTCAGATGTGTTTGATCAGCAGATTGGTTTATAACGCAGAAGGCCCATGTAAAAGTCTGGAAATGGGTTGAATGCATAATAGGTGCTCTAAGTTTGATGACATTTCCACACAGACTTGTGAGATCCTTTATCACATTCCAATTACACAATTTCACACTATGGTGCATAGAATATCAAATCAGCACAACATATGATAGCTTGACTGATCTAACATCAGGTTCGTTTTTAGACTCTTATTCCACTCGCTGAGCAGAATTTGATG
This sequence comes from Cetorhinus maximus, assembly GCF_964194155.1. Taxonomy (NCBI): domain Eukaryota; kingdom Metazoa; phylum Chordata; class Chondrichthyes; order Lamniformes; family Cetorhinidae; genus Cetorhinus; species Cetorhinus maximus. Next base: position 42,634,785 of record NC_135890.1, on the reverse strand, counting down.
CACTCCCCCGTAGCGAGTTTGGTGGCTGTGGGGCATATAATCGGGCAGGAGAGTAGAGGGTGGGGACCTGCCTCCGCCCCAATTAAATCTGCGGCGGGAAGACTTGTGGACAGCCTTCCTGCCAAATGCCAACTGAAGACCTTAGGTGAGCAATTAATGTCCATTTAAAGGCATCATTCTGCTGCCGTTGGTACTTATCAAGTGGCAGAAAGGACACTCACCATGCAGGAAGCCCAGGGCCGAAGTTTTTGCTCGGTGGGCAGGCACGCGGCCAACCCGCTCGAGCATGAAATGATGCACATTGACGTTGGCCAAGCATGCCGACGTCAACGCGCAGTCATGCGATAGTTTGGCTTATGATGCAGAAAACAACAATGCTAGTCCAGAAGGAGCTGAAGGCATGAAAATTGCGGTTAAGTTTTAAATAATAGGTGAAACTGTTTGGCAAAGAATTCAAAGATATATTACTCATCTTATCACTATCATCCTCACTATTTGCCCATTTACTTTATATGGATTAATGATTTGATTAAAATAGCAGACAGAAGATTATATTACAAATCTGTGTCTTTTGGGCTATTATCTCAGATAGTCATTTCTAACATTAGTTCTAACTATTGCTTTATTTACTTGATGTATTGATCCTTTTGGATGTAGAATTTTCACTAAATCGGCACAGATTATGTCTAAGTGCTTTTGTACTCAAAGACATACACTTTGCGTTTATTTACCAGGAATCGTGGTTGTAGAGGTGGTTTCAGGCAGACGGGTTGTCGTCCATTCTGTTATTATTTGTGGCTCACAGCAAACCCGAATTTGGTAGTCATAGCAAAATCTCCTGTCCGACAAAGCACTTTCATTGAATTTACAGATAAGCCCAGTGTCTTTGTCACAGGTCACATTGTCTGTTGATTCACTTATTGGCCGCTCAGGGTAATCAGCAAATTGGCACTGAATTTTATTAATTGCATCAGAAGAGTAAGGACACAGTTCATCGCGTATGGGATCCAATAATTCAGAATCGCCCGGGCTGATCACAGAAGGTGTATTTTCATTGAACCAACCAGACCATTCACCATTGCATTCCTCCTCTGCAAAATAAGAAGTCTAGGCTTAATGAATCTGCCTTTAATCAACTTAATTAACTAGAAATACAAAGACTAAAATGGTAGCACGACTTTACTAAATTTAATCCCATTTCATCACAATTTCACTAAACTACTTCACTATAATGAAGCAAGAATATCAAGTCAGCACAACATTTGACTGCATGACTGGTCTAGTGTCAGGTTGGCTTTGTCACACTAGGATTCCACTCATTTCAAAGATCAAGGGAGTGATTTTCAGCTGCCTACTAGAACAGGGTTGGTGAAATGAAGTTCAATGAAGGAACCTTTGGCCCAGAGGCTGACTGATTTTCTGGTGACCAGTGTACGCAGACTTGGAAAGAAAAGGAACAGACCAACAGGCATTGCAGCTAAACCTGCATGACTGAGAGAGATGGATTGGCTGCCTGACTTTCACTCATTCCTTGATGCAGTTTTAGAAACTCAAGTGTTCACAATGGGTGACAAATATATTTGTTAACTGGGAAGCTGTTAGAAATCAGAATATATATTACAATACACCCCTCTCACTTGGAGCTCAGCATGCTGGAATCACATGTGAAGGATATGGGTGTGGAGGTTAATGCTCATTGCAAAATTCACCTTAATTCACATCAGCTTTCAATATACTTTCCTGTTCTGCTAAATTATATACTGGGATATAACATATACTACACACAGCATCCTGACTTAGAACTATATTGCCGTTCACCTTCATTATTGATCGGTCAGAATTCTGTACCTACTTCCCTAACAACACTGTGGGAATACCTACACCATATGGACTGCAACAATTCAAGGAGGCGGCTCACCACCACCTTCTCAAGGACAATTAGGGATGGGCAATAAATGCTGATCTTATCCTGCAAATGAATAAAAATAAAAAGGAGCACAGTTCCTAAGCGTTGTCCTAAAGGTTGCAACTTAATGAGCAGAGATGCAAACATTCAAAACAAACAACTGGAAAGGAATATTTGTGTGTGAAAATGAAAGCAATCTCTTGTTACCTACTCAAGGACAGACCACCATGGAGTTAGAAAGTAATGACCTTGTAAAGAAAGACTTGGTGTGATGTGTAAAAACGTTGCCGCTTACCAGGCATGTAGCTGTTGGTGGATGTAGTTGTAGTCGGTCTCACTGTTGATGGTGTCGTTTCTATAGAGCAGAAAGATTTCAAACTATTACACTGCACCCAGAGGCTCATCAGCATCAGGTCTAACAACCTGCTTTCTTTTTGCATGTAACCAAGTATAAAAATTGCAAAAGTGAAATTCTCTTCTATTTTAGTCTGCTCAATAACATTATTTTAGTGAAGAGACAATACACTATTTAATAGGCTTTACACTCAGTATAACATTCCTACAATATAAGAGTTACTGGAATTGTCATGTGGATTTAATGGAGTTCCTGTAAATATTAGTTTTCAATCGCCAGTGGCAACTTCTCACGTAGACAGGTGCATGCTGAACTGAGTTACCCAGATAAATAGATCTGAAGATACTGAAGCAACCTTGATAATTATACAAAGGGAACATCCCCCTACGCCCTATATCACAGCCAGGACCAGAGAATGCAGGGTGAGGGGGAGATCCTCACGTTCACCATGTTCAGTCACTTGCAATGCGGCTGTTGCTATTCACCGGTAATTGAGATTAAATTGCCGGTGATGCCGACCTATGCATCGGTCATTTTCTTCAGATGTGTGTGATCAGCAGATTGGTTTATAACGCAGAAGGCCCATGTAAAAGTCTGGAAATGGGTTGAATGCATAATAGGTGCTCTAAGTTTGATGACATTTCCACACAGACTTGTGAGATCCTTTATCACATTCCAATTACACAATTTCACACTATGGTGCATAGAATATCAAATCAGCACAACATATGATAGCTTGACTGATCTAACATCAGGTTCTTTTTTAGACTCTTATTCCACTTGCTGAGCGGAATTTGATGCACTCCCCCGTAGCGAGTTTGGTGGCTGTGGGCCATATAATCGGGCAGGAGAGTGGAGAGTGTGGGCCTGCCTCCGCCCCAATTAAATCTGCGGCAGGAAGACTTGTGGACAGCCTTCCTGCCAAATGCCAACTGAAGACCTTAGGTGAGCAATTAATGTCCATTTAAAGGCATTATTCTGTTGCTGTTGGTACTTATCAAGTGGCAGAAAGGACACTCACCATGCAGGAAGCCCAGGGCCGAAGTTTTTGCTCGGTGGGCAGGCGCGCGGCCAACCCGCTCGAGCATGAAATGATGCACATTGACGTTGGCCAAGCATGCCGACGTCAACGCGCAGTCATGCGATAGTTTGGCTTATGATGCAGAAAACAACAATGCTAGTCCAGAAGGAGCTGAAGGCATGAAAATTGCGGTTAAGTTTTAAATAATAGGTGAAACTGTTTGGCAAAGAATTCAAAGATATATTACTCATCTTATCACTATCATCCTCACTATTTGCCCATTTACTTTATATGGATTAATGATTTGATTAAAATAGAAGACAGAAGATTATATTACAAATCTGTGTCTTTTGGGCTATTACCTCAGATAGTCATTTCTAACCTTAGTTCTAACGATTGCTTTATTTACTTGATGTATTTATCCTTTTGGATGTAGAATTTTCAATAAATCGGCACAGATTAGGTCTAAGTGCTTTTGTACTCAAAGACATTCGCTTTGCGTATATTTACCAGGAATCGTGGTTGTAGAGGTGGTTTCAGGCAGACGGGTTGTCGTCCATTCTGTTATTATTTGTGGCTCACAGCAAACCCGAATTTGGTAGTCATAGCAAAATCTCCTGTCCGACAAAGCACTTTCACTGAATTTACAGACAAGCCCAGTGTCTTTGTCACAGGTCACATTGTCTGTTGATTCACTTATTGGCCGCTCAGGGTAATCAGCAAATTGGCACTGAATTTTATTAATTGCATCAGAAGAGGAAGGACACAGTTCATCGCGTATGGGATCCAATAATTCAGAATCGCCCGGGCTGATCACAGAAGGTGTATTTTCATTGAACCAACCAGACCATTCACCATTGCATTCCTCCTCTGCAAAATAAGAAACCTAGGCTTAATGAATCTGCCTTTAATCAACATAATTAACTAGAAATACAAGGACTAAAATGGTAGCACGACTTTACTAAATTTAATCCCATTTCATCACAATTTCACTAAACAATTTCACTACGATGAAGCATAAATATCAAGTCAGCACAACATTTGACTGCATGATTGGTCTAGTGTCAGGTTGGCTTTGTCACACTAGGATTCCACTCATTTCAAAGATCAAGGGAGTGATTTTCAGCTGCCTACTAGAACAGGGTTGGTGAAATGAAGTTCAATGAAGGAACCTTTGGCCCAGAGGCTGACTGATTTTCTGGTGACCAGTGTACGCAGACTTGGAAAGAAAAGGAACAGACCAACAGGCATTGCAGCTAACCCTGCATGACTGAGAGAGATGGATTGGCTGCCTGACTTTCACTCATTCCTTGATCTGGTTTCACAACCTCAGTGTTCACAATGGATGACAAATATAATTGATAACTGTAAACATGTTGTTTAGTAAGAATATGTATTATAATACACCCTTCTCACTTGAAGATTAGCATGCTGGATTAATATTTGAGTGATATGGACGTGGAAGTTAATGGTCATTGCAATTGCACGTCAACTCTCTACATACATTCCTGTTCCGCTAAACACTTTACGAGGAGTGCAACTTCCTAAGCATTGTCCTAAAGGTTGCAACTTAATGAGCAGAGATGCAAATATGTTCAAAACAAACATTTGGAAAGGAAAAATTGTGTTTAAACTAAAGACATATTTTGTTTCCTACTCAATGACAGGCCACAGAAAGTAATGACCTTGAAAAGAAAGACTTGGTGTGAGGTATAAAAATGCTGTCTCTTACCAGGTATGTAGCCAGTGGTAGTTATAGCTGCAGTTGGTATCAGTGGTGTTGTTGTTTCTATAGTGCAGAAAAAAGATTTCAACCTTTTACACTGACTCAGCAGTATCAGATCTAAAAAACTCCTTTCATTTTGAATGTAGCCAAGCACAAAAATTGCAAAAGTGAAATTATTCTCTTCTACTTTAGTCTGCTCAATAAAATTATTTCAGAGAAGAGAGAATACAATTATTTAATAGATCTTATTTTGTAGAAATGTTATACTGAATGTAAGATTTTCTGGAATTGTCAAGTGGATTTAATGGAGTTCCTGTAGATATTAGTTTTCAATGGCCAGTGGCAACTTCTTAGAGTAGACAGGTGTATACGGAACTGAGTTACCCAGGTAAATAGATCTGAAGATACTGCAGCAACCTTGATAATTATATGAAAAGAACCAGAGAATGCAGGGTGAGCGAGAGATTCTCAAGCTCACCATGTTCAGTCACTTGCATCCACTGCTGCTGGTATTTACCCAGTGGCAGGCAGGTAAGTTGCCATGTGGGAAGCCTGAAAAGCAAACCCAGCCAACGTTGCTTGTGGACTTCCAAGGTGGTGGGCGGTGGGGAAAGAGTCCCTCATTCAGAGTAATTCAGTACCTAATCAAGGCTCCTAGCCTTGAGGAAGGGAGAGGGTAGGCCGCTCAGAGCTACCCCCCGCCCTTCCTGCTGCTACCCCTCCCAACACTCCCCCCACTCCATGATCCTCCATGAGACCATCACTCACCTGAGGCCTGGGTCTTTAAGCAACCGTGGGCCTTGTGTGGGTGCATTGCCAGCAACAATGATCATCACCCCAGTGGCGCTGCCAAGTAATGAAGAGCCACCAGCCTCTGATTTGCTGGTAGCTCTCAACGAACAGTACTTCCGCTCCCAGGGTCCTTGGCCTGCTGTTGCCCAGTTAAGTGCATGATTGGCATTATTGGCACTTTATTGGAAAGCAGGCCTTCCCAAAAATAGGCGACACGCGGCCCTCGCTGGCTCTCCAGCCAGCAGATGAGGCCCCCATCACCTACATTAAATTCTGCCCATCATTTCAAAGAAAAAGGAAGTGATGTTCAGTTGCCTACAAGAAGTGGGGGGATGATGGGGGGGGGAATGAAATTCTACAAAAGAGCCTGCTGGCCAGCAACTGCCAGAAGGGGCTTCAAAATGAAAATTGGTGAGCCATGTATTTGGACTCTGAACAGTGAGGAGTACTTCACTAGGGTTTTGTAGCTGAATCTGTATGATGGGGTGAGATGGATCGGCTACATGAATTTCACTCCTTGGCTTTTTTTTTAACAATCTCTTGTGTTGCCATTATGTGATAAATATGTTTGATAACTGAAAATATATGTACTACTTATATAAAGAACAGCTTTCTTGCTTGAAACTGGGAGCAAGTATCAAGATTGTGGATGTGGAATTTCATACTGATCACTAAATAAATCATTTGACCTTAGTATCCTGATATACATTCCCATTCTGCTAACAGCCATGTTTGGAGCACAGTTGCCTAAAAAAGTATCTTACAAGGGCAAAATACAAAATCAGGTGGGACAATAAGCAATGAGGAGGACACAAAGAGGCTGGGTGAGTGAGCCAAAACACATGGCAGATGGAATTCAAGGTGGCAAAATGTGAAGGTACCCACTTTGATAGGAAAAGTAACGAAGAATGTTTTGAATGGTGAGAGACTGGAGAATGTTTGCATTCAGAGGGACTTGGATGTTCTTGTATATAAATTATAGAAAGGTAACATGCAAATACAGTAAGCGATTAGAACGGCAAGCTTCTGTTACAAAATAGGCTGGAGTGTAAAAGCAAAGAACTCTTCCTAAAATTATATAGGGCATTGTTGGGGCCACACATCTGGAGTATTGAGTGCAGTTTTGGTCTTTTGACCTAAGAAAGAGCTTGGTTGCCCTAGAGGGAGGGCAACAAAAGCTAATTAGATTGATTCCTGGGATGAGGGGATTGTCGTATGAGGAGAGATTGAATAGATTAGGTTTATATTCCCTGGAGTTTACAAGAATGAGAAGTAAACTAATTGAAACATTTAAATTCTTAAGGGGCTTGACAGGATAGATGCTAAGAAAATGTTCCCTCTCACTAGGAAATCTAGAACACAGATTCAGTCTCAGAATAAGATGTTGGCCATTTAGGACTGAAAAGAGGAGCCATTTCTTCACTCAAAGGATCTTTGGAATTCACTATTTCAGAGAGCTGTGAATGCACAGTTGTCGAATATATCCAAGACAGAGGTTGATAGATTTTTGGGTACTAAGGGAATCAAGGGATATTGGGATAGTGCAGGAAGGTGGCATTGAGGTAGAAGATCAGCTACGATCTTGCTGAATGCAGGCTTGAAGGGCCAAATGCCCCTCTCTACCTCCTATTTATTATGTACTTATGTTCAAATAAGTTTGATAACTGAAAACATATTATTTAGTAAGAATATATATTATAATACACCCTTCTCACTTGGAGTTTCACATACTAGGGGCACATATAAGGGATATGACCATGGAAGTTAATGCGCATGGCAAAACAATCCACCAACTGTATCAAATTCCTGATTTACATTCTGTTCGACTAAATGTTACGTCAGGAGCACAATTTCCTAAAGTCTGCCCTAAGTTACAACATAATGACCAGAGACAAAAACATTTTTAAAGCAAACAATTAGAAAGTAAAATTGAAGATTAAAATGTGGAAGCCATATGTTGTTATCTACTCAATGACAGGCCATATGTTTGAAAACAATCCACTTGAGAAGACAGACTTAATGGAAGGTATAAAACCACTGTCACTTACCAGATGTGTAGCCGGTGGTAGACGTGGTTGTTGTCAGTATTACTGGTGGCTGTGGTGTTTCTATAGGAGTAGGGAAACATTCCATCAGAAAGGTCACCTATCTGAAACAGTAACTGTGGTTTCTCTCTACCAGATGCCTTCTGTCCTGCTGAGCATTGCCTGCATTCCCTGTTTTATTGAGGACTTACTTCCTCAGTGCGTGGAGCCAACCAAAAAAAATTGCAAATCTGAAATCTATTTATTTTTCTCTTAGTCTACTCACTAAAATTATTTCAGCGGGGAAAGAATACAACTGCTCAATGACCCTTAGGCTCATACCATCAATTCCTCACTTATGAGTTCCTGAAATTGTCAGATAGATTTGGTTGTCAGTTACTGCTGATATCAGTGCCCAGTGTCTGGTGGAAACAATAGGCAGATCCATATTGACCTTATGTGCCCAGATAAACTGTAGTTCTGAAATGCTCAGGCAACAATCCTGGCATCACTCCTTACCCATCGTCGGAACAAAGTGTGATAATCATATAAGGTCAGTGTGCTTTATTCTTTGTGTACGAGCCTCCAAATATGCCCAGCCGATCTGTCAGAGCAAGTCTGTATCCATCCAATCCTGCCCCCTCCACATCATTGATCTTGTAAGGAACAAGCGAAGACTTCCCTACCTAGGGAAGGCCATTTGGGAACACCCAGCACAAGTCACATCCCAGCCTCGTTTGTGGTCCTTCTGCCACTCTCACCAGAGTTGTGACAGTATTGTACCATTAGGATGAAATTTCAGCCCCTGGATCTGTTATATCCGAGGAAACGTTTGTCAATGACTATCTAATCACTGACATTCTTAATCCTTAAAAAGTGCCTTTAAAGTCAAAAGTCAGCTGAGTGACTTGAAATGTAAAATACTTACTGATAAATTGTGATTGGACAAATAGTAGACTCAAAGCGAAAGTTTAAACTTGTTAAGCAGAACCATAGAAAGCAAAATGATTCTAGTTGCAGTCAGATGATGGAATCTGGTCACATTAACCAGTATGCTAAAAATAGTGCTTGGAGGACTGACCCCTTCATGCATTTAGCTTGCAAAAATCCTTCTTCTCCATAGTCTAACCAATTATAAGTAAATGTACCATGAGAACAAAAGATGGTGACATATCACTTTTTGCAATCATTAGGTATAAAGTAAGCATAATTTCTCCAAAAGCTCATTCACTTCAAAATCTTAGACTGCTTATCAGTATTATTGATGTGCTTGATTATAGCTTAATCTGCTAAATAGAATCTTGATAAGCATTTTGAGACACCTCTCCTTAAATAGCAGATATAACTTATTTACCAGAGATGCTTGTCCTAGGCAGACTATTCATGGAGGATCCTGTAGCAGGCTCACAACAAACACGAATTCTGTAATAAGAGCACTGGTTTGCATCCAGAGAATCATCTTCATTGTTTGCAGGAATAAGGCCCACATCTTCATCACAGGTTGTACTGTTTTCTGATTCACTTATTGGCTCAGGATTATTGATGCATTGACACTGAACATTACCAATGTTATAAGATGTGGAAGGACACAATTCATTGCGTATGGGGTCTAGCGATGCAGAATCATTTGGGTTTATATTTATCGGTAGGTAGTCATCAGACCAGGAAGACTATATGCCATAGCAAGGCAATTCTGCAGTAGAAAAAATTACTCTTTAATTTGTCTTTAAGTTTCATATTTAACAGGAAGTACAAACAAAGATATGACGTAGCAACTCTTCAAAACGTGTTTCTAGACAAATTGCCAAAGACCATATTTTGTTTATATGGTAGCCAATATTATGACTCTCAACAAATTTTCCATCAGCCATGTAGAGAACGACATATTAAATCAATAGTGAGACCACCACAGAGGTTTAACAAGGTTATAATGCTTTTATGCTAATTATGGGGACAATATGATTTATCCAATCATTGTGAAGAAAGAAAGAAGGAAAGAAAGAGGAAGGAAGGAAAGACTTGCAATTATCATAGCACCTTTCAGGACCACGGGACATTCCAAAGTGCTTTACAACCGAGTAAAGAATGTAGTAAGAAAGGAAACACAACAACCAATCTACACACAGCAAAGCCCTACAAACAGCAATGCAATACTGACTGGATTTATGTGATAGGCCAACATGAAGACAAAGAGAACCCTTGGTGCTCTTTCGACAAGCAATAGAAGAGCCAAGCATGTGACGGCTGCTGAAATCTAGGTAGTCATACATGAAGTTATTGTAAAGAGTGATAGGAATACCCTTTGTAGCACTCTATCAGACCATCCTTTTAATGGCAATATTGTTTCAAGAACATGCATTCAAGCTTCAGATCACAGCTGACTCTTACTTTCATGGTCGTAACTTGTAGAAGATGGCACAGCTCTGCACCTGCTCATGGCTGACTTAAGTTCTGAGACGGCAGTTCCCCTGCACTTATTGCCATCGAGGTGGGACATGGACTGCAAAACTGGGGCTTGTTAAATCAACTATCTGGGGTAAAATTGCCCAGACCTTTTCTAAAATTGACCCAAGGTTTTTCTCTGGGATTTTTTCCCCTCTTTCAGTAGAACAGGCTCAAATGAGCAAGAAGTACATTTAGGCAGATTCTAAACCAAATTTTAAAAAGCATACTTGTGTCAAATTACTTTCTAATCTACATTAAAAGCAAATACATGGATTGAGCAGTTATGATCCGGAATGCACTGCCTGAAAAGATGGTGAAAGCATGTTCAACCAAGAGTCTACAGAAAATGCTGGTCATACAAGGAGATGAGCGAAAGGCAGGGCCACTGCTGCCTTCACTTGTCTAGGGATGTGGTAGCTCATATTTGCCGCATTCTTCATGAGGATCTCACGCCACGCGAATGGGGAGGGCATCCAATGCTAGTTGCATTGAAGGTTACCATCGCACTCAACTCTTTTGCCAGCGGATCTTTCCAGGATCTAAAGACCCAGTGGGGATCTTTGTGGAATCTCACAATCGGTGATGCACAAATGCATAAGGGACGTGACTGATGCCCTTTTCAATAAAGCTCACCATTAGGCTCAGTTCTGCATGGATGAAGCTAACCAAGCTGCCAGAGCTGTGGGATTCACAGTGATGTCACGCTTCCCACAAGTGCAGGGTGCCACTGGCTGCACACATGTGGCATTGAGAGCTACCTGGCAGCAGTCTCTGAGATTCATTAATAGAAAAGGATTCCATTCTCTCAATGTTCAGCTTATCTGTGATCACAGAAAGCAGATCCTGCATATTTGTGCTAGGTTCCCAGGGAGCTCTCACAACTCTTACATCTTGAGTTACTCACAGGTGCCACAGATCTTCCAGGGCCTTCAGTGCATAGAGGGTTGGCTTTTCTTATTCATTCATGGGATGTGGGCATCGCTGTCTGGGCCAGCATTTATTGCCCATCCCTTGTTGCCCTTGAGAAGGTGGTGGTGAGCAGTCTTCTTGAACTGCTGCAGTCCATGTGGTGCAGGTACACCCACAGTGCTGTTAGGAAGGGAGTTCCAGGATTTTGACCCAGCGACAGTGAAGGAACGGCGATACAGTTCCAAGTCAGGATGGCGAGTGACTTGGAGGGGAACTTCCAGGTGGTGGTGTTCCCATCTATCTATTGCCCTTGTCCTTCTAGATCTTAATGGTTGTGGGCTTGGATGATGCTGTCGAAGGACCCTTGGTGAATTCCTGCAGTGTATCTTGTAGCTGGTACACACTGCTACTGTGCATCGGTGGTGGAGGGAGTGAATGTTTGTGGATGGGGTGCCAATAAAGCTGGATGCTTTGCCCTGGATGGTGTCAAATTTTTTGAGTGCTGTTGGAGCTGCACTCATCCAGGCAAGTGGGGAGTATTCCATCACACTGCTGACTTGTCCCTTATAGATGTTGGACAGGCTTTGGGGAGTCAGGAGGTCTGTTACTCATCACAGGATTCGTAGCCTCTGACTTGCTCTTGTAGCCACAGTATTTATATAGCTAGTCCAGTTCAGTTTCTGGTCAATGGTAACCCCCAGGATGTTGATAGCGGGGAATCAGTGATGGTAATGCCATTGAACGTCAAAGAGTGATGGTTAGATTCTCTCTTGTTGGAGATAGTCATTGCCTGGCACTTGTATGGTATGAATGTTACTTGTCACTTGTCAGCCCAAGAATGGATATTGCCCAGATCTTGCTGCATTTGGACATGGACTGCATCAGTGTCTGAGGAGTCGTTAATGGTGCTGAACATTGTGAAATCATCAGCGAACATCCCCACTTCTGACCTTATGATGTAAGGAAGGTCATTGATGAAGCAACTGAAGATGGTTTGGCTGAGAACATGACCCTGGAGAACTCTTGCAGTGATGTCCTGGAACTAAGATGACTGACCCCCAACAACCACAACCATCTTCCTTTTTGCTAGGTGTGACTCCAACCAGCGGAAAGTTTTTCCCGATTCCCATTGACTCCAGTTTTGCTAGGGCTCCTTGATGCCACACTCAGTCAAATGCTGCCTTGGTGTCAAAGGCGGTCACTCTCACCTCACCTTGGGAGCTCAGCTACTTTGTCCATGTTTGAACCAAGGCTATAATGAGGTCAGGAGGTGAGTAGCCCTGGCGGAACCCAAACTGGGCGTCAGTGAGCAGGTTGATAGCACTGTTGACGACCCCTTCCATTACTTTACTGATGATCGAGAGTAGACTGATGGGGCGGTAATTGGCCGGGTTGAATTTGTCCTGCTTTTTGTGTACAGGACATACCTGGGTAATTTTCCACATAGCCGGGTAGATGCCAGATTTGTAGCTGTACTGGAACAGTTTGGCCAGGAACACGGCAAATTCTGGAGCACAAGTCTTCAATACTATTGCCAGAATATTGTCAGGGCCCATAGCCTTTGCACTATCCAGTGCCTTCAGCCATTTTTTGATATCACGTGAAGATAACACACTGTTTATAAGAGGTAACCCCTAAAGACATGGCTAATGACACATATTCATCATCCATGTCTAAGGAGAGATAGATTGCTGCACATTCAGCCACAAAGTCCTTAACAGAGCAGACTTTCAGCCTCTTAAAGAGGCATTTCAAATGTTTGGACCGATCAGACGGGGCTCTCCAATACTCACCACAGGGGGTATCTCATATCATCGTTGTTTGCAACGCCCTGCAAGAAGTAGTGATGCATTGCCAGAGGGAGGCATGAAGGAGCTACACATCTCCTTAGATGAGAAGGATGCTGAAGGCAATGAATTTCCAGAGGGCGAAGATTCAGATGAGCCACAAGGATTTCACGAGAACGACGTGGAAGACATGCTTGTGTCAATCTTAAAGGTACAAGTTTCCAGGAGGAATAACGAGAAGACAAGTTGATATGAGCGCAGTTCTTCTTGTGTTTTGATGTAGGGGAGACAATAAAACCTTCATTGTCAGCTTCAACATCTGACAAAAGGTCATCAGTCTGGAAATGATAATGGAGGAAGCATAAGTCACCTTGAACCCTAACAATGGGGGCATCCTTGGAAGGCGCAGTAGCCTAGGCAACTTATGGCCTCTGTGCAATGGGATAAGCACTCCATTAGTGGGCATACTTAAGCAACTACACATAATGCAGTCCTTTCAACCATGGAGTGCAAATATCAATGGCTGTGGCTGCCTTCAGGAGGCAGAAATGCTATTGATGTGCTCATGCCAGTGTGGCACGAGCTTCACAAGGCTAAGAGGAAGAACATCCGCCATTGGTTATCGCTTGACCGTCTGAAGATGGAGCTACATCTGGACAGCACCATCTCTCTGACCTCCAGTCCTCATGCATGATTAATGCAGAGGCCATATCTTGATACTGAGCCCCAAAGATGCCATCGGACATCAGGACACAGCAATCTGTAACACAACAGCATGGATGCAAACCTGCGAGTTATATTAGCATTGTACTCAGACTGGTTCAGCAGGACGCTTGTGTGATTATTGTCAATCCCTCATGAATCTACACTTGTTGGAAGCCTGTCAAGTTTACGTCCTGCATTGCCTTGGCATCTGAGAGAGGCATGGCCAGTCAGTTTTGACACAGCAGTCAAGGCTAACTCATTCCCTTCATAGATGCTGCTGAGCACTCAGGAGATGTGCCGGAGCATCACTTTCATACCATTACAGTCCTCAACATTGTCCATCTCACAAAGGTCAATCCTTGCTATGAAACTTCAAGCATTGCACAGACATGTAATCAAACCCCAGGTGGATTAGCATTCTATTACTTCAAAGAAGGATTCCATCAAGCCAGCTGGGCAGCTGTTGATAAACAAAGTAACATCCTCACAGGTTATTGAATGGCTTCATCAGAATGAGCACACACCTCTGACAGCACACACTCATGCCCATCTAGCAAACATTTCAAATGTCACCACATGGAACAAACTTGCATCGCTCAGCGTCATGCTGGATAGAGTGGGAACTAATAAAGTAGTCAAGTCAAGCCTTAAAAGCAGAACCAAAATAATGCTGCAGGGAGGCATGAAAGGCTATGGTGCTTGATGATGATTAATACTTTTACCAAACATCACAGTCATAAAATAAAGACCATAGCAAAGTGCACTTGGGTGAAAAGCCTCCAATGTGGGTCGCGATAAACACTTATAACATCCACAAAGAACACACTTCAGTATGGTAGCATCAGGATAATCACTAACCTTCCATGAACAATTCTCATGAGGTCACATAAGGTGAGCCTCAGGTGCAAGGTTTACATGAGCATTGTCCAGCCTTCATTTTCATTTAGGAACTGCCTTTGTTCATGTCGCTTATGTTGAACTAAAAGCGATGATGATTGTGATGAAATTGAGTGACACCTCATGGAACTGAGGGACAAGATGGGAGATAATTGTTGAGGGGGGGGGGGGTGGCAGGGGCTGCATTTGGTACCTTTGAAGGAACACAGGACATTACATCGCATTCATGAGCTATTCAATAGCTGAGACTTGAAGAAGGATAAAAGCAAAATACATTTACAGAAGTGAAAAGTATACAGTGTTTAAACACCCATGCCACCATTGTGCATTCACAACTTCTTAATTTTCTTAACTTTACCACTATGTCTAGGCGCAGCCCTAACATCTGCAGCAGAAATGGAGGCATCAAGCTGACTGCTATGCCCTGTTGTCTAAGATGACTTTGGTGGGTGTCCTCTGGTGGCCCAAGGCTTGGAGGCCCCATCCTGCCAAGGGTCTCTTTCTCTGGGGTAGGTGGACCCTTCTCAGCCTGACCTGCTGGAGTTGATGGGCAGATGGGATTTGGAGCGGCTGGACACCCTTGGAGACTCCTGGGTAGCTGGCTTCAGGGTGTCTGGCTGATGTTCCTCCTCCCTTTGGATGCCCGAGGGCCCCTCCCTGTCTGTTTGAGAGGGGGCACCTGGAGGGAGGTCAAGGTGCCCTGTCTCCCTCTCACCTAGCCACTGCTGGAACACACCTATGGCTAGAGTGATGGTGTGCAAGTCCGAGCGCAAATCCAGCAGAAACTGCTGGACCCGGGTCTCCAAGGCGACTGCCACCCTTCCAATGGAGACTTCAATACCAGAGCCATGACAGATCAGACAGAACATGGACGGACTTCTCCATCCTTCATTCCAGTCTGTCGACAGCTCTGACAACTCTGCCTGACATTCCCCTGCTGTTTTTGCACCTCCAACATTTTTCTCAGGGCCGATTCCAGAGGCTTGTCATAGGACCCGGACTCAGCAAGAGCTGGCCTCCAGAAATCCTCCGAGTGTCAGAGATCTCAGCTGTCACTGCCTGCTGTGGACCCATGTCTGTAAGGTGATCATCAGATTGTGAACTTGAATATACTCTAGAAGTAGGATCACCCAAGGTGTGTTTATCTTTGCTGGTGGAGGGTGCAGGTGAATGCAGTGGCAGGCCTTCCTCGGGTGTTTCGTCAGAACCTTCATCTGAGGTGGTCTGGAGCCTGAGGCCAAGGCACTTGCTGGAAATCTCCCTCCACATTTTCTTGCTGGTGGCTGGAATAGAGAAAAGAGATCATTAGTGATTGACTAGGCAGGCTCCTACATTACAGATCACTCACTGTCATTTATTGCATACTACCACTGTATAATGGGTGGACCCTCACTGGCTTGTTGGGAAGGTCAAACTCACGTTTCACACAGGAATAATCCCTACCCTCTCCAACCAGCTTCGCGGCCTGCTCTTCGTAGAGGGAGAGTGCCTTCTTCTCCGGCATCCCCTGTCTGGTCATTGATCTCTCTCTTTTGTTGTGGGAAATCATCTTCTGCGTTAAGACAGATGGATTGACTGTGTGCACCATGGATGAAACAGCCGTTCTGAAGCACACATGACTGTCGTGTATGCTGAGCCCTCCCCAGTAAGGGATTAAGACGCCATTTGTGCAGGATCTTACACGAAATAGGGATCTCAAAGCGGCCAGCAGACATTCAGTGCTGGTATCCCATCTGCTGGTAGTGTGTGACATCTGCTGGTAGTGTGTGACATCCCTGTTGATCGTAACCCTTAGACTGCCTGAAGCCCTTATGAGATTGTGAGGTTGGAGCGAGGTGAAGGTTCACTTACCTTGGCAGAGCGCATCAGATCATTCATTCTTTTCCTGCACTGCAGGGTGGTCCTTTTTTGAATAGCACAGGTGCTGGCCTCTCTGGCGACCTCCTCCCAGGCCGACATGGTGAGGTTGGCAGACGAATCCTTGCCCACCTCGCCACGAGATTCGATGAGCTCCTCGCTGATGCATAAATAATGAGCTGCAAAGTGGAAGATCTGGTGCCAGTATCCTTCCCACTGCCCAGCAGGAATCACTCCGTTTTCCGTCCGCCACCGCACTTAGTCTCCAGAAGGGAAAATTCTGCTGGAGGGGCTGAACTTTCAGAGCTGGGGAGTAGTTAATAATAACCCCACCTGCCTGCTAGCTCCAAAACCCCATTCCACCTCCGGGCCAGTCTTCAGAGGCGGCATTGGGAGCCAGCTGGCCAACCCATTGGTATATGGTGTGTAACCAAAATGGCTCAAGAGTGAAACTTGTTTTATTTTTTGATGGGATGTGGGCATCACTGGCAAAGCCAGCATTTATTACCCATCCCTATTTGCCCTTGAACTGAATGGATTACCAGGCCATGTCAGAGGGAAGTTAAGAATTGACCGCATTGCTGTGGGTCTGGAGTCACAGGCCAGACTGGGTAAGGACAGCAGATTTCCTTACCCAAAGGACGTTAGTGCACCAGGTGTTTTTCACAACAATCAATCATAATTTTACGTGACTAAATTGCAATTCCAGATTTTATTAATTGGAATTAAATTCCACCCACGGCCATGTCCCCAGAACATTAGCCACGGCCTCTGGATACTAGTCCAGTGACATTACCACTACACCACCATCGTCCCCAGCTAAAGGAGGCCAATTAAAGGAGGCTGACCAGGTTCCTGCCTGTGACAGGTCAGTTTAAGTGTCTTGAATTGGACAGTTAGCAGAAGGCCATGGAGGCCGGTGCTCCGCACTCGCCTAAAGGCCCTCCCTTGTCTGTGTGGGTGCAGGATCAGCCACAATTTGCCCTTTAGAAGGGTTTACCCTACCCTTCACAGTGGTGGCCTGGCTGCTGAACCTATTTTTAAATTAAAGATGTAAAAAATTCGAGAGAGGGCTGTTGAAGCACCCTCCCTCTTACCTTACATTACAGCCCTCCAGCTTCAAGAGCACACCCACCACCCTCAATTGGACAGCAAACCTGCCCTCTGGCCACAAATTGGCCATCATGGGCAAATTCAGAGGTGAGTAACTGTTTCTACCTGGGGATAGGTTCACGGCCCAGAAACAGTCCTGACCCCTGTTTCCCACCCCCGGAGATACAATCCAGCCCGATGGGTTGAATGTCCTTCTACGTGCTGTATTATTCTATGAAGGAAGACATCACTTACCAGTTGTGGTTATTTCCCACTTTGTTGTTGTAGTTGTTTCTTCTGAGGAAGAAACAAAAAACACTTAGAACTATTACAGTCCAACTTGAAATACTACACTGTTGAGAGTTTCACCTGTAGGCACAAATGATAAGGACAGTACTCTAGATTTCCTTATTTTTTCAACGAATGTAAGTTGGAAACTCTCAAAAGTTAATGTTTCAAAACATTGTCAGACATTATAATAAAGGCTATTTCGGAACTGTTATCATTTTTCCTTTCCACAGTTGCTGCTTGATGTGCTGAACGTTTGCAACATTTTCTGATTTTGTTACAGATTTCCGGCATCTGCAGTTTTATTATTATCTCCAAAAATAACATTTCCTCACGTAAATTTGTAACTGGCTGGTCAACGCTCCCTGCAAGGAATGAATATGCATTTCAGCCTTCAGCTCATAAGGGCCTAGGGCTCCTCCAGCTAAGTGGTGCTCTGCTATTCCAGAAACACAATGGGGCAGGTATCTCTGTTGCGCCATTATGGGTATGTGTCATCCTCCTGATTATTCAAATGACTCCATCCCTGGTCCTGTCAAGACCCAAGTAGCAGAAAGAAGGCTCACTTCATTGTGCATCTATTCTGATGAAGAGTCTGGAGAATTTCTGGGCCAGAACATCCAAGATAGGCCTGTACCTGTTATCATGTAGCCCTGACAAACTATCTTCCAGTGACAGCTTGCAGACTTAAATGAACAGATTGTATTTACAACTTTGAAGTCTACAATGTTAATGAGTGGACCTAAATTGCATTAATTAAATTAAGATATTAGCTATTCGAAATAAAAAGTTTAATATTTGATAAGTAGGAAACATACAAAAGTATGAACATCTGGTGGAATATAATTTCATGGTAAATGCATCTTAATTGTTTTAAATGAAAAACTTAGTATTAATTTACCAATTTTGTAGGTTGTAGTGGATATGGGTGTTGTCATCACTGTTGTTTTGGATGGTGCTAAACAGCAATAAAAAAATCCAAAAATAGTTAAAGTATTGACTACATTTTGTGGCAAGTACATGTACCTTTAAAGTGAATAGATTATCTGATTGCAGCCCTGTACAGGGCTGTACAAGTGGCCTGGGTTAGCAAAATGGTGAGGACCGTTGCTGTCATGGGAGCAACACACCTCCAGTACCTAGCAGGGCCACTAAGATGGAAAAGTTCCTTAATTTCTCAAAGTATTGAAACTTATATGGCCAAATCTTCTGAGGAGTGGCAATCATGGTGCCAAGCCTGCCACCATTTTTACAGCTTTAGCTGCTGTATTTCGGTAAGTCTTCATTCACTAAAAACCTGAATAGCTTTTCAGTGTGTCAATGATTGAGGGGGTATGTTGGGGTGCAGGGTGCTGGGTGGCAAGGGGGTAGGGTGCCAGCTGGGTAGGGTGGTAGGGTAACAGGGTGGTAGAGTGGTGTGGTCGGATCACGTCGGGTCAGGGGTAAGAGTCAGAAGGCCGGGGGTAGAGGTTCGGCAGACTTCCTTATCCTTTGAAGATCAAAAGCTAAGACAAAAGCTTTCTGTACTCCACAATTATAAAGTCAGTTGAAAAATTTTAAACATGGGTTGCTACTGGCCCACAGCAAAGCAATGGAGCTGGATTGAGTACTCCTGCTCCCCCCAGCTCCACATATAGATCAATGTAAAAGACTGATACTGTATCTGGGGTCAGGTACAACAGCAAGGTTAGGAAAAGACTGGTTTCATCTGATAGAATTGCCAGGGAGAGGATTTGACTCAGAAACTAGAGAACAGTGTTTGGAGTTGGGAGCAAAAATAATGGCTTCAGTCTTCCCAACGTTGAATTGGAGGAAACTTCTGCTCAGCAGAATGCTGCATCGGGGTGTGAAGCTTGTGAGAATCAGATACACATTTTTTCTCTTGGAAGCCTTGAGGGGCCACCTTTAGGTATCACTGGTTACGCTGCATGATAATTCAAAAGGACTGGGTGCCCTTGGGGATAGTATATTGCACCTGTAAAATAGTTCTTTTAGTCCCTGTTTAGCAAATGACCACAACATGGACCAATTTCCCACTCCCTTTGCCCCTTGCCTAGCAGAGTAATAGGCCTAACTCTGAAACTCTTTAAGGGATATTTTAATGAGCTGACCTCCTCTGACTCTGTCAACTTTGGCAGCATCAGAGGTCATTAGCCTGCATGCCTAATAATCCTTTAAACACAAACAAAAACAGAATTACCTGGAAAAACTCAGCAGGTCTGGCAGCATCGGCGGAGAAGAAATCAGTTAACGTTTCGAGCCTTCATGGCCCTTCAGCAGAGCTGAAGCATAGTTAGAAGAAGGGAGAAACGTTCATTTCTCCCCTCTTCTAACTATGCTTCAGTTCTGCCGAAGGGCCATGAAGGCTCGAAACGTTAACTGATTTCTTCTCCGCCGATGCTGCCAGACCTGCTGAGTTTTTCCAGGTAATTCTGTTTTTGTTTTGGATTTCCAGCATCCGCAGTAGCTTTTAGCTTTTTGTTTTAATCCTTTAAACACCACAGAAAACCATTAATGACACCATTATGTAGGAATGTAACAAGTGCAGCATAGCACCTATTCATTTTGTTACACATTAAATATTTCAAAATTTACTGACCTATACATGTGACTTTCCCATTCTTGCATTCACTAGAAAAGATTGCAAAGTAGATTTATGACATTGGGAGAACTGGATAATCAAGTTCATGTTTTTTCAACTGCTAATTACCACTAGAAATGTTTCTTCAGCAGATGTTTCATTACATTCTTGTCCATGGTTGTTATCATAAAAAAAAAAATTAGGGCAGAGTTTTCCATTTGATGTACAGGGGAGGGGTGGGCCCCGCATGTCCACGTGTAGAATGACACGCGGTGATGTCGGGCAAGCGTTCCAACGTCACCGCGCGCCATCACAATATTTCGCTGGGCAGGCACACGATGATGTCTGATGCGCGCCTGCCATTAATTAACGGGCCAGTTAAGGCGCTTTAGTCTTCAATCGATGCCGATTTTTCGGCGCCTGTGCAATCTTTGGGTCGGCACACAGGCGCATCGGGCAGGCAGGTAGGAGACATTTGTATTAACCTCATCCACGGACGGGATATGAGGGCTCAGTGGGGTTGTGAATCTGCTCTGTGAAGTATTCATTGGTGAAAGTTTTTCAAACTTGCCTGTGTAATTTGCAGTACTTCAAAACGCATACCAGCTGCTTTCTCTGGACTCTTACCCTTCAGGTCAGCACTCTGCAGTGAGGAATATTTTCTGGGCCTGCAGGTTTCAGGAAGCCTTCCCTTAGCCTGGGTATGGGAGCCGATCTGTCCACTGGAGGCAGCTCCTCTGAGGAGGAAGGGAGGGCTAGAAGGAGGAGGAGGACAGGAGTGCACATTCAGCCTCCAGGGGAGCCACCTTTGGGAGGACAGGCGCAGGCACAAGGGGCACAGGGCCAAGAGGTAGTCCAAGGTGGAAGGGGCCACAGAAGATGCCACTATCCTGCTGCCAAGGTTTATAGGTGGCAAAGCAGTTACCTCAATATGTCTGAGGTGCAGTGCCGAAGGAGGCTCTGTCTCTCAAGGAAGACAGTCAACTATATCTGTCAGATGATTGGGCCTGAGATCTCCCCTAACTGTGTGGGTGGACACCCCATGCCAGTGGTTTTGAAGGTCACAGCTGCCCTCAACTTCTATGCCTCTGGCTCCTACCAGGGCTCGGTGGGTGATCTTTGTGGTGTCTCCCAATCAGCTGCCCACACTTGTGTCAAGCAGGTTACAGGCGCTCTATTCAGGCATGCATTGACCTTCATCCACTTCCGTTGGGACCAGGCAAGCCAGACAGAACAAGCCAGTGGCTTCGCGGCCATTGCTGGCTTCCCCCATGTCCAGGGTGCAATAGACTGCACACATGTGGCCATCGAGGTGCCAGCAGGTGAGCTCGGTGCCTTCGTCAACAGGAAGGGCTTCCACTCCATGAATGTGCAGATAGTGTGTGACCACAGGATGCAGATTCTACAAGTCTGTGCAAGGTACCCAGGCAGCTCCCACGACACCTACATCCTCAGACACTCCCAGGTGCCGGGGCTCTTCAGTGCTCCGACCCGGCTTGATGGATGGCTGCTGGGTGACAAGGGCTATCCTCACAGAAAGTGGCTCATGACGCCTCTCCGCCATCCAAGAACAGAAGCTGAGCAGTGGTACAATAGGAGCCACGCCTCCACAAGGGCTGTGGTGGAGAGGGCCATTGGTCTTCTCAAAATGCACTTCCAGTGCCTGGACCGCCCAGGGGGCACACTCCAGTACCCCCCAGATCGTGTCTCGGTGATAGTGGTTGCATGCTGCGCTCTCCACAATCTTGCACTGGAAAGGTGGGGATGCAGTGGACAATGAAGACGTCGGCGCAGTGTCTGCGGCTGCACACGATGAGTCCAGCAGTGAGTCCGAGGATGAGCACGCACAGGGAAATGCTGAGGGAGTAGACGCTGACCCGGGACTACTCCCGGGAGGCAGGGACACCCGGGAGGCTTTAATCCAATGGAATTTCAGCTAGCACAACACAAATGGATCACCAGGACAAGCCTGGGCTGCCGCCTCGATACTCGACACCTAAGTGCAAAATCTGCCAGGTCAGCAGCACTAACTAAGGGCCTTGTACATAAAGCTGAATATCCAACAAATCACTCATTGCACTTTTCTCAAATATACACATGCAGAAGAAATGAGGCACCCTCAGCCATGGTCACACATCGGCCTTTAATGTGTGAAGTAGAAGAAGTTATCACAAAGAGAAAACAATAGTGTTGACAATCAAAAAGAAATCATAAGGACCTAATCTCGGGCCAACACAAAAGCACCTGTGAAAAGCTCATGGTGTGCCGAATGTACCTTATGCTTTTGTTTACGGGCGTCACATCTTGGTGCTGCCCCATTGCTCGAAGTGGCATCTGAGACAACCTGCTGACTCTGCTGTCCTGTTGACCTTGATGACCTTGGCGGTCATCCTCTGGCCCGTGGAGCCTGTGCTGGCCCCACCTGGGAAGGAGCTGCCAGTTCCACAGCTGGCATCTCCCCAGTCGTTGGAGCCTCACTGGATGATACGGTCACTGGGAGAGGGGTGGAGGAGCTGGTGCCCTCATCCAGAGCGCCCTGAGAGGAGCACGCAGAGACCGAAAGGCAGCTGCTGCGCCGGACCTCCCTGCTAACCATGGATGGATGTGCAATGAGCTGGGAAGTTTGGTGCCCACACCATCTCCCACACTGGCATTGACCAGCTGAGGTTATTGCCATTGCTGGTCAAAGCACATCCCCAGGAAGCCCTGGCCGGTCTCATGGAGTAGGCTCTCCAAGAGAGTCGCCACTCTCTCCATGGAGGATGCATGGTGCTCGGACATGTGGCTCATTGCTTCGGCGAGCGTCCGCATAGACTCCTCCACCACAGAGACCAATCCAAGCATAGCCTCATGTATCTCCCCCAGATGCTCCCGCACACCCGGCCGCATTTCCTGCACTTGCTGCTTCGCGGACAACTCCAGAGGAACATCATCAGGCACTGACTGAGCATGTGCCTGGTTCCCTGCAGCCCTCCGACTGCTGGCACCATGGGCTCTCTGTCTCTGCCAGCTACTCCAGCAAGTGTGAAGTGCCCTCACCGCTGTGCCCCGGGACACTAGCTGTTGTTCTAATTCCCACCGAGGTGCTAGTATCTGCGCTGGTGCCTGCTTCGCAGAAATGGTGTGACGCTGGTGAGACTTCAGGCCCCTCAGGTGTGAGAGGGGGTATCAGCTGCTCCTCCTCCCGGCCGTGCTCTGATGATGCTGAAAGGAAGAACAAGGACAGTGGGTCAGTTAGCGTGCAGACAATGACAAAGTTCATCCCTGTCCCCCCCGGCTCATTATGCGCTCAACCTTCCATAACCAATGGCCCAGCAATGTTGTAACAATAACTAATTTAACAATCATCAGTGCTTTGGCTGTTGGGAGGGCAATGAGGACCTCACTGTTGGGCATAAATACCTGGCCGTGCCACCCCAGCCTCACCGACACCAGTAGACCTGGATGCATGGCGCCTCTCCAGTTCAAGGGCCTCCTGCTTGAAGCGGTTTAGTATGGAGAGCTGTGCCTGGCCGCCTCCAGTCCTCACATGCTCGGCCGCGTTATGAGCATTCTTCTGCTGAAAAAGAGAGAAGAGCATTGATTAGGGCAAATTGCACATGGACTCTGTTCCCGCACAGCCCACCCCAACCAGAGTGGGACATATCAGGCCTCCAGTACCTCCTCACTCCACTGTGGCTGATCACTCAGGCAAAGATGCTAGGCCTGCTCCCCACCCCCCCACTGCTCCCTTGGACACATTCTGCTTACATCACATTAGGAACCACACGGTATTTCCTCCCATAGCAAGGAGGCGCAAGTACGTGCAGCGTACAGGGCAGCAGATGGGTCGTTGCCACGCCACCTCGAAGCTCCCCTTCCACCATCTCATCACCCTGACTAGGACATGTCCTGGAGCTGTGAGTCTGCTCCTAGGTGCAGCTCCTCCAGGTTGCCCCCAAACCAGTCATGTGGGACTCAGATCAACACATGGTGCGGGGGAAAACTCATCTCCTCATGACCCACTCAGGCTGACCTCAGCATGGGCACTACCTACTTGCCCACCCAGCAAAGGAAAAATGCCCTCAATGATTCAATGCAGTCACAAGACTAAGACTTGGAGGGGGGGACGGTGCTGCAGAGGGTAAGGCCACCTGCTGGGTTAAATGCCCAATGCCAGCATGGTACTCACCCTGCTAAAGTGCAACAAATCGTTGAAGTGCTTACAGCACTGGGTCCAGGTGCGCTGCACCACATCGCGTGAGCTCACCACCTCCGCCACTTCCTCCCAGGCACGTTTGGTCATGTGGGGTGGGCCTCCTCCTCCCAACCTGGGGGACCAACACCTCCCGCCGTGCTGCTACCTCCTCGAGGAGGGCAGCAAGGCAGTCATCAGAAATGCGAGGGGCACACTGGCCCCCCACTGGCCTACCCTCCAGCCAGGCCTGCTCACCCGAACCCTTCTGCTGCAACCTGGAAGTGGCCATTGTGAGCAGCCTACAAAAGGCTGCCAGGCCTTCTTTTAAACAGACTGCCGGGTCGCCATTGCACCCGGTGGTCTGTGCACACCCCCTACCGCCCGCGCACTCCCGCTATCCTCGGGAGTTGGGAAATACGCTGGGCAGGCCTTAATTGGCCCACCCGCTTAAAATGGCGCCACAGACCCGATTGCGGGCGGCAATCGGGTCCGCACCCACCCATGCCCGCTCTCGCTCCCCGCCCCAGCCAAATGGAAAATTCTGCCCTTTAAATCTGCAGCATCAAATGAACATGTCAAAATGGTAATACGTCAAAACTTCTAAAGAAAAGTGTTTATCAAACCAACCTGACATTTCGAAACGCAAATGACCTTCTTCAATTTCCTGATGCCTGTAGCTTTTCACAGAGAAATGGAACTCCCAACAAGGTGCCTCATCTCCAACCCCAACAACCTCATAAGAGTTGATTTGAATTTCAGATCTCCAGTACTAGGTAATTTTTTACAGTATCATCTAATTGTATATTTAAATAAACATTCCCTTCTAATCATTTTTACAGATGATTGTTTTAATAGAAAAATGTATTCATTAGATCAAACATTTTCATTCATTGCTAGTAAGAACCAAAAATTGAATTCATTTTCATAGATACCATTCTTCACAGTCATTCCTTGTTCTTTCACCTGGTTGCAGTATTTTCCCCTTATAATAGCAACTGCATTCGGATAAGTTCACACATTTCATTTTGTTTTCATCCAGATAAGGAGCATTCTCTGGACATTTTGCATAACAACCTATGTTTAATAGAAAGTGATAATATGAGTATATCATAATTTATTAGAATGTTTCATGAAGACATTTCATATTATTTGATCTTAATTTTTCCACAAGTATTAAAAATGACAACCTCTTAAATATCTCAAATCCCATGGATCTTTTTTTTTAAATGTGCGTTTTTGTCATATAAATTACTCAACATTTCATATTTATAAAACTGTATAAACCCAAGTTGGCATGATCATCATTTACAAATCAATCTTAGCATGCACAAAAAAATTAATAAAGAAAGCAAAAGCAATAATAAACCTTCAAGTATTGCAGAGAACTTCTTTCCAATATAATGGTCCGAGCATGTTTTTGCTGTTAATGTACCACATGGCCGATAATGCCAGCTGCATTCACCAGGAGTGTTATAATAATCACAATACACAGCTGCAATATAATATGAAAATAGTTATCTATTACTATCAGTGATTTGTTTCAGCTTTATCAATCCATGTCATTTGTTGTACACGATTAGTGTATTTCCTGTGGTGTTGTTAATGACAAGTCAAAGGCTGAACTGGCCCAGATTTTGTGATAAGAACAATGGTGAGGCTATCAGTGCTTATCATTATTAAATTGAAAATTAGACAACAGCTTCCAGCATACACACAGATGCAATTAAAAGTGGAAATCAGGAGTTGCCCTACGGCATTAGAAACTTTGCTCTAACAGTATCTTGCTGAGAGGCATGGCATTGAAGCACACAAAGGGCATGAAGTTGTGGCACTTACCCATTAGTTACCCACTAAATTCACCAGATAAAAATAAGAATTAGTCATTTCAGTGCAAGTAAATTTTAAATTATTGCCAAAAATCTCTCTGACATTGAAAATGAACTTTTACATATGTGGAGTCTCATTCCATCAGAATTTAATTATTGTTGGAGTTTTTTTTAAGTAGAAGGTTTTAACTTTTTTCTATTTCTTTTATCTCCCTCTCTTAATTCCATTTTTTACCTGTCTCATTATTTTGCTGGTTTTGACTGCATGGCACAGGCCAGCTTCTTCAATCTAACTGGTTAACGTGACACAAGACAGGACCTTCCCCCCCGTCAGGGGGATTGTGCGGGAGCAGGCACGAGTGAACGGGTTCCCGATCAGCTCCCCCGGTCGGGGGCGCACCACCATTTTATATGGGCGGGCCTTAATCGGCCCGCCCAGCGTGACGTGTGCCAGGAAGTGCTGTGCGCTCCCCAGGCAGGTGGGGGGATTCCCTGAGCCGGGAGTGCGCTCTTTCGCGTATGCATGAAAAAGAGTGCACAGATCTCCCTGAGGCAAAGTGCTGCCTCGGAGATCGGCCCAGGTTTCAAACAGTCAATAAAGATGAGAAAAAATATTCCTGACATGTCCCCTCATGTGACACTGTCACATGAGCAGGGACATGTCATTTTCTTTTATTTCAACATTTTATAAACATTTTAAATCCCTCATGAAACCTCATCCTGGCCGTGGATGAGGTTTCATGTTTTTTCTGAAGGCCGCCTGGCCTCTTCGCCTGCCCGCCAACCTTAAGGTTGGACGGTCAGGTCCATTAATCAATTTAATTACTTTTTTAATGGCCTTAATAGGCCTTTGACATTTTGGCGGGCAGGCAGCCCGCCGAACTGAAAATCTAAATGACACGGGGTGACGTTTGGACGCACACCCGATGTCACCCTATGTCACTTTATGCATCGGCGAGCGGGCCCCGACCCACACCCCCCCCCACCCACCCCCTCACCAACCAGAAGATGCAGCCACAAAGTTGCTTCTTACAAATATGTTGGACGCCCTGTAGAGGGCATTGCACTGAAATGGGTGCCCAATTACCACAATTTACAATGCAAAAACCCACAAAAAATCTGTGGAAAGGTGTAAATGTAATGAACGGTTAGTTCTGTTCATTCTCCACTGCACAAAATTCAGGCCAATGTTTTATGCTATCTGATATACAATATACTCACACGGCCACTGATTTATTGCGACTGAATAACTGAATTTTGCTTTTGTTTGGCAGTGTTAGCAGTATTTTCAGGTTCAAATGTTCATGGAAATTGTAAGTCAGTCGCCTTGATTATTATTAAATGTTTAGTGCTAGACTGTATTTCGTTTCTTGCCTTTAAAAATATTGAAGATCTACAGGAAGATGATAAAGGAAGATAGGTTATCGGTGTATACATTTATGGGTGGAGGAGTGTTGAGGTTTGGGATGAAGGGGTTGTGTGTGGGTTTCATGGAAAGGAGGGGTCCAGGGTTGAAGCTGTAGTTAGTGGTGTGCTGGTAGTATGGAAATGGTGATGGGCGGTGTTAGGGTGGGAATACTGGGAAATTAGCGGGAGAACTTGAGTATGTTGGAGAAAGGTGTTGCTGGGTGTAAAAGTATTGTATGGGGGGGTCCTAGGGAATGGAAACTCTGGGATGGATGTTAAAGAACGGTGTTGAAAAGGCATTATAGTGGATTTAATTGTCATTACCTAAGTTAAAACACAGTACACTCTTCAAAGAAACTAAAGCCACTTCTCATGTCAATGTTGAGAACTCAAAGAAAGGATTTTTTATACAGCGCAGGTTACCAATGAGGAAAGGGGGAAAGATAATAGTCAGTCAGGGTAGGACATTGGGAGCATCAAGAGATGACAGGAAGAAGGAGGGGGAAAGGAAGGACAGTTGAGGTGCAGCATTATCTCACCACAGTGTGAATCATTCTATTTTTCAGAGTTTTCAGCATCTACTCATATAACAAGGGGGCTTTATTTTTACAACCCTGGATAACACTACTGCATCTCCAGATACTGAAAAGTGAAGATAAACTCCAGATCCAGAATCTGAGAGAATATCCAGAGCAAATCTGAGATTTGTAGCATGTGCTCCTTAAGCAGAATGGGATATACAACAGATTAATGTAAAAACAAGTACAACAGAAAACAAATTTCTTTTGTGACTCTAAATATTATTGTAAATCCTCAGGAATGTTCTGGAACATAATATGTAATGAACATTGCATAACTACATATATCTGTTTATTAGCTTAACTAATTATAATGATTATTGAATCAATTTATCTGTTATTAAAATGAGTCTTAATGCTTACGACACAAGTCTGGGGTTCTCCAGTCAATGCAAACACCAGCTCTGCTACAAGCTTCTGCATACACTGCTACAGCGGTACAGAAACCCAGGTATTTCCCTTCCAAGTCACAGGCACAAGCTTCTTGGACACAAGCGTCATGGAAAGGTGTAGGATCAACCTGGTAAAATATATCACCACAAGATTAGAAAATGACTTTATAAACAGCTTTAAAATGATTTAAGTTTATTTGTTTCAAAAAGAACGCTATCTCACCTTTTTGTGGCATTTTTGAAACACCGCATCCTTGATTATGCTACACTTTCTTTGAGCCCATGCTAAACAGTATGGGTTTCTGTCACAAGGGAATGTTTGATTCATAATATCAGAACAAGACAGCGATGATTTCCAGCTGCTTCCAAATTTTACAGCATTAGTCACCAAAGAGTTCCCTTTTGTTGTTAGATCATCTGCAACATCATCATTGAAATTTCCACACAGACCACATACTTTTTTCTGCAATAGAAAATGCATCTATTTATTATTGAAAAAAATCTCAGCCCTAAAAATCCACAGGGGAGTTCTGCTCTCTGGCTGTAGCTCAGGAGACTGACAAACCCCCACCATCCCTCCTCCACCACCACCCCCCCACCCCATGCCCATGGAGAATGATGGAGACTCCATTTCCATTTCCCTGGGAGTTCCACCTATTGGATTTAGAGTTGAAGACCAGGAGAACCTCTGTGGAATTACAATGCCCACCAGCTACCACTTTCAACATGAATTCATGAAGGAGCCCTGCATCGCCTCAGTTTTGCCTCTTCCAGCTCTTCGGTCTTTACTTCAAAGAACCTCCTATATTCCAACTAATTCTACTTCTTTGCTCCCTAAATTTCCCAGTTTCAACTACCTGTCCAGAAAGCTGGGGAATTCGCTCCATTCTCCCGGACAACAACTGTGGTCCCCTTACCATCACCCAACTGAGATTGGCTAATTCAGCACAGACACAAACTATTCCAGTTCTGCATGGCTCAATTTTACACTCTGCCGTGGACGTTTTTCTGCCAGGGTTGTTTCATACTTTGACTAGCAAGACCTTCACACTGACTCTGCAGACATAGCATTAAAACAGCTAGAATCTAGACTCAGGGCCTAATCCGTCACTACAGCAAAGAGGTACCCTGGAGATGCTGGTTTCACTCCACTCCACTTCAGAATCTGTTCAGTAGTTGACACCTTATTAGTCACTAACTTGCCAGAAAAACTGTTCCTGTATTTAATTGGCTTTGAGGTTAAAATATTCTTTTCAATGTAAGTGAGTCAAATGGATTCTTTTAAATTTATTTTCTTGTTTATTTGTTCACAGGATGTGGGCTTCGCTGGCATTGAGCTAGCATTCATTGCCCATCCCTAATTTCCCATGAGAAGGTGGTGGTGAGCTGCCTTCTTGAACCGCTGTAGTCCATGTGGTGTAGGTACACCCACAATGCTGTTAGAAAGGGAGTTCCAGGATTTTGACCCAGCGACAGCAAAGGAATAGCGAGATATTTCCAAATCAGGATGGTGTGTGGCTTGGAGGGGAACTTCCAGAGGGTGGTGTTCCCATGCATCTGTTGCCCTTGTCCTTCTAGGTGGTAGAGGTCGCGGGTTTGGAAGGTACTGTCAAAGGGTCCTTGTTGAGTTGCTGCAGTGCATTTTGTAGATGGTACACACTGCTGCTACTGTGCATCAGTGGTGGAGGGGCTGAATGTTTAAGGTGGTGGAGGGTGTGCCACTCAAGTGAGCTGCTTTGTCCTGGATGGTGTCAAGCTTCTTGAGTGTTGTTGGAGCTGCTGACTTGTGCTTTACAGATGGTGGACAGGCTTTGGGGAGTAAGGAGGTTACTCGCCAAAGAATTCCCAGCCTCTGACCTATTCTTGTGGCCACAGTATCTATATGGCTGGTCCAGTTCAGTTTCTGGTCAATGGTAACCCCCAGGATGTTGATAGTGGGGTATTCTTGCAGCTGTTTTCAATATATTACACTTAGAGCCAATAAAAAAAATGAAAGTAAATTGTTTCTGTGTTAACTGCACAATAAAATCAAAAATATCTGTAATTAGCAATAACAGAAAAATACACACACTCACACACACACACACACACACACACGCATGCACATGCACACACACACACACACACGCATGCAAGCATGCGCACACACATACACACACAGCCCAAATGCTCACCTTGATATTAATATACAGAAGCTTACCACCTTTCTAATGAAACTCTTTTGTCTATTACTTTAGCAAAGGCACTAACCCATTTATAATTGTACATAATAATGTAACATTTACTTATTTCTCAAAGTTATTAAATCCTTACTTCCAATAATGGTTAATTCATATTTACTAGTTGTTACCCATATTAATAAATTAATACAAGCATCAACATCTGTTCTTCAAATCATGCTTACCTTCCACCTTTGATCCAGTGTGATTGAAACTCTTGTGCGTTTGTCCCATATCACAGTGATCCCATTGGAAAATGTAAGGATTAGATAGAGTCCAACAGTGTGAAGTGAATAGGAATCATCTGTGCACTGGGTTTGACCAAATTTAGCAGTTTGAACCACTCTGCCGTCTGTTAGAATGAATTCCTTACCCTAAAATTAAAGAGTTTCATATATTCTAATCATGTTTGTTCTATGATTTCAGTTGGGCATTGCAAACAGACATTTAAAAAATATATTGCTGGTTAATCTGCCATGATAATGCTTATTGATACAGATATAAAAACTGCCCTTCCCTGTAATGGTGCCTTTCTCTCCATCTCAGTGTCTAATTCATTCTGTAATCTTTCTATATATTTTCAACTATTTCTCCTGCCATTTCTTCTCTAGCCAGCTTCATTGTTGTCTTTCATCTCCACATAGCTTTTTAAAAATGTGTTCAGATTAAATTAATCACATTTCAAGAAAGTACATTGACATGTAGCTTTTACCTATTTTTGAAGCCCAGAGCATGCAGCAATTGGCAACAGATAGATGCATAAAATGTGACCAGCTAGGGAGAGCTATCTTTGAACCTCTATAACATTTTTTTTTGAGAATCTAACTAGCAGAGTGGATAAGGGGGAACCAGTGGATGCGGTGTATTTGGATTTTCAGAAGGCCTTCGATAAGGTCCCACACAAGAGGTTAGTAAATAAAATCAGAGCAAATAGGATTGGGGGATAATATACTGGCATGGATTGAGAAATGGTTAATAGGCAGAAAACAGAGGACATTCTCAAGTTGGCAGGCTATGACTAATGGGGTACGACAAGGATCAATGCTTGGGCCTCAGCTATTCACAATCTTTATCAAGTTTGCTGATGACACAAAACTAGGTGGGAATGTGAGTTGTGAGGAGGATGCAAGGAGGCTTCAAGGGCATTTAGACAGGCTAAGTGAGTGGGCAAAAACATGGCAGATGGAATATAATATGAAAAAATGTGAAGTTATCCACTTTGGTAGGACAAGCAAATGCGGAGTATTTTTTAAATGGTCAGCGATTGGGAAATGTTGATGTCCAAAGGGACCTGGGTGTCCTTGTTCATGAGTCACTGAAAGTTAGCATGTAGGTGCAGCAAGCAATTAGGAAGACAAATTGTATCTCAGCCTTCATTGCAAGAGGTTTTGAGTACAGGAGTAAAGATGTCTTGCTGCAATTTTATGGAACCTTGGTGAGACAACACCCAGAGAATTGCATACAGTTTTGGTCTCCTTTTCCAAGGCAGAACCAGGGGACAGTCTCAGAATAAGAGGCATGCGATTTAGGACCAAGGTGAGGAGGATTTTCTTCACTCAGAGGATGGTACATCTTTTGGAATTCTCTACCCCAGAAGGCTATGGAGGCTCAATCATTGAGTATGTTCAAGACAGAGATCAATAGATTTATAGATAATAAAGACATCTAGGGATATGGGGAGAGTGTGGGAAAATGGCGTTGAGGTAGAAGATCAACCATGATCTAATTGAATGGCAGAGCAATCTCAAGGGGCCGAGGGGCCTACATTCCTATGTGTGGGTGGGAGACAGAGTGAAGGACGCAAATTGGCAGAAAGCAGGTGGTGGTGGCTGGAGTCTAGGAGGAAGTGGGGGATTCATAAGGCAGCATGTTCCTTGGGAACTCCTCCACTCCAAAGGGGTTACAGAAAGTCACGGCATGCTCTGTGTATAGCCTATTTTGCTGAAAATCTTAAGAAACACTGATGCTTCACCCCTCTCAAATGTGTTGTATGAATTGGGAACAATAAAAAGGTTTAAAAATCAAATAAATAAAAGCAAAATACTACGGATGCTGGAAATCTGAAATCAAATTCTGAATCAATTTGGCAGCAAGCTGGTCATTCACAGAGAGAGTTACACCACCTGTTCAGAAGCTCTTGTCCAGCTCGATGTAACAGCCTTAAGCAGCATTCTGGCACTTTTAGTCCATCGCATTGCATAACCAGAGTGACATTGTTGAGTTCTGGATGATGTATGGGAAATTTCTTGAAGGAATTTCTAATGGCTATTTTCTTTTGTGTAATAGGAGGATTTATTTTACTACGCCTATGTTACAAAAGTAGCTTTCAGAGATTATTCAGCAGTGTGATTGCAGAAATAGTTGGTTCTGTTGGGGTGCAACAGGCTGTTAAAGTAAACTTTTCAGAGCTGTGATTGGGGTTTGTTTGAGAAATGTGATTATTATTGTTTTTTTTTACTGATTAAAACCTTTTCACCTTTGAACATGAATGGAATTCGTCTTAATTTCAGCTGATGAGGATATTTTGCAGCAGTAATACTGAGTCAATGTAGGTAATGCAGTCGGGTGAGGTGAGCTGTTCTTGAGCTTCTCTAAAATATAAGCCAGCTAGAAAGCTTTGTGCTGGGTGGACCTGTGGGGACATCATTTACCCATGCTCTATGGATATGCAGTTAGAGTACATAGAAGTGGTTCAAAAAACAATATTTTTAAAAGTACAGACCGCAAGTAAAATTTTGATATTCCTTGAGCACGTCACACCATTTTCACAACACGGAACACTTTCTGTTAATATTTGGAATGTCCCATGTCCTTGATTGCAATAATCCTAAAGAGAAAAATAAAAGCAAAAATGGAAGAAATTATGGAACCATAAAATGCCTTCACTCCTCCTGATCATGCACCCATACAAGCAAACCTTCAGCTTTTGATGTTGGCAGTCACTTATTCCACTTATGTATCATAGAGTCATAGGGCAGAATTTTGCCGTCGGTGAGCAGGGGGCGGGGCCCGCTCGCCGACGCATAAAATTATGCGGGATGACATCGGGGGGAACTCCCGACATCACCATTTAAATTTTCAGGAAGGCGGGGGCACAGCCAAATCAGCTATGGGCCTGCCGACCTGTCAATGGCCAATTGAGGCCATTGATAGGATCATTGAAACAATTAAAGGACCTGCCCGTCCAACCATAAGGTTGGCGGACAGGCCAGGAGCCCCGGCGGGAACTAGAAAAAACATGAATCCTCATCCACCGGCGGGATGAGGTTTCATGTAGGGTTTTAAAAAGTTTAATAAAGTTTTTGTGTAATTTATGAACATGTCCCATCTCGTGTGACATTGTCACATGAGGGGGACATGTTAAGAATTTTTTTATTTTTCTATTTTTAATGTTGGAACAAGTGTAAGCGATCTCCCTGAGGCAGCACTTAGCCTCAGGGAGATGTGCGCAAGCGCAAAAGAGCGCACTCTTGCATTTGGGGAATCCCCTCCCCGCCCGCACAGAGAGCGCAAAGTGCTTTCCAGCGGACGTCACACTGGGCAGGCCTTAATTGGCCCGCCCATGTAAAATGGCGGCAGGGCCCGCTTCTCTGGTGGGGATCGGCTCCCCGCCTGCCAGAGATTGGGTCAGGCCCGCCTGCCCGACAGGCAGAAAATTCTGCCCATAGAGTCATAGAGGTCTACAGTACAGAAAAAGGCCCTTCAGCCCATCGAGTCTGCACTGGTCAAACAAGTACCTAACTATTCTAATCCCATTTTCCAGCACTAGGCCCATAGCCTTGTATTCCATGGCATCACAAGTGTGCATCCAAATACTTCTTAAATGTTATGAGGGTTTCTGCTTCTACCAACCTTTCAGGCAGTGAGTTCCAGATTCCCACCACCCTCTGGGTGAACACTGCCCCCCTGGGGTATAACAGGTAAAACCCAGACACTGCCTCCCTGGGGTATAACAGGTAAACCCCAGACACTGCCTCCCTGGGGTATAACAGGTAAACCCCAGACACTGCCTCCCTGGGGTATAACAGGTAAACAGCAATCGCTGCCCCCTGGGGGTATTACAGGTAAACCCCAAGCACTGATCCCCTGTGGATATTACAGGTAAACACAAAACACTGCCCCCTGGCTTGTTAATGGTTCACACAATGGAGGCTGTCAAAACCGATCACATCATTTGGAATGGGTACCGAAGGCTGATAAAGGTACTGTTTTCTGACACTGTTAGTTGCCCAAAGCTTGAGACAGAAAAGTTTTAAGATGGGTTGATGGTTTCTGAAGATTATAGTTACTGGTGAAGAGGAGCAGGAGTGGAGCCTGTGGAGTGTATATGTTTCTCCTCCTCTTCATGCTGCTACTAACTCTTATAGAAAAAGGAATTCTCATCTACCATCAAGAGAGATAGCAATTCCAGTCACTGGAATCGCAGAAAGGGGAGGAGTGAGACCTGTCCAGTGCCTTAGCCACCAGTATAGAAGTGGTCAGAATAAAACAGATGAGAAGGAATGCATAGCAAAGAAGACTGGAGGGAGAAGGATAGAATACAATAAGAGGAGGCAAGCAGATCAACTGGCAAAGGGGATATGGAAGAAGGAAGTGGATGGAGAGGAGAGGATGGAGTGAATGACAGTGAAAGAGTGACAGTGGACTACAGTGAGAGGAAAATAAACAGTAGAAAATGAAGGGGAGATGCAAAGGGAAATCGATGGCAATGAAAGTGTAATCAAATGGCTATAGTAGAAAGGTAAAATGGATGATAATGAAGGGAAGAGCAGAAGAAGGGATTAATGTTTTGGGGGAAATATTGGAGCAATAAAATACACAAAGACCCCTTTTATCACAATCCAAGTTCATTCCATACATACTACATTATTTTCATTTATTTTTGATTGTTCTGGCAAAGAGCTGGCACAAACCAGAATAACAGGATATCTTGTAAACTTCCTTTTTGGATCAATACCATACACATGTTCAATCCTTCTCCTATACCCCAAAATCAAAAACGGAAAGGGGGAAAATGTTCTACATGATGTGAAGGATGAGAAAATATTACCAAGAGGTAGAATAATTTGAAGGAATAAAAAGTAATCCAATTTGTCACCACTAGGATTTGTAGCATAGAGATATCTGTGTGCACCTGCAATATGTTGCTGGTTGTAAGACATGGGAGCCTGCAGGTAATCTTATTTGAAATCTATGTCAACATAGTTTAGACTATGTAAATACAGCTTTAGTGGATATAGTTACCTATGAGAACAGCATTTTAGATCACCATTTATTCTTATGCAGTTACCTCAGCAAAAACATATTCGCAGTTGCCGTCAAACATGTATCTCTTTCCGTCGAAGGTTACGTATTGACCATCTCCATGAACCTGACAGGTTTTTGGACATGGGTTGGTAGTACACTGCCACTTCCCGGCTCTGCAGGTGCTGCAATATATTAAAAAAGTCATATTGTTCCATAATGCCTTTTAGATGTGGACCTGGAGGGCACGTCAAATTTTGTTGAATAACTCGCCTGTGAAGCATCTTGTGATGTTAAAGGTGCTATATAAATGCAAGTTGTGGTTGTTGTTGTGGTGAAGTGAAGGAAGGCCAAATTACTCATGAGCAAAATCACTTTAGACTCTGCTTGCAAGTTAAATTATTTTCATATTCAATAGCTCCCTGATAAAGATACTGCTTAAGCTGTAAATATGACATAAAATAGGATGCAAGAAAAATATTTTGTTAAAAACATTGCTCTTTTAGACTTGGCTATTAAAGCAGAGAACCCTTCTGTCTACTTTACGTCTGAAGACTGCTCCATCCCAAAGCTCTGGATTTCTTTCAATATTTTGAAAATCCCATTATTTGGAATCATAATTTTCAACCTGTCAAATATCCAGTACGCAGCAGTGATATTTGACCCAATAGATGGAATCGTCCCTGATTTACACTAAATGCGCGGGAAAAGAAGATACTTTACCTGCCGGCTGCAATGGCGGGTTTTCACACAATATTGTCCCATTCCCAACTCATGAATAATGCATTCCTGGGCAACATGCCAGATCACTGGTGGGGCGGCCTCGGATTCACCAGCCCTGCCGTCACCTCAGGCCATCAGTAATCCGGGCACCATATTTAGAGAGTGCCCCTGCACAGAGCTAACACTCTGCAAGGCCTCGGAAGCTGCTGGAAAGTCATGGCTACTAAAGGGAGGAAACATTCTGCCCCCAAATTTAATAACACCCCCCTCGGTGCCTACTGGATGCAGTGGAGGGCTACCGTGAAGTCCTCTAGCCCTGCTCTGGGTGAAGACCAGCAAGCAAGGTCAACAATCCAGCATGGGAGGCAGTGGCAGTGGTAGTCAGCGCCAATGCCCTGCAAAAGAGGACAGCCACCCCAGCGCCGAAAACAGATGAATGATCTCCTCCATTCTGCCAGGGTAAGTCACTCTTCTCATCACTCTCAACTCACACATTCTCAAACCCATCACACATCCACAGGGATCTCACTCACTGCCAGTTCAAGGGACATCACCATTCACTCTCTCAAACACACCTTCATCTGCCCTGTGGATCATGTCCTCATCCCATCCACGGCATCACTCAGCACCCACACATGCCTGGCATCCTTCTCATCTGGCCTGGCAGACATCCTGCTTATACTCTCTCCCACTGCATTCATGCAGGACAAGCTAACACAACAAAAGGGAGAGGTCACAGACCGGTGGAGGAATGCCCGACATCAAGGTCCTCACAGGCTTTGAAAATAGAGCCATCCAGCTGGCCGGTGATAATCTGAACCATTCCTGTGCTGACAGTAAGGTCGGCGGTGCTCAACTAAGTGAGGATCCAGCAGTGCAACATCCATCAGAGCCATGCTGTGAGTGAGTTCCCCTGTTCCACAGTCCCTTGCCATGCACTAATTATGTCTGCTTGCTTTACAGGCGCATCTGGGAGGCAGCCTAGGGCGTTCCTGAGCCAGCTCCTCAACTCAAGCCCAGAAGACACCACAAAAGAAGAATCTGATGACACCCTAACTGAAGGCCCATCACAGCGCTCACCCACACCCTCCACCAGCACAGACACACACCTCCGAGAACCCCTGTGAGTTCTGAGTCAAATGACAAGTCTCTGGATTTGGCCTTCCAACTCATCGTGGAGAGTCAGCAGAAGTTGGAGGAACATGACGCAGAGCTGTTGGAAGCCCTCAGAGTGGTGCGCAAGTCAGAAGAGTACGTCCGTCTGCTCTCTGATGAAATGGTACCATCATGTGCGCACACGGAGGTCTCCTTGAGAAGGATGGCAGAAACCAGGGAGGCCCTGTAGATGCGCACAGAACTGCATCCATTGTGGTAGCCATCGGTGAGTTCCTGCAGTGGCAACACGAGGGAAACGAGGCACCTCAATGGCCCTCCCGGTATTCCTTCCCCTCAAGGTGTCAGGCTGGGGCCATGAGGCACCCAAATGGAGGAGGATCAGCAGCTGGACACCCCTGTGTCATTCACTCAGGAATCTCAGAGGCTGTCTGCTCCCTCCAAGTCCCCTTTGCCTGTGACCCCCTCAACCTTGTCCTCTGTCACCGCAGAGGAAACAGCTGGCCCACAAGAGGACAGCCAAAGCAAGTTGGGGCCCTCAAGGCCTTGGCTTTCCAAAGGCCCCGCACCGAAGTCATCAGAGGCAAGAGGGCCAACCATTGCACAAGCTGTCTCCGCCCCTGCTGTGGGTGTCAGAGCAGCATCTGGAAGACGTGGGAGGCCTAGAAAAGTTAAGAAATTCTGATCACAAGTGGTTGCACAGGTGAACACATTTTGTCACTTTATAATCTGAAAATATATTCACTTTCACTGAACAATGTGTAATGTTGTCTTTCGGCTTCATTAACAGGCTTCGCGAGTCCTCCCACTGCATCCCCTTCACTAACAGTTCGCTGCAGGTAGCCAGGCCATGAGTGATTTGGGAGGGAGAAATGTGTGTGTGTGTGTGGCAGGGCCTTTCGGAGCCTCGTGCAAGTACTCTCCCACGCACGTGGAGCCTTCAGCCATCACACTCACCTCACTGTCCTGAGCATTTTCAATGCTGCCAGCTGGGATTCTCTTTCAGTTGTCTATCTGAGCCGACCACCTCCCTGCCCACCCACTGACTGCACACCCATGCAGCACCTGTGCCCGTCCAACCTGAAGCTTCATTCACTTTCGATTTGAAAAACATAGTCATAGTCAAGTTTCTCGTAAGCTGCCCCATCTGTTCCCCTCCCCAAGTCACCCACGTCCTTTCCCCCATCACTTGGCCCCCCCGGCATCACCTTCCACCTCCCCACCGTCACCTACCAGCCAGAACCCTTGTCTTTCCATGAAGTCCAGGTGAACATGCACATTCCCTACCTTCCTGACAATCCCACCCCCAACCACATTGACCTCCACAACCTCCTCCTTCCCATCCCCAGGTTCTGTGTCTGCCTCCGAGTCCCCACCAACCACCTTCACCATCCCTTCAACCGCTACTAACGCACCCTGACCCTCCCACCCTTCCGGCTCCCTCTGCCCCCATCTTCTACTCACCATTCCCTCTTCCCATGCCCACCCTCAGTTCACTCCCCAGGAAGCAGCCATTAACTCCTCCCTTGTATGTCACCTGGACATTTCCCCCCCTTCCCCCCTTCGAACTACCTCTTTCCCCCTGACACCTTTCCCCCTCTGAGCTCCTTCCCCCTTCTGAACTCCCTCCTCCCCCGGACACCTTTCCCCCCTCTGAACTCCCAACCTTACACCTTCCTACCCCATTGCACCTACCTCCCCACTTGCTGCCTTCTCCCCTGTGACACCCTCCTCGCCCCTCCCAAACACATCCCCCCCCCTCCGACACCTCCCTCTCCCACTCACAGCTGGACCTTCCTTTCCCCATGCTCGCCGATGATCCGTAGCAGCCCACGGCCAGGAACGCGATGTTCCAAAGCAGACCTGAAGCATCAATGGAGACCTCCCACCTTCCAAGAGCTGCTTTGCAATAGAGCCATGTCCACGAGAATCCACCCTGCATGCGATTCATGTGTTTTTCCGGGGTTCGTTAGCTGTAGGGCTTCAGCATCATCTTCTCCTCAGATGTCCACGGCCTGAGCAAGACCCTAAAGGTAAGTCCCGACTTCTGCACACCACACTTGTCTAGACATGTTCTGGACCGGCGTGTTTTCCCGCTGGTGTAAGGGAAAATCTGGCATGGGCGGACGATTCCATTCGGGCCTTACTTTGCATCCTGTTACCGGGATGCAAATCGGGTTCACGCTGGCCTCCAGCGGGATTCAGGTTCCGCCATGGCAGACACCATCGGATGATCCTGCTGTGCCAGCGTGAAACGGATTTCTGCCCTTCACGCCAAATTGTCTCCCCCTCACCCCCCAACCCGCCATGACGTCCGATTATTCCAGCCAATATGTATCATATGTTTTTAAAGCTTTGCTCGTTTTTCCAAGACTGCATTGCCAAATGGTGACAAAATGAACGAAGAGTTTGGTTCTTTTTCAGTTCATAGGTAAGGATTTAATTATCAAAGTGAATCATGCTGTGCTGTGCAATATTAATAACAAATACAGTAACAAATTTGCATGAAAATCCTTAGTCTGTTGTTCTAGGGAAGGGGTTAATTTATTTATTTTAAAGGTGTAAAGCACAAATTCAACCCACATGAAACCCAAGAAACAAAAAAAATACAATCCTGAGCAATGCTCCAATAAGTTTGTAAGACTTGAAGGGTACAGTTTGGAGTAAAGGTAGATGTTATGGACAAGGGTGCCACTGTAGGAACAAGAGTCCATATAACATCCTGGGCAGCACGCAGGAGGCTAAATTATGACCAGCACACTAGGAGTTAAAATAATAATAAAGGGAATGATGCAATGTCTGAAAGTAAACAATAGTGTCTGTAATGATCCAGAGATGCCTATTTGATCATTCATGCTGATGAGAAATGCTGCTGAACTATTTTAGGGAGTGTAACCAGAGAATAGGATATGTGGAAGAAATTGAGAAGGACAAAATGTATTTAAGCTGTGTGCTTTAATTGGTTCTACTACGTATCATGGTTTCACTACAATTAGTTGGTTTATACTGGCACCTGCATGCATCTATATTTCATCGTAATGTATGGTTAATAAGCATAAAATATAATGATCAAAGGAAAAATTTCTTTTTTAAATGTGAGCAGATCATTGCAGAGGGGAACTCACACTGGAATTATGTAGTATGATGTCTTATTTAAGATCTGACCCAATTGTTACAACTGCTTGTGTGCAACTCTGGTGTTTAAAGCAATGAACTAAATTAAGTAAGAAAGTAGTCTAACATCCCCGCAAACCTATTACATGCAATAAATATGATGGAGTTTGCTTATATTCCTAGTAATGCCAGTATGTCACCTTAGCACTAACTGTTGTAACAATAATTTA
Source organism: Cetorhinus maximus (assembly GCF_964194155.1). NCBI lineage: Eukaryota > Metazoa > Chordata > Chondrichthyes > Lamniformes > Cetorhinidae > Cetorhinus > Cetorhinus maximus. The sequence goes on along the minus strand of NC_135890.1, from coordinate 42,593,377 downwards.
CTTTAGTTACTCTCCAATCCCTACATAACAGATCCATAAGACTATTGTGTAAATCTACTTGTCTTGTTATCCTCGTGTGAGGCACCACAACCTTCAAATAATCCTATAAATATAAAGCTACCCCTCCTCTCCTTCTACCATCCCTAGTTTTCTTCAGTAGGTTGTACCTCTCCATATTTAACTCTGCCGCAGGATTTTCCCTTTGCTGGGTGGGCGGGCGGGCCCGGGAGTGGCTGCGAAACTGACCACTGCCCCCGATCAGGCCCCGACTGCAGCTCCGCACTGGCCGGGAAGGGCTGAGCAGGGGCAGGGGGCCTCTTGGCTGCCGGGTCAATTGGCGACCCGGTGGCTGGTTTAAAAGCGGCCCAGGCAGCACCTGGGAGGCTGCCACAGAGGGCATTTCCTGAACCGGCTCAATTGTCCCGAGTGAAGCTGGACACGGCAGGCGGGAGGGAAGGCCGGGTGGGCACTCGGCTCCCTGCTTCTCTGATGAGTGCCTCGCTGTCCTCCTGGAGGAGGTGGCTGCCAGGGGGATCCTGGACAGATCCCTTGTCCCCAGGGATGGGAGGAGGAGGCCACCGCACCTCACCAAGAGGGCATGGGAGGAGACGGCAGTGCTGGGCAGCAGCTGTGACGTGGTGTGATGCTCCTTGGTGCAGTGCTGGAAGTGCTTCAATGACCTGCTGTGCTCGGCAAGGGTGAGTATCATGTTGGCATGGGTCAGTGTGCAGGTGTGTTAAGGTGTGGCCATCCCTGCGTGGACCTCAGAGGTGCTAGAGTCTGAGTGCGAACTGTCAGTCACACCGGAGCTGGTCAAGGGGGTGAGCCCTGGCTGCTTGGACTGGGTGTCTTGAGGCCCGAGGGCCAGGACTCGGAAGCGCCCTGCCAAATGCTCCTCGGCTGGCGTGAGCCAGGCTGCAATGGCGCTGCAGGTACAACGTGGACTACTCAATGCTCCTCTGTTGTTTCAGGAGAAGACAGCCCACAACAACATAGGTTGTGGACCGGCGGATTCCCCATGAGCCTCCTAAACCTTTCAAGGTGTGAGCAAGATCCCCTGAAGCTTGAGAGCCGGCCAACCGGGTGTGGAGAGGCAGGGGTACCAGACGAAGGTAAGAGTGCAGTGCACAGATGTGAGAATTTTGGCTTGTGCAACCATTCTAGTGTAGTCTTTTCATTGATGTGAGTCTCGAACCTGGATTCCCCATTGATAATGGAAAGACGAGGGCACCATGATGCAGATCTCCGTTGTCTCACCAGGATGCCTGGCATGCACAGTGACAGTGTAACAACTTTAACTAATGACATGTCCTTCTTCTCCCTTTTAGGTTCACCAGCAGGCGTCCGATCTCCAGACCCTGAAGGTCCACCCCTGACACTGGGGGACCACCGAGTGTCATTTGCACCTGCGTCACACCCGCTCTCTGAAGCAGACACTAGCACAAATACCAGCACCTCGGTGCGCATTAGAGTGGTGGCTAGTATATCAGTGCACATTGGTGAGGGAATTTCACAATTGCATGAGGTGCAGGCGGAGGCAGAGAGTGCCCAGGGTGACAGCAGTTGGAGGACTGCTGGGGACCAGGACAATGCTCAGTCAAAGGCTGATGATGAGCCTCTAGAGTCGTTCATTAGGCAACAGATGCTGGATGTCCAGCAAGATGTGCGGGAGAATCTGGCGGAGATCCATGAGGGTCTGCATGCCATGGCCTCAGTGATGGAGGAGTCCATGTGGAGTATCAGCGCTGCGTTGGCTGTCATGGCCGAGTGCACTGCTTCTTCCACTGGAGAGGCAGCTCCAGGGAAAGAATGAGGGGTTCCTGTGATTGCGCTCGGACCTGCAAGCCCTCACACAGGCACTGACTTCCGGTGGTCAGTGTCAGTGTGGAAGATGGATGAGGCACCCAGTATCCCAGCTAGATGCCCGTCCATCAATGGTGTGCAGGAAAGTCCACAGCGGCCTGACGTTGGTGCACGAGCTGCCTGTTGTCTCTGCAGGCTCCTGTCAGGGCGCTTTGGATGAAGGCAGCAGCTCCTCTGCCCCTCCACCAGTGACTGTGGCAACTGATGAAGCTGCGGCATCTAAGGAGATGCCAGCTGTGCCACTGGCTGCTCCCTCCCAGGCAGGGCCAGCACAGGTTCCACTGGCCAGAGGACGACCGCCAAGGTCATCAAGGCCAACAGGACAGCAGAGTCAGCAGGCTGTCTCCTATGCCAGTGCCAGAGAGGGGGGAGCACCTAGACGTAGCACCCGCAAACGTAAGTGAAAGGCACCATGAGCACAAGAGCGACAGGTCACGGGTGATTATATGTTCATTTGTGTTAACTTTATGTATGCTGGTCCGATGTTGAATACCAGGAATGTTTCTGTAAAGATTATTGAATTGTCGGAATTACATAAATTTTGTTTTTGTCGTCATGGCCCGAATATACTTCACCTTTTTATTTCATTGGTGCAGGGTACGCCAGTATATAATGCTGTATTTAGGTGGTTCTGAACTTCATTGCATAGGCGTTGAGTGTTCTTTGTGTTCAAATGAAAGGGTCCTTTCAGACATCTGGGATGGAGGCGACAGCCCTGGCCTGTGGCTGAAGCTGATCTTTGGCAGCCTAGCTGAAGGTGCGTTGGATCAAGGCGTCCCTGGTGTCCCTGCCTCCCTGCAGGTTACCGAGGTCAGGCTCCACGCCCTCAGCATTCTCCTCACTGTGCTCATCTTCTGACTCACTACTGGATTCATCATCTGTGGCCTGTGCAGCTGCGTTAAGATCCTTTTCCTCCAGTGGGTCCTCCATTGCCAGTGCCAGATTGTGGAGAGTGCAGCTTGCAACCACTATCAGTGACACCTGCTCTGACATGTGTTGTAGTGTACTCCCTGAATGGTCCAGGCATTTGAAGCACATCTTGAGAAGACCTATGGTCCTCTCTACCACTGCCCTTGTGGTGGCATGACTCATATTGTAATACTTCTCTGCCTCTGTTCTTGGGTGGCAGAGAACGTCACCTATTCAACAGATAGCCCTTGTCACCCAGCAGCCATCCATCCAGTCGGGCTGGAGCACTGAAGACCCTCGGCACCTGGGAGTGTCTCAGGATGTAAGCATCATGGGAGCTGCCAGGGTACGTTGCACAGACTTACAGAATATGCATCCTGTGATCACACACTATCTGCATGTGTATGGAGTGGTATCCCTTCCTGTTGACGAAGGTATCCAGCTGACCCTCTGGCATCTTGATGGCCACATGTGTGTAGTCGATTGCACCCTGGACCCGGGGGAACCCAGCAATGGCTGCAAAGCCTCTGGATCGCTCAGCCTGGCTGGCCTCATCCGTACAGTAAAGAATAAAGGTCAGTACTTGCCTGAACAGAGCTTCTGTCAGCAGCTTGACGCAACTATGGACAGCTGATTGGGAGACTCCACACACATCCCCCACTGAGCAATGGAAAGAGCCGGAGGCATAGAACTTGAGGACCACTGTGACCGTCAGAACCACTGGCATGGGGTGTCCACCCGCACTGTCAGAGCTGATCTCAGGGCTAATCATCTGGCAAATGGAGGTCACGCTCTCCCTCGAGAGGCAGCGCCTCCTTTGGCATTCCACCTCGGACATATTGAGGTAGCTGCATCGCCACCTGTAAACCCTGGCAACAGGATAGTGTCATCTTCTGCAGCCCCTTCCTTGGACTACCTGCTGGTTCTGTGCCGCTTGTGCCTGCACCTCTCCTCCCACAGGTCCCTCTCCTGGAAGCTGCATTGGGACACCTGGCCTCCTCTCCCTTCTGCCCCTCTCTTCCTCCTCAGAGGAGGTGTCTCCAGGGGAGACCACAATCCCCATTACCAGGGTAAGGGAAGGCTGTCTGATACCTCTGGGGGCCTGGCAGACAGCAATTAATCCTGAAATCAAGCCTGGAAATGCTAAGAATGAAGCCCCAAACAGAGATGAAGCTGTCAAGTACCAATAAGCAATCAGCTGCAAACTATCTCCAAAACTCTCACGACTCACATTGGTAATGCTGCTGACTCTTTTTATCTCGCCCTTGGTTGAGGTTTGTGAAAATATTGGCTGGCCGCCTCCCCGTTTTGCCTGTGCGACGAGCAGAAAATCACATGGGCAAGGAAAAATCAGTCAATTGGACTGTTGAGGGCCTTAAGTGCCTCTCAACTTAAGGGTTAAGTTATACATCGCACAAGTGCGTGATGACATCAGTATGCTCACCTGACGTCTTCGCGCACTGTTTTACTCCTGTTCGGGTCAGGCATGTGCCCGCCCCACGGGCCAAAAAGTTCTGTCCCTGGAGTAAGCTATGTTTCCCCAATCACTGTCGTATGATCTTTTCTGTTTTTCATTCTTTCAAAGGGTTCTGAGTGTCGCAAGACCAGCATTCGTCGTTCATCCTTAATTGTCCGTGAGAAGGGCTTGATACACTCTCATTTCAGTATTTTGTTATGCTTCTAACAATCAAGTAAAGGCACTTGATTCTTCCTTTCAAGTTAGTCTTAGGCATTTTGGCTTCTTCAAATTTGTGCCAAAATATATATCCTACTTCATCTTATTTTCTCCATCTCAATGACCACTCTTCAAGTCATTTTTCCACAATTACATTTCAGTTCCCTGGCCTTTTTAAATTATTTTAACCATTCATTGATATCACAGGCAGATTGGGCAGCGACAAACAAACCTATTTAAATTGTTGACATTGGTACTTCAGCAGGCTGAATGTGGACATAGGCTCATTCCTTCAGATCTACAAAGTTCAGAATGTCCAAAACCCTAGAAGAGTAGTATAAATGTTATTTTATTTTTAAAATTATTTAATCTCACCATCTATTGCAGTCCCTTTGGATTGATTTTCCAGTAGCATGACTTTCTCCTCCATATAAACAAGGACACTGTTCAGGGGCAATGCATCTTCCATTGTCATCTTCCACAAGATTATCAGGACAGACACAGCCAGGGACACAGCGGCTATTAGACTTTTAGCAAAGAAAACACAAATCATTTTTTTCTAGTTTAGTGTGCTAAGTTCATTGAGAAACAAACAATGTGGATTTGCAATACATCATGATTACTAATTTTACACAATTATTATTCTCAAGCCAAGTATTACATGACATTTTTCAGCAAAATGAAAAATACATAATCTATATCCTGCATTGAAGTTAATTAGGTTTGTCAGCGTATGTTTAAATTTATAAGACAAAGCAAAAATTAAGAATAGTTAGTTATATATTAAAATGGATTTGTATTTTTGATCTTATATTGCAGCCACTGTAGGGTGCAATGTATGACCATCAGAGACAGGTTGCACTTTGTTCAGACACAGAGTGTAGGGCACACTCTTTAAGAGAGTGTAGACATGAGAGCCGATTCTCCACAAACATTGAAAGTCAAGTTTTAGATGTTTCCGTTGCAGTCTCGTGAACTTTCTTAGATTAATTATAAAACCCAAGTAATGTGAGACTATTTCCTGAGGTGCCCTCAGGTGCTAGGCTTCAGTCAGCTAGGAAGTCACATCACCAGCCTGACTTCCTAGTTGCATTTTCACATCGATGTGCATCCAAAACCACCTCTCACTGGCACAAAAGTAGTGTAGTTAGACAGCTACTGATATAAAACAAATAATGCAGACATTATTCAGTCCCCTTTGGCGTAACTTGAAGCCTGCAAAATTACAAATCGATGAATACACAGTTATCACTTACATGTGGCAAATTTCGACTTCTGCATGTGTTTGCACTGTTCTTTTTACTTGCGATCACGTTGGTACAATCATTATAAACTTTCCCATTTGGACATCCTAAGAAAGAAAATCCCAATGTTTGTTAAAAATAAAACATTAATTTTTATTTACCTTTTAATGTCAATTCTTACTGATGATACTGGAAGAAATAAAGATAACAGCTCACCTGGTCTAGTGGTGGTAGGAACTATAGGACAGGAAGGTTTCCCATTTTCACAAGTGCTGAATTTTTAAAAAAACGGTTATAGTTTTAAACATATTTAATGAATTATTTGCTCAATGTTTGCAGGATATGATAAAATATACTTACCAGATTCTACCATTCAGAGTAATGCTTTGTCCTTTTTTGATAACCAGTTCTCCAATATAACACGAGCAGTCTGATTTATCAATACAAGCTCCAATATTGTCCATGTACTTTCCCTCAGGACAGCCACAGCCATAAACTGGAACATCCCTAACTTCGCAGGTATAATCGTACTGGGATAGTGATCGACAGGTGCGGTTACAGGCCCTCATGTCATTCTCAAAGACCTGAGTGTTGGCACATGGTTTATCTAGATAGAAAAATAATGCTTTCATTAGTAAAAGGGAAGAAATTAGTGAAAGTAAATCTGGGTCCCTTGGAGCCGGAGACAGGAGATATTATAATGAGGTATAAGGAAATGGTAGAGGCATTAAACATTTTTTTTGTCTGTCTTCACAGCAGAGGATACAAAGAACATACTATAAACTGTGGGGAACCAAGGATCTAATGAGAGGGAGGAACTTAAAGTAATTAATATTAATAAAGAGAAGGTACTGGAAAAAGTAATGGCTGACAACTTTCCTGAATCACATCCTAGAGTTTTAAAAGAGGTGGCTGTAGAGATAGTGGATGGATTGACATCTGCCAGAATTCCCTAGATTCTAGAATGGAGTCTGTGAATTGGAAAATAACAAATATAACCCCAAAGAAGGGAGGGAGAGAGAAAACAGGGAACTGTAGGTGAGTTAGCCTGACATCAGTATTAGAGAAAATGCTAGAATCTAATTTTAATTAAGGGCACTTGGAAATCACAATATGATTAAGCAGAATTGACATAGCTTTATGAATGGAAAATCATGTTTGACAAATCTATTGGTGATTTTTGGGGCTTGATAAGCGGCAGCAGTGGATGTAATATATTTGGATCTTCAGAAGGCATTCAATAAGATGTCACACAGAAGCTTGTTACATAAGTTTAGGGTTCATGGGATTGGGTTAATATATTAACATGGATTGAGGATTGGCTAATAGATAGAAAACACAGAGTAGGAACAAACGGGTCATTTTCGGAATGGCAGGATGTAACTAGTGGAGCGCCACAAGGATCAGTGCCTGGGCCTCAGCTATTTACAATCTATATTAATGACTTATATGAAGGCATAAAATGTATCGCGTCCAAGTTTGCTGATAATACAAAGCTAGGTGGGAAGGTAAGCTGTGAAGAGGATACAAATGGTTAAGTGATTGGGCAAGAAGGTGACAGATGGATTATAATGTGGAGAAGTGTGAAACTACCCACTTTGCTAGGAAGTATGAATAAGTGGAATTTTTTTTAGAATATGAAAGACTCGTAAATATTAGTGTTCAGAGGAATTTGGGAGTCCTCTCTTGTCCACTACAAGTACTCCTTGTACATGAGGCACAAAAAGTTAATATGCAGGCACAACAAGCAATTAAAAAGCCAAATGGTACCTTAGCATTTGTCCTATGTGGAGAGATTGAGTAAAATGAGCCTGTATTCTCTGGAACTTTTTAGACAGAGATGATTTCATTGAAATCTATAAAAGTCTTAGAGGACTGGACAGTCAGCATCACATTATAAGCTCTGCATGATATTTAGTTCTATTAACCACTGGTATGTTATACAACGGACAACAAAAGCATTTCCACCTGCTCTGAATTCCTGCCAAGCCCAACTTCACCCCTCTATTCTTAATTTTCCTGTTTTATTTTACTAAAAACATAAACAAAATCATAACTTACTGCAGATGTCTTTTCTCCAGTTTCTCACGATGACACCATGAGCAGCACATTCATGAACATACGCTCCCAATCCAGCACACAAACAGTCATTGATGTTCTCACAGGCACAGGTGGCAGCTACACACATCTAAATAAATAAAGCTAATAGTTAAAAATGTAATACTTCATGTGTTGTGCCATAAAATTCTATTATTACTTTATGTCCATAATGTATATTTAAGCTAAAATCACAGAGTACAAAACTAAACTGAGAAAATACAGTTTTGTAGGTTTTGATATGATATTTCTGGATGATTTATTTTGTGGTAAACCACTGTTCATTATCCTTTATCAATCCTCAACAGAAAAAAATTCGGATATACGGCACAATAGCACTTTTTCTTTATTCTTTCATGGGATGTTGGCACCGCTGACAAGGCCAGTATTCATTGCCCGTCCCTTTTTGCCCTTGAACTCAGTGGTTTGCTAGGCCATTTCAGAGGGCAGTTAAGAAGTCAACCACATTGCTGTGGATCTGGAATCACATGTAGGCCAGACCAGGTAAGGATGGCAGATTTCCTTCCCTCAAGGGCATCAGTGAACCAGATGGATTTTTATAACAATCGACGGTAGTTTCATGGTCACCGTTACTAAGACCAGCTTTATATTCCAGACTTTTATTAATTGAATTCAAATTCCATCAACTGTTGAGGTGGGATCTGAACCCTGTCCACAGAGCATTAACTTAGGCCTCTGGATTATTAGTTCAATGGCATTACCACTATGTCACAGTTTCCCCCAAGTCCATCTGATTGATTGTTCATCAATTAGGATAATTGTGGAGGCCCTATACATCATTTTGATTTATAAAGAAAGACTTGAAAAACATAAAGCACCTTTTACAATCTTGGGATGTCCAAAAGCATTTTACAGCCTATTAAGTGCTTTTGAAGTACAGTCACTGCTGTAATATACCAGCCACTTCCACACTGCAGGGTCTCACAAACAGTGCCATAAATGACCAGGCATTTGTTTTAGTGATGTTGGTGGAGGGCTAACTGCTGGCCAGGACCACTAGGAATTCCATGTTCTTCTTTGAAATGCCCACCTGTGAGGGCCAATGAGGCCTTACTTTAAGGTCTCATCTGAAGAACAGCACCTCTGACAATATAGCGCTCCCTCATTACTGATGTTGCAGCCTGAATTATATACTTGAGTCTCTGGAGTGGGACTTGAACCCACAACCTTATGACTCAGAGGCGGGACAGTTCCCACTTAGTTATAACAATGTACAAAATTTTAAAAATTTACATGGGATCCTTACTTGATAGAATTTCATGTAATCCACTGTAGAATGGCAAATGGAGAAAGCACCTGCTGGATCTTTTAAATGGGAGCAATGTTGTTTGGCGTAGTTTTCTATAATGAAATTTCAAAGATTATTTTTGAATGGTTGAATCCAAGCATTAACATGTAAATGAAATCTTCTTACTTATTCACATATTTAAAGACATTTGGATCTCTTGTTCATATAAAGAACTGTTCCACAGAAAAAAATGCCATTTTTACTGGTGAGGAGAAAAAGCATGCAGATTATCACTTGATAATAACATAGAATTAATTGTAAAATTGCTGACTACGTTGAGCTAAGAAATACACTTTTTAAATGAGTGTGTGGAACTGATTCTTAGGTAGATTTTATCATGTGTTCTTTTAAATGCCCCAGATGCACCAATAAGGGCCATGAGATTTATAAATTCATTAGCTAAGGTGAGATTTGACACCTGCAATATTGAAACACATACACCTAAAAAAAAGTCTTAGGCCAGAATTTTATGTCCAGCAGGTGGGCCCACGCCCGACCCTTCCAGCCGCGAAATAGCGCAAGATGACATCGGGCGAGCATCCGGACGTCATCATGCATTCGCGCGATATCTCGCTCAGTGGGCATGCACGGGAGTCAGAAATGCACCCGTCAACAATTAAGCCCGTTAAGGAGGCAATTGAAAGTGATTTTCCTGGCCCATCCACTTTTACGGTTGGTGGACAGGCCAATCGGCCAGTCAACCTTTACATTTGCTCAAACCGCGATCCAGGGCAGGATCAAATCTCCACGGAGAAATAAAATGAAAAGAGATATCTGGGGACTGGATTTTTATGAGGTATGCTTTCAGGTGTTTGATTGTGCTGCATGGACATACTTGCAGCATTTTTGTTGTTTCTTTTATTCTGTGGAGGTCTGCAACTCCCTGGGGCAGCTGCCTGTCTTCAGGGCGTTCACGACAATGACGTCGGCACCCGCACTCTTCCCGCCCCCACCGGCAGTGCTGAGCCTTTCTCAGGGCATGTTTCACACTGGCTGGCTGTTAATTGGCCAGCCAACGTGAAATCGCAGTCAGTGGCCAATCACGGTGGGGGGCCAATCATGGTTGGGGGCCTGTTTCCCGTCCGCTTCCGGGCCCAGGATCACACGTGCCCGACGAGCAAAAAATTCAGGCCCTAATTCAAATGCATTATTTATTGAATCTGTTAAATTACTTTTGAAAATCTGAATGTGTTGTGGTCTTTGATGTTTTGATACACTTTATGTAGGAAAATAAGATCAAGGCATTATGGCAAGGAGTTGGAGTGTTTCATTTACACTGTAAGATGGTTTCTTCCAATGTAGTCGGTAAATCTAGGTACAGGATTGGGATTGGGTTCAAAGTGACATGAATATTGGAAAGTATTGTCAGGCTTATCAATAAGTCAGTGCAGGCAGACTATAAGTATTATACTCATCTACGTGGTATATTTGCTGAACTATAAGGTGATTAAATGTGGCAACTTGCCTCATCACTGCCAGCAAAACAATCAGAAAAACCTTTACCCTGGCACTGGCTACTCATGTTAACATTGGAAGAATTGTTTTGTAGCTACAAATCTGTTTCCTTATGGAGAATGGTGATAGTACAGCTACTTGGCTTATAAATTTAGCCACGCTATCCATTTCACAGGCACTAACCAGCCTGTGATGACTCAGTATGGCAGACAGGAAGAGCGTGCACATTAACAGCCGGGGCTATGACACCCACCATATTGGGAAGGGTCAAAAAAATTGGCATCAAGTGCTTGCAGCTGAAATGGGTGTTCTGTCCTTTAGATGTGTAAATAAAGGTTTTAATGCCTGTCTGAGGCCATACTGCGAGATTGGATTATCCTGAGGCAGAGTGCCAGTGTATGCTGAACTCAGGAATACCAGATCTTGGGGTCATCTGTGACCAACAAGGTAGGATTTTGAAATGTAGTTACGTGAGTGTAGAACCAGAAGGAACAGGAATGCTCCTGCCCAATCCCTCAATTGCCACCAACCCCTGGAGCTTCCTGTGCCCCTGATCTCTGATCCACCCAATTTCCCTCGGCTTGGCAAACCCAGCCTCCGATCTCCTCAACACCACCCTCACCCCAAACACCAATTTCCAGAACTTCAGCACCCCCACATCCTACCTGCCAACAGTCTTTGACTAGCCCAACCCAGCTTTCACTTACCTTTGGGACACTGTGATACCCAATCTTCCATCACACTTCACCAGCAGGCTCTTCACAGCCTTCTGGCTTGACGGAAATGAGGGTTGAGAGCAAATATAAAGGGATCCTTGGGCCATACCATTTAGGTGCAGGGATTGAGTGAGGAATAGGTAGCCTAAATTCCTATCCTATGAGAACTTAAAGAGGATATGCAAGAGCCAATAATGTAGGCAAATTTTCAAAATGAAATAGAAAAATGGAGCTGAAAGTAGAAATATCACCAGTCCCAGTTGGTATGCATTGCAGAACACTGAGAGATGTTAGGATGCTCTTTTTCTGTACTCTTTAGATTTTTTAAATTATTCAGCTGTTTATCTAAATCTCTTTTAATTACTCTAATTGTCTTGCTTATATGCCCATTCATGATAGAGTATTCCACATCCTACATAGTCTTTGCCCAAAATATTCTAACTAATTTCCCATAATATACTTCTCGTAACAATCCTGAGTTTATGCCTTCTTGCTACCAATTCAATAATCAGTGGAAACAATACAGGGTCAAATTTGAATTTTCCATTTTTCAAATCAACCATCCTCTATAGTCATCACTGGTTAATGAATAAAAAATTGTGAGCAGTTTGATGGCTGTGGATTTGTTTCTTGCAGGTACTGCATTTAATGGCTCAAAATTAAAGAATGCTTGTAGTCAACAAAGAGAAAAGCTTTTCATGCCATTCGGCTGAACCAGGTTGAATTCCCAATGGCGGAGTTAAAAGGGCAGTTTCCTGAATCGTATGATCACCAGGATTGTAGGCCAGGATTTTCCGGCCCCATCGCAGGTGGGACCACGGGCAAGGCAGCGCTGCAGCCAGAAGTCCATTTACTTGCGGCGGGACCAGAAGATCCCGCCCATTATGTTTTAAAACTTGATTTTTTAAAAATTCATTCATGGGTTATGGGCATCGCTAGCTAGGGCAGCATTTATTGCCCATTGTTCAGAGGGCATTTTAAGAATCAACCACATTGGGGTCACAGGTAAGGACAGCAGATTTCCTTCTCTAAAGGGCATTAGTGAACCAGATGGGTTTATTACAACAATGGATTTTCATGGTCATCATTAGACTTTTAATTCCAGGTTTTTATTGAATTCAAATTCCACCATCTGCCATGGTGGGATTCAAACCTGAGTCCCCGGAGCATTACCCTGGGTCTCTGGGATCCAGTCTAGCGACAATACCACTATGCCACCGCCTCCCCATAAAAATTAAATCTCAGGGGATCCATTTTAATGACTTAGTAAAAAAAATTACAAAATAAACCTATTACTCTTTTAGTTCAATGAATATTATATGGCCTATTACCATTTTCTGAACTGATGCAAGGAGAAGGTATTGTTGATTCGGAGCAATGGTCCTCAGTCTTCCAAGAATTAGCAAAAGTAATGGGTGTACTCTCCACTATGCCCTGTGCAGACAGGAAGTCATCATCTGCATCATCATTGAAGGTGCCACATAACCCTAGGGCAAGAAACAATACATGTCACCACAAGAGAACAGTTACCACACATCCATTCTTACTGGTGTGAAGATTATACAATATTTAATTGGGAGATAAGGAAATTATGACATGACTTCGTTTTGCTCATGTCACCTTGTGGAGTGATATTATTGATTTTAATTTTCAGAAATATCAATACATTAAGGCATTTATATATATTATATGCACAGTGTTACTGTGCATCTGATTTGAAAAGTAATTTATAGTTATGATATTATATACAGCTGTCCCTTTGTAACTTCCCAATCCCCTCTACACAAGCCTAGTGTAAAACCAGGATCGAGAGTAGAAGCAGTAGGAACAGTCACAAAATAGGCTACAGACAAGGCAAACAATGGAGGCAGAGCAACAGAATGGAAAATGGGCCGTGGCCAGGTGGAGGCTGAATCAGTGGGAATCAGTGGAGGGGAGTGAAAGTGGGATAGTAAACTGCAACCTCACTAATCTGCTAAAAGCACAGAGGAATGAGGGAAGGAGAGAGAACAGGCACAGCAAAGTCCTTATCAAGAGCATTACGACTTATAGCATAGAGAGAAGAGGTGAGAAGAAACATCTTACTTGTGCATCTACGTCTTGTATAAGATACCTTATTTCCTATCCATAACTTATATAATACATTGATTTTCTATTATTTATTGTTAAATTCTATACTCTGAAGGCTTACTCCTGAACAAAAAAGCTTGGAGCATTTAGGACCCTTCCTTCACAGCCATAGACCTTGTGAGGTTGCAATTGGAGATGGGGGGCTCTGCAGTGTCTGCTTGTGCTTTGCTCTCAACTCATTATTTATGTGAAGCAGAATATTGTGGTCATTCAGAGACAAAGGAATTTTAAACAAATACCATGCTGACCAAGTGGAGTCACTTCAAACCTAAGGCAATTCTCTTTGAATAAAGTGCCAAAGGCTGAGTCATTTATGCATAAGTGTACCTTTATTAGCCATACCTTTTGTGCTTCCCTTTGCATCCTCAGACAGTGAGATGTAAAGCTGCATAATAGGAAGTATCTGCACTTGCATTTTTAGGCCAAATGTTGTTGCCATTTGAATGTACATTGAAGATTGCTGAAATATTATTATTTCACCTGTTTAAAGAAAAAGAGTGGAGATTCAACTCACTTTTAACCGTTTATTTTGTTGTCTCCTAAAACAGAACAAAACATGTTTTACCTGTTCTCAGAGGAATTAAAACTTCATTTCCATCAAAATATACTTTGCCGTCATTGCTGAACACAATGTTGGTCTATAAAAAAAAGTGTGCGTACATATCATTTTAACGAACATATTGACAGAACTAAAATATGAAAACAAATGACTTTACAAATTCTCACCTGATTCTTAGTTAAGGTAACACGCTGCAAACACGGCTGTTTAAATGCTGCTTGACACTGGTGGATCTCTACCTTGATGTTCCAGTCTTCTGTCTGGTTTGGTTGTAGGGGGTGGGGGAGAAGGGGGAAGAGTTTAAAAAAACTAGAATTTTAAAAATCAGAATTCTGAAACAGGTGTGATTATGCTCGTCAATTTATAGTAATAAATTTAATTTGAAACAGCTAATATGCCTTACGTACATAAACAGCGTAGTATGAACAATCTCCGATCATACTGTAGTAGGTGTTGTCGAACGTGGTGAAATAGGTTGCTTCTTCAATTGTACACCTCCCGGGACAGCTGCGATAAGAGCATGACCATTTTCCTCTTTCGCAAATGCTGTGAAGGAAAGAAGAATCAACAACAAAATAGCAGTATTTCCACAAAAAAAACCCAGAAAATTCCTGGTGGTAGAAAGTGAATGATATGCAAAGCATACCATGACTGACACGAAGTGTTTCTGATCTCTCCAGATTGATAAATTGTTCCACTGTATTCGCAAGGACATGCGCTTTTGGTGATGCATCTGTTGGTGCCTCTTATGTTATCAAGAACGTTGCCTTAAAATATTGAAATGAATATATAAGTACATTAATTCACAAGGCCAAGTACATGGCTTTTATTTAAAGAGGCAGAGCATGCTGCAGCGTTCTTATTCTGCCGTTATTTCAATAATAGCGTGCATAATTTTTAATGTCAGACAGAATATACATATATTGCTGTTTGCGGTTTACATTTAGAAAAAAAGACATCCTATTTTTTGATTGCCCCTAATTGCCCTTGAGAGGGTGGTAATGAGTGTTATATTGAATCACTGCACTCTGTGTTGTGTAGCTACACCCAGAGTACTGTTAAATAGGGAGTTCCAGGATTTTGATTTAGCAATAATGAAGGAAAATTAAATGTTTGCAAGTCAGAATCATGTGTGACTTAAGAGGAGTATTTATAGGTGGTGGTGTTCCCATCTCCATTTCCTTAATATTCCCCATTTTGGATTCCTTCTGCATCCTGATTATTTCCTGTGCTTGCAAATGGGCAAGCGTCTGCTGTCCGCATTTGTAAAGGAGGGTTTTGAAACATTGGTATTGGATTTTCAGTGAAAATGCGCTGAATTGTTTCACCCATTGATTTTTCATCCATCCCTTTGCCAAAGCTGCCAATTTCCAATTTGCACATCTCTCTAAAAGTTCAGGAAAGAAACAAACACTCTTACGTTGAGAATACAACTGCAATTCTGCACTATGTATCATGATAAAATTACCAGACCTGGGTTAAGTTTACTGGATGGATTTTTCTCTGCGCTTCCACTCAAAATGAGGAATGAAAAATGCTAAAAAAAAAATCAGCAAAATTTGGGTCAGAGCCATAGCCTCCAGGGCTATGGGCCAAGCGCTGGAAAATAGGATTAGTGTAGTCAGATCTTTGACCCGCGTGGACACAATGGGCCAAATGGCCTCCTTCTGTGCTGTAAATGTCTATGAGTCTAAGGTTTCCCACAAACTCACAACTTCTGCCCCCGACCCACCTCAATGAGATTCCCAATCTCCATCTTTCCCCTTCCTCCCAACTGTATACAAATGATGGAGAGCTTGTGACCCAGGACTATGGCAGATTTACCTGGTGTCTGCTTTTGATACTGCTAGTTTCCAGTGATCCCAGTGATAATGGCCCTGAGGTCTACAACGGAGGGGAAGGGCTTTGTAGAAGTTTATCTCCCCCCCTCCCCCCCCAACTGTGGCCACCATGAATCTAACTGTGTAGTCCTCAGTTGTTCTATTTCATATAGCGAGGCAGTGAAGGATAGTGGAGTCTATAATCTTTACACACTTATAAGCTTCTATTTACAGAGGCACACACTGCGAACATGCAACTCCAAATTAATTTTTCATCTGATCCTATATATAGGGACGCAAGCAGTCCATGTCCAAATGCAGCAAGACCTGGACAATATCCAGGCTTGGGCTGACAAGTGACAAGTAATATTCGCCCCACACAAATGCCAGGCAATGACCATCTCCAACAAGAGAGAATCTAACTATCACCCCTTGACATTCAATGGCATTACCATCACTGAATCCCCCACTATCAACATCCTCGTGTTACCATTGACCAAAAACTGAACTGAACTAGCCATATAAATATTGTGACTACAAGAGCAGGTCAGAGGCTAGGAACCCTGTGGCGAGTAATTCACCTCCTGACTCCCCAAAGCCTGCCCAGCAACTACAAGATATAAGTAGTCTCCATTTGCCTGGATGAGCACAGCTCCAACAACACTCAAAAAGCTTGACACCATCCAGTGCAAAGCAGCCCACTTGATTGGCACCCCATCCACAAACATTCACTCCCTCCACCACCAATGCATAGTAGCAGCAGTGTGTACCATCTACAAGATGCACTGCAGGAAATCACCAAGGCTCCTTCGACAGCACCTTCCAAACCCACAACCACTATCATCTAGAAGGACAAGGGCAGCAGACACATGGGAACACCACCACCTGGAAACTCCCCTCCAAGCCACACACCATCCTGTCTTGGAAATATATCATCATTCCTTCACTGTCGCTGGGTCAAATCCTGGAACTCCCTTCCTAACAGCACTGCAGGTGTACCTATACCACATGGACTGCAGCGGTTCAAGAAGGCAGCTTACCACCACCTTCTCAAGGGCAACTAGGGATGGTCAATAAATGCTGGCCCAGACAGCCACATCCACATCCCATGAATGAATAAAAAAAGGGAATCCCCAGATAATGCCAACCATCTGAATACAATAATACAATTAAACAATCAATTCATTAACTATTAACATTGGTCTCTGCTGATCTTCAGAACTTTTAGGCCACCTAAAATGCTCAGTCTCCTCTTCTGGTAGTGCAGTGGCAATCCTGCTGGGTTTTTGCACTAGGAGTCTCCCTCTTGGAGGCAGAAATTGGAACCAGTGTCAGAGGGAGTTGAAGTACTATTTTGCCCTGCCAGAAAGTGGCCACTGGCAGAAGAATCCTGCTTTCCATCTCATGCAAAACCTAACAAGGATCTGCTTGGAAAATTATTTTGTAAGATATCTTAAATAACCACAGTTACCTGGAAGAAATCGGCGGTATACAAATAGATAATACTGAATGATAAATAAAAAAGATACTCAGTTCAACCAAGATATGATCTATCTAACTATCATTTCCTTAGCGCATTGGCTAGTCTGCCAGACAGCCTTTTGTCACTGTCAAGGAGCGTAGAGGGATACGTCTCCAATATGGCACAGAACATTGGGCTGAATGACCTCCTTGTTGAATCTGAGTTGCCTCAAGCATTGGTCCTGCATGAGATGGAAGTATGGGAAGTGGTCTCTGAGCATGTGGTAGGGCCTTCTGTGGAGGATCCACCTCCGACCCCTTCCCAACCTCTGCTCCATTTCTCTGTAATGCTACAGATACAGAGGCACTGCAACTACAGCCACATATCTGTTGCAGACTTGGTCCAAGGAACCAAATCCTTTGCCCTCCAGGAATGGATGCCCCAGCTCACCATCAGACCTCCAAAAACAAGCCACAGTACATCTACAAACTTCTCCACAGCAGAGGTAAGTCAGAAACATTTCTCCTGAAAGTTGGATTTTTTTTAAAAATAGCACTAGTGGGTGATGTCTTGTGCAGCTGAACATACTGTGAGTGATTGGCACAGATGTTCAGTGGACTTGTGCAATCCAAGTCAAACAATTGGGTCAAATCAGCTGGAATGGCTGACTGATGTCACTATTGGGCCTCTCCTGATGCCTCTGGCATGCATAAAGTGCTAGTGCCCATTTCCCAACATGGGGTAAAGTGTGAACCGTGCCAGAAGTGGACAGCGGTGCGGCATGCACTATTCTACCTTTGATGTTACGGAGCCCAGTTTTGTAGCCTTTAAGTCTCATTAGTAACATCTTCCCTTTATAATCATATATTTGCATTTTACACCCTGGTTTTGCACAAAAATCTTTCTACATCTCCACCATCGATTGCCTCTGCTTCTGTTTCAACTATTACCCCTTCCCAATATTCCATCAATCAGAATAAATTTAGATGTCATGTTAATTCACAATATCACAAGAATTGGGTAAAATTAGATGATGAATAATACAACAGGACTTCCAATATCTTTGTAATCTAGTTACCTTCTGGACATACGCAAGTATTCACACACTGATCGCTCTGTCGTTGAGGATTTGGATCAGTACAGCTTGGAATACAGGCAGGGCCACACTCCTTGTAACTCTGATTCCCAGGACAGGTGGGCAGTGCTGAGAACGAAATGTTGCTGATTTTTATCATATCAAAAATTTAAACAGCTACTATTACAAAGTAAAAACACGTGAAATCAAGTTTGATTTGAGAGTAAAAATTGTTAGTTCTTTGTCTTCTTAGGAAGAAAACTACTTACGACACTCTGTGTCTGTCCTCCAGTTTTTCCACAAACGAAAGGTGCCTTTATCACATTGCCGTGCAATTTCCGCAAAAGAAGCACATTTACATCCTGATCCTTTACAGCTGCAAACATCTGCCTGACACATCTTCCAATATTGTCCAATCATACGGTTGTCAAAACATGACAGGAACAGAAATGAAATTGCTTCACATTGCTGAGAATGAAAATTCATAACAAGAGAAATTAGAGTCCCATTTATTTATAAGCTCCAGAAAGGTGTGCACCCATCTGTTCTAAATGTGAGCAAGTGAATTCATTTTTACCAATATTACACAATCAACAGCTGATAAGCTCCATACAGAAATTAGGGCAGAATTACTTGCTGGGTGTACAGGGGCCGATTGGAGTAGCCGGAGAACTTCATCTTCATTTTACCCAGTTGTTAGGTCTAAAATGAAGGAAATGGGGGCAAATTTTTAACTCAAGATTTCTCATGCCTGTTCACACCCCAGAAGTGTACTGGCTGCCAAACTGGAAGGTGGTAACTTCTAAGTGTATGAAACGCACCCGAAACGGATGCTAGGTAACCTGCAATATGAAACGCAACCAAATTACAAGCTTATTTAGACAAAACTTATAGTCCCAAAATTCCACGGGGATTTCAACAGTCTCCCCCATAGCTTCAACAGGAGACCAGCGGAAACCACAAGTTTGACTAGGACCTTCCTGATTGCCTTGTAAGAGGTGGACCTTCTATCTATCCTTTAGAAGGTACATGATAGGTTAGCATACAAACTTCGCTCCTGATTCTCACCAGTAACCAAGCATTACAGAATCACTGTTACTTCAAGTGAGCTGAGGTGTACCACCTTCCAGAAGTGGGCCCCACCAGTAAACTCCAGAGAAGGCAAATAGCTTTGTTTCCAATGTCTTCAAAGAAATGGAGCATTTCTGGGATAGAAGGCAGGAAGAACTGGGCAACTTCCACAATTGGATGGTCCACACTTCTGTAGACATGGGCAGGTGGATGCCAAAGATGTGCACCAAATTCTACTTGTGCCTGTTGCCATCCTGGAAATGAAGTGCCCTCCCAGTAACCCCGCAAATTACAGCAATGTTTAGAGTACATTGCTGGCCTTCATCTCAGAACAACTGCCGAGATTGTCAACCATGGAATTTTGGGGCCTTTATATTTTATTGTATATTTAAATATTTTTGTGCAGATTTTTGCTTGCATATCCTTCTATTCCATTCTCCCTCATGTATTTATCTAGCTTCTTCTTAAAGGCTTCCACTTCAACTAACAGGGTTGCAATGAGGTCTGGGACTGAGAGGTTGGTAATTAACCATAGTCAACCATGTTCATTAGAGACAGACAATTAATTATATAGCTTGAGGGGCACCATTCCACATCAAGCATGGCACAAGGTAAGGAGGCAAGCCTCAATGAACTACCACAGCCAGTACAGGGATTGAAACTAAACTGTTGGCATTATTCTGCACCACGCTCTAGTCATCCAGCCAACTGAGCTAACTGCCCCCACAACAGCCATAAAGCTTCATTCTCTGGCTGGGAATCGAACCTGGGCCACGGCGATGACAGCAACAAATCCTAACCTCTAGGCCAGCAGGGAACCAAGAGGCCCTAGAAGAACCCAAACTGATAGTCAGTGAGCAGGTTATTGCTGACTAAATGCCTTGATAGCACCGTCGCCAACATCTTCCATCACTATGATGACGATTGGGAGTAAACTGATGGGGCAGTTAATGGTTGGACTGGTTTTGTCCTTTTTGTGCACAGGACATACCTGGGCAATCTTCCACATTGTCAGGTAGATGCCAGTATTGTAGCTGTGCTGCAACAGCTTGGCTAAGGGCACAGCTGGTTCTGGAGCACAACTCTTCAGTACTATAGTCGAGGGGATTAACTTGTGGAGGAAACACTGTTGCTGGGGGAAAGAGTCCTAAAGATGTGGTGATGTAACCAGGGCATCTCAAAGAGCCAATTCTGATCCCAAGAGGATTGGTGCCTAAGATTGCCGTTGGGCCTGTTATAGATTAAGGTAACCGGAAGCTAAATAAACCCATCAATCATAATTTGAGCCTGAAGGTCTGACATATCTTTACACAATTGGCTCTGTATAAAATACATCATTACAGGTTTGGGAACTTGACACCTGGAAATATTTCCTGACAGGTTAGGGTTATTATGACCCAAAAGAATTTGAGTTCTCAAATATGAAAGCGGAGGTAGGGCCCAAAGAGCATTTTCAATAGTTCACACGTTCTTTACTTTATTTCTAAATGGTTTGGCATTCGAATGTAATTAATTCAAGATCGCAGTTAAGTTCAAAATAAGGTCCCTTTGTTTCCTTTTTAAATATTGACTATTTTAAATATTGGACAATATTTCATGCATGCTATAGATTTGAATTCAACTGTATTGAGTTTTGTGGATTTTGTGGTGTAATTTTAACTTCCAAGAGTAAGTGGGTTTGGGAGCAGGTTGCCGAGGGTGGGGGTCAATTGGGGTTAAAAGTGCTGAAGTTGACAGCATATCGAAAGCCAGCTCCAACATGCCAACTTTTACTTTTAACTGTAGCATGTTCAACGACGTGTGAGAAACTCCCTTGGGAGAGGCAGGTTGATACCTTAATATGTTAATGGGTGGTTAGGAGCTTTTTTAACAGAGACTTTCAACTTTAACTGTGGATACATGGATTTCCCATGCTTCCTGGAGCTTGCCCGTGAAAGCACAATGGCAAATGAAGAGGCTGAAGAAATGACAGACAAAATTCCGCTAAGTATTGAGACCTCACATCCCATGCTTAATTGTGTGAAAGGCTTTTGATTGCAGTACTTGTTCTAAGTTCACAATTTACAGGTAACAAATTTAGAGTTGTTTTACACTATTTGGAAGGTTTATGCATCTGATCTCACATCGTATATCACATCAGCATGGATGCCCCTAGTGCTGTGTTAACTTGGCTCTTGGATGAAGACCAAGATCAGCAGCTACAGCAGGAACAACAGCAGCGAGGGGGGTGAGCATTTGGACAACCACCAGCAGCATCAGAGGGGGCAGCAGCAGCAGCCTCCTCACAGACCTGCCACTCCACAGGATAGAAGGGATTGGAAGAGAGGTACAGCTCACCGAAGGTGATATCCCCAATACAGGGTGCGTACAGGCAGAGAATCAGCCCCCTGGACATGTCTAAACATCAATTCCTCAGGAGGCTAAGAGGCTCACATCAGGTGGTGGCAGACATTCATACCTTACAGGAAGAGGACCTGCTGCCAAGTGAACCTGGGCCATGCTTTACCAATGTCTGTCAGACATCCACAAATGCATCACACAGATGACCTGTGCCATGTTTGCCAAGGCAGACGATTATGTGGACTTAGCCACCAATGATGCCAATCAGAGTGAGGGGCCCCTCATGTTTGCATCTCTGGTTGGCTTCCCTCAAGTGCAAGGTGTTGTCAACCGCACAAAAGTGGCAATCGAAGCAACCACCCCCCCCCCCCACCCCCACCACCCCCTCCCTGATCACCCAGGAATGTTTGTAAGCCATAAGGATTTCAATTCCATCTGGTCAGCTGGTCTGCAAACAAAGAAAGATGAGTATGCATGTGTGCACATGGTTCATAGGGAGCTTCTATGATTAATTCATCATATGCCAGTTCACCCTCACTGAGCAACTTGCATCTTGGAATAAACAGAATAAACATATTGGCTGGCTGCTTAGAGACAAGTGTTTCCCCCTTAAAACATGGCTGATGATATCCCTGAGGAGCCCAAGCAATGAGGCCCAAGAGAGATACAGTCAAAGCCATATAATAATGGGATGTTTTGCTGAACAAGCAGCTGGCATAGTAAAGATATTCTTCAGGCAAATCTGGAGGTGCCCTTCAATATGCACAGCCAGAGTTTCCAGAATGATCGTGGTGTCCTGCACCCTGCACAATGTAGTATAGCAGGGAGGACTGGACCATCAGGAGGTGCAGAGTTCAGATCCTCTTCGGAGGAGGAGGAGAAGGATGTGGAACATCATGCATTTATGGGGAGACAGTGGCTAGAGGTATTGTCACTTTAAATTCAATTGCTGAAAAAAGAGACATGTCTAAGATTTTCGTCTTGCACTCATGAGGACACTTGCAATAATATCAATATGAGGGGAAAAACAACAATTTATACTATATGTGAACAGAGTACTGATTGGTTGGCAAGTGGCATTGCCATGGAGAATGCACCACTGATGGTGACTGACAATTAACTGTCAAGCATTAACAACAACAAAAATACCTGGAAAAACTCAGCAGGTCTGACAGCATCTGCGGAGAGGGATACAGTTGACGTTTCGAGTCCATATGACCCTTCATCAGAAGAATATCTTTACTATGCCAGCTGCTTGTTCAGCGAAACATCTCATTATTATATGGCTTTGACTGTAGCTCTCTTGGGTCTCATTGCTTGGGCACCTCAGGGATATCATAACTGTCAAGCATTATTTGAAATTTAAACCAGGCAGCTTGACCCTGTTTAGACAAGGCATTACCCTGATGCTGGCCTTGCCAGCCTATGAAAGAATAAAGAAAAAAATCATGCAGCCAGTGCTCCAACAGTACTGCACAATGCCACCCAGTATGCCCCCATAATGGTGCAACTCAGTTAGATTGCACTACTGGATCCATCTGACAGCCACATTTGGCCCCAGCCCCCACCCCCACAATCCACAAAGTATTCCTTTCAATGATACCCATTGCTAGGCTTTAAGTCTTGTCTCACCATTCATCACAAGTGAGATGGTCACTTATCAGGCAGCAGGAAAAAATGGGCAAGACAGGAGAGTGAGATATAAAATATTTATGTCGCTCATAAATTAAACAGAAACTTAATACCCTAACAGTGTGCACCCATGTTCATAACCTTGTGCAAATACAAACCTTTACTCTTCCTTTTTCTGCTACTCCTTCGTCATGCACCTCCTGTGGTTTCAGCAGAGGCTGCTCAGATAGCTGCTCTGACTGCTAATATGCTCTTGACCAATGTCCTCTGGGTTTTGGAAACCATGAGGGCCCTGCCAAAGATTAATTCACCTGGGCCTGAGTAGAGGCACACTCAGCCATTGCAACACAATGCAGTATGTGGGGTAGGGGGGAAGCAAGTTTCGAGCAGACTTCCCTGTTCCATGTCCCCCTTTTCCATCTACACTCACATGGCCCACCCACACTTCCCTGCAAGCAATGAGCTGGAGAGCACTTTGCTGTGGATCAGTGAGGTGCTAAACAGTCAGTGCTAGGGTTTCTTGGATCCTATTTAAGGTGGTATTCAGAGTGTGCAAGCCACTGTTAGGACCTGTGTTGGACTGCCAATGCTCCTTGCAGGCGGCTATTCTTTCAATGGATTAAGACATCATCGCAAAGGTGACATTGGGTGGAATCGTCCCAAATTTGCACTAGGTATAGTAGTGGGCGGGCAAAATGACGTTTTACCCGTCAGTCACAATGGCATCTTCTCACGTCATATCATCCCAAACCCGCCACGTTAATTATGCATTCCCGGGAAATGCGTCATTTCCATGGCGGGCGGGCTCTGATTCACCTGCCACACCGCCACCTCGCCGCTTCATCACACCGGGTGCCGCATTTAAAGTACAGCCACACACACGCCTCTCTGCTTCCAGCCCAGGACTGCTGCAAATAAGACATGGCCCCAAAAAGCAAGAAGACTGCAGCCCCCAGTTTAGTGACGCATCCCTCAAATTCCTTTTTGACGCTGTGGAGGCCCACTGTGATGCCCTCTACCTCCGCTCTGGCCGCAGGAGGGGCGGCAACATTACCACTCAGGCTTGGTAGGTGATGGCAGGGGTGATCAGTGCCAATACTGCACAGAAGAGGTTGGCCATCCAATGCAGATAGAGGATGAATGATCTCATCTGTGTCGCCAGGGTAAAGCAACCATATCATCACTCTAAACTCACATTGAAGCCCATCGCACATTCACTGGCATCTCACTCGCTGCCAGCTCAAGGAACATCACCATTCACTCTCCCATACACACCCTCACATGTCCATCTGGTCTCATTTCCTCTGGAGGCTGCCTCCTCAGCCCTTACCATCTTGAGGCCCCTTGCACAACTTGTGCCCCTACACACACCCTGAGATACCCTCCTTCCTCAGTGCAGCCCTCACCCTGCAGCCTCTTACCTTGCCTGAGGCCACTTCTCCCCCTTCCGCAAGCAAGCTCTAGCCTTGCAGCCATACAAAGCCATCCCTGCTTACGGCTGGTCTAGTAGGTAGAGACCTGCCCATGAGCCCCCCTAAAAGTGATGTGGTGCTGTCTGCAAAGCCCGTCGCTGATGACTGTGAGTGCTGCCCAGAGCAAGGTTGGCAAACAAACCTCGAGTTCCTGAGCGAAGTGCATGTGACTTATGTGCAGTTGTGAAACATGTCGGCGTGCAATACCGCCGACGTGAGTGGATTATCTGGTGTGGGGAGGGATGAGTCCGGCTGACTAGCCTTATAATGACATGCAGATGCATTACAATGAAGTTCCTGATGTCCAATGGCAGGAAACGTGGCCCACTGTCGACGGGCTGAGCGGACAATCGCAAACTGGTTT
Source organism: Cetorhinus maximus (assembly GCF_964194155.1). Taxonomy (NCBI): domain Eukaryota; kingdom Metazoa; phylum Chordata; class Chondrichthyes; order Lamniformes; family Cetorhinidae; genus Cetorhinus; species Cetorhinus maximus. The sequence continues at coordinate 42,568,184 of NC_135890.1, read as the reverse complement.
CACGACGTCGTGAAAGCGATTTTTGTCCTTCTTGCCATATTGTCCACTCACACCGCTGAGCACGCCCAATATCAGTGGGCACAGAAAATTCCACCCATTCTGTTTTTCATGCTCGAGGCTGACTCCTCCAATCTCCCTGCAAGCAGGCACATTAAGACTGGAATGCCTGCCAGTACCTTGCATATTCTTTGCTGCTGCTCCAGAAGTACCTCTTCATCGACTGCCCAGAGCTTCAGTATCTGCGCCCAGCTGAGAGAGCTTGGAGCATTCTGCAGCCTCCAACATGAGCTCTCCACTGCAGTCCCTGTCTCCGCCATCTGCTCTTGCTAACTTTATGATGTGTGAACACCAGGTGACTACCTAAATATATGTCTAACCAGTCCCACCAAAGTGTGGGTATGTGAGCTAGTACATAGACTCCAGGAGACCATTGACAGTGGATCCCTCAAGAGCATAGGAACTCCTCTGAGAGATCCTCATGATTTTCCTGGACCAAGTCCTGTGGACCACTGCATGTGTCCTGGCAGATTGAAGGCATGAATTAGAACTGTCACGATAAGATTGTTTTAAGTGAACATTATACATATGATCATATTTCTGCTGAAATTAACTCAAAATGAGTGAGTGTTGTATGCCATGTGGCTGTGTAATGTTTAATTCTGTCACCAGGTAGTTGTGGGGGGGCCACAATCTCCCTGTGGCCAGGCACATCACACATATCTCCAGCACCTGCTTCCCTGCAACTGTCAGTATGGAGATGGCCAGAGGGTCACCACCAATTCTCTACCTCACCCTGCCCTTCTGTGCTCTCTTCTCCTGCAAGGGACTAAAAAAAAGTGTTGAACAGATGGATGGACAACATTTGAAAAAGGCTGGATATGTGGGTGAGGCGCAACTTTGCATTAAGATGAAATTGAGAGTCAGCGGTGGGTAGACAGATGGCATTGTGATGAAGTGCATTGGAAGAATTGGGTACACCTGCAAAGTAAGTTGGTGTGAGGAATGATGTGCTGAAATAGACATGGGAGGGTAGAATGAGGGAGTTGGGGTGATGTGTACATTGTGTAGGTGAGTTTGTCACCGTTCTCACTTTCCTGCCCTGATTAGGTCATTAAGCTGCTTCCCACATTGTATCCAGGTATGTGGCACCACACTCCTGCTGCCAACTTCCTCAGCAATCCCTAGCCATACCTTCTTGCTCTCTTTGCAGGCATCTTGCTCCTATTGGAGGGTAGAGTATCTCCCTATAGGCCCTTACCGACCACAACATCAGGTCTAGAGAGGCATCTGCAAAGCAAGATGTAACCCTGCAATGTTGAGAATCTGTAATGCCAATTACCAACTTTGTTTCCCCACCTCCTCAATCCATCAACTGTCATCTTTGTAGTCTCTCTTCAAATAGTTCAATTGAAATCAACTCATGTGGGTTTCCGTCACAGTATTTAGTCAGGAAACCCGGAAGTTAAATTCAAAAGATACCGACAGATGCATTGCATTCACTTCTGGGTTTCCCACATGTTACCGCATCCCGTCTCACACCCCACAGCCCCACCCTCAGCCCATTGCCACCTTAAAATTTCCCTCTTTGCTTCTATGCTTTCTACATCTCAAACACAACATGAGACCTCTAATCTGTCATATTCCATTCCAAAAGTGTTGGAAGAGTGGAAGTGGAAAACTTCAGGTCATTGGAACTGTAGAGAGGTACAGAGAGAACAAAAATGATCTCAGTCATGTTGCTGGGCATTTAATTATGCTGCAGACAGGAATTAATGTTGAATCCATTCTGATAGAAATGCAGGAATCCAAACAGGAAACCAGAAAGAACATGAGAACAGAAGAGTAAGGGAACAGCAATGGCATGGTGCTAGATTAAGGATGTTCTTTGAAGTCTGCCAAAGGTAGACTTATTTAAGGGTTGTGGGAGGGCAATACAAAAATGAGCCCCATTAGCACCCTTCTAAATTTACAAATCTCTTTGCTTCCACTTGTCCGGCAATTAAAGGCCAATCCAGAAAATTGACGGAGCCAGTTTTCTGTGCACCTAGCAGATCTGCAGGAGAATGGAACCAAAATAAAGATATTAGCAATTTTTCTTTTGAGAATTTGTAAAAAAAAGGGGTAGTATTTTATGTCCTCCCCCATGGTGTGTTTGGAGGTGTGGAGGGCACTTAATCAGACAAGATGGTGGATGGTAGGGTCACCAAAACCTTCCTGCCTCCAAACTGATTAAGCCCATGGTGGGAAGGCCCATGGACAGCCTTCCTGCCCCACCCCCAATTGGGGCCCTTCAGGACAATTTTCTTTTTTTCTTTATTCTTTCATGGGATGTGAGTGTTGCTTATTTCCTATTGTCGTTGAACTGGGTGGTTTGCTAGGCCATTTCAGAGGGCAGTTAAGAGTCAACCACATTGCTTTGGGTCTGGAGTTGACATGTTGGCCAGACCAGGTAAGGATGTCAGATTTTGTTCCCCAAAGAACATTAGTGAACCACATGTTACAAAGATAAATGATAATTTCATGGTCACCATTACTGAGATTAGCCTTATATTCCAGATTAATTAATTGAATTTAAATTCAACCAGCTGCTGTGGTGGGATTTGAACCCATGTCACTATGGCATCTGTCTGGGCCTCAGGATTACTAGTCCAATGACATTACCACTGCACCATCATCTCCCTGTAATGGTCCAGCTCCCTGTAAAGCCCAATTAAGGGCCTCTTCCCACTGCTGCTGCTATTAACCCAACGCGGGATGGCCTGTTGCCAAGCAGGGAGCATGACAAGCAAACCTCTACGGGTTGCTTGTGTTCTCCCAAGGGGAGTCCTTTGTTCAAAGCATTCAGTGGCTGATCAAGGGACGCAGCATTGGGAAGGTGAGGGGTGCCACTCAGAACCACACCGCTGCCCTTGCTGCCATGCCTCATACATCCCCTACTCCCGCAACCCACATCCCGTGAAACCCTTCTTGCCATCACTTACCTGCAACCTGAGTTCTTCCATGATCCGAGGACTCCAGTGGACATCAGTCTGGCAGCAGCCACCCCCTCCCCAGCGATGCTGCTGAGCAAAAGAGCTGCCAGTCTCTGATTGGCTGCAGCTCTCGGCATGTAGGATTTCCAGTCCCTGGTGTCCTGATCTCATGGAAGGCCTGTTAATTGTCTGATTGGCTCATAATTCCGCAGGCCTTCCCCATAGGAGGCAATAAGGGTCTCTCGCTGGCTCTTCAGCTAGTGGCAGAGACCCCTGTTGCTTACATAAAATTTTCCCCTTGGAGTTGTGGAATGGGGAATAGATACTGAGTCTGGCAGGGAAAATATACATTTTCCAACCTGACTTCCTTAAGTAAACTGAGATGCACATAGTAGGAAAGGTAACTAGAGTTTGCAGTATGAATGGACAACAGAGAAATGAGAAATATATGTCCTTGGCATTTGTCTGCTATTCTCAGTGACAGTGTAATTTCTACAGGTAAAGACATGACTATCAGGTCAAAGTTCCTCTCTTGTTTTTCTGTAGTTACTTCAAAATATATTTCTGGTTGTAAACTTACACTGCTTGTTTCACATGATTGACTTGAATGGGGGCTGCTGTAACATGTGTGGCCCAAAACATCCAGCTTGTTTGTATTTATAAAAGTTAAATCTGTAAAAATAAAATGGAGACATGACAATGAATTCATTGAATATTATCGACCAGAATGATAATGCACATGTTAGCAATTACCTTGAGACTGTCAGATAGCATAAAAGACAATTATATCATTATAAACCTAACTCAGTATAGGAAGAAAATAACCACTTTCTTAGATGTTTAATGTGATTTCATGATTGGACAGCACTTGCTGAACAATCCTGATTGTGCTAAGAATTACACTAACAACCAATTTTAGATTATTAGTCAGGCTTGCAATGGCAGGTATGCTTGCTAAAAGCTACATATATTCATACACAGTGACCTCTCCTCTGCAGGAAAAAGGAATATTTCCAGGTATTGTGTGTTTTATGAATTAAACAAAAGCTTGGGGGACAATTGTTTCCTGGTGCATGCTCCATGGCAATGCCTCGACCAATCAGAGTCAACTTGCCAGCAAATCAGCACCCCTTTCTCATGCAGTATAAATTGTTGCTTCCTTTGAAATTTGGCATTCTTGCATCTGTCTTGATGAGTGCAAGATGAAAAGCTTCTTTTTTTCAGTAATACTATATTTTCTTTTGTTGTTTTTACCATAAGTGCTGCTGCTGTTTTTATCAAATTTTCCACAAAGGCCACACAATTGTCCTTGATATTGTTCATCAAGAGTTACCTACAAATAAAACATAAATGCAAAGTTTTAGACATGTGTTTGAAAGAGCTTCACTTGGCAGTTCCAAATCATATATAATATGTAAGAAACAATTGGTTTCTATCTCTACCAAAATTATTTCTTCAAAACTGAATCTCCGAGGACTGTAGCATAGTAATAATGTTACTGAAATATTAATTCAGAGCCCAGGACTAATGCTCTGGAGACATGAGTTCAAATCTCACCAGAACATCTGGGAGATTTTAAATTCAATTAACTAATCTAGAATAAAATGCTAGTTTCATAAACAATAATCATGTAACAACCAGATTCTAGTAAAATCTCATCTAGCTCACTAACAATCTTCAGTAGAGAAATTCTTGCCAGGTCTAGCCTACAAGTGACTCCAGACCCAAATTATGTAGTTGGCTCTTAAATGATCTCTGAAATTGCCTAGCAAGGCATTCTGTTCAAGGACAATTAGCGATCAGCAATAAATGACACCAACATCCCAAGGATGAATATAAAATAAAAAAAGCTATCTTAACTAATATGGAAATCATCTCATGCTGACAGACTTCTGAAGTTCAGATGAAGCTGAAGAAACTATACTCTCAATCTGATCTATGCCTTTTCCAAGATGGGAGTGCTTGATGCTGACCCTCAGCCCACACGATGAAAGGGTTTTCTAATCTCCATCTCTAAGAAGTAACTCAAGCTAAGGAACATTTTCACAAAAACACAAAAGGCTTCATCAGCTTATTTGTAATTGTGGCAGTTTTGACACATGTTGCTTCTGCCTTTCCCAAATATTCAGCCTGCCTAAATAATGCACGCCTTTTATAAAGCAGCAAAAGCTATATCTAGCACAAGTTACCAGGCTGTAACCAGGCAACAAAGTTTGGATGAAAGTGACATAGAGTTAAACCTTTGCTTTTGTAACTCAGGTATTATCCAAATCTTTTATCAGCTCACAAATCTATTAATCAAAGGATGAATATAAATGAGGAAGACCATTCAATCTACCTAGCTCTTCCTTCCTTGAAAATGTCCAGTCTCCTAGTGAAAGGTGTAGCCTATTTTTAGATGCTGCTGGAGATTTTGCCTCTGCCTGATTTCTAGTTATCTACTTACTGTAGCTGTTTTTTCAGGTAAAATTGTTGACCAATAGTAAACCAATCACTGAGAACCAGACATTTATTAACATACCCGAAGATTTATATTTCTTAATAAAAGAACACACATTGTTCTCCATTGAAAAAAATCAGAATTACAATGTGCTATTTGGCATCTGTTTACTCCACTGGATAAATAAATGTGTAACTGGCTTAAAAATGAATATGAAACTACTGAATAAAACTAACTTACCCATAATGCATCTTCACTGTTCCAGTTCACAGATATAGTATGCTTCCTGTTTGAAAGTTTTGTGTAAATTCCACTTTTATGGATTCCAATTACCTTGTCATGATGTGGAAGACTTATTCTGTAAAATAAAGATAAGACCATAAGACCATAAAGATAATGTTGAATGAAACTGTTATTCTAAGCTAAAATAAGAAGCAATTAAAATGTCATCTTATATAAGTGATATACATCACACGATTCAACTTTGAGCAAGTAAAGATTTTTTTTCAAATTGGTTTGAAGATTTGGAATTTGGAGCAGGATGATGTCAAATAATATCACTACAAAGCACTATAAAATCTTCACGTGCTTCATAGCAACAGCCTATCAGTCTATTCTCTATCATTAGCAAAGTGATGAAAGGGCTCAATGACAGTGCTATCAAGCGGCACTTATACATCAATAACCTGCTCACGGATGCTCAGTTTGGGTTCTGTCAGGGCCACTCAGCTCCTGACCTCATTGCAGTCTTGGCCCAATCATGGACCAAAGAGTTGAACTCAAAGGGGGAGGTTAGAGTGACTGCCTTTGACATCAAGGCAGCATTTGCCCTTACATCAAGACAACATTTAACCAAATATGGCATGAAGAAGCCCTAGCAAAATTGAAGTCAATGGGAATCAGAGCGAGGAAACTCTCCTGATTAGAGTCATACCTAGCACAAAAGATTGTGGTTGTTGGAGGTCAATCATCTCAGTCCCAGGACATTGCTGCAGGAGTTCCTTTGGGTATTGTCCTAGGCCCAATCATCTTCAGGTGCTCCATCAATGACCTCCCTTCCATCATAAGGTCAGAAGTGGGGATGTTCATTGATGATTGCACAGTGTTCAGCACTGAACAAAGGTACTGAAGCAGTCTGTGCCCGTATGCAGCAAAACCTGGACAACCTTTAGGCTTGGGCTGATAAGTGGCAAGAAACTGTTGCGCCACATAAGTGCCAGCCAATGACCATTTCCAACAATGGAGAATCTTACCATCTTCACGTGACGTTCAATGACAATACCATTGCTGAATCCCCCATCATCAACAACCTGGAGTTACCATTGACCATAAACTTAACTGAACAAGCCATATAAATACTGTGGCTACAAGAGCAGGTCGAAGTCCTGGAATTCTGCAGTGAGTAACTCATTTCCTGGTTCCCAAAATCCTGTCCATCATCTACTAGACACAAGTCAGAAGTGATGGAATATTCTGCACTTGCCTGGATGAGTGCAGCTCCAACAACACTCAAGAAGCTCGACACCATCCAAGACAAAGGAACTCCGCTTGATAAACACCCCTTCACCACCTTAAATATTCACTCCTTCCACCACCGAAGCACAATGGTGTTGAATATCATGAATGGTTTTAATCATGTAAATAAGGAGAATCTATTTGTGTGGCACTATGGTCAGTAATCAGAGGACGCTGATTCAACATGATTATCAAAAGAGCCAGAGGCAACATGAGGAAACAATTTTCTCAGTTTTTTGTGATCTGGAATACATTGCCGTAAAGGGTGGTGAGGGAGTGCGGGGGTGGGGGTGGGTGCAGTGGCAGTGGAAGCAGATTCAGGAATAGCATTGAAAAGAGAATTGGATAAGTAAAGGGAAATATTTGTAAGGCTACGGGGAAAGAGCAGGGGATTGAGATTAACTGGACAACCCTATCAAAGAGCCAGCATATGCACAAGGGGATAAATGGCCTGCTCTTGAGCTGTATCATTCCCTGTTGCTTCAGTTTCCTATAAAAGTCATTTTGACACCAGATTCTAACATTAATTATATTGAAATATTCAGTGACATGTTGGTAGCCAGAACCAAAAGTACAGCAAACAGCGAAGAAGTCTGTAATTAAAAAGCATATACAGTCAAAACTTACATCACATCTTGAACTGAAATTGTCCCATTCACCACCAGAATTTTGATACCTTCTATTTGGATGTAAATGTGTTTCAGATTACCGTCTGACCCTCGGCGAATTTGGATGTTGAAATCCTCTGCACCACTTCTGCAATGGCGACTCAGAATGTAGTTACAGGTTGATGTAAAATGGTAAAACTTGTCATCAAATGTCCTGAATGCTCCATTTCCCCATGTGCTACAGAGCCCTGTAAAACAGTTGAAATACAATCAGATGGTGATGGAACGAAGTGGCCTGTAATCTGCACACAGTAACCTAATCACATTGCACAAAAATCCAGATATTGTTTTTGTTTGTTGCTTCCTTATTGAGGAATCCAGTATCTCAACACTGAACAGGATGAATGAGTTGGTAGGTAAGGAGTGCTATTAGATTACTTTATTAACAGTTACACCAGACAGTATGGAACACTTCCATCAAATCATCCCATAATCCCTATGATTCAATAGCCTCAATTTATTAAACAATGGGGTGGACTGTAAAAGACATTGGGAAGATATAAAAGGGGAGAAATTTGTCTCTGACAGTGGTGCAAAATATGCAAATAGATAACAGTTGCAAATAAATGTAGAGAAGAGTGAGGTAATACATTTTGGGACTGTACACACAACGAAGTGGACGAATAGAGAAATCTAAGATTTAAATGATAATCAATGATCAGACTGATGTACTTAAAACAATAGAAGAATTCAATAGGGTAATATTAAAGAGAAATTATTTCCCCTGGCAAAGAAATCCAGAACAAGGGTGCACAGTCTTAAAAATTAGAGCTATAGGCCATTCAAGAGTGAAATCAGGAAGGTGAGCAAGCTTGAGGGCTGGCTGTCCGACTTGTTTTCCAATATTCTTCGTTCATACTCACTAACAGTAGGAGTACAGGTAGTTAAAGCTCATAAAAAAAGGCCAGCAGCATTTGGGTTATTAGGCACAGAATGGACTTTCTATGCTTCTAAATGCAGCCTGTGGGGAAAACTAACTATCTTGCTGTGGATTAGGGTACTTTTCTGAAATTGCAAGAATTTGACCATAACTGACTGCGCTACATTAAACTTGGGAGTGTCCAATAATTGACATGGATGTGGAGAGTGGAAAACCTTTTATTTCTTAACACTGGCATCTGTCTAATAGGCATTTTTTCAATTACAATTTTAAAAGTTCATACATCTCTATAAAAGTATAAATATATACTTACCACTGCTGCTACCCGATGTTGTTTCCTCCAAAGATCTGGGGACATGTTTCTCAGATGAGCTATCCAAACCTGGTTCAGAAGAAGACATTTACATTAGATTAGGCTCAGATATACAAGTAATGCAGGTACTTTCCATTGTGTTTTGCCACTTGCCGCTGTAACTTCAGCAGAAGAGCCATGGAAACCCCAGAGGAGCAAGATAAATGTTTAGTCACCCCACTGGTTCCTTCAGATAACTGTTAGGAGCCAAGAAAAGAAAGAAAATAAGTAAAGGTATATTACACCCCGACGCAAACTAATCTTGTAGAAATATGTCGGATGGAAGAAAAAACTGGCCCCAGAATTTCCGCTATCTGTTACACTGATATTACACTGAAATTCACACCAGCTTTGCGATGGGAAGTTATGCCCAAATTTCCCACAGAGCTCGTTTGCTTACACCGGAATACAAAAACTGATGAGAACTACTGTAAATGCAATACCACCAAAACGGGTAATAGAGTGACAGTAGATGTATGCTAGCTTCGTGGTACCTCACTGTCAGGCCGCTGCTCCCTCTTCCTCTTGTATTATTATGCAGAGCAGTGGTATGCAGGTTGGTGAGGCCATTCCAGCAACTTAGTCCCTCAGAACAATTTTGGATGCACTGAGGCTGGTTAAATATAATGCAGGTCTCATTAAAAAAAATCAGCAAGAAAAACGGGCTGCTGATAAAACTAACTACTCAACAAGCCGAGCACTGTAAATGCACTCCAATGAGATAATAACAGCAATAGACCAAAGCAATCCAAACAATGTTGCTATTAACAACTAGCTTTTATATAGTACCTTTCACTTCTTAAGGAAACCCAGAGTGATTCACATCCCATTACTAAACAAGCCAGGAAAAGTTAGACAAAAACAGAATTACCTGGAAAAACTCAGCAGGTCTGGCAGCATCGGCGGAGAAGAAAAGAGTTGACGTTTCGAGTCTCATGACCCTTCAACAGAACTGTTCTGTTTTGTTTTCAGTTCTGTTGAAGGGTCATGAGGACTCGAAACGTCAACTCTTTTCTTCTCCGCCGATGCTGCCAGACCTGCTGAGTTTTTCCAGATAATTCTGTTTTTGTTTTGGATTTCCAGCATCCGCAGTAGTTTTTTGTTTTTATCAGAAAAAGTTAGAATTTGTCCATTTCATACAAAGATACGAATTAGGAGCAGGAGTAGGCTATTTGGCCCCTCGAGCATGCTGTGCCATTTGATAAGATCATGGCTGACCTGACTGTGGCTTCAACTCTACTTTCCTGTGTATTCCTATACTCCCTGACTCCCATGTTAATCAAGAATTTATCTAACTCAGCTTTTAAAATATTCAATCCAGCCTCCACTGCTCTCTGGGGAAGAGAATTCCTCATACTAATGACCCTCTGAACGAAAGAAAAAAATCACATCTCTGTCTTGAATGGGAGCCCCCTTATTTTTAAACTGCGTCCATTAGTTCTAGTCTCTCCCACAAGGGGAAACATTCTCTTGGCATCCACCCTGTAAAGTCCACTCAGGATCTTATATATTTCAATAAGATCACCTCTTAATCTTCACACTCCAATGGATGCAGGCCCTACCTTTCCTCATAAGTGTAGGATCGAAATCCCCTCCAACTGGGAAATTTATGAAACATAATTTCAAACCCACAGACATGTTTTGACCTCATGATTAGAACTAAAAATTTCAAAAAGATAAGCTGCAGTCAGCAGTACAAGGCTGAGCAGCAAAAGGGGTTAATTCAGACATATGGTTAAAAAAAACAGTGACTCATCCAAAGGGTTTGGACATTGACTGGCTGCTATCAGGGAACAATGGTACCAGGGAAATGCCATTACCTGCCATCAACTAATGCAATCAAGAAGTCTGATTACCCAATACAATGGCACAAAGGACATATTATCAATAGAATACACTCAAGGAATTATGCAATTAAGGTGTGCACCACAGACAATAGTACTGGAATAAGGTCATTCAAACCCTCATTAACTTTGGAGCTAGGTGCTGTTGCTGTGCTGTTACTGTGCCATCTCAAACAGCAGGAGATTTGCTCTTACAATGAGAAGTGATAATATCCATCTGGCTACATCTTCCATGGAAAACCCTGTATAGTTTCAACCAGCAGGAGCTGATGACATTTGTCTAGATTTTATGTAGAATCAACAAAATGGACATTGGAACAACAGGAAACATGTTTTGACATGCATGAGTTATATTATTATAAAAGAAGAGCAGATCTGAGTATCTGGGCTACAGTTGGAAGGAGGTCAGGGTTGGTCACATTGACTCAGGCCTACATTCCACATTGGACAGACCAGTCGTGTTCGGGATTGTAAGTGTTTCCAGCCATATCGTGGTGATAGTGGCCTGAAGGCTTTGGGCTGCAGTCGGAAGAAGGGCCGAGTTTGGTCACCTTGACTCAGGCCTACAGTCAACACTGGACAGACCAGCCGTATTGGGGATTGTAAGTTTCAGCCAAATCATAGTGATATTGGTCTGAGGGTTTTGTGAAAGTTTGGGGCAAAAACTTGGTGTTTTTTGCCAGTAACTTGTGTCACAACTCAATGGGGATAGTACACTATAATATCAAGCCCCATTGCTCCCTGAGCCAAGAACAAATGCAAAAAGTTTGATTAGACCACCAAATTGCCCAATTCTAACTAACTGTCTAATTTAGGTTAACAGAATACGAGCACCAGGTTTGTAAACTTAACAAGTAAATAATTGTTTCTTAAACAAATTGTCTGTAACCAGTGGCAAAAGAAAGAAATATAAACTGCTAACTTATAACCCTATAACTTAAACTCTACCCCTTCTTAACCCCTATACACAAACACGCACACACACATATACAGAACATGGATTTTAAAGGTGAGATAAAACATTTCAATAGCACCAATCCGGAGTACAAGATTAGATGGGTTGATTTTGATTGATGTCTTCCAAATCCCTTGCAATTCATTGGTAATGACATGTACTTTCAGTCTGTAGTTCACTGGTTGAAAACTTGCTTTTCAATGTCTCTACTGGTGATTTTCCCCTTTTCCTCTTGACAGGGGTTATTTTCAGAAAGAGTAGGTTACAGAGATATGAAGAAAAAGCCAGCTAGCTAGCCTTATAGATTCACTGGAATCTTATACACACAGGAGAGAAAGGTTTTAGGTGTGTTCTCTTTGCAGGCTAGGATCGCTCTGCTCACTGCTATCACACAAAACCTTGGTTACCTGATCAGGGCCCAATTAAAATGTTGTTGCTAGGCAATGCCCCTTAGTTTAGGGCCCTTTTCCAGCACCATTTGTTCCAACCTGGCACACTCTGTTCCAGGAGATAGCAACATTGTATATTCCTCATCCTGTTCCAGTGAACAGGTCTTTCAACAGCAGCCATGGTAGTTTTTAAAGGCCACAGTCCCACAGAAATAAAGAAAAATGATAAAATATGTTCCTTACATGCCTCCACCTTAAAAGGGATGAAACGCCATTTCAAAAACGTGTTTCATCACACATTTTATGACACATGGACAGCAAAACATGAGACGTACATTCATTCATTCTTCTTCCCCCTTATACAATCTTAAGCATTTCCTACCCCTTTGACTTACTTCAGTATTTTACACCCAGGACAATGCATCCGCAATCACATTATGTTTACCGGTAATGTGGACAATCTTTACATTGAATGGTTGAAACAATAGACTCCATCTAAACAATCTCGCATTTTGAGTTTTAAACTTCTCAAAGAACGCCAGCGGATTATGGTCAGTGTAGATTAGTGTGTCTTTGTTATCGTGTTGGACCTAAACTTTAAAGTGTCGAAGAGACAACAACAATGCGAAAGTTTCTTTTTCTACTGTAGAGTACTTCCTTTGATACTGATTTAGTTTCTTGGAAAAGTACCCCACTGGCTTCTCTGTCCCTTTCCTTGCTTCTGGATTTTACACTTTTTCTCTTGATCTTTATTCTTTCCCTGTTCTGCATCATTACTACTGGATTTAATCCAGTTTTCATTGTGTTTTTTGTTCCCTGCCTCTGCTTCTTGAGTTTGCATGTTTTTCTCTTTCTTTACTTTGCCGTTTACCCTACCTTTGCTTCTAGATTTGTCCCTTTTCCCTCTTTCTTTGTCTTTACTCTGTTCTCTATCTCGACTTCTAGATTTTGATTTGGCCCTTTTTCCTCGCTCTCTGCTTTCACTCCGTTTGTGATCTCTACTTATGGATTTTGCCTCTTTACCGTTACTCTGCTCTGGATCATGTGTGCTGGACTTTGACTTGACTTGTTTCTCCAACTCTTTTCCGTTAGTTTGCTCTTGTGCTACTTTACATGCTCCTGTGCATCTTTCTAGAAACATCCAACATAGAGGATTCGTCTTTTGGCTTCAGGAACTTTTCTTTAATCAATTTTAATGGGTCTCTTATTTCATGACCCATAGATCAGTTCAGGCAGACTAAATCCACTAGATTCATTTGAAGAATCTCTGGTAGCAAATAGTAAGAAATCTAATCCTTTGTCCCAATCCTTTGGGTATTCATGGCAATATGTCTTACAAAAGTCTACGTCCTTATGAAGTCTTGGCCAGGTAAAATGCCTGTTTATCAATGCTTGAGTTTTTCGTATTTCTACATGTCCTGCCATGGGAATCTCATGTGCTACTCACAATATCTCCTTACGATATTTGGGTGGTACCGCTATCTGATGAACAACAGTCCATTTCTCATCCACGGGTCTGTGAGGGTGTCTCTAGTTCCTCATCAGAACTCCGTTTTTAAGATAATAACACTCTGGAACTCCTTCGGCCTCAACTTCAGTGTAAGCTGACTGTGCTAACTTGTTTAACTCTGGATCTGCTTTCTGAGCAGGAAGACATACCAAACACTTACTTTAAATAATCCTCACCTTAAGTAAAGTTTCAGCTACTCTAACATCTGCTCGTAATATTACGTTGACCTCTGGTGATGGACTTTGTTTAGCCATTACTCTGTTCACCACACACGATGGAAAAATACCAGAAACCTGTTCTTATAACTGCTCTGTCTCTTTACCCTCTTTTGGACTTTCTTGATTATGAGAGAAGCTATAACCTTCACACCTATCAAATCATTCCCCAGGAGTAGATCCACTTTATCCACGGGTAATTTCTTAACCACTCCTACAACCACCGATCCAGACAACAAATCATACTCCAATTGCACTTTGTACAATGGAACTGGGATATACTCTCCACTTATCCCGTTTACCAATACTTTAGCTTGCATTGAATTCTTTGGAGGGAAAACTAGGTCCTTCTCCAGCAAAAGAGTTTGAGTAGCTCCTGTGTCCCTTAATATAGTTATGGATTTAGCTGCATCATTTGATGAAAAAGGGGTTATCTTCCCTTTAGACAAAAACCCTTATATCTCTCCTCTAGCTTATTCACTTCAGCTGCATTCACAGCAGTGGTTACCTCCAGACCCTTATTTGTAGTTAAAGCTACAATTTGATCCGCGGCATTTTCTTTTTGAATTCCCTTTTTGGACTCACTCTTATGAACTCCAAAAAGTCCCATTGGCTTCCCTTGCAACTTCCAGCATTCTGAATGAATGTGTCCCACTTTATTAGTGGTAACACTTCAGCCTTCCAGTTTCACCTCCACTCACAGTACCTTCCTTCCTGATCTGGGAAGGAGACTTCAAAGTATTCCCAGCTATCCACTCTTTACCCTGGCTACTTGCCTTCCTTTCACTCTCCCACTTTCTATCCTATTCAAATTTATGGGGGTGATAGAAAAAAGGTTTGGTTTTGTGGATCAGCTCATAATTGTCAGCCATTACTGCTGTCTGCCTGGCAATTGCAAACCTTTGGTCTTCCACATGCATTCTTATTCCAGAAGGTAGGGAGTTTTTAAACTCTTCCAAGAGAATGATCTCTCTGAGAGCTTCAAAGGCAGTTTCAACTCCTAATTCTCATATCCCCCCATCAAAACTACTTTGTTTAAGTCTTTCAAATTCAATGTAAGTTTGCCCAGGCTGTTTCCTTAAATTTTGAAATTTTTGTCTGTATGCTTTAGGGACCAATTCATATACACTCAAAATGTCCATTTTCACCACATCATAATCCCTAGATCCTCTGACAGTGAAGCATAAATATCCTATGCTCTACCTGTCAATTTGCTCTGCATGGGCAATTCATCTGTTTAGCTATCTTCTCAATGAAATAAAGAATGCTTCAACATCTCTTTCTTCAAATTTTGGAAGAGCTTGTACAAATTTAAAAATCTCCACAAATAAGACATACAAAACATCGATTACAATCTGGAGATAAATCCTGCCTCATCTACTGGTGTCTCTTTTTTAATTGCCAGCATTTTAAGCTGGAATTCCCTGTCTCTCTCTTTTTCTCTTTCCTCCTTTTCTAACCTCGCCATTTCTAATTCCCTCTGGAGATCAAGTTTCACATTTCCATTTCTCGTTTTCTTTCTCTCTCCTGCCTTTCTGCCTCACCCCTTTGGAATACTCTTTCTCTTCCCTTTTCTGCTGCCTCTAATTCCAATTTTTTTCTTTGCAAATGAATTTGAGCTCATTCCAATGAACCAGCCCTTGGAGAACTCAGTCTCTCAGGTATGCCTTCCAGTTTTAAATGCTGTGCTCTCTCTTGGGTTATCTCTGTCTTCCTAGTTTTGGCAGACAATCCTGCTCGTAATTTACTTGCCAATTCAATTAGCCTAGTTTTTGGGATCCCTTGTAAAATTGTCAGGGACATCTCTTCCACTTGCAGGAAGGTTTTAGCAGTTTCCAGTGCCATTTTATTTTTGATAGTACAAACCTAGTGTTTCCTTTTAGCTTTTATTACTTATTAAATCTACACTCAAATTGTCCTTGTCTTTTGTTCCAAAATATCCCAGACTCGAGCCCCCAAACTTTATCATGGTCCATTGGGGATAATGCACTGTAATATCAAGCCCCACTGCCCCCCAAGCTGAGACAACTGTGAAAAGTTTGATTAGACCACCAAATTGCCTGATTCTACCTAATTGTTTAATTTAGGTTAGCAGAATACGAGCACCAGGTTTGTAAACTTAAGTAAATAACTGGCAAAAGAAAGAAATATGGACTGCTAACTTTTAACTCTATAACTTAAACTCTACCCCTCTTAACCCCTATACACAAACACACACACACACATAAGACATACAAAACATTGATTTTTAAGGTCAGATAAAACACTTCAAAGCACCAATCTGGAGTACAAGATTAAATGTGTTGATTTTGATTGATATCTTCCAAATCCCTTGCAGTTCATTGTTAATGACATGAGATGGTCTTCCAGCACTTTCAGTCTGTAGTTCACTGGTTGAAAACTTGCTTTTCAATGTCTCTACTGGTGATTTTCCTCTTTTCCTCTTGGCCGGGGGTTTTTTTTTAATAGAGAGCAGGTTACAGAGATATGGGGCAGAAATTTCTGCTCGTCGAGTGGGCATGCACCCGACCCGAATGAGCATAAAATGATGCATGATGACATCGGGCAAGTGTCCTATCAAGGCCATTAAAAATCTAATTGAATTAAATTTTCTGCTGCCCACCCAACCTTACGGCTGGTGGCAGGCAAAAAGACCAAGTGGCCTTTGGATTTTTCACGAAACCTCATCCACGGGTAGGATGAGGTTTCGATCTATCATTAAAAATTTTTTTTAAATTTCAAACTAATTTCTAACATGTCCCTACTCATGTGACAGAGTCACATGAGGGGATCTGTTTTTAACATTTTTAAATTCTTTTTTATTTTTCAAAATTTTCATCATTTTCAGCTTTTCCTGCACACATCCGCACACATGCACAAACTTACACGCTCGCTCTCCTCCCCCCCACTCAGGCAGTGCTGAGCGCTGCAGCACACTTTTCATGCTGGGCGGGCCTTATTTCGTCCCCATTCGCCCTCGCCAAGCCCTCCCGACAAGGGCAACATCCTGGTAATGAAGAAAATGCCAGCTAGATAGCCTTGTAGATTTACTAGAATCTTACACACATAGGAGAGAGAGGTTTTAGGTGTGCTCACTTTGCAGGCTAGGTTCTCTCTGCTCATTGCTAATACACAAAACCTTGGTCACCTGATCAGGACCCAATTAAAATGTTGTTGCTAGGCAGTACCCCCTAGTTCAGGACCCCTTTCTGGCACCATTTTGTCCAACCTGGCACACTCTGTTCCAGGAGATAGCAACATTGTATATTCTTCATCCTGTTCCAGTGAACATGCCTTTCAACTGTAGCCATGGTAGTTTTTAAAGCCACAGTCCAATTTTTAAAACCACAGTCCCACAAAAATAAAGAAAAATAAAATTATATGTTCCTTACACTTGTAACATGTTTCAGCCATATCTTGGTGATATTGATCTGAGGGTTTTTTCTTTGGTTTCAGGGCAAGACGTGGTGTTTTGCCTGTGTTTTTGTAAGTTTAAAGCGAGTTGTGGGGATTTTGTGCGGAGTTAGCATTTTTGTAAGCTCAAGCCCGAGTCACGGTGACTTTGTGTCAGGTACTGGGAATGGGTTGTTTTAAATTTTGGGGTTTTGTACTGTGGGGTTGTGGGTGATTCAATAAAGCAATTATGAATTATCAGAAGAAACTTGTCTCGCTGGTCATTCTGTTCAAGCCATACACTTGTGAATCTGGTGTCACGAACTTGAGTGTGGGGCAGGTCCCTGAGGGATAAGGGGAGCCCCTACATAAGATGACTCTTTCATCTCAGGAATCAGCCGAGTGAAGCTTCTAATGCAATTATATCCTTTCATAGATAACAAACCATACACTGTATTCTGGATGTGGTCTCACCAATGCCCTGTAGAACTGTAACAAAATGTCCTGACTTATGTACTCAACTCCCTTTGCAGTAAAGACCAACATTCCAGTATAATTAAACATAGTATAATGCAAAATGTCTTAATTACTGCCAAACAACCTTTCTGGCACTGATAATTTTTACAATGTGGAGTTTTATTCCTTCAGCTTTTAATCATTGTTTGAAAATTATTTGTTTTTTTAACCTTTCTTTTTGTCTGTTTTTATCTACCTCTATTAGTCCCATCTTTCTTTCCTGCTCATTATTTCACATTCTGTACATGATTTGACATTGAATTCTACATGATACATGCTAGATCGGACTCTGCATTGTTCATTAAGGATTTTTCAACCCAATTGCTTAGGGAGATACCCAGTTTTGTGCCCTGTTCGCACAGATCCCAAATTCCCTGGAGAGGGCACAATGCTGCAATGGCTCTCTAATTACTTTTAAGTATGCAAAACCCTATAGAAAGTCTGTGGGAAAGTCTACATGAAATGAACAGGTACTGCCATTCATATGACAGTGAGAACAAAATCCAGCCCAATGTTTCAGGTCAATAACCTTTCATCAGTTCCCAAGTTCTGATGAAGCATCTTCAAACTAAAATGTTGGGCAGGATCTCCCTGTGGGCTCCTGAACCTTGCCATCAGGTTCAAATTTGGATCAGAAGCTCACATGGTTTGGAAAATAGTAACTCAATGTGATTTTCCCCAGACCAGTCAATTAATGGCCAACAAGCAAGCTACCAAAGCTGGAGGGCCAATCAGTAGCCCTCCAGCTTGAAAGCAGCAGCAGGATGCCAAGGCAGATAAGTGAGAGAGAGGGTATTTCAAAATCTACTTGTCATAACAGAGCAGAAGGATCTTAGTAGTAATGAGAGTAGTGGAATATTATGGAATCAACTAGAAATCCAAGGGAGATGTACAGTCATTATAGGAACAATCTATAAATTCAAAGATGATGAGAAAGGTACAATTGAGGAGCTCAACAAAACATTGAAAAGGAACCAAAGTCAGACTCCAAATGCTGACATCATAATAAGAGAAGGTTTTAATCAACCCAATGTTAACTGGAGTGCAGGAGACACTATCCTAAATCACTACACTTGTGGAAAGACTGATGAAGATCTTTTAGATGTGGTTGTTGATAGTGGAGTGGAACAGCTAGTTCAAGAACCAACAAGAGGGAATAATCTCCTGAGCCTCGTGCTCACGAACAATACAAGATTATTCACAAGCGTCTGTGGAGCCAGGGATTAGTGATCACTCAGTAATCGTACCTGAGCTGCATCGCTCATGTTAATGTAAGGAAATGGCCAAGAGGAAAATCTTTATTAGAAAAAAAGCTGACAAGAAGAAATTAAAATTCATCTTCAGAATTTTAGTAATTGTTACCTTTTTTTAAACCTCATTGTCAGTGCAAGAAAAATGGGATAAACTGCAAAATGGCTTGACAGATGCTAAGGATAAATATGTACCTTCCAAATTTTCATCCAACAGAAGAAACCTCCCATGGTTCCAGAAAGAACACCATAAGCTATGCAGAAAGGAACAGCATCTTTGCAACAAGGCTAAGATGTCTGGGAACAAGGAGGACTGGAAGGAATTCAAAACCTGCCAGAGGAAAATAAAGAAATTTCTCAACAAAGCAACGAAAGATTACGTGGAATCTTTCCACTGTTGATGGAAGGGGTCATTAACAATGCTATCAAATGCACCCGCTTAGCAATAACCTGCTCACTGACACTCAGTTTGGGTTACGTGAAGATCAGAAGTAGGTATGTTCACTGATGATTGCACAATGTTCAGCACTATTCGCAACTCCTCAGACACTGAAGCAGTCCAGGTCCAAATGCAACAAGGCCTAAATCATATCCAGGCTTGGGCTGACAAGTGGCAAGTAACATACATGCCACACAAGTGCCAGGCAGTGACTATCTCCAACAAGAGAGAATCTAACCATTGCCCCTTGACATTCAATGGCATTACCATTTCTGAATCCCCCACTATCAACATCCTGGGGGTTACTATTAACCAGAAACTGAACTGGACTAGCCATATAAATACTGTGGCTGCAAGAGCAGGTCAGAGGCTAGGAATCCTGCAGCAAATAACTCATCTATGACTCCTCAAAGCCTGTCCACCATCTACAAGGCACAAGTCAGGAGCGCAATGGAATAATCTCCACTTGCCTGGATGAGTGCAGCTCCAACAACACTCAAGAAGCTCGACACCAACCAGGAGAATGCAGCCCACTTGATTGGCACCCCATCCAAAAATGCTCACTCTCTCCACCGCCAATGCACAGTGGCAGCAGTGTGTACCATCTACAAGATGCACTGCAGCAACTCACCAAAACTCCTTAGACAGCACCTTCCAAACCCACGACCACTACCATCTAAAAGGACAAGGGCAGCAGATAGATGGGAACACCACCACCTGGAAGCTCCCCTCCAAGCCACAACCCATCCTGACTTGGAAATATATCGCTGTTCCCTCACTGTCACTGGTTCAAGAAGTCAGCTCACCACTACCTTCTCAAGGGCAATTAGGGATGGGCAATAAATGCTGGCCTAGCCATCAACGCCCACATCCCCTGAATGAATAAAAGAAAACTTTCGGTCCCACCTGCAGCATGAAGCTTAATAGGTGGGGGAAACTTAGTTTGGCATGAGTCCAAAAATCAGTTTCCCAACAGGAGGACAAACAATGTCAGGAAGCCCTTTGCATGCATTAACATGACTTGCATGCTCATTAAAAGGCCAGCTTTCCAGAGTTAAATTTCCCCTCCAGATTAAGTTCCCCAGCAAAGACATAACACAGGGTAGCCATCCACACAAGCTGAAAACCATTTGTTTCCAGGGCAGTGTATCAACAATCTTTCTTCCCAAGGACAATACCACAATGGAACAAGCTGCCAAAGGAAATAGTCACAGCCCCGTCACTTGAAATTCTCTAGATTATTTCCATCTATTATTTTTTCATTATTGGGACTACCATAGCAACAGGTCAAGTCTGGTTAACTAGCACTAACCATATAATATTGGTGGAATATGCATGTTAGTCTGTGATGCCAACAAAACCAAAGCAGAAGCAAAAGCAGGAGAAATGGTAGTGCCCTCGTTCCAATGGTTTCAAAGTTCAACTTTAAAAAGATCTTTGCACCTGGGCCCCACTGGTGGGGGCGGTGGGGGGGGGGGGGGGGTGGGTGTGGACGGAAGTTGTTGGGGGGCAGAGTAGAACGCCTGCCACTACACCTACACAGGCAGGGGGGACCTCTTGGCCTGCATGGCATGCTGGCCCCCTGGACCGCCGCCCACACAATCTGGGATTTGCAAAGTCAGCAGTTATATATGTACTTTACTAGATAAATGTGGAGCGTTATCCCTTTCTACAGGTGAACAAATTCTAAGGAACTATCATTGGGTTACCACTTCATTGATTCTATTAATCTCAAATTTTAACAAATGCTTTAGTGATGCTGTAACAGAAACAAGAAGGGAGTGGGATTGAGGAATGGATAGATATTTTGCAACTTGCTTATTTAATTGACACAGAACTATCCCTTTTCAAAGTAAGTAACAGCATCCCACGTGGGGGAATTGCACAATCTTGATGGGCTGAGTGCCCCTTTGTGTTTCATGCGTTCATGTACATTTAACAAATATTATGTAATCATTCATGCTGTTTAACGTGGTCCAAAAGCTGGTTTATTATCTTTGGCCAGCTTGGCTGCCTTCCAAATTTTTTAGAAAAAGCATAGACTTTCTGCACTTTCTGCAGCATATGCAAATGAAAAAAAGATATTTTTCTTAAAACTTACAGGGATGATATCAATACCTTATCTCTGAAAGTTCCTCCAGTGCAACAACCCTCTAAAAACCCTGTGCCCTCCAATTTGGGCCTCTTGCTCATTCCTGATTTCCTTTGCCTTCAGCTGCAAAGGCCCAAAGCTCTGGAATTCCATCCTGGAGTGTCTCTATGTCTTTCTGCTCCTTTAGTTTACTCCTTAAAACCTACGTCATTGGCCGAACCTTTGACAACCTGTTCTAATATCTCCTTATGTGGCTCAGTGTCAAATTCTGTTTGATAACACTCCTGTGAAGCGCTTTGGGGTGTTTTACTATATTAAAGACACTATATAAATGCAAGTTGCTGTTTCAGATATCAGGAAGTGAAGAACGCTTTGATGCAAAGTAAGTATCGAATGTTTTTAAGAGAAGATAAAAAATTGAAAACAAATGTGTTAAAGAAACTGCTATTCTTACTATTCTATCCAGGCATTTAGGCAATGATCACATATTTAGTTCTGACTACAAGAGTTGCATAGCTTTACTGGATCTGTTATCAGGATACAAATCAAAGGGTGGGTCAGAACAGAGAAGATGGGAGCCTATGCCTCAGGTGTTAGGCTTCAAGGGAATTGGTAGTAAATTGAAATAAATTGTCAATCAGGCTCAACAAGGTGTTGTTCCAGACTGTCACTCCTTTTATTGAACTGTAAAATTTCATACTCAATTAAGGAATTAGGAAAGGTAGTTATTTTGATAGCTAAGCCCTACTGTAAATGGTGAAGATTACATTCCACCACACACTAGTGTTAAAAAATTTTGAATTACAACCAAAATTTGTTAAGTCAAAATTCCATTCCAACATATGGACTTTCCTCAATGTGCCAAGTGAACTATTGATTTGGAGATGCTGCTTTATCAGAGGAAGCCAGCACTGGATTGTGATGAATGTATTTTCATCTTCCAATAGCAATAGCAACACATGGCCCCTCAGGTTCAGCTTATAAGCTGATTGATACAATCCAAAATAGCTTTGCTCTTATACGAACTATGTATGAAATGAGAATTGGACAGTGTGCCATCAAATGGTAGGCTATTTTTGTCTGAGATGCCAATTGAGAAAGTTTAACTATAGTGCTTCTGGGCACTCTCTCCTGTCAAAAATGGCTTCTTTGAATAGTTCCATCATAAATAGCTAACAGACAAGCTTTAATTTTTCAAGTCATTTTTTGATACTGTATTTAATTAGACGATAAAAGAGTGAGGAGAAAAATTAGAAGAAATTTCAGTATTCTTGGATCCTGGTGTGTTTTACCACAGGGAGTGGTTGAGGCAGATGCCATTCAATGCTTTAAAGAAAAACTGGATAAATATTTGAAGCAGAAATTACAAGATTATTGGTAGAACATCAGAGAGCAGCTTTGAGTTCTTCTATCAAAGTGCCAGCACATTCACAATAGGTTGATTGGTTCCAACTGTGCTGTCAATGCCTATGGTCTATGGTACTAACATACTGAGGCATGAGTTTAACTCTCAAATTTATCTTAAGATGAAAAGTACATTATACTGAAGGAATGTATATCCTTGGGTGACATTGAAGACAATTAGGGGAATCGTCCAGTCCCATTGGTGGCAGGTGCCATGGCGGACGGAGGAGACAATTTGGCATAAGGGGCATAAATCGGTTTCACGCCAGCATGAAAAAACAGCGGAATCATCCGATGGTGTTTGCCATGGCGGAAAGCAAATCCCGCTGGAGGCCGACGTGAACCCAATTTGCATCCGGCAATGTGATGCAAAGTAAGGCCTGACCTGAATCATCCACACACCCCTGATTCATCACTACGTCGGCGGGAAAACACACCAGCCCAGAATGTGCCTGGACAAGCGAGGCTTGCAGAAATAGGGCCTTGCTCAGATCGCGGACATCCCAGGAGCAGGCGATGCTGGAACCCTACAGCTACCAGACCCTAGAGGAACATATGTATCGCATGATAGGTGGATTCTCATAGACATGGCTCTGCCGTGAAGCAGCTCTCGGAAGGTGGGAGGTCTCCATTGATGCTTCGGGTCTGCTTTGGAACATCATGGTCTTGGCCGTAGGCTTCTACGGATGATCGGCAAGGGTGGGGGTGGTGGGAGAGGAAGGTGTACTGGGGAGGAGGTGGGGAGCTGTGGGAGAGGAAGGCCTATGTGTGACTGAGAGGGGAATGTGTACCGGGGTTGGGTGAATTTGGCAGGGGGAACGAAGGTGTCAGGGAATTGGTGAGGTTGAGGGGGGGAAACAAAGGTGTTGAGGTTGGTGAGGTTGGTGGGGGGAAGAGGGAGTACGGGAGAAGGAGGGAGTTTGGAGAGAGGAATGTGTGCGGGGGGAGAAGGGAGTTCGGAGGGGGGAAGGTGTCCTGGGGTAGGAGGGAGTTCGGAGGGGGTTCAGAGGGGGGAAGGTGTCCAGGGATAGGAGAGGGTTCAGAGGGGGGATTGTGTCTAGTGGGAGGAAGGAGTAAGGGTGCAGGAGGGAGTAAGGTGGAGGAGGGAGTAAGGAGCAGGTGAAATGTCCAGGTGAATGTGCAGGGAGGGGTCTGTGGAATCAATGACAGCCTCCTGGGAGTGAACTGAGGGTGGGCATGGTAGGAGAGGATGATGAATGTGAGACGGGGCAGAGGGAGCCCGTAGGGTGGGATGGTGAGGGTGCAAAGGTAACAGTAGCAGGAACGGCGAGAGTGGTTGGTGGGGACTCAGAGGCAGACACGGATCCTGAGGGTGGTAGGATGAGGCTGGGGAGGTCATGGATGGGGGTGGAATTCTCAGGAAGATAAGGAATGTGCACGTTCACCTGGATTTCCAGGAAGGACAAGGTTTCAGGTTAGTAAGTGACAGTGAGGAGGTGAAAAGAATTGCCGGAGGGTCACAGTGATGGGGGAAAGGACATGGGTGACTGGGTGAGGGGAAAGGAAGTGGGATCTGATCCAAAACTTCACTATGACCATGGTTGTCAAAATCGAAAGTGAGTGGAGCCTTGTGTTGGTTGGGCACAGGTGCTGCATGGATGTGCCCAATGAGATGCAGGTCAGTTCAGACAGACAACTGAAAAGGAACCCCAGCAGGCAGCATTGAAAATGCTCGGGACATTGAGATGAGTGTGATGGATGAAGGCTTCGTGTGCGTGGGAGAGTGATTGCACGAAGCTCCAAGAGGCCCTGCCACAAACACACTTCTCCCTCCAGAATCACTCATGGTCCAGCTGTGTGCAGCTGAACTGCTAGCGGGGAGGGATGCAGTGGAAGGATTCGCGAAGCATGTCAATGAAGCTGAAAGACACCATTACACATTATGCAGTGAAAGTGAACATATTTTCAGATTGTAAAGTCACAAAAAGTGTTCACCCATGCAACCACTTGTGATCAGCATTTCTTAACTTTTCTAGCCTACCAGTTCTTGTAGGTGCTGCCCTCACATCCACAGCAGGGATGGAGACAGCCTGTGCAATGGTTGGCCCTTTTGCCTTTAATGCCTTTGGTGTGTGTCCTCTTGAGAGCCAAAGCCTTGAGAGTCCCAGCTTGCTTTAGCTGTCCTCCTATGGGCCAGCTGCTCCCTCTGTGGTGACAGGGGATGAGGCGGAGGGGGTCACAGGCAAAGGGGACTCGGAGGGAGCAAACAGCCTCTGAGATTCCTGAGCGGATGACAAGAGTGTGCAGCTGCAGGTTGTCCTCCCTTCGGATGCCCAAGGGCCCCAGCACGACTCCTTGAGAGGAAGGAGCACCTGGAGGTGTGTCGAGGTGCCCCATTTCCCTCTCACGTTGCCACTGCAGGAACTCACCCATTGCTTCCATGATGGAGTGCAGGTCTGCGTGCATCTCTGCGTTCTGCTGGACCAGGGTCTCCATGGCATCCGCCACCCTTCACATGGAGATCTCCATATGTGCACATGTGGGCACCACTTCATTAGAGAGCAGTCGAACGCACTCCTCCAACTCATGTGCCACTCTGCTGAGGGCTTCCAACACCTCTGCATGATGATCCCCCTGCCTTCTGCTGACTCTCCAGGATGAGTTGGAAGGCCAAATCCAGAGGCTCGTCATCTGACTCAGATCTCACAGATGCCTCTTGCCCAGCAGTCCTCTGAGTGCTGGGGAGCTCGGCTGAACCTGCCTCCCCCTGCTGTGGACACGTGTCCGTGCGGTAACCACCAGATTGTGAACCCGAGCCTGCTCTAGATTTAGGCAGGTCTGCATCTCTGTGCTGGTGGACGGTGTGGGTAAGCACTGTGATGGGACTTCCAGGCTGCTTATTTCCAGCTCTTCAATGGTGGAGGTGTCGTCTTGGCTGGAAGTGAGGATCTGGATGGAGCTGTGGGCTGGCTGAGGGCATCAGTCGCTCAGCTGAGCTCCCTGTGAACCAAAGTAGAGATAATTAGTGCATGACAGCAGAGTCAAAAACAGGAGGAAGAGCACTCACAGCTGTATTGAGAGAGGGATGATGTGGTGCAGGATCCTTATGAGAGTGTTCACTGCCGACCTCACCGTTGCCACAGGCAGGGTCCATGTCCTCACCAGTCAGCGTGATGGCACGCTCCTCAAAGTAAGTGAGGGGCCTAATGTGGGCCACTCCACCCCCCTGTCTGGGACCTCTCCCTGCTGTTGTGAGCCAGCTTCTCCTGCATGAAAACAGATGGAGAGAGTGTGAGCAGGATGCACGGCACTGCATGGAATGTTTGTGTGGTGAGCGGAGCCATGGACAAGATGAGGGCAGGAGCTCCAGAGGACAAAAGATCCTAATGGAGATTTGCGAGTGTGTTTGAGAGTTAGTGGTGTTGTCCCTTGAGGTGTGAGATCCCTGTGGATGTGTGATGGGTTTGGGAGTGTGTAAGTTGAGTGTGATGAAGTGGTTGACTTACCCTGGTGGAACGGATGAGATCATTCATCCTCTTCCTGCACTGGATGGCTGACCTCCTCTGTGCTCCAGTGGCGCTGACCACCACTACCACCACCTCCCAGGCCGGATTAGTGAATCTGGTAGACCTCCAGCAGCCAGAACTGGGGTAGAGGACATCGTGGAGGCCTTCCCTACATCCGGCAGGCACTGCAGAGAGGCGTCACTAAATATGGGGGCTGCTGTCTTCTTTGCTTTTGGGGCCATCTGTCACCTGGAGCAGTCCTGGTCAGTAGACATGGGCCTGAATTTTACCTTTGGCGGGCACATGCGATCGATGGGCCCAGGAGCGGTCGGGAAACGAGCCCCCGACCACAATCGGTCCCCGACCGCGATTTCACACTAGCTGGCTAATCAACAGCTAACCAGCATGAAACGTGCGCTGAAAAGCTCGGCGCTGCTGACATGGGGGCGCGGGAAGAGGGCAGGCGATGATGTTTCCGCAGGCCTGGTTGAGCGCTACAAGAAAGCTCCCTGAAGGCAGACAGCTGCCTCAGGGAGCTGCAGACCTGAAAATGCTAAAATAAAAGTTTTAAAAGCTGCAAAAAAATGTCCATGTATCACAATCAAGCACCTGGAAATATAGCTGATAAAAATGCTGTACATAGATATTTATTTTAATTTTATTTCATAACAGAAATTTCATCCCGCCCTTGGATGAGATTTGATGAAAAATGCAAAGGCCGCCAGGCCGGGTCTCCCATCCACTAACCATAAGGTTGGACGGGCCATGAAAAATCAGAGACAATTGCTTCCAACTTTTGTGCGCGCCCGCCAAGCGAAATATCGTGCGAGTGCACGATGACGTCGGGATGTTCGCCTGACATCTTCTCACACAATTTTACCCCCAATCGGGTGGACCACCCCGCGGGATGTAAAATTCAGCCCATGATGTTGGCTGCACTTTGGTGCGCTTTAAATATGGTGTCCAAAGCGAGGAAGCACTGACGTCACAGCGTGGTGAGCAAATCCGAGCCCACCTGCCAGCGATCCGGCACATTTCCTGCGAATGCGTTATTAATGAGGGAGGACGCGCCGGGAAGGGGACAATAGGGTGCGAAAACTCGCCATTGCGTCCAACAGGCAAAACAACTTTTTTCCCTCCCGCTACCACACTTAGTGCAAATCCGGGATGATTCCACCCATTTAAGCATTCTTAAAAACGCACTGGTATTGGATTAATTACCTTAATGGAGGAAACATATACAGTTTCTCTCATGCAATCAAAAGTAAGAAGAATCTGTCATTTTTTTCCACAGATTGTACTGCTTTTGCTTTCAGCCCCTTTTACCTGCACAATGAAAGCCACTGGGATTTTACACATTTTCAACAAAAGTCCCAAGTTAAAGAATCATTCATCTTAAACATCATAGAATTTCTACAGTTCATTGCGCAACAGTTCATTGCAAGGACTCACCTTGAAGAAAATGAATTATTTAGGAGGGTTTTAGATTCTAAAGTCCTGACTTTGGTACCAGCACTTTAAGTAAATTGGGTCACTCCTGCCTCCAGGAGTGCTGAGACCCAACTGCAGATGTGGATCCAGAAAATCCATAAACTTTCCGGAGGATTTGGGATGCGTGAAAACTTTCAGTGGGAGGAATTGGCATAGGACCCAATGATACTGTCCATTGTGATTTAAGCTGGTATCTCCTGTGAGGATCAGGGCAGTTAGTCATTGTGTCAGCTCCTTGCAGTTTGCCAAACGAAAGGACTGGGGCTGGTGCAATGGGAATCATCCACTGGAATTCCTACTCTCCACTAGTGCCCCAAATTTTTTATTCAAATTAATTGTCAAACTTGTTAAAGAATAACATCTTTATGATAATATTATTTTATTTCATATCACATAATAACTGTTGACATAAATTAAAAAACATAGAGAAGCTATATCACTGCTAAATCGTAGATACTTTATAGTGTGTGAAATGTACTTACCTTTGCACAAGGACATAGCCCAGAGGGCAACTAATACAAGCTTTTCCATTGTATTAGCTTGGGACTTGAGTAGGCACTATGGTCATCCTAGTGAATTATTCTCACTAGTACAGAGTCTTCTCCAGTCCATTTATATAGCTCTGCTCCTCAGGCTCATTTGAATAGAATAAGGAAGTTGAAAGCAGTTAAGCAGTTATTTGCTGAGCATTTTCCCTTTGATGGTGAATTTAACCCTTTGGATTCTGAAACACCCTTTTAGCCACTTAATTCTGCACAGTTCTTTTTTATAAGGTGAAGTAAGAGCAAAAAAATGTCTTGCCAAGTTTTGTTTAAAAATATGGCATCTAAGTTACACAACTCCAATTTGCTTTCCACACATTGGCACAGAACTATTTTCTATCAACTGTCCAATTCACAGCATTACCTGTAGTTACTCATATGGGGTTTCCGAATTAACCTTCCCCAAACTGCATCCACGGCTCAAATTTTATTAACTATCGTACTGATGTTAAGGGCTGAATTTCTGAGGTTCAACGGGGGCGAGACTGGAGGGAGTTGGGCACGGAATTTCTGTACCCCAGCCGTCGTGGCAATTTGCCAGCATGGTTCTGACCTGGAGCCATTTTTTTAAAAAACCAGGTAAGGTGCAAGGTGGCTATTCACCTGCAAATTGCTGTTAAACAATTCGGCCAGTTCAGGGACCAATAAGGCCTCTGTACCATGCTGAATTTTCCAGTCAGCAAGCAAATTCTACACTGCAGCCAAAACACAGCCAGTTAAATGAGGTGGCATCCTGGCAGGAATAGTGAAGTGGTGTGGTGGGAGGGCATGCTTCAACCCAATAGAGACATCCCTTGTACTCATCTTGGCTATGAGGCCACAACTGAGGCTGCTGGCCATCCAGCAGTGCCCCTCCACCATCACAGCCAAGCCTTTTTTTTGTGGCCTCTTTCAACTTAAATTTTATTAATTGATCAGCCTCCATCCTGAGGTGCCCTCCCTATCTATTTTGGAATTGACAGCTCCCATCTCAGAGCTGTAGATGTGTCATTGCCTTACGACCCCGCCTGCCATGCTTAATCGGATGGTGAGTGTGCCCTTTGGCCATTAAATTGGTCAATCCTGCAAATATCATTATTGGGTGACTATTCCCAACACAGTGCAGGGTCGACACCTGCATTTGATCACAACATCGGGGTCCTGACCCCAAACAGAAATCCCAGCCTTAAATAGAGGTGGCAGGAACAGGAGGGAGACTATATCCATTAAATAACATCAAAATTAATTTCATACTTTTTGTGCTTATGTGATTGTGACGCAGGTAAACTATCAACCCCTCGTGCTTCTTGACCTGTTTACAGACTTCCACAGAGATGACCACACAATCGCCCTCCAATGCTTCATCCAGCTGGTCAGGACCGCATTTGCCTACTTCCATTCCATTCTTATTCATAGTCAAAGAAACAGCAGCAATGGCTTCTATTCCCACTCCTGCACTGTTACCTCCGGTGTCCTCCGTAGTACTCAATTGTTTAACTGTTTGGTGTTTGATTATGTGTGTCTGTTAACTATTCTCTGTTCTGTGTGCTGTTAGAAGGCAGATGGGGCCTCAATTTAATGGCTCATCCAAAGAGCAGCACATTCAACAGTGCAGCAATCCTCCAGTATTGTACTAGAATGTAAACCTAAATTTTGTGTTCAAGTCCTGGATTGGGACAAACCCACAACCTTCTAACTCAGAGACAAGGTACTACCAACTGAGCCACAGCTGACACAATACTGTTCACACTACTGAGCACTGTTCTTCTCACAGCAGATGGTGAAGTTGGTAAGGGAGTACAGGTGCCAAGTTAGTAGGTGCACATCTACACATTAGCCATGTAGGAAACACAGCACCCAATTTGCACACAGCAAGCTCCCACAAACAGAAATATGATAATCACCAGATAACCTGGCGACAATCTCCCAACACTTCTCTGTCTTCTTAAACGCAAGTATTGTATGAATAGTTTATGTCTTCCTTACCCGAGTTATATCCCAGCAACAGGGGTACAGCAGAAAAGAAGGAAAAATCATGATAAGTGGTGGAAAAGAAGGGAAGGAAGAACATTTCAGTCAACTACACTAATAATTGTAATGATTGAGAGGTCACACCCAACCATAAGTGCCCTCAAGGCAGCGCTGCCAGTGGCCATTAAAGTCACAGTCACATTGAACTTCTTTGTGCCCAGATCTTTCCAGACAGAAGCGGATGACATATGCAACATTTTCCAGTTCATCATTCAACAATGCATCCAGGAGGTAACAAGGCCATCCATGCCAGCTGAGATGAAAGCAACATTTTTCCCTCAGAAGAGAGAAGCAGGATGAGAATTAAGGTATGTGGCTTTGCCAGGATGGATTCCCAATAGTACTGGGCGCCATATGCTACACGCATGTGGTTCTGTAGACATCCCAGGTCAGTGGGGAGAGGTATAGGAACCGTAAGAGCTACCACTCAATTAGTGTTCAATGGATGGAGCACCTTATGTCGTACATCATATCAATGATTGCCCGCTATCCTGGCAGCAGCCTCAATGAATTCATTCTGAGATAGTCTGCAGTTCCCGACCTCTTTATGCCCCCAATCTAGAGAGTGGCTGCTCAGGGACAAAGGCTACCCCTGCATATGTGGTTCATGACTCCCCTCCACCACCCAGCCACATGAGGACAATGTGTGTATAATGAGAGGCACGGAGCCACCAGGAATAACACGGAGCAGATCATCAGCATGTTGAAACAATGCTTCTGATGCCTGAATTGCTCACGGGGAGCTCTTCAGTACACACCGGCGCAAGTGTCCAAGCTTGCAGTGGCCTGCTGCGTCCTTCACAGCATCACCATCATGAGGGTGCAGCCATTGCCACCAAGAATCCGGAGGACACCTTAGGAGGAGGAGAAGGCAACGAGCTTGCATCCTGGGCTCCGTCACTCTGGATGGTTGGCCATATTCCACTTCCCTTAAGGGGAACATTCCATTGTCATCATGGATCCATCATAACTTCCATCAAAGACATCTATTCACAGGATCCCCTTGGCCAACACCTGACAATAAAAGCCACCAACAAAAATCTTTTCCTTACATCTTTATCCAGCAATACAGAGACAGTTCAACTGGTCAACTGGAACCAGTTCAAGTTGGCCAACTGAGACTGGCATTCGAACTGGCCAACTTGAAACAGTACCAATTTCCATTGAAAACTGGACATGTTGCAATTGATTTTTATTCCTGGGATCCAATTAAACAAACGAAACAGAACCATTCACCTTTGTGCATTCCCTCAGTGCCTGTCTTCCATGTGCCTTTGCCTGTCCTAATGTACCTATGCAGTGCCACCCCAGTGGCTGCAGCTTGGCTGGTGGAAGGCTGCTGACTGTTAATGGGAGCCAGATACAGATGGTCTTGGAGGATGCCGGCCAGCAGCTCTGGGCTTTGAGGTCTGACTTCAGACTGCACCTTGGCATGGGTGGCAGATGTCTAGGCTGGCTGGCTGACCTCTGGTGAGCTAGAGCATAAACTTTCCTTTGGCCCTTGTCTAGTTACAGCACCAAGTGTGTTCTGACTCACAGCTGGCCCCGTGATGAGGAGCACCACCGCCTCTGTCAGGCTCAGGGGATAAAGGTGGGCCTAGCCCCCAGTGGTCAGCTGCTCTCTGCAATTATAGGGCATCTTGTCCTACAAAACAAGAGGCAGAATGTCAGTGATTGTGCTGCATTGTATTTGCATGATGTGCTTGCCGTAGCTGAATAGCTGGAAGTATGTAGAAGCCTCGATAGGTAAGTGCAAGACTGTTAGCATTAGAACGTGCATGAGGGTGAAGTAGAATACCTGAAGGTTAGGCATCAGCCCCAAGTGCCTGCGACCAGTGCTAGGCAAGTGATGAGGGTACTGTGCATTGAGCAGCATGAGAGGTTGGTACTATGGTGGGCTTGAGATGCCATGGAAGATCCATTCACTGACCTTGACCACCCAGGTGAGGTTATTAAACTTCAACTGGATACCACTGCCTATCCTCAGTGCCGGTCTCCTTGCATTGACCCGCTGACATCTGCTCCCATTGTGTTAGAAGGGCATTCCTAGTGCTCTGTGGAAACATAACATCTCTCCTCCATTCAACCTCCTTGACTGAAGCGTCACATGAACCGTGGAGCCCTCTCTCTGCCCTGGTGCTGCATTTGACTAGTCTCCAATTACAATATTGACAGCCAGCTGCAGCCTCCTTTGACTCAGTTAGCTTCACTTTAAGAGGAATAGACTGTCTTTAAGAGTTGGAGGCTAGCTGCAAAACACAGAAGCTTCACACACTGTTAGGCCCCGTGTTGTGCATCCAGCCAGCCAGCTCAGATGCACTAAGAAATCATAGAAATGAGGAGGTAGCACCAAATTTGCGAGCTGCCAATGTCACTGAACCAGGCACAAGCAGACTATGGACGGAGTTGTTCCAGATTTACACTAAGTGCGTTAGCGGGCGTGTAAAACGATCTTTTACCCGCCAGCCGCAATGGCGGCTTTTCACGTCGTAACATCCCAAAACCTCCATATTAATTATGCATTCCTGGGAAACACACCATTTCCATGGCGGGCAGTCTCTCATTCGCCCGCCACGCCATCACCTCTTCGCTTCATCACACTGGGCGCCATATTTAAAGTCCAGCCGCGCATACCACATTTCAGTGCTTCCAGCCCATGACTGCTGAACTGAAGACAAGATGGCCCCGAAAGGCCAGGTTTAGTGATGCATCCCTTGAGTGCCTTTGGACACCGTGGAGGCCCGCTGTGATGTCCTCCACCCCCACTCTGGCTACAGGAGGGGCAGTGGCATCACTAATCCAGCATGGGAAGCAGTGGCAGCAATGGTCAAGGCCAAGGCCCAGCAAAAGAGAACTGCCACCCAGTGCCGCTTCAGGATGAATGGTCTCAACCATTCCCCCAGGGTAACTCACTCTTCTCATCACTCTCAACTCACACACTCACAAACCCATCACACATCCACAGGGATCTCACACCTCAAGGGACCACACCACTAACTCTCACACACACCCTCACATCTCTATCAGGCTCATACTCTCTCGAGCTCGTGTCCTTATTCCATCCAGGGCTCTGCTCACCACACAAACGTTCCACGCAATGCCACGCATCCATCTGTTCCCATGCAGGAGAAGCCTGCTCACATCGGCATGCCTGTGATCCCCTCAACCGCGTCCTCTGTCATCACAGAGGGAGCATGTGGGTGAGGTGGCCCACATTAGTCCTCCCACTCACTTTGAAGAGTGTGCCATCACGCTGTCTGGCAAGGATATGAACCCTGCCTGCGGCGACAGTGAGGTTGGTGGTGAACACCCACATGAGGATCCTGCACCACATCATCCCTCTCTCAACGCAACTGTGAGTGCTCTCTCTCCTGCTTTTGACTTTGCTGCCATGCACTGACTGTCTCTACTTCGGTTCACAGGGAGTTCTGCCAAGCGACCAAAATCCTCAGCCAGCCAGCCCCTCTCCATCCAGGTCCTCTCCATCCAGGTCCTCACCCCCAGCCAAGGTGACACCTCCTCCATTGAAGAATTGGAAATAAGCAGCTTGGGAAACACGTCACTGCACTTACCCACACTCTCCACAAGCGCAGAGACACACACTTCAGTGGGACCTAGATCCAGAGCAGGCTCAGATTCACAATCTAGTGGTCACCACACAGACACATGTCCGCAGCAGGAGGAGGCAAGTTCAGCCGAGCCCCCGGCACTCGGAGGACTGCTGGGGAAGAGGCATCTGTGAGGCCCGAGTCAGATGATGAACCTTTGGATTAGGTCTTGCAACTCATCCTGGAGAGTCAGCAGAAGGCGGGGGAACATCACGAGTCAGAGGATTGCATCCGCCTGATCTCTGATGAAGTGGTGCCCATACATGCACATATGAAGGTCTCATGGGGAGGATGGTAAATGCCTTGGAGACCCTGGTCCAGCAGAATGTGAAGATGCACGCAGACCCGCACTCCATCGTGGGAGCCATGGGTGAGTTCATGCAATGGCAATACGAGAGGGAAAAGGGGCATCTCGACCCAGGCGCTCCTTCCCCTCAACAAGTCAGGCCAGGGCCTGCGGGCACCCAAAGGGAGGAGAAGCGGCAGCTGGACACCCCTGGATCATCCACTCAGGAATCTCAGAGGCTGTCCCTTTCCTCTGAGTCTCCTTTGCCTGTGATCCCCTCAACCTCGTCCTCTGTCATCACAGAGGGAGCAGCTAGCCCATGAGTGGCTCTAGTGGGAGAAGTGTACGTGTGGCAGGGCCTTTCGGAGCCTCAAGCAAGCATTATCCCACACACGTGGATCCTTCCCATATCACACTTATCTCAATGTCCTGAGCATTTTCAATGCTGCCTGCTGTGGGGTTCTCTTTCAGTTGTCCATCTGAGCCAACCTGCATCTCCACCCACCCACTGACCACACTCCCATGCAGCACCTGATCTCGCCCACCACGACTCTCGTTTCAATCTCAATTTGGACAGCATGGTGCTAATTTGGTTTTACTTTCGCTCCCCCTTCCTTTACTCTCTCCCAGTCACCCATTTCCTTTCCGCCATCACAGTTGCCCCCCCCACCTCCACCCCAGCATCACCTTTTGCCACTCTCCATGACCTACCAGCCACAACTCTTTTCTTTCGGGGATGTCCTGGTGAACGTACACATTCTTTTCCTTCTCAAAAATCCCAGTCCCATCCACATTAACCTCCTCAACCTCCTTCTTCACACCCCCAGGGTCCGTGCCTACCTCCGAGTCCCCACCAACCACCCTCTCCATCCCTTCTAACACCACCATCAAATCCTCACCCTCTCACCCTACCGCCTCACTCTGCTCTCGGTCATTCTCACCATTCCCTCATACCACGCCCACCCTCAGTTTGCTTCCCAGGAGTCAGACATAGACCCAGCAGACCCCTCCCTTGCATGTTCACCTGGACATCCCCTTTCCGGATCCCTTCCCCACTGGAACCCCTTCCTCTCTCCTGACCCCTTCCCCCCCGGGACCCCTTCCCCTCTCCGGAACTCTTCCCCCTGGAAACCCTGCCCCTCTGGACCCCTTCCACCCCCCTGACCCCCCCAGAACCCCTTCCCCCTGGAATCCCCCAACTTAGTCCTCCCACCCCACTGGACTCCCCCTGCTTAACTCCTCCCCATCCCTGACTCCCTCAGAAACCCTTACTTCTTCCACCACCTTTAGTCCTTCTCCCCCTGACTCCTTCCTCCCGCCTTACCTCTTCCTCCAGCCTCACTTCTTCCTCCAGACTTACTCATTCCCCCTTCCTGACCCCCTCAGACACCCTCACTTCTTCCTCCAGCGTTACTCCTCCCCCATTCCTGACTCTTTCCTCCACCTTCAATCCCTCCCCTCTCCAGACTCCTTCCGCCCCCCCGTACTCCTTCATCTCTCCGCAGCCCTTCCTCTCCCTGCAATCCTTCCCGCCTCCGAACTCCTTCCCTTACACCTTCCACCCCTCCTTACACCTACTTCCAGAGTTGCTATCTTCTCCCTGTTACCCCCTCCTCCCTGCGTACTCTCTCCCCCTCCCAACCCAACTCCTTGACACCATTCCCCCCTCACAGACTCACCCCCCGGACACCTTCAACCACCCCCCCTCTCCCACCTCACCCCCGACCCCTTCATTCCCCCCCTCCCAACCTCACCCCCAGTACCTTCATTCCCCCCTCCTAACTTCACCCCACCAACACCTTCATTCACCCCTCCCAACCTCAGCCACCCAACACCTCTTCCTCTCCCAATCGATCCTAGACCTTCCTCTTCCACTCCCCCGACCATCATCTGTTGTGAGCATCAATGGTGACTTTCCAACTTCTGTGAGTTGCTTTGTAACAGAGCCATGTCCATGAGAATCCACCCAGCATCCAGTGTGCCATTGTTGTCGGGCTCTAGCGTCATCTGCTCCTCGGATGCCCGCGATGTGAGCAAGGCCCTGGCAGTAAGTCCCGACTTCTGCAGTTGTCAAGATGTGTTCTGCACCGGCGTGTTTTCCCACTGATGTGAGCAGACGATCCAATGGGGGCGGATGAGTCTGGTGGGTTGGCCTTATAATGATATGCTGAGGTTCCCGACATCAAATGGCGGGGAATGCAGCCTGCCATCGACAGGCTGAGCGGACAATAGCAAATTGGTTTCACAATGTAGTGAAATCGATTTTAGCCTTCTCGCCATATTATTCACTCACACCGCCGAACACACCCGACACCATCAGGCACGGACGATTCCGCCCTGTGAATTGCAACCCCCGTACCCAAAAATGGTTGAAACCAATTTTTGGCCCAATTTCTTTAAGACCTTCTCTTTAGCCATCTAACATGGTATAAATAATGACATCAATAATGGTACTATCCGACATGCCATTGATGAAGCTATTGAATAATATAGATGATAGGGGACAATTCTGCTCCACTCATTTTTCAAGATAAATAGGATCAGTGAGTGTCCACCTATGATTACATTGACCTTGGAGTTCAAATACACACCCCAGTTAAATTCAAGATTGGGTCAGTCACTCCACAGCTTTCACACATTCTTCATTATAGCAACATGAAGCATGAAGCCAAAATTCTGAAAAAATGGTCTGGATTTCACCCATAAGGAATACTTGAGGTTTTACACAACATTGCAGAACATCATAATGCTCAGGAACATCGGAACATGTATAGGCCATTCAGCCCCCCGAGCCTATTCTGCCATTCAAATTGACCATGGCTGATCTGTAGTTCAACTCTATTTATATACCATTAATATATATCCTTAAACCCCTAAACACTAAAAATCTGTCAATCTTCTTGAAAATTTTTCAGTGGAAACAAATCTACATTGCTTTGAAATTTTCATCTCAGTGAACAATCTTCTGCAATTAGCCTTGTGATGTCAGTCCCCGTCAGAATCTTAGAAACATTCATTGTGTCTCCTGCCAAAGTTTCTTTCTCAAAAATAAAAAACCCAACTTCCTCCATAACTGAAATGTTTCATGCTTGGAATCATCTTCATTGTCTCTCTATCCTCCTGACAATGAAATTCTGTTTATGACCAGATAACCAGAACTGCATTCTGAGATCTAAGTAGGTTCAAACCATTGGAGGTTTCCCTGGACCTGTGTCTGGGTGCACAGAAAATACTGAATAATTTGGCAAGTCGAGGCATATGCACCTGTAAAGGAACAGAACCAAACAAATTAATAGAAGGATAATTGGAAAGGTTTACAGGCATGCTCTCCAACCCACCCAATTTTTCAATATTTGATGCACCTAGACAACACTAGTGCACTTGATGGCAAACCCAAGAAAATCTCTCTTAATTGCACCTTTTCATTTATAGCCCTTCCTTTTAGCAACACAACCTAACATATTATTCATCATTTTTAGTACAGCTGAGCACTGTGTTGATAGTTCTATTGATCATTTCACATTGTGTGCAAGGCTCTCATTGTTGGTGTTCACTGAGCCCTGGGAAGTCAACAAATTTAGATTATTTTGTTGGTCAAAAATTGACCTGATTTGGAGGCAGATTGATTACACCAGACACTCCAGTCTTCACTGCTTCTTACCCACACACTTCATCCTTCAAACTAGGCCTCAAAGAACACTGTCGTTGCCAGCTGTCAGTATTATTTGTACAATTTGTACCCAAAGGATGTATTTTTTCCGGTGATCTGAGATTTATGTTTATAATTATGTATCATTTAATGGCTTTGTAAGACTCTCAAGATGCTCAAAACACTTCTGGGGGGGTTACCAGCACCATAGTGCCTGAGAGAATATTCAAGGTAGATTCTAAACTTGGAACAACCAATCTCAGAAGAACACTATATCATTTCCTCTCTCCTCTGTCTCATAATCCCTCGAAGCAAGGAGGATGCTGGCCATGGAGTACAGTCCATTGCAAGACACTGCACGCATGGAAGGCAAAATCATCCCAAAATTGCACTAAGTGCGGTAGCAGGCGTGAAAAAAGACATTTTACCCGTCAGCCGCAATGGCAGGATTTTGTGTCGTATTGTCCACTTCCCACCTCATTAATTATGCAGCCACAGGAAACACATTGTCTCACTGGCAGGCGGCCTCTAAACTGCCCCCATGCCATTACCTCACTGTTTCCTCACTCCAGTTACCACATCTAAACCGCAGTCACACACACAGTTCTTAATGCTTGCAGCCCAGGACTGCTGCAATGAAGACATTGCCCAGAAAGCCAAGAAGAGTTCAGTGACACTTCACTGGAATGGCTTCCAGACGCCCGCCATGATGTCCTCCACCCCTGCTTTGGCCACAGGAGGCCCAGAAATCTCACCACTTGGGAGGCAGTGGCAGTTGTGGTCAGTGCCACCGCTGCACAGAAGACGTTGGACATCCAGTGCAGAAAGAGGATGAATTATCTCATCCGTGCCGCTAGGGTAAGGCAACCATCTCATCACTCTAAACTCACATACTCACAAGCCCATCACACATTCACTGGCATCTCACTCACTGCCAGTTCAAGGGACATCACCACTCACTCTCCCATACACACCCTCACATCACCATCTGGTTTCATCTCCTCTGGAGATCATCTC
Organism: Cetorhinus maximus; assembly: GCF_964194155.1. Taxonomy (NCBI): domain Eukaryota; kingdom Metazoa; phylum Chordata; class Chondrichthyes; order Lamniformes; family Cetorhinidae; genus Cetorhinus; species Cetorhinus maximus. Next base: position 42,529,280 of record NC_135890.1, on the reverse strand, counting down.
CTCAGCTTTCATCATCTTGAGGCCACTTGCACAGATCAACATGTGCCCCCACACACACCCTGGGATATCCTCCTTCCTCAGTTAAGCCCTCGGCCTACGGCCTATTCCCTTGCCTGAGGCCACTTCTGCCCCTTCCCCAAGCAATCCCTAGCCCTGCAACCGTTGAAAAGCTACCCCCGCTTTACGGCTGGTCTTGTAGGTAGAGACCTGCCCATGAGCCCCTCTAACTGTGATGTGGTGCTGCCTGTGAAGCCTGGCGCTGATGACTGCGAGTGCTGCCCGAAGCAAGGTAGGCAAACAAACCTCAAAGTCCTGAGCGAAGTGCAATGTGATCAATGTCAATGTGATCTGGATGATCAGTGTGGGGGGATGATTCTGGCGAGCAGGGCTTAAAATGAGAAACCAAAGTATTGAAATTAGGTTCCCGACGTGCGGTGGTGGGAAACACGGCCGGCCATTGACAGGTGGAGCAGATGATCGCAAACTGGTTTCACGACGGCATAAAACTGATTTTTGTCCTTCTTGCTATATTGCCCCCTCACGCCCGCCATGACACCCACCACCAACAGAGCAGAAAATTGTGGCCAGAGTCTTTTAATATGGGGAGTCAATTGCACCGCAGCAACCACATGGTTCTGGCTGACCAGGAGACTCCCGGCTCTGACATATTGGAAAGAATTTGCCGGTTGATAATTAACCTTTTTGGCCAATTGTGAATGCACCCTCCGTGGCCAGCAAGTCCTGGAGTAGGATTTGAACTATATCATTTTGTAATGGTAGCAAAATATAAAGGCCAGGATTTTCACGTTCGAGTCGGGTCTCCTCAAACTAGGTTTTCGGTTGGGGATGTGGGTTTGGGGGTGGGGGGAGTGGTTGGGGGGCATGGGTGCTAACTGGAGTTGGATCCACAGGAAACAGTTGTCATGAAGCTATTAATGTATATAATATTTTTGAAAATATTGTTCTTTTGAAATAAAAGTTTAGTCTGCGGGCATATCTTAATTGGATTAAAGCCAGCTAGTCTGGGTGCTTTGATATGTACTAGTTTTGATATGTAAGAGAGATAGCATGCATTTGCATTTTCTGAATAGAGCATTCAAGAAGTGGGGTGAAAACTTGACGCCGTTCTAGCAGCTACCAAGCAATATGTTTATATTACTAATAAAATTGGTACAATGAAAGGGGTTTCATTGTTAAAGGGTAAAGTTCAAAGAGACTGGTGAAACAATGAGAATTTGAATTCAGTCAGTGGTGGTAGGTATAACTTCAGTAGTTTTCGGGTGTGCAGGCAGAGGTAAGATCAAAAGGCAGATGTAAACCTCCAACTGGCTCCACAGTGAAAGGAACCTCATTTTGAATTCATAAGGTGAAAACGCTTTGCCTGGTGTTTGGTCAAGTCTATGGGTTGATGTTGCCTTAATGGAGATTAGTTTGGGAATTTGTTAAAAGTTATGATAGTAGTAGTTTGTAGATATGTGTAAATATATTTTAACCTATGTAAATTAATAAAATGTTTCATTTAGTTTAAGGTAAAACCTCGAGAATTAGTGGTCTGATTCCTGAGTTTAGTGTTGCATCTCAAACATAACACTTAAACTTATTGGTTATGACAGTTGTTTAAAGTTTCCTTCTGGGAGTTTTTAAATAACTCCGCTTTACCAACTGCATCGGTTCATAACACAGTGCAGAGGCAGCCACATGGGCTGCCGAGTGCAGAGATGGGCTGTTGAAAAGGCCTGCCCCAGTGCTCTGGGACTTCATCCCAGTCATAATACAAACACTAAAACAAAAAAACAGTACCTATCCCTCGTCCCTTATACCCTCTCACCTCCCCACCCCACACTCCCCATGCCCCATCCATGCCAACTCATACCACCCACTCGACATGGTCCCTCATACACTCAGGGCCAACCTATGCCCCTCGGCTCCTCCAATGGCACTTTATAGCCCCATGCCAATTTAGTGTCAACTCATACCAACCCACAACCCCCACCCATCACCTTTTACCCTTACACCCCCCGTGCCATCTCACCCAGTATCCACCATGGGGAGACCTCATGAGCCATGCTGAGATTAAATAAAATAAAGTTCTAAGTATTATTGCAGACTTCACTGTATGGAAAAAACACTCACATTGATAAAAGCACATTCAATCCATTTAGGGGAGGCAGTTGCACAGTGGTAATGTCAATGGACCAGTAATCCAGAGGCCCAGGTTAATGCTCTGGGGACAATGGGTTTGAATCTCACCATGGCAGCTGGTGGAATTTAAATTCAGTTAATAAATCTGGAATTAAAAGGCCAGTCTTGGTAATAGTGACCATGAAACCATTGTCGATTGTCATAAAAACCCATCTGGTTCACTAATGTTCTTTAGGGAAGGAAATCTGCCCTCCTTACCTGGTCTGTGACTCCAGACCACAGCAATGTGGTTTACTCCTAAATGCCCTCTGAAATGGCCTCGCAAGCCACTCAGTTGCATCAAAACCACTACAAAATCTGCAAAAAGCTATGAAACTGGACGGATCACCTGGCATTGACCTAGGCACCGGAAACGACAATGGCAAATCCAGCCCTGTTGACCCTGCAAGATCCTCCTTTCTTACATTTGTGGGCTTGTGCCAAAATTGGGAGAGCTGTCCAACTGACCAGTCAAGCAACAGCCTGACATAAGATGAAAGCAAAATACTGCAGATGCTGAAATCTGAAATAAAAACAAAAATTACTAGAAAATCTCAGCAGGTCTGCCATCATCTGTGGAGAGAGAAACAGAGCTAATGTTTCGAGTCCATATGAATCTTCTTCAGCACTTCCTGACATAGAAGCATACCTTGTAGACAATGTCCCAAACGCCACCATCACCATCCCTGCGTATGTCCTCACCTGCCAACAGGACAGACCCACCAGAGGTGGCGGCACAGTGGTATACAGTCAGGAGGGAGTTGTCCTGGAGGTCCTCAACATTGACTCTGGACCCCATGAAGTCTTATGACATCAGGTCAAACATGGGCAAGGAAACCTCCTGCTGAATACTACCTACCGCACCCCCTCCCCCCCTCAGCTGATGAATCAGTACTCCTCCATGTTGAACACCACTTGGACGAAGCACTGAGTGCAGCAAGGGTACAGAATGTACTCTGGGTGGAGGACTTCAATGTCTATCACCAAGAATAGCTCAATAGCACCACTGAGTTGGCCAAGTCCTAAAGGACATTACTGGTAGACTGGCTCTGCGGCAGGTGGTGAGGGAATCAACAAGAGGGAAAATCCTACATGACCTCATCCTCACCAATCTACCTGCCACAGATGCATCTAGCCATTTTAGTATTGATAGGAGTGACCGCCGCACAGTCCTTGTGGAGACGAAGTCTCGTCTTCACATTAAGGATGCCCTCTATCGTGTTGTATGGCACAACCATCATGCTAAATGGGATAAATTTTGGACAGATCTAACAACTCAAAACTGTGCATCCATGAGGTTCTGTGGGTCATCAGCAGCAGCAGAATTGTATACAACCACAATGTGTAACCTCATGGCCCGGCATATTCCCCGCTCTACCATTACCATCAAGCCGGGGATCAACCTTGATACATTGAGGGCATGCCAGGAGCAGCACCAGGCATACTTAAAAATGAGGTGTTGAACTGATGAAGCTACAATACAGGATTTCTACATGCAAAACAGCGAAAGCAGAATGAGACAGACAGAGCTAAGCAATCCCGCAACCAACGGATCAGACCTTAGCAGTCCCGCCACATCCAGTCGTGAATGGTGGTGGACAATTAAACAACTCATTGGAGGAGGAGACTCAACAAATATCCCCATCCTCAATGATGGAGGTGCTTAGCACATTAGGTAAGGCTGAAACATTTGCAACAACCTTCAGCCAGAAGTGCTGAGTGGATGATCCATCTCGGCCTTCTCTTGAGGTCCCCAATATCACAGATGCCAGTCTTCAACCAATTTGTTTCATTCCACAAGATATCAAGAAATGGCTTAAGGCACTGGGTACTGCAAAGACTATGGGCCCTGGCAACATTCCAGCAATTGTTCTGAAGACTGGAGCTCTAGAACTAGCTGCGCCCTTAGCCAAGCTGTTCCAGCACAGCTACAACACTGGCATCTACTCAGCAATGTAGAAAGCTACCCAGGTATGTCCTGTCCACAAAATGCAGGACAAATCCAACCTGGCCAATTATCGCCCCATCAGTCTACTCTCGATCATCAGCAAAGTGATTGAAGGTGTCATCAACAGTGCTACCGAGTGGCGCTTACTCAGCAATAACCTGCTCACTGACACTCAGTTTGGGTTCCGTCAGGGCCACTCAGCTCCTGGCCTCACTATAGCCTTAGTCCAAACATGGACAAAAGAGCTGAACTCCAGAAGTGAGATGAGATTGACTGCCCTTGACATCAAGACAGCATTTGGCTGAATGTGGCACCAAGGAGCTCTAGCAAAACTAGAGACAATGGGAATCAGGGGGAAACCGCTCTGTTGGTTGGAGTCATACCTAGCACAAAGGAAGATGGTTGTGGTTGTTGGAGGTCAATCATCTCAGTCCCAAGGCATCACAGCAGGAGTTCCATAGCGTAGTGTCCTAGGCCCAACCATCTTCAGCATCTTCATCAATGGCCTTCCCTCCATCATAAGGTCAGAAGTGGGGAAGTTCACTGATGATTGCACAATGTTCAACACCATTCACGACTACTCAGTTACTGAAGTAGTCTGTGCCCATATGCAGCAAGACCTGGACAATATCCAGGCTTGGGCTTACAAGTGGCAAGTAACATTCGTGCCACAAAAGTGCCAGGTATTGATCATCTCCAACAAGAGAGAATCCAACCATCTCCCCTTGACATTCAATGGCATTACCATCACTGAATCCCCTACTATAAACATCCTGGAGGTTACCATTGACCAGAAACTGAACTGGACCAGCCATATAAATACAGTGGCTACCAAAGCAGGTCAGAGACTGGGAATTAGGCAGAGATTAACTCATTTCCTGACCCCCCAAAGCCTGTCCACCATCTACAAGGCACAAGTCAGGAGTGTGATGGAATACTCTCCACTTGCCTGGATGAGTACAACTCCAACAACACTCAAGAAGCTCAACACCATCTAGGACAACGCAGCCCACTTGATTAGCACCCCATCCCCACCTTCAATAATCACTCCATCCACCGCCAAAGCACATTGGTAGCAGTGTATACAATCTACAAGATGCACTGCAGCAAGTACCAAGGCTCCAAATCCACGACCTCTCCCAACTAGAAGGACAAGGGCAGCAAATGTATGGGATCACCACCAGCTGCATGTTTCCCTCCATCCTGACTTAAAACTATATTGTCACTCCTTCCCTGATGCTGGGTCTAAATCCTGGAACTCCCTTCCTAACAGCACTCTGGCTATATCAACACCACATGGACTGCAGCGGTTCAACAAGCAGCTCACCACCACCTTCTCAAGTGCAATTAGGAATGGGCAATAAATGCTGACCTAGCCAGCGATGCCAATATCCTGTGAAAGAATAAAAAACTTACAGACCCTACCCCCCACCCCCCCACTGTACTAATGATAGGTTGTAGAAGCAGTCAAGCAGAAATAATACGATAATAATAGCCCTCAGGCTTACGTCAACAAACATCTATTGAAGTTGCAATCACTGATTTTTTTTCAACTGAAAGTTGATTTTTTTGTAAATTTAAAGAGCAGGGGATTTAAATATTTGACAGTTTGACTGTTCCATAGACCTTTATCTACGTTTTAGGCACATTCATGTCTATTCATAACAATCCAATCCTGACCTCTCCCAAATGATACCTGACCTCTCTGAAAGGAGTACCTGATATCTCCAAAAGGCTATATTACCTCTCCAAATAACTCCAGTGGGATTAGACCTTTCAATCAAATTTGCAATAGCACACAAGTCACGTTTCAGAAACCTGGGTGACAAAAATTGCTTCTGTTTGAAGCCAGCTGCATTCTTAAATGTTCCACTGCCTCTGTGAATCGCAGTTGTGTGAAATACATTCTTCCCCCATTCCGCAATCCCCTAGCGAAAATGGTGGGCGCTGGATACAGGCCAGGACACAAAACCCTTCCAGCTTTATGATAATTCGGACCAAAGTAACCATGTAAAGAAAGAAATGCTTGTATTATATAGCGCCTTTCACAACATCAAGCACGTCGCAAAGTGCTTTACAGCAAATGAAGTGTGGTCATTGTTATAGTTTAGGAAATGTAGCAGTTAATTAGCACACAGATCCCACAAATAAGCTGTTTTAGTGAAGTTGGTTGAGGGATAAGTATTGGCCAGGACACCAGGGAGCTCCTGTTCTTCAACAACAAGAACAACTTATAATAGTGCCACGAGATTTTTTACTCTGTCTGTGAAAGCAGATAGGTTTAACCAAGGGCTTTTGTTTTAATGTCTCAGCCAAAAGTCAGCACCTCCAACAGTGCAGCACTCCCTCAGTACCATACTAAAGCATGAGCCTAAGTTTTATGCTCAAATCTATGGACTGGGGGACTGTGAAGTTGTTTCTCCTCGCTACTTGTTTTACTCACCAGCCTATTTTCAAATTTTGTTCGTGTTAGTGGCTAGTGGGAAATTTGGTTATAAAAGTGAATCACTTTGGGTAGGGCCCTATTTTCTATGCTCAGCGCTTTTCAATTAAATTTGAAAAATAACATTGAGCCATGTCGTAGGTATGTATCTGACTGGTTCTTCCAGTAAAACATAATTATTGGCATTTAAATTCTGCAAAACAAGCAGACTGTTGACATTTTCTACCATTGATGAGATGTTCGCATAGCCCATGAAAGGCGTGGTCAAAATATCCTTTGTGCTCATAAAGCATCCTTCAATCTTGGCTAAAACACAAAATGTTTTTGGGCACAGCTACTTGCAGAAGAATTTTTCTTTACTTTGTTCACATATCATAGCCTGTCATAGCTAAACTATGTATAATTTAGAAACTCAAATATTCTGCAGAATTTTGCTGTGCATAAATTTAACCTGCACATAATTTTGACCATACTCATAGCCTAGCAAATCCTTCTCAACTGCTGTGCTGTAATTTCCATGTGATTGTTGTTAGATCAAAGCTCTGAAGCAATTGGAGCCATATGTTCTTTTTTAGAAAATGGGAGAAATAGAGTGCAAAATGCTGCCCCTTAATGCCCATATTTTTGGCACCACGAGTGTCGTTTTGCCTCCAAAATGGGAGGCGGCACATGGGAGCAATTCTGGTGTGAGCCGCATCAGAGCCATATTGGTACACGCGTTAGCACATGTGCAGGGGTGTCCACCAGAAATATGCAGAGTCAGCAGATCAAGCAATAATGATTTGATGCCACACTGTCACTTTGGAGCTCATTGCTCCAGGAAACACCATCTCTTAAACATGCATCGCTGAATAAGCGTTCAGCAATAGGAAGGAACCACTCCACCAGAGCTATTTAAAGGGACCATTAATTACTTTCAGGTTAGTTGTTAATTGAATTCTATTGGCTCTTGCTGCAATTGTAGAAGTGTTTGGTGGTTTCTACAGCTCTTTAAAGTTGCTAAAGTCTACAGGGGGTAGAGGTAGCTTCAATGATTTTGTACAAATCGCTTTCTCCCAGACAAGGGTGTAGTAGCAGGCATTCACTTTGAATTAGGCATGACAAGGAGAATGGGCAGAGGTCACATAGAGCAGGATAAGCTGCTGAAAGAGGGAGGAGGAGGAAGAGGAGGGGAAGGAGGGCTCCCAGCAGGAGGCCATACCCACCCAGGGTGTTCAGGGAATAATTTTCCCACCTGACCCTGAGCAAGGAACAATGTGTCAGATTCCTGTGCATCACCATGGACATCATCCCTGAAATCTACACCTATTGCAGCCACAACTGTAGCCGCAGAGCAGGGCAAGAATTTCATTGCCAATGGTTCTGAAGTTGACTGTGGCCATGAGCCTTTATGCTTCTGGTCCTTCCAGGCTGGAGCAGGTGATAGTGAACATATTTCATTCTCTCATGCTGGAGACAGTAGGTGAAGTGAGCACACAACTTCACAAGGATTGCCCATGGCACAGGGTGCCATTGACTGCACACACATTGTGTTGCAGATGCCACATGTCAACTCTGCGATAAGTCCAATCAAAAGGAATTCCTCTCTCTCAACATTCAGCTGGAGTGTGACCATACACAAAGAATTATGCAGGAAACAGTTATGATGCCTTCATTGATAGCAGTCCGCTATGCCACCTGCATCTGAGCCACCACAACAAAACCAAACAGTGCTCACTGGGTGACAAGGGCGATCCGCATACAACAAGGCTCATGCATAACCTACACACATTATGGGCACCATTACCACAATGAGAGCCATGTCCCCACACCAAATATGATAAAGCAGACCATTGGCATGCTGCTACAATGCTTCTGCTGCCTGGACAATTCTGGAGGAGCCCTGCAGTACTTGGCCGAGTAGATGTCAAAATTTATGGTGATCTGCTGTAGGCTGTAAGACCTTGCCCTCATGAAGGGAGAATCCTTGCCACCAGCTACACAGTGAGCAGATGAGGAGCAAAGGGAGGAGAAGGAAGAACAATGGAGGAGACAACCAACTCAGCCCCTTTCTGGCCGGGCTCTCCATGAACGATTCATCTGACTGTGATACCAGCAATCGCAACCACCCAATTCCCCATTGCTCAACCATCCCACACCTTCCCTTCCCTCTGTTACTGACCATCACAGCCTTTTTTTTATTGTTTCATTGGATGTGAGCATCGCTGGCTAGGCCAGCATTCATTGCCCATCCTTAATTGCCTTTCAGAAGCCTCCAGTTGACCAGAATGTTAAAATAAAAGCCAAAATAAAATAAACAACACAAAAACAGAATTACCTGGAAAAACTCAGCAGGTCTGGCAGCATCGGCGGAGAAGAAATCAGTTAATGTTTCGAGCCTTCATGGCCCTTCGGCAGAACTGAAGCATTATGCTTCAGTTCTGCCGAAGGGCCATGAAGGCTCGAAACGTTAACTGATTTCTTCTCCGCCGATGCTGCCAGACCTGCTGAGTTTTTCCAGGTAATTCTGTTTTTGTTTTGGATTTCCAGCATCCGCAGTAGCTTTTAGCTTTTTGTTTTTATAAAATAAACAATCCAGACCAAATTTTTAAATTATGTCATGCCATATTGCCTACAAAGAAAAACTAATCACCCTTGTGCATTCCTTTAGTGCCTACCTTCATGTGCCTTTACATGTCCTAGTAAAGTGCAACTACCCCAGTGGCTGCAGCATGGCTGGTGGAAAGTTGCTGACTTTTGGTGGGGAAACTACAGAAGGCCTTACAGGTTAACTTTGAGCAGCTCTGGTCCTAGAAGGCACAATCTTGTCATAACCGAGCAGCAGTCTGGGTTGGCTGCCTGACTGGTGAACTGGCAGGGAGTACGAATGCTGTCATCCTTAAAAAGATGATAGCCAGCACTACCTCCTCCATTGGAGTAAGGATATACAACCTTGCCTGTCCCCTGCCAGTTCAGTCCTGCTACCTACGTGCCCCCTTGTCCTGCAAGAGAAAGGAAAATGAGTCAGTGACTGTGGTGCCAAATGTTTGGGTGATGTGGCTAGCAGTAAGTGCAAGTTGCAGCAGTGTTCATTGTGAAGATGAGGTGAAACCATGAATGTTAGATATGGGCCATAATTGCTTTGTTGATAGGAGCGTGATGGGATTTGGGTCATCGAGCAATGTGTGAGGCTGGTGGTGCATATGGTAGAATATGTCATTTGAAAGTACATTCACTGACCTTGACCACTCATGTGAAGTCATTGAACATTTTGTGGCACTTCATCCGGGTCCTTGAGGCTTGACTCCTGGCATAGATCACCACTGCGTCCACTGCCTCTACAATGTTTGGCTGACGGGCCTCCTGACCCTCTGTGGAGATAACATCTCTCCTCTCCACCTCCTCCACCAAGGCATCCAGTGCAGTGCCAGAAAACCTTGGAGCCTGTAATCTACCCTGTTGTGGCATAATTCACCTTTCTTCCTGCTCATACTCTCTTCTACAAACAGTTTCAGCCCATGCTTTACCAGAATGCACCTCCCTTTTAAGAGAGGCAGGCAGACTTTAAGTAGTAGTAGGCTCGCATAAACCTGGGACCCCTGAGCAGTCAAGCAAGCTCCCTTTCCTTGATGTGCTAATTAAAAAACCTGCCAATGGGTTCTCTACTACTGTCTACTGCAAGTCCTCCTTCACTGGTCAATATACGTGTTGGGATTCCTACAGTTCCACATACTATAAGATTGGCCTTACCGGCCTTCTCATAAATAGGGTATTGCAAGGTATTGCTCACTGTGCAAGCTTGATGCTGAAATATGGCACATCTAAGATATCCTGGAGGATAATGGTTACTCCAATCAGATCATTGGTCATTGTCTATCACGCATAGTTATGAATGGACATAAGGCCACCACTTTTGGTCCTGAGAAGTGCTGAGTCTACTTTAAATTATTCTGGAAGGGTAAGGTGTCTCAAAAATTTGAGCAACATGTGAAGCAGCATATACAGTAGCAACGTGAGTGATAAAAGCAAAGTACTGCAAATGCTGGAAATCTGAAACAAAAACAGAAGATGCTGGAAAACCTCAGCAGGTCTAACAGCATCTGTGGAGAGAGAAACAGAGTTAACGTTTCAAGTCCGTATGACTCTTCTTCAGAGCTAAAGAGAAGTAGAAATGTGATGAAATTTATGCGATGAAGTTTAAGGGTGGTGGAGCAGATGAAGCTAGATGGAAGGGTGGCAACATATGGGGGCAAAGGAGAGATTGACAAATATGCCATGAACAAAAGGAGAGAGGGAGTGTTAATGGTAGTGGTAAGGGCTAAAGGATGTGCTGATAGTGGCATAAAGGTAAGAAAGCAGAATGTGATAATACCAGATTACCAGGGTAAGCACTCTGAAAAGAACAACATGGGGCAGAATTTTCCGTGGTGAGGGGTGGAGAATGGGTGTGGGCGCGGGTGGGCACGGACCCAATCGCCACCTGTGATCGGGTCCGCACCACCATTTTATGCGGGTGAGCCAATTAAGGCCCACGCAGCGTATTTGCCGACTCCCGTGATTAGCGGGAGTGTGCTGGTGGCGGCAGGTGTGCACAGACCACCGGGTCCAATGGCAGTCTGTTTAAAGGAAGGCCTGGCTGCCTCCTGTAGGCTGCTGACAATGACCAGTTCGAGGGTGCACCACAGGGGGTCAGCTGAGCAGGCCAAGCTGGAGGGAAGGGCAGAGGAGCAGGGCAGGCTGCAGGGTAGGCCAAGGGGGAGCCAATGCGCTCCTCGTTTTTCAGATGAATGCCTTGCTGCCCTCCTTGAGGAGGTGGCAGCACGGCGGGAGGTGTTGGTCTCCCAGGATGGGAGGAGAAGACCCCCCCAAATGTCCCTGGGAGGAGATGGTGGAGGTGGTGAGCTCCCACAACATGGCATGGCGCACCTGGACCCAGTGTCTTTAGCGCTTCAACATTTTGCTGCCCTCTGGCAGGGTGAGTACCATGTTGGCATTGGGCATTAAAACCAAAAGGTAGCCTTAGCCTTTGAGGACCCCCCACCCCAAGTCTGACTATCATGACTGCATTGAATCATGTAGGGCATTTTTCCTTTGCTGGGTGAACAAGCAGATAGTGTCCATGCTTAGGTCAGCCTGAATGGTTCATGAGGAGATGAGTTCTCCCCCGCACCATGTGTTGCTCTTAGTCGCACATCAATAGTTTGGGGGCAACCTGCAGGAGATGCAGCTAGGCACATACTCAGAACTCCAGCACATGTCCTATTCAGGGTGATGAGATAGTGGAAGGGGAGCCTCAAGGTGTCCTGGCCAAGAACCATCTGCTGCCCTTAACACTGCACGTAGTTGCGCATCCTTGTTATGGGAGCAAATACCGTGTGGTTCCTAAAGTGATGTACGCAGAATGTGTTGGGGGTGTTGGGAGCAGGCATACTATCTTTGTGTGAGTGATCAGCAGTAGTGGGGAAAGGAGGCACTGGAGGCCTGATTTGGTCCACTGTGGTTGGGATGCGGCATGCACGTACAGAGTCCATGCGCATTTTGCCGTAATGAATGGTGTTCTCTCTTTCTCAGGAGAAGAATACTCATAATGCCTTGGTGCGTGTGAGGACTGGAGGCTGCCAAGCGCACCTCCTCATCTTAAGCAGATTCGAGCAGGAGGCCCTTGAGCTGGAGAGGTGGCATGCACCCACGTCAACTGGTGTCGGTGAGGCTGGGGTAGCAGGGCCAGGTATTTGAGGCCAACAGTGAGATCCGCATTGCTCGGTCATAGGCTGATAGAGTCAGAGGTGTGCAGCACAGAAAAAGGCCCGTCGGCCCATTGAGGATGCACGGGTCAAACACGTACCTAACTATTCTAATCCCATTTCCCAGCACTAGGCCCATAGCCCTTGTATGCCATGGCATCGAAAGTGCACATCCAAATACTTGTTACATGTTATGAGGGTTCCTGAGTCTACCACCCTTTCAGGCAGTGCATTGCAGATTCCCACCACCCTCTGTGTGCAAAAGTTGCTCATCACATACCCTGTAAACCTCTTGCCCCTTACCTTAAATCTATGCCCCCTGGTTACTCATCCCTTCGCCAAGGGGAAAAGTTCTTTCCTGTCTACCCTATCTATGCCTCTCATAAGTTTATACACCTCAATCATGTCCTTCCTCAATCTCCTGTGCTCCAGGGGAAATAACCCCAGTCTATACTTTCTCTCCTCATAACTAAAACTCTCCAGGCCAGCCAACATCCTTGAAAACGTCCTCTGCACTCTCTCCACTGCAATCACATCCCTCCCATAATGCGCATTTCAGAACTGCACACAGTACTGTAGCTGTGGCCTAAGCAGCATTTTCTACAGTTTGAACATTACCTCCCTGCTCCTATATTCTATGCCTTGGCTAATAAAGGCAAGTATAGCATTTGCCGCCTTAAACACCTTATGCACCTGTCCCGCTACTTTAAGGGACCAGTCGACGTGCATACCAAGGTCCCTCTGATCCTCGTTACTTACCACGGTCCTACCATTCATCGTGTATTCCCGTGCCTTGTTTGTCCTGCCCAAGAGCATTACCTCACACTTATCCACATTACATTTCATTTGGCATTCATCGGCCCATCTGACCAGCCCATCTATATCCACCTGTAATGTAAGGCTCTCCTCCTCACTATTTGCCACCCCTCCATTGGTTCCGGAAGGTTTAGCGCATAATGAGCCAGGGGGAAAAGGATGAAGTGTGTCACTCTGTGCACACTAACTGATCCACTGTCCTTGTGGTTCCTTTCAGCATTATCAGAGCATGGCCAGGAGAAGGGGCAGCAGATGCCCCCTCTCACACCTGAGGACCCTCAAGTCTCACCAGCGTCACACCATTTCTGCGAGGCAGACACCAGTGCAGATACTAGCACCTTAGTGGGTATTACAACATCAGTTAGTGTCCTGGGGCACAGTGGAGAGGGCACTTCATATTCGCTGAAGGAGCTGGCAGAGACAGAGAGTGCCCATGGCGCCAGCAGTCGGAGGACTGCAGGGGACCAGGCACATGCTTAGTCGGTGCGTGATGATGTGCCTCTGGAGCCGTCCGCGACACAGCAGCTGCAGGAAATGCGACCGGGTGTGCGGGAGCATCTGGGGGTGATACATGAGGCTATGCTTGGCTTGGTGTCCGTGGTGGAGGAGTCCACGCTGAGCATCACTGATGCAATGAGCCTCATGGCTGAGCATCATGCTTCCTCCATGGAGAGAGCGGCAACTCTCATGGAGAGGCTCCAGGTGAACAATCAGGTCCTCCTGGAGTTGCGCTCGGACCTGTAAGCCCTCACAGTGGCATTGGCCACAGCTGCTCAGTGCCAGTGTGGGAGATGGTCTGGGCATCAAGCTTCCCAGCTCGTTGCCCATCCATCCACCCAGGGTGAGCAGGGAGGTCCGAGGCAACCTCACGTCGGCGCAGCAGCTGCCTGTTATCTCTGCGGGCTCCTCTCAGGGTGCTCCGGATGAGGGCACCAGCTGCTCTGCCCCTCTCCCAGTGACCGTTTCATCCAGTGAGGCTTCAACGACTGGGGAGATGCCAGCTGTGGACCTGACAGATCCCTCCCAGGTGGGCCCAGCACAGGCTGCGTAGGCCAAAAGACGACCGCCAATGTCATCGAGGCCAACAGGACAGCAGAGTCAGCAGGCTGTCTCAGATGCCACTCAGAGCGATGGGGCAGCACCAAGATGTAGCACCAGTAAACGAAAGCATAAGGCACATTAGGCACACCGTGGGTTTCTCACTGGTGCTTTTGTTTTGGCCCGAGATTAGGTCCTTATAATTTCTTTTTGCTTGCTTGCAGTATTGTTTTACAATTGAGAGAACATGTGATTGTGGCTGAGGGTGGCTCGTTTGCTCTGCATGTGTATGTTTAAGAAATCTGTCATGAGTGCTTGTTTGGACGTTCAAATTTATGTACAAGGCCTTTAGTTCCTGCTGATGACCTGGCAGATTTTGCACATCGGTGTTGAATATGGATGTGCCAGGCAAGGCTGGACCTGCTGACCCATTTGTGTGGAGCTAGCTGAAGGTCCATTGGATTAAAGCCTCCCAGGTGTCCCTGCCTCCTTGGTGTAGTTCCGGGTCAGCGTTTACCCCCTCAGCATTACCCTGTGCTTCCTCATCCTCAGAATCAGTGCTGGATTCATCGTGAGCAGCCGCAGACGCTGCATTGACGTCTTCTTCATCCACTGCTTCCCCCTCCTTTCCAGCGCAAGATTGTGGAGAGCGCATACAACCACTATCACCGAGACACGATCTGGGGGGTACTGGAGTTGCCCCCTGGGTGGTCCAGGCATCGGAAGCGCATCTTGAGAAGACCGATGGCTCTCTCCACCACAGCCCTTGTGGAGGTGTGGCTCCTATTGTACCGCTGCTCAGTTTCTGTTCTTGGATGGCGGAGAGGCATCATGAGCCACCTTCTGAGGGGATAGCCCTTGTCACCCAGCAGCTATCCATCCAGCCGGGCTAGAGCACTGAAGAGCCCTGGCACCTGGGAGTGTCTGAGGATGTAAGTGTTGTGGGAGCTGCCTGGGTACCTTGCACAGACTTGCAGAATCTGCATCCTGTGATCACACACTATCTGCACGTTCATGGAGTGGAAGCCCTTCCTGTTAACAAAGGCACCGGGCTCACCTGCTGGTGCCTTGATGGCCACATGTGTACAGTCTATTGCACCCTGGACACGGGGGAAGCCAGTAATGGCTGCGAAGCCTCTGGCTCGCTGTGTCTGGCTTGCCAGGTCCCAGTGAAAGTGGATGAAGGTCAATGCCCGTCTGAACAGAGGGTCTGTAACCTGCTTGATACAAGTGTGGACAGCTGATTGGGAGACACCGCAAAGATCACCCACCGAGCCCTCGAAAGGGCCAGAGGCATAGAAGTTGAGGGCAACTGTGACCTTCAGAGCCACTGACATGGGGTGTCCACCCGCACAGTTAGGGGAGATCTTACGGCCAATCATCTGACAGATATAGTTGACTGTCTTCTTGACAGTCGGAACCTCCTTCGGCACTGCACCTCAGATATATTGAGGTAGCTGCTTCGCCGCCTGTATACCCTGGCAGCAGGATAGTGGCATCTTCTGCTGCCCCTTCCTCCTTGGACAACCTCTTGGCCCCGCGCCCCTTGTGCCTGCGCCTGGCCTCCCAAAGGTGGCTCCCTGGAGGCTGAATGTGCACTCCTGGCCTCCTCCTTCAAGCCCTCCCTTCCTCCTCAGAGGAGCTGCCTCCAGTGGACATGTCAGATCCAATCCCCAGGCGAAGGGGAGGCTTCCTGAAAGCTACAGGCCCACAAAATATTCCTGATTGCAGAGTGTTGAGCTGAAGATTAAAAGCACACAGGAAGCTGCTGGGGTACATTGTGAACTATTACAGATCACACAGGCAAGTTTAAAATATTTTCTCCAATAAATACTCCACAAAGCAGATTGACGACCCCACTGAGCCCTCTTATCCCGACCGTGGATGAGGTTCATAGAAAAGTCTCTTACCCGCCTGCCCGTTGCTCCCATGCGCCGACCCGAAGATCGCACGGGCACCTAAAAATCGCCATCGATTGAAGACTAAAGGGCCTTAACTGGCCCATTAATTAATGGTGGGCGTGCGTCGGACTTCATTGTGTGCCTGCCCAGCGAAATATCGCGATAGCGTGCAGTTACATCGGGACGCTCGCCTGACATCACCGCGCGTCATTTTACGTGTCTGCCCCTCACACGTCAAACTGAAAATTCTGCCCATGAACAAGTAACAGGCAGCCCTGGTGGGGCTGGGATGGGGGAAGGGGGCAGTGGTGGGGAAAACAGGATTGAAACTGGGATAAAGAGGGGGATAAAAAGGGGATAAAATAACAATGAATAAAAATGAAAATAAATAAAAGTAAAAATAAGGGAATAAAAAATAAAAAATAAAAATGAATTTTGAAAAAAGGGATGAAAAAGGGGTAAAGGTGGAGGAGAGAGTTCATGGTCTGAAGTTGTTGAATTCAATATTCAGTCCGGAAGGCTGTAAAGTGCCTAGTCGGAAGATGAGGTGCTGTTCCTCCAGTTTGCGTTAAGCTTCACTGGAACATTGCAGCAGGCCAAGGATGGACATGTGAGCATGGGAGCAGAGTGGTGTGTTGAAAAGGCAAGCGGTAGGAAGGTCTGGGTCATGCTTGCGGACAGTTCGAAGGTGCTGCTCAAAGTGATCACCCAGTCTGCGTATGGTCTCTCCAATGTAGAGGAGACCGCATTGGGAGCAACGAATGCAGTAGACATAGCAACAAGACTGGTATTCTCCACTAACAAAATGCTGCCACCAAGCCAAAAAGATGTTCTGACTACCACACAAATGAGTAATATGGTATGTGAATTTCAGTGCCAATGTAATGCCAGATATGTAGGTTGTATGTCCTAATGACTGGTGGATAGCATCAAACAGCACATCTCTTCGGCTGTTCGCAACAGGCAAAATACTAACTGTACTCAAACAACCCATGCTTCCATTCTCTGCAACCAACCAGCGTCCACTTGCCAACAAATCAGCACCCTCTTCTCATGCAGTATAAATTATTATTCCTGTTGAAATTTGGTATTCTTGAGAATATGTCCTAATGAGTGCAAAACAAAAAGCATCGACAACATGTCACTTTTTTCAGCAACACTCAAGTTCTGTGCTACCAAGTGACAATCTTTATAATCTTCCCTTTTGTTAATCCATTTACAGTAGGTCTGATCTGACACTTTTTCTGTTTGGACTGTAAGATCCCGAATGCTGCATAAATTTATTATTAATAATCTTGGCAAACATCAGCAAATGGATTTGTCCTTTTTAACTAAATTTTGCTAAGGATTATTAACCCATTTTTAGAGCAATAGGAATCCTCATAGTGGGACATAAAGCATATGATATAGCAGTCATGATCAACAAACAAGGTAAGGGACAGTAACAGACTGAAAGGAAAAAGGTTACACAAATGTAAGAAAAAGTGGAAATCAGGCAGACTGGATGAGCTATAAGAAACCACAAAGGGATACAAAGAAAATAATGAGAGGTGTAAAGAGGGAAAATGAACAAAAGCTGACAGGAGATATTAAAGCTTTGTAAAAGTTTTTATTAAAACGTGAAGTCAAAGGGAAAAGTGGGCCCATTAAAGACAGATGCAGGTGTGACTTTAATGGAAAATAAAGAAATGGCAGACTTGCTAATGAATACTTTGAAACTTTTTTCACAGTGCAGGAAGAAGATAAAGTAAAGTCCTTCTGTGCCCTCAAAATCTCGCAAAGGGTGAAATCGCGAATGGTGAACTTGTGCATGAGCGGAGATGGCACGTGCGCAGTGCATGCTTTCCACATGGGAAAGGTGGGAGGTTAATATTCTAAATCTCAGATAAGCAAATTTTTGGGGCCATGAACCACAACTGGGTGTACAAACACATTGGCGCGAGTAAACGAATTTACGACGAATGACAGGAGTTGCCTGTACCAGCGGACAAAGGAAATTAAAGATAAGTCGTGGGAGAAACTCATTGGATTTAATATGTTACAAAATAGAAGTGGAGAAAATACTGGGGCTTACAATCAACAAATGTCCAAGGATTGATGGCTTCCACTCAAGGCTTTTAAAATAAACAGCTCAAGGAAATACAAGTGATTTAGTTGCAATTTTCCAAAGCCTCTACAAATTCAGGAATTGTGCCTTTAGATTGGAAAATCATGAATGTCACTCCATTGTTTGACACAAGTGGAAGGGAGAAACCAAAACAAAAAAAAAGTGCTGCCTATCAGTTTATGTCAGATGTGGCTAGTTACTGGAATCTGTTATTATGGACAGTGTGACTGAATATTACTGAACAAGCTTGAGCTGATCCTAATAAATTAAAGTGGATTTGTGAAGGGCAATGTCTGACTAAACTAGGTCTGACTAAAGTAGGTATGTTTCCTTATTGGAGAACAGCTAGAAACTGTAGAGGATCAAACAATTTCAGTATATAGGAGAGAGTAATAGAAACAGAAAATGCTGGAAAAACTCAGCAGGTCTAACAGAGGTAACGTTTCGA
This sequence comes from Cetorhinus maximus, assembly GCF_964194155.1. NCBI lineage: Eukaryota > Metazoa > Chordata > Chondrichthyes > Lamniformes > Cetorhinidae > Cetorhinus > Cetorhinus maximus. Next base: position 42,510,675 of record NC_135890.1, on the reverse strand, counting down.
GTCCGTATGACTCTGAAGAAGAGTGATATGGACTTGAAACGTTAACTCTTGACAGAATTGTCCCAGATTTGCACTAAGTGCAGTAGCGGGCGTGAAAAACAATGTTTTACCCCCCGGCCCAAATGGCAGATTTTCGCACCGAACCATCCCAATCCCGCCACATAAATTATGCAGTCACAGGAGATACGCCGTCTCGCTAGCAGGCCATCTCTAATTTGCCCGCCACACCTTCCCTCGCTGCTTCCTCACTCCAGGTGCCATATTTAAACTGTAGCCACGTGCACACTTCTCAATGCTTGCAGCCCAGGACTGCTCCGGTGAAGACATAGCCCCAAAAGTCAAGAAGAGTGCAACCCCCTGTTTCAATGATGCATTCCTGGGATGCGTTTTGGACGCCGTGGAGGCCCGCCGCGATGTCCTCTACCCCCACTCTGACCACAGGAGGGCCATCAGTCTCACCACTCCGGCTTGGAAGGCGGTGGCAGAGTTGGTCAGTGCCAACACTGCACACAAGAGGTCAGCCATCTAGTGCAGGAAAACGATAAATTATCTCATCCATGCTGCCAAGGTAAGTCAACCATCTCATCACTCTAAACTCATACACTCACAAGCCCGTCACACGTTCACTGGCATCTCACTCACTGCCAGCTCAAGGCACCTCACCACTCACTCTCACACACACCCTCACATGTCCATCTGGCCTTATCTCCTCCAAAGATCATCTCCTCATCCTGTCCATGGCTCCACTCAGTACACACTGTCATGAAGAGATATTAACGTCTATAATGTTATTGGAAATTATTTTTAAATTGGAATTGTAGTAGGGTCTGTGTCTATATGTATATTCATGTGTGTGGCTTGATTGCATTAAAGTCAGCTAGTCTAAACATAGAAACATAGAAAATAGGAGCAGGAGTAGGCCATTCAGCCCTTCGAACCTGTTCCGCCATTCATCATGATCATGGCTGATCATCCAACTGTGCTAGGTGCTTTGATGTATATTAGTTTGAGATGTTAATTAAATAAATGTAAGGAAGTTAAAAGGTAAAGTGCAATTTGCATTTCTTGAATAAACCATTCAAAAGAATGGGTAAAATCTTGCACCTAGCTGGGAGATGCCAAGCAATGTGTTTTTTTTTCTATATTAAAAACTAGTGGGATAAAAATGTTATTGTTAGAAGATGTGACATTAAAAGCTTAGGATACAATGGAAAATTTACATTCAAAGGGGAAGCTAGATATAAACAGAAAGGAGTTTGTGTGTGTAAGTCAGAGGCTTTTAAGATATAACCAACCTGTAAGCCTACAACTGCGTCTGCAAATGAAACAAATTGAAAGGAACCTCATTTTGAATTTGTACAGTCAAATGTGCTTTGCCTGGTGCCTGTTTAAAGTCTATGGGTTATTGTTGCCTCGATGAAGATTTACCTGGGAGCGATTAATTTGGGAATTTGTTTAAAAGTTATTATGGTAGTAATTTGTAGACATGTGTATATGTTTAATTGTTGTTAAATTAATAAATGTTTAATTTAGTTTTATATTAAAAAAACTCTTGAGGTTTGGTGGTTTTATTCCTGAATTCAGAGCTGCATCTCAACCATACCAATTGAAAATTTAGGTTATGACAGTTGGCAAAGTTTCCCTCTGGGATTTAAATAACTCATTGTGTCATAACAACATGCACACCTGGTATCCTTCTCATTTGGCCTGGCATGCGCCTTGCTCACAATCTCTCCATCCATCTTTATGCAGGACAAGATCGCACACAGGAGAAGCTCTAGACCAGGGGGTGGAGTGCCGCGCTTCAAGGTCCTCATTCCATTTGAGAGTCGCATATTGGAGCTGGCCAGAGAGGATGTGGAATGTTCCCATGGTGTTGGCAGAAAGCATCCACGTGAAGATCCTGCATCCTATCATCCCTCCGTCAACGCTACTCTGAGTCCATTGTTCTGTATGTAATGCGGCTGCAAAGCACTAATAATCTTCTCTCCTAGGCACATCTGCCATGTCGCCCTCAGGTGACCTTGACCCCAATTCCAGCGACAAGAGCATCTCGGATGAGGACCCTTGGGCAGCGCCATACACGACCTGTCACTGCACTCAACCACACCCTCCATCAGAGCAGTGACACACACCTTGGAGGGATCTAGGTGTGGAGTAGCCTTGGGATCACAATCTGGTGAGCACAGCACATAATCTGTCCCGCAGCAGGCGGAGGCAGGGACCTCTGAAGTTGCTGGTGCTGAGGACTGCTGGAGGCAAGAAATCTGCTGAGTCTGAGTCAGATGATAAGCCTCCGGACTTGGTCCTCAATCGGTTGTTGGAGCTGCAAAGACAATCACGGGAACTTCAGGAAGGGATGTCTGGTGCACTTCACAGATTGCAAGGGACAAAGGAGGAGTCCATCCGCCTTCAGTCTGAGGAGGTAGCGCCAGCATGCTGATGTACTGAGGTCAACACTGGCAGGATGGCAGCCGCCATGGAGACCTTGGCACAAAACATCAGTCCTACACTGACACAATAGTTGGCCTCCAACAGTGTCAGCGCAACAGCGGTGCGGGGCAGGTCAATCACACTCCAGCTTCTCCTTCTCTTCAAGGAGTCAACTAGGGGCCGTTGAGCACCCAGAGTGAGGAGGACGAGCAGCTCGACACGCCAGGGCCACCTACCCAGGTGACTCCAGGAATGTCCAGCTGATCCAAATCCCGTCTTCCTGTAACCCCATCATTTCCAGCTCCACAGGCTGAGGAGGGAGTAGCTGGCCCACAGCAGTATACCCAAAGCCCACTAAGGTCATCACAGAGGGGGCATGGCAATCAGCAGGCTGTCTCCACCTCCACTGTGGATATCGGGGGAGCACCAAGACGTAGCGGCAGGGTTAGGAAGGTTAAGAAGATGTAGTTGCACTGCATGGGCACAGGTGTTAATCACTTGTACATAATGTTCACTATGGTAAATAAACTCCCAAGAATGTCTCCTTGTTATGATGAGCAGTATCCGTGTCATTCAGATGTGAAGCCTTGGTTCCTGCACAAGAAAAAGGCAGGTGTCTCAGTCCAGGCTTCTTCCCTGTGCTGGGTGTAACCTTCAGAGCAAAGTGATGCTCTGGCTTCACACTCACTGGATGTATCAGTGATGCCTGCACCTCAGTGGTGCTTGTCATTGCTGCCAGAATGTCGTGGGCAGGCATCACAGAGTTCCATCATTCTCTCTGTGTGCTCCTCAGGTGCACTTAAAGTTTCACGGCCATGTTATGATCCTGATCACAGAGAGCAAGCGAGCTGCCATCAGCCACACAGGAGTCAGATGTTTACAGAGGCAATGTGAAGATCTATAGGGTGTCCTCACTGCATGTCATCATCATCCTCCTGGAATCTTGAGACTGTTAGGGCCTCCACTGCATCTCCATGACATGAGCCTGAGCACTGAGGGTACGAGCGCTGCCATCAGCCATACAGGAGTCAAACGTTCACAGATACAAAGTGAGGATGTCCGGACTGTCCTCACTGCATCTCATCGTCATCCTCCATCAATCTTGCAGTTATTAGGGCCTCACGAGCGCATCTGCATCACTTGGCCACTGCGATGACCTTATTGCCAGCATTCTCTCCTTCAAGGACCTCATCACCATCTTCCCCTTCAACATCCTCCTCATCGGAGGAGACATGCATCTCCTCCTTAGCCAGGTCTTCCTCTCATTGCAGCGCGAGATTGTGTGGCATGCAGCAAGTTACGATGATGCGTAATACCCTCTGGGGGCTGTATTGCTGTGCTTGTAGCCCTTGTTCCCAAGGAGCCAAGCCTGCAGCCTCTGTGGATACTGGAAGATGTCAGGGATCTGAGATCTGCTGACAATGTAGGACTTGTGGACGCTCCCTGAGAATCGTGCGCAGACCTGTAGGATGCATTTGTGTTGGTCGCAGACCAGCTGAACATTCAGTAAGTGGAAGCCCTTTCGGTTGACGTAGGTGACTGCTTGTTGCCATGGAGTTCTACATGGAACATGAGTGCAGTCGATGGAATCCTGCACCTGTGGAAAACCAGAGATCGCTGCAATCCCAGCGCTCTTATTTCCTGAAACAAAAACAGAAACCATTGGAAAAACTCAGCAGGTCTAGCAGCATCTGTGGAGAGAGAAACAGAGTTAATGTTTCGAGTCCATATGACCCTTCATTAGAGCTAAAGAGAAGTAGAAATGTGATGAAATTTATGCTGTTTATGGGGGGTGGAGCAGGTGAAGCTGGATAGACGGCCAGTGATAGGTCAGGGCAAAGGAGAGAATGACAAAGATGTCATGAACTAAAGAACAAAGGGAGTGTTAATGGTCGTGGTAAGAGCTAAAAAAAAAAACTGATTGTGGCGTAAAGGTAAGAAAGCAGAATGTGATAATAGCAGAACAAGAGTATCACTGTGTGAAAGAACAACATGGAACAAGTAACAGATGGCCCTTTTGAAGGAAACTTGTTTCCTGGCTTGCCTGATCCTGGTCAAAATGCACAAAGCTCTGTACCTTCGTGAAGATGGCATCTGTGACCTCCTGGATGTTCTTGTGGGTGGAGGCTTGCGAGATCCTGCACAGGTCACCTGTGAAGCCCTGGAAGGATCCACGGTCACTTTCACGGCCACTGACAGTGGATGCCCTCCATGCCTCTGTAGCACCAAATCCTGCAGATGGTGGCACATGTGACTGATCAGTTCCCTAGACATGTGCAGTCTTCAGCGACACTGGTTCTCGGTCATCTGCAAGAATGACAGGTGCCATCTACAGTCCCTGGGCGTAGCAAGACACCCACGAGCAACCCCTCACTGTGGATCTTCAGCTGCTGTGCAGGAGGCCCTGCTGCACCTTCATCTTGAGGGTGGTGCTCCTCCATTTGCTGGGCCAGGCACTTCCTTCACACTCTTCTCCTTCTTCTCTATTCCTTGCAAGCCATGAGGCATACCGCTCGATCACCAGGCTCCACGTTCCTGATGTTCTCCTACGCAGGATCAAAGAGCGAGATGCATGGATTAGCATATGTGTCCTAAGGACCTTTCTTGGTTAAGTCCTCAGCTGCAGCTGCATCACAAAAGCCCTTCGCACATGCCGGAGAGTGCTGGTCACCACTTGGATGGCCAGTGTATAGTGCGCTCATTGGCTGCCCGAAACCCCACCCATCTCCGCTCCACTCCACTTGGCCGATTGGCAGCAGCTGCGGCCACTCAGCTGCATGTTGTGCTCTCAGCTCAGGCGCAGGCTTTATCCTAACTCACACTGCAAGGCTGCACTGTTAGCTTGGACCATGACGGATACTGGTCCAAACCTTAATTAAGACATTGCAAGGGGCTGTGAGCATCTCCAACAGTGACTGCTCCATGGCCACCTTTCACAACAGGATTCTGCAACTTGCCCAGTCACCCAATTGTTCTGCAGCCCCTTAAAACGTACATTAATTTGCAGTCTGCGCCCGAGAGGTGAACGGTTCTGGAGCATTTGGTGACACTTTCATGCTTTTGCGTTGCTTGAGTGGGCAGAAAAGTCTTAAAATTAAAGCTCAGCTATCCAGGGGTGAAACCAGGAATTACTTTTTCACACATAGGGTGGTGGAGCTGTGGAACTCTCTCCTCCGAAAGGCTGTTGACGCTGAGTCATTTGATAGTTTTAAGACTGAGATTGACAGGTTTTTTTTCATCAAGTAAGGATCTCAAAACATATGGATCAAAGGCAGGTAAAAGGAGTTTAGGTACAAATCAGGCATGATCTAATTGAACAGTGGAACAGGCTCAAGGGGCTGAATAGTCTCAGCTTACTCCTATGTTTTGATGAGGTAAATAGAGAAAAGCTATTTGCACTAGTTGGTGAATCGTCAACAAAAGGACATGAATTGAAGATCATCACCAAATTGATGGAGATGCATGAAAGAATTGTTTTATACAGAGGGTAACTATGATAAAGAAAGCCATATCAGAAATTGTATTGTGAATTCATAATAGCCTGCATTTTACATCAACAGTGAATGAACAGTAGTACCTGTTCATTAAACTTTCACTTGCCCACAGACTTTCTATGGGCATACACAGCAATTTGCAGAATCAGAGAGCTACAACAGTGGAACACCCTCTGCAGGGAATCTGGGACCAGTGTGAAAGGCAAGTAACAATGTGCCTCTTTAACCAATCAGATTTAAAAATCCTTACTGAGATACATAGGCCTGAATTTTACCCTTGGTGGGCGTGCGTGATCGGCGGGTCCAGGAGCGGCCAGGAAACAGACCACTGACCGCAATCAGGCCCCGGCCAGGATTTCACGTTGGCTGGCCAATTAACGGTCAGCCAGCGTGAAACGCGTGCTGAAAAACTCAGTTGCCAAGGTGAAGACGGGAAGAGGGCGGGCGATGACGTCACCGCGGACGCGGGTGAGCACTTCGAGAGAGCTCCCTGAAGGCAGACAGCTGCTTCAGTGAGCTGCAGACTCGCAAGTAATGAAATAAAGGTGTAAAAAGCTAAAAAAAAATGTCCATGCATCACAATCAAGCACCTGAAAGAATACCTCATAACAATGCTATCCCCAGGTATTTATTTTTATTTTATTTCCTAACGAAGGTTTCATCCCGCCCTTGGATGAGATTTGATGAAAAATGCAAAGGCCACCCGGCCGATTTGTCCATCCGCCAACCATGAGGTTGGACGGGCCACGAAAAAACGCAGACAACTGCGCCATTAATAGAGTCAAAACCACAAAGTATAATTTAAAATGTTTAATTAAATGGCAAATAATGTACAAAAAGTTAAATAAAGAGGGGGAATGAAAGATGGGATTAAGAGAAAACAAGATAAAAAATATAATGAAAGAGTAAAAACATATAATCTTTTAAAAACCTTCAATAATAATTAAAATCTAATGGAATGAACTCCTCACTTTTAAATGTAAATCTTCAATGGCAGAGGGAGTTGTTTGACTGTAATCATGACTTATCACACCAGTAAAATTCACTTCCACTTGAAAGGACAAGGTCCAACATCATCTGGTGAATTTAAAGGGTATCTAGTTGGTAAGTACAATTACATGTTGTTCCATGTATGTGAATGCTGAGATACCAGCAAAACGCAGGAGCAGTACAACTTATACAGCAACTCCCGCATTTAACTGCACAGTAACAGTGAGCGCTGATAGTCTCACTGTTAATTCAAATGCAAAATCTAGGCCAATCTAGCTTTAAAAAGAAGAGTGGATAAATATTAACTGGTTGTTCATCCTGTTGTATGTTGGATACTTCTAGTGAAGAATACACGCCAGGTTTGCCTGTGTAAAAAACAGAGCATTTCACAAGTAATTTGTTGCGTTCAGCATTTTGAAATGTGTTGCGACTGTAAGGCGCTACATAAGTGCAAATCCTTATTTCACCTTACTCCTAATATAGGTCCCAAAGTTTCTTCAAAGTCAACTCTTCAGAACAGAAGCGCATTTTCCATACTGACTACTTTGCAAATGTCATTGAACCATGTTGGAGGGAGGGGCTGACTGGTCTTTCCAGCTCCGTAAGATTCCTTTTCATTCCAAAGTTTTTAAACATTGTGAAGAACAATCTGTGAAAGGCTTGGCATAAATATAGATTTCTGTTTCAAAAGGCATTGTAAAGAGAAATACCTTGGCACTCCTATATGTTGCAATGTATTCCAATGAAGTCTCAATTCAGATGAAGACACACATCTCTTTCAAATGCTTACAAATCCAATGTGCACGCCAACCATTTCTATTTTATTTTCTGATTTCCGCAGTTTAATTTTCCTCTCATCTCACATCTCAAGTGCATCCCAACACAAATTCAAATCTGATTTTACATCCTATTTCAAAATCAGGCTATAGCATTGGCAAGAACTTGCAGTGAACTGTCAGCTTTTAGTGTCATTACCCCTCCGAAACTGACCACAAACTCAGGCTTTAGCACACGGGCAGATTAACACGGGAATCCTTAAGTTGAGGTCTGTCATTCAGTGCTGTGCTGTGGACACCAGAATCCCACCTAAACGCTAGTCCCAAGCCAGCAATAAGCAAAATTAACTGATCTGGCGAGAATTTTCCATTTTCTGTTCTAATATCACTGTTAGAAACCCCATCAAAAATTTAGGGCTGAATCTTCCAGTCAACGTGCAGGGGCAGGCCCGACACGCCGACGCGTAAAATGACGCACGATGACGTCGGGCGTGCACGCCCGCCTAACTGTCAACAGCCTATTAAGGCCATTAAAAAAGTAGTTTAACTTGTTAACAATGCTGCCCGTCCAACCTTAAGGTTGGCGGACTGGCGAAGAGCCCAAGCGGCCTTTGAGTTTTTCAGGAAACCTCATCCACGGGCGGGCTAAAGTTTACGGAAGGTTTTATAAAATAAATAAATTTTACTTACTTCACAAACATGTCCCAGCTGATTTGAAACTGTCACATGAGGGGACATGGTTAAATAAATTTTCACCTTATTTATTAAAAAGTTTTCACAACCATTCAATCTCCCCCAGGCAGCTCCATGCCTCCGGGAGATCGCTGCACGCGTACGCGCAAGAGCGCAGGTCCCGACTCTCTCTCCTCCCCCCCCACCCGCACAGTAGCACTGAGCACTACTGGACACGCTTTACACTGGGCGGGCCTTAATTGGCCTGCCCGATCGGCTCTGCACCTGCCCCCGCCCACTCCCGCCCAGCTCACCCACCATAGGAAAAATTCTCCCCTGTCTTGTTCAATCAGGTGTAATTGGGTTTTTTAAAGCGATCTGAATAATAAATGCTGCTGAACAACTAATCTAGCCCTAAAAACATAACTTTCTCTTTGTTAAGGAATGTCGTTAAATGTCTCCATTATGATTAATTCTAAATTTTTTAGCTAGATTTTTTTAGATAATTATATTTCTTTTTAAAGTGTGTTTATGATATTTCAACTTCTACCTTCACCTCATGTGTATGGCCGAATCTTTATTTCATTTTCTATAAATTTTTTAAAATTTGATTTGATTTTAGTGATTTTCATTTCCTGGTTGGATGTCTGTGAGAATTCTCTAATATGATTGGCTGCTTGGACAGCTTGATGACATCACTGCAGCTCAACACTCGGGATCCCCATTAAACTACAATTCAATCAAATGCACATTGAGAGAGGTAAAGTTCTCATCACAGAAATCACCAGATCTTTCAGCACAGCTTTCTTTGAGATCAGAGGCGAGTGCTGTTGCTTTGCCACTTGCTGCAACTTTCAGGTGATTATATTTGCTTGAGTGGATGAAAAGTTTATAAACGAATTGTTCAATAAGGTTTCAAGAGACTAAATAATGAAAGATTATTTCCATCAGCTAATGAAATTAAGGGGCATAAATGTATAATTTAAAGTGAAAAATTAGAAGGATTGTTTTTGACATGTAAATATTACTTTGATACAGAGTACATTACCGCAAATGGCTATAAAAGCCCTCAGCCAACCTTACCCTTCTTTCATTGCATATCTTCCATGCCTATACCTTGGCATACACAACTTACAATAGACTTACAATAGACCATACATACATTTGCCAAGGGCTGTGCACATCACAACCTAGCTTTCATTTTCACTCCACAGCAGGAACAGCTGTAGCATCCTCTGCTCCATAACAATACCAGCTACCCCCAGCTCCATAACGTGTCCCCCACACTGCCACAGGCAGCCAACACCCACTGCTTTGTTAGGAACACTCTGGGGGTCGGGCAATGGAGGGAGAGAGAGATTGGGGAATGGTGAACCAAGAATGAGGATGGGAAGCTGGGGAATGGGAGTCAGAGGATGGGGGGAGAAACTAAGGAATGGGGGGTCAGATGATGGCGGTGAGGGAGATTATGGAATCAGGACATCACTGCAGGAGTTCCTCAGGGTAATGTCCTAGGTCCTCATCCTCAGCTGCTTCATCAATGACTTTCCCTCCGCCATAAGGTCAGATGCGAGGACGTTTGCTGATGATTGCACAATGCTCAGCACCATGCGCAACTCCTCAGACACTAAAGAAGTCCATACCCAAATGCAGCAAGACCTGGACAACATTCGGGTTTGGGCAGATAAGTGGCAAATAACATTCATGCCACACAAATGCCAGGCAATTACCATCTCCAACAAGAGAGAATCCAACCATCTCCCCTTGATGTTCAATGGCATTACCATCGCTGAATGCCCCACTGTCAACATCCTAAGGGTTACCACTGACCAGAAACTGAACTGAACCAGCCATATAAATACTATATCTACAAGAGCAAATTAGAGGCTGGGAATTCTGCGGCACGTAACTCACCTCTTGTCTCTCCAAAGTCTGTCCACCATCTATAAGGCACAAGACAAGAGTGAAATGGAATACTCTCCACTTGCCTGGATGAGTGCAGTTCCAACAATAATCAAGAAGCTCAACACCATCCAGGGCAAAGCAACCCACTTGATTGGCACCCCATCCACCACCTTAAATGTTCATGCCCTCCATTACTGACGCACAGTAGCAACAGTGTGCACCATCTACAAGATGCACTGCAGCAACTCACCAAGGCTCCTTTGACAGCAGCTTCCAAACCCATGAACTCTACCACCTAGAAGCACAAGGCCAGCAGATGCATGGGAACACCACCACCTGGAAGTTCCCCTCCAAGCCACACACCATCCTAACGTGGAACTATGTTGCCATTCTTAACTGTCGCTGTCTCAAAATCCTGGAATCCCCTTCCTAACAGCACTGTGGATGTACCTGCACCACATTGACTGCAGCAGTTCAAGAAGGCAGCTCACCACCACCTTCTCAAGGGCAATTTGGGAAGGGTAATAAATGCTGGCGTAGCCAGCAATGCACACATCCCATGAAAGAATAAGAAAATGTATACACTCACATTGCTGCAAAAGTGTAATCTGACCTCGATCAAAAGCCAAATATTTTTGGGAACACCTACCTTTGTCAGAATTTTCTTTCAGCCTGCTGTTTACGTCACAATTGAATCACTTTCTCTCCATTTGCATCCTAGAATGCTGGGTAAAAGGAGAGTCTGTGTGCACAAAGTTCCTAATGGTCCCAGGATGATAAGTATTTAAAAAGCCAACAGAGTAAATGAATGTAGTAAAGAAACAGGCCTATTTAAAGTGGAACATTTTTAAAAATATATTGTGAGACATAACTGGCCCACATACCCTGTGACAAAGATGCGATAGCAAGTTTCCACCCCCTTTCTGAGGCAGGTAACCTACTTGTCCTGCATGAGCAACCATTCAAGATTTGCAAGTGGGCCAGAGTCATGGTGATATCCATGGGTCAGGCATTTGTTCTAGCACATTTCTGTCACATGGTTGTTATACTTTAAATTATATGTTAGTTTGATCACTCAAGGAGTTAGAGGGAAAGATGTCTTCTCCAAACATATTGGCCCAAACCTTCTGATCTCTGGATTGTCAAAGATATTCATTGGGACCCCGTGGAAGTCCTGACATGTGGACCTTTGTTGGAATTGCCAGGGAAGTTTAAACCTTCGATGGGCAATACTCCTGCTCCTCAGGGCCCTCCACGAATGTCTTCAACTCTGAGCTAGAATGGGAGACTTGGGACCAATCTAAACCACTTACCTGAATAGTTACCCAGGAAATGTTAGACAGATTAAACCTGCTCTAATACCTGGGTGACTCCAAAACCAAACACCCCCACCAACCCCCAAACCCGACCACCCGACTAAAGAGCAGTTTTCAAAGTTCAAGGGCTGGTCAGAGGTCTTCTAGCTAAAAGGAGCAGGCAACTGCAATTGAAGGAAGTAAGGAAGAGGGTGCTTCAAAATGGAGGTGCCCTCTCTCCAACTGTTTTAGCTTAAATTTTAAAAATGGCTTTTTCAGCCAGGCCACTACTGTTGGAGGAGTTGGGGGAAAACCCCTCTACAGGGCAGCCTGCAGCTGCTGCCAGACAGGCATGAAAGGCCTCTAGGCCTGCCTGGAGTGCTAGCCCCCTGGTCTGCCTCCAGGAGGCCACCTCCAAGCAGGTAAACTATACCCATCACCTGCAGGACCTCAAGGCCAACTGGGAAATCCCAGTCCACCTCCTTAAACTATGATCTTAATCAGCTACCTACCACTTGCAGGTAGGTAGCCCTGCCGCCATCCCAACCCTTCTCCACAAAAATGGCCAGGGACAGGATGGAGCTAGGGAACTGGCACACAAGCTGGAGGTGTCCAAGCACTTCCGATCCCAGCCCCAGCGGGCTCTAAAAATCAAGCCCCATGCTTCACTCCCATGGCTAGAATAGAAATTTTCTGAAGCCTCCCTGGAGGCTTTAATTAAGAAAGTTGGTGGAAGGAAGGAGAAACTCTTCCCATTATTCACATGGGTGTCTCCAAAGCAAGGATGAAGCAGGTCATGGGCAGAGCTAGCTGAAGGGGTCAATGTATCCAGCATCACTCACAGGACCTGCCTTAAGTGTAGCAAAGGTTCCGTGACCTCATAAGAGCAAGTACACATTTTAATTTCTTAACCACTCAACATGGTTTTGACCCACACCCCATCTCACCACTCTCAACAATTCTCTCCCTTCAATGACAGGAGGCACACCACAGGCAGAATCTTGTATTGGCAACAGGAGCTTTGGCCACTGGCTGGAGAGCCACCCCCCCCTGGAGTATGTGCCAATCAGGCAGTTGGCAGGTCAGCGGGGGGCCTTTCCCGAGATCAGGACACCAAGGGCAGAAGTGTGGCATCTGATTTTTTTCCCTTTCATGTGATGTGGGCATCGCTGGCTTGGCCAGCATTTATTGCCCATCCCTAATTTCCCTTGAGAAGGTGACAGTGAGCTGCCTTCTTGAACCGCTGCAGCCCATGTGGTGTAGGTAGACCCACAGTGCTCTTTGGGAGTTCCAGGATTTTGACCCAGCGACAGTGAAGGAACAGTGATCTATTTCCAAGTCAGGATGGTGTGTGGCTTGGAGGGGAACTTGCAGGTGGTGGTGTTCCCATGCATCTACTGCCCTTATCCTTCTAGGTGGTTGAGGTTGCAAGTTTGGAAGGTGGTGTCAAAGGAGTTGCTGGCCAATCGGAGGTTGGCAGCAGTTTTGAACAGCAGCGCCACCAGAGAGGCAGCAGCTGCTGCAAGCACGTCAACCACCTGAGACCCAGGACCCAGGCCAGAGGTGAGTGATGGCGGGAAGGTGTTCATGGGGTGGGGTCACAGCAGAAAGGGACCACAAAGGAGTCGGCAGCAAGGAGAGATCTCAGCGAGACCCCCTTCCCGATGCTGGGTCGCTCAGTGCCAGATGAAGCACTGGATGCCATTGAATGAGGGACCCCCCCCCACCTTGGAATTCCCAAGCAAACATGCCAGGATTTACTTGTCGTGGTCCCTGCATAATGAGCCCTCCGCCCACTGCTGGGTTAATACCAATGATGGTGGAATGACATCTTTAACTGGACGTTAGTTGCCCACTTAAGCCCCATTGAGTGTGGGGCAGGATGGCCATCCACGGGCCTTCCCGTCCCGGACTTAATCGTAGTTCCAGGGTCAGGGATATCACTGAGGAGCTTCAGAGCACTCAGAGAGGGGAGGGTAAACAGCCAGCAGTTGTAGTGCACATCAGTACCAATGACATAGGTAGAAAGAGGGATGTGGTCCTGCAGGCAGAGTTTAGGGAACTGGGAGGGAAACGAGCAAGCAGCACTTCAAAGGAGGTGGAGGCAGTAAGGTGGCTGGGTCCCCACTCGCAACCCTCTGGCCTGATTAAATGGCTTGCTGCCGCCAAACTCACCATGGGGTAGGGCACAAGATTCCAGCCCGCATCTCTTTTTCCCTCCACAGATTCCAGCAACCTCGAACCTCAAACCCTTCAAAGTCCTGTTATGAGGCCTGGTAGATATCAGAATCTCCCTCCTCAGATACCCTCTTCTGAGAACTCCCTCCCCAAAGCCCATTAGGTCCAAGGATCCTTCTTTCCAGTTTCAGGTCCGTCCTAATGTTCCAAGAACCTGTCTCACTAGTGTTCCTGGAATCCTGTGACCTCCACTTCAAACCCTATCCCAGTGCTCTGAGTCCCAAGTCAATGTCCCTAGTACTACAATTGTGCAATATCTTGTAATATCTCATCACTACAATATGGGACACCTACTAGTTTTTCATTAAATATACTACCTGTCAATTTTGTTTGGAAGACCTTGAAAACAATGTGTCCAGTGTGTACGTGGGTCTCTGCTCTTTATCTCACCTGGTAGCAATACAGGAGTTCATTTATTGTCGGCCAGGCAGCTTATGTCAGGATACTTTGTCCAGTGCATAGGGTATGGGGCCACTTATAGAGCAGACTTTAAAATAAGCGAAAGTATTAGGAGTTAGCTAAAATTAGACTATTTTGCAATACACATCTGATTGCTGTTCCTTAGTTCTACATGAATGCTTTTTTGGAATACAAATATCTATAATGGAAACAATTATTTTCTACCAAACAAAAGATATGGTAGAAATATACATCCTCATTGTTTGAGTGTGTCATCCAATCCCATTTACAAAGCAAAATACTTCTGGACACACCTATTATGTCAGAGTTTTCCTTCAGTTTGGTTATGTTTCGATTGTCTTTCATTGAATCGAATTAAAATCAGGCATGTACCACTCCACAACCCTCCACCCCACCACTGCCACCAATTTGTGCCCTTGTAATGCTGTGCAAAAGAGATGACTATGTGCCCCTAATGTGCACTGCTGCTAAGAGTCTCTGGGTGGAGGTTATTCAATAAGCCAAGAGAACCGAATGTAGTCAATAGTTTATACAACATCTAGTGTCAATGCAAGATGTATGAATTACTTGAGTTTTCACACCAGTGGTTTAATCTGAAGAAACCATTGGTCCCAATGTTATAAAACAGAGTTGATCAGTAAAAATTAAACCCAATGGTTTCAATTATTTTGTGCCTTATATTTTTACCAGCAGGAATTCAGTGCGTGGCCCAGTTGATAACATGCATTGTAATGGCCCTGAAGTGTGATTCACATTGTAAGCAGGGCAGACTCTGAGTCACAAGAGTCAGACTATATCCCAGAGTCACTTCATATCCAAGTGGGTTCAGACTATAACCCGTGGAGCTTTCTAGTTGCAGTCACAGCCTTTGGGATATTGGCAACAAGGTGGATTGACTTCTTTCCTTCCTTGAGTGTCTATTTCATTCATTCCTTAGGGGGTAGGGTTATGCTGCTTCAGATCAGTCTCTGCAGAATCTAGAATCCCGATAAAAAATACAAAGGAATGAGCCATGAAAGCCTGCTGTCCTTCAGCAATGGAACTGTAATGCTCTTTGTTTTTAAGAGATTAGGGCTATGGTTCAGCTCTTCAGGATGCAATGTTGGATCAGATTCCGAAATGTTGAACTTGGCAAGAAAAAGAAAATAAGAGGGAGAAATTTCACCAATGAAATCCTTTATCTCAAGTTCAAACTCAGTATCAATGCTGAGGAAGTTTAAAGTTTGCTCTAACAAAGTTTGAACTTCAAAGTGAAATTTGAGCTTATTTACTCAATTTGTGAAAATCGCAGTTTAGCAGTTGACATTTGGTATGAGCTAAAATGCACCTTTGGAGAACCTTTAAGGAGGAAACACCACATCATTTTGACTATAAGTAGTGGAGTGTACTTACATGATTTTATATTTGCACAGAGGCAAAAGGAATACAGCTATTCACAGCAATGCCACACTAGACTCACACAATAGGGCAGATTGCCCTCGAATGTCATACAACGTCTTAAATGTTATAACCGACTTTTCTGACTGAACCATTCACAATCTATTCAAAAGAAGATCTAGAGGAACACAGTAAATATTATAAAATCATAGAATCATAGAAAGTTTACGGCACAGAAAGCGGCCACTTGGCCCATCGTGCCTACGCCAGCTGAAAACGAGCCACCTAGCCTACTCCCACTTTCCAGCATTTGGTCTGCAGCCCTGCAGGGTACTGCACTTAAGGTGCATTTTCAGTCACCTTTTAAATGAGTTGAGTGTTTCCGCCTCTGCCACCCTTTCACACAGTGAGTTCCAGACCCCTACCACCCTCTGTGTGAAAAAATATTTCCTCATCTTCCCTCTAATCTTTCTAGCAATCACTTTAAATCTATTCCCCCTAGTCACTGGCCCCTCTGCTAAGGAAAATATCCCCTCCTATCTAATCTATCCAGACCCCTCACAATTTTGTACATCTCAATCAAGTCTCCCCTCAGCCTCCTCTGTTCCAAGGAAAACAATCCCGGCCTATCCAAGCTTTCCTCATAGCTGCAATTTTCCAGTCCTGGCATCACCCTCATAAATGTACCCTCACTAGTGTAATTACATCCTTTCTGTAATGAGGTGACCAGAACTGCACACAGTACTCAAGTTGTGGCCTAACTAATGATTTATACAGTTCCAGCATAACCTCCCTGCTTGTATGTTCTATACTTCAGCTAATAAAGGAAAGGATAGTTCTCACCCATCTCACCATATACCTTAAAGCATAACTGGGCTGACTGTCCTCAGTCTTTTCAGCGCATTCCAATGAATAATCAGGTCAAGTAACGTTCTGAGGCAGGGAGATCAGGAAGAAGCCATTTCCTGGGATTTTATGTGACAAAATTTGCTTCTGATGTATTCTGTCTTTTTAGTTCTTCCAACAATCTACCAACCAGTCCTGACTTCACTCATTTACATATATTATAATGAGGGCCAGTGGCTGCTTTTTGCATTCACAGTGCACTCAGAATAATTTGTGAGGCACAGTTGCTGATGAGACAGATAGAAATGAAAAGTTTTTGAGGCAGAAGAGTTTGTAGCTTCATTAGCAATTTGCGCCTTTATTAGGTCATCTGTCTATATAGACCTGTCACTGTTTCTTACAGAGGCAGATCACTGGCAAATTCTCACTTCTCACCCACCCACAACTCCTACCCGTACTGAGAGGTCTCATGTTGCCTCTCATATCTGGATTCCAGTCATCACCATCCCACTGCATTCTGGCTCCAAATCCCCAATGATCAGTGGGATCTCCTGGAGGATTGAAATTGTAGCACCCTCTTTGGTGCCATGCCATGTTTGGCTGCATTTGCTAGCACCTCCTACAGCAGATATTCTTGTTAAGTATCAGGAAATGTTTTATGTTTTTGGTTATCAAGTTTGCTTTGTCCAGCAAACGCTAGCTGCCCCCCTGATATTAGCACATTAGTTGGTGCTTGAAACAATATAGGCAGAGAGACCAATTAACTGAACAAAAATTGGTAGTTTATTGGAACTAAGAACAGAGCACTAACACCATGTGTGCTTCTTCAATCACCCCCAGCTCAAGACTTACAGTTACCCAAGAAGCCCAGGCTATGTAGCGATTGGTCAATACAGTCACATGGTCAACAACCACATTCTTTTAAAGATACATAGCACTCCACTTTACCACACCCCTCCTCCTTTACTTGAAAGTGCAATTGACAAGCATCACAACATCCCAATTATTTACATGAATAACTATTTACAAGTCAAGTCTCTGAGGAGGCTTCCTCGGACGTGTTGAGCATCATAGCTCAATGGTCTCTGCGGTTTTTCCAAGACCCCCTTCTCAGGGGTCAACTGCCCACCAGGCTCGTTGGTGGAAGCAGGTAAGTTTGTGTCTTCAACCCTCTCGGGTCTAACAGGCCCCACCGGTACTTCCAAGCCATGTGACATTTCTTCCACGGGCAGTGTAGACTCAAACGCAAATGATGATGGCATTCCTTCTTGTGGGACTGTCTCTCTTCTCCAAAGATGACCCACATGTCATCTAATTATTCAGCCATTTACTGACGCATTATAGGAGAGAGGCCCTGTCATGACACTCACTTCGCTTAATAGCCAATTGGGCCCCTCTCCAAAGTTCTTCGCAAAAACTGTGTCTCCCACTGTGAAATTTTTTTCATGATTATGGCCATCATGTCTAGCCTGCTGGGCCTCTTGGCTTCTCCCCACCCTCCCCCCTCAATTCGTCCTGATAAGAGTTAGACGGGTGCGGAGAAGTCTCTTCATTAGCAATTCAGCGGGGGCAACACCAGTGGTCATGTGTGGCATCGTCTGGTATGCGAACAGGAACCGTGACAATCTGGTGCTGATGGAATCCCCGTTCAGCTTTTTCATCCTGGATTTAAAAGTTTGGACTGCCCGCTCAGTCAAACCATTAGAGGCGGGGTGGTAAGGCGAGGTTTTGATTTGAGTTATTCAGTTGAGAGTTGTAAACCTGTGGAACTCCCCGCTGGGAAATGCAGTCCTGTTGTCTGACACAAGCACCTCTGGTAAACCGTGCACCGCAAAACGCAAACTGTCTATGGTGGCAGCAGATCTGGGTGACTGGACTTCATAGACATCCATCCACTCGGAGTGGGCATCTATTAGTAAAAGGAACATCGTGCCCAAGAAGGGCTCCATGTAGTCAACATGGAGACGCGCCCATGGTCATCCTGGCCATTCCCAGGGATGCAATGGAGCTAAGGTGGGGGTTGCTTTTGTGCCTGCTCGCATTGAAGACAACTTTTGACGATGGTTTCGATGTACACATTCATATCTGGCCACGACAAGTAGCTGCGCATGAGCATCTTCATCCTACTAATGTCAGGGTGAACGCTGTGTAATTTGGCCAGTAATGGCCTTCGCCCTCTCGGGGGCACAATAACCCTTGCTCCCCAGAGCAATGTGCCATCCTGGCAGGTAAGCTCATACCTGTGATTGAAATAGGATTTCGTGTCATCAGACTTTGGCTCGTCTGACCATCCATTCAAGACCTGCTCCTAGACGTGAGATAAAATTAGATCTCAGCTTGTCCACTCACGGATTTGTTTGGCCAGGATAGGGGAGGAATCCAAAAAAATTTAGCACCAAGACAAGTTCCTGGGGAATTTGAACCTTTACGTTGTTATCTCTCAGGAGGAGGCGGCTCAGCGCATCAGCATGTGCAATCTGGCTTCCCGATCGGTGAATAAAAGTGTGTTCATAAACAGCCAACATCAGTGCCCACCTCTGGATGTGAACAGATGCGATGGGGGTATCACCTTATCCTCTCCAAATAATCCCAGCAGGGGCTTGTGGTCAGATATAATACGAAAATGGCGACCGTGGAGGTATTGATGGAATTTCCAAACACCAAATACAACAGCCAAGCCCTCCTTCTCAATTTGAGAATATCGTCGCTCTGCAGCACTGAGCATGCGAGATGTATAACCAATGGGTTGTTCAGAGACATCTGCCATCTGATGTGAAAGTACAGTCCCTACTCCACAAGGGGATGCATCACAAGTTAAAATCGATTCTTTCTTTGGGTCCAAGTGGACCAGTAGAGCCAATGATCTTAACAATTGCTTCACCTTCAGAAACGTATCCTGGTGCGGAGCTTGTCAAATCCATTTATTGTTTCTCTTAAGCAATGCATATAACGGAGCCAGGACGGTTGATAGATTTGGGAGAAATTGCCCATAGTAGTTTATCATGCCTAAGAAGGTCTTTAGTTCTGTAGTGTTTCTCGGTGCAGGTCCCTCGCAAATAGCCTTGACCTTTTCTTCTACAGGATGCAGGCCCTGCGCGTCGACCTTATGGCCCAAGTAAACTACCTCTTTGGCTTGGAAAAGACATTTTTCTCACTTCAAGCGTGCCCCCGCTTGTGAGAAGCATTTGAGTACCTCCTCCAAATTAGCTAAGTGTTCTTTGTCAGTTTGTCCAGTGACTAAGACATCATCCAGATAAACAACGACTTGGGGCAGTCCCTGAAGCAGATTTTCCATGGTACGCTGGAAAATAGCACATGCCGATGAGACCCCAAAGGGTAGTCAAGTATATTGATATTATCCTCAACGTGTATTGATGTTCACAAATTCCCTAGAGCCTTCTTCCAACTCTACCTGTTGTTAGGCAGGCCTCATGTCGAATTTTGAATATGTGATGCTTCCTGCCAATTTCGAATATCATTCGTCAATCTTCGGTATCGGGTGTCTATCAAGTTTGGCCACTCTGTTTGCAATTAACTTATAGTCACCGCATAAGTGAACACTTTGGTCTGGCTTCAGTACAGGTACTATTGGTGCCGCCCACTCGGAAAATTCCGCCAGTTGTAAGATACCCAACTTTTGCAACCTGTTTAATCTCGGTCTCGACCTTGTCCCGTAGAGCATAAGGGACTGGCCTGATTCTGATAAATCTGGGGTTGCGTTAGGGTCTACAAGGATTTTGGCTTATAGCCCACGAATCCTTCATAGCTCATCACTGAAAATGGAAGCGTACTTCCATTCCTCTAAGTTTCTCGTTCTGATTTGAAAAATCTTGGCCCATTGCAATTTAATCTTTTTGAGCTGGTTGCGACCAGTTAAACTGGGGTCTGCCCCAGCTAGTACTATAAGGGGTAAATTTGCAGACTGATCCCCATACTGCACAAGGACTTGATATATCCCTTTCACTCTTATTTCTTCGCCCGCATATGTTTTTAATTTAGTGTCCGATTGTTCCAACTTAAAGGAAGGGCTCCTTTATTCAAGTGCCTGACATATGTTCTCCTATGACAGACGTTGATGCCCCAGTATCGATCTCCATCTTGATGGGTTGGTCAATGACTCTAATGACTACCTGGATTGGCTCAGTTCTCCCCACTTTCAGATTGCATAATGAATAGCTGTCAGATTCTGCTTCCTCTGGTTCTTCAACGAGACAGATTTCATGATTTCAACCTTTGTGTTCAAAATGCTGTCTCAGTCTATCTTGACAGTGCTGCATTATGTGACTATTGCAGTGGCAGAAAAAGTATTTGATATTTCCAAACTATCAATCGCCTGCAGGCTGCTTGGATGCATTTCTCTCATTAATGTAATGGGTTTTCACTGTAGTACTGTTGTTCTTCAATGGTCTGTACATAGTGGGTGTTCCTTGCCTTTCTGCAGAGTCCGATGTTTTTGGGCCTTTTGTTACCAGCCCTTCCCACCCGACATGATGGACGACGCCATTTTGTGTATCTTTATTGCCTCCGAGTCTCTAACAGCACTCTCCATGGCTGTTGCCAATTGTAATGCCTTACTGAAGTCTAGATTAGTTTCAGATAGCAATCGCTTTTGAATAAAATCGGCCCCGATTCCGCATATCAATCGGTCTCAACATGTCATTAATTGAAGTTCCGAACCCACAATATTCCATTAATTCCTTTAAGGCAGCTACATAGACAGCGATTGTTTCTCCTGGAAGCCTATTCCTCGAAGAATTTAAAACGCTGCATAGTGACTGAGGTCTTTGGCTTCAGGTGGTTTTTTACAATGTTTACTAATTTATCGAAAGTCTTTGTATCGGAGGTGCTAGGTGACATGAGGCTGTGGATCAGCCCATAGGTTTGTTCCTGCATGCTCCTGCTATGTCATTAGCGGTAAAGAAGAACACTAGGCGTTTAGCGTAATGAGACCAGTCGTCGGAAATGGGATTGAGTGGTTCAAGATGTCCAAACCGTGGCATACTCGATATCTAAGGAGGCTGCGCTTTCAAATAGCTTTCAAGGTAGTGGCGAAGTAACATGGCTGGCTTACCACGGCTTTCTTGATTGCTGTCAATTGATCCCATTTATCCTTGTCACTAGTTTTATGTTTTTGGTTATCAGGTTCACATTGTCTGGCAATTGCTAGCTGCGCCCTTGATGGTAACGCATTGTTTGGTGCTTGAAACAATATAGGCAGAGAGACCGATTAACTGATCAAACACTGGTGGTTTATTGGAACTAAGAATAGAGCACTCGCCATGGTTCCTCCGGCATAGGTGTCGCCTTTCATCAAGATGACTAGTTATTCAACATTGCTGGTTGGTATCATCTACGGGAATAAGCAATATGATTATTGAAAGTCCATTGCTGGAGAGGAGAGGAGAATTGAGGATGAAGAAAAAAAAACGAAAGGAGCTTGAGTGCATTGCGAAACAATTGGCGGAAGCTAATGAAGACACTATTTTGAAATGATTACCATTAAAAATAAACGAAGAGTCAGCATGCTGCCCTCGGTTTGCGAGCATGGACTTGTCAGATGTATCTATTCCGCACACATTTTTGGTGTGCTTTTCCAATGAGCGAGAAAACATTTTATTTGAACAATAAAAAAAAAACACCATGTGTACTTCTTCAATCTCTTGGCTTCTTCTCCAGCTCTAGGCTTACAGTTACCCAAGAAGCCCACATTGTGTAACAGTTGGTCAATACAGTCACAAGGTAAACTAACTACATTCTCTTAAAGGTACATAGCACTCCACTTTACCACAAAAAGAGACATAAAATAAATTTAGCTGAGAGTCATGTGCGGGCCAGCACTGCTCCTTCCTTGTTCGCCATCCCTCCTTGCCCGTGACCACCACCCGATGATCACCACTTGCATCACCACCAAGACTGCTGGTGCGCAGTTCAGCCAAAATTGCCCTTTTAAAGGCTTCAGTTTATGACCATCTACTCAGAAGATAACGTCCACTTTACATAGGATTTATGCCAATCCCTACTCCAATTGAGACACGTACGAACATACAAACATACAAATTAGGAGCAAGAGCAGGTCATTCAGCCCCTCAAGCCTGCTCCGCCTTTCAATAAGATCAGGGCTGATCTGACTGTAGCCTCAACTCCACTTTCCTGTCTACCCCCAATACCCTATGACTCCCTTGTCAATCAAAAACTTATCTAAATCAGCCTTAAAAATATTCATGACCCTGTCTTCATAGCTCTCTGGGGAAGACACTGCCACAGACTTACGGCCCTCTGAAAGAAAAAAATTCTCCTCGGGTGGAATTTTCCCAGAATTGCACTAAGTGCAGCAGCGGGCGGGTAAAATGGAGTCATACCCACCGACGAAAATGGCGGGTTTTCCCGCCGTATCATCCTGAACACGCCTCATTATTTATTCATTCCCGCGAAACATGCCGTTTCCATTGCGAGTGGGCTCTCATTCACCCGCCCGCCATCACGCTGCTGTTGCATCATGCCGGCCCCCATCTTTAATAGGCAGCCGCCAGCAAAGCATTCATCGCCACCAGCTTACCACCGCTGCCTGGGAGACATGGCCAGCAAAGGAAAAAGACTGCAGCCCCCGCTTCAACGACGGGTCCCTTGAGCGACTGCTGGATGCCGTGGAGGCCTGCCAGGAGGTGCTCTGGCCGCAGGATGGGCAGCAAAGTAACCAACCCGGCTTGGGAGGCAATGACAGCAGTGGTCAGCGCAAATATCCTGCTGAGGAGGACAGCCACTCAGTGCTGCAAAAGGACGAATGATGTCCCCCGTTCCACCAGGGTAAGTCACTCTTTTCATCACTCCCAACTCATACACTCACAAACCCATCATACATCCACAGGGCCCTCACCCACTGCCAGTGCAAGAGACATCACCATTCACTCTTTCACACAGCGTCATTGTCCTCACCCCGTCCATGGGAGCACTCACCACCCATACAGGCCAGGCATACTTATCATCTGGCCCGACA
The DNA here is from genome assembly GCF_964194155.1 of Cetorhinus maximus. NCBI lineage: Eukaryota > Metazoa > Chordata > Chondrichthyes > Lamniformes > Cetorhinidae > Cetorhinus > Cetorhinus maximus. The sequence continues at coordinate 42,487,235 of NC_135890.1, read as the reverse complement.
GACGTCCTGATACACTCTCCCCATCTCTATCCATGCAGGACAAACTGGCTCACAACAGGAGGGGAAGGTCACAGACAGGTGGAGGGATGCCGGTGATGAAAGTTCTGTCAGAATTTGAAAACAGAGCCATCCAGCTGCCGGCAATGACCGGACTGGTCCTGTGCTGACGGTGAGGTCAGTGATGCTCCACCAAGTGAGGGTCCAGCAGTGCAACATCCATCAAACAACCATGCCATGAGTGATGTGTCCTCTTTCACCAGCCACTGCCATGCAGCAATTATCTCTCCTTGCTTTCACAGGCACATCTGCCAAACATCCGATGGAGTCCATGATCCAGAGCCTCCAATCAAGCCCCAAAGAAACCTCTGAAGAGGATTCTGAATGCACCCTCCCTGAAATCCCGTCACAACATTCACCACACCCTCCATCAGTGCAGAGACACACACTTCAGTGGAACCTAGCTTTAGAGTGGCCTCGGGATCACAATCTTGTAAGCACATCGCACTTTCTGATCCACAGCAGGCAGAGGCAGGGACTTCCCAGGTCCCCAGCACTCAGAGAACTGCTGAAGGCCTCTGGACTCAGTCATGTCACAGTTGCTGGAGATACAAAGGCAAGCTAGGAATGGATCTGGAATGGATATCCACTGCATTTCTCAGATTGCAAGGCACGATGGAGGAGTCCGTCTGTCTTCAGGCTGAGGCAGTAGTGCCAGCATTGCAATGCACCAAGGTCAACGTTGGCAGGATGGAGTCCTTGGTCCAGGACTTCACTCCTGCACTGCTGCGCAGGCTTAACTCCATCGCTGATGCCATTGTTGGCCTCCAACAGTGTGTACATGAATGGGGTACTGGCGATCTCCCTCCAGCTACCCCTTCCACTCACGGAGTCAGCCAGGGGCCCTCGGGCACCCATAGGGAGAAGGATCAGCAGGTGCACACTCCGGGGCCATCCACCCAGGTGACTCTGGGAGTGACCGGCCCATCCGACTATCCCTCCTCCTGTGACCTCCGCAGATCTAGCTTCACAGGCTGAGGAAGGTGCCACTGTCACACGGCAGGACCCAAAAGCAGGCCAGGGCCCACCATGTCTCGCCCTCCAGAGGACACCCACCAAAGTCATCACAGACAGGGCGTCACAGTCAGCAAGCTGCCTCCACCTCTGCTGTGGATGTCCAGGGAGCACCAAGACGTAGCGGCAGGGTTAGGAAAGTTAGGTAAAAGTAGTTGCACAGTCTGGGCACTGGTGGTGCCCACTTGTACAAACTGTGCACTATTGTCAATAAACCCCCAAGAATGTCTCCCTGCCTGTGGCTCCTTGTTCTGATGAGCAGTGTTCTTGTCACTCGGATGTGAAACCTTTCTGCACAAGATAGAAGGCAGGTGCCTCAGTCCAGGGCCTCTTCCCTGTGCTTTGTGCAGCCTTCAGATCACAGTTATGGTCCAGCCTCACACCCCCTGGAAACATTACTGATGCCCGCACCTCGGCAGTGCTGGTCATTGCGCCAGAATGTAGTGGGCAGGCACCACAGAGTTCTGTCATTCTCTCTGTGCGCTCTCAGCATCTTTAAGGTGGGGCTGGCCCCCAACACACCAGCATCAGCGGCCAGTGATGCTGTGCACCAGCTCCTGAAGGGTTGAGGTGCTGAAGGCGGACACAGCATCAGGTGCGTCTAAAGTTTCATGGCTGTGTCTCTGAGATGGCCCTGATTACAGAGCGCAAGTGAGCTGCCCTTGGTCAGACAAGAGTCAGACATTCTCAGAGGCTATGTGAAGATCTATGGAGTGTCCTCACTGCATGTCATCATCATCCTCCTGCAATCGAGCGACTATTAGGGCCTCCACTGCATTTACATGGCAGGAGCATTCTCACAGAGGGTATTCACGCTGCCATCAGCCAGACTGGAGTCAAACGTTCACAACTGCGATGTGAGGAGCTATGGAGACACCTCACTGCATGTTGTCATCATCCTCCAAAGATTTGGCAGCTATGAGGGCCTCCCTAGTGCACCTGTCTTATCTAGCCAGTGCGAGAGCTTCATCCCCGTCATCATCACCACCGAAAACCCCCTCAGCCTCATCCCTGTCGGCATCCTCCTCATCGGACGAGATGTGTGGCTCCTCCATTTATCTCCTCAGCCAGCTCCTCTCCCCATTGCAGTGCCAGGTTGTAAAGGGTGCAGCAGGCAGCGATGATGCATGACACCCTCTGCGGACTGTATTGCAGGGCTCCACCAGACCGGTCCAGGCACCAGAACCACATCTTCAGCATCCCCATGGCCTGCTTCACCAAGTTGCGAGCTGCAGCATGAGCCTCATTATAGCTTCGCTCTCCTGCGGTATGAGACTGCTGCATGGGTGTCATCAGCCATAGCCTCTGCAGGTAGCCCTTGTCCCCAAGGAGCCATCCCTGCAGCTTCTATGGAACCTGGAAGACTGCAGGGACCTGTGAGTAGCTTGGGATGTAGTCACTGTGCACGCTCCCTGGAAACCGTGCGCACACCTGCAGGATTCATTCCTGGTGGTCACAATCCAGCTGCATGTTCAGTGAGTGGAAGCCCTTGTAGTTGATGTAGTCCATCAAGTGTAGCGAAGGAGACCTGAGTGCCACATGAGTACCATCAATCGCACCCTGCACCTGTGGGAATCCCTAGATCAGGGCAAATCCAATGGCCCTTGTATCCTGACTGTCCCAGTCCCGGGCAAAATGCACAAATTTGTGTGCCATGGAGAAGATGGCATCTGTGACCTCATGGATGCATTTGTGGGTGACGGATTGTGAAATCCCACAGAGGTCACCTGTGGAGCCCTGAAAGGAGCCACTGGCATAGAAATTAAGTGCCGTGGTCACTTTCACAGCCACTGGCAGTGGATGCCCTCCATGTCCCCATGGTGCCAAGTCCTACAGTAAGTGGCAGATGTGAGCCACCAGGTCCCTAGACATGTGCAGTCGTTGGTGACGCTGGTTGTCAGTCATCTGCAGGAATGTCGGGTGGCATCTATAGACCCTGGGTGTCGCTAGGCGCCGACCAGCCACGGCTCGCTGTCGCTCCTGGGCAGCATATGCTGGAGCCACTACTGCCCCTTCTTCATGAGGTTGCTGCTCCTGCCTTTGCACAGCCAGGAGCCTCAGTCGCTCTCTCCTCAGTCTTCTATGGTCTCTGTAGGCCATCAGGCATACAGCTAGGTCACCAGGATCCATGATCCTGATGTGGTCCTCCTGCAGCATGAAAGAGAGAGAGAGACATGGTTATCATGGGTATACTTAGCACCTTTCCTGGCCCTGTGTGACCACTCCTTAATGCTTAGTGCTGGTCACCCCTCGGATGGCCAGAGATGAGTGCGCTGCATGGCTGCCCTGTCAGCCTGTGACATGGGGGACACTGTTCCAAACCAGGATGCTGAGATTGCAAGGGGTTGTGAGGACCTCCAGCAGTGACTGCTACATGGCCAGTGTTGGCGAGGAGGTTGTACAACACGTGCAGCCCAACTGCTTCGCTCCAGTAAAGTGAGGACAGACTCGAAGTCTGTGCCGGGGTGAAGGGGGGGCTGACGGTAACATATGGAGAGCTTGGTGACCCTTTGGTGCCTTCACGTTGCTTGCATGAGCGGACAAGCTAGGAGCCCAACTCCAATCATATCACTGCAGCTGCGTCTGATCTGTCTTAGTTGCAGAGCATATACAGGTGTCCCTAATGTGTGGCCACATCCCTCACTTACCCTGCCCGCCCCACCTTGATTGCCTGTGCTTGAGATGCAGCGCCAAGGCAGCACTTGAATACCCCCCGCCACAACGACAATGGTCACCTCCGAGGCTGGCCGGCATTTGCCCCCGGACACCCCCTCCCCTCAGCAGTCGGATCCAGGGCCAGGCATCAGAGTTCCCTGCCAACCCCCCCCCGCACCCCCCCCCCCCCCCCCCCTGGCGCCCCTCACTCACCTTCATTCCCCCAAAGTGAAGGCCGCCAAGTGTACATCACCTGATGCTGTTGTGAAACATGTCGACGTGCTTTCCCGCCAACATGCATTAATGATATGGCGGGATTCCAAGAGTCTAGCGGGATGGCCTTTTAATTATATGCCATGTATTACAATTAGCTCCTCACCAACCGATGGCGGGAAATACGGCCCGCCATGAGCGGGCTGAGCGGACAATCACAACCTGCCTTCACGCTGTCATGAAGCAGGTCGCGCCATATTTTCCGTGCACGCCACCAATCACACCCACCGCCAGCAGGCTCGGAAAATTCCGCCCCTCACCTCTGTCTAAAATGGCAGACACCTTTATTTTTAAACCATGTCCCCTAATTGTAGTCTCTCCTACACGGGGGAGCATCCTTTCAGCTCCCACCCTATCAAGTCCCCTCAGGATCTCATATGTTTCAATAAGATCGCCTGTCATTTTTCTAAACTTTAATGGATACAGGCCCAACCTGTCCAATCTTTCCTCACACGAATGAGTTTGCAAACCCCCATGTGACTAACTTTCCAGACCATTGGCACGTGCAAATCTTTTTCCATTGGCATAAAGATGATACAATCACCATAAAACACCAAAAGATGGTTTAAAAAGTTGACCCAGGGATCAAACATACAAAAATTCCAAAACGTAGCTTATTTCAAATTGGATTCATTGTAAGATCTGGGTGAGGCATGTGTGAAATGACAGGCAATAAATTAAAAACTACCCAAAGCCGAAAACAGCAAGTCTTGCAAAACAATTGAAGAAGAGAAAAGGTTTTTCTTTAAATCCCAATCATAACATGGAAAACTAATTTGTGTACATAACCTCATGGGTGCAGCACCCAGTGATGCATTGGCAAACCTATTGGAGGAATACTTATTTAATGTGTGTACCACGGCAGAGTGATATGCCTGGGATTGCAAAGGATCATTGTATGAGAAGAAAGAGAGTTTCCTGTGGCTCAGCAGGGAGTCATGAATGATCTCTACTATCTTGACACAGTCTACCATCAACTGGTGCTACCATTGACAATAAAGTTCACCACAACTCTTAACTTCTGTGCGCCAAATTCTTTCTAATCACCTACAGGTAACATCTCTGGGGTCAGCCAGTTTGGTGAGCTGATAGATATCCTTGCACCACACACATCAGCTCAAAAGGACAAGCAGCCATACATTTCCTTGTCTGGTAGCACAGGGTATCAAAGACATTGTAGCTACATACAATCATAGTGTATCGCTCAACTTCAGGTTACTTTGCAGACATTAGAAGGTTATAAATAAAAATGTGCGCGTTCTCCTACAAGATCTTGCTCATATATTGCAATCATAAGTGTCATGCCTATGCAACTTCAGCAGAATAAAGATACATGCGGGCACATGGGCACACCAAGACATTTGTGGTCATAATGATAGCAATTGCTATGCATTATGCCCTTTTCTTTAGGTAAAAGGACTAGTTTCATCAGGGTCCTGGAGCCCGTTAAAAGAATACTTGGAGAAATTAGTATAGGGCACTAGCTCGGCCTCAGCTGGAGTATTGCATCCAGTTCTGGGTGCCGTACTCTAGAAAAGATGTGACGGCATTCAAGAGACTAATTTTCAGACAGCAGGTTGTAATTGGAGTAACTTTGGAGAAGAATGGCTGAAACCAATTATAAAATATCAGGCTATGATTTTCCACTGCTCTTCTGTGAAGCTGAAACTTATGACCAATGGAAGAATGAAGTGGATATGTAGACATGGGTTACATCCTTACCAAAGGAAAAGCAAGGTATGGCCTTGGCACTTTCACTTCCCTATAGATGCAGGATCAGGTGCAAAATATTTTTGGAGCTGGAGACTCATCATGTGGACACTGAGGAAGGTTTGGATAATCTCTTAAAATTTATGGACAAAATTTATAAGGAAGATGATCTGTTAAATGCAAATGAGGCATGGTCAGATTTTGATAAATTTAGAAGGATGGATGGTTATTCCATAGAAGAATATCTTATGGAATTTAACAGGTTCTATACAAGATTGCAGAAATTCTATCTGAAGATCAAAGTTGCTTGGTAATTGGATCTGCTCATATCAGGTCCTCCTTTTACAGGTATGCATGATTGAACTGACTCAAATACACAATGGAGTAATAGGTTTGATTATTGTCAGTAGAACAACTCATTTGGAAAATTTTAAACTGCTTGGTTTGAGAATAGAAGACTGATACATTCTGAAACTATTGCTAAAGAGTCAGGATGGAATTTGTGATTGAAGACAGCACAGGATAGAAATATGTGAGACAACCCTGTAATCACCGTAGCTACGGTGCACAATAGCTGGATTAAAATTTTGGCCTGAATTTTCGCACAGACGGAGAGGCTCTCTGTCTGCGCGAAAATGCTGGCAGAGGCCCGAATCCAAAAGCCTCACCCCCGAACCTAACCTGTGCCATTTTCGAAGAGGGTTAAAATGGAAGGTTATAAGTTGCATACCTGTAGTTGCCAGAGGCAGCAGTGTTTGTTTTCAAATTGTTGGATTGTGCTGAAGTATCAAATATGGACATGCTGCTGGCCTTGACTGGAGTTTGATTCTCAAAAAGAGAAACACTTCTGGAACAGATGACTGAAGCTTTAAAAAAATTTGGGGGAAACATTCATTTGCAGCCACTTTGATGGCACCAATGGGACATTTGGCAGTAAACAAAAGATGGAGGATTCAATATTGGCAGCATTTCGAGACCCTATTTAGATGTGTGGCGCAAGCATCAATAAGGAAGAAGAACTACAAGCAAAAGAAATGAGGATAGAGATCCTTTTGGTAGCTCTAACAGATGACAGGAATTGGGCAACTACGGCAAGAGAATGAACCCCAGAATAAGCAAGGAATGGTAAACAGGTATTTCAGATGTGACTCGAAACATCGTAATGCGATAAATTGTCCGAAATGGAATAACAGGGTTTTTGAAATGACATGTGACAAGAAAGGCTCAGAAGGGGAAGATGACAATATTGATCAATCAGAAGGAATTTTACTGGTCACCAGAAGCTTTAGTCTGGTAATGGGTGTTCTAGTTGAAGACTCATTGTGCTGTATTAGACACTAGTACCCCACTAGTCACATCTTGCCAACGTGAAAATGACTCATTTATTCCTACTTTCTGTTTTCTGCTGCTAACCAATCCTTAATCCATGCCAGTATATTACTTCCTATCCCATGTGCTTTAGTTTTGCTAACCAACCTCTTGTGCGGGACTTTACAAAAGCCTTCTGAAAATCCAACTACACCAAGTCCACCGACTCTCTTTTATCAATTCTGTTAGTAATATCTTCAAAAAACTCCAACAGGTTCATCAAATATGACTTCCCTTTTGTAAATCCATGTTGTCTATGCCCAATCAGATCATTATTATCTAAGTATCCATTTATCACATCCTTTACAACAGATTCCAGCATTTTCCCTACTACTGATGTAAGGCTTACAGGTCTGCAGTTCCCTGTTTTCTTTTTCCCTCCCTTCCTAAATAGTGGGGTGACATTTGCCACATTCCAATCTGCAGGGACCATTCCAGAATCTATAGAATTTTGGAATATGATCACCAATGCATCCACTATCTCTTTCAGCACTCTGGGATGTAGAATATCAGGTACTGGGGACTTACTAACTTCAGTCCCATTAATTTCTCAATACAACCTTCTTATTAATACTAATTTCCTTCAATTCCTCATTCTCCCTAGTGTCTTTGAACACTAATTCTGGGAGATTTCTTGTATCTTCCTCAGTGAGGACAGAGCAGTGAAGAAGTCATGTGGCTTCGCTACCATTTCTCCACTCCCCATTATAAATTCTCCTGCCTCTGCCTGTAATGGACCCATGCTTGTCTTAGCTAAATGTTTCCATTTGCATACCTATAGAAGCTTTTACAGTCCATTTCTTATGTTTTTGGTGTGGTAATGGTATGGTTTGGTATGGTTTTTGGTATATGGTAAATATATTAATTGATCTCCCATGGTGTTGCACATATTAAACTGGAGAATATTTTCTTCTCCAATGGCAGTCCTCTAGTGTAATGGGACTTCCAGCCATCCTGGTGACATCATCACAACCCTGTCCCAATTTCTTGGGTTGACCTTCATCATCTGGACATGGTGGGCCCTCACTGGAATTCCTGCCATCAAGAGAGGGCTCACCAGTGCTGAGGAAACTCTCTGGTAGTGTTGCAGCAAGAATGTCACAGAAATAGGGAGAGAGAAGAAAAAGAGATAGAGAAACAAGTAGAAGAGGAGACCCAGTGAGAGAAAATTAACATGAGGACAAAATAGCTAGGTAGGACTGACCACATTCTCTTATTCTCTGACATGTTTAACGACATAAGGTGGATCTGAAGGTAAGTCTTGACAGTGCGGCAAGGGAGCATGAAAAGAAAATCCATGACTGCCATAATCCATAAGTGAATTAATGTTGTTGCACGAAAGCAATCAAATCTCTCAACAGTAAAACAGTGTTTAAAACACAGAGTTGCTTGGTAATTGGATCTGCTCATATCAGGACCTCTCCTTTTACAGGTATGCACGATTGAAGTGACTCAAGTACACAATGGAGTAACAGGTTTGATTATTGTCAGTAGAACAATTCATTTGGAAAATTTTAAACTTCTTGGTATGAGAATAGAAGACTGATACATTCTGAAACTATTGCTAAAGAGTCAGGATGGAATTTGTGATTGAAGACAGCACAGGATAGAAATATGTGAGACAACCCTGAAATCACCATAGCTACGGTGCACAATAGCTGGTGGATTAAAATTTTGGCCTGAATTTTTGCACAGACGGAGAGGCTCTCTGTCTGCACGAAAATGCTGGCAGAGGCCCGAATCCAAGAGCCCCGCCCCTGAACCTAACCTGTGCCATTTTCGAAGAGATTTAAAATGGAAGGTTATAAATTACATATCTGTAGTTGCCAGTGATTTTGGTAAGGTAGGTGCCTGAAACCCAAGGTGTGCAGATTGGACCCGGTAGGAGCAGTCTGAACATTGCAGATTCATTTGGAAAGCCAGGGTACCCTTTTAGAAAGGTAAGGTACCTCTTTGGATATGGTCCCAGGACACCTTTCAGAGAAGTAAGGCACCCATTGGGGTAAAAGCAAAATAATGCGGATGCTGAAAATCTGAAACAAAAACAGACAGTGCTGGAAAAACTCAGCAAGCCTAACAGCATCTGTGGAGGTAAGACAGAGTTAACATTTCGAGTCCGTATGACTCTTCCTCAGAGCTCTGAAGAAGAGTCATACGGACTCGAAACGTTAACTCTGTCTTTCTCGCCACAGATGCTGTTAGACCTGCTGAGTTTTTCCAGCATTTTCTGTTTTTGACCCATTGGGATTGTTAAAAGTAGACATGCGTGGGCATAAAAAGTGCTTTGGAACTCATTGGCACAGTGAAAGTTGTTAATAGAATCCAAGCCGGTTGGTGAAGTCAAAACTAAGACACTGAGCTTTTCTTTATTAAGAGAGTTTATTGGCTTTGTTCAGTCTCATATCACTCCTATCCCCCAGTGTCCTATCTGTCTCCTATTTATATGTGATCGAAGTGCTTAATTAAACAATACCCTTCACCTCTGTATCTCAACAATGTAATTAACATACTATTAACAGTTCCCCTTCCTTACTTTAAGCAATAAGCTTCATAACACACTCAAACAATTTCAAAACAAATCAAAGAAAAAAATGATTATCCACATTTCGTATAACCCATCATAATGCAAAAGTTGCCTCTTTTAATACTTCCAATAATTTCTTAAAGCAAGCATTTCTTTTTGTAAAACAGTCTGATAATTGGTGACTTGCTTCAATCAATCTTACCTTGGAGACTTCTTTTCTCTCTAATATTTATTTTATGCTAGAAAGGTCAATCCTTAACCTTTTCTCAGTCGCACTCTTTGTTGAATGTATATTATCCCACAGGGAATGGTTATCTGCATAACATTCAATGGACAAACTTTCTCAGAATGCCCCTTGTCCAAGATCTCCCTCAAAAATTCCATATTTATCACTTCTGCTATGGCCATTGTTTCTGCATCTAAGACATTTTTAACTACCCTTTTTACCTTAGAACCATAGAACCATAGAAAAGTTACAGCACAGAAGGAGGCCATTCGGCCCATCTTGTCCATGCCAGCCCGAGGACACCAAGGTGCCCTTTCTAATCCCACCTTCCTGCACCCGGCCCAAAGCCCTGCAGCTTACAGCACTTTAGGTGCAGATCCAGGTACTTTTTAAAAGAGTTTTAAGTTTCTGCCTCTACCACCAACTTCTTTGCTTCCCAGGCCAATGGACAACATATGTTATTCTTTCCCACCAAAAATATGATAAATCCTGTTGTACTAGAATATCCATCCGGAAGAGTGGTATTTGAAGCATCACTAAAAATGACCAATTTTATATCTTCTGGATCACCCAAGGTTGGAAACTTGAGTGTGCATTTCCCTGAATTTAATTTCATTAATGTTTTATTTGCTCTCAAGGCTTCCTGAACTGTAGCATGTTTCATCATAGTACTCAGTTTCAATACGTCAAAACTAGCATGAGATCTAGTCTGAGTGCACAACCATTTTAACTGTCCCATCAAACTTCTGAATTGGTCTATTTCTTCCTTGGATGCATGATCCTCTTTTTGTGAAGACCTGGCCCAACTTATTGGAGTGCGATTGATATTTTCTAAATAAGTCTGTTAATTCAAGATCAGTCCTGACTTATTCTGTTTAATGTCTAACCTTATATATTTAAAGGCCCCTGAAGCCTGGCTTCCAACCTTAAATTCCTTCTTTTCATATTCTGCAGAACCCCCCACAGAAAATCATCAATACATGGCTTTGCTTGAGGCCACTTCTACCCCTTCTCCAAGCAAACCCTAGCCTTACAGCCATTGAAAAGCCACATGCACCTTACGGCTGGTTGGGAGGTAGAGATCTGCATGTGAGCCACCCTAAAAGTGATGTGGTGCTGCCTGTGAAGGCTGGTGCTGATGACCGCGAGTGCTGCTCGAACCAACGTAGGCAAAGGCCTCGAAGTCCCGAGAGAAGTGTAATTCGCCAGGCGCACATCACTTATGTACAGTTGTGAAATGGATGATCCAGCGTGGTTGGATGATTCCGGCGAGTAGGGCTCATAATGAGATGCTAAAGTATTGAAGTTAGGCTCATACCCATTTGCCTTTCAGTGGCCAGAATTTTTCCGTCGGTGAGTTGGGGGCGGGGCCCGCTCGCCAACGCGAAAATGACACGAGATGATGTCGGGAGGAACCCCCGACGTCATCCCGCCCCATTTAAATATTCAGGAAGGCAGGCGGACAGTGCAATCAGTTGTCCGTCCGCCACCCTGTCAATGGCCAATTGAGGCTATTGACAGGATAATTAACCAATTAAAAGCCCTGCCCGTCAACCTTAAGGCTGGCGGGAAGGCCAGGAACCCCAGCGGGCTTCTGAAGAAACATGAAACCTCATCCACCGGCGGGATGAGGTTTCATGTCTGTTTTAAAAATCTTTAATAAACTTTATGTCATATTTATTAACATGTCCCATCTCGTGTGACATTGTCACATGAGGGGGACATGTTAATAATTTTTTTATTTTTCTATTTTTGAGGTTTTTTAAACTGTCACCAATCTCCCTGAGACAGCACTTAGTCTCAGGGAGCAGTGTGCTCTTTTGTGCACATGCGTGTAAGAGTGCACTTTGACAGTTGGGGAATCCCTTCCCCCACCGCACAGGAAGTGCATAGAGCTTCCCGTCGGGCAGCCCGCTAGGCGGGCCTTAATTGGCCCACCCACTCAAAATGGCACGGGGCCCGTTTCAGCGGTGGAGTTCGGCTGCCCGCCCACCACCGAGCCGGTGGGGCCCACCCACCCACCAAGGACTAAATTCTGCCCAGTGTGTCCTAAGCTTGTGCCATATTCCAGAGAACAATGGAAAGTTTACTGCAGGGACTGCGCTATGTTGTAGTTTATTTAGATGACATTCTGGTGACAGGACTCACTGAAAAGGAACATTTGGCAAACCTAGAAGAAGTTTTAAAATGTTTCTTGCAGGTTGGAGCTTAGAAAAAGAAAAGTGCACGTTTCAAGCAAAAGAGGTAATTTATTTAGGTCAGAGGGTAGATTCACAGGGCCTCCACCCGGGAGAGGAAAAAGTGAGCGCCCCAGAGTGGCATCAGCACCAAAGAACACCTCCGAGCTCAAATCATTCTTGGGGATGATCATTTATTACGGGCACTTCTTACCTAATTTGTCGAAAGAACTGGCACCCCTGTATTACCTACTCAAGAAAAACCAACGTTGGTCTTGGCAAACACCACAGAAAGAAGGTTTCACAAAGGTGAAACAACTGTTGCACTCATCTACCCTATTAGTACATTTTGAACAGAGAAAAGAGTTGGTGTTGACATGTGATGCATCTCCCTATGGAGTGGGAGCAGTGCTCTCCCATTGAATGGACGATGGCTCAGACGGGCCTATAGGATATGTAGCAGGAACATTCAACACAGCGGAAAAGAGATACTCACAGATAGAAAAAGAAAGCCTGTCAATCATCTTTGGTATCAAGAAATTTCACCTGTATGTACACGGCTGTCATTTTACTATCATTCCAGACCACAAGCCTTTGCTAGGATTGTTCGGCGAGGACAAGGCTATACCACCCATAGCCTCAGCAAGAATACAAAGATGGGCGTTGATCCTGGCAGCATACGAGTATACTTTCATCCATCGGTCTGGAAATCAAATTGCAAACGCTGATGCACTTAGTCATTTGCCCTTGCAAGAAAATGATGAGGACGTTCCAGTCCCTCAAGAACTTGTTTTATTATTGAACTTCTTAGATTCATCTTCGGCATGTGCTAGACAGGTCAGAGATTGGACAAGTCAAGGCCCCGTCTTATCCAAAGTACATGAACAAGTTCTTTATGTTTGGCCACAAAGACAGGAATCTGACGAAATGAAACTGTATTTTCAGAAGATATGAAATAACCAGCCAGGATGGTATCTTATTGTGGGCAGCATGAGTGATTGTTCCTCCAAAAGGATGAAAGCCATTGTTAACTGAACTACATAGTGCACATCCAGGAATTTCCCGAATAAAGACCATAGCACGCAGCTATCTATGGTGGCCTGGGATAGATCGAGAAATAGTGAGGAGTTGTATGCAGTGTCAGCAAGTGCAAAAGTTACCTTCAACAGCTCCATTACACCCATGGGAGTGGCCAGGAAGGCCATGGGTGCGACTACACATTGACTATGTGGGATCTTTTATTGGAACAATGATTTTGCTTATTGTTGATGCACAGTCAAAATGGATGGACATACATGAGGTGAAGTAACTAACTTTTTCTGCTACAATTGACAAGCTACATCAAAGTTTCACCATTAACGGACTACCAGAAGTGGCCGTATCAGATAATGGCAATGCATTTACAAGTGCTGAGTTTCAACGGTTTATCAGCCTCAATGGTATCACTCATGTAAAAACTTTACCATACCACCCTTCCTCAAATGGACTGGCGAGAGAGTGGTTCAAACATTCAAGGCTGGCATGAAGAAACTAACTGGAGATTCCATAGAGACCAAGTTAGCACATTTTCTTTTCCATTATAGGACCAGCTCCTCACACAACAACAGGTGTCACACCTGCGGAATTGTTGATGAAACGCCGTCTCAGGAGGTTATTGAGCTTAATAACGCCAAATTTAGGGGGGAAGGTGGAAAGGAGTCAGGGAAGTCAGAAAACGGAACATGACTGGCATAGTCATGACAGGAAGTTTACTGTAGGAGAGACGGTATATGTGAAGAATTTTAGAGAAGGACCTAAGTGGTTATCAGGTGAAATAAGTGCAGTGACTGGACCTCTATCTTACCACGTGAAAGTGGAAGACCGAGTTATACGGAGACATGTGGCTCATATCAGGAGGAGAGAAACAAAAGTACCAAGAACTGATACCACAAGTATTCACGACTGAGTCAACGTCTCCTGTTGAAAGAACCCAACCGAGTACAGATGTGTCTGAAGAGTCGACCATACCTATAAGAGTTGAGGAAACAGGTTTGCAGGTGCCCACCGAAGAACCTGATGTTCAGACAACTTCAGAAAAGCAGGTTCCTGACAAAGCACCTGAAGCTGTAGAGCTGAGATGTTTTACACACATAAGGAAACCCCCAGAAAGACTGAATTTGTAAATTACTTAATTTGATATTTTGAGAAAAATTGTAATTATAACTGTAAAATATATTTCTGAGTAAAGGGGGAGGGATGCGGTAATCTGATGTCTAATATATCTTTAAGGAGAATGTTATAATGGAAGATCACATAATCTTAGTGTCCAAGAGCAGATTTGCGCGGGCTACCTCAGTAGTCAGTAGTCTATAGTCTGTAATGTATAGACAGGGGGCAGAATTTCCCATGCCCGCTGCTGGCGGGCATGATAGATGGCATGAGCAGACAATATGGCGCGATCGGTTTCACGACGGTGGGAAGGCAGGTCGCGATTGTCCACTCAACCTGCCGATAGCGGGCCACATTTCCCACCATCGGTCATCTGGAATCTCATTGTAATACATCAGCATATCATTATCAGGCCATCCCGCCAGGCTCTTGTACCCCCACTGGATCGTCCATCCACATCGGTGGGAAAGCATGCTGACGTGTTTCACAACAACACATAAATGACATGCACTTGGCGGCCGGCACTTTGGGGGAACAGGAGGTGAGTGCACAGCAGCGTTCTGCAGAGCTCGCCAGGGTCACCTTGCTTTGCAGGCTTCAGGAGCGCCGGGGTCAGGGTTAAGTACCGCCCTGCCTCAGAGGAGACTTTTGAGGGTGAGGGGGAGTGGTGGGGGGCAAGTGCAGTCTTGCTGTTGAGGCGACTTCTGAGGGGGGGGCGGGCAAGTGCAGCATTGCTGTTGAGGTGACTGGTGGCAAGGGGAGTGATGGTTAAGGGCAGCCCTGCCTCTGAGGTGACTAGTGAAGGGGGATGGAGAAGGGCAGCCCTGCCATTGAATATAGCGAACAAGCATTCAGGGTGGGGGGATAGGGTGGGCAAGGGAAGTGGCCACGCATTCGGGAAACCTGTAGAAAGTGACCATTCCTCTGCAACTGGGACAGTTCAGGTGCAGCCACATTGATATGATTGGGGTCAGGCTCCTAGCTTATCTGCCCACTCAAGCAACGCAGAGGACTCAAAGTGCCATCAAGTTCTGCAGAGGACCCCACCCGCCCTTAGCACAAACTGCAAATTCACAAGCACTTTAGTGGACTGTAGAACAGTTGGACTGCACACGTTGTACAGTCTCCTCACTAAAGCTGGCCATGTAGCAGTCACTGCTGGAGGCGCTCACAGCCCCTTGCAATCTCAGCATTGGACCAGTCTCCCCCATGGTTCAAGCTAACAGTGCAGCTTTGCAGCGCACTAATCCTTGGCCATCCAAGTGGAGGACAGCACTCTCCAGGAAGCATTAAGGAGCCGTCACACTTAACCAGGACAGGTTCTTAGTACACCCATGCTAACCACGTGTCTCTCTTTCATCCTGCAGGAGGACTACATCAGGATCATGGAGCCTGGTGAAGTAGCTGTATGCTTGATGGCCTACAGAGTGTGAAGACGACGAAGGAGAGAGCAACTGAGGATCCTGGCTGTGCAGAGGCAGGAGCAGCAACCTCAGGGAGGAGTGGCTTCGTAGGCTGATGGCCGAGAACCAGTGTCACCGAAAACTGCGCCTGTCTAGGGAACTGGTCACTCACATATGCCACCTGCTGCAGGATTTGACTACCGGGACATGGAGGGAATCCACTACCAGTGGATGTGAAAATGACTGTGGTGCTCAATTTCTATGCCAGTGGCTCCTTTCAGGGCTCCACAGGTGGCCTCTGTGGGATCTCTCAAGCCTCCACTCACAAATACATCCATGAGGTCACAGATGCCATCTTCATGAGGGCACATGACTTTGTGCATTTCATCCGGGACCGGGACAGCCAGGATGCAAGAGTGATTGGATTCGCCCAGATCTCGGGATTCCCACAGATGCAGGGTGTGATTGGCTGCACCCATGTGGCGCTCAGGTCTCCGTCGCTACATACAATGGAATACATCAACCACAAGGGCTTCCATTCTCTGAAAGTGCAGCTGGTAAGCGACCACCAGAAACACATCCTGCAGGTGTGCGCACAGTTTCCAGGGAGTGTGCACAACGCCTACATCCTCAGTCAGTCACAGATCCCTGCAGTCTTCCAGGGTCCACAGAAGCTGCAGGGATGGCTCCTCGGGGCCAAGGGCTACCTGCAGAGGCCGTGGTTAATGACACCCATGCAGCGGCCTCAGACTGCAACAGAGCAATGGTATAATGAGGCTCATGCTGCAGCTCGCACCTTGGAGGAGCACACCATCAGGATGCTGAAGATGAGGTTTCGGTGCCTGGACCGTTCTGGTGGGGCCCTGCAATACAGTCCACAGACGGTGTCACGCATAGTCGTCTTCTGCTGCACCCTTTACAATCTGGCTCTCCAATGGGAAGATGAGCTGGCTCAGGAGGAGATGGAGGAGGTGCACGTTTCCTCTGATGAGGAGGACGCTGACAGGGATGAGACTGAGGAGGTCCTCAAAGGCGACAATGGCTGGGATGAGGCCCTCGCACTGTCTAGACGAGGCAGTCACACTCAGAAGGCCCTCATAGCTGTTAGATTTGTGGAGGATGATGATGACATGCAGTGAGGTGACCCCATAGTTCCTCACATCGCATATGTGAACATTTGACTCCAGTTTGGCTTATGGCAGTGCGAATACCCTCTGTGAGAATGCTCCTGTCATGGCGACGCGGTGGAGGTCGCTCGATTGCAGGATGATGATGACTACATGCATTGAGGACACTCCATAAATCTTCACACAGCCCCTGAGAATGTCTGACTCCTGTCTGGCCAAGGCAGCTTGCTTGCATTCCGTGATCAGGGTTATATCATAGAGACGCAGCCATGAAACTTTAGAAGCATCTGATGCTTTGTCCTGCGAAAGAGGACACATTACTCACGGCATGGTTGTCTGATGAACATTGCACTGCTTGATCCTCACTTGGTAGAGCAGCACCAACCTCATCGTCAGCACAGAAACGGTCCAGATCCTTGCCAGCCAGCTGGATCTGTTTTCAAAGTCTGTGAGGACATTGATTTCGGGCATTCCGCTACTGCTCTGCAACCTCTCTCTCTTGTTGTGTGCCAGCTTGTCCTGCATGGATAGAGTTAGTGAAAGTGTAAGTAGGACACCTGCCAGGCCAGGTGACAAGTATGCCTAGCCTGTGTGGGTGTTGAGTGGTCCCATGGGTGGGATGAGGACAATGACGGTGTGTATGAGAGAGTGAATGGCGATGTCCCTTGAACCGGCAGTGAGTGCTGGCCCTGTGGATGTTTGATGGGTTTGTGAGTGTGTGAGATGAGTGATGAGATGAGTGACTTACCCTGGCGGAATGGAGGAGATCATTCATCCTCTTGCGGCACTGGGTGGCTGTCCTCTTTTGCAGGGCGTTGGCACTGACCACTGCAGCCACCGCCTCCCAAGCCGGATTAGTGCTGTTGCTGCCCATCCTGCGGCCAGAGCAGGGGTAGAGGACATCCCGGCGGGACTCCACAGCATACAATAGTTGCTCGAGAGATGTGCTGCTGAACCTGGGGGCTGCAGCCTTCTTCAGTTTCAGGGCCATGTCTTCTGTGCAGCAGTGGTGAGCTGGAAGCACTGAGATGTGTGCTTGTGGCTGGACTTTAAACATGGCGCCTGGCGTGATGCAGCAGTAAATGAGAGCCCACCCACCATGGAAACGGTGTGTTTCCCAGGAGCGCATAAATAAGGAGGCAGGTTCGGGATGATACAGCATGAAAACTCGCCCTCGCAGCTGGTGGGTAAAACATCGTTTTACCAGCCCACTACCACACTTAGTGCAAATTTGGGAAAATTCCACCCAGGGTTTGAGTTGTAAGCATACATGTATAGCTGCTGAGTTCCTTTGTAAATAAATAGAATGTGTTCTACCTAAGTATTGTCTGCTGATCTACTCTGTCTAAGGTACCATCTCGGCCATCCTGAAACAAGCGTGCAACCTGGGTCCATAAGTCCAACCAAACTAATGACTAGGATCTAACATGTATGTGAAGTGCATGGTGCGTCTGCACATTCTATTATCGGTTCAGATTCTGTAAATGTGTAATCAGTGCCAATTAGTCTTGAGGACTTTAACAGTTTGATTACCATGTTGTAAAATTACTGTTTTTCTATCACTGCCTATAACCTTACCCAGGCCTTTCCACCCTTTCTGCACTCCTTTTTGTAATATGCCATGTCCCCTAGATTAAACTGCATTTCTGATGGCCTTAGGCAGTGCTGTAAGGCTCATTGAATTTGCTCTGAAATCTCAGCCTTGATAAATGCCCTTCTCCCTTCATGCAGGACATTCAAGTGCTCAGAAAAAATTGAACTAATTGTAGTTCCTTCCAAGACCAGGGGATGATTTTTTTTAAATCGTTCATGGATGTGGGCATCGCTGACTGGGCCAGCATTTATTACCAATCCCTAATTGTCCTTGAGAAGGCGGTGGTGAGCTGCCTTCTTGAACCTCTGCAGTCCATGTGGTGTATGTACACCCACAGTGCTGTTAGGGAGGGAGTTCCAGGATTTTGACCCAGCGACAGTGAAGGAATGGCAATATATTTCCAAGTCAGTATGGTGAATGGCTTTTTGGGAACTTCCAGGTGGTGGTGTTTCCATGCATCTACTGACCTTGTTCGTCTAGGTGGCAGAGGTCGCAGCTTTGGAAGGTACTGTCAAAGGAGCCTTAGTGAGTTCCTGCAGTTCATCTTGTACATGGTACACACTGCTGCTGCTGTGCGTCAGTGGTGGAGGGAGTGAATGTTTAAGGTGGTGGATGGGGTGCCAATCAAGTGGGCTGGATGGTGTTGAGTTTCCTGAGTGTTTTTAGAGCTGCACCCACCCAGGCAATTGGAGAATTTTCCATCACACTCTTCACTTGTGCCTCGTAGATGATGGACAGGCTTTGGGGATTCAGGAGGTGAGTTATTCTCTACAGAATTCCCAGCCTTTGTAGCCAAAGTATTTATATGGTTGATCCAGTTCAGTTTCTGGTCAATGGTAACCCCCAGGATGTTGATAGTGGGGGATTCAGCAATGGTGATGCCACTGAATGTCAAGGGAAAATGGTTAGATTCTCTCTTGTTGGAGATGGTCATTGCCTGGCACTTGTGCAGCGTAAATGTTACTTGCCGCTTATCAGTCCAAGCTTGAATATTGTCCAGGTCTTGCTGCATATGGATGCAAACTGCTTCAGTACCTGAGGAGTCACAAATGACTCAGGGAGTCACATCGTGCAATCATCAGTGAACATTCCCACTCTTGACCTTATGATGGAAGGTAACCCATTGATGAAGCAGCTGAAGAGTTCAGCTCTTTTGTCTATGTTTGAACCAAGGCTGGAATGAGGTCAAGAGCTGAGTAGCCCTGGCAGAACCCAAACTGAGTGTCAGTGAGCAGGTTATTGCTAAGCAAGTGCCACTTGATAGCACTGTTGATGACCCCTTCCATCACATTACTGATGATGGAGAGTAGACTGATGGACTGCTGATTGGCTGGGTTGGATTTGTCTTGCTTTTTGTGTACAGGACATACCTGGGCAATTTTCCACATTACCAGGTAGATGCCAGTGTTGTAGCTGGAACAGCTTGGCTAGGAGCACAGCAAGTTCTGGAGCACAGGTCTTCAGTAATATTGCCAGAATATTGTCAGGGCCCATTGCCTTTGCTGTATCCAATGCTTTCAGCCATCTCTTGATATCACGTGGAGTGAAGTGAATTGGCTTAAGGTGGCATCTATGATGCTGGGGACCTTTGGATGAGGCCAAGATGTATCATCCACTCAGCACTTTTGGATGAAGATTGCTGCAAATGCTTCAACTTTATCTTTTGCACTAACGTGCTGGGCTCCCCCATCATTGAGGATGGGAATATTTGTGAAGCCTTTTCCATTGAGTTGTTTAATTGTCCACCACCATTCACAACTGGATGTGGCAGGACTGCAAAGCTTAGACCTGATCCGTTGGTTGTGGAATCGCTTAGCTCTGTCTATCACTTGCTGCTTAGTGGGTAATAAGAGATGAGCACTACAGGTACTTGTGAATTATGTCAACTGTGATGTGCATTTTTATCTTTTCCGTGTTAGTAAAGCAATTCAATGGGCACTACAGACAAAATAAATCAAACATGTTTGATAAATCTGAAGATGTGCTTTTAAGTTTCTCAAAATTATGACACAGAAACAGAAAATAGGAGCAGGAGTAGGTCATTCAGCCCTTCGAGCCTGCTCCGCCATTCAATGTGATCATGGCTGATCCTCTATCTCAATGCCATACTCCCGCGCTCTCTCCATACCCCTTGACTCCTTTAGAGTCCAGAAATCTAACTATTTCCTTCTTAAATATATTCAGTGACTTGGCCTCTGCAGCCTTCTGTGGTAGAGAATTCCATAGGTTCACCACCCTGAGTGAAGAGGTTTCTCCTCATCTCATTCCTAAACGGTCTACCCTGTATCATGAGACTGTGACCCCTTGTTCTAGACTCCACCCCCAGCCAGAGGAAATATCGTCCCTGCATCCAGTCTGTTCATCCCCGTCAGAATTTTATACATTTCAATGAGATCCCCTCTCATTCTTCTAAACTCCAGTGAATACAGGCCTAGTTGGCCCAATTTCTCCTCATACGACAATCCTGCCATCCCAGGAATCAGCCTGTTAAACCTTTGCTGCACTCCCTCTGTGGCAAGTATATTCTTTCTTAGGTAAGGAGACCAAAACTGCACACAATGCTCCAGGTGTGGTCTCACGAAGGCCCTGTGCAGCTGCAGTAAGACATTCTTGCTCCTGTTCTCAAGTCCTCTTGCAGTGAAGGCCAACATACAATTTGCCTTCTTAACTGCTTGCTGCACCTGCATGCATGCTTTCAGTGACTGGTGTACAAGGACATCCATATCCCTTTGCACATCAACATTTCCCAATCTATCCCCATTTAAATAATTCTCTGCCTTTCTGTTTTTCCTACCGATGTGGCTAACTTCACACTTATCCACATTATACTGCATCTGCCATGTATTTGCCCACTCACTCAACTTGTCTAAATCGCCTTGAAGCCTCCTAACACCCTCCTCATCACTCACATTCCCACTAAGTTTCATGCCGTCAGCAAACTTGGAAATATTACATTTGGTTCCCTCATCTAAATCATTGATATATATTGTGAATAGTTGGGGCCCAAGCACTGATCAATGAACAGTAAATCTATTCCATGTCTTTATTGAAGAGAATGAATTTTAACAATAGGCCTTTGTTTTAAATGTTAATCTTAGGTTAATAGTAAAGCAGCAACTTGCCAAGCTTCCTTTGACAACACCTTCCAAACTTACGACCTCTATCACTGGGAAGGACAAGGGTAGCAGGTGCATGGTTACACCACCGCCTGCAAGTTCCCCTCCAGGTTACACACTATCCTGGCTTGAAATATATCATCGCTCCTTCACAGCTGTGGGCCAGGTCCTGAAACTCCCTCCCTAAAAGCACTTTGAGTGTACCTTTACCACATAGACTATAACAGTTTAAGAAGCAAGCTCACAATTGTTTTCTCGAGGGCAATTAGGGATGGGCAATAAATGCTTGCATTGTCAGCAATGCCACAGCCCATGAATGAATAAAAATAGTCTTCTCTTATCAAACATCTTGTTAGTCATCCTCCTGAGCTCCACCCAACACAAATTCCAATCCATCTGGAACTCCACCACCCCATTCTTTGCCATAACAAATATAATTCATTACTCATCCCTCCCCTCATCTCCATCAGCCAGTGCGCTCTTTCTTGCTGGCTACTGTTCTTCTTATATCAGGGGGAGTGATACCCGCCAGGATATATAGGCTGTTGGTGTTTGTTGGTTTTAAACAACCTGTGATAAGTCAGCAGCTTGCATTCAGAACGGCATACATCTTCTTAGCATGAGTAGATCTTTCCCATGCAAGGAAGGCGTATTCGGCAGTGGAATAGCAAAGAGCAAGTGCACTGGTTCGCAATGTTTTCGAGCTTGCTCCCCATTTTGTGTTAGTGAGCTTATTCAGGGTGTTGTTTCGTGTGCTCACTTTTGCCTTTGTCTTTTCGATGTGGTTCTTGAAGGTAAGGCATCTGTCAAGGGTGACTCCTAAGTAGATAGGGTGCTCGCAATGAGTCAGTGTTGCTCCACATCAGGTTACTTTAAGCTGGCGTTTGGCTTCACAGTTTCTGAGGTGGAATGCACAAACATGCGTCTTTGATGGGTTTGTGTGAAGGTGGTTTTCTTCATAGTAGGATGTTAGTCCCTCCAAGGCCTCAGAAAGCATTTTCTCCATGGTGTTAAAATCAGTGCTTTGGGCAGTGACACATAAGTCATCAGCATATATAAAATGGCGTATGACACCGTCTATAGTTTGGTCATTCGTGTAGATGTTGTACAGCAGCGGTGCAAGCACGCTTCCCTGAGGAAGACCATTCTTCTGAATACACCACCTGCTGCGCTTCCCACCTAGTTCAACATAGAACCGGCGATTCTGAAGCATGCTTTCTAATAGCTCTGTTAAGCGAATATCTTTTGTCACCTCTAGGATCTTGCAGAGGAGACGTCTATGGTTCACTGTATCATATGCTGCTGACAGGTCTACAAAAACAGCACCTGTTACCATCCCTTGCTCAAAACCATCTTCGGTATGTTGTGTGAGGTTGAGCAGTTGGCTTGTTTTTGATTTGCCGGGGCGGAAACCTGCTTGCTCTGGAATGATCTTCTCATCTACAGTTGGTGCTATCCTATTGAGTATCAGGCATTCTAACAGCTTATTGGTGTGGCAAAGCAGTGAAATTGGCCGAAAACTCTTAGGATCTGAGGGATCATTCCGGGCTTTAATAGTGCTATTACATGTGCCTTCTGCCAAATATTAGGTAGCTTGTGTGTTGCCAGGCAGTGGTTGAACAATTGTAGGAGCCATTTCTTTGCTTGCTGTCCAAAATGCTTTATCTGCTCCGTTGTTATGTTGTCAAGACCAATTGCTTTCCTGTGTTTTAGACTAGATATACCAGTTTCCAGCTCTTCCATGGTGAATTCCACAGATTCATGACCCTTTGAGAAAAGTAACTCCTCCTCATCTCTGATTTAAATCTACCACCCCTTAGCCTAAAGCTATGTCCTCTCATTCTGGAATGCCCCAGAAGGGAAACATCTGCTCCACATCTACTTTGTCTATCCGCTTTAGCATCTTATATACCTCAATGAGATCTCCTCTCTTCCTTCTAAACTCTAGTGAGTATAGGCCTAAACTGCTCAATCTCTCCTCATAAGACAAGCCCCACATCTCTGGAATCAATCTAGTGAACCTCCTCTGAACTGCCTCCAATGCAATTAAATCCTTCCTCAAGTAAGGGGGCCAAAACGGTGCACAGTACTCCAAGCGCGTTCTCACCAATGCCTTGTACAATTGCAACAACATTTCCCTACTTTTATACTCTATTCCTTTAGCAATAAATACCAAAATTCCATTTGCCTTCCTTATTACCTGCTGTAGCTGCACACTAGCTTTCAGCGATTCATGCACAAGGACACCCAGATCTCTTTGCACTGAAGCATTCTGAAATTTCTCTCCATTTAAGTAATAAGTCGCCTTTTTATTCTTCCAACCAAAATGGATAACCTCACACTTATCCACATTTAACTCCATCTGCCAAATTTTGGCCCATTCACCTAACCTGTCCATATCCATTTGTAAATTTCTTATTTCTTCATTGCAACTCACTTTCCCACCTTGACCCAACGCTCCTTCAGCAAGGCTATCAAAGATCAGCTTCAACCGCATGCCAGGGCTGTCGCCTCCATCCCAGATGTCTGAAAGGACCCTTTCATTTGAACACGGAGAACACTCAGTGCCTGTGCAATAAAGTTCAGAGCCACTTACATCCAGCATTACATATTGGCATACCCAGCACCAATAAAATAAAAAGATGAAGCATACTCAGGCCATGACGACAAAAACAAAATTTATCTCATTTTGACAATTCTAAACTATTTACATAAACTTCTCTGGTCTTCATTCCCAGACCAGTACAGATAAAATAAACATAAATGAACATAAAATTACTCACAACCTGTCCCTCCTGTGCTCATGGTGCCTTTAACTTAGGTTTGCGAGTGCTACGTCTTGGTGCACCCCCCCCCACCCCCCCCACCCCTACCCCTCCTTCACTGGCACAAACATTGGAGACAGGCTGCTGAATTTGGTGTCTTGTTGGCCGTGATGACCTTGGCAGTCGTCCTCTGGTGAGTGGAACTTGTGTTGGCCCTGCCTGGGAGGGAGTGGCCAGTGCCATGGCTGGCATGTCCCTAGTCATCGCAGCCTCATCAGATGCCACAGTCACTCAGAGGGGCGGAGGAGCTGCTCCCGTCATCCAGATCGCCCTGAGAGGAGCCCGCAGAGACAACAGGCAACTCGTGCGACAACATGAGGTCGCCCTAGACCTCCTTGATCACCATTGATGGACAAGCACCTAGCTGGGATACTGGTTGCCTCATCCATCTCCCACACTGGCACTAACCACCTGAGGTCAGTGCCTGTGTGAGGGCTTGCAGGTCCAAGCACAACCCCAGGAACCCCTCATTCTGTTCCAGGAGCTGCCTCTCCATGAGAGTCGCCACTCTCTCAATGGAGGAGGCAGTGTACTCAGCCATGAGAGTCAATGCAGTGCCCACTGAGGTGCTGGTATCTGCGCTGGTGCCTGCTTCAAAGTCCGTGTGTGACGCAGATGCAATAGAAGATCAGTGATCCTCCATTAGGAGTGGCCCTTCAGTGTGTGCAGAGCAAACACCTGCTGGCGAACCTAAAAGGGAGAACAAGGACATGTCATTAGTTAAAATCATCACACTGTCACTGTGCATGCCAGGCACCTGGTGAGACCATGGAGATCTGCATCAATGTGCCATCGTCTTTCAATGATCAATGGGGACTCCAAGTTCGAGGCTCACATCAATGAAGAGACTACACTAGAATGGTTGCACAATTGAAACTCTCACCTCTGTGCACTGCACTCTTAGCTTCATCTGGCACCCCGGCCTCTCCACGCCCGATTGCACTTGGAGCATGCCGGCTATTGAGCTCCAGGGCATCTTATTCGAACCTGGTGAGCAGCAGGACGTTGGACTGCCCTCCGCCTATACAGGACCTCCCTGCCTGGTTATGCTTGTCTTCTCCTGAAAGGACAAAGGAGCATTGATTAGTCTACTCTCTACCTGCAGCACCATTGCAGCCTGGTCAACCCCAGCTGAGGAACACCCCGCACCTAATCTGAGTCGCGGCCCTCGAGCCACAAGGCACTCAGTCCAAGCAGCCAGGGCTCACCCCCTTGGCCAGCTCCAGCGTCATTGACAGTTGACACTCAGACTCTAGCACACCTGAGGTTCAAGGAGGGGACAGCCACATCTTGACACTTCTGCACACTGACCCATGCCAACATGATACTCACCCTTCCTGAGCAGGTCATTGAAGCGCTTCCGGCACTTCACCCGTGTGCGCTGCACCACATCATGGCTATTCACCATTGCTGCCACGTCCTCCCATGCCCTCTTGGTGAGGTGCGGTGGCCTCCTCGTCCCATCTCTGGGGACAACGGTGTCCCTCCTGGCAGCCACCTCCTCCAGGAGGACAGTAAGGCACTCGTTGGAAAAGTGGGGGGGGCCAAGTGCCTACCTGACCTGCCCTCCCGCCTGTCATGTCCAGACGTACTCGAGTCCATTGGGAAGGCTAAACACACATTCTTCCGTGCCATCCTTCCAGGGGCTGCCTGGGCCATTTTTAAACCAGCAACCAGGTCGTCGTTGGACCTGGCAGCCAACAGGCCCCCACCCCCACCCGCCCCTTCCTGGCCAGTGAAATCGCGGTCGGGGGCCAAATGCGAACAGCGGTCCGTTTCCCGGCTGCTCCCGGGCCTGCCCACCACGCCCGACCGACAACCTCAAAATCCTGCCCTACGCGTTTATAATGTGTATCTATGTAAATATAAGCTTATAAAACGGTGTAAAGATCTGGTCCAGTTCTATCCTTCACCGCCTGGTTTTCTGGAGTAGAACAGTGAGGAGGTCCTCACTGAAATGATGATATCTCTTCCCCCAGGATCTAGACACAAAGTTGTCCCGTTGGCTTCAAAAGCTGAGGCAATTCAGACTGTCTCAGGAAATAAGAATCGTGGCAGCTTCCTGTAAACCTTGCACACACCTGCCTGATCCACTTACTGTGGTCGTAAATGGCCTGAACATTCAGGGAGTGGAACCCCTTCCTGTTCACAAAGGTACCTGGCTGCTCTGAGAGAGCCTTAATGGCCATATGAGTACAGTCAGTGACCCCTGCACCGGGGGAAATCCAGCCATGGCCCTGAAGCCAACTGCCCTCTCAGCTTAATTGGTCTGATCGGTTGTGAACTTGATATATTGGCCAGCTCAATGTTACATAGCATCTGTGACGTCTTTTAGGCACTGATGAGCCACTGACTGAGAGATCCCACATAGGTTACCAGACCATCCCTGGAACGAACCACAGGTCAAAAGGGAATGCCAATTTAAGGCTAAAGGCATTGGGTGTCCACCACTTCCTTTTGGCATCTGTTGTAGGGTGTTGGATACTGTTCAGTAGGCCTTAATGAAGTCCTCATAGTCTTAAGTAGGTTAACTGTATTTAATAACTACAAGAACTATGTATATATACACAATAAAGGGTTCAAGCTAGGAGCTGTATCTATGCTTGTTTGTGCACACGGCTCTGTCCAATATTAAACTGACTCCTGGTACGGGTCATATGTTCTCTTACATCACTGTGTGGGCAGTGTGGGCAGTACTGTACTCAGTCCTACGTAAACCCTATATATGCCAGATCCTTATACGACAGCATCAATTCCTGCTCCAGCATACTACACAGCTCCGCCACCACTTCCCTAGATAGACGCAGTCTTTGTAGACATTGGTGCTTGGGCATCCCTATGAAGCTGTGTCCCTGATGGTACATGCTTTGAGCTGGATAACACCTTTTGCGACCATGAGGCTTCCCTCTTCCCCAAGAGCCATCCTCGTCCATTTCCAATGGCTCTCTCAACCTATTGACATTATCCTGGCCATTGCACAGGTGCTCCCATGTGGCTGCATCCGCATCTCTGTGCCATTCTCCTCCTCACTGGAGGAGTCAAAGTCTAAAAGCATTAACACTGTAGCCAAATGAAGCTTCCACTATGCTGAGCCTCTCAAGAACCTTGTCCTGCCTCCAGTGGCTGCTGTGGACCTGGGAAACACCAATCCACTAACAGCACTTCACTTTCGCCTCACCCTCTGTGTCACTTCTTGAAGACACAGCCTGCAGGCAGCTTCATAATATGGCTGCCAGTTCCCTCCACAACTCAGCTGCAGCTCAGATCTTGCTTTGTTTGAGTAAGTGAGAATCTGAGCCTCTGTGCATATCCTTTGCGCCACTGATCAAATTAAAAAAGGTGGAAAAAAAGGTGACAATTGTCTGTTTAATGACTTTAATTACCTGCTCATCCACTGACCTGTCCCATCGCCCGCATCTGGTAAAATTGGTCGGTGGGAAGACGTCAGGAAGCCGGTCTGATGTGAGCTCACACCATTTTACCAGACCTCCCCACCCCCATTCCCACCTCAACAGGATCAGTAAAACTCTGCCCAATGCGTACACTGCTTGGACCACTCTAAAGGACCCTACAGTACTTGGCAAAGTAGGTGTCATCACAAGCTCATCATCATGAAACAGGTATACAGCCATCAGCTGAGGGTCAGGAGCATGAGGAAGAGGAGGAGGGGAGTAGGCGCTGCCCTTTACTGGGTGGGCTGTCCATGATTGCACATCCGAGTGTAAAAACAGTCACCACAAACCCAAATCCCCATTCACCAATATCGCCACACCTTCCCTTCCCTCTGTCGCTAAACATCACTGCACACACTTGGCAATAAAGTAAAAAATAAAAACCACCAAAAAACATTTCAAACCAAACCTATTCATGAAATCATGCAAAATTGTATTCAAAGGTCAACTAACCCCACTTCTGCAGTTATTGCCTGTTCGCTGTGTGTCAGTGTTAGCCAGGCTCCAGCGTGGCTATTGACTTTCACTGGGGGAGACTGCTCTGGGCATGGGCAAGGGCCTTGAGCAGCTCTGGGCCTAGAAGGCCTGGATGTGGACCGCACTGTCTCGGCAAGGGCAGCAGCGATCTGGACTGGCTGGCTGAGAGGTAACATCAAAGGAACTAGCAGAGTGGCAGGGGTGGGGGGAGATGGATGTTCTTTCTGAGCAGGTCCCTGCTGCATGAGGTCACTGTCACTCCCCCGAGGTGGTGCCTCAGCACTCTGGGTAATCCCCTGTACTGCTGGGCTGCTGTCAGACGCTGCAAGCTGCTTCACACACTCTAATCCACAGCCATGATGGCAGCAGCCTGAGCTTGCATGGCAGCAAGCTGAGCTTCCCTTGTTGCATTCCAATGATGTTGGGTGGTTGCAGTTTTTGCTGCAATGGAAACAGCGACATCAGCCGCCAGACACTGCATCATGGTTGGATCCCCGCATGTGCAAACGGAGTCAGCCACTGGAAAGTCAGCACTGGGAAAGATGGGCTCTAAGCTCTCCACAAAGCACGGTACAAAGATAGTGGTGGTTTCTACTCTGCACCATAACATTGAATGCAGATTTTCTGGCAGGCCTGCCAATGTACCAAGCATTGTATTGTACACAAGTCTAACAATTCATCAGTATTTTCATATAGGCCACCCCTTCAAAGTGTTCTTCTGAGTCCTTTGCTGCAGAACTCATGTGCAACCTTGCCCTCTGATGCCTTGGCACCTGCACTTTCCATGACCCTTGCCCTGGCTGCAGGCCACTTGTGTCCAGTGTGTTACTGCATGCAGATCGCACCTCTATCCTATCATCTATACTCCACACGGTGTCAGTGTCCGAGCTGGTGACTGCGAGTGTGAAATCAAGTTAGTGGTGTATCTTCATTATCATTGTCCACTTGCTGTTTCTCCACTGTCCGATGAGGTTGCACTTCTTGGGTATCTGAAAGGTGAAAAGCACAAGGGTAGGGTTGTGGTGAGGGCAGGTGGAAATGTAATAGGTGCATGTTTACACTATCTGCAGCTTGTCCATCAGAAAGCGGTGTGGGATGAGTGGAAAGGTGGAATGTGAGAAGGAGAATTAGGTATGAGGATACCGCCCATCTTTAATGGTTTCATCCACACCACCAGTCATAGCTTCAGCAATGGACATCCAAATAATGGCTGATACTGTCTCCTCCATGGGAGTCAGGACATGCAGACATGACTCGCCCTCTTAGGTTAGCACCTGTTGCCGCCAGATGGCGCCACCATGTCCTACAAGAGAGAGGAAAGTGTGCCAATGATAGTCGTGCAATCTGTTGGGGTGAATTGACTGTCATGATTGATTAGCTGACATTATGTGCAAGGCGTTAGATGTGGTGTAACACTTGGAGCAGTGTTAAGGCTGAGGGTGTGGCAGTTCAAATGAATGTTAGTTATGAGACATGACTGAAAAAGATTGTTTGTACGTGAGGGAAGGGGGTGTAGTGAATTAAGCAGTGTTCAAGGCTCTTGGGATAGTCGATAGGATCTGACATTTGAAGAGGCATTCACTGACCTTGATCACTTGTGTCAGGTGATTCAGCTTCTTGTGGTATTGCAATTAGGTCCTTGGAGCTTGATTCCTGGCAGTCACCTCCACAGATATCTCCTCCCACTGCTTTCTGAGCATATGGCTGAAGAGCCTCTTACCTCCCCTGCAGATACAAGACATCTCTCCTCCTTCCCCTTCCTCCATCAAGGCCTGCAATGTAGCGTCCGAAAACCATGGAAGCAATGTTCCCTCTCCAACGTTGTGCAAGATCAAAGTCACTTCCTGCACAACTTCAAGATTGATGGATTTTTGAATATTAAAAGAATCAAGGGATATGGGGATTGGGCAGGAAAGTGGGGTTGAGATGCATTATGACCGATGCAGTTGGTAAAATCCCAGAGGGAAACTTTAAACAGCTGTCATAACCAACAATTTTAAGTGTTATGTTTGAGATGCGACTCTAAACTCAGGAATCAGACCATTAGTTCTTGAGGTTTTACATTAAACTAAATGAAACATTTTATTAATTTACACAGGTTTAAACATACATACACATGGCTACAAATTACTACTATCATAACTTTTAACAAATTCCCAAACTAATCTCCATTTAGGCAACAGCAACACATAGGTCAGAATTTCTCACTTGCCCCCACACGCTGATGCGTGAAATGACACGCAGTGACATCAGGCGAGCATCCCGATGTCACCACGCGACATCGTGATATTTCGGTGGACGGGTGCACGATGATCTCCGATGCGCACCCGCCATTAATTAATGGGCCACTTAAGGCCCTTGAGGCAGCAATTGACGCCAATTTTTCAGGAGCTGTGCGATCTTCAGGTTGTCACATGGGCGCAACGGGCAGGCGGGTAGGCCACATTTTTATAAATCTTATCCATGGGCGGGACAAGAGGAGTGATTGGGGTCACGAGTGTTATTTGTCAGACATTTAATGCTTAAAGTTACTGCTACTTGCCTGTGTGAGCAGGAATACTTCAAATCTCTTCACAGCTGCTTGGACAGGAGTAACAGGCTTCAGGTCAGGACTCTGGAGTAAACATCATTTCTGGGGCCTTGCTGGTTTCAGGAAGCCTTCCCTTAGCCTGGGAATGGGAATTGTGCTCTCCAGTGGAGGCACCTCTTCTGAGGAGGAAGGGAAGGCCAGAAGGAGGAGGAGGTCAGGAGTCCACATTCAGCCTCCAGTGGAGCCACCTTTGGGAGGACAGGCTCAGGCACAAGGGGGGCAGGGCCAACAGGAAGTCCAAGGCGGTAGGTGCTACAGAAGATGCCACTATTCTGCTGCCAGGGTTTACAGGTGGCGAAGCAGCTACCTCACGATGTCTGAGGTGCAGTGCCGAAGGAGGCTCCATCTCTCAAGGGAGACAATGACTTCCGTTTGTCAGATGATAGGCCCTGAGATCTGCGGCAACTGTGTGGGTGGGCACCCCATGCCAGTGGCGTTGAAGGTCAACTTCTATGCTTCCAGCTCTTTCCAGGGGTCAGTGGGTGATCTTTGCGGAGTCTCCCAGTCAGCTGTCCACACTTGTGTCAAGCAGGTGACAGACGCTCTGTTTAGGCGTGGATTGACTTTCATCCACTACCACTTGGATGAGGCCAGACAGATAGAGCGAGCCAGAGGCTTTGCAGTGATTGCTGGCTTCCCCCGCATCCAGGGTGCCATCGACTGCACACATGTGGCCATCAAGGCGCCCGCAGGTGAGCCCAGTGCCTTCGTCAACAGGAAGGGTTTCCACTCCATGGACGTGCAGATAGTGTGTGATCACCAGATGCTGATTCTACAAGTCTGTGCAAGGTACCCAGGCAGCTTCCATGACACTTACATCCTCAGACACTCCCAAGTGCTGGGGTTCTTCAGTGCTCCAGCCTGGCTGGATGGATGGCTGCTGGGTGACAAGGGCTATCCCCTCAAATGGTGACTCATGACACCTCTCCACCATTCAAGAACAGAGGCTGAGCATTGGTACAATAGGAGCCAGGGCACCACAAGGGCTGTGGTAGAGAGAACCATTGGCCTTCTCAAAATGCACTTCTGATGCCTGGACCACTCAGGGGACACACTCCTGTACCCACCAGATTGTGTGTTGCTGATAGTGGTTGCATGCTGCGCTCTCCACAATCTGGCACTGGAAAGGGGCGACGCAGTGGAGGAAGAAGATGTAGATGCAGTTGCTCTGGCTGCACACGATGAGTCCAGAAGTGAGCACACACAGGAAAACGCTGAGTGGGTAGACGCTGACCCAGCAAACTCCAGGGAGGCAGGGACACCCGGGAGGCTATAATCCAATGAACCTTCAGCTAGCCCACCACAGATGGACCCCCAACACACGCCAGGACTGCAGGCTCCATACTCGATACCTGAAAGCAACATCTGCCTGGTTAGGAACATGAACTATGTGCCTTGTCAATAAAGCTCAATGACAAACAAGTCACTCATAGCATCATGGGTTCCCATCCACCTGCAGAAATAAGGAATCACCCTGAGCCATGCTCACATATCAAAATTTAGTGAACTAACAAAATGAAGCAGAAAATAAAATTAATGCAAAGGTGTTGCACATCACACCAACTTGTCATCAATTAATATAGATGCAACATAAAACCACGAGTGAGAAACCTGTGGTGTGCCTAAGGTGCCTTAAGTTTACGTTTCTGGGTGCTACGTCTAGGTGCTCCCCCCTTGCCGGCATTGGCATCTGAGACAGCCGGCTCACTGTGCTGTCCTGTTGGTCTGGATGACCTTAGTGTGCGTCCTCTGGCCCATGGAGCCTGTGCTAGCCCAGCCTAGGAGGGAGCGGCTAGTTCCATGGCTGGCTCCTCCCCAGTCGCCACAGCTTCATCGGATCCCACGGTCACTGGCAGAGGCAGTGCCCTGAGAGGGGCCCGCAGAGACGACAGGCAGCTCATGCACTGACGTGAGGTCGCTTTGGACCTCCGTGCTCACCATTGATGGATGGGCACCTAGCTGGGATACTTGGTGCCCAATCCATCTCTCACACTGGCACTGACCAGCTGAGGTCAATGCCGCTGTGAGGGCTTGCAGGTCCAAGCGCAACCCCAAGAATCCCTGATTGTTCTCCTGGAGGAGCCTCTCCACAAGTGTCACCACTCTCTCCATGGAGGAAGCATGGCGCTCAGCCATGAGGCTCATTGCATCAATGATGCTCCGCATGGACTCCTCCAGCACGGGCACTATGCCACTCATAGCCTCATGTGTCTCCACCAGATCCTCCCACATACCCTGCTGGACTTCCAGCGTCTGGTGCCTCACGAACGACTCCAGAGGCACATCATCAGCCACCGATCGAGCATGTGCCTAGTCCCCAGCAGTGCTCCGACTGCTAGTGCCATGGGCACTCTCTGTCTCTGCCTGCACCTCAAGCGAGTGTGAAGTGTCCTCACCACTATGCCCTGGTACACTAGCTGACGATCTAATTCCCACCGAGGTGCTAGTATCTGCGCTGGTGCCTGCCTGGCAGAGATGGTGTGACGCTGGTGATTCCATTTGTTCAGGGCCCTCAGGTGTGAGAGGTGGCCCCTCTGTCTCCCCCTCCCAGCTCTGCTCCGGTGATGCTGAAAGGAAGAACAAGGATATTTGATTAGTTCAAGTGGAGACAATGTCAATGTACATGCCTGTCCCCCGGATCAATATGTGCTCATACTTCCATAATCAATGGTCAACCCCCATACTGGAAGCTTCAATCACTGAACATTCAGCAATGACATGGCTGCTGGGATACACATGGTGACCTCAGTGCATGGCGAACTTACCTCCCCGTGGCACCTCAGCCTCACCACCACCAGTGGACCTGGACACATGGTGCCTCTCCAGATCCATCGCCTCCTGGTCGTATCTGGTGATTACAGCCAACTGGGCCTGGCTTCTGCCAGTCTGCATCCGCTAAGTGGCATTGTACGCAGTCTTCTCCTGAAAAGGAGAGCGGAGCATTGATTCGTCCACCCTGTACCTGGATTCCCATCACATCCCTGCCACCCCAACCTGAGTGGGACATTGCAGGGCTCTAGTGATTTGTCACCCTGCAGCTGTCGTGCACTCGCACCAAGAAGCCAGGGCTGACCACCGCATCCCCCCCACCCCACCCCCCCCCCCCCCTCCCCCCCCCCGCCCGCCCACATGCTGCCTCCATCAGATTTGCCACCACACAGTCTAACCTTGCAAAGCAAGGACGCGCAAGCACATGGAATGCCAAGGGCAGCAGATGGATTGGTGCCCCACCACCTGTTCCCCTCCCAGCATGTCAGCAGCCTGACTTTGACATGTTTTGCAGTTCCAGCACTGCGCCTAGGTGTAGATCCTTGAAGTTGCCCCCAAAACAGTACTCTGGGTGTTAGTCTAACATATGCTGCTGGTGCAGAACCCATCTCAGCATTAACCTCTCAGGGTGAACTAGGCATGGGCAATATCTGCTGGCCCACCCAGCGAGGGAAACATGCTGTGAATGTTTCAATGCTGTCACTGCACTCAGAGTTGGTGGTGGGGAGGGGGGGGAATGGGCGGCGCTGGGGGAAAGCCTACCTGCTGTGTTAAGTGACCTCTGCCAACATGGTACTCACCCTTCCCGAGTGCAAGGGGTCATTGAAACGCTTGCGACACTGGATCCGCATGCGTCACACCACATCATGGGAGCTGACTATGTCTGCCACCTCCTCCCAGGTACATTTGGTCAGATGGGGGGGCCTCTTCTTCCCGTCCCTAGGAACAAGGACCTTCCAACGTGCTGCCACCTCCTCCAGGAGGGCAGCTAGGCAATCATCAGAAAACCGAGGGTCACACTGCCCCGCTGCCCTACCCTCCTGCCTGGCCTACTCTCCAGCAGCGCTCTGGGGAGCGCTTCTATTGGCCATGATGAACAGCCTTCACAAGGCTGCCTGCTCCCTATTTGAACAGGCTGCTGGGTCGCCATTGGACCCGGTGGTCATTGCACTCCCACCGCCCGCCCACTCCTGCTAGCCTCAGGAGCTGCGCTTCACACTGGGTGGGCCTTAATTGGCTCGCCCATGTAAAATGGTGGCACGGAGCCGATCACGGGTGGCTATTGGCTCTGCGCCCGTTCCCAAATGGCCCGCTCGACGGAGAGAAAATTCTCCCCATATACATAACCAAACACCAGGCAAAGCACTTTCACCTTATGAATTCAAAATGAGGTCCTTTTCACTGTGGAGCCAATTGGAGGCTGGCAGCTGCCTTTTGATCTTACATTGTCTCAGCCTGCACATCCGAAAACTACTGAAGGTATACCTACCAGCCACATTGAATGTTAATTCTCATTGTATCAACAACCTCTTTGAACTTCACCTTTTAACAATGAAACCCCTTTCATTGTACCAATTTTATTAGTAATATAAACATATTGCTTGGTAGCTGCTAGAAAGGTATCAATTTTCACCCCACTTCTTGAATGCTCTTTTCAAAAAATGCACACTATCTCTCTTACATATCAAAACTAGTACGTATCAAAGCACCCAGACTAGCTGGCTTTAATCCAATTAAGACATACCCACAGACTAAACCTATTTTAAAAGAAAAATATTTTCAAAAATATTATATATAATAGCTTCATGACACCCCCCTCCTCATCGAAAAATGAACCTTCATAATTCTAAAAGACTGTTTCATTTTAATAACCCACCTCACACTATCTCCTATATTCATTACACTACTACATTACCAGATGCATGCATTAACATAAATACATATATGCAAGTCCTTGGTATCAACAGAAATCATGCCAGTTCAGTGTCCAGGTTTTTTTCAAAAGTCCCAATTTCCTTTAAACTTCAAACTCTTGATAATGCATCTGTGAACAGATTTTCTCTTCTAGCAATATGTATAATACGTAGATTAAATGGTTGTAATAATAGACTCCAACTGAAAAGCCTTGCACCTTTATCACAAAATTTGTCCAAAAACTTCAAAGGATTTTGGTCTGTATAAACAATTGTTTCTGATGAATTGTTAGCAACATAAATTTCAAAATGCTGCAATGCTAACACCAAACTCAAAGTCTCTTGTTCAATCATTGAATATCTTCTCTGTTGTACATTCAGCTTCTGTTAAAAATACCCTATCAGTTTTTCAATTCCAGTGTCATCTTCTTAATAGTACAGCCCAATGCCTATATCGCTTGCGTCAATGGCCAATTTTAATTGCTTGGCATAATTGGGTACTGCCAAAACTGGTGTTGTAGTTAATACAGTTTTCAAACTATCGAATGCCTTCTGACACTCCAGTGTCCATTGAAACTTCTTGTTCTTTTTTAATAGTTCAGTCAGTGGAGCAACCTCTTGGCTAAAAGTTGATACAAATTTCCGGTAAAGCTCACTCATGCCCAGAAATCTCAAAACTTTTCATTTTGTTGTAGACACTGGGAAATCCACGATGGCCTTGACATTCGCATCTCTCAGAGCCACCTAACCATGTCCAATGGTATGGCCTAGATATGTAACTTGTACTTTTGCAAATTCGCTTTTAGCCAAGTTCATCACCAAATTATCTTCTTGTAGTCGAGCAAATAACTCTTCCAGATGCTGTAAATACTCCTCCCACATCTGACTGAAAACAATTAGATCATCCATATAAACCATACAATTGCTCAGACCTGCAATTACTTTGTTTGTCAGTCTTTGGAATGTCGCAGGTGCATTCTTCATACCGAATGGCATGACTTTAAACTGATATAGTCCATCTGGCGTTACAAAAGCTGATATCTCCTTTGCTCTCTCCGACAATGGTACCTGCCAATATCCTTTTAGCAAGTCAATCTTTCTGATAAATTTCGATTGTCCCACTTTCTCAATGCAATCCTCCAGCCATGGTATGGGATATGGATCCATTTTTGTTAATGCATTCACTTTTCGATAGTCCACACAGTCTCTGTGTTCCATTCGGTTTCGGTACCAGTAAAACAGACAAACTACAGTTACTGCAACTAGACTCAATGATATCATTTTGAAGCATGAAATCAATTTCTTTTTGTACTTGTGATAACTTTATTGGATTTAATCTGTAAGGTTGTTGCCTTATTGAAGATGATATTTCTGTGCATACATCATGCAAAGGTAAATGTGTCTTTCCCAACTTATTTCCACAAATAGGTTTGTGTGACTGCAATAGCTTTTCCAAATCACTTTGACACTTGCTTGGAAGGTAACTCAACATTTCATTTAAATTTTCAAGCACCCCCTCATTATCCAATTTGATTAGAGAAAAATTAATTTCAGAGTCCTGCACTTCTACCTCTTTCTCATCATCCACTTTCACTAACACCTCTTTTTGTTTCTCTTCCCTGTTAAAGTACTTTTTAAGCATATTTACATGACACACCCTCTGCTTCTTTTTTCTATCTGGAGTATTTATTAAATAATTTACTTCACTCAATTTCTTTTCAATCCTGTAAGGCCCACTAAATCTTGCATTTAAGGAATCCCCTAGTACTGGTAATAAAACTAATACTTTCTCTCCAGAAACAAAACTGTGAATTCTAGTTTGCTTATCTGCTTTCACTTTCATCACTTGCTGTAAGAACTTTAAATGTTCCCTAGCCAACTCACATGCTCTGTTCAATCTTTCCCTGAAATTTGATATGTAACCCAGGAGAGTAGTTTCCGAATTTTGACCCGTTAATTTCTCATGAATCAATTTCAATGGTCCCCTTATCTCATGACCATAAACTAGTTCAAAAGGGCTAATACCAGTTCATGCATTAGGAGCGTCTCTAATAGCAAATAACAAAAATGGAATCCCCATACCCCAATCCTGTGCATAATCCTGACAGTATGCTCTTATTATAGTTTTTAAAGTTTGATGCCATCTTTCCAAAGCTGCTTGTGACTCCAGATGATAAGCTGTTGGCTTAAACTGTTTTATCCCCAAACTGTTCATTACTTCCTTAAACAGTTGTGACATGAAATTTGACCCCTGATCTGATTATATTTCTTTAGGTAAACCATATCTTGTAAAAAAATGTAATAACTCCTGCATGATCTTCTTAGTTATAATATTTCTTAAAGGTATCACTTCAGGAAACCTGGTAGACATACCCATTATTGTTAATAAATACTGATTTCCACCTTTAGTTTTAGGGAGGGGTCCTACACAATCAATCATGACCCTGGTAAAAGGCTCTTCAAATGCTGGTATTGGGATTAAAGGCACAAGCTTAATCACTGCTTGTGCTTTTCCTGTTACTTGACATATATGACAGGTTCTATAGAATTTGACTACACCGCTATGCAATCTTGGCCAAAACAAATACCTCCGTATCTTTTCCTGTGTTTTCATAATTCCTAAACGTCCCCTCATTGGAATTTCATGAGCAATCCTCAGAATCTCATTTCTATAACCTAATGGGATAACAACCTCATGCACCTCCCTCCAGCTTTCATTTGCTGATATGTAATCTGACCACTACTTTCTCATTAATATATTCCCTCGAAGATAATAACATACTGGAATACATTTTGCTTTGGTTTCTGAATAAACTTTCTGAGATAACTGTTTTAATT
Organism: Cetorhinus maximus; assembly: GCF_964194155.1. Taxonomy (NCBI): domain Eukaryota; kingdom Metazoa; phylum Chordata; class Chondrichthyes; order Lamniformes; family Cetorhinidae; genus Cetorhinus; species Cetorhinus maximus. The sequence goes on along the minus strand of NC_135890.1, from coordinate 42,448,979 downwards.
GCAAATCATTTTTCTGTAATTCCACTAACCTCTTTAAGTTAAACACTTCAACTGAAGTGTCCTGCATTCCTTCCTCCTGAACAATGCTATCAAATACAGTGCCAGCTAATTGGATTTTGACACCTTCTTCTTGCCTTTGAACTGCCTGCTTATCTTGTTTATTTTGTTCTTCCCAATGGGCTTTTGATCTTGTTATAACACAATCAGGAAACGATCCAAGATGTTCCTTCTGTAACACCTCTGTTGAAAACACTTCTACAGGCTGCTCAAGTACCATAGGAATCAGTCACATTTGCGGTCCAGCTATATCATTACCCAGAATAAATTGAACCCCTGCAATGGGCAATTTTTCCACCACTCCAACTATAACTTCACCAGTCTTCCATTTGCTCTTTAAATTTACCTTCCACAACAGAATAGATTTAACATGTCCATGAACCCTACTTATTGCCTTCTCCTGGAGCACTCCCTCTGAACAACAAATATTGCTATCCCACAACATTAAGGAATGACTAGCCCTTGTGTCTCTTAAGATTTTAACATATTTACCCACTCCACCCTGTACATATCGAAAGACTTTCCCTTCACATACAAAGTATTCAAACATTCCTGCAACCTGCTCCTCAGAATTCTCTTTCTCTTTCCTCCTTCTCTATCTTCACAATTTCTAATTCCCCTTTAAAAGCCATTTCTCTGCCCTTTGCTTCTAGTTCAAGCATTTTCATTTGAAACTGAAGTCTCACTGCTTCCAGCTGTGACTCACTATTGTCAGATTTCACATCCAACTGTAGGTGCTGTACTATACTTTTGATTATATCAGATTTCCTAGCTCCTGCAGGTAAACCCAATTGTAACTTATCGACCAACCCTGTTAACTTATTTTTGGTTATTTTCTCCAGCAAAATTAGAGTTATCTCTCCTACTCCCAGACAAGTCTTCACAATTGCTAAAGCCATCTTGCAGTCTCACCACTTCTAAAATACCTCACCAACTCCTCAATTCAAAGTGCCTCTCATACTCGTAAGCTTAAGATTCACCAATTCCTAACCAATCAAGGAATTAGAAATATAATTTATCCCAGACAAGCCCCCAGTTATTATGACCGATGCAGTTGGTAAAGTGGGGTTATTTTAAAATCTCAGAGGGAAACTTAAAACAACTGTCATAACCAATAATTTTAAGCATCATGTTTGAGATGCGACTCTCAACTCAGGAATCAGACCATTAGCACTCAAGGTCTTACAATAAACTAAATGAAACATTTTATTAATTTACACAGGTTAAAATATATGTGCACATGGCTACAAATTACTACTATCATACTTTTTAACAAATTCCCAAACTAATCTCCATTAAGGCAACAGCAACCCGTAGACTTAACCAGACATCAGGCAAAGCACTTTCACCTTACGAATTCAAAATGAGATTCTTTTCACTGTGGAGCCAGTTGAAGGCTTGCAGCTGCCTTTTGATCTTACATTGCTTCTGCCTGCACACCCGAAAACTACTGAAGTTATACCTACCAGCCCCATTGAATGTTAATTCTCATTGTATCAACAACCTCTCTGAACTTCACCTTTTGACAATGAAACCCCTTTCATAGTACCAATTTTATTAGTAATATAAATATATTGCTTGGTAGCTGCTAGAGAGGCATCAATTTTCACCCCACTGCTTGAATGCTCTATTCAAAAAATGCAAATGCACGCTATCTCTCTTACATATCAAAACTAGTACATATCAAAGCACCCAGACTAGCTGGCTTTAATCCAATTAAGATACATCCACAGACAAAACCTCTATTTTAAAAGAAAAATATTTTCAAAAATATTATATACATTAATAGCTTCATGACAGGTGGAAGATCAGCCATAGTTGTACTGAATGGTGAAGCATACTCAATAGGCCGAATGGCCTACTCCTGCTCCTATTCTTAAGTTCTTACATTCTTATGCTGCTAGCACCTTAACAGCTACAATGCGTCTCGTCATTAAGCACAGGGTGGCTTTAAGTAATGCTAGCCAATCACAATGTTGGGCTCCTGCTGGTGTGTCCCACCAAATAACAGCACTGTTAATCCTGGCTGGACCCTGAACTCATTGAAATGAATAGGCAGGATAAAGTTGGCGTGCTGTCTGCACTGAAATCATCGGGCATGGGTTAGTATTTGTCACTTTTCTAGTCTTTTCTCAGAACTAAACCTTCACATTCTTGACACTTTCTTTGTAAATCTCAACTGCTTAATCTCCATGACTTTGGCTTTCCTAAAGTAATCCGCCTAGAAATGTGAAAGGTGTATTAGTCATGAGTCTGGCTTGCCTAGTGGTAATGTGAGAGGCCAGGGAGATCCATAATGTTGACAAACATATTATATAAGAACGCTGCTGGTTGAGGTGAAAGTTTGTGAGTGGAGCCAAGAATAACAGACATTTGCCTTGACAACGTTCTTCAAAAATAACACTTAAATCACAATTTTAACCAAAAATACAACACTTTAAGTAGTTACTTTGATTTGTCAAACCTTCCCTTTTTCGCACATTCTCAAGTCTCTCACCTAATTTTCTCATTTTAAAACTTAATTTTTATTATCTTTTTATATTATTATAGGATGTGAGCATTGCTGGCAAAGCCGGAATCTGTTGCCCATCCCTTCTTGTCCTTGATAGCAATCACATTGCTGTAGATCTGGATTCGCATGTAGGCCAGGCCAGGAAAAGGCAGGAGATTTCCTTCCCTAAAGGACATTAGTGAACCAGAAATTTACTCTACTTTGAGTCCTTTCATCCTCCAAAACAACCCAAAGTTTTCCGTTGTCTCTTTTTTTATTCATTCATGGGACATGGCTAGTACAGCATTCATTGCCCATCCCTAATTGCCCTTGAGAAGATGGTAGTGAGCCGTCTTCATGAACCGCTGCAGTCCATGGGTAGAATTTAACGTTCCCCACTGGCAGGTTTGTAGGTGAGAGGTAAGCGGAAAATTTGTCAGATGGCATTCCTGATAGATTCCTGCCAGCCCTGACCTCTCAGCAATTTTACCCTGGGACGGACGAGGCTTAGGTCAGCCCACCTGCCCTTGTCCCAGTTGAGGCCCTTAAGTGGTCAATAATTGGCCACTTAAGGGCCATTTCCTGCCCAGCCTCAATTTTCAGGCTGGCAGGAGGAGGTCAGCAGCAGGGAGGGAGCTCGGAAAGTAATCCTGTTCAGGCCACAGGTGGGAAGGGGGGAGGGGGGTGGCACCACCATCAACAGCCTCTGTTTAACATCAGGCACCCGCCTCAAAATGTCTGACCACTGTGGGGACCCCCTCCCAACCCCAGCCTCTCCACCAACAACCCAACACCCCTCATCCCAAATATTTACCTAGTCCTAGACTCCCGGGACTTAGGCTCTGGGGTCTGCTTGCAGTTCCAGTCTTGTCCACTGCAGATTCTGGCACTGCAGGGTTCAGAGAGCTGCTGGCCAATCAGATTAGCTGACAGCTCTCTAAACCAGGACTTCCTCTCGGCTGAGGGGCGGAAGTCCCACCCAAAGCCAATTAACACTTGTTGGGGCGTTAAATGGCTGCAGACCAGACAGTATCGACAGGGATGTGTTCTCCGGTGACTCTTCAGATGGCGGAAAGGGAAAACCCAACATTCAAAAAATCCTGGCCCATGTGTTGTAGGAACATGAAAGGAGTTCCAGGATTTTGACAGCAACAGTGAAGGATCTGGCCATCTATTCTGGAAAAAAATTGATCTACAATGTTTATTTTTTCAATGACAGTAAATGGGAATAATTACATTAGTTAATGATAAATAAATTGCACCAGAACAGGAAAGGGTAGAAAGAGGTAATGTTAAAAAAAGGTGAAGAATGGCACTTAACATTAGTATGAGTTGGAAACCTTTTGCAACATGTGATATTGACCATTTTTGAGACTGGAGTGGTCCAAAATTTGAAAGCAAAACCCAGATGTTACTGACATTCAATGATTGCTAAGAAAAGCTCAGCTCTTGTATTCAAAGTCTAGTGCCGGGTTGCCAGGGATCACTAAAACATCATTAATACTCTCTAGCGGCATTTTGCAGACCTTCCAAGATGCAATCATTTGAAAGCCTGAAATATTTTCTGCGTAACTCTCAGGCTATTTGTTCAACCAAACTTGCCCTTCACGCCCCACACCACCCCACAACCACCCCCCAACCCCACCCATCCCCTTCCCATTGCAGCATCAACTTACTTCTTGAATAATTTTTCCCTCCACAACCCAGTGAGTATTGGAGGGACCGCTCTTTGTATGTAGATTGATAGTCTTAAATTTACCATTTACTGGTTTAAACCTGTCTTCCTTGTCCCACTCTGGCAATGTAATTTAAAGTAATGTTATGGATTTACCTTTCTCCATTGCCTTTAATGCTTTCCTTTAACTATTCTGCTTGGAAGAAGCAAAGGCACTGGATGTATGCTGAGTGGCGGAACCACCAAGAGCAGTTCATGGCTCAGTCTTAGCGAGTTCTGAAGAACACAGTTGCCCTCGAGGACCTGTGTCAGATTGATGAGGGACTCAATAAGATGGGGGGGAGAATGCTTTAGCTTGACAGATCTGTCAAGCAACCTCTGGCTGGGAGAGACAGAGGGAACCCCACCCCTTCCCCCCAATTACTATGAACACAGGGAGAAAAAAGGCAGAGAGACGAGGTTATAAAAGTCAGTCTGGAAGGGTCTTCAGAGGGAAAGGCTGGAGGGGCTGGGGTGGTTCATTGTCAGACTAATGATGACTGAGCTGATGTACACCTTGGTCTGTTTCAATGTTGGACTGATAAAAGCAAGCATTCGAAACATCACTAATTCAGAGCAAGGCATCATGAATCATTTCTCTTATCCATGAGGATGGGTTTGAAGTAAAATGAAGTAAATGAGATTTGCTTTATCACTGCGACTCTATCTGTTCACTTGCTTACAACACAATGATTTCTATCTGACCTCATCAGAGCCCAGCGAAGGGGAGGGGGTGGAGTAAGGTAGGGAGCTAGGAGGAGAGTAGATGAGGAAAGGGGCAGGCGGACAGGGAACAGAAAGAGAGCTGAGTGACACAACTGGGAACAGGGAACAAAAACAGGGAAACTGCCTCAGCAGGGGAGGGAGAACCTCAGTGTGAGGTTCCAGTGGCCTCACCCACCTCCCACAAGATCTAAGGCATGGGTTGGTTGCTGAGATGTGTTCCCTTACATCCTTCAAAAGAGAACTGGATAAATAATCAAAGAGAAAAAAACTACAGGGTTATGGGGAACGAGCAGGGGAATTGGGCAAATTAGATAACTTTCAAAGAGCCAGCACAGGCATAATGAACCCAATAGATTCTATTCCATGAGCTCTGGAACGAGGGCCAGATAAAAAAATTGTGGCAAGTTCCTTATTTGTGAAAATGATCAATATTTTGTCAATAATCATTGTTCACAGTCTGAAGTGTTTTGAATGTAAACAATGGTGCAGCACCACCTGGTGACAAAGGATAGAAAGAGCATGCAAGTTAAAAATTATTTCCTTAAATTTCCAAGCCAGTCATGGTGTTACTTATAACTCAGTAATACAAACTTCAAGCACCATCCACAGATGCAATTCTAATGTTATGCTATGACCCACATTGTTTCAATCTCCTCTGTTGCCTTTGGTTTTTTTTTGTTTTTTATAGGGGTATCTCACTCCTTAGTGTCACTGGGAAGAGCTTTTCTAGGATAATGCTTAAAAGGCTCCATATAACTTGTAGACTGAGTGTATCCAGAAGCACAGTGTGGTTTCCATGCTGGCAGATTTACAGAGGACATGATCTTCTCCACACATCAGCTACAAGAGAATTGTGGGGACCAGGATGTACTTCCTTACCTTCCATTCACAGATCTCACAAAAGCATTCAACACCATCTGTTACAAGATTTTCTGGAAAATTGGCTATCTATCAAGGCTCATCAGTCCAATCTGCTCCTTCCTCGACAACATGCACTGTGTAATTTGACAGCACCATTTCCGACAGTTTCAGGGTGAAGAAGAGTAAAACAGGGCACGTCCTAGCCCTCTCTTTGTTTGGTATTTTTTCCCCCTATGCTCCTGACCTTTGCCTTCCCTGCAGATATGGAAGGAATTTACCTGCACACTCAGCCTGGTGGCAAGCTCTACAATGTATCCTGACTGAAATCAAAGACAAAAATATATCACACTTTGATTAGAGAAATCCTCTACACTGATGATACTGTGCTAGTTGTTCACATGGAAACTCAGCTACAAAGACTTATGGATTGTCTCTCCCATGCCTGTAACTTGTTCTCCCTGACTACAATCATCAAGAAACACCTTCGGTCTGTCCGCAAGCATGACCCAGACCTCCATGTCACTTGCCATTTCAACACTCCACTCTGCTCTCATGCCCACATGTCTGTCCTTGGCCTGCTGCATTGTTCCAGTGAGGCTCAACGCAAACTGGAGGAACAGCACCTCATCTTCCCATTAGGCACTTTACAGCCTTCCGGACTTAACATTGAGTTCAACAACTTCAGATCATGAACTCTCTCCTCCATCCCCACCCCCTTTCCGATCTCACTTTTTCCAATAATTTAAAATATTTTAATATATTTTTCTTTTCCCACCTATTTTTAAATTTATTTCGATCTATTGTTTTATCTCCACCTTTTAGCCCATTTCGATGCCTTCCCCCCACCCCACCCCCACTAGGGCCATCTGCCACTTGCTTGTCCTGCTTTCTACCCTTAATGTCACCATTAGCAAATCCCTTAGCTAATATCACCAGCGTCAACACCCCTTTGTCCTTTTGTCTGTGACATCTTTGGCAATCTCTTCTTTGCCTCCACCTATCACTGGCCCTCTATCCAGCTCTACCTGTCCCACCTCACTCAACCAGCTTATATTATACCACATTTCTATATTTCTTTAGTTCTGATAAAGAGTCATATGGACTCGAAACGTTAACTGTGTTCCTCTCGGCAGATGCTGTCAGACCTGCTGAGTTTTTCCAGCTATTTTTGTTTTTGTCAAGAAAACTGTGGTTATGGGCCAGGGTGTCACATCTCCATCCCTGATCACTCTGAATAACACCCCACTGGAAATGGTTAGCAAACTCTGTTATCTTGGCTCCACAGTAACAGACAAACTGTCTCTCGATGCAGAACTTGATGTGCGTATTTGGAAAGCAGCTACCACTTTCAGCCATCTCATGAAGTGTGCATGGAATAACATCAAGCTGACTCTTAGGAGCAAGAAGCTGGTTTTCTGAGGCCTGTGCTCTCACACCTTGCTGCATGGCTGTGAAACATGGACGACTTGCAGGTTTCAAGAAAGAAAATTCACCAATTTTCATCTTCGCTGTTTGTGGCACATTCCTGGAAGCACATGGAAGGACAAAATCAGGAATGCGGCAGTCCTCTCCAAAGTAAATCTCCCAAGTATGTTGGCACTCATCAAACAGAGGCAACTTCACTGGGTTGGGCACTTCGCAGGATGGAAGGCGGTTGCACGCCTCAGGATTTTCTGGATAGCGAGGTAGCCAGAGCCAGACAACCAGTAGGATGCCAAAAGCCGCACTTTAAGGATGCTTGCAGGAATGACATGAAGGCCCCAAACATTGATTCTTGCACTTGGAAGACACGAGCTGATAACAGAGGAAAATGGCAACATCACCTGTGGGGTGGCATGTGCCACCATGATGATCAGTGGCTACAGCGACTTGGCAACAGGCGCCAAAACTGAAAACAATAATCCACAATGACACCGATAACCACTTCAAATGTGACACTTGTGGCAAAAACCTGCTTCTCGCCAAGTTGGTCCGCTTAGCCATCAGTAAAAGTGTCCCATATGAAGCTATCCCATCCCCAACAGATTTAATTTGCTGCATGTCCATCATCTTACACAGATGGCAGAGTGCTGATGATGCTACGGCCTACTCAGTGATCTTAATATCTAATTGATGCATTCAAATAATGGTCAGGGCCACTGATTTAAAGTGACTGAATTAAATCAAATTCAATTTTATTATTTGGTACACCCGGGTTTTTAAGCAATTTTAATCCGTGATTCTTGCCACTTTTTGTTAAAAATTGAATAGCTGGCTTATATTATAGTCTCAATAACCCAGTTCTACTTCACTACCACCTTTCTCGACTCCTCCACTACCTCTGAATTGTCATGTTGCTTGTCTGGATGAGCAGAAATCCTTTCAATTAAACATTGGGGAGGCCAAATCCATTGTCCTCAGGCCCCACCACAAAATCCATTTCTTGGTCCTCTCCCTAGCAATTGCCTGAGGCTGAGCCAGACCACTTGCAACTGTGGTGTCCTGTTACACCCCAATATCACTTAACTCCCTCAAAGATCAAAAATTTGTCTATCCCAGCCTTAAACGTGTTCAACAATGGAGCATCCACAACTCTCTGAGCTAGAGAATCCCAAAGGTTCACCATCCTGTGAATGAAGTAATTTCTCCACATCTCAGTCCTAACTGATCGGTCCCTTATCCTGAGATGGTGACCCTGTGTTTTAGAATCCCTGATCAGTGGAAGCAATCTCTCAGTGTCTACCCTATCAAGACCCTTCAGAATTTCAAGACCAGCTTCTGACCCTATATCCTCCACACTTATTTCCAGATAAGTAACATCACCCATCTCTGCCCCAGCTCATCTGCTGCTGAAACCCTCATCAGTGCTGTTTTTTTCCTCTAGATACCAATGCTTTCCTGATCGGCCTCCTACCTTCCATCCATTATAAATGGATCCAAAACTCTGCTGCCCATATCCTAACTTGTACAGTTCCCTTTATCCGTCACCCCTGTATTTGCTGACCTAGATTGACTTCTGGTCCTCAATTTTAATATCACATCCTTAATTTCAAATGCCTCCCTGGTCTCACCCCTCCCAATCTCTGTAACCTCCTCTAGCTCAACAACACTTCATGACCTCTGCACTCCTCTAATTCTGGCTTCTAGTACATTTAGGCCTGAATTTTTCCCGCATCACGCAGGCTCAGTGGGAGCGGGCGGGGGCGGTCAGGAAGCCAACCACCGCCCGCGATCAGCTCCACACCGCGATTTCACATGAGTGAGCCAATTAAGGAGCTGCCTCAGGGAGATTGAAGCGCTTTTTGAAAAAATGTATAAATCCAATAAAAATTCAATGAAACATGTCCCCTCATGTGACTGTGTCACATGAGATGGGACATGTTTTTAATTTCAAAAGAAAGTTTTTATTTAATTCGTAATAGCGCTAGGAAACCTCAACCCGTTCGTGGATGAGGTTTCCTAAAAAATGTGAACGCCACTTGGCCTTTTCGCCTGCCCGCCAACCATTAGGTTGGATGGGCAGTGTAAACTTCAACTTAATTACCTTGTTATGGCCTTAATAGGCCTTTCAATTATCAGCAAGAATGCAGCCGATTCCGGCGTGCACCCACCAAACAAAGTATCACGACGGTGCACAGTGACGTTGGGACACACACTTAACGTCATCGCGCGTCATTTTACGTTCCGGTGTGTCGGGTGCGCGCTTGCACGCTGAGGGTAAACATCTGGCCCTAATTTTTGTCACTCCACCGTTATGGCCATGCCATCAGCTGCCTAGGCTCTATGCTCCAGCATTTGCTGGCTAAACCTCTCAGCCTCTGTGATATATTCTTCATTACAACACTAATAAAACCCTATCTCTTTGCCAAGGTGGCCAGACATCCGGTTTTGTATCATGCCATTTTTTAGTTGTCTGGCCATTGTCAATTCCACATGGCTTCACATCTGGTATTTTGACCTGCAGTTTACTCACTTTAGTAAAGCACTGGCAGGGACCTGTGCTCGGTCCTTTCCTCATCTGCAGTAGCCTTGATGGGACAGGGAAGAAAGAGTCAGATTTGCTTCAATACTTTATTCACCCCTGCTCCCTGCCACCACCCCACCACCCCCATCGCTCCAACAATGGAGAACCTTTGATCAGGATGGCATCATCCCAAGCATGATGATGTCAACCAACCCATGTCGTTAATGTGTCCAGTTTTGATAGCTTCCGGCGCAGACCACCCTACTCTTTTCCCAAACGGGCCAAAACTGTAAGAAATCACCATTTAATAATTTTATAAAATCCTAAGAAATGTATTGAATATTATAGGAAAGCTCCCCCTCTCTCTTATAAAGAAAGCTCCCATACCAGCTTCCTTGTGTGACAAACACAAGACGAGGAAGGCCATTATCTCAGCCAAGGACATGTCTCTAGCATGAGCAGTGAAACAAGACATTGCTAATACTGATAAGGGGGTGGGAATTGACTTCATGAGCCATACGTGAACCAACTGTCTGAAGATTAAACAGGACATCCTAAGAAAAGATGAGCCACAAGATGACTTAATGGACTTGCAATGGAAATAGGAGTGACCAGCTTGAATATTCTCTTGCCAATAGACCATTGATATAAGCCTCCCAAAAATAAGGTATATAACCAGACTCTCTTGAGGTAAAAACAACACTTTGGATTGAAGAGACCTTCTGGAGGTGGACCAATGCTGTCTCTAGCCTAACACCTTAGTTAGCTCAAGAAGACCAAAGAAAATAGAGGAATCTGCCATTTCAAACCCTTGCCTAGAAGAAATCGAAGTCCTTACATTCTGGTGCACTAGAGGAGACAAAGGAAAAAGAGAGAAGAAGACTGCAATTATCAAACAGACTGTCACTTCTTGGTATGGAGATCAGCTTCATCTATTCATTTGTCTAGTCTGGATCCAGTAAACCATTCTGACCTGTTACTGATTCTATTTCTTTACTGCCTATTTAGATTATAAAAAACTTAAAGGGAAGAATTTTCCCCTTGTCGGGGAGGGGAAGTGCAGGAGTGGGCACGGGCAGGTGTGCCTCCGATTGGCACCCCCGATCGGGGGCGCGACGCCATTTTATGCGGGCGGGCCAATTAAGGCCCGCCCAGCGTGACATCCGTCAGGAAGCGCTATGCGCTCCCTGTGTGGGTGGGGGGGGTGGATTGCCTAAGCTGGGAATGCGCTTTTTTGAGCAGCTGAGGCTAAGTGCTGCCTCAGGGAGATCTGCGCCAAATTCAAAAATGGTCAATGCACAAACATAAAATTTCTCTGACATGTCCCCTCATGTGACACTGTCACATGAGTTGGGACATGTCCATCACTTTTATTCAAACTTCTATAATATTTTTTTAAATCTTCATGAAACCTCATCCCGCCCGTGGATGAGGTTCCATGCTTTTTCTGAAGCCCACCAAGTCTCCCAACCTGCCCGCCAATCTTAAGGTTGGACGGACAGGTCCATTAACTACTTGAATTACTTTTTAAATGACCTCAATTGGCCGTTGACAGGTCGGTGGGTGCACAGCTGATTCAGCTGCGCCCCCACTGACCTGAAAATTGAAATGATGCGGGGTGACATCAGGAGTTCCGCCCGACATCATCCCGTGTCATTTACACGCCAGTGAGTGGGCCCCGCCCCCCGCTTGTCGACCTCAATATCCTGGCCAAGAATTAGGAACAGGAGTAGACCATTCATCAATTCAATAAGATCATGGCTGATCTGCTTGTGTTTCGAATTCCACGTTCCCATCTACCCCCAATAACCGTTGATTCCCTTGCCTAACAAGAATCTATCTACCTCTGCCTTAAAAATATTCAATGATCGCACCTTCACCGCCTTCTGAGGCAGAGAGTTCCAAAGTTACACAACCCTCTGAGAGAAAAAATTTCTCCTCATCTCTGTCGTATCATATGTATCATATCTAAGCTGTTGCTTCTTAATAAACTTAACAAACTATCTTAAAATCATTTATGAATTCTCACCTACTTATTTTGGGTAATCTGTGACTCCCGAACCTTAAATCTTACACTTCTAAACCTGCAAATTCTATTGCCTAAAATAAAAAGTGCAGCAGATGTATGGGAGCACCATTATCTGCAAGCTTCCCTTCAAGCCATACACCATCCTAACTTGGATAAATCACGATACCTTCATTGTCACTAGGTCAAAATCCTGGAACTCCCTCCCCAACAGCACTGTGGGTGTACCTAAACCAAATGGACTGCAATGGTTTAAGAATACAGCTCATCACCATCTGCTCAAAGGCAATTAGGGATGGACAATAAATGCTGGCCTTGCCAGCAATGCTCACATCCTCAGAACAAATGACAAATGGCTTTTGGTCACCTGTCCTAATATCTCCTTATATGACTTAGTGTTGAATTTTGTTTAATAACCCTCCTCTGATGCACCATGGGATATTTTCCCACTACTAGACATTTGGTAGTGCAGAACTTGACTATTGCCGAAAAAATAGACTTTTTTATCAAAGCTTTTAGTCTTGCACTCATCAGGCCAATTTGCAAAAATACCAAATGTAAAGGAAACAGCGATTATACTGTATGAGAAGAAAGTGATGATTCATTGGCAAGTGGGCTCTGATTGGTAGAGGTGTTGCCATGGAGAATGCACCAGTTGATGGTGGCTGACAGTTAACTGCCAAACATTACTTGAAATTTAAACCAAGCAGCTTGACTCTGATTGGTCAAGGCATTGCTCTGAGCAATGAGTCAGTAAATGGTGATCACTTATTTTGTTTAATTGAAACAGGTGCAATGTGCATATATGTTCTTTCTGTCTGCAAAGTATCTTTTTGGCTTGACAGCAGCAATGTGCCCAGTCTACCTCAGGTTACCCTGGAAGGGCCAGGTATCTCAAAACTTTGAGCAACAGGTTAAGCTAGCTGTTTCACACAACTACTATGCAGTAGCAATACGAGTGGTATTTGCCACTAACAGGATGCTGCCATCAAGCCAAAAAGACATTCTGCCTATCACACAAATCAGTAATGTAGGATATGAATTTCATTGCTAGTGTGATGCTAGGTATGTAGGCTGTACATCCCAAGACTGTCTGATCTTATCAAATAGCATGTCCGTTCTGCTGTTTGCAATGGGCAAAGTACAGACCATACCCAACCAGCCCGTGCTTGCAAAACTCAAAACACAGTGTCCAACATTAAATGTAATTCCATGATTGGACAACATTTCTAAATAATCCTCAGTGTGCTAAGAATTATGCTGACAGCCAATTTAAGATTGTCAGTCAGGCTCGCAGTGTGATGCATTTGCATGTACATATATATTAATACACAGGGCCCTGTTCTTTGCAGACAGAAAGAACATTACACACATTGCACCTGTTTCAGCTAAACAAAATAAGTGATAGCCATTCACTGGTTCATTCCTCAGGGCAATGCCTTGCCCAGTCAGCATCAAGCTGCCTAGTTTAAATTTCAAACAATGTTTGGCAGTTAACTCTCAGTCACTATCAACTAGTGCATTCTCTATGGCAATGACTGTGCCAATCAGAGTCCACTTGCCAACCAATCAGCACTGCAGTATAAATTGTTATTCCCTTTACATTTGGTATTCTTGCAAATTGTCCAGATGAGTGCAAGATGAAAAGCTTCAACGAAAAGAGTCTGTTTTCAGCCATATTTTTACTACATTAAAAGTGCAATATAAATGCAAGTTGTTCTTGTTAGTGGGATAGAAACTTAATAACGTTGATCTTGAGTGGAATTAATTGTTCTATGTTTATAAATAAATGATTGATCGAAAACCTAGAATTAAAATATATAGGTCCTATGCGCTGTTAACAACTGCCACAAGAGATAGCATGCAACAGAATTCTTCACAAGTCAACACTCTGATATCAAATACTTTTTCCTCCACACCCAGGTGCCCGAGGGCAACACTTTGTGTTTAACTGAACGTACCTCATGTGTGCTTTTACTTGCTGCATCTCATCTCCCTGGTTAAGGCATACGCTTTACAAAAGGACGGAAAAGTCAAGGTAGGTGAACAAAATTACATATTTAAGTCTACTTAAGTAGAATAGATGTTTCTATAAACTTTAGATGAACGTTTTGCTTTATATTTGTGTTTAGCTTCTATTAACTTGGGAGACTTTTATTCATGAGATTTAAATAAGTAGTTCATACAAGACATTGATTCTCAATAGCCCAAGCCAAAGTAATTACTTATAATTGCTTGCTGTATTTTTCGCCGCAAAATGGAATAATAATAAATCAACTACTCTTCTGTTATAAATTGTAAATATCTGTAAAATTCCTTGTGTATCTGGATTGTCAAAATTGCTGGCTGACTGCAAACATAGGGACCTTGAATTATATAAAATCCAATTGCATTTAAAAGATAAAAGCAATACATGGCATAAGATATGGCTTGTTTAAATTATTAACTGACTTAAAATAAAAATATCAGGATGATATTGTGTGGAAATATTTGTCTTTTTATTAAAATTAGTTTCTGCTGAACATTCAGTGAAAATTCTGTAGTCAAAGTCCTCAATCAACTCCTAGAGTAAACAGTGACATAGTTTGCAGATTATCACAATAAATGTTGTGTTTTATACAAACTTTAACTTTGCCTTTATCTTGAAGTATCAAGTTTCCCATGTTTTGTAATAAAAAAAGTATGAGTAATATGTTTGTAATGTTAGTATAAAGCATCTGCACCTAATACTGATTAGAGGATTCCCACCCACCGAAATGAATTAAGGATTACTGGCAAAGTCTGTCGGTCTGATATTAACACTGTTCACTTAGCAGAAACCATGCAGATGGGTAGTTATAATGGCAGTGACTTATCCCCACAGATCCCACTGATTTCCTGCATCTTGCATTTTAGCCTCCTCTTTTGAGCAAGTGATTGGGACACATTACGAAAAGCAGTGGGGTCCTGCTTTAAAATTTGCAGATCGAGGTCCAATTATATTATCGGATTCTGACTGCAATTTTAAATTGAGGCCTGTGGAGGGAAAGCATCATGGCTTCTCCATCAGGCCAACCCGGGGGCAAAAGTAGCTGGTGCCAGATGAGTCCCCGAAAAGCGAGGCCATTTTCTTTTTTGTTTCCTTGTGAGCCAGTAGACACAGGTGTGCTCCTCCAGCTCCTCAAAAAAAAAACCACCACGACCTCCGGCTTCGATCCAGCATCTGCAAACCACAGCGAGTGGATTTGAGGGGGTTTGTTCAATTATCGTGTGGACCCAGCTAATTGTGCATGTGTCAGTCACAGCATCTCTGTATTTTTAATATCATTATTGATTAAAAATATCCTTTGCTTTCTCTAAAAACATCAGTATCAAGGAAAAGAATAAAAGGAAACTGGTTCTGGTAGAAACGATTTGTTGATAAGTCTTTATCGCAGTTTTGGTGTGATCTGTCATTCCCTGGGCTATATCAACCAATAGTCCATTAATGGTCATCCAGACACAAGATGGTAAATAAATCAACCATTTAAAAATTGCAGTGGATAAAATGGGTTTCCAACAATGAAATAAACAGAGAACTGTTCACAAATGATTCTTAGATATCAGGTAACAGATTATTTAAAATATATTAAATTTGCAATGCTTAAAAATAAACACATAAACCATCATAAGATCTCCCACAACATGTATGTGTGTGACATTTAGCTTGGATCCGTTGCAGCCTTAATGGGGCAGCACTTTGTCTTTTATTGGCAACCAGCAAGCTGAGATAACTGTCACTGAGTACACATTACTGATACAGCTTCACAGTTGTAACAATTGTAATGGTAATAATTTACCACTTCTAAAAACATTGCTATTTCTTTCTTTACCAAAAGAGTGCCTGGATATTTCCAACTCAAGCCATGGGCTCCGATAGAAGAGCAGGGATTTTTAATATTGCTTGAACAAATTCATGGGTAAGTTTTGTATATCATAAATTCTAACATCTATATTTTTCTGCGTTTATGTTAAAAATGTCTTAGTCTGTCCCTCTGTCTCTTTTGATATCTCACCCTATTTCCTTGACTAAAAACGAACCACTGAAGATAGTTTTACTGTCAACACTTGTTTCAAAAATGTTCCAAAGTTCATGCTTTAGGTTTTGTGAAGAACAGTTATAATTACTAGCAATTACTGAGGATTGAGGTGCCCTGCTACTACACAGATTAACTGTGGAGAATCATATGAAAACTTGCAATAAATTTGTCCACGGCCCACAATGTCATGGATGAACTCATGCCTTAGGCTTTTGAAAGCACTCAAAGATGCAGAATTTAATAATATCATGTTATTGTGAAACAATGTATTGAATTTATTGTATTAGAGACAATACTTATCACGATAAACGTTGTAGTTGCTAAAGAAATAAAGATGGCAGCGGAACATATTTTGTAAAGTATTCTGGAAACACTTTAGAAAGCAACATTTATAGAGGAGCCAATCAGCTGAAAGACCTTTTGATACACACCAATCAGCTGCCAGCATAAAGCAAAAATTCTTAGGAATTTTGAATATTTTTAATTAAGATTCAGTGAGATGCATAGGAAATACATACTGGAGGTACAGTTCTAAAATGATTACAAATATTATTCAATCTCCACATGGAGGCAGGTAGATCTTAACTTGTGCACTAGAGTCAGGATTCTGATTTCATTTTTTCATTCATGGGAGGTGGGCATCGCTGGCTAGGCCAGTATTTATTGCCCATCCCTAATTACCATTGAGAAGGTAGTGGTGAGCTGCCTTCTTGAACAGCTGCAGTCCACGTAGTGTAGGTGCACCCACAGCGCTGTTAGGGAGGGAGTTCCAGGATTTTGACCCAGCAACAGTGAAGGAATGGCGATGCATTTCCAAGTCAGGATGGTGAGTGGCTTGGAAGGGAACTTCCAGGAAGTGGTGTTCCCATAGATCTGCTGCCCTTGTCCTTCTGGATGGTAACATGGGTTTTGAAGCTGCTGTCTAAGAAGCCTTGGTGAATTCCTGCAGTGCATCTTGTAGATGGTACACACTGCTGCCACTATGCGTCGGTGGTGGAGGGAGTGCCAATCAAGTGGGCTGCTTTGTCCTGGATGGTGTCGAGCTTCTTGAGTGCTGTTGGAGCTGCACTCATCCAGGCAAGTGGAGAGTATTTCATCACACTCCTGACTTGTTCTTGTAGATGATGGACAGGCTTTGGGGAATCAGGAGAGGAATTACTTGCCACAGGATTCCTAGCCTCTGACATGATCTTAAAGCCATAGTATTTATATGGTTCGCCCAGTTCAGTTTCTGGTCAATGGTAACCCCCAGAATATTGATATTGGGGGATTCAGCAGTTGTAATTCC
Source organism: Cetorhinus maximus (assembly GCF_964194155.1). Classification (NCBI taxonomy): domain Eukaryota; kingdom Metazoa; phylum Chordata; class Chondrichthyes; order Lamniformes; family Cetorhinidae; genus Cetorhinus; species Cetorhinus maximus. The sequence continues at coordinate 42,431,815 of NC_135890.1, read as the reverse complement.
ATTGAATGTCAAGGGTCAATGGTTAGATAGGGATGATCATTGCCTGGTCCTTGTATTGCTTGCCACTTGTCAACCCAAGCCTGAATATTGTCCAGGTCTTGCTGCACTTGGACATGGACTGCTTCAGTATCTGAGGAGTCATGAATGGTGCTGAACATAGTGCAATCTTCAGCACTTATGATGGACGAAAGGTCATTGATGGAGCAGCTGAAGAAGTTTGGGCCGAGGACACTACCCTGAAGAACTCCTCCAGTGATGTCCTGGAGTTGAGATAATTGACCTCCAACAATCACAACCATCTTCCTTTCTGCTAGATATGACTCCAACCAGTGGAGAGTTTTCCCCCTGATTTCCATTGACTCCAGTTTTTTTTTTATTCATTCATGGGCAACATGGGCATCACTTACCAGGCCAGCATTTATTACCTGTCCCTAGTTCAGAGGGCATTTGAGAGTCAACCACATTGCTGTGGGCCTGGAGTCACATGTAGGCCAGACTAGGTAAGAACAGCAGATTTCCTTTCCTAAAGGACATTAGTGAACCAGATGGGTTTTCACAACAATCAACAATGGTTTCAAGGTCATCATTATACTTTTAATTTCCAGGTTTTTATTGAATTCAAATTCCACCACCAGCCATGGCAGTATTCGAACCTGGATCCCCAGACCATTACCCTGGGTCTCTGGATTATTAGTCCAGCAACGACACCACTATGCCATCACCTCCCCTAATTTTGCTAGGGCTCCTTGATGCCACCACTCAATCAAAAGCTGCCTTGATGTCAAGGGCAGTCACTCTCACCTCACCTCTGGAGTTCAGCCCTTTAGTCCATGTTTGACACTCCCATTGACTTTAATGGAAATAAAAATCTTGTGTGTTGTAAAACTGGCTGTTAGTTCACGATCACCCATTTTACACTATTGCTTAAAGACAAGATCTACCCCAGGGAGTCAAGACCAAGTCTGGTCTTCAGTTGAAGTATTAGGAAAAGGCAAGGGCTAACTGTAAAAACAAATTCAAAATTAATTCTCTTTTAAAGTCATGCAGTCCACCCTGATTTTAATACTTTCATTTTAAATTTCTATATCCACATTTATAATGGAAACAGCCCGTGTCTTGTCATGCTGGTGGGGTGTGTAATCATTGTGCAACAAACTTACATTGGATCTGGGAATTTACAATGGAAAAGGTTGAGAGGGATTAGAAACGGATGCATGATCTTATTACTAGTCAATCTCTCATTGCATCAAGAGTGAGGGCACCTTTCTTGTGAAGCAGGGTTAAAGGACAAAGAGATAATTGAGTCAAAAAAGTAATTCCTGCCTTTATAGAATGCCTTTCACAACCTCAGGATGTTCCAAAGTGCTTTATATCCAATAAAGTAATTTTAAAGCTTGATCACCGTTGTAATATAGGAAGCTTGGTAGCAAATTGCACACAGCAAGTCCCCACAAACAACAATATAATTCGCTTTAGTAATGTTAACTGATGGATAAATATTGGCCAGGACACCAAGTATAAGTCCTGCTCCTCTTCAAATGATACCATGCGATCTTTCACCTGAGAGAGCCAAAGGTGCTTCAGTTTAAAGACTGATCCAAAAGACAGCACCTTTGGCAATGTAGCACACCGTCAGCACTGTACTGGAATGTCAGCATAAATTTGGAATTCAAGCTTCTGATGTGGGGCTAGAACCCCTTGGTTCAGAAGCAAGTGTGTGACCAACTGAGACACGGAGCTGCATTCAACCAAGGCAAAGCAGGGGAAAGGAGACAGCTGATGGGGGAAGGGAGAAGAGAGGGGAGGGAGGAAAGGGAAAGTAGAGGAGAAAGGTGAAGGGGGAAGGGACATGTGTTCATAATTTCCATGTTTTAAGCCACTTTTATACTGATGCGCATTTGAGTTGGATCTCAAGAGCTTGACCTCCAGATGTTAGCTTACTGGGTTTGCATTACAAAACCTGATTCCTTGTGCTAGTAGAAGATTTTTAGACCAAGTCCATCACACACAGGATTCCCCATTATCGACAGCTAAGTTGTGTTTATTGAAATCATGCACATTTAGTATGAAAAATCACATTATTGCTGTTGGTCAATGATATTCTCAGTTTTATGCTTTCCTTTCAGAAAAACTATCACCATTCCTGATCCTACACAAAGAGATGAGGCTACAGGTTGTCACATTTCTTGGTGAGTATGGAAAAAACGTAGCAACATTTGGTAATCAGTTTATTCACTTTTAGGCAGCTGATTTGCAGTAAATCATTTTATTGGATACTTATCATTGCAAAGCATTGAAATTCTTATTCCCTATTCTACTGAGCCTGAGTAAAGCTCCAGTCATAGATGAAGCTATACATGCCAGAAGCTCCTAAGTCTGTTTCCCAATGCATGCTGATTTGGCTGTGCGCAACTGGAGCAGCAGTTAAGACACAAGAAGTGGTCTCAACATGTTGGGCTATGGAACAGAAAAGTTGGTCAAGGTTACAGTATCCGATGGCTATCCAACAAATCCTTTAACAGGCACCCACATGGCTGTCAGGTAAGAGCAGTATCAGCAGACAGGAAAGGGGCGGTAAGTTGTGCACCTCAATTTTCAGTCCGCTACCACTTAATTTCAGCCTGGACATAGGAATAGAACCAATCCCCACAAAGCCCAAAATAATTTTGGCAGGATATGTGAAAATGTTTCAATTATAGTAAATAAATAGCAAAGCAGAATGAAATGGAACTAAGGAAAGAGTAAATCATTAACATGGGTACGTCGGAAGTCCTACATGTTGCCGCTCTGAAATTCTACACCATGCGGCTGGATCATCCCCCCATCGGAGGGATGGGGGGGTGGGGGGGGGAGGGGGGGGTTGTTCGGGAACAGACACGTGTGGGCGGGTTCCTGATTGGCACCCCCAGTTGGGGGCGCACCGCCATTTTACGTGGGCGGGCCAATTAAGGCCCGCCCAGCGTGACGTCCGCCCTGAAGCCCTGTGTGCTCCCTGTGCAGGCGGGGGGGGGCGATTTCCTGAGCAGGTCTGTGCGCTCTTTCACGCATGAGTGGAAGAGCCCACAGATTTCCCTGAGGCAAAGTGCTGCCTCAGGGAGATCGTTTCAACTTTAAAAACTGTGCTGAACAGAGAAAAAAAAAATTATTGACATGTCCCCTCATGTGACACTGTCACAGGAGCTGGGACATGTCAATGATTTTTATTTATAAATTTCATAAACATTTTTAAAACCCTCATGAAACCTCATTCCACCCATAGATGAGGTTTCATGTCTTTTTGAAAGCCCACCTGGGCTCCAGCCTGCCCGCCAACCTTAAGGTTGTACGGGCAGGTCCATTGATTACTTCAATTACTTCTTTAAGGGCCTTAACTAGCTGTTGACAGGTCGGCGGGCACGCAGCCGACTCAGCTTCTCGCCCGCCGACCTGAAAATGTAAATGACACAGGGTGACATCGGGACACATGTCCGACGTCACCCCGCTTCATTTTACACATCAGCGAGAAGGCCCCGCCCCCACTCACAGGCCTAAAAATTCACCCTCATGTGCGATAACTTAAATGGCAATTAGCTCCACAAAGTTGTTGCTGTGTTTTGTATCTTTGAGGACAACATAAAAATAGCTGCTTCCTCTTGAACAATGTAGACTTCTATTTATCTTTGAGAGTGAAAGATACCTGCCTAATTACATTATTGTACCACCACAGATACATTAATTGGGACTTCCTAGTTTAACTATGTTTAACTCAGTAACATTCTCAGCACCTTCTCAACACTTATTTCATTCACTATAACTGTTGCAATTTCACTTGCATTACGAATGTAGACTACATTTCTGGCCTATCAGCACTACAATGGCGCAAAACAATTATCGGTATCAACAAAGGGAAGTAAGCTGGACATACACTGCGACTAGCAGCAGTCTGCCAAACAAGATAATAGTGGTACAAATGTTGGTGGACAAGTATCAGAGGGAAATAGGCATTCCTGCAATAACCTGTCCATTTCTTGAAGATATTCTGTGTGTGTTTCTGCATTACTATCTTCCTTCCACTATGCTTATTCACTCTCTGTCACAATAGTCAACTGAGTGTGAATAAAACTAACTTCCACTTGCCATCAGAGTTTCATCCAATTAGCTGCACTGTAATCATCAGATAAGCAGACTTTTAAAAAGAAACATATATACTTAATAACTTACCTTTGATTTCATAACAATTGCATCTCATTGTGATTTGAATTGGTTACCCATTTCTCTCACTTCTTTAATATCCCTGAGGGCTGAGCCAATAAATATCTAGAGAAATGAAGCCCAGTATGAATAAAAATGCTATTTCATTTTACGAATGGGAGTTATAATTAGATTGCATTAATAATAACACTTGCATTTATAAAAATGTTGCTTCACAGCAGGAAAAATGGACCCCGAGTCAAAGAAGGGGATATTGGGAGAGGTGAGCAAGAGTTTAGTCAAAGAGGTGGACTATAAGGACAGAGAGTGCAGAGGCAGAGGGGTTAGGGAGGAAATTCCAGTTTGAGGGTTGAAGGCACAGCCACCAATTTTGGGATAAAGGAAGTTGGGAGGATTTGAGATTTGCGGTACTGGGGAACCAGAGGGAGCCAGAATTTTGTGGAGAACAAGAGACAGAGCTGATTTTGGATGAATTTATGTTTTTAGAGGGCAGTGTCATAATCCCCGTAGAGACGGATAACTTTTAAGAAGATGGTGGTGGCATCTTCCCTTCACCCCCCCCGACGGCATTCCGTAGGGATCGTTCCCTCCGGGACACCCTGGTCCACTCCTCCATCACCCCCTACTCCTCAACCCCCACCTATGGCACCTCTCCATGCCCACGCAGAAGATGCAACACCTGCCCCTTCACTTCCTCTCTCCTCACCGTCCAAGGGCCCAAACACTCCTTTCAAGTGAAGCAGCATTTCACTTGCATTTCCCCTAACTTAGTCTACTGCATTCGTTGCTCCCAATGCGGTCTCCTCTACATTGGAGAGACCAAACGCAAACTGGGCGACCGCTTTGCAGAACACCTGCAGTCTGTCTGCAAGAAAGACCCAAACCTCCCTGTCGCTTGCCATTTTAACAGTCCACCCTGCTCTCTTGCCCACATGTCTGTCCTTGGCTTGCTGCATTGTTCCAGTGAAGCCCAACGCAAACTGGAGGAACAGCACCTCATCTTCCGACTAGGCACTTTACAGCCTTCCGGGCTGAATATTGAATTCAACAACTTTAGATCTTAAACTCCCTCCCCCATCCCCACCCCGTTTCTTCCCCCTCCCTTTTGTTTTTTTCAATAATTTATTTGGATTTTTCTTTCCCCACCTATTTCCATTATTTTTAAATCTGCAACTAATACCTTGTCAGTCTTTCCACCCCACCCCCACTAGAGCTGTACCTTGAGTGTCCTGCCATCCATTCTTAATTAGCACTTTTCTTAGATAATATCACCACCTTCAACACCTCTTTGATCCTTTTGTCTGTGACATCTTTTGATTATCTGCTCCTATCACTGCTTGCTTGTCCCTACAACCACCCCCCCCCCCCCCCCCCCCCACCAATTTCTCTCCCCCCACCCCACCTTAAACCAGCTTATATTTCACCCTCTCCTAACTACACTCAGTTCTGTTGAAGGGTCATGTGGACTCGAAACGTCAACTCTTTTCTTCTCCACCGATGCTGCCAGACCTGCTGAGTTTTTCCAGGTAATTCTGTTTTTGTTTTGGATTTCCAGCATCCGCAGTAGTTTTTTGTTTTTATTAAGTAAACGTTACCTAGTGAGTAACCAAAACTCTAAACTACAGAAAAGAAAGCCCTCATTAATGTCTTAACATGACTGATAACCCCATGCTGTAATATACTCTACAGCACACTCTCCACAGGATTACAGTCTTTATAGGAAACAGTCCACAGCCATTCCTAGCTTCCAATGGGTTTACATCTCCTCATTTCGCCGAATTGTAAATCAAATGACCATTGAAAGGTGCTTTCCTCAGTTTTCAAGAGAATTCCCGACCAGCAGTAAAGTTCATTCTGTTAATTTCTCCTCCTGGCCTCACCAGGGCAAATCTTCAGAGACTTTAGAGTGTTGTGGGGTGAGCATCTTTGACTGGGGACTGTCCTCCCTCCCACATTTCACCTGGTAGCTTGCTTTCTCTCTCCCTCTCCCTCTTTCCCTTTCTGTCCAAAAACCCGGAGATCAAACGTCTATCCATAGTCATCCCAGCTGTTCTTGCCTTTGTTTTCAGGTATGAAATACAGAATGTACATTTCAGTAGCATCTGATCTGGGCCCCTTTGTCTTCAAGGGAACCAAGCCGGGCTTGTTGTTGAGTAGAACTCATAGCAGATCATGTGACACTCTTCATACCTCCATTTTTCCTTGAATTAAAGAGACAGCTCAAAACATAATCATCTATAAAAATCTCGTATTCATAACAGTGGATACTAAGAGGCTGGCCAGGCGAGCTTTGGAATAGTCTGGACGTGACAAAGATATGCACACTTGTGACTTTGGGAAGCTAAATGCAATGCAGAACTTTAAAAGAATGGAGTTCCTGTATGTAAGATTAAGAAAATATTGTAGTTAAATATTCTTCTTCAGTTCTCTGCTCAAAAGCTGATCCAACCCACAGTGCCATGACTTCCACCACAGTTAGGGCAAGGAGGCAGGTCCCAAATCCACCCCAGCCAGAACAAGGGTCAAACCCGATGCTGTTGGCACCAATCTGATCCACACAGGCTGTCTAGCCAACTGAGCCATTCCCAGGCCAGCCCACCACGCCCATGAAGCTGATTCACACTTAAACCCACCATTCAGTCATCCCTGCTGATGTTTCAAAAAATTGAAATGTAAAACATCAGTTGGTTGGTCTTGTTGGCCCACCCCTAATTCCTGTTCCATGCTGTCAGGCCCAACAAGTGAGTGCCAACACCGTGGCCATTAGGAAAATTGTTTTAAATAGGCCGGTCAGCTTAAAGTTTCTCCACATGAATCACAAAATAACACTGAGTGATTTCTGAAGCTGCAGTTTTGCTGGATGCTTGCAAAACGTTTTGCAAAGCATTACAGGAGTTTTATGTCAGTCCTACATTAATAACATTTGTTAGCTGAGGGGCTGCAGTTTTCTGAACATGCTGAGCCATGCTGAGGAGAATTTCTATCGATGGACTGTTTACCTAAGCCTTTCTTAGCTTGGTGAAACCTGTCATTTAGATTCACATTGCCAGGAACAAATAATTCACTTGGTCTTGGAAGTTTCTTTTATGCAGTTTATTTTAAGTTTTGCAAACAGCTATTAGCAGTGGGATTTTAACCCCCCAAAACAGGCTGGTTTGGTTCGGGTGGGATGTGAAAATGTTAAAAATCTGAAACCCACCCACTTCCAGTTTTAAGATAAGCAGGGTGATGGGTGGGCAACCCGGTCCACTCGCAGGAGGTGGGTTTGTTATTTAAACATTATAACAAGGCTGCGTGCCTCGGAATGAGCCACCATTTTAAGCCATGTTCAGCCAAGTTCTCAGGCCTCAGGAAACCTGGCAGTTAAAGGGAGGTGAGGACTGTGGGATTCAGGAGTTAGATAACTGTTCAATAACCTGCTGGATCCAGTTTACCTTCTTCACCTTCCCCTCACTATTAGACAACCCCCACTTTTTATGAAAAGGGTGGGGGGAAGGGATTGAAAATGGGCTAAAAGGTGAAGATAAAACAATGGATGGAAATACATTTAAAAATAATGGAAATAGGTGGGGAAAGAAAAATATATTTTAAAAATTTTAAATAATTGGGAAAAGGGGGATCGGAAAGGGGGTGGGGATGGAGGAGGGAGTTCATGATCTGAAGTTGTTGAACTCAATGTTAAGTCCGGAAGGCTGTAAAGTGCCTAGTCGGAAGGTGAGGTGCTGTTCCTCCAGTTTATGTTGAGCTTCACTGGAACATTGCAGCAGGCCAAGGACGGACATGTGGGCATGAGAGCAGGGTGGTGTGTTGAAATGGCAAGCAATAGGGAGGTCTGGGTCATGCTTGCGGACAGACCGAAGGTGTTCCGCAAAGCGGTCACGCAGTCTGCGTTTGGTCTCTCCAATGTAGAGGAGACCGCATTGGGAGCAGTGAATGCAGTAGACTAAATTGAGGGACGTGCAAGTGAAATGCTGCTTCACTTGAAAGGAGTGTTTGGGCCCTTGGACGGTGAGGAGGGGGAACGTAAAGGGGCAGGTGCTGCACCTTCTGCGGTTGCATGGGAAGGTGCCGTGGGAGGGGGTTGAGACCTCCTTCCCAACCCTTCCAATCTCCTTTTTACTCAACTGAGTATTGCTCCACACCCACTGTGGTTGACAGGGCCCTCACCCGTGTCCAACCCATTTCCCGCACTTCTGCTCTCACTCCTTTCCCTCCTTCCCAGAATCGCAAGAAGGTTCCTCTTGTCCTCACTTTCTACCCCATCAGCCTTCACACTCTTAAGGGTCATCCTGTGCCATTGCACCCTCAGCTACCTACAATATTTCAATGAAGATCGATGCAAGTTTGAGGAACAGCACTTCATCTTCCACTTAGGCACTTTACAGCCTTCTAAACTTTATTTTGTGTTCAACAACTTCAGGCCATGAACTCTGCCCTCCATTTTGATTTTTTTCTTCCCAAGAGCCAGTCTGTATATTGTTTTCATGTTTTTGCTTTCCAACAGAGCTGTCCATTATCCTGCCATTAACACTCACTCTGGATCAATGCGTTGCCTCTTTACTACAGCCATTTGCCTTTTGTTCCACAATATATTTGTTATTTAATCGCTCTAAATTTAGCCCCCTAACTTACCCCTGACATTCCTTTTTGTTCTACCTGATCCTCCCCACTTTTTTAACAGCATAAAACCGATCACATTTTTACCTCTTCTCAGCTCTGAAGAAGTCATCTTGGACTCAAAATGTTAACTTTCTTTCTCTCTCCATAGATGCTGCTGGACCTGCTGAGTTTTTCCAGCACTTTCTGTTTTTATTCCTTCCTGTCTCCTCTCAGCTCCGGACTCCAATCTTCCCAGGATCACAGCCTCCTATCTCCCTGCTGACCTCCAATTATAACATCACTCAACACATCCCTCCCCACTCTCAACCTTTCTAATCCCTCCTTCCTTTCTCGCTGCTCCCTGGTTAAGGCTTGGTTTTGAAGGCTTGGCCCCCTGACAGTCTCTCAATCCAGCAGCAGGGAAACATGGGCAATAAAACTGCTAATTGAATCCCACCATTAAATTTGGCAGGACCTGAGCGAAACTCATTCACCTGGTCCCTCACTCCTGTTCCAACTCAGAGATGCAATTGATTCCTAGGCCTGAATTTTTCAGGCAGCGGGCAGACTCAGCAGGAGCAGGCGAGGGTGGTCGCAGAACCGATTGTTACCTGCAAAATCAGCTCCACGCCACCATTTTATGCGGGCTGGCCAATTAAGGCCCGCCCAGCATAAGATGCAAGCCATAGCACTCAGCGCTATCTGTGCGGGCAGGCGGGGGGGAGGAGGGAGAGTCGGGACTGTGTCACGTGAGATGGGACATGTTTTGTTTTGCGAAAAAAATATTTATTTATTTATTTAATGAAAGCTTTAGGAAACCTCCCGCTCGTGGATGAGGTTTCCTAAAAAACACAAAGGCCGCTTAGCCTTTTCGCCTGCCCGCCAACCTTAAGGTTGGACGGGCAGCGTTAACAATTACCTTAGTCACTTTCTTAACGGCCTTAATAGGCCGTTTACATATCAGCGGGCACGCAGCCGACTCCAGCGCATGCCCACTGAACGAAACATCGCAAGACAGCGCAATGACATCAGGATGCATGCCCGACATCATCGCACGTCATTTTACGCGTTAGCGTGTGGGGCCCGCCCCCACACGCCGACTGAAAAATCCTGCCCCTAGTAATTTACTACAAATGATTTCAATAGAATATAAGAATGATAATAAATCAACAACCCATCTGTAAGGTGAATAAACCTAATGTTGCACATAGCACATACTACGCCATGACTCATGGGCCGGGATTTTCCAGCCCCGCCGCGGGTGGGACCCACTGCGGACGAGGTGGCGCCCCAGCCAGAAGTCCATTGACTTGCGGCGGGACCGGTAGATCATGGCAGCGGGCGGGTGCGGAAAATCCTGCCAATGGAGTCTGTTTGTCCCTCCCTGGCAAAGATGTGAAAATAGGATCAACATCAGAAATGAAGAAACTTCAATTTTTTTATTTGTTCATGGGATGTAGATGTCGCTGACTAGACCAGCATTTATTGCCATCCCTAATTGCCCTTGAGAATGTGGTGGTGAGCTGCCTTCTTGAACCGCTGCAGTCCATGTGTTGCAGCTGTACACTGGTCATTTTGCTGAGGGCATTTCACAAATGGACTGGAACATTCATGAAGTTTCACCTTTTGCCGCCATAATCAGGGGAAGCACTTTTTTATTTTCTATAATTTCATTTTTTTTAAAAACAGGGGCCTGAATCTTCTGGTCGGCATGTAGGAGGGGCGGGACGCGCTCGCCGACACGTAAAATGACGCACGGTGACATCGGGCATGTGTCTGGACATCACCACGCGTCATTCCAATCTTCAGTTCGGCGGGCGCGCACTGGAGTCAGCTGCGCGCCCGCCGAACTATCAAAGGCATGTTAAGGCCATTAATCACCTCATTAAAGTCAATGTCAGGGCTGCCCGTCCAACCTTCAGGTTGATGGGCAGGCGAAGAGCCCAGGCAGCCTTCGCATTTTTCATGGAGCCTCATCCACGGGCAGGATGAGGTTTCACGAAGGGTTTATAAGTTTAATAAAAAACGTCATTAAAATTCATTGACATGTCCCAGCTTATGTGACACTGTCACATGTGGGGGCATGTCTGAATAATTTTTTAAAATTCTTTACTTTAAGTTTTGATAATCAAAGTAATCTCCCTGAGACAGCTCCGTGCATGCGTGCGTGAAAGGCCACAGGCTCTGAATCTCCCTCCTCTCCCCGCCCGCACAGGTAGCGCTAAGCTCTTCCGGGTGCGCGTCACGCTGGGCGGGCCTTAATTGGCCCGCCCACGTAAAATGGTGGTGCTCAGCTGATCGCAGGCGGCGATTGGCTGCGTGCCTGCCCGTACCCGCTCCCGCCCAGCCCACCCAATGAGGACAAAATTCTCCCCAGGGGGTTTATGTTCTCTGCCTAACTGTTTTTGGGGAAAATGGCTCAAATCAGCAGGTCGCATGTGATTGTGACCTTTGGTGCTCATGTGGGAAATCAAATTTAAATAATAAAATGAATTGTATCTTGTCCTGCTGAATGTTGTGAGCAGAGTGCGAGAATATCTGTCACTTCACATATTCATGGACACCGAGTATTTGGTTTCTTCCTCACTGGTTATTTTTTCTGCGATCTAATTGGACATGCTCTAGTTTTTCATCAATTACATTGTGCAAAAACTTTCTTCAATCATTTTGCACTAAATCTTTTCACAACTAATCCATTTAAGCAAAAATACTCCGTCCAGTCATATAAAAGAACTCTCCAAGAGACAGCTGCAGAGACAGCCCCGCCTGTCTTCCACTGCACCCCCAACACCTCAACAAAAAGCAAGCAATACAGAAACTTACTCATCTTATCTTCTAATCAGTCCAGCACCTTTCTTCCACACTGCCTAACGCGCCCCAGCAACCTTCAAGAACATCGTATTTCTCAGATAAAAACAAAAAGCTAAAAGCTACTGCGGATGCTGGAAATCCAAAACAAAAACAGAATTACCTGGAAAAACTCAGCAGGTCTGGCAGCATCGGTGGAGAAGAAATCAGTTAATGTTTCGAGCCGAAGGGCCGTGAAGGCTCGAAACGTTAACTGATTTCTTCTCCACTGATGCTGCCAGACCTGCTGAGTTTTTCCAGGTAATTCTGTTTTTGTTTCGTATCTCTCAGGTACAGCAATCCTGGTACCCCAGGGCCCAGCTTGATATGGCTAGTTCAAACCTGTTTTGAGCAATGAACAAGACCTAACTGTTCCCCCTCATTGCTTCCTGCCTTTAGCTTGTGCATGAATCAAGAGATTGATGGATGCCCAAGTGCTACAGTCACTGGAAATGCATAGAGCCAAAATGTCAACAGCTTTACACAAGAGAGGAACTGGGTTCATTATTTTTATTGTGTTTGCCTTGCAGTACTATTTCTTTTCCAGTATGTTCTACTTATTCACCATCACTGTTTTCTGATTCACCTTTACTGTTTCTCTTCCAAAAGCATCTACATTAGCCAAGCAAGTAGCAGTTTTTGTAGATCAGTTTGACCCTCAGTCAAACCTCATCCATTTATGTATTCATAGAATTATATATGTTTACAGCATTAAAAAGTTAGAATTTTTTTAAAATTCAATTCAATGTAATATTAAAAAATTAATGTTTATAGTTAGCTTTGCTTATTATATATTGTTTATTATTATGAATAATTAAAAAGATAAACAATCTCATAATTATACATTTATGCTTACAAAATTCAATGCCTGTGTGTTGTAGCACTGCACATATTAAAATCACATGGTAACATGTTCACTGGGTCTATAGCAGTTAAAGGACAAGTGTCAAATGTGTCTCATTGGTAAATAACCAACTTAACGAAACAGCTTCACTGAAAGATCCCACACAAAACAAACACTTAAAAGCTGCAACTTCAACCAAACACATTGCTGAATTTATTTTTCAAAATGATGCCAGCACCATTTCTATTTTTGACAACACTGTGAATCAGCTGTATGAATAGTATTTTTGAGCTAAAACAACACAATCAATTTTTAAATTTCCTTTAAAGCCATTATCCATACAATCATCAATATGATATTGCACATCATTACACCATTGTTTATTTCCAATTTGTTCTCAAGCACCTGAGTTTTTTATTATTCGTTCATGGGATGTGGGCATCACTGGCTAGGCCAGCATTTATTGCCCACCCCTAATCGCCCTTGTTGAGAGAGCATTTAAGAGTCAACCACATTGCTATGGGCCATGTAGTCACATGTAGGCCAGACCAGGTAATGACAGCAGATTTCCTTCCCTAAAGGACATTAGTGAGCCAGATGGGTTTTTACAGCAATGGTCATAATTAAACTTTTAATTCCAGATTTTTATTTAATTCAAACTCCACCATCGGCTGTGGTGGGATTCTAACCCAGGTCCCGGGAGCACTACCCTGGGTCTCGGGATACTAGTCCAGCACTAGTACCACTATGCCACCGCCTCCAATTAAATCTCACTTGAACCTTCACCTGAATCTCACTTGTCTTGCTTGCCTGTAGCTTTGATTCTTCATTTGGCATTTGTTACCACTTTCTTATCTCACTTTCACCAACTCCCACTAGTACATGCTTGTTATCTTTTGAATAATGCAGACAAAAATAGGGAGGCAGACACATAAATGAGAACATAAGACTGCTCCACCATTCAATACAATCATGGCTGATCTTCTATCTCAACTTCACTTTCCTGTCCACTCCCTGAGTGAAGAAATTTCTCCTTATCTCAGCCCTAGATGATCAACTCCAATCCTGATGCTGTGCCCCCATATTTTAGATTCCCTATCAGGGAAAACAACTTCTCAGTGTCTGTCCTATCAAGCCCCTTGAGAACCTTGTAGGTTGCAATGAGATCATGTCTGATTCTTCTGAGCTCCAGAAAATATAGGTCCAATTTACTCAACCTCTCATCACAGGACTATCCACTCATCCCAGGAACAATCTAGTGAACCTTCACTGTACTGCCGCCAAGGCAAATATGTCCTTTCTTAAATATGGAGATTTATATTAATGACTTGGAGGAGGGGCAGAGTGTAATGTATCCAAATTTGCAGACGATACAAAAATAGGCAGGAGGGCATGTTGTGATGAGGACATAAGGAATCTGCAAAGAGAAATAGACAGGTTGAGCGAGTGGGCAAAAACTTGGCAGATGGAGTTTAATGTGGGAAAGTGTGAGATCATGCACTTTGGTAGGAAGAATCAAAAGACAGACTATTGTTTAAACGGAGAGTGACTCCAAAAAAGTGTAGCACAGAGAGATCTGGGTGTTCTTGTGCATGAAACACAAAAAGTTAGCATGCAAGTGCAGCAAGTATTTAAGAAGGCAAATGGAATTTTGGCCTGTATTGCCAGGGGGTTGGAGTTTAAAACTAGGGAAATTGTGTTACAACTGTACAGAGCATTGGTGAGGCCGCACCTGGAGTATTGTGTACAGTTTTGGCCCCCATATTTAAGAAAGGATATACTGGCATTGGGGGCAGTTCAAAAGAGACTCACTAGGCTGATTCCTGGGATGAAGGGGTTGATTTATCCAGAACAGCTAAGAAAGGTTAGGCCTTTATTCATTAGAGTTTAGAAGAATGAGGGGTGATCTTATGGAAATCTACAAGATTCTGAGGGGGCTTGACAGGGTAGATGTTGAGAAGATATTTCCACTAGTGGGGGAATCACGAACTAGGGGGCATAGTTACAGAATAAGGGGGTATTCATTTAAAACTGAGATGTGAAGGAATTTCTTCTCTTAGAGGGTAGTGAATATCTGGAATTCTCTACCTCAGAGTGCTGTGGAGGTTAGATCACTGAAAGTATTTAAAGAGGAGGTAGATAGATTTTTGAAATATCAGGGAGTTGAGGGCTATAAGGAGCTGGCACGAAAGAGGAGTTGAGGCCTGGGGCAGATCAGCCATGATCTTATTGAATGGCGGGGCAGGCTTGAGGGGCCGAATGGCCTACTCCTGCTCCTATTTCTTTTGCTCTTACGTTCTTAAAACTGTACAATGTATTCCAGGTGTGGTCTCACAAAAGCCCTGTAAAATTGCAGCAATACTTCCTTATTCTTGCACTCCAATTCTCTTGCAATAAAGGCCAAAGTGCAAATTGCCTTCATCACTGCTTGTTATACCTGCATTCTAACTTTCTGTGTTACTTGTACAAACACATACAAGGTTCTCTGAACATTAACATTTAAAAGCGTAACAGCTTTTAAAAATATCTTGTTTTTCTACTCTTACTACCGTCATGCCCAGTGAAACCCATGTCATATTCATAACTTTATACATGGATGGTGCTCATACGGAAGCTTCTGGAACTGCCTTTATTGTTTAAAAATGGACACTGATGAACTGTTAAGATAACTGCCAAGGGGGTCAGGTGACCTTTGCAACTTCAATCCAGACTATCAAGCTTCCGGAAAGTTCCGATTTAAATCATAATTGGTGGGGGCCTCTCCCTTGAATGGATATGCCCAGACAATGTTCTTTTGTGGAATTCACACCTGTCATTGTTCGAAACTTACTCCAAAACACAGAGTCAATGGACTCCTCAGCCAGAATTTTGTGCTCTTGCTGGTGGCAAGCTTGGATGCGGGAAGGGCATTTACTTAGGCAGGATGGTGGCGTATGGAAACCCAGCTTCCGGTCTCCGCCAGATTTAAGTTCAGGGCGGAAAACCCTACGACCTTCCCAATTGAAGCCTTTAAGTGACCAATTAATGACTACTTAAGGGTCTCATCCCACCACCATTGGTATTATGCCAGCTTCAGGTGGGCCTGTTGCCATGAGGCATGCATGATAGTTAAAGCTGTGCAGCCAGCTTGTCACCTCTGGGGGGACGGTGGTGGAGGGTTGGGTGGTGGAGGGTTGGGGAGTGGGGGAGGGGGTGCAGGGGGCGGGGGGGTGCGGTGGGGGGGGGGTGCAGGGGTGCGGGTGTCCCTCGATCAAAGTCACTCAGTACCTGATCAAGGGACAGGACATCAGGAAGGGGTGGGGAGGACCCGCCCTTGCTACCGACCCCCTTGCACCCCTCCCCCATGACCCCCACCCCAAAAGCCCCTCTCCCACATTATTTACCTGTGGCTTTTGTCGCCCTACAATGCTGGGAATCCGGTGCCTATTCTTCCGGCAGCAGCTACAGGTATGCTGAGTACAAGAGCTACTGGCCTGTGATTGGCCAGCAGCTATTGGTAGGCGAGGCTTCAGCCTCCAGGGTCTTTATTCCAGGGGAAGGCCCACCACTGGCCTCACCACTGTCTGATTGGCATGTGGTTCAACGGGCCTTCCCAAAAGGAGGCAGCACGGGTCCCTCGTCAGCTCTCCAGCAAGTAGGCGAGACCCCTAATGTCTCAACAAGATTCTGCTCGAGACACAATGGGCAGGTTTTTGCCCTTGGCAGGGGTGCTCGGCGGGGGTGGGCGGGGACGGCCGGAAAGCCAAACGCTGCTTGCGATTGGCTCTGCACTGCAATTTTGCGCAGGTGGGCCAATTAAGGCCTGCCCAGTGTGATACACGAGTGGCAGCGCTCAGCGCTGCCTGTGCGGGCAGGAGGAGGAGGGCGAGCAGGCCTAGCATGCAATTTGCGCATGTGTGAATAAGATTGCTTCAATCTCCCTGAGGCAGCGCCGTGCCTCAAGGAGATGAAGCGCTGTATAAAAAAAAGGAAATAAGAACGTCACAAAATATGTCCCCTCATGTGGCTCTGTCACTTAAGCAGGGACATGTTTTAAATTCAAGTGTTAAATTTTTATTTCATTTTTATTTGCTTTAGGAAACCTCATCCCACCAGTGGATGAGGTTTCCTAAAAAATGTAAAGGCTGCTTGGCCTTTTCACCTGCCTGCCAACCATTAGGTTAACGGGCAGTGAAAAATTCAGTACAATTGTTAACTTAATGGCTGTAACAGGCCTTTTAATTGTCAGCAGGTGCGCTTCCGGCTCTGACACGTGCCCGCTAACCTAGCTATCATGAGAGTGCACGTTGACATCGGCACACTCAGCCAATGTCAATGCACTTTATTTCACCCTCCGGCGTGTCAGGCACGCACCCACACATCAAGTGTAATTTTCTGCCCAATGTCTCCAGATTTGCAATGTAACAAAGGAAACCTGACAAGACCAGTTATCCACAGGTTAAGTGTGAAAGATCACCATTTACCTTCCATTGTATATCAATGGCTGTTGACCATGTGACTGAAACTGGTTCTCTGATACTGAATTCCTTTTATCCCAAAACTCAGAAGAGACTGGGGGTAGTCTGATCAACAACACTGACAAGACAACAGCTGCAGGAAAAGAGGAGAGGAAGGGTGTCCAGATGAGAACAAGGGTGAGGTTCCAGATGAGAACAAGGGGAGGGGGGGGTTGTGGATGGAGTGAGAGGGAAAAGAAGGCATGAAGGGGGAGGGAGAGGAGTTGGGGTGGGGCCAGAGTGTTTCAGAAGGAGGGATCAGTCAAATTGACGTTAGGATCCTGGGGGTGCTGGTGATATGAGGGGACGGGGACTGTAAGTGGGGGGAAGTGGCACGTGGTAGGGCGGGAGGGTCAGGATCCAAGTATGGTAGGTATAGTTCTCATCTGGGGAATCACTGAGGTGGACAAGGATGGTGAAACAGATCGGGGGAGTGGGGCGGATCAGGGTGGGCATAGGAGCAGTGACTGGGGTGGGCTCAGCATGTGCAGATTAACATGATAGTGTTCAGGGTGATGGGGGGAGGCTGACGGGTAACTGAGGGGAGAGTGAAGGTGACATCGGTGGGGCTGGAGGGAGGTTGACCATAATGGGGGGAGTTGGTGAGTGACAGCGGGAGGGCGAAAGGTGGTGAACACAGTTTGTAATGAAACATGCACCATCCTGAGACAGAGCCTGTTCCAGACCAAGGCAATGCCCCGATGTCCAAGTGCAAAACATTGCTGGGGAGAGGGTCTGCTTAGGAGGGTGGAGTGCAAGGTCAGCACAACTGGACAACTAAAGGGAAACCCTAATAAACATCTGGAGAATGTATGACAGCTTTCCAATTTGCTATTCTTCACTATTTGGTGACAGCCACACAGCAGCAGGTCTGGCCCAGAAGGCTCTCACAACAATGAGATCCCAGCAAGGTGCAGAACTGCTGTTCACTTAAAGCCAATGGCGATTTGTTCAAGGAAGAGTTAAGGATGAAGTGGGGGGAGAGGGATGCCTACAAGGGGCATGCAGGTGAATGGCAGCCAAGTCGTGACTGCAAACCTTCATTCTCCCAGGGGAATGGGTCTGCCTGACAAGGGCTCATGTGGTTAGTCTGTTCATGGTGACAAGTTCTCCCAATAGGGTCTCAAGGGCAGGGGAGGCAAGTGGAATAGTGTGAGTGGGAGGCCTCTCGCACATGGCAGTCATCACCCTCATCAAAGACCAATGTTTCCACGTGCAGCCACGTATTACAGGGATGAAGACCCACCCTTGGTCCACCCCTGGAAGGGATGCAGCAAGAATGTACCCAGGAAACTTCCAATCAGTGCAACATAACATATACTTGGGAGTGCAGAAACTATTTACAATCACTGAAAACCCAAGCCACCAGTGCTCATTCAATACTTTTTAATTTTCCTTACTGTATCACTATGTCTGGGTGGTCCCCCAACATCTGCAGCTGAGGTGGAGGCAGCCTGCTGACCACCATGCCCTGTTGTCTGTGATGACCTTGGCGGGCGTCTCTGAAGGCCCCAAGGCCTGAAGGGCCCTAGCCTGCTTCCATTCTCCTGCTCAGGGGCAGGTGCACCCGCCTCGGCACGAGCAGCTGGAGCTGATGGGGTCACAGGCAGAGGGGATTGGTATCAGCTGGGCACCCTTGGAGATCCCTGGGTGGAAGCTCCCAGGATGTGTGCCTGATGGTCCTCATTCCTTTGGGTGCCCTGACTCCTTGTAGAGAAGGGGTACCTGGAGGGAGGTCGAGGTACGCCATCCCCTCTCGTATAGCCACTGCGAAAGCTCACCCATGGCTACAGCGAAGGAGTGCAGGTCTGAGCACATCTCCGGCAGAAGTGGGAGTTCTGCTGGACCAGGTTCTCCATGGCGTCCACCATCCTCCCCATGGAGTCTTCAACGCACTCATATGTCGGAGCCACTATATCAGAGAACACACGAATGCACTCCTCTGCCTTGCGTTTCACTCTGTTGAGGGCCCCTGGCACGCCTGCCTGATGTTTCCCTGCGTCTCTCTGATACTCCAGTGTCCTCTCCAAAACCGCTCCCAGAGGCTTGTCATCTGACTCAGACTTAGCAGAGACCTTTTCTCCAGCAGTCCTCCAAATTCCAGAGACCTTGGCTGTCACTGCTGCCGTGTCCTCCTCCGGCTGTGGACACATGACTGTGCGGTGACCACCAGAGTGTGAGCCTGAGCCTAAACTAGATCAATGAGCCACTGAGGTGTGTGTGTCTGGGCTGGTGGAGGGTGCAGGTGAACACTGTGACAGCTCTACAGGTGAGAAGTCGTTATTGTCCTCTTCCGAGGTCTCCTTGGAGCTGGGCTGACTTTAGGTACAGGGGCTGGCTTCACCCTCTTCCTGCTGGCACCTAGAATGGAGAGAGGAGAGAGCGAGTGACTGCCTAGGCTGCCTCAAACGTAGCAATCATCAGTCGCCTTGATTTGCCAAGGTTGTCTGGATTATGCTTCCTCACTAGATGGCTGGGGACACTGACCTGGCCGTCAGCATTGGCACGGTCACTCCTCCCCTGCCAACTCGGCAGCCTGATGTTCAAACTGTGTGAAGGGCCAGATCTCATGTAACCCCCTTCCTGCTTTCTCTCTCTCCCTCCCATTGTGGCCGCCTTCTCCTGCATAAAGATAGATGGATTGTGAGCACACATGATGAAAGAGCAGGTTGCAGGCTGTTAGTTCTGTGGCTGCTAACTGAGCTCATGACTCCCCAAAACCCGACCACCATATGCATGTCATA
Source organism: Cetorhinus maximus (assembly GCF_964194155.1). Taxonomy (NCBI): domain Eukaryota; kingdom Metazoa; phylum Chordata; class Chondrichthyes; order Lamniformes; family Cetorhinidae; genus Cetorhinus; species Cetorhinus maximus. The sequence goes on along the minus strand of NC_135890.1, from coordinate 42,412,094 downwards.
TGTGAGGAGTGAGATAGAATAGTCTCCAGTTGCCTGGATGAGTGCAGCTGGAAGCTGAACATCAACCAGGACAAAGCAGGCCACTTGATTGATGCCCACATCCAGCACCCTCAACATTCAGTCCCTCCACTAGTTGTGCACAGTGGCAGCCATGTGTACCATGCACAAGATGCACTGCAGCAAGTCACCAACGTTCCTGGAACAACACCCTTCAACCCCACAAGTTTTGGCAATTAGAAGGACAAAGGCAGCAGGGGCATGGGAGTCAATAGGTATTGACTCATGCAGCAGCACCTGCAGTCGCCCGCTGTGTCTTCACTGTGGCTGGGTGAAAACCCTGCAGTTCCCTCACAAATAGCACAGCTCATGGACTTCAGGGTTCAGTAAGACAGCAGCCCGCCACCACGTGAAGGCCATTTAGGGATATGCAAGAGAAATGCTGGCCTTGCTCAGTGAAGCTCAGATCCCATAAGACAATCACAGATGTGGTGAGGTGGGTTGAAAAGGTAGAAGGTTCACTTACCCTAGTGGCATGGATTAAATTTTAATCCTTTTTTCCTGCATTGCAGGGCAGTCCTCCTCTGAACCCACAATTGCTGACCTGCCTGGCTACCTTCTCCCAGGCTGCAATGGTCAACTGGGATGACCTCCTGCAGCCATCCACGGAGAAGAGGACATCTTGCCTTTCTGGTACTCCTGCAGGAGATGCTCGAGGGATGCATCGCTGCAGCGGGGAGTCAAAGCTTGCTGCCTTCTCCTGCTCATCCTTTCCTTCTTCCCATTAGTGAAGGGCTATCCAGGTGCCTTTTAAATATGGCACCTGGACATGACGATGGGGCGCCCGACTTCCTGCCTGCCCCATGACGAGACTCGATGTGGAATATGCGTAGGCATAACTAATGAAGCGGGAAGCGCATGATTGCATACAAAAGCCTGCCCTGCTCCACAGCGCGAATTGCTCCCACTTTTTCATCCTGCCACGGAACTTATGGCGAGAAGGGAAGATTCCACCCTGCATCTTTCTGAGTGTGTAGTGTGTGACTGACGTAGCATAGATCTTTTGGGGTGAGTGTGAATAAATTTTTCTTTGTTTAAACCCATGAAAGTCTGCTGCTAGTACTTTTAAATTGACTACACTCTAATGGGTTTTTAGAAATTCTACACATTTACCTTTTCAAAATAAACTATACTGATTACAGACAGAAGGGAAGAGAATTGGGGTTTCAGTTTATCTCTCCTCCTCTATCTGTAACACTACCAAAGTGAATAACCTCACATTTCCCCAAATTATAATCCATCTGCTACCTTGTTGCCCACTCACTTTACCTTTCTATATCTCTTTGCAGCCTCTTTGTGTCCACCTCACAGCTTACATTTCCACCTAGCTTTGTACTATCAATGAAATTGCATAGAATATTCACTGTGTTGTCATTTAAGTCATTAATGTAGATCATAAATAGCTAAGGCCCCAGCACTGATTCTTGTGGCACTCCACTAGCCAGAGCCTGCCAACTTGAAAATGTTTTATGCCAGCCCTCAGCATCCAGTCCATTAACCCATTCATAATAACATATTACCTCCAATTCCATGAGCTCTTATCTTGCATATTAACATATTGTGTGGCACCTTATTGAATGCCTTTTGGAGATTCACGTATATTATACCTATTGACTCCCATTTATCTTCCTACGAGTTACATCCTCTAGGAGCTTGAATAAATTTGACAAACTTGATTTCCCTTTCATAAAACAACACTCACTCTGTCTTATCATACTATGATTTTCTAAGTACACTGTTAAGACTGACAACTGATGTCAGGCTAACAGGTCTTAAGTTCCCTGTTTTCTCTCTCCCTCCTTTCTTGAATAGCAGTGTTACATTTGCTAACTTCAAACTGGGGCTGTTCTAGAATCCAGGGAATTTTGGAATATCATAGGCAGCGCATCCACTATCTTTGCAGCTTCCTCTCTAGGATCCCCAGGATGTGTGCCAGCAGGCCCTGGGGATTTCTCAGCTTCTTGTCCCTTAAGTTCCTCCAATAATTTTTCTCTGTTGGTATCATTTACTTTGAAGTTTTTCACTCTTATTAGCCCATTGGTTACACTTTACTTCTGCTTTGTAAATTGAGAATTCTACTGTGAGGACAATACTGCTAGAGAGAGCTGAAACGGATACAAAGATACAAGTCTAGTCCTTGTCTATCTTTCAGTAATGCTATAGCAGACCTACTTATATTTTACAAAAGATTATCACTCTTCCATATTCCTGAACATTTTTTCTAAGTATTGCTATTCCAATGCAGATTACTCAACTTTCTCCGCTTCTCAACATTCCCATGAACTCTCTACATTGTACAAGTCTTACATACATATGAAAGGACTGAAAAAGGTCAGAAGAGATAAATATCTTATATGATCCCTCTCCCAACACATGTCTGTAGATTTCTTGCCTACTTTTTTGATCATAATGGAAATAAGTGATGTACGCCCATCTGAAATTAAGACTTACACCCAAAAGAAAACTAGAATCATGCTGTCTTCTGAACTTACATTGTTTGATGCTATAGCATTCCAAAAAGGTAAGGATCTGATCATCCACATTCTTTTCAATTAATGGTTTTGGCTCTCACCTAAGTTATGTCTCAGTGGCGAGGAATGGAACACAAATTTACTTTTCTCTCATATTCATATTCAACATTGCCAAATCAGATGCAGCACAAGTCAAATGCAAGTAAAGTTTCTCTCCACTATCAAAAAATTATGTTTTAATACAACAGCTTGGATTTACAGAGTCTTTTTAACTCAGTAAAACATTACAATGCTTTTCATATGAGCATAACCACACAAAACTTGACACCAAGCCACATAAGAAGATATTAGGGCAGGTGACTAATGAGGTAGGTTTTAAGGAGCATCATAAAGAAGGAAGAGAGGTCGAGAGGCAGAGAGGTTTAGGGAGGGAATTCCAGAGCTGAAGGCCTTGGCAGTTGAAGGCTGATGATGGAGAGATAAAAAGCAGGAATGGGCAAGTGACCAGAATTGGAGTAGCGCAAAGATCTTGGAGGGTTGTAAGACTGGAAAAAAAAATTACTGAGATAGAGTGGGGTGAGACCACAGAGAGATTCAAAAACAGGGATAGAAATCTAAAAAAAAACAGTCTCAGATGAGTATGACCTGCTGCAACAATCTGTTTTTTCCATTTCCCCAAACACTGCACTTACATCCTGATTAAGAATTGTCCTATCGTGGGAATGAACTGTATATGTATTTTATTTTATCCTAATCTATATCATGTACTTACAGTATTGGTAAATGTTGCCTACGCTCAAGAGGATTGCAATGCTGGGTCTTGTCACCCGCCTCTTGGAGACCTGCTTGTGGGCCGCAGCAGCCAACTATCTGCTTCCTCAACCTGCGGTTTGAATGGACCTCAAACATATTGCATCCTAGGTCACTTACAGGTCAGTTCATACATTTAAAAACATTAAATTTTAATTCAATTTTCTGCATTAGCATTCTACCTTGAGACACAATCGTACAGTAAGTCATAAATTAACTAATAAACATGTTTTAAGAAGTTTAACAGCCGTTCAAGAAGGCGGCTCAGCACTACCTTCACAAGGGCAATTAGGGATGGGGATTAAATGCTGACCTTGGCAGCAATATCGACATACGGTGAACAAATAATATAAATATTAAGGATCTAGATTAAACTGTGACATATCAATAGTTAGGCTGAGGTTTGTGAAAGGGCAATTTGCTGGAGATCTTTTTTATTGTGTCAAATATTATGAATAATGTACTTGATTATAATCCATCCAAGGCATGCAATTTTTAGAACTAGGAATGGCTTCAGCACAGGTGAGGAAGTCCAGAAGCAACATCACAACCATAACAGAATTCCTGAAATCTGCCTCAATAATTCTGTTATGATCAAACAGTGCCAGAGTGACAGCGAACCCAGGCTGCGAATGAAACTCTTCACCTGATCAGCAATTTAATTTAGTGAAGAAACATATGATTCTCATTGTGCTTGATCAATTGTATATAGGTTTCTAGACAGTATTCTTGGTTACCGCTTTTGCTGTGGTTGATGGTCTTTGGCCCCAGTAAATGGTGACCCATTTGAAGATCATGGATATTGTAAACCCTCCCTAGCAGCAGTGTGGGTGTACCTACACCACATGGACTACAGCGGTTCAAGAAGGCGGCTCACGACCACCTTCTCAAGGGCAATTAGGGATGGGCAAAAATAAAAAAATGCTGGTCTATCCAACGATGCCCTGGTCCTGTTAACAAATAAAAAAAAACATGCAAAGATGAGTACTGCGTATATCACCTTAAGGTGCCCATTTGCAACCAACTGCTCAGCAGAGTAGTTAATGGATGGGAAGAAAGTATGGTGGAAACAAACCATCGGAGAGAAACATGCTCATGAGGCTCCTCCAGGATAGAAAAGCTGGCACAATTCACAAAAACCTATGTGTAGAAATAGCTCTAATACAGGTTAAATTTTTGGGAGCAGAATTGTTGGTGTCAGAAAATAGAGGCAGCATGATCAAAACTGAGGTAAGCTTTCAGCGAGATGTGGATGTCGACCAGGCATCCAGAGGCAGCTCATCTGTTTGAAGAGGACTAATTTGGGCTGGCCATCTGGCTGTGCTGAAGAGCCTGGAGAAACACCACATAAAGATAAGTTAAACATTTTTTTTACCAAATTGATGGCTAGATTGCTGAAGAACCCAAAAACCTGACCGGAGCAAGCTGGCCACATCTTCCACTCAGTTCCAATTAATTTCTTGAGAGATCCTGAAACAGGCAGCAGGGTTCTCATTAAAATATGAAAGGGCCTTATTTTAAACAGCTTCCAGAGACACCTGAATAGTGCCCGATCCAATATGACTATTTCAGAAGCCCTTGAGACACAGAAAACAAGTGGTGAATTTTGCCCCCATCTGCACCCAAAGAATGGATACAGCAGAGTCTAATACTTTGTGGAATATCACCTTTTAAATTTCACAACTGGATCACTTTCTACTGATGGCATGGAGTAGGAGCTTTCCTTTACACCAGGTCCACCCCATTCCATTGAGACCAGTTCATTTCCTACATTTACAGGCTGTTTTCATTTTCTCTTGCAGTTTTATTTATCCCTTGTCCTCACTGACTGTTTGTCAGACAGCCCTGTGAATATTTCTGCAATGAGAAAAAAATTGCCAGAAGATTTATATATGGGTAGCATAACTATCTCTTTTACTCTGACCTACATCCTTACTTGCAGTATATCAAATAGATTGTTGGGAATCATCTGATGCATTACTGTGTCTGCCTTTCATAATCATGATACAACATGATCGACGAAATCTAATCAAGCAGTTCAAATAGACATGACAAAACACACTGCATGTCTCTACCTCCAAAATACAAGAATATTCTGCCAAGACAAGTTAGTATTAGTCATGCAGAAACAGATTTGTAGATCATAAAACCGATAAATATTAGAGTAAAATTAAAGAATGAGAGCTTCTTGTGGTTTAGAAAGATTACACTTTTTCTAAGACATTGCATTACAAGAGCAAGTGATTAATGGAGGTGTTCAGAAGTGAAAGGAATTGCCATAACCTGCCATTAATGATGCACTGTTCAAAGGCTGGATAACAAATTCCTGAGTGCATGTTTAATTTAGCGCAAAAGATGCTTTCACTATAGTGTCAAATGGAATATTTTTATTATTCGTGCACAAGTTAGTTCATGTTTTCATTAAGACTTGCACTATATCGTTAGGGGCTCCTGAGCAGACAGGCACCTGTCCTAACAAGCCAAGATCCACAACAAATGACATGAACACACATTAGGATAAACCTCAATTGTCACAATATCATTATTTCCTGCAAAGCTGAAGAGCATTTTACTTTAATTGCCTTGGGCTAATTAAAAGTTTAAAAACAAAAACTAAAAACTACTGTGGATGCTGGAAATCCAAAACAAAAACAGAATTACCTGGAAAAACTCAGCAGGTCTGGCAGCATCGGCGGAAAAGAGAAGAGTTGACGTTTCGAGTCCTCATGACCCTTCAACAGAACTGAGTAATATTAGGAGAAGGGTGAAATATAAGCTGGTTTAAGGTGGGGGGGGGGGGTGGTTGGGGGAGAGAAGTTGGGGGGGGTTGGTGTGGTTGTAGGGACAAGCAAGCAGTCTGGCCACATAGACAAACAATGAAAGAAGAATGTTTTGATCGCTTGGTAAGAGCGAATGGGTAAAAAAGTTTCAATAATCCATTAGTGAATGCATGGTGGTGTTCTATAATTCACCTTCAGCATTAATACATGGATTAGCCCAGAAATTGTCACATCATTGTTTGGATTCATTGCTCTGAGCATGTATATAAAAACAAATAATGTATTTTATACCTTAAAATGCCTTCTAAAACCAGAATGAACCACAATACTTCAACAATACTGTTTTGCTGTGAAGAATTAAGATTTGTTGCTTGAGGGCAAGGTGTATTAAATCATATTTGTTCAGTCTCGTTTGCCTAGATTATATTCATTTAGATTCAAATCAAATGGAGTAGGAGCAATTTTTTAATTGACAGTTGGAAAGAAACGCAATAAATCTGGCCATTCTATTTCCACATTAAATTACATGTTATCATTTATAATCAGTATAATTTATATTTCATGGTGAAATCATTTCTTTTTCATCAAAAGATCTGAAATTATGTTTGTTCAGACATTATAATACATAATTAATCTCTTGGCAATTTATAAAAGTGGTTAATCCAAATGCATAGATTATTGGCGCCATGGTTGTCTGTTCATATGATTCTTTTGTGTGAAGTTGACGGAGCAGAGTTTTGTCCCACTGTTGCCCTGTTTATACCTGTAAATGGGGTAGTAGTGGGACAAAAAACCAGGAGGATAACAGTCTGCCAATTTGTTGCTGGTGGTCTGCCGATTCTGATTTTCAGGAGGACTTAATTCAGGTTGCTGTGCACCCACTGGGAACATAGAGGGGGCCTCACAAATCTACGCTAATAGGGGTCAGCTGATATTGTTAGTAGCCTCAATTTCATGTTTCTATCAATCAGTGTTGCCACTGTGACTTCCTAACTTTTTACACGAGCAAAACTAAACAGCAGACTTGAAAGCAATACATTAATTAGCATCCTTAAATAAAATGTATGCGTGAGTTATAATATACTGAAGACTCTCTGTTTTTTCAAAAAATAGGATGAACAAAAGTGTTTTATTTGTGATTCAAGATTACCTTACAACTATATCAGCTCTACCAACAGCCATCTAATTGAAAATGTTATCACAGCTTTTGAGCCAGATCGGAAAAGGAAATGGTGGCAGTCAAAAAATGGTATGTTTGCTGCAAGGGGAGGTACAGGTAATAAAGAGCACAAGAAATAGGAGCTAGAGTAGGTCATTTGGAGATTTGGAGACAGAGGGAAGATTGCCTTTAACTCGGTGGAATGGGACAGAATCAAAGTGCCAGAGTCAATTCAGAAAGGGGGAGGAGATGTTGAGAAAATGTTAAAGTAAATAGGCTAATGCTTCTGTTAAAACAACAGACAGAGGAATGCTATGCCACAGGTTAAGCATTCATCCAGTATTGTAGCCAACAGCAATTTCCTTGTCTATTAATCTTGCCTATACAGATCAACAATCTGCAGCCTGTCATATTTACCGAATTACAATGAATTTCTTTGTTGCTGTAGGTGTGCACCATGTCAGCATTCAACTGGATTTGGAAACACTTTTTCAATTTAGTCATCTTATTCTTTCCTTCAAGGTAATAATTTCACATTTTCTTTTTAATGCCTAGTCAAGTAATAAACCATTGGAAAGGCAAGCATTCATGTTAGTAAAGGTTTATTCATTTACACTCATGACTCCATGCTGGCCTGTCTTCTGTGGGGTTTTTTTTTCCCATGAACCTCCTAATAATTATCAAGAGACGAGGATACAGATTGCTTCTCCTTCAACAGCCCTAGAATGTAAAATTATGCTGAATACTCCATGTCCATACCCATCTTTAAGAAATGGACAAGAGGCAGCTAATTTCTTCATCTCTGGAGACAACAATAATCACTTGTGACATTTTGCAGTCATTTTTGATGGATTTCGCAGGGATGGAAATTGTAGAGTAAAGGGTTAACATCAGAAGCATACATGATGCTGATGTAATAATAATGAGATCACATGACTGAAAAGTAAAAGCGATCTGGAAGGACAAAAAGCTCTAACCTTGTGCAGAGGTCCAAATGTGTGAATACTTGCTGTAAAAAAGAGTAGTGGTTTTGAGAAACTAAACTCGAGCAGTAGACTTTGGGAGAATAGACAATCCACAAAACCCCCAGCTAGACCCCAACCACACAAAACGTGGTGGCGAGTAAAAGACCTAGAAGACCTTAAAAAGAAGATATAGGGCTGGCAAGACAAAAGATCTTCGAAGGAAGGACAAAAGAAAAAATATGAAGACATCAGAACATCGTGGGAGCAGCAAATACAAGCTGAGGCACAGACCCAGAGACCGGACAACAGTGAGCACAGGCCCGAAGCAGTAAGCAGCGGCACAGAAGCGAGAACAATTCCAGGACTCAGCAGAAGCATAGAATCCATAGTATCACTCCTAGAACCATTTCAGAATGCAAAAGGCTCACAACAGGCTCAAAACTGGGACAACTGGAGAAAAAAGTTCACAAGGCACAGAACTGCTTCAGGAATACACAAAAAGGAACAAAAAGACTAGGTCAGTACACCACTTTAACTACAAAACTGTTTGTCACTGAAAACACTGACAACCTGTTAAAAAAGGAGAAAATTTTAAAACAGAACCACATACAAAAATTGGAAGAACCACAAGCAAAGGAACTAAACTTCCTGGGTGTGGCAAATGATACTGAAAACAAAGTGTGAAGTATTAAACTCAAAGCGGCTGGACACCCTACAGAGTTTAAGCTAGAGACAGAAACAGGTGTTCCTGTTTTATCAGATGAAGTCAAATGGGTCAAACGATTACATTGCAACCCTCGTCTATCTGTTGTGGAGTATCTAAAGGAACTTGACACAGAGTCAGCTGTAGGTGAGTCAAGCAGCAGTTTGTTCGATACAAGTATGCATACAGGAGAAAGCACCCTCAGATTGCTCTAAGAGGCTACTCAAAGTTACACAGTTTCTTCCATATATTTATACCATCCTCATTATTGATCCACATTGTTCTTATATTGCACGTCTAGTTCTATACAATTACAGATGAAGTCACAAAAAAATCACAGAATGATGCCTGCGGTTTATTCAGAAACGCAAATTTGCCTCAGCTAGCCTGACGATCTACTACATTGTCCAGTCATCCACTTATCCTAAACAAAAACAGAATTACCTGGAAAAACTCAGCAGGTCTGGCAGCATCGGCGGAGAAGAAATCAGTTAACGTTTCGAGCCTTCATGGCCCTTTGGCAGAACTGAAGCATAGTTAGGAGAAGGGAGAAATATAAGACCCAAACCTCCCTGTCGCTTGCCATTTTAACACTCCACCCTGTTCTCTTGCCCACATGTCTGTTCTTGGCTTGCTGCATTGTTCCAGTGAAGCCCAACGCAAACTGGAGGAACAGCACCTCATCTTCCGACTAGGCACTTTACAGCCTTCCGGGCTGAATATTGAATTCAACAACTTTAGATCTTAAACTCCCCCTCCCTCCATCCCCGCCCCGTTTCTCCCCCTCCCCTTTTTTTTCAATAATTTATATAGATTCTTCTTTCCCCACCTATTTCCATTATTTTTAAATCTAAAACTAAAACCTTGTTAGTCTTTCCACCCAACCCCCACTAGAGCTGTACTTTGAGTATCCTGTCTTCCATTCTTAATTAGCACTTTTCTTAGACAAATATCACCACCTTCAACACCTCTTTGATCCTTTTGTCTGTGACATCTTTTGATTATCTGCTCCTATCACTGCTTACCTCCACAATCACCACACCCTCAACTTCTCTCTTCCCCCCCCACCGCCCCCCCCGCCACCTTGAACCAGTTTATATTTCTCCCTTCTCCTAACTATGCTTCAGTTCTGCCGAAGGGCCATGAAGGCTCGAAACGTTAACTGATTTCTTCTCCGCCGATGCTGCCAGACCTGCTGAGTTTTTCCAGGTAATTCTGTTTTTGTTTTGGATTTCCAGCATCCGCAGTAGCTTTTAGCTTTTTGTTTTTATCCACTTATCCTAGCCTGGCAAAAAGGTCACATTCCTTACTACACCTACTCTAGTGATCTTTTTTTACTGCAAACACTTTTAAATCTTATACCAGCAATTTGGTCAAGCCTGAGTGTCTCATTGTACACCACTTCATATCAAATTACAAGGCCCTGGTGGGACAACTTTAAAAGTCAAAGGCCAACTCATGTAAAAGCTGAAATATAAAGACTGAAAGGTCCTCAAACCTCTCTATGTCATGCAAAATCAAGAGTGGTCATTACTAAGCTGAAAGGCATGTCTAAAACTAGAATTGATCTATAAAGTTTATGAAGTTGCTGATGAGAACTACAACAGTGCATTGCAAAATCAATTTTCAAAATTGTTTACAGTGCAAGGGAAGTATCAAACAACAGCAAACACACTATCATGAACAAAAATAAAAATACCTGGAAAAACTCAGCAGGTCTGACAGCATCTGTGGAGAGAAACACAGTTAACGTTTCGAGTCCGTATGACTCTTCAACAGAACTATCATGAATATCATCAGAAGAAACCAAACAAGAGGATTCAAACCCGCTGACAAGGGTGGTACTGTTGTTGTCTGGCGCATTGACCTCTACCTCGTGGAGGCTGAGCGTCAACTCACAGACACTTCCTCCTACCTCTCCCTGGACCATGACCCCACCACAGAACATCAAGCCATTGTTTCCAGGACTGTCACTGACCTCATCTCCTCTGGAGATCTTCCTCCCACAGCTTCCAACTTGATAGTCGCCCAACCTCGGACGGCCCGCTTCTACCTCCTACCCAAAATCCACAAACAGAACTGTCCTGGCAGACCGATCATGTCAGCCTGTTCCTGCCCCACGGAACTCATTTCTCGTTATCTTGACTCCCTTCTCTCTCCCCTTGTCCAGTCCCTTCCCACCTACATCCGTGATTCCTCTGACACCTTACGTCACATCAACAATTTCCAGTTCCCTGGCCCCAACCGCTTCCTCTTCACCACGGATGTCCAATCCCTCTACACCTCCAACCCCCACCAGGATGGTCTGAGGGCCCTTAGCTTCTTCCTTGAACAGAGGCCCGAACAATCCCCATCCACCACTACTCTCCTCCGTCTGGCTGAACTTGTTCTCACACTGAACAATTTCTCCTTAAACTCCTCTCACTTCCTCCAAATAAAAGGTGTGGCTATGGGTACCCGCATGGGCCCCAGCTATGCCTGTCTCTTTATGGGGTATGTGGAACATTCCTTGTTCCAGTCCTACTCCGGCCCCCTCCCACAACTCTTTCTCCGGTACATCGATGATTACTTCGGTGCTGCTTCATGCTCTCGTCGGGACCTGGAAAAATTTATTAATTTTGCTTCCAATCTCCACCCCTCCATCATTTTCACATGGTCCATCTCTGACACTTCTCTTCCCTTCCTTGACCTCTCTGTCTCAATTTCTGATGATAGACTGTCCACCAATATCTATTACAAGCCTACCGACCCCCACAGCTACCTCGACTACAGCTCCTCACACCCCGCTTCCTGTAAAGACTCCATCCCATTCTCTCAGTTCCTTCGCCTCCGTCGCATCTGTTCTGATGACGCTACCTTCAAAAACAGCTCCTCTGACATGTCCTCCTTCTTCCTTAACCGAGGTTTTCCATCCACGGTCGTTGACAGGGCCCTCAACCGTGTCCGGCCCATATCCCGCGCATCCTCCCTCACGCCTTCTCCTCCTTCCCAGAAACATGATAGGGTCCCCCTTGTCCTCACTTATCACCCCACCAGCCTCCGCATTCAAAGGATCATCCTCCGCCATTTCCGCCAACTCCAGCATGATGCCACCACCAAACACATCTTCCCTTCACCCCCCCTGACGGCATTCCGTAGGGATCGTTCCTCTCTCCTCACCGTCCAAGGGCCCAAACACTCCTTTCAAGTGAAGCAGCATTTCACTTGCATTTCCCCTAACTTAGTCTACTGCATTCGTTGCTCCCAATGCGGTCTCCTCTACATTGGAGAGACCAAACGCAAACTGGGCGACCGTTTTGCAGAACACCTGCGGTCTGTCCGCAAGAAAGACCCAAACCTCCCTGTCGCTTGCCATTTTAACACTCCACCCTGTTCTCTTGCCCACATGTCTGTCCTTGGCTTGCTGCATTGTTCCAGTGAAGCCCAACGCAAACTGGAGGAACAGCACCTCATCTTCCGACTAGGCACTTTACAGCCTTCCGGGCTGAATATTGAATTCAACAACTTTAGATCTTAAACTCCCCCTCCCCCCATCCCCACCCCGTTTCTCCCCCCTCCCCTTTTTTTTCAATAATTTATATAGATTCTTCTTTCCCCACCTATTTCCATTATTTTTAAATCTAAAACTAAAACCTTGTTAGTCTTTCCACCCCACCCCCACTAGAGCTGTACTTTGAGTGTCCTGTCTTCCATTCTTAATTAGCACTTTTCTTAGACAAATATCACCACCTTCAACACCTCTTTGATCCTTTTGTCTGTGACATCTTTTGATTATCTGCTCCTATCACTGCTTGCTTATCTCCACAATCACCACACCCTCAACTTCTCTCTCCCCCCGCCCCCCCACCTTAAACCAGCTTATATTTCTCCTTTCTCCTAACTATGCTTCAGTTCTGCTGAAGGGTCATGAAGGCTCGAAACGTTAACTGATTTCTTCTCCACCGATGCTGCCAGACCTGCTGAGTTTTTCCAGGTAATTCTGTTTTTGTTTTGGATTTCCAGCATCCGCAGTAGCTTTTAGCTTTTTGTTTTTATATAAGAGGATTTAAACTTTGTCAAGGAGGTTGAAGCATATATACACCCTTAACCACTCAGCACTTACTAGTTACTGCAAAACAGTTGCAGGAAATAAAACAAACCCAGCAACAAAATAAAGAATCTCTCCAAATCCAAGAATATTGCCTGTAAGGATGGACAGATTACAACCCCACTAATCCAATACTACAGTAGTACTTTGAAAAGCACAAGCACTTCACAGTTATTGATGACTTACTAGTTTTCAACAAGGGAATTGTCATACCAAGAACATTGCTGCTTGATATTCTTCAGGATCATTGAGGAATGGTAAAATGTTGTGCAACAGCACAGCAATCTGTCTGGTGGCCAGGAATTACTTGCTGTAGAGAAGAAATTATTTATAACTGTCTTATTTGTGCCATAAACAGCCAAGGACAAAAAGAATCACTATTACCTTCTGCTTTTCCATCAAGGACTGGGAGTGCCTGGGATGACTTATTTGAATTTGAGAGGAAAGCCTCCCTTATCATCATTGATTACTACTCTCAGTGGGTTGAAGTAAACTGATTGCATAGTATTGCAGCAAAAGCAGTATTCCAATCCCTCATGAGAATTTATGCAGCGCATGGCATCCCGGACATTCCAGATTCCAACCTCCCTCTGGGTGAAAAAAATTTATCCTCAAATCCCCACTAAACCCCCTGCCCCTTACCTTAAATCTATGCCCCCTGGTTGTTGACACCTCTGCTAAGAAGAAAAGTTTCTTCCTATCTACCCTATCTATGCCTCTCATAATTTTGCATATCTCTATCAGATCTGTTCTCAGCCTTCTCTGCTTCAAGGAAAGCAACCCTAGCCTATCTAGTCTCTCTTCATAGCTGAAATGCTCCAGCCCAGGCAACATCCCGGTGAATCTCGTCTGCACCCTCTCCAGTGCAATCACATCCTTCCTATAGTGTGGCGACCAGAACTGCACATAGTACTCCAGCTGTAGCCTAACTAGCATTTTATACAGCTCCAACATAACTTCCCTGTTCTTTTATTCTATGCCTCGGTTAATAAAGGCAAGTATCTCATATGCCTTATTGACCACTTTATCTACCTGTGCTGCTGCCTTCAGGGATCTATGGACATGTACACCAAGGTCCCTCTAATCCTCTGTACTTCCTAGGGTCCTACCATTCAATGTGTGTTTCCTTGCCGTGTTAGTCCTCCCAAAATGCATCATCTCACACTTCTCAGGATTAAATTCCATTTGCCGCTGCTCTGCCCACCTTACCAGCCCATCTGTATCGTCCTGTAATCTAAGGCTTTCCTTCTCACTATTTATGACACCACCTATTTTTGTGTCATCTATGAACTTACTGATCATTCCTCCTATACTCATGTCTAAATCATTAATGTACACTACAAACAGGAAGGGTCCCAGCACCGATCCCTGCAGCACACCACTCATCACAGGCTTCCAATCACAAAAACAACCTTCGACTATCGCCCTCTGCCTCCTGCCACTGAGCCAATTTTGGACCTAATTTGCCAAATTACCCTGGATCCCATGGACTCTTACCATCTTAACCATTCTCCCATGTGGGACCTTGTCAAAAGTCCAAGAAAACTACATCAACTGCACTACCCTCATCAACACAACTAGTCACCTCCTCGAAAAATTCAATCAATGGACCAAGGTCTGAATGTTACCTTTGGCCAGCGTACCTGATTGGTGGGCCAGGGAGCAGTCAGGAAACAGACTGCCGACCACAGTCATCCCCTGACTGTGATTTCACACTTGTTGGCCAACTGACAGCCATAGATTTTTAAAAAATTTTATTTCATAACGGAAATTTCAACCCGCCCTTCGATGAGGTTTGATGAAAAATGCAAAGTCCGCCTGGCCAATTCGCCCATCCACCAACCGTAAGGTTGGACGGGCCATGAAAAATCGGAGACAATTGCGCTGTTAATGGACTTAATTGCCCTCTTAAGTGTTGGCAGGCACGTTTCCAACTTTTTCACTCGCCCATTGAGCGAAATATCTCACGAATGCGCGATGACGTCGGGACGCTTGCCCGATGTCTTCTTGCGCTGTTTTACGCCTGGTCAGGTCAGATGCATGCCCACCCACGGGATGTAAAGTCAGCCCCCAAGTGAAATTGAGGGAAGGGTGTAAATTAAAGATGATGACATTTTCCATTCAAGCAAGAGCCGGAAGTGGTACAATCGTCAATGTACCAGGAAAAGACATGAGGGAGGGGATCTGAGTAGGACTGGAACAAAGAAAGTTCCACATATCCCATAAAAAGGCAAGCATAACTAGGAACCAGGCGGGTATCCATAGCAATGCTTTTTTATTTAGGAAAAGTGAGTGGAGTCAAAGAAGTTGTTCAATGTGGGAACAAGTACAGGCAGCGAAGGAGGGCAATGGTGAGTGGGGGATAGTTGGATCTCCACTTAAGGAAGAAACGGAAAATCCTCAGACTATCCTGATGGGGGATGGAGATGTAAAGAGTTTGCATATCCACAGTGAAAAGAAAATTAGGGGTAGAGAACTGGAACTGTTGTAGTGAGAGAGCCTGTCTGAAGAGTTGTGGATGCAGATGTAAAGAGACTGAACAAGGGAGAAAAAGAGTAATCAAGCTAGGAAGAAATAAGTTCCATGGAGCAAGAATAGGCTGAAATGATATGTCCGTCAGGGCAATCCTGTTTGTGGATCTTGGGAATGAGGTAGATAGAACAGGCTGTAAGGAGTTACAGGCAGTAAAGGTCTCCAAAAGAGATGAGATCAGTGACAGTCTTGGAAACAATGGCTTGATGTTTAGAATGTGGGTTTATGGTCCAGGAAATTGTGGTTTGTGTGTGGGAGGAGGTATCAGAGAGGGAGATTCCAACCTCCATTAGGTAGAGCTCAGTTCACCACTTGTGGCACAAGCACCACCCCTGTCAGCAGATTTAATGACAATCTTATGGATAGATCTGAGAGAACAGAGTGCTGCAAGTTCAGAGGGAGGTGAGAGTGAGTGAGGAGAGCAGAGAAATTGGAATGGCCATTGTCAATCTACCAATTCTGAATGAAAAGATTTAGGAAAATTTAAAGGCCAGAGCCAAGTTATTGGGGATTGGGCAGCACAGTAAGTCAATGTATATATCTATTCCTGTGAAATATTCTGATCAACCTGCTCTTTTCTCACCCACAGACATTCCGTCCTGCTGCAATGTTAGTAGAGAGATCATCAGATTATGGTCAGACATGGAGAGTGATGCGATATTTTGCATATGATTGTGCACACTCCTTCCCAAATATTCACGCTGGACCTGCACAGAGAGTGGGTGATGTAATATGTGATTCAAAATACTCTGACCTTGAACCTTCTACAGGTGGAGAGGTATGATGTCAAAATTAATTTCTTTACCACACTTTTAATACCAGTAACTGAATTATTAGCACACATATTGATTAGTCACTGCAACTCCTGCCACCAACAGGAAAGGCATCAGGAACAGTTGATAGTTGTACCAATAGGTCATTGTTACAAATCCACAGGCCTAAATTGGATACCATAATAGGACTAAATTTAATGGCTGTGCTGTGAGCCTCTCCACCGGCCAGAGAGCTGGAGGCAACCCCACAGCGGTCATTTCTAGAAGCCCCGATCGGGGTGGTGGGGGAGGGGGTGGGGGGTGGAGGTGGGGGCAGGGTAGGGGATGGTGGGGGGTCATTGTTAAGGGAATGGGAGTGCTTTCTGAGCAGGCAGCCCTTGTCACATGGGGAGTGGCCCTCCCTGGGTCACAGGGTGCCCAGTCAGGAGCAACCCTCCCCAACCCCAACTTACAAGCAGGTGGCCAACGTTTACTGAGTGGCATAGGGCCACTTCGCATATGGTAGAATCAGCTTCCAGGTGGATAGGTCATGCTCGACCTTCCCTGACCCTGACTTAATCGGTGGGGAAGTTGGGAAAGCGATGGGCACTCCAATCCCTCACCTTCCCTCCCAATTCTACTGCCAATCCCCATCTCCCAGCCCACTCCCATGGGCCGGATTAAATTCTGCCATTGGCGTGTGGCTGATTTAACCAAATCTGTTCTATTCTTTATAAAGTTTCCAGTGCCTCTCACTATGCTGCAGACTTGTGACACTCTAAAGTCATCTTAAAATGATTTTCATATATATTAATGACATGCTGATGAAACAGTCCCATGTGAATGTGGTACAACCGTTTAATAATTCACAGATTGACCATGGATAATTGGTGCAGATATTTGATGATTGATCTTTTAAAAATATTTAATGTTACTGTATACATTAACAGTTTGCTGGTTTAAGAGAAGTTTATTTAAAATATTTGTGTGCAGGTTGTTCTGAAAGCACTGGACCCACATTTCCAAATCCATGACCCATACAGCTATGAGATACGAGGTATGCACTTTTCCATAAGTGTGCAAAAAGCTGATTTTTGCAGCGATTGTAGTCCTGATACTTGTATGCATCTGAACCTATATAAGGCTCCAATCCTTGAAGTCACTTCCCGCCTCTAGTAATATATTTATTAAGTTGAGATCAGGTGCCTTAAACTGGAGTAAAGCTGCAGGCCCTGCGCTGGTCAAACAAATAGAGCTGAATTTTCAGGGCCCCGTCCGAAGGCAGGATGGGAGGTGGTGGGAGCCTCGAGAATACCGGTGCTGGGTGTCATGTCAATTTCGAGGCACGGATCCCAGTGCTGGCAATAAGGAGCAGTAGAGGGAGGGCAGGACAGGAATCTCGATCTCCCTCTTTTTCAGCTCAAGTAAGACTATTAAAAAGCTTGTTTAGAGCTTGCCGAAGGGGAAGGGTGGGATATTTAAAAGGACAGAAAGGTTTCACAAGCTGTCAGTTTCACAACAACAGAGAGAAGCTGGGTACACAGTGGGAGCCAATCATAGCTGCCCCAGGGCATCACCCTGACCCAATAAAGGGTCCTCGGGGCAAAAGGGACTGGGCTTTTGGTAAAGGTGGTTCTCTTGGTGCCGGAGAGGTGGGAAGGAGAGCGGGTACTCAGTACCCTGGATTTGAACAGGATCGGCATCCTCCTGGTATCCTGGGGATAGAAGAACAGGGGGCAAGGCTGTCTACGGCTGCTAGTATCAATCACTATCGTGTGGCCATGATGGCACTGATTGACCGGCCAGTGAGATTCCTCAAAAAGAAAGGCCTCCACTCCCTTAATGTCCAACTGTTCTGCGACCCCAAGAAGAGCTGCTTCCATGTCTGCACTCACTTTCCTGGCAGCTGCCATGAGTCTTACATTCTCCACTCCAAACCCCAAAGTGCATGGATGGATCATAAGGACAAGGGAAATCCCTTGGTTCCAATGGCTGATAGGACTGAATTGTCAGTGCCCCCCTTAAGGGAACCCCAGAGGCGCTACAACTAGTACCAGCTGCTCAGCAGGACAGCTATTGAGCAGTCCATTGGGCTTCTGAAGTTGCAACTCCAGTGCCTGGACCCATCAGGTGGTCCTCTCCAATACTCTCCTGCAAGCATCTCAGTCATTGCAAGCATCTCAGTCTTCTCTCCGACAGGATTTCCATATCTCTCTTTTGCCTTGTTCACCTTCATTGCTTTCCATTTCTCTCCTGGTGTTTGACAAGGTGTTTACTAAAACTCGCTTTCACAGCCATATTTCCTTCCTCAGTGACTGTCTCCGTCGCCGACTTACCCCACGTGGATTTCAACTGAAATTCCATCCCTCATGTTTCGAAACCACCCAGGATTACAGGTATCTCCGGGACATACAACGCTCCTCAGACTGCTGTTCTGCTGTTCCCGTCGCATTCTGAGATCCACACTCAGTGCCATGTGCCTCAACATGAACACACTCGACCTCTCCCTCCAGCAGCACCACCGCACCCTTTTTCTAAGCTGCGCTAATGGCTCTCCGCTTCGTCCTCGAACAGAGGCCCGAACAATCCCCATCCACCACTACTCTCCTCCATCTGGCTGAACTTGTTCTCACACTGAACAATTTCTCCTTAAACTCCTCTCACTTCCTCCAAATAAAAGGTGTGGCTATGGGTACCCGCATGGGCCCCAGCTATGCCTGTCTCTTTACGGGGTATGTGGAACATTCCTTGTTCCAGTCCTACTCCGGCCCCCTCCCACAACTCTTTCTCCGGTACATCGATGATTACTTCGGTGCTGCTTCATGCTCTCGTCTGGACCTGGAAAAATTTATTAATTTTGCTTCCAATTTCCACCCCTCCATCATTTTCACATGGTCCATCTCTGACACTTCCCTTCCCTTCCTTGACCTCTCTGTCTCAATTTCTGGTGATAGACTGTCCACCAATATCCATTACAAGCCTACCGACCCCCACAGCTACCTCGACTACAGCTCCTCACACCCCGCTTCCTGTAAGGACTCTGTCCCATTCTCTCAGTTCCTTCGCCTCTGTCGCATCTGTTCTGATGACGCTACTTTCAAAAACAGTTCCTCTGACATGTCCTCCTTCTTCCTTAACCGAGGTTTTCCACCCACGGCGGTTGACAGAGCCCTCAACAGTGTCCGGCCCATCTCCCGCGCATCCGACCTCACACCTTCCTCTCCCTCTCAGAAACATGATAGGGTCCCCCTTGTCCTCACTTATCACCCCACCAGCCTCCGCATTCAAAGGATCATCCTCCGCCATTTCCGCCAACTCCAGCATGATGCCACCACCAAACACATCTTCCCTTCACCCCCCTGGCGGCATTCCGCAGGGATCATTCCCTCCGGGACACCCTGGTCCACTCCTCCATCATCACCTACACCTCAACCCCCTCTCACGGCACCTTCCCATGCAACCGCAGAAGGTGCAACCCCTGCCCCTTTATTTCCCCTCTCCTCATCATCCAAGGGCCCAAACACTCCTTTCAAGTGAAGCAGCATTTCACTTGTACTTCCCTCAATTTAGTCTATTGCATTCGTTGCTCCCAATGCGGTTTCCTCTACATTGGAGAGACCAAACGCAGACTGGGTGACTGCTTTGCAGAACACCTTCGGTCTGTCCACAAGCATTACCCAGACCTCCCTGTCGCTTGCCATTTCAACACTCCACCCTGCTCTCATGCCCACATGTCCGTCCTTGGCCTGCTGCATTGTTCCAGTGAAGCTCAACGCAAACTGGAGGAACAGCACCTCATCTTCCGAATAGGCACTTTACAGCCTTCCGGACTGAATATTGAGTTCAACAATTTTAGATCATGAACTCTCTCCTCCATCCCCACCCCCTTTCCTATCCCCCCTTTTTTTTCCAATAATTTATATAGATTTTTCTTTTCCCACCTATTTCCATTATTTTTAAATGTATTTCCATGCATTGTTTTATCTCTACCTTTTAGCCTTTTTCGATTCCTTCACCCCACCCCAACCCCACTAGGGCTATCTGTATCTTGCTTGTCCTGCTTTCTACCCTTAATTAGCACATTCCTTAGATAATATCACCACCTCCAACACCTCTTTGTCCTTTTGACTATGACATCTTTTGGCTATCTCCACCTATCACTGGCCCTCTATCCAGCTCTTCTTGACCCACCCCCCCGCTTAAACCAGCTTATATTTCATCTCTCTTCTATTTTTACTTAGTTCTGTTGAAGAGTCATATGGACTCGAAACGTTAACTGTGTTCCTCTCCGCAGATGCTGCCAGACCTGCTGAGTTTTTCCAGGTATTTTTATTTTTGTTTTGGATTTCCAGCATCTGCAGTTTTTTGCTTTTATATCAATCATTGTGGTGGTTGTCTGCACTCTCCACAACATAGTCCTCCACAGAGTGGACCTTGGGGATGGTGAGGCCCTGGAAGGAATCTGCTCATCTGGGGACGAGCAAGAACAGGAGGTTAGGGAGGAGGAATTGGAGGTAAAGGGAGATGATGCTGAACAGAGAAGTCATCGCAGCGCATGACGAGGTGGCCTCCTCCACTTGCTACCCTCTGGGAAAAGGAGCTCCTCCTCTACCCTATGATCACCAGCATTAGATCCACTTTGGCATTGATGAGGTGAGGGGCTGCCCTGCCCTGGGTGCCAGACCTCTCCAGCTTCCCTACGGCATTTTGCTTCCCTCTGGTGAAGTGGAAGGCTTTGGCACAATCTGCAGATCTCTCTCCCAGGACAGTGATGTTACGGGGTTGGGGTGTCTAAATGAATCCCACACTTCACCTGACCCACCACCATTCCCACCACCATTAGTTCTAAGTGGGCAGGAAACCATCTCCATGAAAATCTGAACATTAATCCACTTCCCACCAAAGGCAGGTTTCTGACCCGAAAACAGACCCAGCTCCTGTTTCCACTTCATGGTGGAAATTCACTGCATCAAAAGGACAGAAAACCTGCAGGTATAACTAATGAATAAGAAGGCTAGAAATTTGCATCGAGATGCACCCCAGCAAAGCTGCTAGAATGTTTCACCAGGGACCTCTGCTGCTGACCTCAATGGATTTTTCAGGGTAGGGGAAGTTCCCTATTTTGTATCCCAATTCCGAGCCTTCGGAGAGCCTTCGCCGCTAGGGCTGCACCTTGGTACCTGCTTGCCCCCACAAGCAAAAAATAGCGGTGGACAGAACAGGATCTGTGGGAGAGGTAACAGGACCCCTGCTTGAAAGATGAGAAAACTGTTCCATCAGCCCTCTTTGCAAGGGTGGAGGATGCAGGGTTATAAACATAATTTATTTATTTAACAAAGAGGTAGATTTACCGCCCTGAAATCTTTGGGGGTCCAGGCCATGATGCTCTGCCTAGACCCCCAGGCGGTTCCTCCTTCTGCCATCTGAAGACCTGGTACACCTGGTCTCACCAGACACATCTTTCCAGTCCTTGGAGTGATGAGAGATGCAGGTATTCCAGGGGCTGAGAGTTCTTGCCTCCCTACTGCTCAGTGGTCTTAATGGCAACATGCAGACGGACACTCTGACCCCTCAAGGTTAAATGGAATCTCTGGTGCAAGATCAGGACTAATCGTATCCTAAGTTGAGGCCATTCCGCTGTGAGGATTACAGAAGAATGCACAAAAAGGGCTGGACAATTTCCATTCAAAAGTGCTCACTGCTTAATACACAAGCTATAAATGTTTTCTGACTGAAGACACCATTTTTCCCTGAAGCATCATTGTTCTTACTGGTCAAACAATGGTTGGTAATCTCTATATTGATAAAAATAAGTAAAATGTTTTTCAACCCCGTTCATTAGGAAAAGGGGACCTAGATTTGCTTTTAAATACACAAACAAGCAGTTTCAACAGGCTCTGTTGTGGAATCAATTGAATGTGTTTTTTTGTTACTTCATGAATTTTGCAGAATGTGTATTTATCGTCCAGAATTTCCTGTCCCCGATGGCGTCGGGCATCATGACAGGTGTGAGCGGACAATATCGCAAGAAGGCCAAAAATCGGTTTCACGGCATCGTGAAACCACTTTGTGATCGTCCACTCCACCCGTCAATGGCGGGTCGCATTTCCCACAGCCGCATGTCAAGAACATCATATTAATAATTATAAGCCCTGTTCACCGGAATCAGCCATCCCCCCCCACACTGGACCATCTGGGCATATCGGAGTCATTGCACACTGACCTGTTTCATAACTGTACATAAGTGATGTGCAACTGGCAAGCTGCACCTCACTCAGGACTTTGATGTTTGTTTGCCTACCTTTCTTCGGGCAGCACTCACGATCATTAGCGCCAGGCTGCACTGGCAGCACCATATCACTTTTAGAGGGGCTCACGGGCAGGTCTCTACCTACCCGACCAGCTGTAAGGCTAGGGTGGCTTTTCAACAGCTGCAGGGCTAGAACTTACTTGAGGAAGGGGGAGAAGTGGTTTCAGGCAAGGGAAGAGGCTGCAGGGTGAGGGCTGTACTGGGGAAGATGGGTATCCCAGGGTTTGTGTGGGGATACACGTTGATCTGTGAAAGTGGCCTCAAGGGCTGAGGGCTGAGGAGGCAGTCTCCAGAGGAGATGAGGCCAGATGGAGATGTGAGGGTTTGTGTGAGAGTGAGTGGTGATGTCCCTTGAGTTGGCAGTGAGATGCCAGTGAATGTGCAATGGCTTTGTGAGTGTGTGAGTTTAGAGTGATGAGATGGTTGCCTTAACCTGGTGGCATGGATGAGATTATTCATCCATTTTCTACACTGGATGGCTGACCTCTTGTGTGCAGCATTGGCACTGACCACCTCTGCCACTGCCTCCCAAGCCGGAGCGGTGAAGCTGATGGGCCTCCTGCGGCCAAAGCAGGGGTAGAGAACATCACAGTGTGCCTGCAGAGTGCCCAGAAAGCATCCCAGGAATGCATCACTGAATCAGGGGGGCTGCACTTTCCTTAGTTTTTGGGGCCATGTCTTCACTAGTGCCCTCCTGGGCTGTAAGCATTGAGAAGTGTGCGTGCGGCTGCAGTTTAAATATGGCCCCCAGCGTGAGGAAACGGCGAGGTTACGGCATGACAGGCAAATTGGAGGCCACCCTCCAGTGCGACAGCGTGTTTCCTGTGGCTACATAATTAATGAGGCGGGAATTGGACAATACATCATGAAAAGCCGCCATTGCGGCTGGCAGGTAAGATGTCCTTTTTCCCGCCCGCTACCACACTTAGTGAAAATCTGGGATGATTCCGCCGATTGCTAAATGATTCACTTAGCAAGGACAAGCTACACAATGGGAGTGAAATTGATCTGAGCACAAAATGGATGATAGCGAATTGGGCACCCATTTTAACCAGCCCTTTTCCAATGCAGTTAATGGAAAAAACAATTGGATGATTTGTGTAACAAACTACCTCCAAGACCAGTTTCACCCTAAATGTTTCATTCACAATTTTGATACATATCGAATTTTTGTTATCTGTCTTCCACAGAGCTTACAACATTTACCAATCTACGGATAAATTTCACTCAACTTCACACACTTGGAGATACACGGTTGCGGAGAAGGCAGATCAGAGCTAATGAAAAGTATTATTACGCTCTGTATGAAATGGTTGTTCGAGGGAGCTGCTTTTGCTATGGGCATGCCAGCCAGTGTATACCTATTGATAATATTAGAGGTGATGTATTCAGCCAGCAAGGAATGGTAAGAACTTCACCAAAACTCATTTTTTCCTTTTCACCTTAAAAAAGCGCGCTCCTCAAATTATTTTCAGAAAATTAGAGTGAACATAAATACAAGGATGTGCCACCAGGCACCTCAACTGCTGACCTCGATGGATTTTTCAAGGTATGGAGAGATTCCCTATTTTCTACCTCACCACCAGGGGGCACCTCTTTGCAGCTGCCTGCCCCGGAGGTAATAAAAAATGATGCATTGCACAGGGTCTGGGTAACAGAGCCCCTACAGCCAAGTGCCCCATCAGCCCCCTTTGCGAGGGGTGGGGCAATTCAGATATAATCATAAAATGTCACAGCACAGAAAGGGGCCATTTGCACCATCATGCCATCACCAGCTCTTTCGAGGAGCTATCTAATTCATCCCACTCTCCTGTCTCTTTCCTCATGACCCTGTAAATCTTTCTTTTTTAAGTATATATCCACTCCCCTTTTGATAGTTGTCATTAAATCTGCTTTCACCATCCTTTCAGGCATTGTATTCCAGGTCATAACAACTCACTGTGTAAAAAATATTCTCTTCATTTTCCTGCTATCTTAGTTCTGTAATCTTTGATTCCTGACCCTCATGCTAGTGAAGATAGTCCCTCACTATTTGCTCTATCAAAACTCCTCATAATTTTAAACACCTGTATTAAATCTTCCCGTAACGTTCTTTGGTCTAAAGAAAACAATTTTAATTTATCTCTGTGTAACTAAATTCCATCATCCCGGATACCTTTTGATTACCCTCTGTAACCTCTCCAAAGTCTTGACACCCTCTGTGGTGGTGCTCAGATTTAAACATGATACTCTAGCTGAAGTCTAACCGGTGATTTACAAATTATAAAAACATGAGCTTAATAGAACACAAAGTTGCAGGAAAACCTATTAAAAATCATGCATCTTGTAGATGCATTATTGTGTGCCATAATGCTAGAGTGTTCCTTCAACCAATCATCATAGTACAAAAACCCTACAATTAATCACATCGCAAAGCCAGAACTAGAGATTAACAAATCAAATATTCTAACCAATCAGATGGCCCAAACACTGCACTCTTAATGAGAGCTTGCAGTTGTATAATGTTTTTAACATAGAAAATTTGGCAAGTTGCATCACAGAGGAGAAAAGAAAGGCAGAGGAGGGGAACATTCAGAAAAGTGACCAAATACAAGGAAGCTGAAGGCTCTGCTTCTCATAGCAGAAGTGGAAGGAGGAGCTGCACAGGAGTCAGACAACTAAAGGGCATTGGATGGGATGTAAAGTTGGAAGACTTTTGCAAAGGCAGTTGGGTCAGAGCTACAGAAGATTTGTAAATGTGAATTCCGAATTTGGTGTGTCCGGGGTGTGTTTCCTCTTGGAGACTGCAGTTTCAACTAAACTTTAATGTCACAAATAAGAGTTAAAGTTTGTAGCAGTATTATATTACTGGTCACAATTCTTCAAATCAGTTTCTGTTACAAATGTTTTCCTAGGTGCAAGGACAATGTGTCTGTCAGCACAATACAGAAGGTGTAAACTGTGAAAGGTGTAAGGACTTGTACAATGATTCACCATGGCAACCAGCGATAGGAACAGAGAGAGACAAATGTAGAAGTAAGGACTATTCCGTCTGGTTTGATTCATTATCTGTTTAACTTGTCTCATAATTCCCAAAAACTCAGAACTGAAAACTGAGCTGGATTTTGAAAAATGAAGTAATTTACATGGCTATTGTTTTGATACATTTTGTTAGTTAAATACGCTGGCCAAGAAATTCCACTCTGAGTGCGATCAGTGACCAGGTGAAAATTGTAAAAGCTTTAAGGGGTGGGTTTGTTGTTTTTATTTGCTCAAGTTTTCACTCAAACTGATTTTCATATCACTGAACATAGTGGCATAGTTTTCACGAGTCACGGAGACTCTGCACCTTATCCAAATCAGTGCTGGGACCCGGATCCAGAAGTCTCACCCCCATTTCCGACAAATCTTATTTTTGCCAGTAGGGGAAAAGGGGCATGATGTGACTTACACATGGGGAAACTCAATCCTAGCAGGGCCATTTGAACTCTCCCTATGAACGCCCAACTTGCCTTCCCGTCAAAAGCAGAGGTCGGAAAGTCCAAGTCCTGACAGACCTCGGAGTTTCCGCTAATGCGCGAACTGGGAGTGGGCTGCGCATGCACAAGTCATCATTTAAAGTTCTTTGGGTGGAGGATGGGCCTAGCGCACCTGCGCAGAAAGGGAAAATGGCACGAAACCTCATGTCATGTGTCCCGGGAACAGAGCACCATTGCAGACAAGTGTCTCAGGCAGGGGACAGGGAGAGGTCCCAAAAGAGGAGTCCCAGACATGGGACAGAGAGAGGGGACAGAGGTAGGTCCCAGTTAAGGGGAAAAAAAGAAAAGCAGAGAAAGAGGCTGCAATCAGAGAAAAGGCTGCAGTTGGCAGACTTTATGTGATGAGGGCTCAGGAGAAGCCCTGAAAATCTGAGAAGGCAGCAGAAGCTTGGTGACTGTGCTGCAGGCTGTTGGGGGAAAGGTACCCCTTTGGAGCAGTAGTGTTCTGCTCAGTGCAGCTGAAGAGCTGAAGTTGTGCTTGTGAGTTGGTGCTTGAGTGCAGACTTGGGAATCTAGGGGAACGGAGTCTCAGGTGACAAGATTGAAACCCTGTAAGTTGGGCCATCATTGATGCCATCCGAGTTGGAGCAATAGCTGGATAGAATTCCAAGGTTAGATTTTTGAAGGGGAAGAATGGAATCCCCATTAGAGAGACAGAGTTTCAATGAAATTGGTTGACTCAACAGTGTTTACTGATGTCTGGGTGGGTTGTTGAGGAATCCGTGGACTCTGACTTGGTCGCATCTGTCACTTATTGTGCAGTGTGGTGTGTTTGGCCACAGTTTGCCTGTTAATTCACATACACCTCATATTTACTCTGAATGTTAGAGTATAATATAGATATTGTAAATTGATTTATCTTTCTGACCTTGTATAGTTACGTTTATTTTTGTTTATTCAAAACCCGTGGAATCCTGTGGCTTTATTCTCATAGCAGGTATCTTGGATCTCAAACTTTGTCTACTTAAAATAAAACATTATTGGTCCTTAACCGGATCTTACCAAAAACTTGGGGATCTGGTCCAGGATCGTAACAGCTCATTGCTGAGTTCAAACAGACCCCATTTTCACAGGAGTGAGGTCTGTTTACCGCAGTGTGTGACTTACAATTATTAACAGGAGAGGTGAATACTCATGAAAGGTGTATAGGTTCTGTGGAACTGTCAAGCTGTCAAGTTGTTTAAATCCCCTGCCTTTTAAATTTTGAACAAAATCAGCCCACTGTGTCTCTGAGCTGAAAAAACTCAGTGCTTGCAGCTTCAAAAGCTGTTGGTTGACATAATCCTAAGTATATCATTATAGTGTTATTATCGCTTGACTGCTTCCACAACTTATTATTAATGCGGGGGTAGGGGGCTGTAAATTCACAGTTTGATCAACAATTCCAAGAGATTATTAAGGGATTAACTATCTTTGCTCTGGGGCTATGAATACAAATGTCTGTTTTATGAGGAATTAAGTACTTCAGAGAATTTAAGTATAATGGATATGGACTTTTATCAATGAGAGTGTTTTTTTTAACATAATTAAGTCTGTCATAGATATTATACTATACTGTATATCTAATAGTATACTATAGATCAGGGGTGAGGAACCTCCTGCCCGGGGGCTGGATCTGGCCTGTTTAACTTTTTCATCTAGCCCACGTGGAGATTTAAAAGTCCAGCCCTGCCCCCCACATGCTGCACTCTGGGACAGCCACCACCATGTTCTGATGCCTGAGCCTCGGCCGCACTCACCCAAGGCCCAAGCTGTGGGCAGAGAGCGAGGCCCGAGATCTGGGAGCAGGAGCGCAGGGCAGGGATGCGAAGCAGCCAGCTGCCGATCGGGTGGTAAATTGTGAGTAATCCAGAGCAGGGGAGAAAAGGAGCAGGACACCCAAGCCAGAGTGGGAAAGGAGAGAGAGACAGAGCGAGAGAGAGACAGGGCAGAATTTTGCCCTTGGTGGGTGTGCGGGCCCCACCGGCTCAGCGGTGGGCAGACAGCCGACCCCTGCCGCCGAAACGGGGCCCGCCGCCATTTTGAGTGGGCGAGCAAATTAAGGCCTGCCCAGCGGCCTTCCCGACAGGAAGTGCTATGCGCTTCCTTTGCGGTGGGGGGAGGAAAGGGGAGGGAATCCCCAGCTGTCAAAGTGCGCTCTTTCGCGCATGCGCACTGCTCCCTAAGACTAAGTGCTGTCTCAGGGAGATTAGAGACAGAACATAAAAGTTAAAAAATAGAAAAATAAAAATATTATTAACATGTCCCCCTCATGTGACAATGTCACACAAGATGGGACATGTTAATAAAAATGATATAAACTTTATTAAACTTTTTAAAAAGGAACATGAAACCTCATCCCGTCAGTGGGATTGGCCATTGACAGGTCAGCGGGCGGACAGCTGATTTCACTGTCCACCCACCTTCCTAAAAATTTAAAGGGACCGGGATGACATCGGGGGTTCCTCCCGACATCATTCCACGTCATTTTCCTGTCGGCGAGCGGGCCCCGCCCCCAAATCGCCGACAGGAAAATTCTGGCCACAGAGTGAGAACGGAGAGACAGACAGACAGTGGGAAAGGAGAGAGAGAGAGACAGTCAAAGTGGGAAAGGGGAGAGAAAGACAGGCAGGCAGAGTGGGAGAGCAGAGAGAGAGACACACAGACAAAATGGGAAAGGAGAGAGAGAGACAGACAGAGTGGGAAAGGAGAGAGAGAGACAGACAGACAGAGTGGGAAAGGAGAGAGAGAGACACACACAGACAAAATGGGAAAGGAGAAAGAAAGAGAGACAGAGAGAATGGGAAAGGAAAGCAAGCAAAAAGTTCAGCTGAATTTCAGGAGTGCTGTGATTGAGACACAGAAGCTGTGCTACTCATTAAGGAAAAGCAAACTCAACCATTGCATATGTTTCTGTATTCTCTCTTAGGAATAAATAAATTAAGTTGGTTTTTGTGTGTGTGTGTGTCCCACAACTGATTTTGTCTATGTATGAGTGGCCCTTGATAAGAAAATGGTGCCCCACCCCTGCTATAGATACTAATGTTTGGTGAACTTTATTTTATTTCACCTCAGCAAGGCTCCTGAGGTATGAGGGGATACTGGATAGACATGGAGGGTGTAAGGGAAAAGGGTGGTGTGTTAGCATGAGTTGGCACTAAGCTGGTATGGGGCTATAAGGGGCCATGGAGATGAGTTGGGAGTCATGTGTTGTCATGGATTGGCACTAAATTGACATAGGGGCTATAAGGGCCATGGGAGTTTGTGGGGCATGGGTTGACATGAATTGAGCATGGGGAGTGGTTGAGGAGGTGTGAGGGTTGAGGGCTAGAGGGTCTACAACTGGGACGAAGTCCCAGAGCACCGAGGTAGGCCGCCTCAGCACCCAACAGCCCCTGAGGCTGCCACCAAACTGTTTCCTGGGACAGACAGTGGGCCCAACTCCAGCATACTCATGCCCCTCTTCCCACCCCGGACCAAACCTCCTGTTTTTCAGAGCACTTTTTCCTGAGGCAAGAGCCAGGAAATTTCCCAACTCTGCATACCCAACTCGAGAGCAAAAATCTGGCCCAGTTTCTTCCATGGAACAGGGTAATTGAGCAAAGTTCTAAAATAATTTTTTGAAAAAATTTGCAGTAAAAGTGTTGCTTGATATATTGAAGAGTTTTAGTTCCATTGATGCAGTTTTACTAAACATTTTACTGTTACAGCTGAAAATGGGTTTATCGCAAAACATAAGCATTTTTAATCAGTTTCTAGAGCACCATCTGTGAGTAACCCGATTTTAAATAACTGAAAAATACTTTAAATACAAAACGGAACAATTTATGAGTGTCATTGATATCGTCAGTTTTTTTTTAGCATATTTTATGAAATATATTAACAAGTTTTTAAAATGTCCCTTTCCTCATACCTAAAGGAAAAGTTTAATTTTAAGAGAATTTTAAAAGTGCTTCACAGCTTATGAGATATTTTGGATGAGACATTAAACTGAGGGCCTGTCTACTCTTGCAGGTGCATACATAAGATTCCAGGGCACTTGTCAAAGAAATGCAGGGGGATCTCCCATTGCTACAAATTTAAACTGTTTTGTTTTTCTCTTAAAAGTTTTTAATGCAATAAATATGTTTTACTTGGCTGCCAATGCAGAAGATCACTCAATCGTTTCCATGTCATTTTCAAAACGATGATTTGTGCTTCTTCCTTTTCAGGATGCAACTGCAATGGACACTCTGAAAAATGCCATTTTGACCTGGCAGTGTATTTGGCCAGCGGAGAGGTCAGTGGTGGGGTTTGTGAGGAATGTCAGCACAATACAATGGGTCAAAACTGTGACCAGTGCAAGCCCTTCTTCTACCAGGATCCCAGGAGAATGATTTCTGACCCATTTGCATGTGTCCGTAGGTTTGCTTTTTTCCTATCGTATTTATGGATTAATTCTTACCATAAGTGACACTTTGTAAAAACTTGCAAACAAAGCCAAAATGACCACATTTTCCTATATATACACATGTGTGTAGAACTTTAAGGCAACCACAATGATTGAACAAAAATATCTTCCATTCATTGTGTAGGGATTGAAGTTTTCACAATTAAGTTTGGTTTCGGCGTCGCATGGCTTGTGCAATTATGGTGCAATCTTCTCTTCACACCTAGGTTATTAACTAAACAAAATCCTTGAAAATTATTTTTAGAAGCCGAGCTTGGCATGTTACATGGTACTGTATGAAGTTTATATAGCCCAATCTCTCCAGACTGAGTGAAATCAAAAGACTTTCACTGCTGCATAAGACATTTTTGAAACAATTCTGTTACAAATATAACTCAGCACCACCTTAAATAACATAACATCAGGTACTAAATGTGTGGTATTAAAAAACTTAATGTAATTAAAATGAATATTTAAAATAAGCATATTAATAAAGGATAACACTGAGTACAGTGTTTTCTCAGAAGGCAAATGAAGTCCCATTTTTCTACCTCTTCCAATGAGGGGAAAACAGACTATTGAAGGCAATTCTTGTATGTTTTAAGCTTTGCAACCAACACTACTTCCAATTGTTAGAATTTTGAAATTAAATCGATTTTCACAAAAAAATCCTTGATAATGTCATGAACCTAAAATTAAACTTCAGAAAATTAGAAACATAATCCTAGCACAAAGGTTGAAAAGGATCTGAATGAATTTACTAGGATAAACCTTAGTTCAATTATAATAAGAATACATTTAAAGATGCTTTCTAAAAGAATATAACTTGGAGTTTTTCT
Organism: Cetorhinus maximus; assembly: GCF_964194155.1. Classification (NCBI taxonomy): domain Eukaryota; kingdom Metazoa; phylum Chordata; class Chondrichthyes; order Lamniformes; family Cetorhinidae; genus Cetorhinus; species Cetorhinus maximus. The sequence goes on along the minus strand of NC_135890.1, from coordinate 42,380,703 downwards.
AAATGCCTGAATTGAGAAATTGCCTTCACCTCACCCAAATTCCTAAAGACTTAGTTCAGATCACACAACTTTCCTTTTCAGTAATAATACGCTTGAACCCAGGAAGTCTGGTTACATCATACATCCAATGCATTTTTTGAATAAATAACCAAAGAAGAATTCATCTTGATTTCTTAATTGTATAGTTTACATTTACAATTAAAAGATTGAAAAATACCAGGAAATGATTCAACATTGCATCATAGGCACAACTGTTTCATTACTACTAAAGATGAAAAATTCTAGATCACCCTAGCCTGTTTTCCAAAAACGTGTGATTATTATTAAAAATTGATTAACTCCTCATTTGCAACTTAAAGGAACTCAGGCTAGTCTTTGGGGTAATGTAAGAAGCAGGTCTAACTGATCTTGTTCAACTATCTAGAAATGCATCACTTGTAACCTATTGTTTGTTCTTCGGTTCATAGCCTGTAACTGTGATCTCAACGGCTCACTGAACAATGGAATGTGTGAAAGTCACTTAGACTCAAGCCTCCGCACAGTTGATGGCCGCTGCATTTGTAAGAGAAATGTTGAAGGGACAAGATGTGATCAGTGCAAGTCTGGCTACTTTGGACTAAGCGCTGTTAATGCTGAAGGGTGTGAAGGTGTGTATGAACTAAAGAAAGAAATTTATCTTTCTGTTGTTTACTGGAATATCTATATTTCACACTTACCCAATCTTAACATTTTTAATTCTTTATAATATATAATCTACATGCCGTGCAGATATTTTTTTAATATATTCTGTCAGCTATGACTCAGGTAGCACTTTTCCCTTTCAATCAGAAAGTTGTGGGTTTAGATCATAGTCCAGGGACTTGAGCACATAATCTAGGCTAGCACACTAGTACGGTACTGAAGGAATCTGGAGTCCTGTCTTTCAGGTGGGATGTTACATCTGCCCTTTCAGGTAGATGTAAAGGATCACATGATGCTATTTTGAAGAAGAGCACAGGAGTTTCCAATCCCTCAACCAATGCCATTAAAAATAGATTATCTGGTCTTTATCACATTGCTGCTTGTGGGACAGTGCTATGCATAAATTGGCTGCCGTGTATCCTATATTACAACACTAAATACATTTCAAAAGTAGTCAATTGGCTGTAAACTGCTTTGGGAAGTCCTGAAGTTGTGAAAGGCAACATATAAATACAACTCCCTTAATTTTTTGTGCTTGCAGCTGCTTTGTTTCCACTGTCCGATGGGCTATTCTACTTAGTGTCTTTGGTCCCTATCAAAACTGCATTCCCTAGCCACCAACTGCATCCCTCTTGCTAGCCACTGTCTGAGATGGAGCCAGACTATTTGCAAACTCCCTGTCCTAGCTAACCCTATGTGGAGCTTCAGAACCCATATCCTCGCCATCACTAAGACTGGTGACTTCCGTCTCTGTGACATTCCCCCATCTCTGTCTCTGTCTCTGTCTCTGCCTGAGCTCATTGGTTGCTAAAGCTCTCACCATGCATTTGTTGCCTCTATATTCAACTCTTCCAATGCTAAAACTGGAAGAACCTGCCCAACTGTCCCTTCTGCAGAACTAGAGCATTTCCAATACATCTGTATAATACTGTTAAATGTGACTAAAATTGCTTCCATGCAGATAGAAGGTATGATGAGATCATGAATACCACAATAGTATAACATGATAACAAGCTTAGGCGAAGGAAATAATCACATATTCTGATAACAAGCCCAGTCAAAGCAAACTATGGTATTATGTGTCAACTAGAAATTCTAAAAAAGAATTACAGCCCAATAGCTATTGCCCAAAGGCATACAAGGTCATTGACAGCTGCAAGCTCCAAGGTAGCTGTAATCTGTTCAAGCTTGCAACCAAGTTCATGATAAGATCTATTATTGAAATCACTCAACATCACCAGTGGGTGCAATGCAAACATCCTAGATCCTTTAGAGCTAGGCACCTAGAAACTCAATAACACGTAATTATGTTTTGGTTCTAAATGGGCCCCTGAGCCTCCAATATGGCAGAGAGAAACCTCACGCTCATTATGAGTGTGAAGTACACCACCCACCATATTGGTGTAGGTAGAAAATAGCCAACTACAGCCTTGGCACAGGCATAGGCCCTTCGCATACGAATATAAGGGCTGAACTCCTATGTGACGTGCCTTTTCTAATATTAGTTTTCCCTAAGACAACTAACCATCAAAAAACTTGTTAAAAATATTTACCTTAAAAATACTTACCAGGAGCAGGAGTGTGATTTCTCACCCTACATTAAAACTGTTGGCCAGTGCCTGCTACTGCTTGCTCTCCAATGATCACTGCCACCACCCTTTTGCCACCTTAGTCCTCACCACCTGATCACTGCTGCCCTCCGTCCTGGCCACTATTACTCTCCCTCTCAGACCCTTCCAATCGTCCCTGCCTTCCAATCGCCCTGCTCTCCCAGTCCTTTCTTAGGGCTTAATTCAGGGCCTCTTCCAATGATGCAACAGTCTGATCTTCGAGGTCTTTGCTCTGGTGAACTGCCTGGAGACAGGCCATGCCTGCAGTTTACTGATTCAATGATAATGGGGCCTGGAGCCCAAAATTAGCTGAACCAATATGAACCTATCCAAACAGAGGCATGAATTTCTAGGCCACAATGTCCCAGAGGTTAATTAAATATAACCTGATAAAATGGAACTCTGACAGTGTTTAAAGAAATGTTGTGCTAGTTGACACTAGAGGCTTCACTATATGTAAATCCAATTATACATGCTGACAATTTGAGCTGAATTTTCCCAGCCTGTGGTGGCGGGCCTGGAGGAATGGGGGCCAGGAAAATAGGGCAGCTGCGTTGAGGCTCTTCCCGATGCATTCCTGCCACCAGGAAAGTTTCCCGGTGCAACCTGGGAAATGGATCCACAGCCCACAGTGGTAGGCAGCCAATTTGCTTATTTAAGGCCCCAATTAGATTTTACCAGCTCACTGGCATTTTGATCTTGATGTGCAGGGAACAATTTCAAAGTTTGCGGATGATGCGAAGCTTGGGAGTGTTATGAACTGCAAAGAGGATGGTGTAGATCTTCAAGAGGACATAGACAAGTTGGTGGAGTGGGCAGATAGGTGGCAGATGAAGTTCAATGTGGAGAAGTGTGAGGTGATGCATTTTGGTAGGAAGAACATGAACAGACAATATAAAATAAGGGGTGAAATTTTGAAGGGGGTGCAGGAGCAGAAAGACTTGGCTGTATATGTGCATAGATCATTGAAGGTGGCAGGACAGTTGGAGAGAGCAGTTAATAAAGCAAATAGTATCCTGGGCTTTATTAATAGAGGCATAGAGTACAAGAGCAAGGAGGTTATGCTGAATTTATATAAGACACTAATTAGACCTCAGCTGAAGGATTGTGTACAGTCCTGGGCACCATATTATAGGAAGGATGTGAACACATTGGAGAGGGTGCAGAAGATGTTTACAAGAATAGTTCCAGGGATGAGAAACTTCAGCTATGAGGATAGATTGGAGAGGTTGGGACTGTTCTCCTTGGAGAGAAGAAGGCTGAGAAGAGATTTAATAGAGATGTTCAAAATTGTGAGCAGGCTGGACAGAGTAGATAGGGAGAAACTGTTCCTACTCATAAAAGGATCAAGAATGAGAGGCCACAGATTTAAAGTGATTTGCAAAAGAAGCAAATGTGACATGAGAAAAAACTTTTTCACACAGTGAGTGGTTCAGGTCTGGAATGCACTGCCTGGAAGTGTGGTGGAGGCAGGTTCAATCGAAGCATTCAAGAGGGTATTCGATGATTATTTGAATAGAAACAATGTGCAAGGGTACGAGGAAAAGGCAGGCCAATGGCACTAGGTCATAATGCTCATTTGGAGAGCTGTTGCAGACATGATGAGCTGAATGGCCTCCTTCTGTGTCATTAAGATTCTGTGATTCTGCGATTCTGTGATTTTTGCCGGAGGTACAGCGACCCTACCATCCCCCATCATGTGCGGAGGCTGCCAGCTCCATGGAGGCGACCTCCATGTGCCAGGCTGTGGGTCCATCTTCAAAGAGGGAGCCACTGGTAGCAAAGGCTGCACCTGTAACCCAAACACTGGAGGGGTTTCCTGTCCACACTGGACCTGCCTATTTGGCCCCTTTGAATTTTTACTTTAACTTTATACCCCTAGGGGCACTTCTGTTTTGAGGTGCCTTCACATTCTCAGAGCAGCTCCAAGCAGCACCCACCTCTCTCATGGGGCTGCCAAGTCTCTGGATCAGCTGGACCTCTGATTGGGTCGGCAACGTGGGCAGCCCGCCCGCTATTCTTTAAAGGACACTGAGTGTGGTTTTGGGCTCCTGGAAAATAACTCCAGTGATCTGATTCCCGGCAAGTGTGGGCTCAAGAGCACTATTTGGTCCAGTGTCCACAGGAAAATCCTGTCCTTTACATATGCCTATTATACACATGCCATTTATCTGGCGTATTTTTGAGCATTATATGGGCCTTGTGGAGAGCTATTAAATATTCATTTTAATAGGGTGTGAATAGCGGCATGCTGAAGAATGAAGGATTCCCGCAAAACATATTTGGTGCATTATACTGGGGGGTGGCTGGGGCAGGGTTGTTGCCGGCGGCAACTGCCAAGAGCCAAGTGTGCTGTGGCGTCTTCCTACTCCTCTTGGCTCTACATCAGTTTAAAACTAAATTAAATACTCAATTAAATGGTGAATGCTGGCTAGAGGCCACATCCACATCTAGAAAACCGCAGCAGATCTGAGTGCATACTTGTTTCATTCAGGGCAGCCCAATTTCCACAGAAGGTCTCTAAATCGGGTTGCTAACTGCGATTAAATGTATTCCTGGAGGTTTCGTCATATGTTTTGCCTCCACGCTCCGGCCATTAGTTGACCAACACATTCATCCTTCTGTCGCACTGCCTTCCTATGCCAATTGGAAAGCATTGCTGAAAAAATGAGAGACTTTTATTTTGTCAAAGCTTTTTGTCTTGAGCTCATCAGGAAAATTTGCAAGAATATCAAATGTAAAGGGAACAACAATTTATACTGTATGAGAAGAGAATGCTGATTGGTTGCCAAGTGGGCTCTGATTGGTAGCGGCATCGCCATGGAGAATGCACCAGTTGATGGTTACTGGCAGTAACTGCCAAGCATTGTTTGAAATTGGAAAGCAAAAAGAATCATTACCCAACTGGATGATGCTTGACTGTCAGCCAAAAAGATTTTTTTTTCCCATCTTCAATATTTTTATTTTGAGAAATGTTCAAAGATAATGAAGAAAAAAAGCAATCTTTTTTTAATGTCCTGATGATATTCCTCCAGGGTTGCACAGCAATATCCTGGAGGTTTATCTTCAATTCCTGGTGACTGCAGGGCAATCATGGAGAGTTGGCAACCTTATTCCTAAAAGAGACTTTAAGCATTGTATGAGCACATGCACGTGCCTTGGGGTGCCTGCCACGGTTTCAGGACATAATTTCTTGAAGTATCCTTGAGGTGCAGGACATTGGCCCCAAATTTGAGACTCACTACCCCTATTTTAATGTATGTAAAGTTTCTACCAATTTGTACTCAGTGTCTCTAATTCTATGACCATTTTACGGGTCTGTTCCTGTCTTTATGGAGTATTTAGTGGATGATTGATACTTCATGGATCAGCTTGTTCTGAGCACCACCTTGTGGCTGCCTGAGGAAAATTCATTTTTTTTTAAGCAATCATCTTGATTTCTGCTAAAATTTCTTTAAGTTCTTAATTGATACCACCCCTGAGTGGATGATATCACTGACAGCACGATGTCCTGTCATCGGTTCATTAGGGCACAGGAGGAGGTCACTCAGTCCACCGAGCCCATGCCAGCTCTCTGTAGAGCAATTCAGTTCGTCCCAGGTGCAGAGACACACCTCAGTGGGACCTCGCTTTAGAATAACCCTGGGATCACAATCTGGTGAGCAAATCGTACTGTCCGATTCACAGCAGTTGACGGCAGGGACCTCTCTGGCATCCGGCACTCAGAGGACTGCGCCGGCATGCCAACGCACCGAGGTAAACACTGTTAGGATGGCAGCTGCCATGGAGGCCTTGGTTCAGGACGTCGCTCCTGCACTGTTGCACGGGCTCAACTCCATCGCTGATGCCATAGTTGGCCTCCAACAGTGTGTATGCGAGAAGGGTGCCAGGCAGCTCGATCTTACTCCAGCTCCCCTTCTCCTTAAGGAGTCAGCCTGGGGCACTCGGGCACCCATAGGTAGGAAGATCGGCAGCTGCACACTCCGGGCCTATCCATCCAGGTGACTCCGAGAGTGTCCAGCCCATCCGACTCCCCTCTTCCTGTGATCACAGCAGCTCCAGCTCCAGCTCCACTGCCACACAGCAGGACCCTGAAAGCTGGCCTGGGCCTTCCAAGTCTCGACCCTCCACAGGACGCCCACCAAGGTCATCACAGACAAGGTGTCACAGTCAGCAGGCTGCCTCCACCTCCGCTGTGGATGACCAGGAAGCACCAAGATGTAACAGCAGTGTTAGGACGGTTACGGAGAATTAACTCTTTCTGAGTCAAACAGTTAAACTAAATCAACAAAATGAGGGATAAAATAAACACAGCCCCTAAGTTAGGTTAGCTGTAAAACCAAGGACAAAGTTTAAAGGAAACTTACAAACATCAAATCAAAATGCGATTAAGGGGGTCGAAAAAGCACCCCAGCCCCACTTCAGTCCCACGGTCCTGATCCAAGGACACCCGGTGCAGAGGAGGGCAAGGAGGGAGGCGTGCTCTCAGCTGATATCCCAGTTGATCCTGGCAGGAGACGCGGCAGAGTGGACATCTTGGCACTCGTGCATCCTCCGCAGGTCAGCTGGGTCGCTAAACATAAGGAGCACAACATCAACGTAAACCGATGCCCGGCCCGCGCAGAACCAATCCCGTTAATCTCCTCCACAAGAGGCACAAGAAGGGCTCCATGCAAATAGAATGCAATTGGCCAGACAGGGGGCAGCCCTGACGTACCCCTCTCCCAAAGCGAAGGGGTGCCGTCAGGGACCCGCTAACCTTCACTAGACACTCCGCGGCAGTGTACAGAAGTCGGATCCGAGCGACAAAATGCATCCCGAACCCAAACGCTCGCAGAGTTCCGAATAAATATTCGTGATCCACCCTGTCGAACGCCTTGTCTTGATCAAGGGACAGGAAAGCGCTCGACAGACCAGCCCTCTGGGAACGGAGAATTAACTCTTTCAGGGCCAAACAATTAAACAAAATTAACAAAATAAGGGATAAAATAAACACAGCCCCTAAGTCAGGTCAGCTGTAAAACCAAGGACAAAGTTTAAAGGAAACTTACAAACATCAAATCAAAATGTGATTAAAGGGGTCGATAAATCACCCCAGATCCCCCGGTGCCCATCGGGCACGGAAGGCCTTGAGGGTGCCGGCAGACACCGCGTACTCCCTCTCCAGGAACACCCGGCCGCGAATGTAGCCGCAGAAGAGGGCCAAACAGTTGGGCGGGACAACACCCTTGATCGCCCGCTGCCTGGACCTGTTAATGGCCAACTTGGCCAGGCCCAGGAGCAGGTTCACAAGGAGGTCCTCCTCCTTCCCGGCCCCCCTCCGCACCTGGTGTCCGTAGATCAGGAGCGTGGGACTGAAGTGCAAACAAAACAGTAATAAAAGGTTTTTTAAATAACTGAAAAGGGAGAGCAGACAACAATACCCTATATAAACATGGTCCATGGACTCCACAAGACCACAAAAAGGGCAGGTATCCTAGGAGTCCGTGAACCTACATATTCTAAAATTATAGGGGACTGCTGCGTGCGACACCCTCCACCCCAGGTCCCCGATGCAAAGCGGGAGGACACCTCCGTAGAGGGCGTCCCAACAGGGACCTCCACCACCAGACGGCAACAAGGCACACCAGGGCGTGTCCGGGCGGTGGGCGAGGGCAAGGAGGTGAAAGCTGTGCAGCAGCAGTCTGTACAGGAAGCTCCTCCGTGCCGTACTAAAGGACACGGAGGGCATTTCCCTGAGGCGGCTCATATTGTGGGGCACCAGCACCCGAGGGAGGGTTCGGGGCTTGGGGCCAATGTGGAATTCCGTCCGAACAGGGGAACATTCAGGCGGAAGTCCACTGCGCACCTGGGCCACCTCGAGACCCAAAATAACGTCGGGGCCAAGCACAACCGTCCTTAGGTCTCAGTTGGCATCGGCCGTGAGCCAGACGCCCACGGATGTGCGACGCGCCAACTCCTGCGGGAGCATCCAGCCCACTCCTCCGCCACCCAGCACATCCCCGATCCTGGTCACCCCAGCAGTCATAGCCCTCCTCTCCGCCAGCCACTGAAAAGGACAGAGGGGTGGATTCCTGAGCAGTGGCTCTGACGATAGCCGCTACTCCTGATGGGGGAGAGCTGCGTCGCGAGGCGACCATGTTCCAGACTTTGATCAGGTCCTGGTAAAAGACGGGCAACGCCTGCAAGGAGCCACTAAGGCCCCTCAGCTCTATAAGCAGGAGATGCACGTCATAATTCAGGCCGTGCACCTGGCGGAAGAAATACGTCGCCAGGGCCCACCATCTCGGAGGGGGCTCAACGTAAAGCTATCACTGCAGGGCCTGAAGGCGGAAAGTCGCCACATGGGTGCGAAGGCACACCAGCGCCTGACCGCCCTCCCTAAACGGGAGACTCAGAACCTCAGCAGCGACCCAGTGAAATCTTTTGTCCCAGAAGAAGTCGACGAGCATTCTCTGGTTTTTCGTGGCAAAGTCCGGGGGAGGGGTCAAAATGACCAGCCGATACCACAACATGGCGGCGATCAGCTGGTTTATGACCAGAACTCGACCCCGGTAAGACAGCACTCGGAGCAGTCCTGTCCAGCGCCACAGGCGAGCGGTGACCTTCGTCTCCAGTTCCTGCCAATTCGCCGGCCAGGATTCCTCAGCAGGGCAGAGATGGACCCCCAGGTAGAGGATGCTGGTTCTGCTCCAGGTGAAAGGCCTGAGCTCCTCGGGTAGGGGATCCATCTTCCACGGGCCGACCAGGAGTCCAGAACATTTATCCCAGTTGATCCTGGCAAAAGACGCGGCAGAGTAGACATCTTGGCACTCGCGCATCCTCCACAGGTCAGCCGGGTCGCTAAACATAAGCAGCACGTCATCAGCTTAAGCCAAAAGGACCACCCCGATGCCCGGCCTGCGCAGAACCAATCCTGACAACCTCCTCCACAAGAGGCGCAGGAAAGGCTCCACGCAAATAGAATACAACTGGCCAGACAGGGGGCAGCCCTGACGTACCTCTCTCCCAAAGCGAAGGGGCGCCATCAGGGACCCACTAACCTTCACTAGACACTCTGCGGCAGTGTACAGAAGTCGGATCCGGGCGACAAAATGCATCCCGAACCCGAATGCTCGCAGAGTTCCAAATAAATATTCGTGATCCACCCTGTCGAACGCCTTCTCTTGATCAAGGGACAGGAAGGCACTCGACAGACCAGCCCTCTGGGAACGGAGAATTAGTTGCACTGCCTGGGCGGGGGTGTTAATCACTTGTACATACTGTTCACTATTGTCAATAAACTCTTAAGAATGTCTCCCTGCCTGTGGCTCCTTGTTCTGATGAGCAGTGTTCTTGTCACTCAGATGTGAAACCTTTCTGCACAATATAAAGGCAGGTGACTCAGTCCAGAGCCTATTTCCTGTGCTCTGTGCGGCCTTCAGACCAAAGTGATGGTCCAGCCTCTCACTCCCTGGAAACATTACTGATGCCTGCACTTAGGCTAGGTGCTTGTCATTGCTGCCAGAATGTAGTGGGCAGGCGCTACAGAGTTCTGTCATTCTCTCTGTGTGCTCTCAGCACCTTTAAGATGGGGTTGAGCCCCATCTCTTCAGCATCTGTGGCCACTGATGCTGTGCACCAGCTCCTGAAGGGCTTAGGTGCTGAAGGCAGACAAAGGAGTAGATGCTTCTAAAGTTTCATGGCTATCTCTCTATGATATGACCCTGATCACGGAGCGCAAGCGAGCTGCCCTCGGCCAGACAAGAGTCAGACATTCTCAGGGGCTGTGTGAAGATCTATGGAGTGTCCTCACTGCATGTTGTCATCATCCTCCTGCGATCGAGCGACTATTACGGCCTCCACTGCATCTCCATGACAGGAGCATTCTCACAGAGGGTATTCATGCTGCCATAAGCCAGACTGGTGTCAAACGTTCACAGATGCAATGTGAGGATCTATGGGGCCACCTCACTGCATGTCGTCATCATCCTCCACAAATCTAGCAGCTATGTGGGCCTCCCAAATGTGCCTGCCCTGTCTAGCCAGTGCAAGGACCTCATCCCCGTCATCGTTGCCTCTGAGGACCTCCTCACCCTCATCCCTGTTGGTGTACTCCTCATTGGAGGAGACCTCCAGCTCTTCCATTTCCTCCTCAGCCAGCTCCTCTCCCCATTGCAGCACCAGGTTGCAAAGGGCGCAGCGGGCAACGACGATGTGTGACACCCTCTGTGGACTGTATTGCAGGGCTCCACCAGACCGGTCCAGGCACCGGAACCTCATCTTCAGCAACCCGATGGTCTGCTCCACCAAGTTGCGAGCTGCAGCATGAGCCTCATTATACCATTGCTGCACTGCAGTCTGAGGCTGCCGCATGGGTGTCATCAGCCACAGCCTCTGTGGGTAGCCCAAGGAGATATCCCTGCAGCTTCTGTGGATCCTGGAAGATTCCAGGGATCTGTGACTGACTGAGGATGTAGCCATCATGGAAACTGTGTGCACACCTGCAGGGTGCGTTTCTGGTGGTTGCACACCAGCTGCACATTCAGCGAATGGATCCCCATGTGGTTGATGTAGTGCACCATGTGTTGCAACGGAGATCTGAACGCCACATGAGTGCATTTGATTGCACCCTGCACCTGTGGAAAACCCGAGATCTGGGCGAATCCAATTGCTCTTGCCTCCTGGCTGTCCTGGTCCTGGGCAAAATGCACAAAGTTGTGTACCCTCGCAAAGATGGCACCCGTGACCTCATGGATACATTTGTGTGTGGATGCTTGAAAGATCCCACAGAGGTCACCTGTGGAGCCTTGAAAGGAGCCACTGACATAGAAATTGAGCACAACAGTCACTTTCACAGCCACTTGCAATGGATTCCCTCCATGTCCCCATGGCACCTAATCCTGCAGTAGCTGGCAGATGTGACCGACCAGTTCCCTAACTATGCACAGTCTCCAGTGACACTGGTTCTTGGTCATCTGCAGGAATGAAAGGCAGCATCTGAGAGCACAGCATGCAGTCCAGTGGGCAAAAGCTGCTGCCAATCGGTCAGGTGCAGTGGGGCGGAGGTGGGTGGGGTTTCGGGCAGCCATGCAGCGCGCTAAACTCTGGCCATCCAAGTGGTGGCCAGTGCTCAGGCGCAGGCATTCTCCTAACCTGCACTGCAAGGCTGCACTTTTAGCTTGTACTATCAGGGAGACTGGTCCAAACCGGATGCTGACATTGCAAGGGGGCTGTGAGCGCCTCCAGCAGTGACTGCTCCATGGCCAGCTTTAGCAAGGAGATTGTACAACGTGTGCAGTCACCCAGCTGTTCTGCCGTCCACTAAAATGCTCATGACTTTGCAGTCTGTGCCGGGGGGCAGAGGGGGGGGCGGGATGTAAAGCTTTGGAACACTTGGTGGCACTTTGATGCCTCTGTACTGCTCGAGTGGGAAGGTAAACTAGAAGCCCGACACCAATCATATTAATGTGTCTGCACATGAACTGTCTGAGTAGCAGAGGAGTACTACTCGCTTTATGCAGGTTTCCCTAATGCATGGTCACTTCCTTCGTCCACCCTACCTTCGGGGTGAATGCTTGTGCGCTATATTCAATGGCAGGTCCTTGGCTGGCCTGCTGAAGATATGCTGATGTATTACAATGAGGTTCCCGATGTCTGATGGTGAGAAACGTGGCCCACTATTGGCAGGCTGAGCGAACGATCGCGAACTGGTTTCACACTGTTGTGAAACCGATTGCGCCATACTGTCCACTCATGCTGCTGATCATGCCCCACGCCAGCGGGCATGGAAAATTCTGCCCATAGTTTGGGTGTTTTAAAGAGGTGAGTTGTCAGACCTGATCTTGACTTGCTCTGCCCGACTTAAGTGAAATGGCAGAAGCCCAAAATGGTGTTGGGTCACTTACCATCCATTTAAGTTGGCACTCTGGCTCCCATCATCGTAGGCTGAGTTCTGAGAATGTTGTCTGGAGTGCCAGTCTGTTTCTGGTGAGAGGCCATCTGCAATATGCAAATAGAGTTCCATGATGTCCATAACATGCTAACTGCAATTTCAAGGTACAAAAAAGTGAAATGTATGTTGCACATGCTACACTGATTTGTACCAGGTGTTGAATGATCCTTAAAGGGACCACTAGAAGTTGCTCAACAAACAGAACAAGATATGTTCCCTTTTTTCTCATAGGAAGTGCTGTTGGCCTGTCACAGCCCTCACTCCCAGCATAGCCTCCCTCCCCCAAGGCTGCACTTGTTGGTTTGCTTGGCACAAGAGCCAGATGAATTTCTATCCTCTTTTCCATAACCAGCAAGCTGCAGTGGGGAGCCTGTTTGGTGCCCACAGCTTGCTGGTGTCATGGGAACAAAACCAAGGCCTCAACATGGCACTGGCCTCACGCTGACAACAATGGGTGGCCCTGTTATTAATACCAGACCCATTGAGAGGTGATTTAGCTGCCTGAAACCTTCTTAGCAATGGAGAGGATGGGAGGCGCTTGAGATTAAAGGTGGGAGTGAAGCTGAGAACATCAATCAAATGAGAACTAATTGTGGACCTAATAGATGCTTTATGTTGTTTTACTAGGTTTTTGATGCAAACAGATTATTCATGTTTCACAGAAGTAGATTTTGAATATTTTTTCAGGTTGCCGATGTGATTCACGTGGCAGTGTGTCAGCACAACCTGCTTGTGACCCAGTCACTGGGGAGTGCCGCTGCCACCGATATGTGACTGGGAAAAGCTGTGAGCAGTGTCTGGTATGTTATAATACAATCTTTCACCTTACCAATTACATTCAAACATTCATCATGATACTATGCAAAAAAACTTTACAACAAGCCTAATGTCCAAGAGTCCAACTCTGTCAGCCCAAGTGGACCAGAATCCCAGCCACACCCATCGAGATGGAAACCACCCCCATGAGCAAAATTGCAGGGACTGGTTCATTTACATGATCAGCCTGTGCCTGTAACAGCAAATCAGAGGCGCCCATCCTGACCTGGCAACAAATGCCCAAGTGACATATTAGAGGGTTCTTTCTTCTTTATTCTTTCATAGGATGTGAGTGTCATTGGCAAGGCCAGCATTTGTTGCCCATCCCTAACTGTCTTTGAGAAGGGTCAGGAAGGGGCAATGAGAAGCAGGGCAAAAATATTGAAAATGCTCCAAAGAAAGTTTGCTGCCACTTTTAGGAAGGTAGTCATTCTGCTCTGGAACTGATTAACTTTGCCTGTGACATTTGGGGCTCTTCCAAGGACTACAATAGAACCCATGTCAGTTCTCAGTCCCTGTCAGTCTCGGTTTTACAAAGGGGGCATTCCAAGAGTTGAGTTGACGAGGAACTCCCCAGGACAAAATCACTTGATATGGGGAGGGCAGAAAATGTATCCACTGGTCCCACATCCCTCACTGGTATTTAAAGCAGAAGGTAAACAGGGAAGAAACGTATTCAGGCCCAAGTTCTGCCTTCCCTGGCAGACAATCAACCCACTCTTAACCTTCTCTAACCCAAGGACTTTCAAGCTCTTTAACTTTAGGGTGAGACAGAGCTTGTTTGTCCCATAATGAGATCAGTTAAGTTGAGTAAGGCAGGCAGTTGCAGAGCAACTTTGATGGATAATTGGTCGCAGTTCAGCTATCTAATCTCATAGTCAATGAACAAATCAAAAACCAGGGTTTAATCTCTGCCTTGGCTGGGTACACGGATTTAAACTAGGACAGCTATATGAAGGACTGAGCAGGTGGCTGGAATCTACAGTCGGTTTCAGTAGCCCTGGACTAGTGAAACAAAAGAAGGATCTGTGAAAGTTCCAGCTTCTGCTCAGATGTCAGGTGAGTGCAGCATCAGGCTCAGCTATTTTCCTGTATTCTTTCATAGGATACAGGTGTCACTAGCAAGACCAGCATTTGTTCCCCTCCTTAATTGCCCTTGAACTAAGCGGCCAATTTCAGAGGGCAGTTAGAAGTCAGCCACATTACGGTTGATCTGGAGCCATGTGTAGGCCAGACCAGGTAAGGATGGCAGATTTCCTTCTCTAAAAGACATTAATGAACCAGATGGTTTTTTACAACAATAATTTCATGATCTCCAGGTTTATTAATTGAATTCAAATTCTACTAGCTATCATGGTGGGGTTTGAACCCATATGCTCAGGATTACTAGTCTAGTGACACTACCGCTACACCATTGTTTCCCCCAGATAGCCTCTCTTAGATGAATTTCCAGTATTTACTACCTTGGTTCACACATGGAGAACAGTCGCATGATCAAGATACCAGCCTGAAGGCAGTCATTGTATTCCATTATTTTTTGAAATTATTGCAGTATTACTTCTAATGGTGTTACTGTATTTTGTCATAGCCGAAGCACTGGGGCCTTGGAACCAGTATCTATGGTTGTTCCCCCTGTGATTGTGACATTGGAGGGGCCTATGATAATCTGTAAGTACAGTTGTTATATTATAATTTTTCTGGAGCATGTTAAACACAACTTTACCTGAGCAGCAATATAGTATTATGTATATGACACAGTATAGCATTCTCCTCATTATAAACCGTTTCACCTTTGGATTTACTATGAGCTACATCACAGGAGATTCGCTAGTCTGAAAAGATAAAAGAACCAATGAAAACCAATTGTTGGCAGGCTCTTTTTGATCAGCAAAAATATACAATCCCTCACTACTCTAAGTTGAAGTAATGGTTCTTTTAGCATAACCGCCACAGAGTGGGTAGAACTTCAAACAATTGTACTTGTTTGCTTTAACCTAAAGCTGCTGGATATTAATGAGAACTATTAATTGAAATAAATGATTTAATTTTGCTTTTTGTAACTGGAAGGCAGAATAGATTTTTTTTTTTGAGCGATTACAATTAATTTTACAACGTCATGTCTCACTGTACGAAATGCTTACCGTGAAGAATCTGCTTGAGAATTTGAACGAATGTAAACAGCTCTTCACAAAAAACAGTGGAAGGAGTTTAAGTGGCGGACAATTTTCTGAATAGAGAACATTACACCGTGGTACTGTTGTATCATTTACTGCCTGTTCACTGCAGTTAATTGAAAATATATTGCCCATGTTTTGCAGTTGTTCCTTGCATAATGGACAGTGTCGATGTCTACCCAACATTATCAGCCGCCAGTGTAATGAACCAGCTCCAGGTTACTTCTTTGCTCCACTGGATTACTATTTGTATGAAGCTGAACTTGCAGAGCAACTAGGGAATAGTGGTTCTTTGGTTCGTATCTCTGAAACCTTTACTTTTGTTTTATTTTTTTCAGATAAAGTCCTTGTTAGGCACTACTGTGAAATTTAATGTTTAAGCCACATTTGCTTGAATGCTTTCACTGTCACCTAAACGTAGAAGAACCATACAATAATGTCAGTGGCGGATTTACAGTAGTACGGCTCTAAGCTCAGCTTCATTTTTGGGCCCCCCCACACCAGCATCCCCCCCTCCACCCCCCCACCCCCCCAACCCTCATACTGGTCACAACCCAAAACAACGGGGCATTGATTATTTCACCGGCTTTTTCACAGTTATGGAATAACTCCTGCACACTATCATATAACCTCAGTCCTCGCCAATCAATTGAAAAAATTTATTGCCTGTAATGAGATATTACAACATAAAAATGTGTATGCAAGTGAGCACTGCTTTGCTCTCGTGGCGCAATCAGTTAGCACATGGTACATTAATGGCAGGATTGAGGCGTGTGCAATGGCAAGATTCTGAGTTCAAGCCTAACGTAGAGGAATCTCTGTTGAGCAGCTCATGTTGCAAAAATCATGAGCTTTCGATTGGTTGTGAACTGGACATGATGCAATCTCCAGCAATAAAATAATTTAATTGGAAGGGACTAATTTCTTTAGATTGAGAACAGATCTGACCCGTTTGAATGTCTCAAGTATCAACATAAATGCTGCAAATACTCAGCACATGAAGCAGTTCCTGTGGAGAGAAAAGCGAAGGCGATGATCCTTCTGGTATCACTGATTCTGCACTGTGCACTTCATCTCGGTATTGACTCTTTAGCTTGTTTCATGTTGTTTAATTTGTTGCCAATTTCTCGGGTTGAAAGAAGTCGCAACGGTCTAAACCATCTGATGTTTATCAGTAATATAACATGTTGTGAATAGGTTAATCATTCAGGTTAGAGATTAAAGTCTGTGGTTTAGCTCAATCTTATAAAACAGTTCACTTATACCTGAACTCACCTCACAACTTATTTATTGCCCTTCAAAATGCACCAATATATGAAGTAGGCAATAGAATTGTCAAAGTACGTTAGGCAGTGTGGGTGGGGGGGGAGGGCGGGGTGTGTCATCTTGTCATTTCCATACTAGCGGTCTCCAGATTAATTTAACCTGTGACTTTCTTAGATCTCTCTCCCCATCTTTATGCTGGAGTTTTTAAAAGAAAGACTGAAATGTAACAATGCTTTGAGACATCCAGTGGTCATGAACAATGACAATACGGCCAATAAAGTACCATTGAGTTGCAATCATTGTTGCACACAGGAAGCTCCCACAAACAACACGTGACCTTTACCAGATAAGCTGCTTCTGTGATGCTGGTTGATGGGTAGCAGGACTGCAGGGAAAATTCCCCTGCTCTTCTAGACAACAGTACCAGCCCAAAACAACCCCCATTAACACACACAACAAAAAAGGCTGAAGCTTCAAGAAAACATCAAAACCACCCCCTTTCCCACCCAGTTCCCTCTGAATGAATAGCACCACAATGGAATGGCATCCCCATTACCTCTCGCTCGTACCCCCCTGATCTCCCAGTTATTGTTCAGTTTAACTTGGATCCCCAATCAGTTTTTCCAATATTCAGGCTTTCTTTTCCTGCCATTGTACTGCTAACAAAGAGAAGGGTTATTATGCAGTAAAATGAATGTGCTGTGCATCCAGATCATTTCTCTCTCTCTCTCTCCTACCCTTCTCGTTTTATAACCTACATTGAAAACTAACCATCCAGCAATGCAATCTGGTGCCTCTGAAAGCTGGAACTGTGTCACCATTCCTCTCCCTGGAACCCTGTTGCATTCATTGTACTCACTCCGCTCGACTGAAACCTGTGGTGCTTTGGCAAAAGTAGTCCATGCACTATAACCAAGCAAACACAGGAGGGTGGATCTGAAAGCCGCAAGAGGTTGGATTATTACATGGACATCACTGGAGAGTGTCTCCCATCTCTCAGATCTCAGCCAACCATCCACATTGCCTGGGGCATGCTGAGGCTGCTTATCCCGAATCCTCCTTTCCGCTCCCCCCGCCAACTCCCAGCCCCCACTCTTCCTCTCCCTCCCCTTCACTTCAGCCACATCAAGCTCACAAATTGCGTAATGGTTTGTTTTAGTGTCTTGAGAGGGGGGGAAACTAGCAGAAGATTTTCTGTGTATAGTCGAGCAGATAGTTTAACATCTCAGCTGAAAGACAGCACTTCCAACAGTTCAGCACTCACTCATCATTTTGGGGCCCACTCTCACCATGGCACAGTGTGTTTCATTGTAAATCTGCCTCTGTCACTGGCTGAATTTTAAGCATGCTTTGTCAACTATGATCCAGTTCCAAATCAGCTCCTCGGCCCCCATTAAAATGAATAAATTGCAGGCAATTCCTCCTTATCAGGAGCATCATTAAACTGAGAGTGGGAGGTCTTGGGTCAGTATAAAATTTGGTATTTAATTTAAAAAGGCCAGAAAATATGTTTTGTAAACCGAGAGATATGAATTTAACTCCATATGTCTAGTTTGTAGTTGAACTCAGAGACCTATCGCAAAATGCTGCCCAGGGCTACATGATTTGTTTGCTTCTCATGTCATTCTGCAACTTAAATGATGTAAAGCATTCTGGACTCCATGATTGGAATAAGATATTACTTGTGCCTATCTCATCCAACATGAGAATCTTATATAAAATAAAAGCAAAAAACTGCGGATACTGGAAATCCAAAACAAAAATAACAATACCTGGAAAAACTCAGCAGGTCTGGCAGCATCTGCGGAGAGGAACACAGTTAACGTTTCGAGTCTGTATGACTCTTCAACAGAACAGAATCTTATTATTGCCACTTAATCAGTAATAATTACACAACTGTGACATTATTAGATCATGAAAGATCAGAAAATCAAGACAATTTTGAGATACTCACCAAACATAGGAACTTTGAATTATAGACCAAAAAGACCATGATCCAGCTAGTTCATCTTAATCTACCATCCTGGCATGATATTCATAACAATCAGTGTCTATCAATTAGTGTACACCAGGTGTGGTTATGACAGAGGAAAACCCCAATGGTGGGGAGTTTTGGGAACCATAGGCCCAAACTTATTTCTCACAAGCATAGCATGTCATGAATCACTGATATGCTGCATTCCAAAATGTTATTTTATGAAAGACAACATTATTGATGTAAAAATTCTAATATTATAATGCTTTCTAAATAGACTTATAGATACAGTTACAAATGACTTGCATAAACCTAACCTTATGTTTTTCGTGTTAAGGATACTTATTTGCTTCTTAGATGTATAAATATTACTTTGTGTGATTCTGCCCACTGGCCAATGTTCCTTATTTTCTTCAGTAATGGAATGAGTTCTTTTCTCAGGTAAAGCCTACATCGTTGCCATCATGTGATGACTATTTACGAAGGCGAGGCTACAACTTTAGAGTGGAGCATGGCAGACTGATACTTAACAGGATTGCCAAACGTCATATGCGACGTCAGAGGAAGAGGGTATGAAAAGCTTCTAAAGCAAAATGTTCTGCATATTGTTAAATTCATAACCGCCAATCATCATAAAATAATTTGTAAAAAGCACCTCTGCTGTGTTTCTATAGGAGAAAGTGGGAATTGGATTGACTGGCCAGTCCAATGTTTGTTCACTTGCCGGACGCTGTACACAAAGATTAGCAATGACACAAATGGTTCAAATAAGTCATTTAATGACAACAGTAAATTTCAAATGCCTTTCAACATTTAAGATTGAGCTATTGTCTTAAACACATTATCAAGAATCTATTATTCTTCATAGTAGGTACTCTATAAGCATTTTGGAGTATTTTTTATATTTGCTTTAGTTTGGTATAAGGAAAACAAGGCAATGAAGGTTAGTGAGCTTTTTAGTTACTATTGCTAGTAATTGTGGGATGGCATCATATAATGGAATTTAAGGGCCATTTTATAATTTTATGCTCCCAGTGACCATAAATGTAAATTTAAAAATTCACAAAATTGCAATCTGCATACCTGAATTTCTGAAAGTCAGAAATTTAACCCTAGACATTGATTTCTCTCTGTTTTCCTTTTTATTTTTCCAGCAGCAGAATACTGTTAGTGGCAATGGGATTAGCCTGTTTTCAGACCACCTACCATACAAAAGACAATCTGCTGTTATCAGCCATGAGAAATTGGTGAAAGTCTTGGGGTTACTCTCGCAATCAGGGAGTGCCTCCACTCCTACACTCTGGAATTTTCTGCCCTATTTCCTCTGCCTTGCCATCTCTTCCCCTTTCAAAAATCTCCTCAAATTCCTCTTCTGTGATCATTACCCTTTCCATTATCCTTCCCTTATCCCATTCTCAGGGAGCCTTCAAGAATGGGAAATGTAGCAGGAGGTGTGACTTAATTAGGCGGGAGCTGAAATTTTGTTTTCCTGATGTCGGGTTCAAATTTAGAGATTGATTCAGTGGCGTGTTGGTGGTGGGTCAGGCCTCACGCCATTGTGTGGTGGGTTCCTACTTGTAATGCATTTTCATGACATGAATACTCATTATATTAAAACCTTTTGTAATCACATCCTACCTTCATGATAAAGTCAGCGGTGCACAAGAATCTCGTGACACCCAATTCATGTTTGTTTAAAAGTGACGTGCAACAGCCAGCTTTGTGCAGTTGTGTCTGAGGTCAGCGGTTTTCCTTGTTGAATTCTGTGGCACAAGGGAGGGGAGCAGGAGAATGGCAGTTTACATGGAGGCTCAGAACCAGCAAGAGGGAGTCAGTAGTGAGGGGGGGGTGTGTAGGCCATGGAGGAGTGGAAGAGGCATCTAAGGGAATGCAGAGAGTGGGGTCAGGGTCATGGAGGGTGAAGTGGGAAGGGCCTGATATCCTGGGTGTGATGGCAACAGTTAGTCAAGGTAAGAAAATCAGGGGACTAAAGGGCGGTGTCAGTACTGTCCACATGTGGATCCATCTCAGGGTGTTGGCTGGCAGAGTCCTTACAGGGCTTTGAGTTCACCTACAACATTTCAATTATCCCCGGTGAGACTGATCTCAGACAATGTCCTTTACAATGCATGGAGGGAGGGCCAGCTGAGCCTGCAAGTTCAGTCATGTCCCACAGAATGGCGAGTACAACACAGGACACTAACATGAATATTCAATAAAGAATGAATGCAAAAACACTGAAAAGCTTCCCCCACCACGTGATCACAGGTGTCTCCCATGCACTCTGACAATATTTAAAATTTTAATTTGAATCACAAGGGAACCAGTAAGAGGCAAGAGGGTGGAAGTGGCGTTGATTTCCTGTTCTGCCATTGAGAACAGCACACCATGGTTAAAATTCTGCCCTCAGTGTTCCTTTCCCCTTTATTGTAAAGGCATCGGACCCAATGTAAGTGAATGGGTAATAAGTGAGTTAACATGGGACAATCATCCGACATGTAAGGAATGCTATATAGGTGCAAACTGTGTTGGTTGGGAAACATCAGTACCTGGTGAGGCTAGTGTATACTTAAGATAAAGGACTTATGGATAATTGTTGTATATGTTAGAAGGACACACTTTGTAAAGTCTAATTCTGGGAGGTACTCTTTTAGGAAACTATGTGACAGGTAAAACAAAAAGAGGCTTACATTTGAAACATTCCTTTCTTTAGCAAACTGTGAATCCAGAATCTCAAGTACAGATTGTTTCCAGAGAACACACTCCTGATAGACCCGCAACTTGGACAGGTCTGGGGTTTGCTCGTGTTCCCCATGGAATGGGACTGCAATTCATTATTGACAACATTCCATTCCTGATGGATTTCACAGCTGCCATTCGCTATGAATCAGAGGTATTCAAAGTGCTGCATGCTTCAGCTTTCACTCTCCCAGACATACCAAATGTAACTGTTTACTCACCAAACAGCCCACAGCCATCCGAGACATGCCTTACACTTGCGAAAAAGTTTGCAAGAAAAATCTGGTCTAATACGTGATACCTCTCTAGCCTCCAATCTCTCTTTCCTCCTCTCTCTCTCCCCCCCCCGCCCCCCCACCCTGCCACCCTCCACCGGCCCTTCTCTTTATATTACAGCCTTTCTTCTCTGTCGACGTTTTTTTACTTTCCTACGGTGAGTACTCCTCAGTTGGGACTTTCTTTCCTCCTATGGTGTAAACACACCGTTTAACGTAGAAGTTTCCATAGGTCATGGAAGGTTACAGCATGACAGAAAGTCATTCAGCCCATCGTGCCTATGCTAGACTGGTAGGGCTGTCTAAAACAATCCAACCCCTCTGCTATAGAACCCTAAGGGTTTACGCAAAAACATACCAGTCTTCAAGTTCTTCCTCCTCCCTTCATATTAACAAGTTGAGTTCAACTCAATGCACAGATCAACAACTCAGTGTCTCATTTCATTGATTCATTTCCAATGTGTCAAAACTGTGTGCCTCATTACCTTCTTCAGTCTTTTTTCCTCTTACAATCTTCACTCTTTTAAAACTTGAACTTTGTGTTACCTGATCATTATTTTCCAAATTTCCTTTCTACTTTCTTTGACTTAACAGTGTCCTTTGGACCTCGGCCCTTCTTTGAGGATTTTCAATTTATAAACAAAATTTTCTATGCACGATTATATGTAAAATAAATGACCATGTTTCTTTGTCACTAATACAGTCAACGGATGATTGGATGGCCAGCGTTCGAATTCAGCCAACAAATCAACCGAGTGATAGCCAGTGCCGAAATAACTTGCCCTCACATGAAGCTTATACAGTTGCTATGCCAGCCACTACCAGGTCAGGGCATACTGCAAATAACTTGACTATTCTTTTGAAGTTATGCTGCATATTACTTATATGTATTAGTGGTTTTAATGATACATCATACGAAAAATTGTTTTTCTTATGAAGTGTTGTAACCTGCAAGGCTACATACCAAGAGTTAGAAAGTGGGATGAAGCTGGATTGTTCATTTTCAGTCAGCACAGACATGATGGGCTGAATAGCTTTAAACTGTGCAGTAAATTTCTGTGACTCTATGATGAAACCTAGCAGGGTATAACACAGGCGACTGGTTCAGTGTTGCTCGTTTTACATCTGGTGATAAAAGTAAAACTTACCCCTTCAGTCCTGTTCCCCACCAGAAAGCTACTGGAAGTTTAAATCCAGACCACAGATCCCATGATATAAGTGTTAAAATAGTTATAATTTTAGAAATGTTTTAAAATTACACTTGGTCGTTTAAGTTCCTTCCTATCTGCAGCAGAATAAAGCTGATTTTCATGGGCAGGTTAACTTTGAGTTGATATATTTGAAGAATAATACATAATTGACACATTTCACTGAAATGACAAACCATTTTGTACTGATTCATTTAGAATTTCTGCCATCATCTTTGACCATCACTGCTAACTTACTGCTAGTCCAACATCTAGTCATAGACATGCAAGAACTTTCTCCAAATTAAGATCAGCAAGACTGAAGCCATCCTGGACTTTACAGAATAAATTTTGTATTGTTGGATAAAGAGACATGCTGTTGAAGCTTTTTGTCTTGCACTCATCAGGACAGACACATGAATGCCAAATTTCAAAGGAACAACAATTTATATTGCATGAAAATGTGGTGCTGATTGGTTGGCAAGTTGGCTGTGATTGGTTGAGACATTGCCATGGTGAATGCACAGGGGAGCTATTGTCCACCATGCTTTTGTTTATTCAAAAAAAGGTGCAATGCCTGGACATGTTCCTTTTGCCTGCAGAGGACAGGTCCCTGCATATGAATGTATGTACCTTCTAGCAAGTGTAAGTGAGCCACATTGCATGCACAAATTCTTAAATTGGTTGTTAGTGTAATTCTTAGCACACTTGCAATTGTTCAGCAAATGCTGCTCAATTGCAGAATCACATCTAATATTAGATATTATGTTTTGCGTTTTGCAAGAACAAATGGCTTGAATAGCCAAAGGGTCATGCTGTTTGATATGATCTGCCAGTTGTTGGGATGTATGGCCTACGCACCTGGTATCGCGCCAGAACTGAAATTCAAATACCACATTACTCACTTATGCGGTAGGCAGAACGTATTTTTGGCTTGACAGCCAAGACCACTCGTGTTGCCACTGCATAGTGGCATGTGAAATGGCTAGCTTCACCTGTTACTCAAATGTTTCAGACGCTGCATGCTTCCAGGGTAATTTGAGGTTGTCTGGGCATTTTTCAGGTCCAAAAGTGGGTGCGTAGGCCATAAGTCCCAACAACTTACCTATCTTATCGGCTGTTCGCAGTGGGCAGAGTGCTGAATGTACTCAAGAAATCCACACTTGCAAACTCAGAACATAATGTTAGATGTGATTCCATGATTGGGCAGCATTTGCTGAACAATCCCAAATGTGCTAAAAATTACACTAACAACTAATTTAAGCCGGGCTCACAATGTAGCTCACTTACACTTGCTAGAAGCTACATATTCATATGTAGGGACCTGCCCTCTGGAGGCAAAAGGAATATGTCCAGCCACTGTACCTTTTTTGAATAAACAAAATCATGGGGGATAATAGCTCCCTAATGCATTCACCAAGGCAATGTCTTGACCAATCACAGCAGACTCCACAACCAATCAGCACCCTTTTTCTCATGCAATATAAATAGTTGTTCCCTTTGAAATTTGGCATTACTGTGTCTATCCTGATGAGTGCAAGATGAAAGCGTGTCTCTTTTTTCAGCAAGCTTCAGCCAGAAATCCCAAGTGGGTGATCCATCTCCGCCTCCTCCGGAGATCCCCAACATCACAGATGCCAGTCTTCAGCCAATTCAAATCATTCCACGTGATATCAAGGAATGGCTGAAGGCACTGGATATTGCAAAGTCGATGGGCCCTGACAATATTCCAGAAATAGCACTGAAGGCTTGTGCTCCAGAACTTACTGCACCCCTAGCCAAGCTGTTTCAGTACAGCTACAACATTGGCACCTATCCAGCAATGTGGAAAATTGCCGAGATATGTCCTGTACACAAAAAGCAGGACTAATCCAACCCAGCCAATAACTGCCCCATCAGTCTACTCTCAATCATTAATTAAGTGATAGAAGGGGTCATCAACAGCGCTAGCAAGTGGCACTTGCTTAGGAATAACCTAAGATGCTCAGTTTGGGTTCCACCAGGGCCACTCAGCTCCTGACCTCATTACAGCCTTGGTTCAAAAATGGACCAAAAAGCCGAACTCCAGAGGTGAGAGTGACTGCACTTGCCATCAAGGCCACATTTGACCGAGTGTGGCATCAAGAAGCCCGAGCAAATCTGGAGTCAATGGTCAATGGGAATCAGGGGAAAAACTCTGCTGGTTGGAGTCATTCCTAGCAGAAAGGAGGATGGTTGTGGTTGTTGGAGTTCAATTATCTCAGCTCCAGGACATCACTGCAGCAGTTCCTCAGGGTAGTGTCCTCGGCCTAACCATCTTCAGCTTCTTCATCAATGACCTTCCTTCCATCATAAGGTCAGAAGTGGGGATGTTCACTGATGATTGCACAATGTTCAGCACCATTCGTGACTCCTCAGATGCTGAAACAGTCCATGTCCAAATGCAGCAAGGCCTGGGCAATATCCAGTTTTGGGTTGACAACTGGCAAGTAACATTCGCGCCACACAAGCACCAGGCAATAAACATCTCCAACAAGAGAGAATCTAACCATTGTTGAACCCCCACTATCAACATCTTTGGGGATTACCATTGACCAGAAACTGAATTGGACTAGCCATATAAATACTGTGGCTACACTACCAGATTAGCGGCTAGGAATGCTGCAGCAAGTAACTCACCTCCTGACTCCCCAAAGCCTCTCCACCATCTACAAGGCACAAGTCTGCACAAGTAAACTGTCTATTGATTATAGTGATTTTCATTGAATTATGGTGGGCCAGCAGATATTTGCTCTCAGCATTGTTGAATGACAGTACCATTGTTGGTATCAGGTGCAAGTGGGTGCAACAATATCACTTTAGCAGGCATTCCCATGCATGTTAATTAGCATTATGCACATATCAAAGAAGGGGTGCAATACCAGCTTTAAAGTTAACATGAACCAATACAGTGATTTGAAAGGTACATTAGAAAACATGTCCTTATCATGCAACTGAAATAATAAACCATGTAAAGAATGAGATTGTTTATACCATGTGGCTAATCACAGTAAACAATAAGCAATTTTGTTTCAGGCATTATGATATAATTATAGCTTTGTGTTTTTCCATAAACAGGATTGTAATTCTTAACACCCCACTATGCCTGGAGCCTCAAGTGCGGTATATTGTGGAGATTTACTTCAAACCATCTCCTACTCCAAACAGTCAGCCCAGCAGTCACATCTTGATTGATTCTGTAAGCACAGAATTAGATCTTCATGTTATAGTAGTTTACGATGTACTCATAAAGTGTCAACATCATAGCACTGGCTATTTTCAAATTCTGATGTTTAAAATGTTGCCAGGAGACACAGGTCACAGAAGGGGTAAATGGATAATACGCATAGCAAATTATTTGCTATGTCATCAAATGAACTTTGTAATCAGGTTCCTTAAGCAGCATACTGGAGCTCTGTGAAATAATTTACAGTAAACTTAGTTAGCTCTTAAGGTTGAACTATTAGATTGCTTATTCTCACAGATTCAAGATTGTCATCTATATAAATGAAATAAGGAGAATTTTAGGTATTTGGCTTTACTGTAAGGTCAGTGGAGACAGTAATTTGCAACATGTGATATTAACTGATGGTTTCACATAACTTGCTTGTCAATCTGACCTAGAAATTTCTATTCTCAGTATTAGCAGAAAAATGTCTTTTATGCCTTTGTCTTTTTTAACTGAAGAATTAGCCCATTGTAATACCAGTATAAAAATAACAGACAGGAATATTGTCCAAACACATCACTGTTGGATGGTAACTGGTGACATTCCATTTTTATGCCTTTTTTCAATGTTGATTGCATTTTTGAGAACCACATTACATGATCTAACCCGTTTGCCCTGAGAATCACAAACCAATGGACATGGCCACTGCTTTTACTTTTCAAATACAGTACATAGCAACAGTGTGGCATTAGAAATATCAATGCTGAGATTGACAGTTGAATTTTCATAAAAATAAGACATTTTAGTATTGTCTTCTGTCATTTTTGGGATATAGATGTCATTGGCAAGGCCTTGTATTTGCAAGGATTTGGGTGTTAGGAGTTGCATTACTTGCCGCAGAATGTCTAGTCTCTGGCCTGGCATTTATGTAACTATCCAGTTAAGTTTCTGCTCAATGGTAGCTCCAGGATATTGATGGCAGAGGATTCAATGATAATGATGCTATTGTATGTCATGGGGGAGTAGTTAGTCCTTCTTATTGGAAATGCTAGTTGCCTGACACTTATATGGCACCAGTATTTTTAATGCTTAGCAGCCCAAGCTTGCATGTTGCCCAGTCTTAATATGTGGATATGGAACACTTCATTACCCAAACAATGTCAATGGTCAAATCATCAGCAAATTTCCCTGCCTGACCATATGATGGAGGGAAGGTCATTGATGAAATAGCTGAATACAGTTGGGCCTAGGACACTGTCCTAAGGAACTATTAGAGCAAAATCTGGGGATTGGGATGATTGCTTTTCAACAGCTAAAATCACTTTCCTTAGTGTCAGGTATGACTTCAGTCACTGAAGCATACCAGGCAAGGATTATTTAGATTAGTGCCATGTGATCTTTATCGTTAACCAGGGTAGGTAGACAGAATCTCTGTAACATTGCACTGGACTCTCCATGTTACATGGGAGCTCAGTTCTCCCCCACAGACCTACTCCACAAGTCACTGAGCACTTTTGGTTAATGAAGAGATTTTTATTTCTTTTGTCCATTAGCTGGGTCTGATTCCAAGGATTAACTCTCTGGAAGATTTCAATAGTGAAGCAGATTTGGATGAGTACAGACGGTATCAATGCATTGATGTTGCCTATCAAGTGGGACCTCAGACTTTACCAGAAGTATGTGAGAGACTGATAGCCAGCATGTCTGCTCGGATCCACAATGGAGCTGTCCGTGAGTACAAGAGGCTGTGGAAGAAATTCACACTGTACAAGTTCTAGACACTGAAATGAAACAAAACCATCAATTTATTTAGAGCTATTTAATGCACTATGTGAGGTGAACTGAACGAGTAAATTCACCACTAGCTCTAAAGATGTTTGTACCAAGTCAATGCTAACTGATTCAAGCACAGAAATGACCTGATTATCATCCAGCACTAGTCTTGATAATAATCAGTAGGAATCCCAATGGAGTCATTTTGATATTTCCTTAGTTGATATTAGCATCCTGGCCCTCGCACAGAGAGACATAATATGGCAGCCTCAGGAAGCTGGTGTACAATAATATATCCACATAATCTCAGTTTTTATTTGCAAGGAATTCAAAACCATGCCTATTTCTCAAACACATTGTTTTGCATACTTTGAATACAGCTTTTACTGATAACCTGGAGAAATTACACTGAACAATTTACACATCAGGATAACACTGATGAAAAATGTCGGCATTCCATTGTATATTTATAAAATGTCAAATTGGCTGATAAATCAAAGTTTAGAGTGCATAGCCCCCAACAAATGGATAAATGTGCAGGTCAATACATTAAAATACAGAGCAGTAGGTGTGAAGTTCAGTCCTAAATCTGTGCTGCCTTCGCCAGGCCATCAATCAAGTGCTATTGAACTAGGGTGGAGAAAAATTAGCAATCTCTGTCCTAATCTCTGTTCAGTGATATTTTAATTCTTTCACAGGATGTGGACTTCGCTGGCTGGGCCAGCATTTATTGCTCATCCCTAGTTGCCCTTGAAAAGGTAGTGGTGAGCTGCCTTCTTAAACCGCTGCAGCCCATGTGATATAGGTACAGCCACAGTGCTGTTAGGAAGGGAACTCCAGGATTTTGACCCAGCGACAGTGAAGGAATGGCAATATTTCCAAGTCAGGATGATGAGTGACTTGGAGGGGAACTTCCAGGTGGTGGTGTTCCCATGTGTCTGCTGCCCTTGTCCTTCTAGGTGGTGATGGTCATGGGTTTGCAAGGTGCTGTCTAAGGAGCCTTAGTGAATTCCTGCAGTGCATCTTGTAGATGGTACACACTGCTACTACTGTGCATTGGTGGTGGAGGGAGTGAATGTTTGTGGATGTGGTGCCAATCAAGTGGGCTGCTTTGTCCTGGACAGTGTCAAGTTTCTTGAGTGTTGTGGGAGCTCCACTCATCCAGGCAAGTGGAAAGTATTCCATTACTCTCCTGACTTGTGCCTTGTGGATGGTGGACAGGCTTTGGGGAGTCAGGAGATGAGTTACTCATCGCAGGATTCCTAGTCTCTGACCTGCTCTTGCAGCCACAGTATTTATATGGCTAGTCCAATTCAGTTTCTGGTCAACAGTAACCCCCAGGATGTTGGTAGTGGAGGATTCAGTGATGGTAATGCCATTGAATATCAAGGGGTGATGGTTAGATTCTCTCTTGTTGGAAATGTTCATTGCCTGACATTTGTGTGGCACGAATATTACATGCCACTTGACATCTTGTCCAGGTCTTGCTGCATTTGGACATGGATTGCTTAAGTATCTGAGGAGTCGCGAATGGTGCTGAACATTGTGAACATCCCACTTCTGTCCTCATGATGGAAGGAAGGTAATTGACGAAGCATCTGAAGATGGTTGGGCCGAGGGCACTACCCTTCAGTGATGCCCTGGAGCTGAGATGACTGACCTTGAACAGCCACAACCATCTTCCTTTGTGCTGGGTACGACTCCAACCAGCGGAGAGTTTTCCCCCCTGATTCCCATTGACTCCAGTTTTGCTAGGGCTCCTTGATGCCATACTCGGTCAAATGCAGCCTTGTTGTGAAGGGCAGTCTCTCTCACCTCACCTCAGGAGTTCAGCTCTTTTGTCCATGTTTGAACCAAGCCTGTAATGAGGTCATGAGCCAAGTGGCCCTGGAGGAACCCAAACTGAGCATCAGTGAGCAGCCTATTGCTAAGCAAGTGCCGCTTGATAGCACAGTCGATGACCCCTTCCATTACTTTACTGATGATGGAGAGTAGACTGATGGGGCAGTAATTGATCCAGTTGGATTTGTTCTGCTTTTTGTGTACAGGGCATACCTGGGCACTTTTCCACATAGCCAGGTAGATGCCAGTGTTGTAGCTGTACTGGAACAGCTTGGCTAGGGGCACGGTAAGTTCTGGAGCACAAGTCTTCAGTACTATTGCTGGAATATTGTCAGGGCCCATAGCCTTTGCAGCATCCAGCACGTGGGGTGAATCGAATTGGTTGAACACTGGCATCTATGATGCTGGGGACCTGCGGAGGAGGCCGAGATGGATCATCCACTCAGCGCTTCTGGCTGAAGATTGTAGCAAATGCTTCAGCCTTATCATTTGCACTGATGTGCTGGGCTCCCCCATCATTGAGAATGGGGATATTTGTGGAGCCTCCTCCTCCAGTGAGTTGTTTAATTGTCCATCACCATTCAAGACTGGATGTGGCAGGACTGCAGACCTTAGATCTGATCCGTTGGTTGTGGGATTGCTTAGCTCTATCACTTGCTGCTATGCTGTTTGGCACGTAAGTGGTCCTGTGTTATAGCTTCACCAGGTTGACACCTCATTTTTAGGCATGTCTGGTGCTGTTCCTGGCATTCCCTCCTGCACTCTTCACTGAACCAAGGTTGATCCCCTGGCTTGGTGGTAATGGTAGAATGGAGGATATGCCAGGCCATGAGGTTACAGATTGTGTTCGAGTACAATTCTGCTCCTGCTGATGGTCCACAGTACCTCATGGATGCCCAGTCTTGAGTTGCTAGATCTGTTCGAAATCTATCCCATTTGGTATGTTGGTAGTGCCACACAACACGATGGAGGGTATCCTCAATGTGAAGGTGGGACTTCGTCTCCACAACGACTGTGCGGTGGTCACTTCTATCAATACTGTCATGGACAGATGCATCTGCAGCAGGCAGGTTGGTGAGGATGAGGTCAGGTATGTTTTTCCCTCTTGTTGGTTCCCTCACCACCTGCTGCAGACCCAATCTAGCAGTTATGTCCTTTAGGACTCAGTCAGTAGTGGTGCTACCAAGCCACTCTTGGAGATGGACATTGAACACCCCCACCCAGAATACATTCTGCATCCTTGCCACCCTCAGTTCTTCTTCCATGTGGTGTTCAACATGGAGGAGCACTGATTCATCGGCCAAGAGAGGGCAGAACGCAGTAATCAGCAGGACGTTTCCTTGCCCATGTTTGACCTGATGCCATTAGACTTCACGGGGTCCAGAGTCGATGTTCAGGACTCCCAGGACAACTCCCTCCCAACTGTATACCACTGTGCCACCACCTCTGCTGGGTCTGTCCTGTTGGTGGGACAGGACATACACAGGGATGGTGATGGTTGTGTCTGGGACATTGAATCATATCTTATAGATAATGAGGATGACTATGTCAGGGTGTTGACTAGTCTGTGGGACAGCTCTCCAAAGCCCCCAGATGTTAGTAAGGAGGACATTGCTGGGTCGACAGGGCTGAGTTTACCGTTCAAAAACAGAATTACCTGGAAAAACTCAGCAGGTCTGGCAGCATCGGCAGAGAAGATATTTGAGTTTACCGTTGTTGTTTCCGGTGCCTAGGCCAATTGCTTTTTAGAAGCTTTCTAGCAGTTTGATACAACTGAGGGCATTCAAGCATCAACCACGTTGCTGTGGGTCTGGAGTCACATGTAGGCCAGACCAGGAAAAGGATGGCAGATTTTCTTCGCTAAACCCAGATGGCTTTTTACAACAATTGACAATAGTTTCAAGGTCATCATTAGACTTTTAATTCCAGATTTTTTATTTATTTAAAATTCCACCATCTGACATGGCAGGATTCGAACCTGGGCCCCCAGAGCATCACTCTGGGTCACTGGATTACTAGTCCAGCAACAATACCACCATTGCCTCCCCTCACAGCCAGAAAGTGTGCACATGTGGATGCTTGACAAAAGAAAGATCAGCCAAAGCCACATTGAGGACCAGAAACCCATGCTTACCCATGAGGTAAGGGGGCAAAGATGAGGTACCAGAGGGTAACTGGTGCCTCTGGTTCCATCCCATAGCAAGGTTCTGTTCAGGAGTAAGTTTATCCTAACTCACCAGTTGAGAAACCCATGGAATTATATGGAACGCTGGTTTTGCACCTTGTCTTTGCATTGGGCAGGTATGAATCCAGCATTGCCCACCTCCCCCACGGCCCCCCACCCCAACAATCCTGAATTAGGTTAAAATTGCCCCAGTGCTTCAGGATAAGGTGGAAAAAAGAAGAGAAAATTAGAGGGGGGATTTATTTATTTAATCGCTATAACATCATGAAGTGCTACAATTTGGTCTGAATTTTCTAATTTAGATATAATGCTACTGACTTTTGTATTCCATAGCTATAACAGTGGTGATAATTACCTGCAAACTGAACTGAGTTTCTTTTATCCATTCCACAGCCTGCTGCTGTAATTCTCAGGGGTCAATCAGTCCCATCTGCAGCAAGTTTGGTGGTCAGTGCCAGTGTAAGCCTGGTGTGATTGGGCGATGCTGTGACTTCTGCGCACCTGGATTTTATGGATTTGATCCCGATGGCTGCTCACGTAAGTCAGTCACTAGCACAACATGAATAGGAAGGTTTAATAAAAGGCAAGTTTTATGGATATTTGTAAAGGTTATTTGGTGTACACAAATGTTCATTATAAACTATTGAAGCATACAGTCATCCAGTAAGTGTATGGGTGCAGGATATTAATTTTTCAAAGCTTATTCCTACTTTAAGTTGTTTTAGTTGAACAAACCACCAAAGTTATTGAAGATCAAACCCAGCTTCCTCTAACTATCCAAACTGCTTTCAACCTGCAGCCATTTCCTATAATGGAAAAGATCAGCTCTAAGCTCTAACGATGTTTTCATTGTTCTCCTTGTATCATCATAAAGCTCTGCATTTTCCATTTCTTTTAATATTGTCCAAATATACTGATAATGTTTCCTTAAGCTAACAACTGTTTAGCAGCAATCTGTCTGTGTAGTTTCAGCAGAATGTACCTGGCATTGCTTCCTGTCAAATGAAAAGATGCTTTACACTAGACAGCGTTTAGTACTTCCATTCGTACACAGCCGAATTGCTATCATGTACCACATAAAAATGATATGGTGCATTTTGTTTTCTGTTTATTCTCTTTAGAATGTTACTTTCTATACTCATGAGATTATTAGCTGGTACATCACAACTTCAGTTTAAATCTTGAGCCCAAGCCTACACTTTGTTTGGTTTGATAAAGTTACCCTGATATCAATCTGTTCACATAAGAACACAAGAGATAGGAGCAAGAGTAGATCATACGGCCCATTGAGCCTGTGCCGCCATTCAGTACAATCATGGCCGATCTTGGGCTGCAACTCCATTTTTGCATTCACTCCCCATATCCCTTGATTCCCTGAGAGTGCAAAAATTTGTCTATCCCAGCCTTAAATACAGTCAACAATGGACCATTACCTTGGAATGTGTTATTATTATGTGTTGTTATGACACAGCCAATGGTAAATGCTGAGTTGTTCAAAGCCCAAAAGGAAACTTGAAACAGCTGCCACTTGTTTTGCAGTTTGTATAAATTTCGAGACGCATGCCTTGAATTCAGTAGTAGTAAAACCACCAAGTCTTATAGGTTTTACAAAACTAGATTAAACATTTATTAATAAGAGAAATGATTTTTTAAATACATACATAGATCTACAAATTACTACTATGACAACTTCTAAATTCCCCTAATTAACTAGCTCCTAGTTAGATTTCTGTTAAGGCAACAGTAAGACACATAGATTTTAAAAGACCCAGGCAAAGAAACATGATACTCTGAACAGGTTGAATTCAAAGTGAGTTTTCTTAACTTCAGTCCTTTGAAGACAGCAGCTTGAGGCATAGATGTTGAAGGCTTTTCATACTTGTAAGATCTTAAAATGCCTTCCCTTACAAACAGTCTTCTCTCCTTTATACATATTTTCCTCTTTGAATGTACATACCCATTGTTTCACTATGTCTTTGGACTTTATCTTCCTGATAATAAAAACCTCTCATAGCACTAAGTTTTATACCAGTAATCTCTGGAAAAATAAACACACTGTTTCTAAACTATACCTGGCGAGGTGACATATTTTACCCCTCCTTTGGAAGCAATCTAGTATGGTTTATTTAAAAATGCAAATGTTCCCTTGACACCTATATTTCTAAACTTCCCCATGTTTACCTAATAAACATTTCAAACCTTCTTACTTCAAAGCACCCAGACTAATTCAGTTAAAGTCTGACACACAGACTCATACAGACACATCCCACTATTACTCTATTTTATAATAAATTCCAATAATATTATGAGAATTATTATATATTCCTGATGGTGTCCTCTTTTGTCCTTGATCCACTGTCAATTCTGATTCTTTACTTGTAACCGTAACATTTTTTGCAAATATGGCTCAATAACTACAATTGCAAAACTTGAATGTCTCAACTTGAACTTGAATGTCTCATTGTTAAATTGATTGGATGAATTCAATTGATCCCATGTGAGATTAGGTTAGATAGCAGATGGATGTTTTTGTTGTCAATGGGCTGTTATTGCCTTGATGTTCTGGCAAATACTTTAATTCTTTACTCCTGGTGTACACTGTATGTATATTGATCTGGGAACATCTTGTGCTCGAATATTAACAAGTGTGTATTTCAAACACCATGTGCTCTTCCTCTTCCCTTTTCTTTAAAGCCAAAGGACAGACACCTGCCTTTCTGAGAAGGTGCTTGGAAAACTGTTTCCAGTTGTTTTCAATCAGCTTATTCATTAGTGTAAAATGTGCTGAAACATGAATTAAAAATCAATGCTGGCAGTTAGGAATCATTTAAAGCTCACCAGGTCTTTGATGTAAAAAGCAATAGATTTTCATTCATCTGAAGAATGACTGAGAAAATAAAACTTGCCCTCCCTTATCATTTCTTGCAGCAGTCATACCTGCTTCGCATCAATGTTTTGTATTGTCCTTGAATAGAAAGTGAAGCAGTAACATGGGCTTTCACCTAGTTAATTAACCAGTGTCAAACAAGTAGCCTTGCAATTAAAGCAAATTAAAGTGACTCTAATGCCCTTGTGACCTCAAAAGAAAATGACAAATGTTGTCAGCTTTTAAAACTTGATAGTTTAATGTTGAAAGAAGACAGTGCTGAAGAATGCTTTGATCTGGGTTTTAATCTCTTGCACCTGGTGTCCTGCTTTTATTTCCATTGATTGGAGTTTGCCTCTAGTTCATGATTGCTAAACTTTCCTCTTCCAGCCTGTTACTGTGACCGTCAAGGATCCATTGATTCAATCTGCGATCAGCGAACTGGACAATGCCGTTGCCGCAGAAATATCGTTGACCGTGCCTGTGATCGCTGTCAGCCTGGGTACTATGGATTCCCTACCTGTCGGCCATGTCAGTGTAATGGCTATTCAAAGCACTGTGACCCTCAAACAGGAGCCTGTCAGAGCTGTAGAGCATTTACCACTGGAAATAACTGTGAACGGTATGGAGTGCAACATTTTAGTCTTAACATTGTTGCTGGTTTAATAATGATGGAAATCAATTATATTAGAAATCCAAGCATTAATGACAGCTGTACCTATTTGTAAGTGGATTGTTTTTGATATGATGGAAATCACAATTCTAAATGTCTTTGCGTATGATGCCAAACAACAGGAATAGTAGCAGCTGGCAAATGCCACTTGCTATCAATATCATAGACGGCACAAGACTTAACCAGTCTCAGTATGTTAATGGTTTCTTTAAAGTACATCTGTGCACTATCTGATAGAATCATATGATTTCTATCAAAAGGACTTCCTACCTAGACTAATCTCAGTACTGGTAACAAAATATTTCCATTATCAACAGTTAACACTTAGAATGCTGGATCTTTATGTCCTTTCTGCCAGCAGGATATAGTGTAAATGCTTCTGTTTCTATTCACAATGATCACTGTATCAATTAAAGGGATCACACAGGATGAACTCAGCCCATCAAGTGTCTTGTTGTTCTGAGCTTCATGCTACTAACATTTCCAAGGCTGTTTGCTGCTGCCATGTTTCTGTTTTTAAGGCTGTTCCCAGTTTCCTGAGAAGATTAGCGCAACAGTGCTGATAAGTCTGCATTAATTTTATTATCCGTGTTCTGTGGCATATTGGTAACCAAATTAATTACAACAGTGGATGTTTTCACATGTTCCTAATCATCCACTCGTGATTTAAAACTGCATTTCTGTCTTTGCAGCTGTAGTGAAGGTTACTTTGGGAATCCAACTTTAAATGAACCTTGTCAACCATGTCAGTGTCCTGACATCCCAAACAGTGGACGCTATTTTGCTTATTCTTGTTATGAAGATCCTAGAACTGTACAACTGGTTTGTACCTGCCTTGAAGGCCATACAGGTGTGAAGATTATTCATAGTGTGTTCTAACTAACATAAATTGACAATATGACATGATAGTTTAACTGCCTTAAAAGCCATCTTCTAGGAACTTATAAAATGCATTTTTTCCTCTCCTGAATACCCTGAGCCATTCTGAGTTCCACAGGTGCTTAGCAAGTGGCATTTTCACTTAAGTATCAGAAATCTATGTGGCTACATTCAATGTCCACATGTGTATTTTCCATCAAGGATCATTGATTCATGATCATAAATATGAATCTTGGCTGATATGTGTCTCAAGGCACTGAGGCCAATTGTAGCTGCCCTACCAACTTCAGGTGACATCTGCAAATGGGGCTTCTGGTCTAAATGGCTCAGTTATACACTGCTCTTACCAAATACACCATTGAGTAGCTACTGCAAGATACTTACTTTACAGTGAATCATCGTTGATTCTACGGTCAGACCCATCTTGTACATTTGCACTGAGTTTGGTCAGTTCTCAACTGGTTTTCAGATCGGATGTCTTGTCAAAGTCTTTCAGCATTTAAGAAAATCTGGATATTACATTAGTTATGCCCAGCAAGTCTATGTTCTGTAGTTTAAAAAGAGATAGTAATAACACACAAAGTGAAAGTGAACTTTGACACCTCTCTCTGCCTTCCACTTGACAGATATTTACATTGGTGTGAATATGTGTTAAGAAGGGAGCAAGGAAGTGGTCTAGTGTGGTTTATCATTAAAATGAAATATAGAGATTTGCTGCAACTATGTTGACAAAATAAGCCGCACTTTGTTACTGGGGTAATGTCTTCAAAGCTATTGGGCAGAAGTTTCCCAGAATTGCACTAAGTGCAGGAGCGAGCGGGTAAAATGAAATCATACCCGCCGACGAAACTGATGGGTTTTCACGCCGTGTCTTCCTGAGCCTGCCTCATTATTTATTCACTCCCGCGAAACACACCGTTTCCATGGTGGGCAGGATCTCATTCGCCCACTTGCCATCACCCCTCTGTTGCATCATGCCAGCCGCCATCTTTAAAAGGCAGCCGCCAGCAAAGCACTCATCGCCACCAGCTCACCACCGCTGCCTGGGAGACATGGCCAGCAAAGGCAAAAAGACTGCAGCCCCCTGCTTCAACGACAGGCCCATCAAGCAGCTTCTGGATGCCGTGGAGGCCCGCTGGGGTGTGCTTTAACCCCCCTCTGGCCGCAGGACGGGAGCAAGATCACCAACCCGACTTGGGAGGCTGTGGCAGTGGTGGTCAGCGCCAACGCCCTTCAGAAGAGGACAGACACCCAGTGCCACAAAAGGATGAATGATCTCCTCTGCTCTGCCAGGGTAAGTCACTTTTCTCATCACTCCCAACTCTCACACTCGCAAAACCATCACACACCCACAGGGCCCTCGCTCACTGCCAGTGCAAGGGACATCACCATTCACTCTTTCATACGCACCATCATTGTCCTGATCCCATCCATAGGACCCTCACCACCCACACAGGCCAGGCATATTTGTCATCTGGCCCAGCAGGCATCCTGATACACTCTCCCCATCTCTATCCACGCAGGACAAACTGGCTCACAACAGGAGGGAAAGGTCGCAGACAGGTGAAGGGATGCCAGAATTCAAAGCTCTCACAGAATTTGAAAACAGGGCCACCCAGCTGGCTGGCGATGACCAGGACTGGTCCTGTGCCGACGGTGAGCTCGGCGCTGCTCTACCAAGTGAGGATCAACTAATTATCTCCCCTTGCTTTCGCAGGCACATCTGGGAAGCAGCAAACAGAGTCCATGACCCAGAGCCCCCAAGCAAGCTCCAAAGAAACCTCCGAAGAGGAATCTGAAGGCACCCTCCCAGAAATCCCACCACAGCGCTCACCCACACCCTCTACCAGTGCAGCAAGACACACCTAGGGACCACAATCTGGTGAGCACATCGCACTTTCTGATCCACAGCAGGTGGAGGCAGGGACTTCCCAGGGCCCCGGCACTTGGAGAACTGCTGGAAGCCAGAACGTTGCTGAGTCCGAGTCAGATGATGAGCCTCTGGACTCGGTCATGGCACAGTTGCTGGAACTGCAAATGCAAACTCGGGGACATCAGGAAGGGATGTCAGCTGCACTCCTCAGATTGCAAAGCATGATGGAGGAGTCCATCTGTCTTCAGGCTGAGGTGATAGCACCAGCACTGCAAAGTACCGAGGTCAACACTGGCAGGGTAGCAGCTGCCATGGGGATCTTGGTCCAGGACGTCACTCCTGCATTGCTGCGCGGGCTTAACTCCAACGCTGACGCCATAGCCAGCCTCCAGTGTGTACACGAGAGGGGTGCAGGGCAGCTCGATCTCACTCCAGCTACCCCTCCCACTTACGGAGTCGGCCAGGGGACCTTGGGCATCCACAGGGAGGAGGATCAGCAGGTGCACGCTCTGGGGCCATCCACCCAGGTGACTCTGGGAGTGACCAGCTCACCTGATTCCCCTCTTCCTGTGACCTCCGCAGAT
This sequence comes from Cetorhinus maximus, assembly GCF_964194155.1. NCBI lineage: Eukaryota > Metazoa > Chordata > Chondrichthyes > Lamniformes > Cetorhinidae > Cetorhinus > Cetorhinus maximus. The sequence continues at coordinate 42,342,184 of NC_135890.1, read as the reverse complement.
CCAGCTTCACAGGCCGAGGAGGGTGCTACTGCCACACAGCAGGACCCCGAAAGCAGGCCGGGGCTCTCCAAGTCTCGGCCCTCCAGAGGACACCCGCCAAAGTCATCACAGACAGGGTGTCACAGTCAGCAAGCTGCCTCCACCTCTGCCGTGGATGTCTGGGGAGCACCAAGATGTAGCAGCAGGGTTAGGAAAGTTAAGGAGAGTTAGTTGCACAGCCTGGGCATAGGTGTTAATCATTTGTACAGAATGTTCACTATTATCAATAAACTCCCAAGAATGTCTCCCTGCCTGTGGCTCCTTGTTCTGACGAGCAGTGTTCTTGTCTGTGATGTGAAACTTTTCTGCACAAGATAAAAGGCAGGTGTCTCAGTCCAGGGCCTCTTGCCTGTGATCTGTGCGGCCTTCAGACCACAGTGATGGTCCAGCCTCACACTCCCTGGAAACATTACTGATGCCTGCACCTCGGCAGTGCTGGTCATTGCTGTCAGAATATAGTGGGCAGGCGCCACAGAGTTCTCTCATTCTCTCTGTGTGCTCTCAGCACCTTTTAAAGTGGGGCTGGCCCCCAACACACCAGCATCTGCGACCAGAGATGCTGTGCACCAGCTCCTGAAGGGCTTAGGTGCTGAAGGCGGACACAGCATCAGATGCATCTAAAGTTTTCTGGCTACGTCTCTGAGCTGGCCCTGATCATGGAGCGCAAGCGAGCTGCCCTCAGCCAGACAGGAGTCAGACATTCTCAGAGGCCAAGTGAAGATCTATGGAGTGTCCTCACTGCATGTTGTCATCATCCTCCTACGATCAAGCGACTAGTAGGGCCTCCACAGCATCTCCATGACAGGAGCATTCTCTCAGAGGGTATTGGCACTGCCATAAGTCAGACTGGAGTCAAATATTCACAACTGCGATGTGAGGATCTACGGGGACACCTCACTGCATGTTGTCATCATCCTCCACAAACCTGGCAGCTATGAAGGCTTCCCAAGTGCGCCTACCTCGTCTAGCCAGTGCAAGATCCTCATCTCCTTTGTTGTCACCATCGAGGACCCCCTCACCCTCATCCCCGTCAGCGTCCTCTTCATCGGAGGAGACGTGCAGCTCCTCCACCTCCTCGTCAGCCAGCTCCTCACCCTGTTGCAGCACCAGGATGATGACAATACATGACACCCTCTGCAGACTGTGTTGCGGGGATCCACCAGACCAGTCCAGGCACTGGAACTGCATCTTCAGCATCCCGATGGTCTGCTCCACCAAGTTGCAGCTGCTGCATGAGCCTCATTATAGCGTCACTCTGCTGCAGTCTGAGGCACCGCACGGGTGTCGTCAGCCACGGCCTCTGCGAGTAGCCCTTGTCCCCAAGGAGCCAACCCTGCAGCCTCTGTGGACCCTGGAAGACTACAGGGATCTACAAACGACTCAAGATGTAGGAGCTGTGCACACTCCCTGGAAGCCGTGCAGGATGCATTTCTGGTGGTCGCATACCAGCTGCACATTCACTGAGTGGAAGCCCTTGCGGTTGATGTAGCCCACCGTTTGTAGTGACAGAGACCTGCGCACCACATGAGGGCAGTCATTCGTACCCTGCACCTGTGTGAATCCCGAGATCAGGGTGAATCCAATGGCCCTTGCATCCTGGCTGTCCAGGTCCCGGGCGAAATGCACAAAGTTGTGTGCCATGGAGAAGATGGCATCCATGACCTCATGGATGCATTTGTGGTTGGCAGATTGTGAAACCCCACAGAGGTCACCTGTGGAGCCCTGAAAGGAGCCACTGGCATAGAAATTGAGCCACTGGCAGTGAATGCCCTCCATGTCCCCTTGGCACCATGTCCTGCAGTAAGTGGCAGATGTCAGCCACCGGGTCCCTAGACATGCACAGTTACCAGCGACACTGGTTCTCAGTCATCTGCAGGAATGGCAGGCGGCATCTATAGACCCTGGGTGTCGCTAGGCACCGACCAGCCACGGCTCACTGTCACTCCTGGGCAGCATGTGCAGGAGCCCCTACTGCCCCTTCTTCATGAGGTTGCTGCTCCTGCTTTTGCGTGGCCAATTGCCTCAGTTGCTCTCTCCTCCATCTTCTATGGTCTCTGCAGGCCATCAGGCATACAGCTAAGTCACCAGGATCCATGATCCTGACGTGGTGCTCCTGCAGCATGAAAGAGAGAGAGACATGGTTATCATGGCTGTACTTAACACCTTTTCTGGCCCTGTGTGACCACCCCTTAACGCTGAGATTGCAAGGGACTGTGAGCACCTCCAGCAGTGGGGGAGTTGGTGGGGGGCTGCAATGCTTGCATGGGTGGGCAGGCTAGGAGTCCAACCCCAATCATGTCACTGTGGCTGTGCCTGATCTGTCTTAGTTGCAGAGCCATGGTCAGTTTATACAGGTGTCCCTAATGCATGGCCACTCCCCTCACTTACCCTGCACCCCCCCACCTCGTTTGCCTGTGCACGGGATGCAGTGCCAGGGCAGCGCTTGACCCCCCCCTCAGCAGTCGCCTGCAGGGCCGGGCATCAGTTTCCTCCGCCTCCCAGCGCCCCTGAGGTATGTAAATAATGGACAACCTGTGGTGAACACTGCTGCTTGCTCATCTCAGTTCCCTCAAAGTGAAGGCCACCAAGTGCACGTTGCCTGCATGCTGTTGTGAAACATGTTGGTGTGCTTTCCCGCCAATGACGTGGATGGACGATACGGCAGGGTTCCAAGAGCCTGGCGGGGTGGCCTTTTACTTACATGCTAATGTATTACAAGTAGCTCCCCGCCGATGGGTGGCTGGAAATGCAGCCTGCCATTGGCGGGCTGAGCAGAAGATCACGACATGCCTTCACATCGTCGTGAAGTGGGTCCTGCCATATTTTCCATGCACGCCACCTATCACGCCCGCCACCAGCAGGCTCAGAAAATTCCGCCCATTATCTTCAGTCCACAGCACGAACGCCATTCCCTAGCCACCAACTCCCATCTCTCCCTGGCAACTGTCTAAGGCTGGACCAGACTATTTGCAATCTTGGCACCCTATTTGACTCCAGAGATGAGCTCTGACCACATACCTGTGCTATTATTAAGACTGTCTATTTCCAACCTTATAACTCTGTTATCACTCGACTCTGCTCCATCTCAGCTCACCTGTTGCTGAAACCCTCATTCTTCTGTTTTCACCTCTAGACTTGACTATTTCAATGCAACCTTGCTGGGCTCCCATATTCTACTCTCCAGAAACTTGAAGTCATCCAAATAATGTCTCGATTTTAAAATTCTCATCCATGTTATCAAATTCCTCCATAGCCTCAACCTTTTCTTATCTCTATAATTTTTCCCAGCCCAACAATTGATGTCCCCTCTAAATTGCTGTCCGGTATAGGCTTTGCACAAGTTGGCCTCTTGAGTTGCCCCAAAAAACAAATTAGATGGTATATTGCCTATAACACTCTTTGAGATATCTGTGCTCCTCAAATCCTGGCCTCTTGAACATCACCAATTTTAATCAATCAGTCATTGACATCCATAGCTTAAGTTGTTAAGGCCCTAAGCTTTGGAATTTCATCTGTAAACCTCTCCGTCTCTCATTCCTCCTTTAAGATGCTCCTTAAAACCTACTTCTCTGAAGCTTTTGGTCATTGGCTCTATTATCCCCTAAAGTGGCTCAGTACCAAATTGTTTGATAATGCTCCTGTGAAAAGCTTTAAAACATTTTACAATGTAAAAGGTGATATCTAAATATAAGTTGTTTGTTTTTGTTGTATGACCATAAGATCATAAGACATAGGAGCAGAAATTAGGCCATTTGGCCCATCGAGTCTGCTCCGCCATTCAATCATGGCTGATAAGTTTCTCAACCCCATTCTCCTGCCTTCTCCCTGTAACCTTTGATCCCCTTACCAATCAAGAACCTATCTCTCTCGGTCTTAAATACACTCAATGACCTGGCCTCCACAGCTTTCTGTGGCAATGAATTCCATAGATTCACCACTCTCTGGCTAAAGAAGTTTCTCCTCATCTCTGTTCTAAAATGTCTTCCCTTTACTCTGAGGCTGTGCCCTCGGGTCCTAGTCTCTCCTACCAATGGAAACATCTTCCCCACATCCACTCTATCCAGGCCTTTCAGTATTCTGTAAGTTTCAATCAGATCCCCACCTCATCCTTCTAAACTCCATCGAGTATATTCAAATCTAAAAATCCCCTCCTTGCTGCTGCAGCCTTGCCCTTTGCTATTTGAGTTTGCTGTAATTGTTACAACTGAGAAACTAAGATCCATATATTGTTTAAAATTATAGTTAAGATGATGTTCAATTTTAACTATTTATGACATGAAAGAGAATGGGGTAAATTCACACAACTCAAGTGTGGTCAGACAGTTGGCACTACAGTTACAATCCCACTTCCAACCAACCATGGGTCCCCACAGTGACTCCAGGATCCCCAGGATCAGAAGGCGTCATGGAGGGAGGTGTTTGGGAGGTGTGGTTTGGGTGGGAAGTGAGGAAAATACGATCTAATAGCCAATTTATTATTTTTCACAGGTCTATAAAGGTTGTTGAATTTTTATTTCTTGAAGAAATGTATTTAGTCTGTAATTCACTTAACATCTCGGTATATCACCATGGTGACATGTCACTATATTCCATTAGATTGGTTCCAATGTAGAACTGCACTTGTATTAAAATTGTTGTGTCTTTCTGTCCAGGAATTCACTGTGAGAGATGTTCCCCTGGATTCTACGGCATTCTGACAGGGATTGGAGATCGCTGTTTGCCTTGCAGCTGTAATAATAACATAGACAGGAGAGATCCAGGGTCTTGTGACCAGCAGATAGGAGAGTGTTTGAAATGCCTGTATAACACCTATGGATCAAACTGCCAGTTCTGCAAGCCAGGATACCATGGATCTGCTGTGAACAAGGATTGCAGAAGTAAGATTCTGAGGAGGTTAATCAGTTTAATTAGGTTCTAGACGTGCTCAAGTTATAGCTCAATACATCCTAAAGGCAGCTTCAGAGTAGAATTTCACTGGTATATTTGCAACCTATGCTTTGGAGTGGAAGTTGACTGTGTAACTAGCAACAAGGAATTACTGTAGGCTGACAGCACACACACACTGAAAATATATGTGTTCTAATATGCAGAAATGTAGTATTTCTAGGTTAGAAGCAGGGTTGAAATTAGTTTTGTCAATGTTATCCTGCTAAGGTATCTAGTGATAAAACTGTTAAGCTGCCACAAGTCTTGTCCAAATTACGTGTTCAGTTCTTGTGCTACCTTTGCCCTAAATCTCAAGCCAACTGCAATATTCATCTGGTGAAACATGATCTCTGTCACTAAGTCATGTAACACAGCGAAATATGAGAGAATCTTCCCCACTGTAATGAAGTACATAGTAGCCAGTGCGATTGTCAACATTTGAAATTTAATTATCCCATTTTTTGTTTTGGTAGCACTGACCTGCTAGGCTGCTAGGAAATTTTAACCTTGGTTTTGCAGTTAAATGCTATAAGACCTAAAAGTTGATGGTTTTAATGAGGTAGCATATTATATAGGACATCCAGGAAAAGGAATAATCCCAATCCATTTTCTTTGGTGTGTACACTAAATAAGACCAACACTTCATTTTCATTTCAAAAATAAAAATACCTGGAAAAACTCAGCAGGTCTGACAGCATCTGCGGAGAGGAACACAGTTAACGTTTTGAGTCCGTATGACTCTTCACCAGGTGCTGTCAGACCTGCTGAGTTTTTCAGGTATTTTTGTTTTGGATTTCCAGCATCCGCAGTTTTTTGCTTTTATCTTCATTTTCATTTGTTCCATTATAGATAATGGTTGCATTGATAAGTTTAAAAATGTCTTCTTGCATAAGAATGAGAGAAAAGTGATCAAAGGCCTAAATTTTTTTATTTGTTCATTTGGTGTGAGTGTCACTGGCCAAGCCAGCATTTATTGCTCATCCCTAATTATCTTTGAGAAGGTGATAGTGAGGGTTGGCATCAGGTAATAATCAGCATGTTGCTTGACTAGTTTCTGGGAGAACTTTCCCAATTCTGGCACAAGCACAGATGTTAATGAGAAAGACTTGGCAGGATCGACAGGGCAGAGTTTGCCATCGGCAATCCTGCTGCCTAGGTCAATGCTGAGTGGTCCGTCCAGTTGTAGCAGTCTGACATAACTCAGCAGCTTGCTAGGCCATTTCAGAGGGCAGGTAAGAGTCAACCACATTGCTACGGGTCTGGAGACACATGTCAGTCAGACAGGGTAAGGATGGTAGATTTCCTTCCCTGGTGGGAATTAATGAAGCAGATGTGTTTTTAAACAATTTGGTAGTTTCGTGATCATCAGTAGTGAGATTAGCTTTTTAATTCCAAATTTATTAATTAATTGAATTTAAATTCCCCATCTGCCGTGGTGGAATTTGAACTCATATTCAGAGCACTCCTCTGGGCCTCTGGATAAAGTAGGAACATTACCACTATGCTACCCTTCCTGAATCACATGGTGCATTACTAACACCGGCTAGTATATATTTAAGCCTATAAATCAGCTGTAAACACTTATTATGTGTAGCATTTTGCCATTAGCTATATTAACAGTGGTATTAACCCATTTGAAATAAGTAGGTTACCACTCTATTTGGCCACATAATAGCAGTGACTATACAACAAAAATAATGCATGGGATGAAAAGCACTTAGTGACATCCAAAAAATGTGAAAGCCACTATAGGTAAACGTAAGTTCTTTATTTACATGCTAATCTACCCTGCTGTTAAATTATGTTTCAGAATGTTCTTGCAATGGCATTGGAGTTGACGCGGGGCATTGTCTTCCTGGCGCCGTATGTTTGTGTGATCAAGCAACTGGTCAGTGTCCATGCTTACTAAACGTGGTTGGGAGCAACTGTGACAAATGTGCTCCGGGTTTCTGGAACCTGCTCAGTGGAAGAGGATGTGAGCCTTGCTATTGTGACCCTCGGAACTCCGCTAGCACTCAATGTGACGAGGCAAGAAGGAAATTAGCATGTTTAATCAAAGATACAGCAATGCTGCGTGTAAAAATACTAATATTGAACAAGTCATAGATTGAGAGCCATTTCTGAAGCACCAGAAAAGTGTTGGGCATTGCTTCTCAGTCCAGCAGAGGGAACCATTGTTCTGTCACTTAAAAATGACACTGCATTGAATCTAGTATCACCACACCAGCTATAACACTCATTTAACTGGCAATTTAAGAATCTGTGTTTTACATTTGATTTTAATTACATATTTTCAGTTTACTGGACAATGTCAGTGCAAGGACGGCTATGGTGGAAAAACATGTTCCGAATGTCAGGATAATTATTATGGAGATCCAAGGGGGCAGTGCAACTGTGAGTATCTATTTATCTGACAGCACTTATACACAGGTAATTTAAATGGTTTAGAGAGATTCCAAAGATTTAGGACATTTTTGGAACCAAGAAAACAAAAAGGGAATCATACTTAACTTTGTTATGAGGTAATAACTAAGAGCTTATAGAATGTTTTTTAGCAGAACCTATATCAGTGCATGTGTTGCCACTAATTTCCCAAGCTTTATTTGTCTGTCAGGTTGGGTCAGGTAACTAACACTTAAGGAGCAGAATGCCAATTTGTCCCAACCAGCAACCCAAATTGAGTATGCTCTACATATTCCCACAGCTGCATTAAAGAGAGTGTCACCATCATAACCTCTTTTGAAAAATACAAAGTATTATTATAACTAACTTTAAATTTTTCATTCATATCTAACCATTTGTGTTTTGCTCTTTGGGTACTTTACCAAAAAAAAGTGACTGTTGTTAGTAGCAGAGAAACTGGGCTGTTGAGATCTACCATCTCCAGACATAAAATGGCATGATCAGTGAAACAATCTAGATTGGGGGTTTACCATCTAGAGGAATAAGAGGATGCTGTAGAAAGCAAGCATCAGCTGTGCAGTAAACCATCCTGGTCCTACGCATGAATGATTCAATCAAATGCAGAATTTTCACAATATGCTGCCCACTGAAGTCTCCAGCAACAAAATCCCCATAGGGCCTCGGTGAAAGTCCACAGTCAGCCAGTCAACAAGTACACTTCAACAAAAACAGAAACAGAAATACCTGGAAAAACTCAGCAGATCTGGCAGCATTGGCGGAGAAGAGTACAGTTGACGTTTCGAGTCCTCATGACCCTTCAACAGAACTAAGTAAAATTAGGAAAGGGGTGAAATATATAAGCTGGTTTAAGGGGGGGTGGGGGGGGGTGGTTGGGACAAGCAGCCAGTGATAGGAGGAGACAACCAAAAGCTGTCACAGACAAAAGAACATAGAGGTGTTGAAGGTGGTGATATTATCTGAAGGAATGTGCTAATTAAGAGTGTAAGACAGGACAGATAAGGTACAGATAGCTCTAGTGGGGGTGGGGGAATACTAAAAGGTAGAAATAAACAATGGTGGAAATACATTTAAAATTAGTGGAAATAGGTGGGAAAAGAAAAAATCTATATAAATTATTGGAAAAAACAAAAAGGAGGGGGAAGAAACGGGAAGGGGGTGGGGATGGAGGAGAGAGTTCAAGATCTAAAATTGTTGAACTCAATATTCAGCCCGGAAGGCTGTAAAGTGCCTAGTTGGAAGATGAGGTGCTGCTCCTCCAGTTTGCGTTGAGCTTCACTGGAACAATGCAGCGAGCCAAGGACAGACATGTGGACAAGAGAGCAGGGTGGGGTGTTGAAATGGCAAGTGACAGGGAGGTCTGGGTCATTCTTGCGGACAGACCGAAGGTGTTCTGCAAAATGGTCACCCAGTCTGCGTTTGGTCTCTCCAATGTAGAGGAAACCGCATTGGGAGCAACGAATGCAGTAGACTAAGTTGGGGGAAGTGCAAGTGAAATGCTGCTTCACTTGAAAGGAGTGTTTGGGCCCTTGAACGGTGAGGAGAGAGGAAGTGAAGGGGCAGGTGTTGCATCTTCTGTGTTTGCATGAGGAGGTGCTGTAGAAGGAGGAGTAGGGGGTGATGGAGAAGTGGACCAGGGTGTCATGGAAGGAACGATCCCTACGGAATGCCGCCGGGGGGGGGTGAAGGGAAGATGTGTTTGGTGGTGGCATCATGCTAGAGTTGGCGGAAATGGCGGAGGATGATCCTTTGAATGCGGAGGCTGGTGGGGTGATAAGTGAGGACAAGGGGGACCCTATCATGTTTCTGGGAGGGAGGAGAAGGCGTGAGGGCGGATGCGCGGGAGATGGGCCGGACACGGTTGAGGGCCCTGTCAACTACCGTGGGTGGAAAACCTCGGTTAAGGAAGAAGGAGGACATATCAGCAGAACTGTTTTTGAAAGTAGCATCATCAGAATAGATGCGACGGAGGCGAAGGAACTGAGAGAATGGGATAGAGTCCTTACCGGAAGCGGGGTGTGAGGAGCTGTAGTCGAGGTAGCTGTGGGGGTCGGTAGGCTTGTAATGGATATTGGTGGACAGTCTATCACCAGAAATTGAGACAGAGAGGTCAAGGAAGGGAAGGGAAGTGTCAGAGATGGACCATGTGAAAGTGATGGAGGGGTGGAGAATGGAAGCAAAATTAATACATTTTTCCAGGTCCTGACCAGAGCATGAAGCAGCACCGAAGTAATCATCGATGTACCGGAGAAAGAGTAGTTGGGCGGGGGGGGGGGGGGTGTACCGGAGTAGGACTGGAACAAGGAATGTTCCACATACCCCATAAAGAGACAGGCATAGCTGGGGCCCATGCAGGTACCCATAGCCACACCTTTAATTTGGAGGAAGTGAGAGGAGTTAAAGGAGAAATTGTTCGGTGTGAGAACAAGTTCAGTCAGAAGGAGGAGAGTAGTGGTGGATGGGGATTGTTCGGGCCTCTGTTCGAGGAAGAAGCAGAGAGCCCTCAGACCATCCCGGTGGGGGATGGAGGTGTAGAGGGATTGGACGTCCATGGTGAAGAGGAGGCGGTTGGGGCCAGGGAACTGGAAATTGTTGATGTGACATAAGGTGTCAGAGGAATCACGGATGTAGGTGGGAAGGGACTGGACAAGGGGAGAAAGAAGGGAGTCAAGATAGCGAGAAATGAGTTCCGTGGGCAGGAACAGGCTGACACGATCGGTCTGCCGGGACAGTCCTGTTTATGGATTTTGGGTAGGAGGTAGAAGCGGGCCGTCCGAGGTTGGGCGACTATCAGGTTGGAAGCTGTGGAAGGAAGATCTCCCGAGGAGATGAGGTCAGTGACAGTCATGGAAACAATGGCTTAATGTTCAGTGGTGGGGTCATGGTCCAGGGAGAGGTAGGAGGAAGTGTCTGCGAATCGACACTCAGCCTCTGCGAGGTAGAGGTCAGTGCGCCAGACAACAACAGCACCACCCTTGTCAGCAGGTTTGATGACAATGTTGGGGTTGAGACATTAGTCGTCTCAATTTCTCTGCTCCTCTCACCCATTCTAACCTGTCTGTCTCTGAACTTACTGCACTCCGTTCTCTCAGGTCCAACCCTGGTGGAAGAGCTAGAACCTCGAGCGACAATGGTTGCTTACAGGTGGAAGATCCTTCAGGATGAGGACTTGTGTTTCCTTTAAGCACACATGAGGAATTGGCAATGGGAAACCTCCTCATGTATTCTTTTCCCTGGTCATTTTGCTCATTGCTCATCAAAGTTGAAAATGGGAGGCTCTTAAGAGCAACAGAAGAGGAAAGCGCAGGACCCCAAGGCATGGAGAAATAAGCAGAGAATCCATCCCTTGGGCAGATCACAATACACAGAATAGTAGACAAGCAAGCACTTAGCCTGAAAGTGTAGGACAGAATGTTTTGGGCATTGTTAATTTGCAAATATTATTTCATCCTACTATAATACAGTATTCACTAAATAACAACCTTCCAGAGATGTAATCACCTCAGCCTAATCACACAGCATCACAACAGCATCACTCAGAATTATATCTACACTGAAAGAAAATAATTCCCATTAAATTTATTTTTTTGAAACAAGAGATGCCATGTTTTCCTTCAAGATCCCCAGTGAAAAAACAATATATAATTTGGAACAACAGTGGAGAAAAGCACACCATTTATGACATGACCTTGTAATTCACTCACTTTAAAGCCTGCTCGCTTCCTGACTTAATCCGCATGGTGTCACTCACTAGTACTGTTCCTTACATCACAATTCTAAACCTGCCTCTCATGGATAGAAAGTGCACTTTTTCCTTTTTTTGAACGCCTGCATTGTAGCCTGATGAGTAACCAATGTGTAATGGAGAACAATGGCTATGAGGTAAAGAACTGTGAATCTGTGTAGTCATATAAAATGGAGTACATTACCTGATCTTTTGAAGTGAAGTGAAATGCAAACTGGACAATTTTATATGGCTGTTCATAATGATTAATTATATAGTGCCCATTAAGCAGTACTTTACTCCTCATTCTCATTTGCAATTTTAACTGCCTAAGCTAAATATATATCACTTTTGAGTTTTCATCCTGTTTCCTCCAATCGAAATGGTGATTCTGCGTAACATAGTCAATGTATGATGCCATGCTATTACAAAGCATTGTTCAGAAGCATTTCACACATCAACATTTTAAAATGCTCATTCTTTCAATATTCCCCTTGCAGCCTGTAACTGCAAATTTGGAGGAACAGAAAATCCTGCGTGTAACAAGACGACAGGCACTTGTAACTGCCGTGAAGGTGTAACAGGGCAGCATTGCAACAAATGTGCCTGGGGTTACTGCAAGGAGTTTCCAAAATGCACACCGTGTCATCCTTGCTTTAAGCTGCTGGATGAAGAGATCTGTGCACTCATCCCAGCAATCGAAAGCCTGTTCAACAAGACCAACTCTGTGCCTGGAGTAAAACTGGGGCCTTCCTTTGAACGGTTTAAAAAACTAGAAAAGAAAATTGCTGCGCTTGCCAAAATTCTGAATGACTCAGTTATTTCCCCTGACGCATTTGAAAGGACAATGGATTATTTTGTAAAGATCAGGTACGTACTCCATTTTGTATGACTACACAGGTTTTCATTGATTACAAAAACAAAAATAGCTGGAAAAACTCAGCAGGTCTGACAGCATGTGCGGAGAGGAACACAGTTAACATTTCGAGTCTGTATGACTCTCTTCACCAGAACTAAGGAAAAATAGAGAAGAGGTGAAATATAAGCTGGTTTGGGGGGAGGGGGGGGGGTGGGGGGGCGGCTGGTGGGACAGGTAGAGCTGGATAGAGGGCCAGTGATAGGTGGAGATAGACAAAAGGACAAAGGGGTGTTGACGGTGGTGATATTATCTAAGAAATGTGCTAATGGTGACATTAAGGGTAGAAAGCAGGACAAGCAAGTGACAGATAGCCCTATCTGTACCTTGCCTGTACTAGGGCTATCTGTACCTTGCTTGTCCTGCTTTCTACCCTTAATTAGCACACATTCCTTAGAAAATATCACCACCTCCAACACCTCTTGTCCTTTTGTCTGTGACATCTTTTGGTTATCTCCACCTATCACTGGCCCGCTATCCAGCTCTATTTGTCCCACCCCACCCCCCCCGCCCCGCCCTTAAACAAGCTTATATTTCACCTCTCTTCTATTTTTACTTAGTTCTGTTGAAGGGTCATTCGAGCTTGAAATGTTAACTGTGCCCCTCTCCACAGATGCTGCCAGACCTGCTGAGTTTTTCCAGGCATTTTTGTTTTTGTTGTGACAGATAGCCCTAGTGGGGTTGGGGTGGGGTGGGGGGAAGGGATCAAAATAGGCTAAAAGGTAGAGATAAAACAATGGATGGAAATACATTTAAAAATAATGGAAATAGGTGGGAAAAGAAAAATATATATAAATTATTGGAAAGGGGGTGGGGATTGAGGAGAGAGCTCATGATCTAAAGTTGTTGAACTCAATATTCAGTCCGGAAGGCTGTAAAGTGCTTAGTCGGAAGGTGAGGTGCTGTTCCTCCAGTTTGCATTGAGCTTCACTGAAACATTGCAGCAGGCCAAGGACGGACATGTGGGCATGAGAGCAGGGTGGAGTGTTGAAATGGCAAGCGACAGGGAGGTCTGGGTTATGCCTGTGGACAGACCGAAGGTGTTCCGCAAAGCGATCGCCCAGTCTGCGTTTGGTCTCTCCAATGTAGAGGAAAACGCACTGGGAGCAGCGAATGCAGTAGACTAAATTGAGGGAAGTGCAAGTGAAATGCTGCTTCACTTAAAAGGAGTGTTTAGGCCCTTGGATGGTGAAGAGGGGGGAAGTAAAGGGGCAGGTGTTGCACCTTCTGCGGTTGCATGGGAAGGTGCCGTGGGAGGGGGTTGAGGTGTAGGGGGTGATGGAGGAGTGGACCAGGGTGTCCCGGAGGGAATGATCCCTGCGGAATGCCGCCAGGGGGGCTGAAGGAAAGATGTGTTTGGTGGTGGCATCATGCTGGAGTTGGCAGAAATGGCGGAGGATGATCCTTTGAATGCGGAGGCTGGTGGGGTGATAAGTGAGGACAAGGGGGACCCTATCATGGTTCTGGGAGGGAGAGGAAGGTGTGAGGGCGGATGCGCGGGAGATGGGCCGGACAAGGTTGAGGGCCCTGTCAACCACCATGGGTGGAAAACCTTGGTTAAGGAAGAAGGAAGACATGTCAGAGGAACTGTTTTTGAAAGTGGCATCCTCCGGGACACCCTGGTCCACTCCTCCATCACCCCCTACACCTCAACCCCCTCCCACGGCACCTTCCCATGCAACCGCAAAAGGTGCAACACCTGCCCCTTTACTTCCCCCCGCCTCACCGTCCAAGGTCCCAAACACTCCTTTCAAGTGAAGCAGCGTTTCACTTGCACTTCCCTCAATTTAGTCTACTGCATTCGCTGCTCCCAATGCGGTTTTCTCTACATTGGAGAGACCAAACACAGACTGGGTGGCCGCTTTGCAGAACACCTTCGGTCTGTCCGCAAGCATGACCCAGACCTCCCTGGCACTTGCAATTTCAACACTCCACCCTGCTCTCATGCCCACATGTCCATCCTTGGCCTGCTGCAATGTTCCAGTGAAGCTCAACGCAAACTGGAGGAACAGCACCTCATCTTCCGACTAGGCACTTTATAGCTTTCCGGACTGAATATTGAGTTCAACAACTTTAGATCATGAACTCTCTCCCACATCCCCACCCCCTTTCCGATCTCCCTTTTTCCAATAATTTATACATATTTTTCTTATCCCACCTATTTCCATTATTTTTAAATGTATTTCCATCCATTGTTTTATCTCTACATTTTAGCGTATTTCGATCCCTTCCCCCCACCCCACCTCCCCTAGGGATATCTGTCCCTTGCCCGTCTTGCTTTCTACCCTTAATGTCACCATTAGCACATTCCTTAGATAATGTCACCACTGTCAATATCCCTTTGTCCTTTTGTCTATGACATCTTTTGGCTATCTCCCAGCTATCACTGGCCCTCTATCCAGCTCTACCTGTCCCACCCCGCCTTAAACCAGCTTATATTTCACCTCTTTTCTATTTTTCCTTAGTTCTGGTTAAAAGTCATACGGACTCGAAACGTTAACTGTGCTCCTCTCTGCAGATGCTGTCAGACCTGCTGAGTTTTGTATTGGATTTCCAGCATCCGTAAAATCATAAATCATAGAATTAATTCAATGATTAATTGAATCATTGAATCAATGATTCAATTAATCATTGAAAAATATTTTTCAATGATTACAACATTTTAAGTTTAACAAATGCCCTTCATAATAAGATAATTGATGTTACAATTTTAAATCTACGGCTTGCCTGGCTTACTTTAAATTTAACAAGAGGCAAGCAATGTGGTTGTCTACTCCAGTGATTGAAGTGGGGTGGAAGCTAGTGTGATGTGCTGGAAGATTATAGACAAGTTCTGACCCACTCATCATTTTTAGTTGGGATATATCACATAAAAGCATCTTTCCGATACATCATAACACTCACTAAAACCCACACTTCTTTTAACTTTTCAGTTTGAACCTTGTCCATTACCATGCTATGATGTGGTGACAAGCTAATTGCTGGAGGGCTGACTTAAATTGTGCACAAGCTGCACAATTTAAGTCAGCCCTCTAGCAACTAGCTTGTGTGGCTTTTTTAATTAATTCCGATCGTAGGCAAAGATAATTGAATCTTCCTGTGATATCTGCAGTCTGTGAAGGGCATTTTATAGGCTTTGCCTAAAGAAAAAGTTGAAATATGAACTATAGGTGAAAAACTAACTGTTGATACATCTTTCCAGTTAATGTGAGTTGGTTCACATTGAATCTCCCATTTATTTTATTTCAGGATTTACTTTCCTTTGAGAATACCATATACTAGAGCCAAAGATCCATGATCCTTCTATTACATAAGGCCAAAAGTGCAGTGGAAGGGCTACAAATTAGGCTGGGAGCCAGACAGGGCCAGCTGTCTTGCCCTGCCCAAGGCCTTGAGAGCTGGAGAAACCCCCTACCCAAAACAATGCCAGTGGTGTAGTCATTGCCCAGGACACCCAGGCCAGAAATTTCCTCCCCTCAGGACATTGGCGAGCTAGTGAAAGCAGCCATGCCAGCCTGCTGGTTGGGGGGGCTGGGGCATCCACCTGGGATGGCTACCTGGTCCATGTATATTAGATGCTCTCCCAGCCTAAAATCAAAAACTTAGGCAGGGTCAGCACCAAATATCACATGCAGAATGAACATTGTATTTTCAAAGGGCCATGAGTTTTCAGGAACAGTCCATCCTTCCAAGGAACTTTGCACTTTGAGTTACAGACATTTAAATAAAATATATCTTTTGAACAAAAATGAAGAAGTATAACTATAAATATATTAACAGTAAATTTGTGTTGTGGAAACATGTAGAATCTTTACTCTATTTATGTAGTGCTTTAGTTGTAGTCCACCACATCATAGACTAATATTGGTGAGACGGCTGTGACGGATTACACTAAGGCCATGAATTTCATGTCCATAGTCACTTGTGGCAGTGTTACAGCAGCCCGAAGCTCCAAAAATGGCAGCTGAACACTACCAGTCACTATCGGTGTGGTCTGTGCACTCCCAAAGATTGTCAGGGAGCTCGTGTGGGTGTGTCATGTGTAAACAGGAAACATGCAGAGTGAGTGAATCCTGGAACCAAACAGCCTCTGCACTAATTTGACATGCTGCCATTTTGGATCATACAGGTTGAGCCAATGCCCTTTCTCAAACACTCCCAGTTCTACATGTGCTCAGAAGTGCAAGGGATAGCCCACTTTTTAGAAGGTTAACCATATAACCTTTAGGTGAGGTCTTCTGATTTTCTTCCACTGGTGCAGAGTTAGTGGGAACACTATGTTAATTGTCTTTGGAGGAGTTTGCAAACTTTTGGATTTTGCGGGATTTCGACAAGGATGTCAGAGAAGTTGGAAGGCCTGTCAGGAAAAGATCTGTTTCATTATGACTATAGTTGCAGTACCTCTTGGGCTGCAGAACAATTTGGAAATAGAGCGCAGGCCACAGAGAGGGGAAACGGTATGCAAAGTGAGGAGGAGGACGGGGTTCTCAACCGAAGGCACTGTCCACCATTGGGGAGCATTTCTCTATCTCAGCCAGGAGCAGTGCATTCAGCACCCAGGTTTCATGAAGAAGGTGATGACTCATCTCCTACAACCCAACCTGCAGCCACATGGCAGAGGGAGGGTGTGCTGCCAGTGCCAGTCAAGATCACCAAGGCCCTGAATTTCTAGGTCACCAGATCCTTCCAGGTGGAAACAAGTGAGGTTAGCAACATTTCTCAGTTCACCATCCATCACTGCATCAGGGAGGTGACAGAGCCCCTGGATAAAAAGAGAAGATATTTCATTGTCTTCTCACTGACCAGAGAGAAGCAAGAGGAATGAGCACATGGCTTTGCCAGGATAGCAAGATTCTAGGTGGTGCAGGGTACTTCTGACTGTACACATGTGGCTTTGCAGGCCCCGCATATTAACAAGGAGATGTTCCTCAACCACAAGGGTTGACACTCTATCAGTTGGCATATGAGCATGCCCAGAAGATCATGTCAGTGAATGCCTGCTCTCCTGGCAGCAGTCATGACAAGTTCATTCAGTGCCAGTCAGCTGTACCAGCTACCTTTGGCCCAACTCAAAAAAGTGTGGCCGCTAAGTGACAAAGGATACACGCTCTACACCTGGCTCCCATCTGCTACCCCACCATGCATGGACAGCATGCCTACAACAAAAGTCATGTATTCACCATGAGCATCGTGGAGCAACATTATCAACATCCTGAGACAATGATTTTGCTGCCTGGATCGATCAGGGGAACTCTCCAATACTTGCATTTGTCATGAGGATACATTTGTTCATATTTTTTCCAGCATTGCAGCCCTCGGTCCTCTGGGCCTGACCCCAGGAATTGACCTCCCTGGCCACTTGCTCCCATTCCATTCTCAGTGTGTGCCTTGATGGCCTCCAGGCCCCCTTGGGAAACATGGCATCTCTTTTCCTTTCCACCACCCTCACCTAATGGCCTCAGCAGCACATCTGAAAACCTGGGAGCCCTCTCTCTGGCCTGTTACTTCATTTGCTGTCCTTTACTTTCCATCCCAGCTTTCCTGAGACAGTTACAGCAGCTGCTATATCCTGAGTACACCCCCCTCTTTTAAGAGTGGCAAGCTGCCTTTAACAGGTCTAGGCTGCACATCATGCCGTGTCCTGTCGAGTGTGCTGCCTGCCTCACCAGAACCAGGCACAGGCTAATTACTCATCATGATCCCTGCACCCAAAATTTTTCCCCTAAGTTATTTTAAAAGCTCATTATAACCTAACTAGAGGAGCAGAGCTTTTGTACTTAACCAGTCTGAAGATCTGTGAAATGATCTTAATTTTAGAAAAGAGGATGCCAGTTACGGTTCTGTTGAAGAGTCATACGGACTCGAAACGTTAACCGTGTTCCTCTCCACAGATGCTGCCAGACCTGCTGAGTTTTTCCAGGTATTTTTATTTTGTTTTGTGTCAGTTACAAGTATTGCTTTTCTAACATCTGAAATGTAAAGGAGCTTGGCACATTTTAAACCTCAGATTTGCAAGTGTAAAAGTTAGATTACAGTTAATGAACAACTAAGTCGTGTAATACTGCCTCTGGAGTTGTTTTCGCACTTCTTCCAATCAATTTATTTGTATGCTAATTCATTCACAGATTCTGTAATGTGGAAATCATATATGATGAGGTGTAGGACTGCCCCTTAAAAACCTGTCACCTAATGGCAGGTTGTTGTCAAAATATAACACTGAACTACTGAGTGTGACTGCATCATAATGAATACATAAACTGGTGGCCAGTTTCACACAATACAGTCATCTCCAAAATGTATCTCACCCTGACAAATTCATCCCAGTTTGCATCTCTACCTCAAAAAACAATCCTCTGCAACCATCTCCTCAAATAAAGTTGTATTATCACTGTATTTATCCCTAAATGGAATAGAGGAGCAAAGTGATCGAGGGCTAGACATTCATCCATCGTTAAAAGTAACAAAATAAAAGGTTTACAAGACTATAACAAATGCAAACAAAGCACTGGGGTTTATGTCCAGTGGATTAGAATTGAAAAGCAGGGAAGTCCACAATTAAGAGTAGTGTATATAGTTCTGGGCTCCATATTACCAGAAGGATATAGGTGCACTGAAAAGGTGTAAAAATGGTTTACAAGAACTGAAAGGTTGTAGCTACAAGAAAGACTGAACAAACTGCGACTTCTCCAGAAAAGGAAAGGCAGAGGGGTAACCTAATAAGAGGTCTATAAATTTATAAAGGGGTTTGATAGGGTCGAGATTCAGAAGATGTTTTAGCCATCAGGTCAGTCCGAATCTAGGATCCACAAATAGAAGATGTTCATCAATAAATCCAATAGGGAATTCAGAAGAAACTATTTTTACCAAGAGTGGTTCAAATATGGAACTTGCTCTCAAACGGAGTAGTTGAAGGAAATGGCATATATTGCTTAAGAGAATGCTAGATAAGTACATGAGGCAAAAATGAACAGAAGAATATGCAGATGTGGTTAGATGAAGGAAATGGCATATATTGCTTAAGAGAAAGCTAGATAAGTACATGAGGCAAAAATTAATAGAAGAATATGCACATAGGGTTAGATGAAGAGGGGTGGAAAGGGCTTACATGGAGCATAAACATGGCATAGACCAGGTCTACCCAATCACCACCTACTGTGCTGTAAATCTTACATAATTTCAAACCTAATACTAATCCAAGGCATAAACCTGATGTTAATTACGAATCTAGTACTTAACTGAAACCCATTTTTTAAATTTAATTTTTGTTTTCTTTTTAATTTTTGGAAAGTAGATGACAAATAGAAGCCAGTATTTATGTATCTTGTTATTTATTCCTTCAAGGGGTGTGGGTTTTGCTGGCACAGCATTTATTGCCCATCCCTAAAGTGGGGGTGTGGGGGAAAGGCCTGTCACATGATGAGGCCACTGCATGGAGGCAGGCAACCTCCCAGCGGCTTTCCAGTGGGGTGGGGGGGGCTCTAGAGGCTCCATTACCCAAGGAGGGGGCTGCCAACGGCAGTGGTTCCACACCACCCTGGTCCCCTCCAATCACCAGGGTGTCCCTGCCTGGCCCCAGAACAACAACATATATTCTTTTAACTCTCATAAGTCCCCTTTTGCCTCTCTCTGTGGTGTTGCCCAGGTTGCAGAGCTCTGACTGGGCTGACAGTGTGTCATCCTTAATTGGATGACAAGCTCAGCAGAGGCCTCTTAATTGGCTGCCAGCAGAAACATTTCCACCACAGTCTGGTTGACCTCCCACATGTGCTTGGGACCCCCCTATAGGTCCACTGTCAGGACTCACTCCGTGCTGGGAAAATCTCAGCCATTGAATTTCTAACAGCAAAATATATTTCCAAGTCAGGATGGTGAGTGGCTTGGAGGGGAGCTTCCAGGTGGTAGTGTCCCCATGTAACTGCTGCCCTTGTTCTTCTAGATGATAGTGGTTGTGGGTTTGGAAGGTGCTGTCAAAGGAGCCTTGGTGAGTTTCAGCAGTGCATCTTGTAGATGGTACGCACTGCTGCTACTGTGCATTGGTGGCGGGGGGAGTGAATGTTTGTAGAAGGGGTGCTCATCAAGCTTCTTGAGTATTGTTGGAGCTGCAGTCATCCAGACAATTGGGGAGTATTCCATCACACTCCTGACTTGTGCCTTGTAGATAGTGGACAGGCTTTGGGGAGTCAGGAGGTGAGTTACTCACTGCAGGATTCCTAGCCTCTGACCTGCTCTTGTAGTCACAGTATTTATATGGCTAGTCCAGTTCAGTTTCTGGTAAATGGTAATAGTGGTAGTGGGGGATTCAGCAATGGTAATGCCATTGAATGTCAAAGGGTGATGGTTAGATTCTCTCTTGTTGGACATGGTCATTGCCTGACACTTGTGTGCATGAATGTTACTTGCCACTTGTCAATCCAAGTCTGGATATTGTCCAGGTCTAGCTGCATTTTGACATGGACTGCTTCAGTATCTGAGGGGTCGCACATGGTGCTGAACATAGTGCAATTATCAGCAAACAACCCCACTTCTGGCCTTATGATGGAAGGAAGGCCATTGAGGAAACGGCTGAAGATGGTTGGGCCTAGGACACAACCCTGAGGAACTCCTGCAGTGATGTCCTGGAACTGAGATGATTGACCTCCAACCATCTTCTTTTGTGCTAGGTATGACTCCAACCAGCGGAGAGGTTTCCCCCTGATTCCCATTGACTCCAGTTTTGCCAGAATATGGCACACATGGTACTAATGTGAGACAAAAGATGTTAATATATAACCACACAGTTATGTAATTGTGTGTTATGTAATAATGTGTTAAATATCTTTACAATTTATTTGTTGTGCAGTGAAACCAAAATGCAGATTGATCCAAATGTGAATATTTCAAATGGCACCAAAGAGCTTAATAGAGACATTGATGATCTTAATAAGGAAGTTGACAAGCTCATTCAGGATGTGAGTAGATTCAGAAAGAACTCCAGAATGAAAGCCAACATAAATGGTAAGTGTACAAGTGGAAGAGCCATTAAACTAACATTCCTGTAGAGTATGTCCATGTCAAATGAATGCTGGATTTAGCTGATTAAAATGGTGATTACTAAAACTAAAGTGATTTGTTGAAATTACCATATGCTTTACAATTGTGTTTTTAAACATCCAAATGATGTCACTGTGGAGAGCATGTTAACTCTTTAACTGCGTGGAGTCAACTCGATCTGCTCAGATCAGAGTTAAAGACTGGTTGTGACACAGTTATCTCTTTTGTTTTATCTATTCTATTCATGGGATGTGGGAGTCACTGGCTAGGCCAGCATTTACTGCCCATCCCCAATTACCCTTGAGAAGATGGTGGTGAGCCACCTTCTTGAATTGCTGCAGTCCATGTAGATTAGGTACACCCATAGTGCTGTTAGGAAGGGAGTTCAAGGATTTGAGATCCAAGGTACTTGCTAAAAGAATAAAGCCAGAGGATTCCATGGCTTTAAAGAAACCAAAATAAACTTTACTATACAAAGTCAGAAAAGTAAAACAATTTACAATATCTATCTTATACTCTAACATTCAGAATTAACATGAGGTGTGTGTGAGTTAACAGGCAAATTGTGGTCGAACACACCATCCTGCACAATAAAATGCGACCAAGACAGATCCCATGGATTTCTCAGCAACCCACCCAGATGTCAGTGTCCACTGTGAATTAGACAATCTCAATAAAACTCTGTCTCCCTTATGAAGGATTTCAAGTCTTCACTTTTGAAGATCTAGCCTCTGAATTCCCTCAAAGTTATTCTGACTCGGGATGCCTCAATGACTGCTCACCTCTGGATGGTTTAATCTCTTCTCCTGATACTACATTCCACCGGCTTCCCAAGACTGTACTCCAGCACTGACTTACAGATACAACTCCAGCTCTTCAGCTATTCTGAGCAAAGAACACCACTGCTTCAAAGGGTTACCTTTTCCCCAATTGCCCACAGCACAATGTCACCGACCTTCCACTGCCTTTTCAGTACTCTAGGGCTTCTCCCAGGCACTCACCACCTGGAGCCTACCAACAGCAGCATTTTTGCTGCTTGGTGCCTCTTTCTTTGTTCCTCTCCCCAGTGGTTTCTCTCTCTGGGACCTCTCCTTGGATTCTCTATGTTCCCTCCTCTCGGTCCTGGAACTCACCGTGTTATGATGCCCAAAACCCTGGGTCTCGTGATCCTTGTTTTCACCCCCTACAGGTGTACTCCCAATGTCCCAGATGGCTGAGCCCTTCAACTGAAAAAAACAAACCTGAACAGAGCACACACAGCCTGTCACACTCTCGCACTCTGCAAATGCCTGGAACTCTAGGGCCTGCTGGGAAATGGAGCACTCGGCCTCCGCCCGGACTAAGTTCCTATTTCTTAACACCTTTTTCCCCTGGGAGGTTTCTTTACAATTTCTTCACAAGATGTACTTAACATCATAAACTTCTAACCTTCTCATTTTTTCCACCATTACACATCTCGTATTTACACAATTATAAAGGCTTCACCCAAACAAAAAGTTCCTATTTCTTAATAGGTAGCAGTGCCATATTAACAGCATTTTTTAAAGACCCCTTTGCAACAAGATTTTTTCCTTATAGTAGTATATAGCAAACTACCAACATATTGAATTGAGTGGTGTCATAAAATATTCACACTTGCTTTGCAACTCACTCATGGAAGAAATAACATCCTGTCACAAGCCTAGGGCAGGCTAGGTGTTGCTTGATTTATTCCATACTTAAGCCGTAACTGTTTTAGTTATTAATGCCCTCGAAACTCAGCTGTGCAGAACGGAAGCTGTGAAGCATATCTTATCTCAACAGCGTTTCAGTTATATTGCTAATCCAGAATTAGGTCTGCCTTGTTTACTTTGGAATGCCTATCTCCATTTTAATTAAGGTTTCTTTGCCTTGCAAAATCTTGTTTCAAGGTATTTATTTTAGCGAAGTCTACGTGTATTTTTCATGCTATATGATTGGGAGTGGAAAGCAATCATGAAATTCCTTATCATTGTTCTTAGGTTTGTATCTTTTGCCCTTTCACTGCATCTGCTTTTGTTCCATTGTGAAATAGGTGGTTTTCTTTCACTGACCTGCTCCAAACCTATTCTACCAAGTGAATTTAATGAGTTGCAGTAAGCGATTCTTAGCCCTACATGTTTGGAATGTTCCCTTCATATTCCTCTCCTCCTCCATTTCCCTGGTCATTTATTTTGTTGCACTTGCAGTTATTATATGGTGGAATCGAGGAATTCCATACAAAGAAAACTATTTAGGTCTATTCTTATGTAGAATATATTTCTTTCTGTCCCTGGTATAAATGAGGTCACCACAAAGTTATTGACATTTGCCTGATTTTAATTTTTGAAGAAGGCAGACTTTTTCCTTTTTAGGAGATTTAAAAATCCATTGCATCTCATCCCTTCTCATTCCATGCTTTTCTTAAGTTTTTAAATAATGATCAGTAAATTAGAGAATCATCAACATTAGATTCAGGCTCAGTAAGTAAAAATATAAATTGAAAAAGATCAGTACAAGGATTGGGACGTGGGGGGAATTTTAACCGCTCCCACCACACACCCTCGCCTCACAACCACACAACCAGTAAGAGAGAGTCAGGAGGAGGGTGGTTAAATTCAGAAATGTGTGAAACATGCCGTAAATGCACCCACTTCTAGTTTAACCACATGGGTTTGGTGGAGTCCAAGTGGCCCACTCTGGAGAGACAGGTCCATCATTATAATATGTCATTGAGGCCCAGTTCCTCTGGTTTTTACAAACATTTGAATTTAATGCTGGCCAGCAAAGATACTGATAAGATCCTGTTGCTAAATTCAGCAGGACCTCCGCATTTTATGCTTCCCCCAGAAACATGTGCTCCCTCTCCCACCCCATACATATCAAGGCCTTAATTTCAGAAGTGTTGAAGTTAATTTCAAATGACTCCATAGGAAAGATCTCTAATCATCTCATTTAGGACTAGTCATTTACAACACATGTAAAAAATGCTACTGAATTTGCTGAAAGGTTGTGCCACAGTAATGGTCTATCTATGGTGTGTGGTAATGTCCCAGCACAAATGTTACAGAAGATTATGGTGCAAGTGACTTACACCAAGCCATCATTAACATCCCAGAAGCAGCTATAAATCAGTAAATGGAAGGGAGGGAGAAACTCAGGAAAATTACAATCACCAGAGATGTGGTACTGAGTAAATTGTTGGAGCTGTGGGCTGACAAGTGCCCTGGTCCTGATGGACTTCATCCTAGGGTCTTACAAGTGGCTAGTGAGATAGTTGATGCACTGGTTTTAATTTTCCGAACCTCCCTAGATTGAGGAAAGGTTGCATTAGATTGGAAGATAACAAATGTAACTCCATTATTCAAAAAGGGAGGGAGACAGAAAGAAGGAAACTGCAGCCCAATTAGCTAAAGAAGCTATAACAGGGCACTTAAATAAGTCCACGGTCATCAGGCAGAGTCAACATGGGTTTTGTGAAAGGGAAATCGTGTTTAACAAACTTATTGGAGTTCTTTGAGGAAGTAACTTGTGTTATGGATAAAGGGAACCAGTGGATGTACTGTATTTAGATTTCCAGAAGGCATTTGGTAAAGTGCCACATCAAAGGTTATTGCGGAAAATAAAAGCTCATAGTATAGGGGGTAACATATTGGCATGGATAGAAGATTGACTGGCTAACAGGAAGCAAAGAGTAGACATAAATTGGTCTTTTTCAGGTTGGCAAGATGTAATGAGTGGTGTGCCACAGGGATCAGTGCTGGGACCACAAGTGTTTACAATTTATATATGACTTGGATGAAGGGATGGATGGGATGATGCCAAATTTGCTGATGACACAAAGATAGGTAGGAAAGTAATTTGTGACGAGGATATAAGGAGGCTATAAAAAGATATAGATAGGTTAAGTGAGTGGGCAAAGATCTGGCAAATGGTGTTTAATGTGGGAAAATGTGAAATTGTCCATTTGGCAGGAAGAATAAAAAAGAAGCATATTAATCTAGATATTGAGAGATTGCAGAGCTCTGAGATGCAGGGGGATCTGGGTGTCTTAGTGCATGAATCGCAGGTACAGCAGGTAATTAGGAAAGCTAATAGCATGTTATAATTTATTGCGAGAGAAATTGAATACAAAAGTAAGGAGGTTATGCTTCAGTTATACAAAGCACTAGTGAGACCATATCTGGAGCACTATGTACAGTATTGGTCACCTTTTTAAAGGAAGGATGTAAATACATTAGAAGCAGCTCAAAGAAAGTTTACCAGACTAATACCTGGAATGGCCTTATGAGGAACGATTGGACAGGCTAGGCTTGTATCCACTGGAATTTGGAAGAGTAAGAGACAACTCGATTGAAACATATAGGGCAGGATTTTTCATATGGTGGGCGGGCTCGGCAGGAGTGGGCAGGGGCAGGCACAGAGCCGATCGCCACCTGCGATCGGCTCCGCACCGCCATAAGACCATACGACATAGGAGCAGAAATTAGGCCATTCGGCCCATCAAGTCTGCTCCGCCATTCAATTATGGCTGATAAGTTTCTCAACCCCATTCTCCCGCCTTCTCCCCGTAACCTTTGATCCCCTTACCAATCAAGAACCTATCTATCTCGGTCTTAAATACACTTAATGACCTGGCCTCCACAGCCTTCTGTGGCAATGAATTCCATAGATTCACCACTCTCCGGCTAAAGAAGTTTCTCCTCATCTCTGTTCTAAAAGGTCTTCCCTTTACTCTGAGGCTGTGCCCTCAGGTCCTAGTCTCTCCTACTAATGGAAACATCTTCCCCACGTCCACTCTATCCAGGCCTTTCAGTACTCTGTAAGTTTCAATCAGATCCCCCCTCATCCTTCTAAACTCCATCGAGTATAGACCCAGAGTCCTCAAACGTCCCTCATATGTTAAGCCTTTCATTCCTGGGATCGTAATCGTGAACCTCCTCTGGACCCTCTCCAGGGCCAGCACATCCTTCCTGAGATACGGGGCCCAAAATTGCTCACAATATTCTAAATGTGGTCTGACCAGAGCCTTATAAAGCCTCAGCAGCACATCCCTGCTTTTATATTCTAGTCCTCTCGAAATAAATATCAACATTGCATTTGCCTTCCTAACTACTGACTCAATCTGCAAGTTAACCTTAAGAGAATCCTGGAATTGGACTCCCAAGTCCCTTTGCACTTCAGATTTCTGAATTCTCTCCCCATTTAGAAAATAGTCTATGCCTCTATTCTTCCTACCAAAGTGCATGACCTCACATTTCCCCACGTTGTATTCCATCTGCCACTTCTTTGCCCATTCTCCTAACCTGTCCAAATCCTTCTGCAGCCTCCCCGCCTCCTCAATACTACCTGTCCCTCCACCTGTCTTTGTATCATCTGCAAACTTAGCCAGGATGCCCTCAGTTCCTTCATCTAGATCATTAATGTATATAGTGAAAAGTTGTGGTCCCAACTCTGCGGAACTCCACTAGTCACTGGCCGCCATCCTGAGAAGGACCCCCTTATCCCCACTCTCTGCCTCCTGCCAGACAGCCAATCTTCTATCCATGCTAGTACCTTGCCTCTAACACCATGGGCTCTTATCTTACTGAGCAACCTTCTGTGCGGCACCTTGTCAAAGGCCTTCTGGAAGTCCATGTAGATAACATCCATTGGCTCTCCTTTGTCTAACCTACTCATTACCTCCTCAAAGAATTCTAACAGGTTTGTCAGGTATGACCTCCCCTTGATGAAATCATGCTGACTTTGCCCTATTTTACCATGCACTTCCAAGTATTCTGAAATCTCATCCTTAATAATGGACTCTAAAATCTTACCAACGACCGAGGTCAGGCTAATCGGCCTGTAATTTCCCGTCTTTTGCCTCACTCCCTTCTTAAACAGGGGGATTACATTAGCAATTTTCCAGTCCTCTGGGACCCTCCCTGACTCCAGTGATTCCTGAAAGATCACCACTAACACCTCCATTATCTCTTCAGCTATCTCCTTCAGAACTCTGGGGTGTAATCCATCTGGTCCAGGTGATTTATCCATCTTCAGACCTTTCAGTTTTCCTAGCACCTTCTCCTTGGCAATGGCCACCATACTCACCTCTGCCCCCCGACTCTCTTGAACTTTGGGGATGTTACTCGTGTCTCCCATCATGAAGACTGATGCAAAGTACCTATTCAGTTCCTCCGCCATTTCTTTGTTCCCCACTACTACTTCTCCAGCGTCATTTTCCAGCGGCCCAATGTCTACTTTTGCCTCTCTCTTACCCTTTATATATCTAAAAAACTCTTGCAATCTTCTTTTATATTACTGGCTAGTTTACCCTCATATTTAATCTTCTCCCTCCTAATTTCTTTTTTAGTTGTCCTCTGTTGGTCTTTGTAGGCTTCCCAATCCCCTGGTTTCCCACTGCTCTTCGCCGCATTGTATGCTTTCTCTTTAGCTTTTATGCTGTCCCTGACTTCACTTGTCAGCCCTGGTTGCCTCGTTCTCCCTTTAGTATGCTTCTTCTTCCTAGGGATGAATTTTTGCTGTGTCTCCCAAATAACTCCCAGAAACTCCTGCCATTGCTGTTCCACTGTCTTTCCTGCTAGGCTCATCTCCCAGTCAATTCTGGCCAGCTCTTCCCTCATGCCTCTGTAGTTGCCTTTATTCAACTGTAATACCGCTACATCTGATTCCAGCTTTTTCCTCTCAAATTGCAGGATAAATTCTATCATATTATGTTCACTTCCTCCTAAGGGTTCCTTCATCTTAAGCTCCCTTATCAAATCTGCCTCATTACGCATCACTAAATCTAGAATTGCCTGTTCCCTAGTGGGCTCCACCACAAGCTGCTCCAAAAAGCCATCTCGTAGACATTCCACAAATTCCTTTTCTTGGGATCCACTACCAACCTGATTTTCCCAGTCTACCTGCATATTGAAATGCCCCATGATCACTGTAACCTTGCCTTTCTTACACGCCTTTTCTATCTCCTGGTGTATCTTGTGCCCCACATCCTGACTACTGTTCGGAGGCCTGTACATAACTCCCATTATGGTTTTTTTACCTTTGCGGTTCCTCAACTCTACCCACACAGATTCTACATCATCTGACCCTACGTCATTTCTTGCTATCGATTTAATTTCAATTCTTACTAACAAAGCAACCCCACCCCCTCTACCAACCCGCCTATCTTTTTGATAGGATGTATATCCTTGGATATTTAGCTCCCAGTCCTGATCCCCTTGCAGCCATGTCTCCATGATGCCCAACACATCTTACCTGCCAATTTCAATCTGCGCCACAAGCTCATTTACCTTATTTCGTATACTGCGTGCATTTAGATACAACACCTTCGGTCCTGTATTTCCCGTCCCCTTTCTCATTGTCGTCCCTTTACCTGATGTGCTTGAAGTTAGATTCCTAGCCCTTTCCAAACACTCTGTCCTATTTTGTGTTCTGGAGACTTTAATAGCCTCTCCTGGGCTCTCCTTTCTTTTCAGTTTTTTCATAATTTTCCATGAAGTTGAATCCACCCCCCCACATGCTAACCTGCTGCTTTGTTTCCCATTAGTCATACTTCTTGGAGTTTTACCCTTCCCTCCCTCCCACTTTCTAGTTTAAAGTCCTGTTGAGCACCCTATTTACCCTTTTCGCTAGAACATTGGTCCCAGATCGGTTCAGGTGGAGACCGTCCACGGTACAGATCCCTCCTGTTCCGATACTGATGCCAGTGCCCCACGAAATGGAATCCCTCTTTCCTGCCCCACTCCTTTAGCCACGTATTTACTTCCCTCATTCTCGTGTCCCTATGCCAATTTGCACGTGGCTCGGGTAGTAATCCGGAGATTATAACCCTTGAGGACCTGTTCTTTAATTTAGTTCCTAGTTCCTGATAATCCCCAAACAGGTCCTCTTTCCTAGTCTTACCTATGTTATTTGTCCCGACGTGAACCACAACAACTGGATCCTTCCCCTCCCTCTCCAATATCATTTCAAGCCGGTCAGAGATGTCCCTCACCCCGGCACCGGGCAGGCAACATACCATGCGGGACTCTCGATCCTGCTTACAAAGGATGCTATCAATTCCCCTAATTATAGAATCCCCTACAACTACCACTTGTCTTTTTGCTCCCCCCTCTTGAATGACCTCCTGTGCCATGGTGCTGTGGTCAGCTGGCTCATCCTCCCTACAGCCTTGTTCCTCATCCACACAGGGAGCAAGTACCTCCTACCTGTTGGACAAGGTCAAGAGCTGAGGCTCCTCTGTTCCTGAACACAGGATCCCTCTACCTGCCTCACTTGCAGTCACACCCTGCTGACCCTGACCACTGACCGGACTTGAGGTACTTAATCTACCGGGTGTGCCCGCCTCCTGAAACAAAGCGTCCAGGTAACTCTCCCCCTCCCGGATGTGCCGCAGCATCCGGAGCTCGGACTCCAGCTCATCAATTCTGAGCCGGAGTTCCTCCAGCAACCAACACTTGCTGCAGATGTGGTCACTGCGGCTCGCAATGGGATCTGCCAGCTCCCACATCATACAGCTACAGCACATCACCTGCCCAGCCATCTCAACTTAGATAATTAATTTACACGGGCAGGCCAATTAAGGACCGTCCAGCATAATACATGGCCAGTAGCACTCAGCCCTACCTGTGCAGGCGGGGGGAGGAGGGAGAGTCAAATGCATGTGAAAGAGTGCTTCAATCTTCCTGAGGCATGGAGCTGCCTCGGAGATTGAATTGATGTTCAAAAAATTAAAGGTTTATAAATTGATTTAAACCTGTCCTCTCATGTGACTGTGTCATATGAGTTGGGACATGTTTTTATATTAATGCAAATTTTTTTATTTATCGAATAAAAGATTTAGGAAACCTCATCCCGCTCATGGATGAGGTTTCCTGAAAAGCTTGGCCTTTTCACCTGCCCGCCAACCGTAAGGTTGGACAGGCGTTTATAATAACCTTAATTAAATCCTTAATGGCCTTAATAGGCCGTTTACATATTGGCGGGCGCACAGCCGACTCTGGCACGCACCTGCTGAACAAAACATCGTTACTCAACACGACGATGTCGGGGCACACACCCGACGTCATTGCACGTCATTTTACCTGTCGGCGTGTCGGGCCCGCCCCGCACGCCGATGGAAAAATCCTGCCCATAAGATCCTGAGGGGAGTTAACAGGGTGGATGTGGAGAGGATGTTTCCTCTTGTGGGTGAACCTAGAACTAGGGGTCACTGTTTAAAAATAAGGGATCGTGCATTTAAAATGGAGGTGAGGTGAAATTTTTTCTGAGGGTCGTGAGTCTTTGGACCTCTCTTCCTGAAAAGGCGGTGGGAGCAGAGTCTTTGAATATTTTTAGGGCGGAGGTGGATAGATTCTTGGTAAGCAAGGGGGTGATAGGTTATCGGAGGTAGGTGGGATGCAGATTTGAAGTTACTATCAGATCAGCCATGATCTTATTAAATGGCGGAGCAGGTCTGAGGGGCCAAATGGCCTACTCCTGCTCCTTGTTTGTATCTTCTAGGACTTCTGCAATGCTTGGCCATTCATTACCTTTTAAACCAGCAAACAATGCATGTAAAGGGAAGCTGGTTAAGTACATGTGAAAGAAAGATGGGATGAAATAATTTATGGTGGGATGAGGCTTGTGTGGAGCATAAACACTAGCAATGGCCCTTTTGTGTGCTGTACTTGCTATGTAATTCTGTGCAAGAAGGTAATTACCATAGCTTCGCCACCATGATAATGAACGGCAATCGTGTATTTGATGCATTTAAACCATTCTTCACACCATTACCACTCTGATTGAAAAATCATGAGGTTGGAGACCTGATCATTTATGACTTATATTTCTTCAACAGACTTCGGGAGTCTATGTGGAGGTTGCTCAGGCCACACCTAAACACTTGTCTATTGACCCAAATTAGAATGTAACAAAATTTATTGCGAAATAATCTAAGCGATCCAGATCTTTCCTTTAATCAAAGCAAAGTTGTCTACTTGGAAAGTGCCCCCTTCATCTCTAAGATATATTCATCTCTCCTGACTCCAGAAAATCAACAAAAACCTGATCACAGACAGACAGGCAGTCAGTCAGTTATGTATAATTAAGAACATAAGAAAGGAGCATGAGTAGACTATAGACGAGTAGATGCGCTGAACCTGTTTCTCCTTGCAATATTGATCATGGTTAATCTCCTGCACCAACTCCACTTTCCCACCTGCTCCCCATATTCCTTGATTCCCTTGGAGATCAAAAATCAGTCTATCGCAACCTTAAATATTTTGAATGATGGAGCACCAACAAGCCTCTGGGGTAGGGAATTCTAAAGATTCACAACCCTTTGACTGAAGAAATTTCTCCTCGTCTCAGTCCTAAGTAATCGACCCTTTATCCTGAGACTGATTCCCCTAGCCAGGGGACACAACCTCTCATTGTCTACATGCCAAGCCCTTTCAGGATCTTGTGTGTTTCCATGAGATCATCTCTCATTCTCTGAACACCAGAGAGTACCAGCCCAATTTACACAAACTCTCATTATAGGACAATCCTTGTGAACCATTCTAGGGAACCTTCACAGTGCAGCCTTCCTTTTGAATGGAGACCAAAACAGCACACTATACTCCAGCTATGGTCTGGCCAGAACTCTGTGCAATTGCAGTAAGGCTTCCTTATTCTTGTATTCCAATCCCATTGCAATAAAGGTCAACATGCCATTTGCCTTCCTAATTACTTACAATACCTGCATACTAACTTTCTGTGTTCATTCTACAAGTGCACTGAAGTCTCTCTGAACATTAACATTTAGAAGTTTCACACGTTTTAAAAAATATTCTGCTTTTTTGTTCTTACTACCAAAGCTAAAAGCCAATGGATTGATTAAGATATAGCACATGAAGTGAAAAAAGTCTGCATTTATGGGCATGAAAGCTTTGGGAAGTCCATTGCAATTAAATGCTTCCTTGAGATAAAATACACGGTAATATAATCTTGTGAGGTGTGCATACCAATTTTTAATAGCTTAATAAAAAAGTCAGCTCATTCAGCAAATAGCGTTCAGACATTTCTTCCATCAGTCTATAGTGATAAAATTTATAGTCAGAAGTTAGGTTCAGCTCAAGGGATGATAGTATAATGATTTTCCTTTTGTTGACAGGTAGCTTTGAAGATATTGAAACGTACTATCAGAATTCAGAAGCCTCACAGCAAAAAGTGAATGATTCAGAAGTGCTGCTGAACAACTCAAAAATAACAAGAGAAAAGGCAGCCGCCTTGTTAGACAAAGCAATGTTGATCGATAGAAATAGGATTCATGCACTGAAGAACAAGACTAAGCTATTGGATTTGAGTATTATAAATAATGAGGTGGGTCCTGCATTTATTAAAACCATTTAATATAGATCGGATGGTTGTTGATAATTCATGGGCAAAGAAATACAAAGAATTTTTAAAATTCAGGTCAGTTCATGACAGACAAATTAATAGTGAGGCTTTCTAAAATGCCAAAACCATTCAAAATTCCAGAAAGAACTTTAACCACATGATATTGAAAATGCATGGATTTTAATCGACATAAGAGGCAGAAACGTATTTAATACATGAAGTGATACATTTTGGTAGGAAAATTGAGGAGGGGCAATATAAACTAAATGGTACAATTTTAAATGGCGTGCAAGAACATTGAGTCCTAGGGATATACATATACAAATCTCTGAAGACGACAGGACAAGTCGAGCAGGCTGTTTATTAATAGAGGAATAGAATATGAAAGCAAGAAAAAATCACTAAGGGTGGAATCGTTCAGGATTTGCACAAAGTGCGGTAGTGGGCGGACAAAAGGACCTTTTACCTGCCGGCCGCAATGCGCCGTATTATCCCATTCCTGGTGTGTCCTGCCTCATTAATAATGCATTCATAGCAAACAAGCCGGATCGCTTGCGGGCAGACCATATTTAAAGCGCACCAGAGAGCAGCCTACTTCATGGGCAGCATTTATCCCCCGTTGTGGGGGGTTGTGTGGGAACGGGCGCAAGCGGGCGTGTTCCCGATCGGCACCCCCAGTCGGGGGTGCACCAGCATTTTACGTGGGCGGGCCAATTAAGGCCCGCCCAGCATGACATCTGCCCGGAAGCACTGTGCGCTCCCTGTGCGGGCGGGGTGAGGAGATTCCCTGTGCGCTCTTTCACACATGCACACGGAAGAGTGCACGGATCTCCTTGAGGCAAAGTGCTGCCTCAGGAAGATCGGTTGAACTTTTAAAAATTTATTCAAGGTAAGAAAAAATTTTCCTGACACATCCCCTCATGTGACACTGTCACATGAGCTGGTTCATGTCCATTACCTTTACTTAAAATTTTTCCGAACATTTTAAATCCCTCATGAAACCTCATCCCACCCGTGGATGAAGTTTCATGCTTTTTCGGAAGGCTGCCTGGGCTCTTCGCCTGCCCGCCAACCTTAGGGTTGGACGGGCAGGTCCATTAATCATTTTAATTACTTTTTTAATGGCCTTAATAGGCCGTTGACAGGTCGGCGGGTGCGCAGC
Organism: Cetorhinus maximus; assembly: GCF_964194155.1. NCBI lineage: Eukaryota > Metazoa > Chordata > Chondrichthyes > Lamniformes > Cetorhinidae > Cetorhinus > Cetorhinus maximus. The sequence goes on along the minus strand of NC_135890.1, from coordinate 42,308,605 downwards.
CAATTCGGCTGCTAGCCCGCCAAACTGAAAACCTAAATGACGCAGGGTGACGTCGGGATGCACGCCCAACGTCACCCTGTGTCATTTTGCGCGTCGGCGAGCGACCCCTGCTCCCATTCGCCGACCTGAAAATGCTGCCCCACGTCTTCAGACCAGGACTGCTCCAGGCGACAGATGGCCCCAAAAGCAAAGAAGATGGCAGCCCCCAAGTTTAGTGACACCTCTCTGGGGGGCCTACTGGACACTGCGGAAGGCCGCTACAATGTCCCCTACCCCCACTCTGACTGCATGAGGTCCACCAGAGTCACCAATCTAGCCTGGGAGGTGGTGAGAGCAGTGGTCAGTGCCACTGGAGCACAAAGGAGGTCAGCCATCCAGTGCAGGAAGAGGGTGAATGCTCTCATCCATTCCACCAGAGTAAGTCAACCACCTCATCACTCTCAACACACACACTCACAAACCCATCACACATCCACAGGGATCTCACACCTCAAGGGACAACACCACTAACTCTCACACACACCCTCACACCTCCATCAGGCTCATATCCTCTGAAGCTCGTGTCCTCATCCCATCCATGGCTCCACTCACCACAGAAACATTCCATGCAGTGCCACGCATCCTGCTCACATTCTCTCCATTTGTTTTCATGCAGGAGAAGCCTGCTCACATCAGCAGGGAGAGGCCCCAGACAGGGGGGTGCAGTCGCCCACATTAGGCCACTCACTCACTTTGAGGAGTGTACCATTGCGCTGACTGTTGAGGACGTGACCATGCCTATGGCGACGATGAGGTCGGTGGTGAACACCCATCTGAGGATCCTGCACCGCACCATCATTCTCTCAACGCAACTGTGAGTGCTCTCTCTCTCCTGCTTTTGACTCTGCCGCCATGCACTAATTATCTCTACTTTCGTTCACAGGGAGCTCTGCCAAGCAACCGATGCCCTCAGCCAGTTAGTACCTCAGCTCCATCCAGGTCGTCAGCTCCAGCCAAGAAGACATCTCCTCCATTGAAGAGCTGGAAATAAACAGTTTGGACGACCCATCACAGCGCTTACCCACACTCTACACCAGCGCAGAGACACACCTCAGTGGGACCTAGATCTAGATCTAGAGCAGGCTTGGGTTCACAATCTGGTGGTCACTGCACAGACGCATATCCACAGCATGAGGAGGCAGGTTCAGCCGAGCTCCCCGGCACTCGGAGGACTGCTGGGCAAGAGGCATCTGTGAGGTCTGAGTCAGATGACGAGCCTCTGGATTCGGCCTTCCAACTCTTCGTGGAGAGTCAGTAGAAGGCAGGGAACATCACGCAGACCTCTTGGAAGCCCTCAACAGAGTGGCACATGAGTCAGAAGAGTGCATCCATCTGCTCTCTGATGAAGTGGTGCCCACGTGTGCGCTTATGGAGGCCTCCATTGGAAGGATGGCGGATGCCATGGAAACCTTGGTCCAGCAGAACATGGAGATGCACACAGACCTCCACTCCATCGCGGTAGCCATGGGTGAGTTCCTGCAGTGGCAACGTGTGAGGGAAACAGGGCACCTCGATGTCCCTCCAGATGCTCTTTCCCCTCAAGGTGTCAGTCAGTCTGGGGCCCTCGGCTACCCAAAGGTAGGAGAAGTGGCAGCTGGACACCCCTGGGTCATCCACTCAGGGATCTCAGAAGCTGTCCTCTCCCTCCGAGTGCACTTTGCCTGTGACCCCCTCAACCTTGTCCTCTGTCACTGCAGAGGGAAAAGCTGTCCCACAGGAGGACAGCCAAAGTAAGTCAGGGCCCACAAGGCCTCAGCTCTCCAGAAGACATATGATGAAGTCATCAGAGGCAATAGGGCCAACTGTTGCACAGGCTGTCTCCAACCCAGCTGTGGATGTCAAGGCAGCACCTAGAAAAAGTGGTAGGCCTAGAAAAGGTAAGAAATTATGATCACGTGTTGCCTGCTAGGGTTCTATTTCAGTTGTCCACCTGAGCTGACCTACATCTCTACCCACCCACCGATTGCACTCTCATGCAGCACCTGTGCCTATCCAACACAAGGCTTCGCTCACTTTGATTTGAAAAACATGGTCGTCATCAAGTTTCTCATAAGCTCCCTTGTCCCTTCCCCTCCCCCATATCCTTTCCCCCATCACTGTTGACTCCCCTGACATCACCTTCCACCCCCCCATGTCACCTACCAACCAGAGCCCTTTTCTTTCCAGAATGTCCAGGTGAACATGCAGGTTCCCTACGTTCCTGAGAATCCCATCCCCATCTACATTGACCTCCCTGACCACCTCCTTCCCACCCCCAGGGTCCCCTTCAGCCTCCAAGTCCCCATTCCTTCTACCGACACCATTGCACTCTCACCCTCCTAGACTTCCGGCTCACTCTGCCCCCTCTCATACTCCCCATCCCCTCCTACCACACCCACGCTCAGTTCCCGCCCCAGGAGGCAGTAACTGACTCCACAGACCCCTCCCTTGCACGCTCACCTTGACATCCCGCCCCTCATCCTTCCTCCACCCTTACCCCCTCCCGGGCTCCTTCCTTCCATCACCACCCCCACCCCCGCCCCCCCACCACCCCCCCACCCCCGCCCCCCTCCCCCGCCAGACTCCTCTGAATGCCCTTCCGAACTCCTTCCTCCCCCTGCAGACACCTCCCCCCACCCCCGCACCCCCCTTTCCAGGCTCCTTCCCCCCCACCCCCATTAGACTCCCTCCCCCGCTCCCGGCTCCTTCCCCTGCTCCCGACTCCTTCCCTTACACCTTTCCTCCCTCTTGCCACATTACCCCCCCCTTACACCCTCTTTGCCCTTGCATACCCCCCGCATACTCCCTGCTCCCCCCTCCCAACCTCACCTGCCCCCTGACATCTTCATCCCCCCACCCCCCCCCAGTACATCTTCCTCTCTCACTCACAGCTGGATCTTCCTCTTCCCTCCGCTCGCCTATCATCCGGAGCAGCCCATGGCCAAGACCATGATATTTCAAAGCAGGCCTGAGACATCAATAGAGACTTCCCACCTTCCATGAGCTGCTTTATGGTGGAGCCAAGTCTGTGAGCATCCGCCCAGCATACCCAGGATTAGCTGTAGGGCTCCAGTATCTTCTGCTCCTCAGATGTCAAAGATCTGGGCAAGGCCCTAACGGTAAGTCCCGACTTCTGCACGTCACACTTGTCCAGATTTGTTCTGGGCTTGCGTGTTTTCCCGCCGGCGTAACAGAAAATCAGGCGTGGGGGGGACGATTCTGGTTGGGTCTTACTTTGTATCCCATTAGCAGGATGCAAAGTGGGTTCACGCCAGCCTCCACCGCGATTGGCGTTCTGCCATGGGCAGACACCATCGGATGATCCCACTGTGCATTCATACCAGCGTGAAACCCATTTTTGGCCTCCTGGCCATATTGTCCCCCTACCTCGTCCACCATGACGCCCGACGTTAACGGGTCTGGAAAATTCTAGCCTAAACCTTTTTAAAATACTGATTAGGCCTCAGCTGGAGTATTGAGTTCAATTCTGTGCACCACATTATAAGGAGGATGTCAAGACTTTGAGAGGGTGCAGAAGAGATTTACCAGAATGGTAGCTGGGATGTAAGACTTCAGCTATGTGGTGAGGCTGGAGGAGCTGGGATGATTCTCCTTAAAGCAAAGAAGCTTAAGAGGAGATTTGATAAAGGTATTCAAAATCATGAATGGTTTTGATTAAGTAAATATGAAGAAAGTATTTCCAGTGACAGAAGTGTGTAACCAGAGGACACATTTAAAGAGATTGGCAAAAAAGAACCACCCCCCCCCCACCCCCTCCCCGCCCCCACCACACCGGCGGCGCCCCTGAGGCCTGTAAACAACGGGTGAGCTGTGGAGAACGCTGCTGCTCACTCACCTCAGTTCACCCAAAGTGAAGGCCGCCAAGTGCACGTCGCCTGTGTGCTGTTGTGAAACACGTCGCGTGCTTTCCCACCAACGCGGACGGATGATACGGCGGGGTTCCAAGAGCCTGGCGGGATGGCCTTTTAATTATATGCTAATGTATTACAAATAGCTCCCCACTGACAATGGCAGGAAACGCAGCCCGCCATTGGCAGGCTGAGCAGAAGATCGTGACCTGTGTTCATGCCGTCATGAAGCAGGTCCCGCCATATTTTCCGCACACGCCACCTATCACACCCACCACCAGTGGGCTCAGAAATTCCGCCCATGGTTCCAGTTCATAGTCCTCAGAGCAATATTCACAACCCAATAACCTTCAGCTTCTTCATCAATGACTGTCCCTCTATCATGTGAGCCACGATTTTAACTAGGGGTGAGAAATGTGCACACCAGCGTGAAACTTTTTAACTCACAGGCCTCCTTTAAGTAAATTAGGTTGGACTTCCACTTCAACCCAGCACCAATGACGGGGCACCTTCAGGTTGAGAGCGCAGTATTGTGGATGGTGTCTCAAAGTATGTTCCATTTCGTTTCTGTATTCTCTGTGGGAATGTCGGAGAGCGCCTGTGTAGGTTGCTATATAAATGTTAATCTTATCTTTGGTTCTTTTCTCCACTGCTCTATCTGGAAGTGTTGCTCAGTACTTGTAAAGAGGAATTCCTGATATTAGTCCTGAAATCACCTTTTACTAATTAAGTAGTGTTCCTGCGTTTCATTCCCAATATTTAACTTAAAGCTATGGGTGATTAAAACAGCAGAAATCCTGCCTTTCTACTGGTAGAATTGTTAATGTGATAATATAGCATCACTGCCGAGAGAACATAAAAATGTAATTCTTCTCGAGCCAAACTCATGTTAGTGCTCCGACTCTAAAAGGTCACAAATCTACAATTTCAAGGTAACACTTCAATTACAAATGAAAGAAGGAAAAGAATAAACATTACTTTTAAGTTGCATGATAAAACTTATGGAGAACTGCTCCTCTAAGATTTGCGACAGAAAAGAGTGGATTTGTTGCAATAATGTTGAGAATAGTTTGAGATCCTGCCTAAATGGAAACGTACCAAATTTTCATATTACAAGACCTTCTCAGAAAAAAAAACAAGAATGAATTTTTGTGACATTATGGCCAGAAATCTCCCCCTGTTGGGGGTGTTGTGCAGGGGTAGGCGGGGGTGGGTGCGAACCCAATCAGCACCCCCGATTGGGTCCGCGCCGCCATTTTACGTGGGCGGGCCAATTAAGGCCTGCCCATCATGACGCGCGCCCAGAAGCGTGAGCGGTCCCTGTGCGGGCGGGGGAGGTTCCCCAAGTGGTTCCCTGTGCTCTTTCGCGTACGTGCAGAGATCTTCCTCAGGTGCCTCAGGGAGATTTGTTTAAGTTATAGAAATTTGAATAAAGGTGGGAAAAAAATTTAAGGCCTGTCCCCTCATGTGAAACAGTCACATGAGCTGGGACAGGTCCATTATTTATTTCAAAAATTTTTATTTAAATAATAAACCCTTCATGAAACCTCATCCCGCCCGTGGATGAGGTTTCATGTAAAATGCAAAGGCCACCTGGGCTCTTCGCCTGCCTGCCAACATAAGGTTGGATGGCCAGCTCAGTTAATTACTTTAATTACTTTTTAACAGGTCTTAATAGGCCTTTGACAGTTCGGTGGGCATGCAGCCGACTCAGCTACGCGCCCGCCGAACTGAAATCTGAATGACATGCAGTGACGTCAGGATACCCGCCCAATGTCACCGCACATCATTTTACACATCGCCGAGCGGGCCCTGCCCCCTGCTCACTGACAGGAAAATGCTGCCTTATGTTTCAAAACACCAAAAGTACTTGGTGCAACTGTATTTACAGTTGCCACATTGTACATCATGCTTTAAACTATTTTCCTCTAACAAATTTTGTAGATTTGTGGAGCACAAGGGAATTTATCCTGTGATGAAGATCGATGTGGAGGAGCTTTATGTCGTGACAGGTTTGGAAATCGAATATGTGGTGCCCCAAACTGTACTGGAGCTCTGTCAGAGGCAAAGTCTGCAAAAACCCGAGCTGATGAAACAATGGACCAGATGAACCGTCTCTTAGAAAAATTACAGAACACAATAAGCATGGTAACCAAGTCTTATAGTTTCAGGTTTTGATAAAGAACTATGTACTTGTTCAATTAGATTGCAAAAGCCAAGGAATTTAGAAAAGCTTTAATTTTGTGTACTAGTAAAGTAGCCTTTTCTTTCTAGATTGATTCCCTCAGAAAAATGACACAGGAAACCAAGGAAAAGGCAACCAAATTATCCAATAGGGTAACTAAGACTAAGGATGAACTTGAAAAGGAAAAGCAAGAAAGCAAAGCCATCATCAGTAAAGTGAAAGAGTTTCTCACAGGTACTTAGTCCTTTTCCTTCCCTGTTGCCACTTTTATTGTATTTTCTTCACAGGAAGAAGACTCATTTGGTATAACAGGGCAAATGATATCTGTGGAACTTTATCATGGTAAACAGTCAAGCAGTCAAAGGAGGAGAAGAAAGAGAGAAAGTTGCAGGGGAAAAGTTCACAAGGAGAACAAATGAGTTGAATTTGATGGGGGAAAAAGAATAATTACAGAGATAATCAAATGTTATAAAGAAAAATTTGGCTTCTGCGATGCTGCAGGCTTAGAAATGTCATGCTAAGGGAAGCAAATTTTCTGGAATGACTAAGTTACAGTTATTCTGGAGTTTTTACAATCTGATTTAACCTTGGGGACTGGCTGAAAGTTTAGCAACTTTCCCTTTGAACATTAAATGGGACAAGTAGAGTTCATGATTACAGAGTTATGAAATGAAAGAGCTTCAAGGCTAAATGGTGCTTTATTCTTCCATAACAAAAACAAAAATACCTGGAAAAACTCAGCAGGTCTGACAGCATCTGCCGAGAGGAATACAGTTGACATTTCGAGTCCGTATGACTCTTCATCAGAACTAAGGAAATAGAGAAATGAGGTGAAATATAAGCTAGTAGAGGGAGATGGGACAGGTAGAGCTCGATAGGGGGCCAGTGATAGGTGAAGGCAAAGAAGAGATTGCCAAAGATGTCATAGACAAAAGAACAAAGGGGTGTTCACGGTGGTGATATTAGCTAAGGAATGTGCTAATGGGGACATTAAGCAAGAATCCCCACCCCCTTTCCAATCCCCCCTTTTCCAATTATTTATAATTTTTTTACAAATATATTTTTCTTTTCACACCCATTTTAAAATTTATTTCAATCTATTGTTTTATCTCCACCTTTTAGCCTATTTCGATCCCTTCCCCCCACCCCACCCCCACTAGGGCCATCTGCCACTAGCTTGTCCTGCTTGCTACCCTTAATGTCCTCATTAGCACATTCCTTAGATAATATCACCACTGTCAACACCCCTTTGTCCTTCTGTCTATGACATCTTTGGCAATCTCTTCTTTGCCTTCACCTATCACTCGCCCCCTATCGAGCTCTACCTGTCCCACCCCCCTCTACCAGCTTATACTTCGCCTCATTTCTCTATTTCCTTAGTTCTGGTAAAGGGTCATACGGACTCGAAACGTCAACTGCATTCCTCTCCGCAGATGCTGTCAGACCTGCTGAGTTTTTCCAGGTATTTTTGTTTTTGTTCTAGATTTCCAGCATCCGCAGTATTTTGCTTTTATCTTTATTCTCCCATGTTTCCTTGTATTCGAAGGAGGAGTGAAACATGTTAAACATTGTTCCTGAGAATGCATGTATCTTGTTTGGAAAATTGCATTGTCTTACAATTGGCAAGCGTACCCTATAATAGTTGGTCCTTCAATCATTGTACCATCGTACATCAGCACAGTCTTGTTCAATACAGCAAATAAGAGTTTGTAGAAATTACACCAAAAATAGGCCATCTGCCAAGCTGATCATCCAATAAAGAGATGACAGTATGGACTTATGATCATAAAAATTATAATTCTACTTCAGATTGTTTGTTTGAGAAATGTGTTCTTTACATTTCATTTGTGAAGGCAACTTGTATTTTTACACTTTCTCTTCCAATTCAAGCGGACAGCGTTTCGTCTGAAGATCTTGAAAAAATTGCAAACCATGTTCTTTCCATCAAATTACCTATTACGCCTGAGGAAGTGAGGAAGAAAAACAAACAAATTCAGGACATTCTTTCCAAAATTAATGACATAGATAAAGAAGTGGAAAGACTGAACAACCGCTCTGAAGAAGCAAAGACGCTTTTGAAACGTGCAATGAAAGCAGAGTATGTAGGGTTATAGTTAAATAACCTGCCTGGTTAATTATTATTCTGTAATCTACTGCTGACAGCTTACAGCCTCTTCACTTTTTATTTATAATATTCTTCTGCCGCAAACTGGCTACATATTCCCTAAGCTGTTGCATCCCAATCTTAACTATAGCCAGAAAAAAGGAGAGAAAAGGATTTGTTTCTTTAATTTGTTATCCCATGATCAAACCTGTGTACGCTAAATTCTTTGTGAGTGTAGTGCATGGAAAACAGAAATCATGACTTGTTAAAAGGTACCCCTGTTGTCCTGCCACCCATTTAGATAGATGAGTCGTGTATGGAAAATCGTGCATCTTTGCATAGCCAGAATGGCTCAAGTATATCAATAATGAAAGCAACAATTTGCAATATAGTCATTTTAATCTAGAAAATGCCTCAAAGGTATTTTATAGAGCAGAAATGGATGCCACTTGATGGCAGAGTTAAGAAGCAATGATTGAAAGCATCGGTAAAATTATAATAAGCAGAATTTTCCATTCGGCATGCGAGGGAGGGCCTAACACTCCAGAATGTAAAATGATGCGAGATGACGTCGGGCATGCACCCCTACGTCATCACACTGTCTCGTGATATTTCACTCGGCCGGCGCAAGCCAGAGTCGACTGCGCGCTCGCCAATAATTGATAGGCCTATTAAGGTCATTAAACAGGTAATTAACATGAATGTTACGCTGCCCGTCCAACCAAACGGTCTTTACGTTTTTCAGAAAACCTCATCCATGAGCGGGATGAGGTTTCCTAAGGCTAATAATGATTATGTAAAAACTTTTTCTGAAAAATAAAAACATGTCCCATCTCATGTGACACAGACATAAAAACAAATAAAATCAATAAAAATTTAATGAAACGTCCCCTCATGTGACATGAGGGGACATGTTTCATTAAATTTTTATTGGTTTTATTTATCTTTTTAAAAAGCGCTTCAATCTCCCTGAGGCAGTCCCTTGCCTCAGGGAGATTGAAGCACTCTTTCGCATGCATGTGCGAAAGAGCGCTGGACCTGACTCTCTCTCCTTCCCCTGCACGCACAGGAACGCTCGAGTATTCCGCTGGGCGAGCTTTAATTGGCCCGCCTGCGCAAAATGGCGGCGTGGAGCCGATCGCAGGCGGTGGTTGGGTTCCCAACCACCCCCACCCGCTCCTGCTGAGCCTGCCCGACCAATGAAAAATCCTGGCCAATGTTTAGGAGACTTTTAAAGTCAGAGGGAGAAGCAGTAAGGCAGAAGTGAGATAGCTCTAAAGATTAGAATTGGGATAGCTGAAAGTTCTGCCAAGGGTGGTGGATCAGGAGGGAGGTGTGGCAAGGATTTGGACTTGGCGTTGGGGTGAGATGCACAGGACATTAGAACCGATGGACCAAAGACAAATGGCAGGAGTGCAAAGCTGGGTACAGTGGCATGCAGCCATGAAGAAATTTGTAAATGACAATCAGGATTTTTGGAAATGGAGTCAATAGATCTGTGAAGATGGGGGTTACAAGCAATCTGAATTATTGCAGGACAGGATATGGACACCATAGTTGGACAAGTTGCAGTTTGTACATGGCAAACCACAAGAAATGGATAAGAAAAGCATTAGAGAAATATGGAGGTAATGTAAATGTGCATAAAGAATTCAGTGAGAATGAGAAAAAGGCAGAGGCAGAGATATTGTCGAAATTAAAGGTCAGGATTCAATGGGACATTGATAGGGTAAACCTGATGGTGTATAGGGAGTGCCCAGCTGAAGAGGGGCATGAAAATGACATAAAGGTATAATGAGTTTTTGATGGTAGGTGATATATTGGCTTTATTCTACCCAGTGTGGAGCTGAAGGAAGTTCTGATTCATTTACAACAAATAGTCTAACAACCAAGAACAGCTCATGGTATTGAGGTTGGTGGTGGAAAGTAGAGTTGGATATTGTCAACATACATCTCCAAGTCACTGCATGCCTATGGTAAGATCACCAAGTTTCTTTGTTGCCTAATACACCCTTTGCAAAGCCTGAAGAATACATTAAAAATATTAGCAATCTTTAAATTCACCCATTGGTTCTTTTAGCCAACCATTAATACCTGCCTACAAGAGATTTCATAGACCCATTCAACAAGTTCCCAACCACAAACCCAATATAGGACAGGGACTCACTCACACCATGTAAATGAAGCAAATTCTACAAAAGTTGAAATGATCAGCATACAAATGGTTGGGTGAGTTGTTACAATCTCTGTACTGATTTTTAACTTTTAAAAATAGTTTCAAATTTCCAGTTATGAGCTGAAAGAATGACATGTCAATATTTCACATTTTAAAACTTTCACTGTAACAAATGACTAAAGAAACACTATAACTAAACACAATTTACTTTTTGTAGACAACTTATACTTTATACAGAAATAAACATTTCCTTTTTACTTAATTATCACACATTGCATTCTCTACTGCATTACAGTTCTTATAGCAAAATATTCCCAATTTGTCCTGGCTTCCAATGGGTTACTTCCTTCTTAATTTTCTAGCTGGGTAGCCTCCAATCGCAGAACTGACTTTCCTGTGAGGGTTATACTGTAGATTTTTTCCTCTAGCTCCAGGCTATGCAAATCTGCCAGCCCCTCTAAATCCTCACAAATTTAGTCTTCAATCTGAGTGTGATCTCACACCTGTGTTCTGCGTGGTGAACAGCAGAGGCAGCATTCTTTGCACTTCATGTACAGGCCAGGCTGCTTCTATTTCCTTCTCTCTGCCTCTCAGATGGCTAAAGGCCACACAAGACAAAAATCTTGTCTGGGATAGTAACGGATTTATAGGGAAGCCTGTAACCTGATCTCAACAATGGCTTCCTCTACTTCTTCCCCGTGCAACAGGAAACACATTAGCTTTACATCAAAGGAGAAATGCTAATCAGCTATCCTTGATCCTAACTCCCTTCAAACTTTGAATAATAGGATAGTTTACGGCACAACTGTTTACAACTCAATAACTTTAACACTTTTCTGGGACTTTAGGGGACACAGAGTCAACTCATTGCAGACTCAGAAACTGCTGTCATTCTCTCCAAGCATATATACCTTGTACCTTCCTCTCAGTAAAATAATCTGAGCCCACCTTTGATTTCTAACAATCAAACCTCCCAGGCTTACTGTCAGAATGACGGTAGAACAGGTCACATGACCCCTTTCCTCTACCCTAAATTTAAAGCTACAGTCCCAAAATTGAATAACCCTGTAAACCAAAAGAACTAATCCCAAAACATAATCTTATATGCCTCACAATTGTAACAGGCACTAATAACACACCAAACAATTAATGTGCTATCTGCCTAATAACCTCATAATGATTGAATTTAACAAATATGTGCAATTGTATTATTCTACTGCTTCCTGTCTATGGTATGGTTCCATCTGAATGCATGATACTGCATAATATTATTTTAACAGTAGCGATCTGACAGTGAATCTATTTACATTTGAAAAGTGTCTTTGTGTATTAACTTTCCTTGGTACATAAATACTGTGGTAAATTTATGTGAATTCTTAGGAAAGCGGCCCAAGAGATCCCAAGCCCAAAGGAACTACAGAAAGATCTGGACAAAGTTAAAGCAGTCCAAAAAAATGTCACAGACATGATGAAGACAATCTTTGATTATCTAAGTAATTTTCAGACTCAGATTTCACAGGTAAATAGGAAGGATCTTAATTCTAATTAAAAGTTTTAAGTTATAACTTAAAAATCCAGATTACAGAAATGCTTGAATTCTTTATCAAGGTGCCAGGTAATCTTTAATATGCCTTAATCCCATTGTATAATATTCAACTATACCACAGTTTTTCCTTCTATTTTCAAATCAGAAGTTATGGTTTGGACAAAAAGGGTTGTCAAGAGACCACCTTGTCCCATATAGATGTTAAACATTGTTCTGCAGTTAATCATTTTTCATATTTCTGAAAGAACTGTGTACATTAATATTGGCCTGAGGAGAATCATTGCTCAAGCCATGAAGTGTACCAATATCATGAATCTTTTTTAATGCATTTACAGTGTGGTTACATATATCAATCACCTCCCAACACTTCAGTTTAACATTTTTATTTTTGTTTATATAACCATCATTTATTAACTGGTTTAGGCTTTTTGAACATAGATGTTACAAGGACAACCCTCTAGACATCTGGCATGAATGCCATGCCCAAGGACATTTGAAAAGTTATGGCCAGAGAAAGGAAAAAACACTTTACATTTTTATAGTGCCTTCCACGACCACCAAACATCTCAATGTGATTTACAGCCAATGAAGCACTTTCGAATGTAGCCACTGCTGTAATATAGGAAACCTGGCAGCCAGTTTGCATGCAGCAAACTCCTACAAACAGCAATGTGATAATGATCAGATAATTGATTTTTTGATGTTGATTGAGGGATAAATAATAATGTTATGATTCCCATAGAGACCAATAACTTTTATAAAGAGATACAAATTGTTCAGTGACTAACACAAATGAATCGTATACCAAGATTTCCCATTTTAAAACTTTATAACAAAAATCAATAACAACTAAACATTTCTTAATAGGCAATTACAGAAAACTCATTTATAAACTTTTTAAACTATTCTTTTACCTTTTGTGTTTATAAAATCTTTTATCATTTAACCTTTATATTACCTGCCAGTATTTTGTCATACCCTTTCTTTCAAATATTTTTATTTCCCTTCCAAATTCTCCATACAACAGGTGATTTTCTTATGTGTAACCAGCCTAGCATTGTCACACATCTTTTTAAATTGGCTTTTAATTATAATTTCTTGCAATACTAAAATTAACGCCAGTCAATGAAAGATCACTAATTTGCATTTTTTCTCAATTCACAATGTTTAGGCTTTCATGTTTTAACTTCCTCTTGACAGGTTAATGAGAAAACCAAGTCAATTTCTGACAATCTCATGCATTTAATGAACAAACTAACAACGCTACAAAATGAATTTGAAGAATTGGAAAACAAGACCATTAACAACAAGATTGTGACTAAAAAGGCAATGAAGAAAGCAAGTGAAGCAAAGAATCTTGCTGAGGAAGCTGAACGAGTAATTATTTTAATCATATCTTCATAAAGTTATAATACAATGGTATTACTAAATACTCATAATTTCTACAGGAAGTAGTTGAAGCGATTAGCTTTAATGCATTTATGGGGAAGCTAGCTAGACACATGAAGGAAAAAGGAATAGTAAGAGACGTTGATCAGGTTAGGTGAAGAAGAGCAGAAGGCTTTTGTGGAGCATAAACACTAAGGACCTATTGGGCCAAATAAGTAATATTGTGAGTAAAAATTAACTTTTTTGGTACTCTGATGCTTATTATCTTAACTACTAATTGGTGTGTCAGGGATGTACCCAACAATTATCAACTCTTGGTGCAAAACCCCAATGGTAATGCAGATTAGGACATAGAATTTTCACTTCTAGAGCCATGGTTCAAGCCAGATCAATGAGAAGCAGGTCTTTTTTGTTTTGCAAGATATAGAGGCCTAGATTTTCCTCAGTGATGCAGTTTCCACAGAGTTATATTGCAGTATGAATAGAAAGTTAAGTTACAAACATACAAACAATGACAGGTCTATCCAGCCAGTAGAACACAACTGCGAAGCCTTGACCCCAATATTTACAATATACAAAGTGCAGAGGTGCATGATAACAAGTGGCTGCATTAAGAAGTGGGTAAATCCTGGAGACATAGAAATGCTGCCAAATTTCACACAGGTCATCATCTTTTCCTTCCATTTCCCACCCAACAGCTGATCAGCTTAATAGGCTGGCTGGTATTGGGCAGGTAAACCAGTGGGATAAGCCCAGAACTGGGGGCCATTCACAGCAATCGGGGAGGCAGTGGGTAGTTTGCTGCATTTGGTCAACCCCAGCATTGAGGGGAGACAATGGCAAGCAGAGAAGAAGCCAAAGCTTTGTAAGAGCAACCAGAGGGAAGCAGTCCTGCAATGCTCTAAGAAGTATTTAACTTCCGCAGCCAGCTGCTCCCGTCTCTATTTAGCTGCTAGGTTTGCCAATATCTGCGCAGCAACTGTAAAGCTTAATTAAAACTCCCAAATATAAAGAGAGAGCCTGGTATAAATATTGTAATGAAGTGCCCAGTCTCTCCAAAACAACAATGATCGCTGGTGACAGATTGGAGATCCAGTCCCCAATTTTTAATTTTTAACCTTCTGCCATTCATTTTGGGGCTGATTAATGTCAAACTGCATCACAATACCCTCTCCTCACAACCCAAAAACACACGATCTCCTGGAAGAAGTGAAAACCAGATAAAAACACGGGCCAATTTGTGGGGGGAAAAAATTGGGAAATTTCTCATCCACTACTCTAGGTGATCAAAACTAGTCAGATCTGGCATCACTCTGGCATCACCCCATCAACTTGATACAATATCTATCTTTTGTATGAGGTGATATGTGAACCAGCCACAAAAAAGGTCCAGCTCTCCCTTTTAAAGAATTTAGCAAATCAGTGTTCACCACACAAGCAGCAGCCTATCCAAATATTCATTAGACTCTGGGGAGGGAAAAAAACAACCTCCTCTTAAACCAGATCTGGGCTTATTCAGTGGCTGAGGAATTAAAGGTTTAGGGTTAATGGGTCTTTCTCATAACGGAGAAGGCCATAAGATCATGGAGATGATGTCGAAGGCAAAGGGGTAATAATAAATTTGTACAAATCGATGGTTAGACTACAGTCAGAGAGACCGTTATATCTGTGGGAAAAAAAGGGATAAATATTTGAAACATAGGTAAATATAAAGTTATAAATAGAGAACAGAACTGTGAAATTAGCTTTGGATTGCTCTACCTGTGAACTAGCACAGCCATTTTAAGTTGATTGGAGTCTGAATGACCTCCTGTGTGTTAAGTTCTATTGTTCTATATTTTTAAACCATTACAATGTGTTTTCTCAACTAACAGATTTTGTTCTCTCAATTAAGCATATATTTATTTTATGTTACTTGTAAATTATCTGATTTGTTTGAAGACATTTTTATGTTTTGATCATTGAAGGAATTTCAAAAAATGAATGAAACTTATGTAAAATTAAGCAAAATAAATGTACAAGATATTCCAACTGATGGAAAACAAAAAGCAGAACAATTACAACAAGAGGCTGCTGATCTGGCCAAAGACCTGGAAGAAAAACTGAGAAGAATTACAGGTAGATGTCCATTGTTACACCAACAGCATGGGGTATATGTTTGATTTGTGTGGAGTCTAGCCTCTTCATTGTTGTACAGTTGTTTTATTCATTTATTAATCATGATGTTTGAAAAAAAAATAAGCTGCGGAAATGTACAACCTGTGCTTTGCTGAGAGCTCACATGATGCCAACATAGTTTCTAAAAACAGGATTTTTAGCCAATCTTCTACCGGCGCAACTAGGGATGAGCAATAAATGCTGACCCTGCCAGCAAGGCCCACATCCCAAGGATTTCTTTTAAAAAGCTTCTCAGTGTAGTATAAAATTCTGGCACATATAGGGTTAATGTGGGACTGAGTATACTAACACCCACCCAGTGATGTGAGAGGGCACATTACCTGCATCCAGGGTCAGTTGAGTGTTGGACAGAGCCATGTGTACCAGCAAGCATGGAGACAGTTCCTAGCTTGCACCCTCTACTGTATATTTGCAAATAGTTCTAAGAGTCAATAAAGACTTACAGTTAACCTACATATGACCATGAAGACTTCTTCTGACCAACCGAACTATAACCAACACTGTACAACACTCACCATACTGAAGACGGTCAAACTAGCAATTACTGGAAGCAGTTCCTACCTACATTTGATTGACCATGATTGTTCACTATGACTAGAAGTTTCCTGCCACATACACAGCTTGAATCTAATCAAACGAGCTTTAAAAAGTATGCCAAAAACTATTTCTTACTAGTTTGATTGGGATAGCTTTGGCCGTTTTGTTTCTAAGGCAGAAGATAAAGAGCCATTGATCCAGGGAGAGTGTTTCAAAAGAGTTACTTACCTAAGTATAAGGAGTCCTAGGTGAAGAATGGGCCCTTAACAGCAGTGTCTGGAAAAGTTCAGGCTAAATGAGGGAAATTGTAGGTCTGCAAGCTGTACTTTATTGCTGCAGAAATGCTCACTAATTCTGTGAATCCCATTGTCCTATCTTTTATGGATGGAAGTTACAGCTGTATTCACTTCTTCCCTCAGGGTCTTTTCAAGTTGCTGTTTGAAATGATGCTGACATTGTTTAGAATATAATGTAAAAGTGTGTTAAGGACATAACTGAAGCTTTCATAGCAAGTTTACTAAACCTCATTAACTTACCAAAAGAAGAGGAACATCACACAATTGGATGTACAGGATTTCCAAAGACCCAGGGTATCCTGATGCAATGATGCAGGCACCATCTGAAAATCAATACAAATATTCTTGGAATATTGGGCCGTTCCTTCTGAGCTCCAGGGCAGTGTATCTGAGAAGTAGCCCAAAGATAGGCAGGGGAACCTCCCCCTGGCTCCCCCTCCACCTTAAGTTCCCAGGTAAGGATTGCATGGCAATTGTCCAGGAAGTTCAAACGTCCTTTGGGCAATTGCCCTGCACTGGAAACCATCTGAAAATGCGATTTTAAATTGCAAACATCTGGATGATTCCGACTGTGTTTCCCAGAAACAGTTTGAAGAATTAAAACCACTTCTAACTTCAGTGTAACTATAGCACCGATCCACCCTGACCCCACCCCACCCCCCTCCATCCGACCACCGCAAGCCCCACCTGACCCTCCAGCCCCCAAATGCTACCCACTTACTTTATACACTTACCTTCTCCCTGGCTTGTCAAAGTGTCTGGACCTTTCATCTTACCTGGTTTACAACTAGTGCCACAAAAAAGAGAGCATGGCTTACTTACCTTCGACTGAGCTGCCCTCGATTGGAGGCCTCACGAATCCACTGCGTTACTCAACTCTCGCCCTGCCTGAGTCAGAAGGTCGGGCGAGATGGGAACAGCTGGATTTCAAGGTAAGAAACTATGCGAGCGGAGTGGCAATCCAGCTCAATTGCCACTCCACCGGAAGTTACGCACCATACTGTATCCGTCACCATCAAAGTGTGCCATAGGAAACCCATCAATAATGTTAGCAGCAAGTGGAAGAAAAAAAATCTGTTGATTAGTAGTCTAATAGTGAGGACAACAGATGGTAAATAGTGATATAATGCTAACTGATTTTGTTTTCTGCACTTACAGACCTGGAGAAGAAATTACAAGATGGAAATAAGAAAATAAAGGAGAAGACAAATTATTTGTCTGACCTCGAAAAAAATGTGACCAGCATTAAAAAGGAAATTGACAACAAGGTCAGTTTCTACAATGATTGTTAACCATAGTAAACTCCAGTCATGTACCTTAATATTATCACTTATTTTTTGTAACTTTCAAAATTAAGATTTTACATAATATAGTGTATAATTTTTTTTAAATGCCAACATTAATGTGGAAAAGTGATACTTTGTAAAGTGCTTTTATGTTTTGTCATCCACAGTGAAATCACCTTAGCAACATGACACTAATTTTTATATAAATTGAGTTTATGTATGTTGACTCCTTGATGATACATTCAAAATGACTATTGTTTGCATTTTGCAAAGCTGCAAATTGTAATAAAAGCAATGATTTTGACCACAACTGCAAATATTTAATTATCCCTCTTTGCCAATCAACCATGCGCAAAATCACAAGAAGAAACGACTCCCTAACACACTGGACTTCCAATCAACTGGTAACATCTCTAACCTGATATAACTCGCTTACCAAATACCTACCCACCCTTGATTTATTTCTTTATTTTATAAGCTCCTGTACCTTGCTCACTTTCTTTGGCCAGAATTTTGTGCTGGCCAAATGGGCACGCGGTAGACACAAACGGTCGCGAAATGGGACGCGATGACATTGCGGAGGACGTGCCGACATCATTGTGACACCTCGCGATATTTTGGTCGGCTGATGCACGCGGAAGTCGGAACCATAACAAAAACAAAGATACCTGGAAAAACTCAGCAGGCCTGGCAGCATCTGCGGAGAGGAACACAGTTAACGTTTCGAGTCTGAATGACCCTTCAACAGAACTAAGTAAAAATGGAAAAGAGGTGAAATATAAGCTGGTTTAAGGGTGGGTGGGACAAGTAGAGCTGATAGAGGGCCAGTGATAGGTGGAGATAACCAAAAGATGTCACAGACAAAAGAACAAAGAGGTGTTGAAGGTGGTGATATTATCTAAGGAATGTGATAATTAAGGGTAGAAAGGACAAGCAAGGTACAGATAGCCCTAGTGGGGGTGGGGTGGGGTGAAGGAATCAAAAAAGGCTAAAAGGTAGAGATAAAACAATGGAAAGGAAATACATTTAAAAATAATGGAAATAGGTGGGAAAAGAAAAATCTATATAAATTATTGGAAAAAAAAGAGGGGGATCGGAAAGGGGGTGGGGATGGAGGAGAGAGTTCACGATCTAAAATTGTTGAACTCAATATTCAGTCCGGAAGGCTGTAAAGTGCCTAGTCGGAAGATGAGGTGCTGTTCCTTCAGTTTGTGTTGAGCTTCACTGGAACAATGCAGCAGGCCAAGGATGGACATGTGGGCATTAGAACAGGGTGGAGTGTTGAAATGGCAAGCGACAGGGAGGCCTGGGTCATGCTTGCGAACAGACCGAAGATGTTCTGCAAAGCGGTCACCCAGTCTGCGTTTGGTCTCTCCAATGTAGTCGGACCCGTGTCTGCCAACATTTAAAGGGCCAATTAAGCCATTTAAAGGGCAACGGTCAGTGATTTTGAGTGGCCCGTGCGCTTTTACTCTCGGCGCACAGGCCAATTGTTCACGTTTTTCATTCTTTCCGCATCCAGGGCGGGATAAAAGGCCTACAGGGTGTTGCTAACGTGAGGAGCTAGGAATTGTGCTGTGAGTTGTCTGGAGTTGGTTTAGAGATCATTTCTGGCATTTTTTTTTTAGTGTTTTGGTGAACTCTCTTGATTTTTAAGCATTTGCAGAGGCTTCCTGCGGAAAGGCCCCTTCTGTGCAGAAACCTGTACAACCATCTGGACAAAAATGGGGATTGTGTACTCTGCTGGAGGGACCTCCTCAGAAGAGGGCCAGAAGGGAGAGAAGGCCAGTTGCCTGCAGGAACCATCCCAGAGTTGGCCCTATGGACTGAGAGACACAGCCAGAAGGGGTGGAGGGCCAGCAGGAAGTGCAGGCCAGAAGGGTCCGGATAAGGCGCCATTATCTGGCATGTTGAGTGTACAGGCAGTGATCATGCTACCTGGACATGTCAGAGGTTCAGTGCCAAAGAAGGCTTCTCCTTTCCAGGGACACCTGTCACCTCTATATATGAAATGATCAATTCCGAAATTGCCTCTAACTGTGTAGGTGGCCACCCTATACCAGTGGCTCTGGAGGTGACAGTTTCCATGAACTTTTGTGCCTCAGGTCTTTCCAGGGGTCAGTGCGAAATCTACATGGTGTCTCGCAATCGGCTGTCCATAGCTGCATCAAGCTGTTCACAGGTGCACTGTTCCAAAGGGTCAGTACCTTCATCCACTTCAGGACACACAAGGCCAGCCAGGCCGAGTGAGCCAGAGGCTTTGCTACAATTGCAGGGTTTCCCCGAATTCAGGGAGCCATTAACTGCATGCATGTGCCCATAAAGGTGCCAGCAGGGGAGCCGGGTGCCTTTGTCAATAGAAAGGGCTTCCACTCTCTAAACGTCCAGATTGTGTTTGACCACAAGAGTCAGATACTACAGCTTTGTGCCAGGTATCCTGGAAGTTGCCATGATACCTACATCCTGCGTCACTCCCAGTTGCCAAGGCTGTTCGTTGCTCCAGCACACTTGAATGGCTGGCTACTGGGGGACAAAGGCTACCCGCTGAAAAGGTAGCTGATGACACCGCTGAGACACCTAAGGACTGCAGCCGAGGAGACCTACAACCGCAGTCATGTCTCCACAAGGGCAGTAATTGGGAGGACCATAGGCCTACTGAAGATGAGGCTTCACTGCCTGGGTCGCTCGGGGGGATCACTGCAATATCCTCCTGAACACATCTCCCTTATTTTCTTGTCTGCTGCGCACTACACTATCTTGCTCTCTCAAGAGGGGGACCTATTGGAGGATGAAGACAGCGGTGCTGCTCCAGAGGCCACAGAGGACGATTCAAGTGCTGAGTCCGAGGAGGAGCCTGAAGAGCCCCAGGGTGAGGAACAAGATCCCGATGTGAGCATGCTTATGGAAGGCAGGGAGACCAGGGAGGCCTTGATTCAGAGGACTTTCAACTACACATCCAAAGCAAGGAGTCAAGGTGATGGCAAGAGAAATGTCACCTAACATCGGTGCTGATCAGGCACTCCTGACACCTTTCACTCATGCCTCAACCTCTGAAATAAACTTTTCAGCCATTAATATATGTGACACACGAATCCCAGGCCTCTTCCCTAACAAATGCATGAAGCACACTAAGGCCATTGCACTTTATCTAACGTTTTAATATTGAAGGCAGAGACATAAGTACACCATTACACACGTGTCAAGGAGAAATTAATCACCTGTCAGACCCCTTATGTGATCATTGTCACTTAAATTTCTGTTTGCGGGTGCTAAATCCTGGTGTTTCCCCCTCGCTGGCAGCTGGTTTGGAGGCAGGCTGCTGACTCTGATGCACCGTCGGCCTTGATGTCTAGCAACCATCCTCTAGTCAGCGGAGCCTTTTTAGGCCCCATCTGGGCGGGAGAGTCCAGCTGGGCACTCCTCAGTCATCACATTCTCCTCAGATCCAACGGTCTCTGGAAGAGAGGTGGAGGAGCTGCTGCTATCATTAAGAGCGCCCTGAGAGGAGAGCCCAGATTCATACTGCAAGTCGCCTGCCCAGATGAGGTTGGTTTGAACCTCCCTGCTCACCATTGATGGACGGGCAGTTAGCAGAGTCATTCGGTGCCTCATCATCTCTCACATTGGCAGTGACCTCCTGAGGTTTGCAGGTCTGAACACAATCCCTGAAAGCTCTGAATGAGTTCCTGGAGATGCCTCTCCATGAGAGTTGCCGCTCTCTCTATGGAGGTAGCTGTGCATTCTGAGCTCTGGGCCAACACAGTACTCATGCTGCGCATGGACACCTCAAACACTGAGACCATGGGACACAGACCCTCAGGGATCTCTGCCAGATCTTCATGGGCATCCTGCTGGACATCCAGCATCGACCACCTAATGGATGACTCCAAAGGCTCATCATCTGCCTTGGGCTCAGCATCGTCCTGGTCTCCGGCAATCCTCCGACTGCCGGCGCCCTAGGGACTCTGCCTCCGCCAGCTCCTCAGGAGTGTGACGTGCATTCACCACCATGCATTACCATCTGCATCTGTATATGCCTCCTGACGTGTCTATATCTGTGTTGGTGCATGGTGCAGAGGGAGGATGCGACGTGTGTGCATCTGGCAGCTGGGTACCCTCGGTCACAGGAGGGTCCTCGGGGTCCTTCTGGGATCATGATGATGTTCCATCTGAGGGGAGAAGAAAAAATGTCAGTATCAAACAGCATTATGAAGTCAGAGTGCATGTAGCCTGGTTGCTTTTCAGAATGGACATCTGGCTGAACAAAGACTTCTGAATGGGCAAGCAACAGGGATTAGTGGATTTCATATGTCAGACTTACAACCGCTGCCCTACATCTCTCTTCCCTCTCCCAATCCCTTCCCTCTCCACTGGACTGTTACCCTCATCCGAGACCCCTGCCTCTCTGTGACCAGCAGGACCTGGCTCCACGTTCACACACCATCTCCCTGTACTTGCTCCTCCGCCTGATTTAAGAGAAGGTTTGGGATCCCACCATCTGTCCGACCTCACTCCTGCACACTGTGACTCCTCCTGTCATGCCAAAAGTGCTTTCATTAGACCCCCTCAACATGCCAGAAAATCCCAGCCACCCCCACCATGGACGCAAGTTCACGTACCCTTCACATTGCTGTACCTCACCCTGACATACATGCTAGCCATAGTCTATTAAGGCACAGGATTATGTGCCACTTTACGCTCTGCATTTCATACCCATTAGCACCAACAAATGCTGCCACCCACAAGGACATCTATCTAAGGTTCCAACTGGATTCAATATGCACCCTGGTCACTAGAAGGTCATTGAGCCTTTTCCTGCACTGGATCCAGTGCAGGATGACATCATAGTCACTGACCAGGCCTTTCACATCCGCCCAGGCCTTCTTTGTCACATGAGCTTGCCTCCTCTTATCGTCTCATGGCAGCAAGATGTCATGTTGGGCACTGACTGCCTCCAGAAAAACCCGAAGGCACTCATCAGAAAAGCAAGGGGCAGACTGGCTCTGAGCATTCCCACCGGGTATGGGCTGTGGGTGCAGATGACACACTGCAGACAGCAACAGTACAATAACTGATGTGATGAGTCAAACAATTCGATTTTCAAAGCTGCTCCCTGAGGCTCTTGAACACAGACTTCCAGCCTTCAGGGAGCTCCATTTAAACCCCCTACCCACACCATTACTGGTCTCAGCGCCCACCCTCTTCCTGCCCTTGCCAAAGAGCTGAGCCTGTCTCAGCGTGCATTTCACGCTGGCCGGCAGTTAATTGGCCAGCCAGAGGTGCTCTCTTTTTTCTTTCTCTATCTTTCTCAGCCTGCAGGAGACCAGGAGTTGAAAAGCTGCACGAGAGGGCTGAGTTTTGAAAATATCCAAGAGTGACAGCACAGAAAGAACACAAGTTCATCGGTTGATGAGAAACTGCTGTTAGGGAGGATCTTCAAATAGTTGAAAATTAGAAAAGCCTATTCTTCTTAAAAGAGCAAGCTACTTAGATTTCAGTAAGAAACACAAGCAAAAGGAAAGTAAAGTCAAGACCAGATAAAATAAAGTAGTATAAGTAAACCAAAGTAAAATAAAGTTAACATAAGTAGAGAAAATTGAAGCAATGGCAGGACAGCTCAGTCATGTGAATGCATGTCCTGTAATATGTGGGAAGTCATAGACACTACTGGTGTCCTAGATGACCACATGTGCAGGAAGTGTCACCAGCTGCAGAACCTTGAGCTCCAGGTTTTAGAGCTTGAGCAGCAGCTGGAGTCACTGTGGGCCTCCGCAAGGCTGAGAGCTACGTTGATAGCATGTTCAGAGGGGTGGTCACACCGCAGCTTAGGGGTCTGGATCAGAAAGGGAATGGGTGACCACCAGGCACTCCAAGAGAACTAGGAAGGTAGTGCAGGAGTCCCCTGGGATCTCGCTTGCCAATCGGTTTTCCGTTTTGGATACTGGTGAGGGCGTTGGTTCCTCGGAGGAGTACGGTCAGAGCCAGATTTGTGACACCACACATGGCTCTGCTGTACAGGAGGGAAGGAAGAAGAGGGGAAAGGAAATAGTGATATGGGATCCATTAGCTAGAGGAACAGACAGGCGTTTCTATGGACACAGACATGACTCCAGGATGGTATGTTGCCTCCCAGGTGCCAGGATCAAGGATGTCATGGAGCGGCTGCAGGACATTCTTCTGGGGGAGGGTGATCAGCCAGAGGTTGTGGTACCAATGACTTGGGTAGGAAAGGGGATGAGATCCTGAAAGCAGATTTTGGGGAGCTAGGATGCAGATTGAAAAGCAGGACCTTCAAAGCAGTAATCTCAGGATTACGCCTAGTCCCACGTGCAAATGAGTACGGAAAAAGGAGAATACAGCAATTGAACATGTGGATGGAAAGCTGGTGTAGGAGGGAGGGCATCAGATTTCAGAGGCATTGGGACCCATTCTGGGAAGGTGGGACCTGTACAAGCCAGACAGTCTACACCTGAGCAGGACTGGGACGAATATCCTAGCAGGGTGATTTGCTAGTGCTGTCGGGGGCCAGGGGCCAGGGTGGGGAGTTGGTTTAAATTAGATTGGCAGGGAGCTGGGAACCTGAGCAGGGAACAGGAGATGGAGAATTAGTGAGTGACTCTGAAAGACAGCAGCAGCACAGATTAAAAAGTGTACAGCACAGGAATTTGGCAGTGTTAAAAGATGTATATGTAAATGCAAGGACTCCAGCAAATAAAGCCGATGAGCTAAGGCACAGATAGATACACGGCAGAATGATTTCATAGCTATAAGGGAAACTTGGCTTAAGGAGGGGCAAAAATGGCAGCTCAACATCCCTGGATATAAAGTTTTCAGGTAGGATAGGGAGGGGGATAAAATAGGTGGGGTGTAGCATTATTGGTTAAAGAAATAATTATGGCTGTGAGAAGGGATGCTATACTAAATGAAACACCAAATGAGGCCACATGGGTTGAGCTCAGAAGTAAAAAAAAAGGGCAGCCACATTGCTAGAAGTGTACTATAGACCCCCAAATAGTGGAAGGGAGTTAGAGGATCAAATATGTAGGCAAATTTGTGAGTGCAAAAACTCAGAGAGCAGTAATAGTTGGAGACTTCAACTACCCTAATATCAATTGGGATACGGACAGTGTGAAGGCTACAGAGGGCACAAAATTCTTGAACTGCATTTGAGAATTTTTTCAGCCAGCACGTAACAAGCCCAACAACAGGGGACGCAATTCTAGATTTAGTCTTAGTCTGAAGCTGGGCAAGTGAATGAAGTAACAATGATGGACCATTTTGGAGATAGTGGCCATAATACAGTTAGATTTAGCATCATTACAGAAAAGGAAAAAGATAGAACAGGAGTAGAAGTTCTGAATTTGCAGGAAACAAATTTTACAAAGCTGAGAGGTGAACTAGCGAAAGTGGACTGGATACAGCTACTAGTAGAGAAAACAGTGTCAAATCAATAAGAGGTATTGAAAAGCGAGATTCTACGGGTACAGTGTAGACATGTCCCCACAAAGAGAAGGGGGTAATGCCAAATCTAGAGCCCCCTGGCTATCCAGCAGCATACAGGGTAAGATAACGCAGAAAAAGAGAGCTTATGACAGTCACAAAAAGCTTACTACTGTAGAAAGCCTAGTGGAGTATGGAAAGTACGGGGTGAAGTAAAAAAAGGAAATCAGGAAAGCAAAGAGAAAATACAAAAGAATATTGGTAGGTAAAATCAAAGGAAACCCAAAGATGTATTACCAGTACATTAAGAGCAAGAGGATAACTAAGAAAAGGGTACAGCCTATCAGAGATGTACATGATAACTTGTGCATTGATGTTGAAGATTTGGGCAGGGTTCTCAATGAGTACTTTGTCTCTGTGTTCACGAAGGAGGGGGATGATGCAGGTATTCCAGTTAAAGAGGAAGAGTGTGAAATATTAGATACAATAGGCATAATGAGAGAGGAAGTACTGGAGGGACTGGCATCCTTGAAGGTGGATAAATCACCAAGGCCAGATCTTTTGTATCCCAGGTTGTTAAAGAAAGCCAGGGAGGAAATAGCAGATGCTCTGAGGATCATTTTCTAATCCTCACTAGATACAAGTGAGGTACCAGAGGATTGTAGGTTTGCAGGCATTGTACCAATATTTAAAAAGGGTGTAAGGGATAGGCCAGAAAATTATAGGCCGATCAGTCTGACTTTGATGATGGGCAAATTATTGGAATCAATTCTGAGACACAGGATAAACTGTCACTTAGAAAGGCATGGATTGATCAGGGGTAGTCAGCCTGGTTTTGTTAGGAGAAGGTTGTGTCTTACTAACTTAATAGAATTTTTTGAGTAAGTAAAAAGGATTGATGAGGGTACTGCAGTGGATGTTGTCTACATGGATTTTAGTAAGGCATTTGACAAGGTTCCCCTTGGCAGATTGGTCAGGTAAATGAGATCCCGTAGGATACAGGGGAAGATGGTGAGTTGAATCCAAAATTGGCTCAGTGACAGAAAGCAAAAAATAATGGTCGATGGAAGTTTTTGCGAGTGGAAAGCAGTTTCCAGTGACGTTCCACAGGGCTCAGTATTGGGGCCCTTGCTTTTTGTCATATATATTAATGATTTGGACTTAAATATGGGAGGCATGATTGGGAAATTTGCAGATTACACAAAAATAAGCCACATAGTTGATAGTGAAGAGGATAGCTGTTGTCTCCAGAATTATATCAATGGTTTGGTTGAGTGGGCGGAAAAGTGGCAAATGGAATTCAATCCAGAGAAGTGTGAGGTAATGCATCTGGGGTGGAGGGGGGCAAACAAAGCAAGGGAATACTCAATAAATGGGAGAATATTGAGAGGGGTTGAGGAAGTGAGAGATCTTGGAGTGCATGTCCACATGTCCCTGAAGGTGGCAGGACAGGTGGATAAGGTGGTAAGGAAAGCATATGGAATGCTTTCCTTTATTGGATGAGGTATTGAATACAGAGGCAGGGATGTAATACTGGAACTGTATGAAATGCTGGTTATCCCATAGATGGAATTTTGTGTACAGTTCTGATCACCACATTACAGGACGGACATAATTGTTCTGGAGATAGTGCAGAGGAGATTTTCAAGACTCTTGCCATGGCTTGAAAATTACAGCTATGAAGAAAGATTGGATAGGCTAGGGTTGTTTTCTTTAGAACAGAGGAAGCTGAGGGGTTACCTAATTGAGGTGTACAAAATTATGAGGGTCGACAGGAAAGACCTGTTTCCCCTAGCTAAGGGGTCAGTTACCAGGGGGCATAGATTTATGGTGATTGGTAGAAGGCTTACAGGGGACATGAGGAAAAGCTTTTCCACCCAGAGGGTGGTGGGCATCTGGAATTGACTGCTTAAATTAGTGGTTGAGGCTGAAACACTCAACTCATATAAAAAGTACCTGGATATGCACCTGAAGTGCTGTAACCTGTAAGGCTACAAATCAGGTGCTGGAAAGTGGGATTAAAAATGATTGGCTAGCTTCTTTTATCTCTTTTTATGGCTGGCACAGATATGATGGTCTGAATGGCTTCTTTCTATGCTGTAACTTTTCTATGGTTCTATGGTTATTGACACTCATCCAGCCTTATTTTCTTTATTCTTTCACGGGATGCTTCATGCTTAGCTATATCAACACTACTCAAGGAAAAGTTTATGGTGCTTTTTTTTCCTTCCAATGTGCAGTACAATTGTCTACATTAATTTCATCTGCATTGTCCAGCTAGTCCTATAATTTCTGAGATGCCTCCCCCAATTTTAGTGCCATTCCTAATTTGATATCATTTCCAAATTTGATCAGTTTGCATCAAGTTTCTAAGTCCAGGCCATTTAAATAAATTAGAGAGATCCCACAACCAAAGCATCAGATAACCTCATTCAGTAATGCACTCTCACCCTAACATAACTTCTCTATTGAATGCTCATAATTTTCTATCCTTCAGTCAGTCTGTTATTAATTCATTCATTTGACTTGCCCTGAATTCCTATTGCTTTATGTAATAGTATTCATTTGGAACTATGTCAAAAGTCTTTTAGAAGTCAAAGGAGAGCACATCATAGGGCTTTTCACAATCCATTGGATTTCGTCATGCAGGACCTTCCCCATCTGGATCTATGTCGGTTGCTATTTACTAAGTTATTAAAGAGATAATCCCTAAATTTACTCCTGACAATTAATTCCATTATTTTAAATGATGAATTATATTACAATACTCCTTCACCCACAACTATACCTTTACAGATATATACAGCAGGTTTGTAAAGATAACACAAGTCTCAAAAACCATCTTGTACTCTAATGTTCACAGTAAGTACACAGTCCATATAAACCAATAGGCACCCAGCGGTCAGACACACCACACTCCAAAACCAAGTGACAGATGCCACCCCAACCAGATGCTATGGATCTCTCTTCAACTACGCACCTCCCCCACCCCCGACTGCTCCCAACTCTCTCACCAGACACTTATCACACCATGAACCAACTGGTCTCACCAAAGTCTGTCTTTCACATGAGAGTTTCCAATCTCCAAGAACTCGCTATGGAATCTTCTCCAAAACCAACGCTTTCTCTCAGACGGCTTTCACAAGGGTTCACCTCCAGGGTTTTGAACTCTCCTTCCAATGTTCCTCCCGCCTGGGTCACCACACCCATTCAAGCTGTCTTCCACACACTCTCTCTCACCAACTTAGCCGTCAACAGTACCACTGCCTCACATGCACATAGCAAAGAGTTACAGATCTTCAGTTGTCTCTTTGGACCTTCTGGCCTCTTGTAAGCTGTTCTTGCTTTAAATCTGCTTTTTGCAGCTTTTGTCTCTTTAAATCTGAAGCTTGGAGCCTTTCTCTCTGCCCCTCACTCTTAACTTCACTTTACAGGACCTTTTCCAGGTACCTGTCCTTACTTTGACTAGAAGGTCTGCTTAGGACTTTTTCCTGTTCCACTCGATTGGATTTTGGGGTCTTTCCTTTAGTTTGGGACTGGCTATCTGTCCCCTTTGCTCCAGTCTCTCCTGGCAGCTACTTGCAAAACCATCTGAACTCAAACAGCTTCCAAACCAAACTGCTGTTTCTAGTTTTTTCTGTATCTGTGTCTGTGGAAGGGACCTGCCTCTTTGGACCCCTGTTACTAGGCAACAACCCAATTTCTCTATTCTTATTTGTTAACTTAGCTGCAACAGTCGTAAAACACTTATTAGAAATGCACTCATCTTTTAAAATGAAACTAAACTCAATTTGACCTTTCCTTAACACACAAACACAGAAATACAAATCAAACTTAAACTTTAGAGCTAAAACTCATTCCTAACACTCAAAAATACAAATATAACTTACTTAAACTATCTCTATTTCCTAACACTATCATCCTACTGTTGCAGTACTGAAAGGTGTTTTTTTATTATATTTAGCCTCTGCTGTTATGCTTTTTTTCCCTATCTTTCTTATTACCTTTTTAACATGTTTCTATATTTTATTCTTTCCCTTAATCTTCTTCTGTAGCATTTACTGAGGTAATTTTTGTTATTTCCCTTTCAGGATGCTTGTGATTTAATTTAGGGTTAAAGTTATTCAGACAGAGCTTGTTGATTTGGGGTATGTTTTTAGCCTACATGCTCAGCATTTTACCTTTAGAAGTGTTCTACTTCTCTTCGTCTGAAGTGCTGCTGAACAAGTTCCCCAATCCATTTCATTTATCTGTCTCTTCATTTCTTTGTGTTTAATCCCTTTTAAACTTGTGCAGTGCTTCTGGTCTTCAGCATTGCTGATTCCCAGATCACACTGAACTTATTCATTCTGTGGTCACTGTCCCCTCGGATGCTTGATTTTCAGATCAGATACATTTTATGGATTATTAATGAATACTGAATCAAGATGAACATGGCTTCTTTTTGGTTCCTTGATACATTACATCAAGAAGAACTTGAATTCTCCAAGTTTCTAGTCGGTTGATTAAGGTTTCCCATTAAAATCATTTTCCTATCTTCTCATCGAACAAATTACTGCCCTTCTTATGCTGATCTGGTGATCTATATCATCTCTTTAGTGTTAGCTTGAATCTGCTTCCACAGCTGAAATGTCTGCCTGGAGTAGACAACGGCCCAAAATTTCAGATCAGACAAAATGTCACGCAATGCAGCAAATCTCGCAGAATGCAGTGGGGAGAATTAATGTCAAAGCCACATTCTCTTTTTCTTTATTCTTTCACAAGATGTGGGCTTCATTGGCAAAGCCAGCATTTGTTGCCCATCTATAATTGTCCTTGAAGTGAGTGACATGTTAGGTAAGAGTCAACCACATTGCTGTGGTTCTGGAGTCACATGCAGGCCAGGCCAGGAAAGGATGGCAGATTTCCTTCCCTAAAGGACATTGGTGAACAAGATGGGTTTTTACAACAATCGATGACAGTTATCATGGTCACCATTACTGAGCCTAGCTTTATATTGCAGATTTATTAATCTGTCTTTACAAAGGAAGAACGTGCTACACAAGCTGAGATGGGAGAAGAGGTAACTTGTAAACCAGAAGAACTTACGATCGAGAGGAAGGAGGTGTTGGAAAGGCTTTCTTTACTTAAAATAGATGAGGTGCCAGGACCGGATGAGATGCATCCAAGGGTACCGAGGGAAGCAAAAGTGGAAATTGCAGAGTCACTAATGATAATCTTCCAGTTTTCCTTAGACACGAGGAAGGTGCCAGAGGACTGGAGAATGTTAGACCCTTGATCACAAAGGGGTGCCAGGATAAAGCTGACAACTATAGGCCAGTCAGTTTGACCCCAGTGGTTGGGAAACTTCTGGTTTGTAGTGGAGTTCCTCAGGGGTCAGTGTCAGGACCTTTGCTCTTCCTGATATATATTAATGACCTAGACTATGATGTGCAGGGCATGATTTCAATGTTTGCAGATGATACAAAGATTGGAAATGTTGTCAACTGTGATGGGGATAGTCTTGAACTTCAAAAGGACATAGACATATTGGTGGATTGGGCAGGCAAGTAGCAGATGAAGTTCAAAGCAGAGAAGTGTGAGGTGATTCATTTTGGCAGGAAATATATGGTGAGACAGTATAAACAAAAGGGAGAGCTTCTAAAGGAGTACAGAAACAGAGAGGCCTCGGTGTATACGCACACAGGACATTGAAGATGGAAGGGCGTGTTCAGAGAGCAGTTAATAAAGCATATAGTATCTTAGGTTTTATTAATAGGGGCATTGAGTACAAGGGTAAGGAGGTCATGTTGAACTCATGTAAGATGCTAGTTAGGCCTTATCTGGAGTACTGCATCCAGTTCTGGGCACCATACTTGGGGAAGAATGAGAAGGCATTGGAGAGAGCACAGAGGAGATTCACAAGGATGATTCCCGGGATAGTTGTGAGGATAGGTTGGAGAGTTTGGGACTGTTTTCCTTGGAGAAAAGAGGAGACTTGATAGAGGTATTCAAGATCCTGAGGGGTATGGACAGATAAGTAGTGAGAAACTGTTCCTGCTCAAGAGAACATCAAGAACTAGAGGGCACAGGTTCAAAATTATTGGCAAAAGGAGTAAATATGATGTGTGAAAAAAAGATTTTCACCCAGAGAGTGGTTGGAGTCTGGAACAAACTTCCTGAAAGGGTGGTGGAGGCAGGTTCGATCGGGGTATTCAAAAGAGAATTGGATTGCTACCTGAAAAGAGAGAATGTGCAAGGTTACAGGGATAAGGCAGGGGAATGGGACTAAGTGGAATGCTCTTTCAGAGAGCCAGTGCAGACTTGATGGGCTGATTGGCCGCCTTCTGCACTGTAAAGATACTGTGTGTATTCAAATCCTACCATGGTGAGATTTGGATCCACATCCCAAATCATTAGCTTGGGCCTCTAGGTTACTAGTCCAGTGACATTGCCACTACACCACCATCTCTCCCTAGCTACTATTTCTGGTAAATAGAAAGATTAAAGGTTCCCAAGCCACTTTGAGAAGCTACAGAGAGAAGCTAAGTGTGTAAGGTTAATGGTTGAAGGGTTAGGGTGGCATGTGGGTGGATGAGTGGTTAGGTTGGCAACCGGGTGGTTAGGTGTTAGGATAGGTCGGGCAGGGTCGGGGTGAGTCAGGTGGTTGTACAGGGATTCGGGGGCCGGGTAGTTGGGGTGGTAAGTCAGGGGGTCAGGGGCCAGTCGGGTCAGTGGGGGGGTAATCAGGGGGTCAGTTGTATAATTACCAAGGAGTTAGAACTGCTTTTTATCCTTCTAACTTTTCCTGGATAACTATTTAGGTAAGTGAGTCAGAACCATCCGAAGTCTCCGACTCTAACTCAGAGTTGGAAACTTTTTCAGAAGGTTCCAGACACAGGTGAATTGCCCATCAGAATTCCAAACTTCCCGGGCAATTCCCATGTAGTCAGTGCATTGGGACTTCCGAGGGGTCTGCCAGCATATTTTGCCGGGGGGTGCTGGGGGTACCTCCGGGGTATGACATATGAACAAATTAATTAGGAACAGGGGTAGGCCACTCGGCCCCTCAAGTCTGCTCTGCCATTCAATAAGATCATAGCTGATTTGACTGTAACCTCAACTCCATATTCTTGCCTACCCCCGATAACCTTTCACCTCCTTGCATATCAAGAATCTATCTAACTCTGCCTTAAAAATATTCAAAGGCTTAGTTGCATTAAATCCACACCTGGCCTTTTCTCTCTTGTATATTGGATGGGGGCACACTGCTGTGGAGGACACTACATTACACCCATCTAGGATGGTACTCTACTTCTACTACATATGATGGCACATCACATAATAATTTCCTCTAATTATTTCTATATTTTCTACTCTATATAATGTTCTTCCTGGTGTAAATTCTGTTAACACAGGGATTGGCAAGACCAAACCAAACAACATACCATTTTTCACAACACATTCTGCATTAGTTGAGTACACATGTATCAAACTTCTGAGCTAGTTTGACCCTCTCTTTCTAGACAGGTTGGTCAATTGTTTATTTGTGATCCACAGGGGTATTACTCCCTCATCTATTTGCCTCAGAGTCTCTTGTGTCTGTTCAAGCACCCATGATCCATAGGTACCTCCGGCATCATTCTGTGCTGCTTTCTGTGAGGCATTATGGCCTTCATTAATTAATTCGTTAATGGTCTGTGCATGACTCTACAATATGGTTAGCAAGGCCTGCACCGTCCAGGTCAGACTTTGGTCCATACTAAGTTGTCTACTCTGGACTCCCTGCTCCTCCTTTAATATTTTCTGAAGTGGAGCACTCAACCTGCGACCTTACAGTCCACCCATGCCAAATCAATTGAATTAACTGCCAAGTGGCCTGTGTTCAACAGTGTGGTGGTGTCATTAACCAGATTGTACTTTTTCCACCCCTTTCTCTGGAGGCGGGGATCTTGCTTGCTTCTGTCATTAAACTGAATTGCTTGTTTCAACACTCGATTCAGCAGTGCCATGTACAGTGCCCAAGTTCTGACCGAGCACCAAAGGATAAGCCTATATCTGATAGGTTTAGGCCCACGGGTACCAGCTCATTGTCAGGAAGATGTAATAATGTCCATAGTGTTACGGGAATTTATTGTAAAATAGAGTCTGTGTCTATATGTGTCTGTGTCTGTGTGTGTGTGTGTGTGTGTGTGTATGAGTGTGTGTGTGAGTGTGAGACTTAGTTGAATTAGAGGCAGCTAGTCTGGGTGCTTTGATGTAAGAAGAGAAGTTAGGTTTGAAATGTTAATTAATTAAACATGGGGGAAGTTTAGAAACACAGGTGTCAAGGGAACATTTGTATTTTTAAATAAACCAGGCTAGGTTGTCCTCAAAAGAGGTAGTGAAATGTGTCAGGTATAGTTTAGAAAGAGATTTTTATTTTCCCCAAAGATTACTTGTAAAACTTAATACTATGAGAGATTTTGATTATCAGAAAGATAAAGTCCAAAGACATAGTGAAACAATGGGAATTTGCATTCAAAGGGGAAAATATGTATAAAGGAGCGAAGGCTGTGTGTAAGAGAAGGCATTCTAAGATTCAACAAGTGTGAAAAGCCTTCAGCATCTATGCCTCAAACTACTGTCTTCAGGAACTGAATAGACCTCACTTTGAATTCAACTGTTCAGGGTATCGTTTGCTTTGCCTGGGTCTTTTGTCCGCCATGTTGCATTCCTCCTCCCCCTCCTGTCAGGCTGTGCCTGCAGACATTTCCATTTCTGCGCTGGCTGCTTGCCTCGCTATCTGGCCTGCCCACACATTTCCCAGCTGTACTAGGGTAGTGATTTTCTGGTGGGCTTTAACTTTAACCAGTGCTCACTCCGCGGGTAGCCCTACTGTCTCCACAAGGTTCCTCACTATCTCCACGTGTTGTACCTGACCTCCCCAGTAATACACACCCTCGCAGCCTCAGGCCATCATGTAATCTTGCACTTCTGCAAATGTATACCAACGATCTGTGTAAATGTGTATCCGCCTTTCCTTTCTCCAATCTTAGGGTTTCTGTTCACGCTACCAGTTCTGTGACCTGAGCTGAGTCCATGGGTCTCAGGGCTCCTTGAGCTACTGTCACCTTGGGAGATAACCATTCCCCACCCGGTCCTAGCCTCACCGTCTAGAAAGAACTCCTGGTCAGGGTCAGTCATGGCTGTGGCTTGTACTCGACTAATCTCCTCTTCCTGCAGCTGATCCTCACCATTGTGGGATTCATGCCATCGGGTGGGTTAACTCTGGTATCCCGCACTATCCGTACTGACTTGTCTTTCAGGATTAATACTGCTTCCCAGGCAGCTTGGCAGCTGTCGGATACTGATCGCAACCTGCCTGTGTTTAGCAACTTGACCATGTCTATTGCATAGTACTATCAACCCGGTCATCCCCACTGGCTCATATGCTTTGACTGCCCAGGCAGCACAGTCAGGGGCCACCACGCACATTTCCATAGTATGTGATTGGTCACTTCTGATCACCGTGGTCTTGCATTACCACTGCACTGTAATACTGCCCGTCATGATTGCAGTATAGGCGGGATGGCTTCTCCATGTCCGGAAGACCCATTGCGAGTGCCTGAATGAGGGCTCCTTTTATTTCTCGGTGTACCTGGTCCTGGTCAGGTCCCCAAACTATTGGCACCAGTGGTGCTCGTCCCCTTTTAACCAGGCCCTGGATGGGTCCCACGATGGCTGCATTGGTGTGTATGAATTTTTTGCAGTTGTAAAAGTCCCAGCACCTTTTGGACCTCTAACATTTGTGGGACGTGGCAAATCTCACATGGTTGCGTGTCTGTCTTCTGATAGGATCCTATGTCCCTGCCTGATGGAGAACTGAGTACTGTACCACCTTCTTGCCTACCTGGGCATTTTTCGGACTGAGCTTAAACCCTGCAACTTCCAGGATCTGCAATACACAGACACGGGCTCCGCAGTGCTCTCTTTCACCACTGGATGCGATCAGCAGGTCATCCACATACTATAACACACTACTGTCCTACTGTGTTTGGAAAATTGTCTCCAAGGTGTTGTTCATTACCTGGTGAAACATCCCTTGGCTGTTGTGGAATCCCTGCAACAATCGTGTCCAGGCGTATTGTCTATTGTCTATTATCCAATGTAAATGCAAATTTACCCTGTGCTTCCTCAGCAAGGGAAATAGCCCCACAACCATTCGCTATGTCTAACACTGTGAATATCCTGTGTTCTGCTCTCAATCCACTGAAAACCATTGTGGGGCTAGTAACTATTGGATGTTGGCACAGGATGACTTTATTCAATTCAGGAGAATCGATGGTCAGGCTTTGGGACAGGCAATATGGGTGAGTTTGTGGTTGAGTTACTTTCCCTGAGCACTCCAGTCTAACCAATTCTTGTATAATAACCTTGACTGCCTCTAAGGCAGCCGGTTTGATGAAACATTTTCTGTGTGGCTTATGGGCATGGCCATTTATCACCACAGCCCCATATTAACCCTTCCGCAGATATGTTTGTGGGTTGCACAGGCTCCGGGTATCTGGATGCATGTGAGTCCATATATCCCCTCCTGCGTCCAGTCCCTTTCTATTTTCCTATTATTGATACTAACCAGGTGTACCACACTGAGGTGGGCCAGATTACCCACTTGCACCCTGGATCCATCGATTTCCCCAAGTATTTCTATTCCCAATATGGTTCCCTCTGGATTAGGACAAACCCAAAAGTAAACCAGCATTGCTAATTTTCCTATTTCTAATATTTATATTTCACTATGTAGCTCAAGCAAAATTCTTCCTCTACACCTGCTATATGTATCGCATGTTGCATAGTGGGTAATAGCTGATCTGTATTGGGACTGAAGCCCCTGTATCCACTAACATTCTATACCGCCGTCCCCTAACGATGCAAAGGTGTTACCTATTTTTCAGAGGTAAGTTTTATCACCTTTAAGATCTGTTCAGGGGTCAAAGCCATTCCCCCGAGTCCGGATGTCTCGGAACCTTGGGCTGCTTGTCCTGGACCTTTGACTTCCACACCTCTGCTTTTATTCTGACATTCGGTTTTAAAATGTCCCCTCTCACCACAATTATGACACTCGCCATTCTTCAGCTTTGCCTCCCTGCAATCTCAGGCCAAATGTCCCTGTCTCCCACAATTATAGCATCTCGGACCACTATCACCCACCACTGCCCCTGCTGCACTTACTTTGTCCTTCCTCAGACCCTCAGACTTTGCCTTTGCCTCACTGGCCCACTGCAGGATTGCCACGATATTTTGTCCCACCGGTAGTCCCAGGTCTAACACCTTCTAGTGATTGGGTCCCAACCCTTCCTTTAACATCTTTAGGAACACCTCATCGTCCCTAGTGGGGTTGGGCATTCCTGGAAATTCTTTATAGGCAGTGAATTTACGCTCTACAGATTCCATCAGGGGTCCTGCCTTTTATCTGATTCCTGTGATGGTCCCCAGTTACCCTGGCCATCCCCTAGAGCTTGCTTGATGGTGTTCTTAAATCCAGTATATCTTTGAGCCACATTTTGATCTTGGAGATCCACCCATGTCCCATCTCTCATGCCTGTGGCAAATTAGTCCAGGCTGTCTGCGGGCACTTAGTCAGGATCAGTGTGTGGATATCTCTACAATGCATACTATGAATTTCAATCATCTCCTCTATATTTTTCCGGAACTTGGTATTACCATAGTTCAGTTTAAGGGTTCCCAGGTCTTTTGGCAATACCTGTTTTCCCCCAGGTGTAAAGGGTTTAAATACTTCTGTTACTTTCTGGCCACCATTCTTTGATCGATAGATAACAGGGGCTAGCGGTTTGACTTTGGACCCCAGTAAGAATGAATAAAAGGTTGGGGTACTTGGAGTTTCTTCCCTAACACTGGCATAACTGGGTGGGTCATCCTCACAGTCATCTGGCCAGTCATCTCTGTGTCCGTATTCGAAGGCTTCTTTGTTCTAATCTCCCTCGTCTACGTCATCGTCATAGATCACCTGTCCAAATAATGTCTTCTGTGGACATCTCCGAATACTAGCTATTTGGGCTTGTAATGCTTCCTTCTCTTTCTCAGATCTTTGCCTGTTTATGTCTGCCAGGTCACAAACATGACTTTGGCACATTATTATCATAGCTCTCTCCTTTCTATTTTTCTGTTGGTGGGACCACCACTCACGGTGTTCATCTGGGGGTCCCAAACCATCCTTTTTCATCTTACTCTCAGTTTTCTTATGTTTGTCCATAAAATACTTGATCACCGACCCGCCGGTCCCCACTGTGAGTCATTCTCAGACATGACTAATGTTATCTTATAAGGACTATACTCCTTGGTAGAAAACAATCCCCCCCCCACCCCCCCCCCCCCCCGGTTTCTCCTTCACTGGGGCCTCTGAGACTATACTCCCTGTACAACTTCTGGGACTGTACTCCTGATAAAATTCTGGGACTATATTTCCAATAAAATTCTGGGATTATACTCCCTCTCCGGCCGGCCAGCCTAAAGCTTGGGTGCACCTTTCACCAGTAACCTCCCCACTCACCGGTACCCCCAGTTTGGATATCCCGGGTCGGTCTAACAGAAAAGATAGTATTTCTACTTTCTTACTTTCTACTTTCCAGTATTTCTACTTTCTTACAGAAAATATAGTATTTCTACTTACCCAGACTATAGCTGTGGAGCCGCTGCCTGTACATGGATATCCTGCCAACTGCGCCAGATGTTGTGGGATATTTCAGTCACCACACAGAGTCCGGAGAGAGTGGAGTTCATCTGGTTTACTCAACATTTGCTGGGGACACTGACCCGAGAGCCAATGATCCACAGATAGAAGTGATCACAGGTAACTTATTGGGTAAAAGACACATATATCCATGCATGTTATAACTCATTTATTTACATATAACAATCCTTCATACTTTTTTAAAAATTCTTTCATGGGATGTGGGTGTCACTGGCAAGGCCAGCATTTGTTGCTGATCTCTAATTGCCCTTGAACTGACCTTGCTCGGTCATTTCAAAGGGCAGTTAAGAGTCAACTACATTACTGTGGGTCTTTTTTTTTTATTCATTCATGGGATGTGAGCTTCGCTGGCTGGGCCAGCATTTATTGCCCATCCCTAGTTGCCCTTGAGAA
The DNA here is from genome assembly GCF_964194155.1 of Cetorhinus maximus. Taxonomy (NCBI): domain Eukaryota; kingdom Metazoa; phylum Chordata; class Chondrichthyes; order Lamniformes; family Cetorhinidae; genus Cetorhinus; species Cetorhinus maximus. Next base: position 42,270,455 of record NC_135890.1, on the reverse strand, counting down.
GGTAGTGGTGAGCTTCCTTCTTGAACCGCTGCAGTCCATGTGGTGTAGGTACACCGACAGTGCTGTTAGGAAGGAAGTTCCAGGATTTTGACCCAGTGACAGTGAAGGAACGGCGATATATTTCCAGGTCAGGATGATGAGTGACTTGGAGGGGAACATCTAGGTAATGGTGTTCCCATCTATCTGCTGCCCTTGCCCTTCTAGATGGTAGTGGTCATGGGTTTGGAAGGTGTTGTTGAAAGAGCCTTGGTGAATTCCTGCAGTACATCTTGTAGATGGTACACACTGCTGCTACTATGCGCTGGTGGTGGAGGGTGTGAATATTTGTGGAGGGGGTGCCAATCAAGCAGGCTGCTTTGTCCTGGACGGTGTCAAGCTTCTTGAGTGTTGTGGGAATTGCACTCATCTAGGCAAGTGGGGAGTATTCCATCAAACTCCTGCCTTGTAGATGGTGGACAGGCTTTGGGGAGTCAGGAGGTGAGTTACTTGTCGCACGATTCCTAGCCTCTGACACCCCTAGCCATAGTATTTATATGGCTAGTCCAGTTCAGTTTCTGGTCAATGGTAACCCCCAGGATGTTCATAGTGGGGAATTCACTGATGGTAATGCCATTGTAGATCAAGGGGCGATTGTTGGATTCTCACTTGTTGGAGATGGTCATTCCCTGATACTTGTGTGATGTGAATGTTTCTTGCCACTTGTCAGCTCAAGACTGGATATTGTCCAGGTCTTGCTGCATTTGGACATGGACTGGTTCAGTGTCTGAGGAGTCATGAATGGTGCTGAACATTGTGCAATCATTAGCGAACATCACCACTTCTGATCTTATGGTGGAAGGAAGGTCATTGATGAAGCAGCTGAAGATGGTTGGGCCAAGGACACTACCCTGAGGGACTCCTGCAATGATGTCCTGGAGCTGAGATGACTGACCTAAAGTCTAGAGTCACATGTAGTCCAGACCAGGTAAGGATGGCAGATTTCCTTCCCTAAAGGACATTAGTGAACTAGATGAGTTTTTGCAACAATTGATGATAGTTTCATGGTCACTATCACTGAGACGTACCAGATTTATTAACTGAATTCAGATTCCATCAGATGCGGTGGTGGGATTCGAACCCATGTCCTCAGAGCATTAGCCTGGGTCTCTGGGTTACTAGTCCAGCGACATTACCACTATGCCCACCTTCTTTCCCAAGTGCTAGTTATCACTTACTTATTGTTATCAGCTAAATAATAGAATTGCTAGACACATCGGTGTCCAACACCCTGTTTTCCTCTGAACCAGTAAATCACTTCAACAGCTTTCCCCCCCCCCAGTTTCCAGTAGATTGTGTTTTAAACCTTTCCTTCCCCCAACAGGTCAAACATGATTTCTCATTCACAGAACCCTGTTGACTCTGTCATATTACCTTGTATTTTTCTAAGTGTCCTGCCATAACACCTTTAATAATAGCTTCTAACATTTTCCCTATGACAGATGTTAAGCTAACTGGCATGTAGTTTCCTGCTTTCTGTCTCCTTCTCTTTTTGAGTAAAGGAGCTGCATTCACTATTATCCAATCTAATGGAACCTTCCCTGAATCTAGGGAATTTTGGAAAATTAAAGCCAATGCATCAGCTATCTCACTAGCCACTTCTTTTAATACCCTAGGATGAAGTCCATCAGGATCCGAAGAATTGTAAGCCCACAGCTCCCAACAATTTGCTCAGTACCACTCCCTTGGTGATTGTAATTTTCTTGAGTTGCTCCGTCCCATCCATTTCCTGATTTACAGCTATTTCTGGGATTCTGAGACCAATGCAAAATACCTATTCAATTCATCTATCATCTCCTTATTTTCATTATTAATTCCCTAGACACACTTTCAATAGGACCAATGCTCACTTTGTTAACTCTTTTTAAAATACCTATGGAAACTCTTATTATCTAGTTTCATTTTTCTAGTTAGTTTTCTCTTATACTCTAATTTTCCCTCCTTCTAATTCTTTAGTCATTCTTTGCTGTTTTTTATATTCTATCCAATCTTCTGACCTGCCATCCATCTTTGCACAATGGCATGCTTTTTCTTTAAGTTTGATACTATTTTTAACTTTTTTAGATTATAACCATGTATGGTGGGTCCTCCTCTTGAATTTTTTTTTCTTTGGAAATCATGCCTGACAAATTTATTTGAATTCTTTGAGGAGGTAACAAGCAGGATAGATAAAGGGGAACCAGTAGATCTAATACAGTTGGATTTTCAAAAGGCATTCGATAAGGTACCTCACATAAGGCTACTTAAAAAGATAAGAGCCCATGGTGTTGGGGGTAATATATTAGCATGGGTAGAGGATTGGCTAACTGATAGAAGACAGAGAGTTGGGATAAGGGGGACATTTTCAGGATGGCAACCTGTAACAAGTGGACAGTCACAAGGATCAGTGCTGGGGCCACAATTACTTACAACATATATTATTGACTTGGATGAGGGAAGTGAATATACTATCGCCAAGTTTGCGGATGACACAAAAATAGGTGGGAAGGCAAGAGGTGAGGACAACACAAAGAGTCTACAGAGGTATATAGACAGGTTAAGTGAATGGGCAAAAACTTAGCAGATGGAATAAAATGTGGAAAAGTGTGTGGTTATGCATTTTGGCAGGAAGAATAGAGGGGCTACATATTATTAAAATGGAGAAAGACTGTAGAAAGATGCGGCACAGAGGGAGTTGGGGGTTCTCATGCATGAATCCCAAAAAGCTAGCATACATGTTCAGCAGGTAATAGGGAAGGCAAATAGAATGTTGGCCTTTATTTCAAAGGGAATGGAGTAAAAAAATAGGGAAATCTTGCTAAAACTATACAAGGCACCGGTTAGACCACACCTGGAATACTGTGAACAATTTTGGTCCCCATATCTAAGGAAAGATATACTGGCATTGGAAGCAGTCCAGAGAAAGTTTACTAGGTTGATCCCGGGTATGGAGGGGTTTTCTTATGAGGAGAGATTGAGTAGGTTGGGCCTGTACTCATTGGAGTTTAGAAGAATGAAAGGCGACCTTATTGAAACATATGAGATTCTTAGGGGTCTTGACAGGATAGATGCTGAGAGGCTGTTTCCCCTTCTGGGAGAGTCTAGAACCAAAGCGCATAATCTCAGAGTAAGAGGTCGTCCATTTAAGACAGAGATAAATAGGAATTTCTTCTCTCAGAGGGTGGTGAATCTGTGGAATTCTTTGCCGCAGAGGGCTGTAGAGGTTGGGTCATTAAGTATATTCAAGGTTGAGATAGACAGATTTTTAATCAGTAAAGGAATCCAGGGCCATAGGGAAAAGACAGTAAAGTGGAGTTGAGGATTATCAGATCAGCCATGATCTCATTGAATGGTGAAGCAGACTCGATGGGCTGAATGACCTACTCTGCTCCTACGTCTTAGAGTCTTATGAAATGTATCTATTCTGAAATATCCCCTTAAATATCTGACAATGCATCTTTATTGACCTATTCCTTAATTTAGTTTGCCAGTTCATTTTAGCTCGCTCTGCTTTCAAGTCCTCATAATTGCCCTTTTAGCTCCTCTTCTAATATTTTTCCAGCCACTTTTTAAGAGGTCAACACAAATTACTTATACATCTGCATATTTCTTATTGTGTGGAAAATAAGGTTGTGAGTGGATTACCAATTTTATACTCATTCTCTCCTTCTGCAATTAAAGCTAGATAACTTTGTATTGCCTCCTCTTTGACCTTGCTAGATCATGTGACCTCACTACTCCCATTTTATCAATCACAGATAAAGCTATCACTGATAATTTCCTTGTATCATTTTCCACCCACATCACCCTTCCCCCTTCCCCATCCCAACCCAACCTCGTTCTGTGTCTGCCACGGAAAAAAACTATCTACAGCTGTACTTTTGAAATCCCAACTCTCTAGCATTTGGCCCTCCATTCGGCATGGCATTTCTTCAGCTACTGATCTGTTCAACCACATCATCATCTCCACCTTTGATGCCATCATCCTCAATAAAACCATTATTCTCTCTCTCTCACTCACCCTGAGCTGTTCTCTCAGGTACAACCCTCATCTCCACCCCCTTAAATCCAAAGGATGCCGACTTTTGAAGGGACATTTCGGAGAACTGGTTTTGCATTCACTGCTAGATTTAGTTGGACCACATAATGCACTATAGGGTCCTTGCTCTCACCTGCCAAAACTGCAGGATAAAGGATCATCCTGGGATACAAAGATAACCCCCGGCTTCTTTTCTTTACTGCAAATCATCTTCTTGAACCCCTCTTCCCTGTTCCTCCACCCTCACCTTCAACAAGCATAAGAAGCTCATGGACTTCTTTGTCACTCAGACTGAAATCATCTAGTCAGTGCATCTGCCATTTCCCACTGTTCCTCTAGCCCTCCAGAACAAACATTTTCTGAAGGCCTCCCACCCTATCCCTGAGCTCGTATCTTTGTCTATTTTCTCTCCTATTCTCCCCTTCTGCTCCCTCAAATCTAGCCCCACTAAACTACTGACCATACAAATTCCCTTCCCGGTTCCCATGTTAGTCGATATTATTAACAGTTCTGTCTCTTCAGATTCTGCACTTTCTCCTTCAAATCCGCCAGCGTCAATCCTCTCCTCAAAAAAAAACAACTCTTGACATCACTGTCCATGCAAATAACTGCCTCATCTCCAACCTCCCTTTCCTCTCCAAGGTCCTTAAACATGTTGTTGCCTCCCAAATCTATGCCCAACTTTCCTTGCTCTTACCAAAGTCACAAAATGACATCCTATGTGACTGCAGCAAAGGTAAACTATCCCTCCTTGACCTTCTTAACTTGTCTGCAACTTTGACATGTTTAACCACAACATCCTCCTCCAACACCTCTCCACCATTACCCAGCTGGGTGCAACTGCATTTAATCTAGTTCCATTCTTACCTATCCAACTGCAGCCAGAGAATCGCCTGCAGTAGTTTCACTTTCTGCTCCCACACTGTTATTTCTAGTGTCCCTCAAGGATCTGTTCTTGGCTCCCTCTTATTTCTTATCTACATGCTGCCCCTCAGCAACATAATTCAAAAACACCATCAGTTTCCACATATACATTGACAACACCCAGCCCTACCTCACCATCACCCCTCTCAACCCCGCCACTGTCTCTAAATTATCAGACTGCTTGCCCGACATCTAGTGCTGGATGAACAGAAATTTCTTCCAGTTAAATATTCGAAAGACAGAAGCCATTTTCTTCAATCCTGTTAAAAACTCCATTCCCTGTCAACCAACATGATCCCTCTTCTCTGGCAACTGTCTTAGGCTAAAGCAGAATGTTTCCAAGCTTGGTGTCACATTAGACCGCAAGATGAGCCTGTGACTGCAATCCATGACATCGCTGAGACCACCTTTGTAACATCACCTGACTTTGCCTCTGTCTTAGATCTCCTGCTGTTGTAACCCTCATCCATGCCTTTGCAACCTCTAGATTTGATTATTCCAACACATTCCTGGCCGTCCTCCCAAATTCTGCCCTCCTTAAATTTGAAGTCATTCAAAACCCTGCTGCCCATGCCCTTACCTGCACCAAGTCACATTCACACATCAGCCCTGTGCTCGTTGACCTACATTGGCTCCCAGTTAAACAATGCTGTGATTAATTTAAAATTCTCATTCTTGTTTTCAAATTTCACCCCTCGCCCCTCCCTATCTCTAATCTCCTGCAACCTCTGAGATATCTAGCACTTCTCTGATTCTTTCCCCTTCAGGATCCCTGATATTAGTAGATCCACTATTGGTGTCCATGGCTTCAGCTGCCTGGGCTCTAAGTTCTGGAATTTCTTCCCTAAACCTCTCTGCATGTCTATCTTCTTTTAAGATACTCCATAAAAGTTATCTCTTTCACCAAGTTTTTGGCCATTTGCCCTAATATTTCCTTATACAGCTCAGTGTCAAATTTTGCTTTATAACCCTCCTGTGGAAGCATTTTGGGATGCTTTATTACATTAAAGAGGCCATATAGATAGAAATTGTGGTAGCGATTTATAGTGGAAACTTATTTAAAAGAGTGAATCAATTATTTCAATTGCCCTGGCTGCAGCTCTGAAAATAACAAGAGCCTTTTTTTGTATGTGCGTGCATGCCACTGTAAAGTAAAGGTGCTCAGCAGAGCAAGGGTTAACATGGGACTGCAGAAGAGCCCAGCCCACGGTATGATGCATAGAGTTGCATGGTAATAGACTGAGACAACAGTCTGGAACCAGCTTGTCTGGAGGTAACAGCACCATGCATGACCATACCTTGGATCGGTAAATAGTTAAAGACTAACAATAAAGAATTCATGTTTAAATATATAAGACGCAAGATCCCATTGTTGAGACACCACCACATACCATATTACAACATGGCTGGCAGTGGTAGGAGCTCCTAAAAGATTTCACATCAGAAATAGTACCACAATCTGATATGGTGATCCACACTGATATGAAAGGTGGCAACATTTTAAACAATGAACCCAGAACAGCATCCCAGCGCATGAAACACTGAAAGCAACTGAAGCCTAACTAGAGAGACACGCACCTAAGAAGAAAACTTGAAGAAAAAGTTGAAGAAGCTTCACTACAGACTTGGAGGTGAGGAATCCACCAGAGTGAATGGAAGTCCATTGCAGGGAATTGCAAGAACCTGAGTGACAAATTTCACAAGATGGTGAGCAAAAATGCAAAAAAGTAGCTGTACATACATTTTAGAATAGGTGGCAGCCCCAAAGACTCAGCATCCAGAGGGAAGCTGAAAGAGAGCCACATGTAAAAAACGAAAGTTTAAAAAAGAACAGACCTGTAAAATTTGGCTGGCAGATTCAAAAGTTTAAGAGGAATAAACTGCAGAGTAAAGAAAAACCTGCAGAGTATAACAAAGTTTAAAAAACACTCCTTCATAGCAAGCAGAGCACACAGAAAGAGGTGCTGCAGCTTTAAGTTAAAAGAAAAGGGCCCTGATTGGAACATGAGCCCATCGAGTCTCCCAGAGTGCAGGACATTCAAAGGGAAAAAACACCTGCAGAGTTTTAAAAAAAAAAAAAATGCTGCAGTGGCTTTCTTTAAAAACAAGAAAGGAGTTTTAAAAAGTTTTAAAGAAAGCCCATGATCACTGGTGAGCCCATCAAAAGCAGAGACTCCCTGAGTAAAAAACGGTTACTGCACTGACAGCTCTGAAAGAGACAATGCAACTTAAAGCTCTAACTACAAGAAAAGAAAACAGCCATGGAGAGAAAAATGGAAAAGATTCCAGAATGAAGGGAACAAGGGACCCCAGAGAGAGAGAGCAATTCCACTGAAGGCAACAAGCGACCCCAGAGAAAAGGCAAAGCCACCGAGGTCAACAAGAGATCCCAGAGAGAAATGACAACTCTGTCAAGGGCAACAAGAGACCCCAGAGAGACAGCAACTCCACCAAGGGCAAAGAGAAACCCCAGAGAGGGCAACTCCCAATGAAGTGCTAAGGGCAACAAAAAACCCAAGAGAGAGGCCAACAAAAGACCCCAGAGATCAGACAACAAAACACCACAAAGAGAGGGAGGCAGTGCAGAGTGAGCAGATAGCTACAAATGAAGGAAACCTATCTGAGGTAACTCAAAAGAAGCAAAATGTGCAAAAAGTAAATGAGCTGTTTTACAGGAAAATGTTTGCACCAGAGCTGAACTGGAAGATTTGAAGCGCAAGATTCAAGCTGAGTATATACCTTTGAAAACACACGATAAACTGAAGTATTCGATGAACCAAGCTTCTTGAGATCTCAACAAACAAATTTCAGAGATGATACAAAGGTACCAGGAGGATAACGACCTTCAATTCCACATTTGGCAAATCAAAACAGGAGTTGGGAAAACTCAACCAGATGTACAGCCAGGCAAAACAGCAGGCAGAAAAGTCACACAAAGATGTTGTGAACTTGAAAGGCTCCTTGAAGAATCAATATGTAGCCATGAAAAAACATGAGCTAAAAGGAATGCTGAATATTACTTCAGAAAAAGCTGAGTTGGAACTATCAGTAGCGACAAAATGATGCACTGAAGCTCAGAGTGAGTTGGCAAGAGGTCAACAAGAAAACAGTTGAACGATCAGTTGATTGTCCTTCAAGATCAAATGCAAAAGGAATGTGAAGAAATGAAGACTGTCTTAAACAGCAGAATGGAAGCACAGCATAAGAACCTCAAGGAGACTGCTGAATTACAGATAAGCTCCAAGGTGAAGCAAGCGCATTTAGCAAACAGGAAAACCTTCACACACTACAAGAATGCCTTAGGACAAATTTTATTCCTCTGGAAAGTTACAGAGAAGGAAAATGAATTTAACGTCATTCTGAACAAACTGAAGAACCAGTTGGCAGAGAAGACTCACCAATGTTCATTATTCCAGGGGGAAGTCAAAAGCTACAAGAAACAGACTGAAGAGCTGAAGAAGCAGTTGAATGGAAAAGAGGAGGCATTGGAAGGAAAGGCTGTGGAACTTTCCAAACTGCTGATGGATAATGAAGCCTTAAGTCACACAATTACAGAACTGAAACAAGTTTAGACTTTGCCGGCGACAGACCTAGCCAACAGTGAAACCAAAATGAAGGACAAGGACAAAGTTCTGTTGCAGACAAAGAAAAGACAGAAACAAGATTAGAAAATGTAAATCCGACACTGAAGCGCAAGGAACTAGAAGGAAAAAAAGTTGCGCTGAATGAAAAGATTCATAAACTTGCAAAAGGATTTGAAAATAAAGCAGCAAACAAGTGTTTGGCTGAAATTGTGAAACAATTGGAAAGGAAAGTTCCATTTGCGAAAAGTAACATCCAGCAAAACCATGGCATACACCATGGATAAAGGGAATTAGAGTCCACTCTAGGAATGAACGGAGTGCACATTCCTCTTGGAAGGAATGGGACAAACTCATAGTGTCCGCAAAAAGCAGATGAGTTGTTAATAAAGAGAAAAGCAACTCAAAGGAGCGCAAAAAATGAATCAAATGGAGATAGCCAAGTACCAGAAACACAGTGTACTACAACCATTCCTCCAAACATGACAGACCGAGATGTGGAATAACTGTGAAGCCTCAAGACCATCTGAATTTATAAAGTCAGAGACTTGAGGTGCAGGAGAAGGGATAGCAAGTACAGATTGTATTGTAATAATCTGTTGGAAGGGAGGAAAGTTTTCTTTGGAGAAGGGGAATGTTGTATGATCTTGTATGTGCCTGCATGCCACTGTAATGTAAAGGTGCTCAGCAGAGCAAGGGTTAATATGGGACTGGAGAATAGCCATGGTATGATGCATAGAATCACATGGTAATAGACTGAGAGAACAGTGTAGAGAGAACACTGTGGAGCCAGCTTACATGGAGGTAACAGCACCATGCATCAGCATACCTTGGATCTGTAAATAGTTAAAGACTAATAATAAAGGGTTCATGTTTAAACATACACGTCTCAAGATCTCCTCATTGATCTAAAGAACCCGTATTACAACAGCGCTTTGGGATGTTTTATTACGCTAAATAGGCCATAGAGATACAAATTGTGGTAAGGATTTATGCCACAAAGTTATTTAAAAGAGTGAATCAACTACCCCAATTGCCCTGGCTGCTATTCTGAAAATAACAAGAGCCTTTTTTTTAAGCTATTCTTTCTTTCCAGGCAGCTAGAGGCAATTTTTCAGCGTATTTAGAGGATTTGTATTCGTTATACTAAAGAGACAACTGATGTGTTACTCTAGAAAGTTTGCAGGCTCTTCCATTTCCATAAGAGGGCAAGAAAACTATGAACAGTTTTATACTCATATTTGGTACCTTCTCTAAACTATTGACTATGTGCATGTGGAGATGTAGCTTTATTAATAAATCATGCAGAGTTAAAGTATCATTGAAATTATATTGAAATTATAACCAAATGCTACAGATGTAACAGGGTAGAATATTTATAGCCACTTCACATTTATAGTGTATGTAATACAGCATTTCAATTTTGAGAGGATCCATTCTATCAATATGTAGGTGATCAGTGGTGTCCAGAAGATTATTTTAATGATGAATGCACAAAACTGGGATCAACCTGATGCCCTCATCCTTGGCCAGAACACATGTCTGATTCATTTGAACAGGAACCATAGCTACTGCCTGAATCTATAATTCATGCCCCATGATGCACCCAGAAACATAAGCACAGAGGTAGGGATGGGGGGGTGGGGGGGGGCGAAGGTTCGGATGAAGGGAGACTTAGAAATCCAAAGGAAAGGTCAAGGTATTGGAACAGTGTAGTGGCGTGGGCAAAGACAAGCAGAATGGAACAGGATGGGACAGTTTAACAAAAAATATACATCAGTGAATAAGGTCATTGCAGGGAACAGAAGTAAAAAAATGAAATTAAAGGTTCTTTATCTGAATGCATGAAGCATTTGCAATAAGATAGATAAACTAATGACACAAATAGAGTTGACTGATTTAGATCTAATCACTATTACAGAAACGTGGTTACAAGGTGATCAAAGTTGGGAAATAAATATTCCAAGGTACACGATAGTTCAGAAAGAGAGACAGAATGGCAAAGGAGGTGGGGTAACCCTTATACTTAAGGATGACATAAGGACATTAGTGAGAAAGGATCTGGCCTCTGAAAATCATGAAGTAGAATCAGTATAGGTGGAAATTAGGAATAGCAAGAGTTAGAAAAGACTGGTGGGTGTAGTTTACAGGCCCCCTAACAGTCATACCATTGGTCAGAGCATTAAACAAGACATTATTGGAGCCTATAACAAAGGAAGTGTAACCTTTGTGGAGGACTTTAATCTTCATATAGACTAGGGCAATCAAATTGGCAAGAATGATCTAGAGTTTGTAGAATGTCTTTGTGACACTTTCTTGGAGCAGTAAGGAGTGGAACTGACTAGGTATAAAGCTATTTTAGATATGGTATTGTGTAATGAGGCAGGGATAATTAGTAATGTCATAGTAAAAGTTCCACTGGGAAATGGTGACCATAATACCATTAAATTCCATGTTAAGTTTGAAAGTGACATATTCCAATCACGTACAAGAATCTCAAACAAAGCCAATTACATAGGTATGAGGGGAAAGCTGCCTAAGGTTCAATGAATAAATAGACTAAAAGATACGATAATAAATAAACCATTTGAAACATTTAAAATAAACAGTGGAAACAATTTAAAACGTTCAACAAAAATACATTCCATCGAAGAACAAAAACTCAGCAAGAAGGACCCATCCATGGCTCAGTCAGAAAGTTAAAGATAGTATTGGATTAAAAAAAGAGGCTTACAATGCTGCAAAAAACAGTAGTAAGTCTGAGGATTGTAAGTGTTTTAGAAACCAGCAGAGGGCCACCAAAAAGTTGATAAAAAGGGAAAAAATCTGAGAGTAAACCAGCCAGAAATATAAAACAGATTGTAAAAGCTTTTATAAATATATAAAAAGGAAGAGAGTAGCTATTGGTCCCTTAGAAGCAGAGACACAAGAAATTATCATGAGGAACGAGGAAATGGCGGAAGCATTAAGTAAATATTTTGTGCCTGTCTTCACAGTGGAATACAAAAGTTCTATATCAGAAGCAGACGATAACCTAAGGACTAAAAAGAGTGAGGAAATTAGGGAAATGAATATCAGCAGAGGTAAAGTCTTAGGGGAACTTAAGGGACTAAAATCCAACAAATCTCCGGGACCTGATGGCCCACACCCTAGGGTTCTAAAAGAGATAGCTGTAGGGATGGTGGATGTGCTAGCTATGATTTTCCAAAATTCATAAATACAGGAATGGTCTCACTAGATTGGAAATTGGCAAATGTTACACCACTTTTCAAGAAAGGAGGGAGAGAGAAAACAGGGAACTACAGGCCAGTTAGCCTAACATCAGTTGTTGGAACATGCTAGAATCTTATTAAGGAAGTCTTAACAATGCACTTAGAAAAGCATAGTGTGATTAGGACAAGTCAACATGGTTTTACTAAAGGAAAATCCTGTTTGACAAATTTAGTGTTTTTTGAGGATGTAACTAGTAAGGTAGATAAAGGGGAACTAACACATGTAGTATACCTGGATTTCCCAAAAGTACTCAATAAGGTGCCGCACCGCACAAAAGGTTAAAGGGCAAAATAAGGGTTTATGGAGTTGGGGTTGATATATTAGAATGGATAGAAAACAGAGAGTGGCCATAAACAGGGCTTTTACAAGATGGCGGGCAGTGAATAGTGGAGTGCCGCAAGGATCAGTGCTGGGACCTCAGCTATTTGCAATCTATATTAATGACTTAGATGAAGAGACAGAGAATCAAGTATCTAACTTTGTTGATGATACCACACCAGGTGGTAAGCTGTGGGGAGGACACAGAGAGGCTGCAAAGACATATAGACAGGTTAGGTGAATGGGCAACAAGATGGAAGATGGAATATAATGTAGGGAAGTGTGAAGTTATTCAAAACAAAAATAAAAATAAAAATACCTGGAAAAACTCAGCAAGTCTGACAGCATCTGCGGAGAGGAACACAGTTAACATTTCGAGTCCGTATGACTCTTCAACAGAACTAAGGAAAAATAGAAAAGACGTGAAATATAAGGGAGGATGGGACTAGTAGAGCTGGATAGAGGGCCAGTGATAGGTGGAGATTGCCAAAAGATGTCATAGACAAAAGGACAAAGGGGTGTTGAAGGTGGTGATATTATCTAAGGAATGTGCTAATAGGTGACATTAAGGGTAGAAAGCAGGACGAGCAAGGTACAGATAGCCCTAGTGGGGGTGGGGTGGGGGGAGGAGATCGAAATAGGCTAAAAGGTAGAGATAAAATAATGGATGGAAATACATTTAAAAATAATGGAAATAGGTGGGAAAAGAAAAATCTATATAAATTATTGGAAAAAAGGGGAATTGGAAAGGGGGTGGGGATGGAGGAGAGAGTTCATGATCTAAAATTTGTTGAACTCAATATTCAGTCTGGATGGCTGTAGAGTGCCTAGTTGGAAGATGAGGTGCTGTTCCTCCAGTTTGCGTTGAGCTTCACTGGAACATTGCAGCAGGCCAAGGACGGACATGTGGGCATGAGAGCAGGGTGGAGTGTTGAAATGGCAAGTGACAGGGAGGTCTGGGTCATGCTTGCGGATAGACCGAAGGTGTTCCACAAAGCGGTCACCCAGTCTGCATTTAGTCTCTCCAATGTAGAGGAAACCGCATTGGGAGCAGCAAATGCAGTAGACTAAATTGAGGGAAGTGCAAGTGAAATGCTGCTTCACTTGAAAGGAGTGTTTGGGCCCTTGAACGGTGAGGAGAGGGGAAGTAAAGGGGCAGGTGTTGCACCTTCTGCGGTTGCATAGGAAGGTGCCGTGGGAGGGGGTTGGGGTGTAGGGGATGAAGGAGGAGTTGACCAGGAATGCCGCCGGAGGGGGTGGAGGGAAGATGTGTTTGGTGGTGGCATCATGCTGGAGTTGGCGGAAATGGCGGAGGATGATCCTTTGAATGCGGAGGCTGGTGGTGTGATAAGTGAGGACAAGGGGGACCCTATCATGGTTCTGGGAGGGAGAGGAAGGTGTGAGGGCGGATGCGCGGGAGATGGGCCGGACATGGTTAAGGGCTCTGTCAACCACCGTGGGTGGAAAACCTCGGTTAAGGAAGAAGGAAAACATGTCAGAGGAACTGTTTTTGAAAGTGGCATTATCAGAACAGATGCGACGTGAAGTTATTCACTTTGGTCATAAGAATAAAAGAGCAGAATATTGTTTAAAAGGTGAGAAACACGTAAGTGTAACATTCAAAGAGTCTTGGGTGTGCTTGTACAAGGAACACAGAAAGTTAGCATGCAGACAGCAAGCAAGTGGAAGGCAAGTGGCATGTTATTGCAAGGCGATTGGAGTACAAGAATAAAGAAGTCTTGCTACAGTTGTACAAGGTTTTGGTGAGACTGCACCTAGAGTACGGTGTGCAGTTTTGGTCTCCACATTTAAGAAAGTATATGTTTGCATTGGAGGTGGTATAGCGAAGGTTCACTAAATTGGTACTTGGGATGAGGAGGTTGTCCTATGATGAAAGGCTAAGTAAATTGGGCTTATATTCTCTGGAATTTAGAAGAATGAGAAGCAATCTCATTGAAACCTATAAAATTCTGAAGGGGCTTGATAGGTTGGACGCTGAGATATTGGGCGGAATCGTCCGGTCCTGTTGACATTGGGCTTCATGGCAGGCTGTCGGGGGAGGGGAGGTGGGGGTGAGAAACAATTTGGTGTGAGGGGCAGAAATTAGATTCACACCAGCTTGAAAACACAGTGGGATCAGCCAATGGTGTCCGCTATGGCAGAACGTGTATCTCGCTGGAAGAAGGTGTGAAACCAATTTGCATCCCAGCAATGGGATGCAAAGTAAGGCCTAACTGGAGTCATTCCCCCATGCCAGATTTACCATTACGCTGGCAGGAAAATATACCAGCCCAGAACATGTCTGGACAAGTGTGACAAGCTGAAGTCGACGGACCCTGGAGGAAAATGTGCATAGCATGCTGGTTGGATTCTCATAGCTCTGCCTTGAAGCAGCTCATGGAAGGTGGGAGGTCTCCGTTGATGTCTCAGGTCTGCTTCCGAACATCATGATCTTGGTATGGGCTGCTATGGATGATCAGCAAAGGGAGCGGAGAGGAAGGTTTAGGTTTGACTGGGAGAGGAAGGTATACCAGTCGGGGTGAGGTTTGGTGGGGGGGTGGTAGGGAAACAAAAGTGTCAGGGTGGGGGTGAGATTATGAAGGGAGAAACGAAGGTGTCGGGGGTTGAGGTTGTGGTGGGGGGAACCAAGGTGTCGGGGAGGAGGTTGGGAGGAGAGATGAAGGTGTCGGTGGGTTATAAGGTTGGGGGAGTTGAAGGTGTGAGGTTTGAGGGTGTGGTGGGGGACAAAGGTGTGGGGTGGGGGGCTGAGATTGGGGGAGGGGGCGAAGGTGTTGGTGGGTGAGGTTGGGAGGAGGGAGGAGGGAGTGGAGGAGGGTGTACCGGAGAAGATTGTGGCAAGTTGGGAGGTAAGTGTAAGGTGGGCAAAGAGTTCAGAGCGGGGAAGGAGTTTGGAGGGGGGGAAGGTGTCGAGGGGAGTAGGGAATTCAGAGGTCGAAAGGTGTCTGGAAGTAGGAGGGAGTAAGGGTGGAGGAGGGAGTAAGGGGGAAGAGGAGGAATGTCCAGATGAACATGCAAGGCAGGGGTCTGCCTCCGGGGGAGTGAACTGAGGGTGGGTGTGATAGGAGGGAATGTTGTGTATGAGAGGGGGCAGAAGGAGCCGGAAGGGTGGGAGGGTAAGGGTGCATTGATAGTGGTAGAAGTGACGATGAGGGTGGTTGATGGGGACTCGGAAGCAGACACAGGGCCTAGGGGTGGGAATGAGATCGGGGAGGTCAATGGGGATGGGATTCTCAGAAAGGTGGGGAATGTGCACATTCACCTGGACATTCTAGAAAGACAAGGGTTCAGGTTCGTAGGTGACAGTGGGGACGTGGAAGGTGATGCCAGGGGGATCGACAGTGATGGGGGAAAGGACATGGGTGACCCGGGGAGGGGAAAGGACGGGGGAGCTGATCAGAAACTTAACGACTAAGCTGATTGTCGCAAAAGAAAGTGAGCAGAACCTCGTGTTGGACAGGCACAGGGTGCTGCATGGGAGCGCAATCAGTGTGTGGGCGGAGATGCGGGACAACTGAAAGAGAACTCTAGCAGCCAGCATTGAAAATGTTCAGGACAGCAAGATGAGTGTGATGGATGGACGAACACTTGCATGAGCTTCTGAAAGGCCCTGCCACACACACACTTCTCCCTCCAGAATCACCCCATGGGCCAGCTGTGGCAGCTGAACTGCTAGTGGGGAATAGAAGCAATGGGAGGACTCGCGAAGCCTGTCAGTGAAACTGAACGACAACATTACACATTTTTTCAGTGAAAATGAATATATTTTCAGATTATAAAGTGACAAAATGTGTTCAACCGTCCAATCACTTGTGATCATAATTTCTTAACTTTTCTAGGCCTACCACTTTTTCTAGGTGCTGCCCTGACATCCACAGCAGGGGTGGAGACCGCCTGTGCAATGGTTGGCCCTGTTGCCTCTGATGACTTTGGCGTGTGTCCTCCGGAGAGCCAAGGCCTTGGGGGCCCCAGCTTGCTTTGGCTGACCTGTGGACCAGCTGCTCCCTCTACGATGACAGAGGACGATGTTGAGGGGGTCACAGGCAAAAGGGACTCAGAGGGAGATTCCTGAATGGATGACCCAGAGGTGTCCAGGCGCCACTCCTCCTTCAGGTACTTGAGGGCCTCGGCCTAACTCCTTGAGGGGAAGGAGCACCTGGAGGGACGTTGAGGAGCCCCGTTTCCCTCTCGCATTGCCACTGCAGGAACTCACCCATGGCTACCGCGTTCTGTTGGACCAGGGTCTCAATGGCGTCCACCATCCTTTCCATGGAGACCTCCGTGCACACACGCGGGCAACGCTTAATCAGAGAGTAGACAGACGCACTCCTCCGACTCGCATGCCACTCTGTTGAGGGCTTCCAACAACTCTGCGTGAAGTTCCCCCGCCTTCTGCTGACTCTCCACGATGAGTTGGAAGACCGAAGGCAGAGACTCATCATCTGACTCAGACTTCACAGGTGCCCCTTCCCCAGCGGTCCTCTGAGTGCTGGGGTGCTTGGCTTAAGCTGTCTCCTCCTGCTCCGGACACATGTCCGTGCAGTGACCACCAGATTGTAAACCCGAGCCTGCTCTGGACCTAGGTCCCACCAAGGTGTGTCTCTGCGCTGGTGGAATGTGTGGATAAGCGCCTTGACGGGTCTTCCAGGCTACTTATTTCCAGCTTTTCCATGGAGGAGGTGTCCTCTTCACTGGAGGTGAGGACGCGGATGGAGCTGAGGGACCGGCTAGCTGAGAGTGTCGGTCACTTGGCAGAGCTCGCTGTGAACCAAAGCTGAGATAATTGGGGCATGGCAGCAGAGTCAAAAGCAGGAGAGAAAGCACTCACAGTTGCGTTGAGAGAGGGATGATATGATTCAGGATCCTCACATGGGTGTTCGCTGCCGACCACACCGTCGTTGCAGGCACGGTCCACATCCTCACCAGTCAGCGCGATAGTATGCTCCTTAAAGTGGGTGAGGGGCCTAATGTGAGCCACTCCACCCCCTGTCTGGGACCTCTCCCTGCTATTGTGAGCCAGCTTCTCCTGCATGAAAACAGCTGGGGAGAATGTGAGCAGGACACATGGAATGTTTGTGTGGTGAGCGGCACCATGGACGCGAGCTCCAGAGGACATGAGCCTGATGGAGATGTGAGGGTGTGTGTGAGAGTTGTGTGAGTTCCTTATGGGTGTGTGATGGGTTTGGGAGTGTGTGTTGAGAGTGATGAGGTGGTTGACTTACCCTGGCAGAATTGATGAGATCATTCATCCTCTTCCTGCACTGAATGGCTGACTTCCTCTGTGCTCCAGTGGCGCTGACAGCCTCTGCCACCCCCTCCCAGGCTGGACTGGTGACTCTGGTGGACCCCTCCTGCAGCCAGACCAGGGGTAGAGGACATCGCAGCGACCTTCCACTGCATCCAGCAGAAGCCCCAGAGGCGTCACTAAATTTGGGGGCTGCCATCTTCTTTGCTTTTGGGGCCATCTGTTGCCTGGAGCAGTCCTGGTCTGAAGACATGAAATACGCTGCACTCTGGTGCGCTTTAAATATGGTGCCCAGAGCGATGAAGCTCTGAGGTCGTGTTGTGGCGGGCAAATCTGAGCCCACCTACCAGCAATCCGGAGTGTTTTGCTTGAATGCATTATTAATGAGGCAGGTCACGCCGGGAGTAAGATGATATGGCGTGAAAACCCATCATTGCAGCCAGCGGGTAAAACGACCTTTTCATGCCCGCTACCACACTTAGTGCAAATCTGGGACCATTCCGTGCATTGTTTCTGTTGGTTGGGGAATCTAGAACACTGTCTCAGGATAAAGGGGCTGATTATTTAGGACTGTGATGAGAGATTCCTTCACTCAAAGGGATGTGAACCTTTGGAATTTTCTACCCTAGAGGGTTGTAGATGCCCCTTTGTTGAATACATTTAAGGCTGGGATAGACAGATTTTGGTCTCTCAAGGAATTAAGGGATACGGTGGACAGCAGGGAAATGGAGCCGTAGCCCAAGATCAGCCATGATCATTTTGAATGGCGGAACAGGTTTCATGGCCTGTGTGGTCTACTCCTGCTCCCATTTCTCATGTTCTTATGTTCTCAACACAAGTATAAGAAGACACATGAAGCAACATGACCAACTGTACAGTGTAAACATTTTGGCCACAAAATCGGACAAGGCTTGAAAACAGACAGGAGGATCACAATGCTGAATTATTCTGTGCCCATTCTGATGCAGGCAACACCCAAACTTTGTGCTGCCATAATTTAAAATGATTGCAACATTCAGCAAGCGCCAAGCATACTGTGGCTGTACACCATGGCAAGGGGAACAAATTCATAAGAGGCTAGAACAAGTTAAAGCTGGCCTGCACTAGTTAAAGTGAGCATGCAGCTCTTGATGAATTTTGGCTGGAGCAGATGCTGGAAGCCATCCTAAAAAAGATTTTGACCTGGAGGACACTCAAGAATGGCACATGGCAGAGAGCAGTTTGCAATGCTGTGCTGGAGGCCTAGATACTGGACGTGGAGAGCAGGAGATATGTCATCAGTTCTAAAGGGACCAAAGGTCCTCCAGGCAAATTTTGCCAGGACAATGGGAGCAGATAGCTGTGGCAGTGAAAAGCAGAAGTCAAGCCCCAAGGACTTGGATGCAATGCTGCAAGAAGTTCAATGACCTCGCATGAGTGATCAAGGTCAGTGAATGCATCTTAAAATGTCATATTCTATCAACTAGGCCCAACCATCTTCAGCTGCTT
This sequence comes from Cetorhinus maximus, assembly GCF_964194155.1. NCBI lineage: Eukaryota > Metazoa > Chordata > Chondrichthyes > Lamniformes > Cetorhinidae > Cetorhinus > Cetorhinus maximus. The sequence continues at coordinate 42,251,554 of NC_135890.1, read as the reverse complement.
TAACAATGACCTTCCTTCCATCATAAGGTCAGAAGTGTGGATGTTCGCTGATGATTGCACAATGTTCAGCACCATTTGCGACTCCTCAGACACTGAAACAGTCCAAGTCCAAATGCAGCAAGACATGGACAATATACAGGCTTGGGCTGACAAGTGGCAAGTAACATACATGTCACACAAGTGCCAGGCAATGACCATCTCCAACAAGAGAGAATCTAACCATTGCCCCTTGACATTCAATGGCATTACCATCGCTGAATCCCCCACTATTAACATCCTGGGGGTTACCAGGATGGGCATTGACCAGAAACTGAACTGGACTAGTCATATAAATACTGTGGCTACATGAGCTGGTCAGAGGCTAGGAATCCTGCGGTGAGTAACTCACCTCCTGACTCCCCAAATCCTGTCCACCATCTACAAGGCACAAGTCAGGAGTGTGATGAAATACTCCCCACTTGCTGGATGAGTGCAGCTCCAACAACATTCAAGAAGCATGACACCATCCAGGACAAAGCAGCCTGCTTGATTGATGCCAATTCCATAAACATTCACTCCCTCCAGCACCGACACACAGTGGCAGCAGTGTGTACCATCTACAAGATGCACTGCAGAAGCTCACCAAGGCTCCTTAGGCAGCACCTTACAAACACACAACCGCTACCATCTAGAAGGACAAAGGCAGCAGATACATTGGAACACCACCACCTGGAAGTTCACCTCCAAGCCACTCACCATCCTGACTTGGAAATATATCACCGTTCCTTCACTATCGCCGGGTTAAAATCCTGGAACTCTCTCCCTAACAGCAATGTGGGTGTACCTACACCACAGCGACTGCAGTGGTTCAAGAAGGCAGCTTATCACCACCTACCCATAGGCAATTAGGGATGGGCAATAAATGCTGGCCTAGCCAGCTAACTGGTGAGGACGTGGACCATGCCTCCGGCAACGGTGAGGTCGGCGGCGAACACCCACATGAAAATCCTGCACCATATCATCCCTCTCTCAACGCAATTGTGAGTGCTCTCTCTGCTGTCATGCACTAATTATCTCCGCTTTGGTTCACAGGGAGCTCTGCCAAGTGACCAACAGCCTCAGCCAGCCAGTCCCTCAGCTCCATCTAGGTCCTCACCTCCAGCCAAGAGGACACTTCCTCCATTGAAGAGCTGGAAATAAGCAGCCTGAAAGACCCATCAAGGCGCTTACCCACACCCTCCACCAGCGCAGAGACACACACCCTGATGGGACCTCGGTTTAGAGCAGGCTTGGGTTCACAATCTGGTGGACACCACACGGACATGTGTCCGCAGCAGGAGGAGTCAGGTTAAGCCAAGCGCCCCGGCACTCAGAGGGCTGCTGGGGAAGAGGCATTTGTGATGTCCGAGTCAGATGACGTGCCTCTGGATTTGGTCTTCCAACTCATCGTGGAGAATCAGCAGAAGGCGGCGGAACATCACGCAGAACTGTTGGAAGCACTTAACAGAGTGGCACGCGAGTCAGAAGAGTGCATTTGCCTATTCTCTGATTAAGTGTTGCCCACGTGCGTGCATGGAGGTCTCCATGGATCCCAGAAACGAATTTAAAAACTGCACTATTAGCCTCATACATTGCTGAATTCACCACGCCTCCAAGAATCTCTAACAATCAGGCCTCATACCTGACATTAATATGCTTCATCACAACCTCACACATTAAGAAATGCTATGAGCCTCAAATCTACATCTCACAGGTTGCACCCAATGCCTGCTATTCAACTATGACAACTACATGACCCAATACGCTTATTGAAAAAGAAAGAAAAACTTGCATTTATATAACGCTTTTCATGACCACCAGGCATTCAAAGCACTTTACAGCCAATGAAGTACTTTCTGAAGTGTAATCATTGTAGTAATGTAGGAAATGCGGCAGCAAATTTCCACAAACAGTAATGTGATAATAACCAAATAAACTGCTTATTTGTGATTTTGCTTGGTAGATAAATATTGGCCAGGACACCAGGCATAACTCCCTTGCTCTTCTTCAAAATAGCACAATGGGGTCTTTTACATCCGCTGGAGTAGGCAGGCGGGGCCTCATTTTAACGTCTCTTCCATAAGATGGCAACTCCGACAGTGCCATGCTCCCTCAGTACTACACTCATGTGTCAACCTTGATTCAGACTCAATTGACACACTTTCTTCTCACATGTAGGACAAGGCGGCACAGAACTAGAGTCAGCAGCATCTAATGGGCAGGTGAGACTGACAGCCCTCTAGAAGAGATGGCGGTCATTGGAGCAGCCATGGCTAGCAACGGGAATGAAAACATCAAAGATGACTGTATCCTCAAAAGAATCCTCCTTCCCACATCCCACTTGCCCCTTATCCCACAATCTCTTCGGATTTACAAGCTGCAGAGGTGTAATCACAAGTCCCTTGCTTTGACCTCTCCCACCACCACAACAATCCTACCTTTGCACCTCTCCCCTTTCAGATGTCCAATAGCTGCAACCAGGCCAGGCAGTGGTGGAACAGCAGGTGGCGGAAGGGTAGGAAGGCAGTGATGAGGTATTCAATCTCACACTCACCGCCACCACCCCAGATGCTGGCACTTACCGTGCTCTAGAGGATAGTTTAGAAGCACCAGCCACCCAATTGTTGGGATGCTGCCATGCAAGCTCAGGTTGCTGCCACCATAGCTGCAGATATCAGTCCTCAAAGGGGGTTATAGGGTGTCACATCAGTCCAACAATCTGTCCTCCAACAGATTATTGGATTGTTAAGACAATGCCCCATGGAGTGGCAGTAGCTCCATGAAGCATGAATCTGCTGCCCTCTCTCAGGGTGACAGCATTCATTCTCCCACCACTGCAACTTCAATGGTGCCCTTGCTGCTGACTGTCAGCCAGCCAGTCCAGACTGCTGCTATACATGCTGAGATGGTGCAGTCCAAAGCCAGGCACTCAAAACCCAGAAATGTTTAAAGTCGCCATGCAAGACCATCGGTAGTTTCCCCCAACAGCAGCCTTCCACAAGTCATGCTGCAGCCACTGGGATAGCACTGTATGGGAGCACTAGGAAAGACAAAGGCACACAGATGACAGGAACAAAGGGAATGCACAAGGTGATTGGTTGATGTTTGTATGCAATATGGCATAGTTTGATTCATAAATTTGGTTTGGGGTATTTATTTTGTGGTGTCTTTTATTTTTTGCATTGTGCCAAGCTGATGTTCTAATTGTCAGTGACCGAGGAAGGGAAGGTATGGAGCTGTTGGTGAATGGATAATTGGAGCTGTGTTCATTGATATCAGTCAGATAAGCTGATCACAGACGTATCAGCCAGAAAGGGATTATGTGGTTCCCTTCACCCTTCTCCTCCTTCTCAGTTGGTCGCTGTATAACTGGTGGCAAGGGTTGTGCCCTCATGATGGGAAGGCCATGCAGGATGCAGCAAACTACCACAAATTTTGAGACATGCTCTTGTCGAGTACTGCCGGGCTCCTCCGGAGCTGGTTAGGCAACAGAAGCACTGTTTAAGCATGCCAATGGTCTGCTCTGTCACATTTTTTTTGTGACAGCATGGCTTTTGTTATATGCATGCAGCCCACATGTGCATGGGTTGTGCACTGGAGAAATGAACCATGTCATCAAAACAGAAAACTAGTCGCCCAGTGACCATCCTCTGATTTGCCTTAAGGGCTCAAAAGGAGTGGACTGCCTGCCCTGGAATAAAGGCATCATGATTACATGACTGCTGCCAGGATGCCAGTTATTGAAATGCATGATACACTGTACATAGTCACACATCAGCTGGACATTGAGGGAATGGAATCTCGGCTGTGGTGCATCTCACAGTTGACATGGAGCACCCACAAAGCTTGAATGTGTGCAGTTGACAGCACACTGCTTCATTAGAAGATGAAAGCAAAAATACTGCGGATGCTGGAAATCTAGAACAAAAATGCATCTTCCCTTCACCCCCACCCTGGCGGCTTTCCACAGGGATCGTTCCCTCCGGGACACTCTGGTCCACTCCTCCATCACCTTCTACACCTCAACCCCATCCCACGGCACCTTCCCATGCAACTGCAGAAGGTGCAACACTTGCCCCTTTACTTCCCCCCTCCTCACTGTCCAAGGGCCCAAACACTCCTTTCAAGTGAAGCAGCACTTCACTTGCACTTTCCTTAATTTAGTCTACTGCATTTGCTGCTCCCAATGCAGTTTCTCCACATTGGAAAGACCAAACGCAGACTGGGTGACCGCTTTGTGGAACACCTTCGGTCTGTCCGCAAGCATGACCCAGACCTCCCTGTTGTTTGCCATTTCAACACACCACCCTGCTCTCATGCCCACATGTCCGTCCTTGGCCTGCTGCAATGTTCCAGCGAAGCTCAACGCAAACTGGAGGAACAGCACCTCATCTTCCGACTAGGCACTCTACAGCCTTCCGGACTGAATATTGAGTTCAACAATTTCAGATCATGAACTCTCTCCTCCATCCCCACCCCCTTTCCGATCCCCCTTTTTCCAATAATTTATTTATTTTTTTGACTATTTTTTTTCTCTTCCCTCCTATTTTTAAATTTATTTTGATCTATTGTTTCATCTCCACCTCTTAGCCCATTTCGATCCCTTCCCCTCCCCACCCCACCCACACTAGGGCCATCTGCCACTAGCTTGTTTCCCTTAATGTCCCCATTAGCACATCCTTTAGATAATATCACCACCGTCGACACCCCTTTGTCCTATTGTCTACGACATCTTTGGTAGTCTCTTCTTGGCCTCCACCTATCACTGGCCCCCTATCGAGCTCTCCTGTCCCACCGCCTTCTACCAGCTTATATTTCATCTCATTTCTATATGTCTTAGTTCTGATGAAAGGTCATACGGACTCGAAACGTCAACTGTATCCCTCTCCGCAGATGCTAACAGAACTGCTGAGTTTTTCCAGGTATTTTTGTTTTTGTTCATTAGAAGATAGCAATCCCCATGAAGCCACATGCTCACTCCAACTGTTTTGCTCCAGCAGGAGAGAATGAAATGTATTCAGCTCCCTTGAAATACAGAAACTTAGTAACCACCCTTTTACAACACTGGACAGCAAAGATGCTGCAAATGTTGCCTGTTCAAACTTGGAACATGCCTGACACATAAACGTTCATGGCCACGGTCCGCTTCAACAGCTACTGCCAATGCCGTCTTCGCCCTGTTCTGTGGCTACGGTTGTGTCTGCAGCAGGTAGCAGGTTTCAGTGAGGAACGCTTTAGTGAAGCAGAGACTTCTGTTGCACTGTTTCTCACAGGTAGGGGATTGCTCACCACCCTAGCTGGATGTGGTATCTGGCTGAGGGCTCTCCTTCCGTTCCTCCTCCTCCTCCTTCTTCCAGCAGCTTGTCCTGCTCTGAGTCACCTCTGGTCATTCTTCCTGTCATATAGAGCAAGGGGGATGCCTACTACCATACTACTAGGTCCATGTCTGTAGCCAAGTAGTCTGTGCAGAATCCTTAAAGTCAGGACAAGCTCCTTTGAGCACATGCCACACCACTCCCTGTAGGCTTTAGCAACTTTAAAGAACTTTAGAAAATACCAAACATTTCTACAATCAAAGCAAAAGCTAGTGGAAATCGATCACAACTAACCTGAAAGTAGTTGATGGTCCCTTTAAATAGCACTGGTGAGTGGGCGGGGAAGGGGCTCTTCATGCTCATGCATGCATGTTTAGCTGTGTGAGTTTAAGTGAGGGCATTTGCTGAATCATTGAGTTCCAAGTCATGATCTGCCTACTCTGCATACTTCCGGTGGATATACTCTGTGTGCACACTAACGTCCTTACTAAAGTGGCTCTCATAGCTTTGAAATAGGATGTCATAGAGCTGAATTTTAAGGCATTTATGTTCTCAACTGGCAACGTCAATGTCAAAATCAATTAAGGGTTGTTTTCCAGAACAAGTCATCCAATAAATTCAGATTTCTTTTCATTCTTTCACGTGATGTCAGTGGCACTGGCTAGGCCAGCATTTGTTGACCATTCCTAATTGCTCTTGAGTGTGTCTAGTGGCATCATCTCAAAATTCAAAGAGGTGTTTTTAATACCTTATCCTTCTCTACAACAGATATTGATATGCCAAGAGACCCCCTTGGTTGTGAGGCTGTTTAGCTCTATTTGTATCTTGCTGCTTTTGGTGCTGTACATATAGGTAGCCCTGTCTTACAATTTCATTGAGTTGATCATTGTCATTATGGGGCATGAGAGAGTAGCCTGGAAATGCAAGGGATCCAGGAGGCAGAAGACTCACAGCAAGTGCTATCTAGACTGTAGTTCATCATAGCTTCCTGGTCTTGGCAGAAGAGCAGCAACAAGGCTGAGGCTGCGACTTAAACAATTCAATGATATCCATTTCTGTAGCTGTGCTACATTATGAACTCTGGAAAGCTCAAGGCATGACATGCCCCAGTGTATAGCATTCCAAAGATGCCTATTGCACCTCACTAATTAGATTTATGGACTCTTAATAACATATTCATATAAAGAAAGCATTTCTTATTGCAAAAGATCTATTATGCTGAAAACATAGAAAGCTATTGAACTAGAAAGCACAATTGAGATACTTATAGAAAACATCAAGGAAGACAGTATTTCCTTTGTTGCTCTGTCCACACAAAAATTTAAAGAAGAAGTATTCATAAAATACCTTCTGGAAATATTTTAGGGCAAGACGCCCTTGCTTAAGTTCTTTTCTTCAGTTTATCTTTCTTTACTTCCTCCAGCTAAACATTAGTAAGACTGAATCCAGTGCCTTAACTCCCACCACATACGTTGCTCCCTTGTCATTAACTACTTCCCCCTCTTTGGCCACTGCCCTAGACTGAGACAATATCCACATCCTGCTTGACGCCAAACTGTGTTTCTGACTCCATATCACTCAGACCCCCTACTTCCATCTCAGCAACACTGCATGCCTCCAACCTTTACCTCAGCTGCTGAAATCCTGACACATGCCTTTGTTATCTTCATTCAGCTACTCCGATGGTTTCCTGGCTGGCCTCCCATCCTCCACCCTCCATACAGTCCAACCCATCCAAACTTCTATTGCTACCCAAGGTTATTCTGTGCCGTGCTCTACTTGCTCACTGCCCTGTCAATCTTGATGACCTACAGTGGCATGTGGTTCCATGGTAGCTCACATTTAAAATTCTTCTCCTTGTCTTTTATTCCCTCCATTGTAAGGCTCCTTCCTATTTGCATAACCTCCCCACAAGCACAACTTGCTCTCTCCCCAAGGAAGATCTGTTCCTGACTCTCACCTCTTGTGCATCACCCTTTCTCCCTTCACCCCGCTTGGTAGCTGTATTTCCAGCAGCCTATCCTTTTGCTGAAAATTACTTCCCTAAATTTCTTTGCCATGTCACTTCTTCTCCACCATCGAAACTCATTTCATTGACCAAGCCTTTGGCCAACCCTCCTAACCTCTCCTTCTTTAGCTTTATTTCCCCATGCCTTTGCAAAACCAGAGAATGCTTTTATGTTAAAGACACAGTATTAATGTGATACGTTACTGTTTCCACATTTCATTCATCATTCCGAATAGGGGCGGCAGGGGGCGGGGGGGGGGGGGGTGTGGATGCGGGGTGGAATGATTCTCACTTCAAAACCAACTACTCAGAGATATGAAACAATAATTTCTTCCTTTGTTATGGACATATGCCCAATACCTACACAGTATCTCCTCTCAATGGCCTGTCTAAGATCGGTAAATCAATGTGGTGGATTCATTTTAAGCGCATTCAATGGAACACTGCACTGGGCTTCTAATTTTTTATGTTTTATTTTAACAAACTAAAAACTTAGCACAACAAACTGTTTGCGCATAACCTAAATGTTGAACCCTATGTGACTGGACATGTGATAACTTTCAAGCAATTACAAATTAGAAGTTAAAAAAACAGTAAAAATAATGGAAGATAATTGCTGCTGTGCTTCTTGCCATCTTTTGTTTCTTTGAGCATTCTGCCTACATGTTATACAGAAACAGTTGTGTACATCGTGGAAAAGAGTTTCAATAATTCCCACTATGTTCAGCAGAACACATGAAATTCCAGTATATAAAAGTCACAATTAAATCATTACAGCATCGCGGTACTAAAAGGAGCAGAGTGGATGCAGATGGAGCTTGTCAGACAGAGTGACGTGTGCTTTTCTAAATAACAGGAAACTCCAACAAACATTGCCTTAGTTCCAGACATAGATAGGAAATCAAAACCTACCCAGGGAACTCAGTTCTGACAGAATGTAATCCACAAATCAAACGGTGTACGCCAACTTCATTATTTCTTCATTCTTTGCAAGAAAGGAGAGACCCGTTTTAATTGGAGTTGCATTTCCTTTTAAGGTACACGTGCAGTTGGAGGCCAAAAAGCAAATCCAAGTTAAGTTAGAAGGTTTTATTGCAAATGATTCACAGCTTGGTTCTCTGAACTTTAAACCAAAATAAAATCTTTGCAAATGTCAAACACAGGTCAACACACTGTAAATACTATTAGCGTCCAAAAATAAAATCCTCAGTACCCAATTATCTTTCCAATGGTTTTCACAGAAGATGGGAAAACAGTTAATAGGAATTTATCGTTGGTCCTAGTAAACATATATAGATGGCATACCAATCACTCATGTGACCTCACATTGAACCAAGTGGAACTGAATACCTACTATACAAGTGACAAAGTCAATAGGCCTGAAATTTCAATAGTTTTTTGGTGCATGAGTGTTCTTGCATAGCGGAGTGGAATTTGGGATATTGAGTCACATATGTCAGAGTTATACACTATCAAATAGAGGCTAAATTCTGGCTGCTAGCCCCCAAAGTGATGCATCTGGAAATAACAGGAAACTGATGGTGAAAGCTGCTGTCCCAGAAATTCTGCCATTTAAACCGGAATTGCACCCAAAGTAAGTTAAGCTCGTAAAAAAGAGGGGGTATGGTATGACTTGTCACACCTGGGAGTGGTCGAGTTCTTAGGCTTTATATGTTCACAGACTTTGTCTGAAACATCAGCTTTGGCTGAAACAATTAGAAACATCTTTTCTGAGCTACACAACTGAGAAAGGATTCTGCAAAATGCTTTTCAGCAGGTTCAGGTTGAATAATCTATTGCTTCCTATCCTTCAGTCCTGCAGGGTCCTCACTATGGGCATTCCCATATATGTCCTTATGATGAAAGCAGAACGGGAGCTGAGGAATAAATGAGAGAGACAGCATGCATTAGGCTACAAAAGCAGAACAAGATGAACTTGGAGATACTCATTCATGTCACTCTCTCAATGCTGTCCCAGAAAAGGTTGGCTTAGAGTCATAGGGGTCTACAGCACAGAAAAAGGCCCTTTGGCCCATCGAGTCTGTGCTGGTCAAAAAAGTACTTAACTATTCTAATCCCATTTTCCAGCACTAGGCCCATAGCCTTGTATTCCATGGCATCACAAGTGTGCATCCAAATACTTCTTAAATGTTATGAGGGTTTCTGCCTCTACCACCCTTTCAGGCAGTGAGTTCCAGATTCCCACCACCCTCTGGTGAAAAAATTCTTCCTCACATCCCCTCTGAACCTCCTGCCCCTTACCTTAAATCTATGCCCCCTGGTTATTGATCCCTCCACCAAGGGGAAAAGTTCCTTCCTGTCTACCATATCCATGCCTCTCATAATTTTATACACCTCAATCATGTCCCCCTTCAATCTCCTCTGCTCCAGGGAAAATAGCCCCAGTCTATCCAATCTCTCCTCATAACTAAAACTCTCCAACCCAGGCAACATCCTGGTAAATCTCCTCTGCATTCTCTCTAGTGCAATCACATCCTTCCTATAATGCGGATTCCAGAACTGCGTGCAATACTCTAGCTGTGGCCTAAACAGCGTTTTATACAGTTCCAGCATAACCTCCCTGCTCTTATATTCTATGCCTTGGTTAATAAAGGCAAATATCCCATATGCCTTCTTAACCACCTTATCTACCTGTCCCGCTACCTTAAGGGTAGCGGTGGACATGTACACCAAGATTCCTCTGATCCTCGGTACTTCCCAGGGTCCTACCATTCATCGTGTATTCTCGTGTCTTCTTTGTCCTGCCCAAGTGCATCACCTCACACTTATCCGGATTAAATTTCATTTGCCACTGATCAGCCCATCTGACCAGCCCGTCTATATCCTCCTGTAATCTAAGGCTATCCTCCTCACTATTTACCACCCCACCAATTTTCATGTCATCTGCGGACTTACTGATCAACCCTCCTACATTCAAGTCGAAATCCTTTACATATACCACAAACAGCAAGGGACCCAACACCGATCCCTGTGGAACCCCATTGGACACAGGCATCCGGTCACAAGCAATAAGCTTAAAGCAATAGGCTTAAAGAAGCAATGATTTGTTAAGGAGGTACAGTGGAAATTTGCAAAATTGACCTTTAAACATCTGCTCAAACACAAAAAAAGAGTTACTTCACAAAGTGATTTTACTATACACACATGCATGTTCGCACAAAGCACCATTTGTTATTACCATGCCTACCCATGAGCCTCAGCCTTTCTGTACTTAAACCTAGTATTGTGCAGTAGCAAGATGATACCTGAGCGTCAGTGGCACCAGTGCGTTGATCTCATGAATCTTGGGACTAAAGTGTCTTCGGGTTTCCAAGTCTGACATAACTCCTAAAGGGGCTCTGTTGCCCTTGTCGGCTCCTGCATCCTGATGCCTACATGAGCAGACTGATAAGGTTGACTAGAAACATAATTGTCCTGAGTGATAACACAATCATAATTTATTGACATGGTATTCACTATGGGGCAGGTAATATGATGATGAGTGCCCTGTATTATTGGGCATGGAGGTCTGAACCCAAGTCACCAGCGCACCACTGTGCAAACGCCTAACAAAAAGGGGGCTGGAAGTTAGAATGCAAATTGTACATTAGGCTCATTAAGCCCCTGACTACACTGCAAATTTAATAGCTACCCCATAATGTAATAGAAGTACCCAAGCAATGCTCCAGGTGCACGACACCTGTTTGTATTAAGTGCTGGTGAGGAGATTGCTGGTCCTGTTATTTATCCTGGTCCTTGCTCTTCCTGTCCTGTGCCATTCCCTCGTTCTTGCCTGGCAACGCGTGGTCTCTTGCTCAGTTTCTGCCCCATCTTCTGTCAATACTGGACAATTTCCCAGTGCACAATAAAAGCCCTTCACTCGTTGCTGGTGCTAGAGATTGCAGCTACGGTGTTAAGGGCGCATCATAATTGACACATTTGAATAAACAGAAAACTATGGAAGTGAACTTAGTTTGCACATTAGGCAACATCAGCTCACTTGTGTGCACATGTGTACAATACCTGCAAAGTGTCACCACGTGAGGTGCATTATCTACTTCAATAAATGGAGGCTGTCCAAAGTGCAACCAGCAGACAATTTCTAGAATTCAAGCACTGGCAATCCAGATCAGTGAGTTCTTTTTAAGCTTGTTGGTATGCCCGGTTTGAATTTCTGGGCTTGAACATTTGGAAAGGACCAATACTGCTATCACCTCACCGAACATCAGAACCCAAGGTGAATAATTTCTAAGTTAGAACATCATGATCTGCTATAGTGAGATATACACAAATTAACATTCACTTAAACTTTACACATGGACCACAAAACTTTATTATACACAGATCCAAGTGGGTCATGCAGAAAAATATTTTGGATGTTCCTAGTACACATGATTCAGTGTGTCATATGACAGAACGTGAACTTCAATTGCTGTTTACTGCTAATCCAGAAGGTGTCTGTATGAATGGCATTGCTTTTTACTGTTGTGGCTGTCTGTTTTAGCAATATTGATGACATGGCTAAACTGTGTCATGCATGCCTAATCTGTATCTTGAATTGATTAGTAATGCAGACAGTTGATGTTTCTTGGACAATTAAGCCTGGTATGTGTGACGTTCGGACATATTTATTCTTCACAGGGGGATCTGGTATTATATCTGAATTGACTTAAACTCACAGGAGTAGGACAGTTAGTTCAATTCTGTTGAACTCCATTCCTTGTTGTGCTATTTAAATTTGTTTTATTTAATATTTTTACTGAGCCAGCATGCTACAGAAGTCAACTTCTTTTAGCATTGTTGTTTGGGATAAACTTTCTAAAAAAATGTGAAATAATTACGTTGTAGCAGTACTGTACAAATGATTTTCTCCACACCTTCACCAACACCCACTCTCCCCCAACACGACCCCCATACCCTACGCCTTATGTAGATGCACTTCTGGAAGGATTTATAAGCATTCAGTGTGTTCTCACTAGAGAGTCCAGGAAAGCATAACGAAAGGCCATTGTAGAATATTACAGTGCAGAAGAAGGTCATTTGGCTCACTAAGTCTGCCAGCTCTTTCAAAGAGCAATCCAGTTATCCTCACTCATTCTTCATATCCCAGCAATATTTTCTCCTTCAATTATTCATCCAATTCTTTTTTGAAAGCTGCTATTGAATCTGTTTCACCACACTATCAGGCAGTCTATTTAAAATCTTAACCACTCATTACACAAAAAAAGTCCTCTGGTTCTTTTGCCAATCACTTAAATCTGTGCCCTTTGGTTGTCAACCCTTGAGCCATTGGGAAGAGTGTCTTTGTTTACTTGATCTAAACACTTCATGATTTTGAACACCTCCTGTTAGCCTCCCCTGCACTAAAGGAGAGCTTCTCCAGTTTATCCATGTAACTGTAATGTCTCACTCTAGAAAATCTCTTCTGTACCCTCTCCAAAGATTTCATATCCTCCCTGCAGGTTCCAGATGGGACATATTACTCCAGCTGGGACCTAACTAGTGTTTTATATAGGCTTAGCATAACTTCCTGGCTTTTGTATTCTCTGCCTTTATTTATAAAACCAAGGATCCCACATATTTTATTAACTGTCTTGTTAGCCTGTCCTGCCACCATCAAAGATTTATGCATAAACACTCTTGGGTCCCTCTGTTAGTGCACCCTTTTAAAATCTAGCAATCTTTAAAACAACCTATTTTAAACAAAGATAATCCCTATTTAAAGATTTATAAATGGTAAAAGTCTTGCAAATAGCATGCACTTCCCGTTGTCACAGTTTTGTCATCACATTTTATCATTACAACATTGTTTCCTAGTTCACAGTGAAGCCTGGAGAGGTTTCTGCTGTGCCATAAATTGCTATGTTTTTATGAAAGCAAGGTAAGCAACTAGAAGATGACAAGAAGGGATTTGTGAAATCAACCAACCCTAAATGATCAGTCAGAAGCTACCAATTTAAAAAAATAAAATGTTTCTTTATAATGTTTAATGTGTTCTGTCCCAAATAACATTTTAAACAAAATCAGAAAAGTCAAAACGATACATTTTTCACAATATTTCAAGTGTACTCACTGAATTGCCTATTATGTATTTTAGTACCTCCATTGAATTGTTTTATTTTAAGGCCTTCTCTCCCAAAAACCTGAGCTTGAACTTGATATTTAGACCATAAGACCATAAGACATAGGAGCAGAAATTAGGCCATTCGGCCCATCGAGTCTGCTCCGCCATTCAATCATGGCTGATAAGTTTCTCAACCTCATTCTCCCGCCTTCTCCAAGTAACCTTTGATCCCCATACCAATCAAGAACCTATCTATCTATAAAAGGTCTTCCCTTTACTCTGAGGCTGTGCCCTCGGGTCCTAGTCTCTCCTACTAATGGAAACATCTTCCCCACGTCCACTCTATCCAGGCCTTTCCGTATTGTGTAAGTTTCAATCAGATCCCCCCTCATCCTTCTAAACTCCATCGAGTATAGATCCAGAGTCCTCAAACGTTCCTCATATGTTAAGTCTTTCATTCCTGGGATCGTTCTCGTGAACCTCCTCTGGACCCTCTCCAGGGCCAGCACATCCATCCTGAGATACGGAGCCCAATTCTGTTCAAAGCTGCTGTAACTGTTACCTGAAGGAAGTTTGAACATATGCAGTGAGCACAATTTCTCAAAATGCATCTGTCATGTGGAGTTAACCAACTGGCAGAGTGCTTCTCTTCAACCTCCAACACTATCTGTTTGGTTATTTATAAAATAATTTGAAAGCAGTTAGAGGACATTTTTGAAAAGGTTTATTAAGGTATAAAGTTTATCCTATATGTTTTTGTAAAAACTGTGTATGGTTGTGTTTGAGGCACAGACAACCCACAAATTTAAATGTAACAGACTGTACTGATGAGGAGCCATTGTAGCATTATTTATATTCAATTATAAACATATTGTTTTATTTATCTGTAGCAGAGTCAAATTGTTTTCATGTTCATAGGATTTTAGTTTGTGTGTTTTTGAAAATAATTCAATACAATAAATTTGAATGAATTCTTAACAAATTTTAAATGAAAGCTATTTATCTCATACTTCAGAAAGCATATCAAGTTAACAGAGAGAGACATAGAGAAAAAGGCATGGACAGTGAGACACATTGTTTTCTCCATCCTACACTCCCCACAAATAAAAGGTTTTAAAGACAAAAAGTGGTTTTCAATACCATCACTTTGTGCTTTGAAGTTAGTAATTAGTAATAGATGTGACACAGGAAAAAACACAGATAGACCGAGTCAATCATAAACAATGAATTTGATCTTTGTGAAGATCTTTCAAAAATTTACAAACCAGTGCAGCTAGGCCTGAAACATGAGTGAGTGTAGGCCTGCAAAGGACCCAACACACTTCTCTTCCATGAATTTCTTTACAGTTACAAACTCCAATCTGTCCAATATTTACCATGCTAAAAAATGCATTGCCACTGCACAGAGACCTAGGAAAATCTCATCTATACTCTTCTCTACTGCAACCTATTTTCTACACCTTTATAGGGTGTAATACGACCTAGATAGAGGTTTGAGTTATAATTTTGTAGCTTCATTGTGCATTCAGATTTTATGACCTGATTTACATACCTTTTCATAGAAACATAGGGCTGAATTTTGTCCTTGATGGGCAGGCGGGCCCGACCGACTTGGCGGCGGGTGGGCAGCCGATCGCTGCCGCCGAAACGGGCCCCAATTAAGGCTTGCCCAGCGTGACGCCCGACGGGAAGCGCTATGTGCTTCATGTGCGGGTGGGAGGGATTCCCCAACTGCTAAGTGGTGCCTCAGGGAGATCGCTGAAAGACTGTGAAAGATTAAAAATAGAACAATAAAAAAATCATTAACATGTCCCCATCATGTGAAAATGGCACACGAGATGGGACATGTTAATAAAGGCCACAAAAACTTTATTTAACTTTTTAAAATCCGAAATCAAACCTCATCCCGCCAGTGCATGAGTTTTGTTAAAAAATCACTTACCCGCCTGCCCATTGGGCCCGTGCGCTGAGCCGAAGTTCGCACGGGCTCCTCAAAATCTTCGTCAGTTGGTGACTTAATGGCCTTGATAAGGACTTTAATTAATGGCGCGCTCCATAGCGCGCCCACTGACCTAAACATCGCGATGCCGCACACTGACATCGGGACGCTCGCGTGACGTCAGCATGCAACATTTTAAGCGCTGACGTGCGGGCTCCGCCAACCACACGTCAGCCAGAAAATTCAGCTCATAGGGCAGAATTTTCAGTTTGACGTGTGGGCTCCGCACGTCCATGCGTAAACTGATGCACGGTGATGTTGGGCGAGCGTCCTGACGTCACCGCACGCCATCACGATATTTCGCTGGGCCGGCGTGCGATGAAGTTCGACGTGTGCCCACCATTAATTAACAGGCCAGTTAACGCCTTTTAGTCTTCAATCGATGGTGTTTTTTAGGCACCCGTGCGATCTACTGGTCGGCGCACAGGAGCAACGGGCAGGCGGGTACGAGACTTCTCTATGAACCTCATCCACGGGCAGGATAAGAGGGCTCAGTGGGGTTGTCAATCTGCTTTGTGGAGTATTTATTGGAGAAAATATTTTAAACTTGCCTGTGAGATCTGCAGCAGTTCAGAACGCATTCCAGCAGCTTTCAGTGTACTGTGAACCTTCAGGTCAGCACTCTGTAGTCAGTAATCTTTATCGGGCCTGTAGCTTTCCAGAGGCCTCCCCTTAGCCTGGGTTCTGACATGTCCACTGGAGGCAGCTTCTCTGAGGAGGAAGGGAGGGCTAGAAGGAGGAGGCCAGGAGTGCACATTCAGCCTCCAGGGGAGCCACCTTTGGGAGTACAGGCGCAGGCACAAGGGGCGCAGGGCCAAGAGGTAGTCCAAGGTGGAAGGGGCTGCAGAAGACGCCACTATCCTGCCTACAGGGTATACAGGCAGCAAAGCAGTTACCTCAATATGACTGAGGTGCAGTGCCAAAGGAGGCTCCGACTGTCAAGGGAGACAGTCAACTACATCTGTCAAATGATTGACCCTGAGATCTCCCCAAACTGTGTGAGTGGACACCCCTTACCAGTGGCTCTGAAGGTCACAGTTGCATTCAACTTCTATGCCTCTGGCTCCTTCCAGGGCTCGGTGGATGATCTTTGCGGTGTCTCCCAATCAGCAGTCCACACAGTCAAGCAGGTCACAGACACTCTATTCAGGCGTGCATTGACCTTCATCCACTTCCACTGGCACCAGGCAAGTTAGTCACAGCGAGCAGGAGGCTTTGTGGCCATTTCTGGCTTCCCCCGCGTCCAGGGTGCAATAGACTGCACACATGTGGCCATCAAGGCACCAGCAGGTGAGCCCGGTGCCTTTGTCAACAGGAAAGGCTTCCACTCCATGTACGTGCAGATAGTGTGTGACCACACGATGCTGATTCTACAAGTCTGTGCAAGGTACCCAGGCAGCTCCCACAACACCTACATCCTCAGACACTCCCAGGTACCGGGGCTCTTCAGTGCTCTGGCCCGACTTGATGGCTGGCTGCTGGGTGACAAGGGCTATACCCTCAGAAGCTGACTCATGACACCTCTCCACCATCCAAGAACAGAAACTGAGCAGCGGTACAATAGGAGCTACGCCTCCACAAGGGCTGTGGTGGAGCGAGCCATCGGTCTTCTCAAGATACACTTCCGATGCCTGGACCACTCAGGGGGTGCACTCCAGTACCCCCCAGATCGTGTCTCGGTGATAGCATTTGCATGCTGCGCTCTCCACAGTATTGCCCTGGAACGGGGGGACACAGTGGACGATGAAGACGTTGATGCAGTGGATGCAGCTGCAACACGATGACTCCAGCACTAATTCTGAGGATGAGCAGGCACAGGGAAATGCTGAGGGGCTAAACGCTGACCCAGGATTACACGAAGGAGACAGGGACATCCGGGAGTCTTTAATTCAATGAACCTTCAGCTAGCTCCACACAAATGGATCAGCAGGACCAGCCATGCCTGGCACTTCCATACTCAGCAACTAAGCAGGAACTAAGGGCTTTGGACATAAATTTGAATGTCCAAACAAACAATCATGACATTTCTCTTAAACATACACATGCAGAACAAAGGAGCCACCCTCAGCCACAGTCACACATCTGATTTTCATTTTAAACATCACATGTTCTCGCAACTGTAAAACAATACTGCAAGCAAGCAAAAAAAATTATAAGGACTTAATCTCGGGCCAACAGAAAAGCACCAGTGAGAAACCCATGGTGTGCCTAAGGTGCCTTATGCTTTCGTTTACTGGTGCTACGTCTTGGTGCCGGCCCATCGCTCTGAGTGGCATCTGAGACAGCCTGCTGACTCTGCTGTCCTTGGCGGTCGTCCTCTGGCCCGTGGAGCCTGTGCTGGGCCCACCTGGGAGGGATCTGCCAGTTCCACAGCTGGCATCTCCCCAGTCGTTGCAGCCTCACCGGATGAAGCGATCACTGGGAGAGGGGCAGAGCAGCTGGTGCCCTCATCCAGAGCGCCGTGAGAGGAGCCCGCAGATACGACAGGCAGCTGCTGCGCCGATGTGAGGTCACCTCGGACCTCCCTGCTCACCGTGGATGGATGGGCAACGAGCTGGGAAGCTTGAAGCCCACACCATCTCCCACATTGGCACTGACCAGCTGTGGCCATTGGCACTGTGAGGGTTTGCAGGTCTGGCGTAACCCCAGGAGGACCTGATTCTTCTCCTGGAGGCGCCTCTCCATGAGAGTCGCCACTCTCTGCATGGAGGAAGCATGACGCTCTGCCATGAGGCTCATTGCATCAGTGATGCTCCAGGTGGACTCCTCCATCACGGACACCAAGCCAAGCATAGCCTCATGTATCACTCCCAGATGCTCCCGCACACCCGGCCACATTTCCTGCAGCTGCTGCGTCGCAGACGACTCCAGAGGCACATCAGACACCTGAGCATATTCCTGGTGCACGGTAGTCCTCCGACTGCTGGCGCCACCAGCAATTGTGTCTCTGCCAGCTCCTCCAGCAATTGTGAAGTGCCCTCTCTACTGTGCCCCGGGACACTAGCCCATGTTCCAATGCCCACCAAGGTGCTAGTATCTGCACTGGTGCCTGCCTCGCAGAAATGGTGTGACGCAGGTAACACTTGAGGGCCCTCAGGTGTGAGAGGGGGCATCTGCAGCTCCTCCTGCCGCCATGCTCTGATGATGCTGAAATGAACAACAAGGATAGTGGATCAGTTAGCGTGCACACAGTGACACACTTCATCCCTTTCCCACTGGCTCATTATGCACTCAACCTTCCAGAACCAATGGACACGGACATTGCTGGGCTCGTAAATAGTGAGGAGGAGAGCCTTACATTACAGGAGGATATAAACGGGCTGGTCAGATGGGCTGATGAATGCCAAATGGAATGTAATGTGGATAACTGTGAGGTGATGCACTTGGGCAGGACAAACAAGGGACGGGATTACACGATGAATGGCAGGACCATGGGAAGTAACGAGGATCAGAGAGGCCTTGGTGTGCATGTTGTCTGGTCCCTTAAGGTAGCGGGATAGGTACATAAGGTATTTAAGAAGGCATATGCTAAACTTGCCTTTATTAGCCGAGGCATAGAATATAGGAGTAGGGAGGTAATGTTCCAAGTGCAGAAAATGCTGCTTGGGCCACAGCTATAGTTCTGTGTGCAGTTCTGAAATGCGCTTTATGGGAGGGATGTGATTGCAGTGGAGAGAGTGCAGAGGTCCTTTACCAGGATGTTGGCTGGCCTAGAGTGTTTGACTTATGAGGAGAGATAGCATAGACTGGGGTTATTTCCCCTGGCGCAGAGGAGATTGAGGGGTGACATGATTGAGGTGTATAAATTTATGAGGGGCATAGATCGAGTCAACAGAAAGGAACTTTTCCCCTTGGCAGAGGGATCAGTGACCAGGTGGCATAGATTGAAGGTAAAAGGCATGAGGTTTACATGGGGATGTGATGAGCAACTTTTGCACACAGAGGGTGTTGGGAATCTGGAACACACTGCCTGAAAGGGTGGTAGACGCAGAAACCCTCCAAACATGTAGTAAATATTTGGATGTGCACTTGCGATGCCATGGCATACAAGGCCATGTGCATAGTGCTGGGAAATGGGATTAGGCGACTTAGGTCCGTGTTTGACCCGCGCATCCTCGAAGGGCCAAAGGGCCTTTTTCTGTGATCCACACCTCTGACTCTATCACTCTGTGACCGAGCAATGTTGCTACAATAACAAATTAAACAATCATCAGTGCTATGGATGTTGGGAGGACATTGCGGATCTCACTGTTGGCCTCAAATACCCGACCGTTCCATCCCAGCCTCACCAACACCAGTTGACCTGGGTGCATGGTGGCACCTGTCAAGCTCAAGGGCCTCCTGTTCGAAGCGGCTTAACATGAGGAGGTGAGCCTGGCCGCCTCCAGTCCTCGCACACTTCGATGCATTATGAGCATTCTTCTCCTGAGAAATAGAGAACACCATTCATTGCGGCAATTTGCACATGGACTCTGCATGCTGCACCCCAACCACCGTGGGCCATATCAGGCCTCCAGTGCCTCCTCTCCCCGCTACTGCTGATCATTCACACAAAGATAGTATGCCTGCTCCCAACCCCCCACAAATGCCACCTTGGACACATGCTGCATACATCACTTTAGGAACCACATGGTCTTTGCTCCCATAGCCAGGAGGCGCAACTACATGCAGCGTCGAGGGCAGCAGATGGTTCTTTGCCATGACACCATGAGGCTCCCCTTCCACAATCTCATCACCGTGAATAGGACATGTGGAGTTCTAAGTATGCGCCTAGCTGCATCTCCTGCAGGTTTCCCCCAGACTAGTCATGTGTGACTAAGAGCAACACATGGTGCGGGGGAGAACTCATCTCCCCATGAACCACTCAGGCTGATCTAAGCATGGGCACTATCTGCTTGCCCACCCAGCGTATGAAAAATGCCCAACATGATTCAATGAAGTCACGACAGTAAGACTTCAGTGGGGGGGGGGGCCTCAAAGGTTAAGGCTACCTGCTGGGTTAAATGCCTAATGCCAACATGGTACTCACCCTTCCAGAGCACAACAAATCGTTGAAGTGCTTACGGCACTGGATCCAGGTGCACCGCACCGCATTGCGGGAGCTCACCACCTCCGCCACCTCCTCCCAGGCACGTTTGGTCATGTGGGGCGGCCCCCTCCTCCCATCCGAGGGGACCAATACCTCCCGCCATGCTGCCACCTCCTCGAGGAGGGCAGCAAGGCAATCATCAGAAAAGCAAGGGGCACATTGGCCCCCCGCTGGCCTACCCTGCAGCCTGCCCTGCTCCTGTGGCAGACCCTGCAGCCTGCCCTGCTCCTCTGCCCTTCCCTCCAGCCTGGCCTGCTCAGCCAACCCCCTGCGATGCACCCTCGAATTGGCCATTGTCACCAGCCTACAGGAGGCTGCCAGGCCTTCCTTTAAACAGACTGCCGGGTCCCCATTGGACCCAGTGGTCTGTGCACGCCCGTTGTCGCCTGCACACTCCCGCTATTCACGGGAGTTGGCAAATATGCTGGGCGGGCCTTAATTGGCTCACCCGCGTAAAATGGCGGCGCGGGCCTGATCGCACGCACCTGCTCCCTGCCTCCCCCAAAACGGAAAATTCTGCCCATAGGATTTAGGAGCAGGACTAGGCCATTTGCCCGTCAAGCTAGTTCCACCATTCGATAAGCTCATGGCTGATCTGGTTGCGGTCTCAACTCCACTTTCCTGTCTGCCCACCATGACTCCCTTGTCTTTCGAAAATCTAACCCAGCCCTCGAATGAATTCAAATCCAAGCCTCAACCGCTTTCTCGGGAAGAGAAGTCCACATACTAATGACCCTCTGAGAGAAAACAATTCTTCTCATCTCCACCTTAAAAGGGAGACCTCTTATACATAAACTGTGTCCTCTAGTTCTGGACACACCCACAAGGGGCAACATCCTTTCAGCAGCCACCCTCTCAAATCCCTTCAGGATCTTGTATGTTTCAATAAGATCACCTCTCGTGCTTCTCAACTCCAATGGGTATGGGTCCAACCTCTTCAACCTTTCATCATAAGATAAGCCCCTCATCCCAGGAATCAGCTAAATGAACCTTCTCTGAACTGCTTCGAATGCAACTATATCCTTTTTTAAGTAAGGAGAACAAAATTGTATACAATAGTTCAGATGTGATCTCACCATGGTCCTGTACAGCTGCAGTAAAACTTCCCTACTTTTATCTTTCATTCCCCTTGCAATAAACAACAACATTCCATTTGCTTCCTAATCGCTTGCTGTACCTACATACTAACTTTTTGTGATTCGTGTACCAGGACACGTGCCTCTGTACCACTGAGTTCTGCAGTCTGTCTCCATTTAAATACTATACTGCTTTTCTATTCTTCCTGCCAAAGTGGGCAAGTTAACACTTCTCACATTTTAGTCCTTCTACCAAATTTTTGCCCACTCTCAAAACCTGTCTATATCCCTTTGCAGACTCACTATGCCCTTTTGACAACTTAATTTACTACGTATCTTGATGTCATTGGCAAATTTAGCTACCATACATTCGGCTCCTTCATCGAAGTCATTGATGTAGATTATAAATAGTTGAGGCTCCAGCAGTGATCTCTGTGGCACACCATTAGTTACAGCCAACCCAAAAAAGACCCATTTATCCCTACTCTCTGCTTCCTATTAGCTAACCAATCCTTTATCCAAACTAATATGCTACCCCATGCCCTTTTCTTACACCCTTTACCCCATGAGCTCTTTTCTTATGAAGCAACCTTTGATGTAGCACCTTATCAATGCCTTTTGGAAATCCAAGTACAGCACATCCACAGGCTCTCCTTTATCCATGTTGCTTGTTACTTTCTCAAAAAACTCTAATAAGTGAGTTAAACACAATTTCCCTTTCACAAAACCATGTTGATCAGCCTGATCCCATTATAATTTCTATGTATCCTGCTATATCTCTTTAATAATGGATTCTAGCAATTTCCCTATGACAGATGTTAGGCTAACCGGCCTACAGTTTTCTGCTCCTTGAATAAAGATGTTACATTTGCTATATTCCAATTCACTGGGACCCTTCCAGAATGTATGGAATTTTGGAAGATCATAACCAATGCATTTACTATCTCTGCAGCCACTTCATTTAAAACCCTAGGATGCAGGCCTTTAATTTAATATTTTTTCCAGCACCTCTTCCCTGATGATAATGGTGATGGTTTTAAGTTCCTCCCTCCCTAGTATCTTTTGGAAGTTTCCTTCTTTGGGAAGTTTTCTAAGTCTTCTACAGTGGAGACAGGTACAACATATCTGTTCAACATTTCTGCCATTTCCTTATTTCCCATTATTAATTCCCCAGACTCACTCTCTATAGTGGACTCACTTCACTCTAGTTACTCTTGTTCTTTTTGAATATTTGTAGAAATTCTTACTATCTGTTTTTATATTTCTAGCTAGCTTTCTCTCATAATCTGCTTTCTTCCCCTTTAATATATTTTACTTTACTATATTTTAGTCATTCTTTGCTGGTTCTTAAAATCTGTCCAATCTTCTGTCCTACCACTAATCTGTATTTATATAATGTTTCTTTCTATTTGATACAATCCTAAACTTCCTTATGTAGCCACGGATGATGCATCCTTCTCAAAGAGTCTTTCTTTCTCACTGGGATAAACCTTTTCATAGAAACATAGGACTTAGGAGCAGGGCTAGGCATTCGCCCTTCGAGCCAGCTCCATCGTTTGATAAGCTCATGGCTGATCTGGTTGTGGTCTCAATTCCACTTTTTTGTCTGCTTACCATAACCCTTGACTCCCTTGTCTATCAAAATCTAACTGAGCCTTGAATAAATTCATTAACCCAGTCTCCACTGCTTCCTAGGAAAGAGAATTCCACGTACTAATGACCTTTTGAGAGAAAAAAAATTCTCCTAAACTCTACCTTAAAAGGGAGACCTCTTATTTTTAAACTGTGTCCCCTAGTTCTAGACTCCTCCACAAGGAGGAGCATCCTCTCAGCATCCACCCTGTCAAAACCCCTCAGTTCCTTGTATGTTTCAATAAGATCACCTCTCATGCTTCTAAACTCCAGTGGGTATAGGCCCAACCTAAGAGTTTTTAACTCTGTCTTTTTACCATTTTTGCAATCTCTGGCTTCATTTCTTGATGCACTCTTAAGTTTGTGCGCTCAGTCCTTCCCTGCCATGCTCTGGTTATCATTACTTAAATCAATACCCTACTCTATTACCTCTTTGTTTCCCTTTGATTTACCACATCTCCTCTCACATGATCCTCCCCTCCCCCCAACTACTTAGTTTAAAGCACTCTCTAGAGGACTTTAGAAAGAAAAGAGGTTGATCTCCCTAATCTAGACCCATTGGATGTCAAAAAACATACTGAATAGGATCAGGCAAAAAAGGAAGCTAATGTCAAATACTGAGAGCTCAATACCACAGAAAGACAAGTAGAGAAAATGCAGGAATGAAATTAAAAAGGAGATAAGGAAAGCAATGAGCAAGCATGAAAAAATATTGCCAAGTAAAATCAAGGAAAACCCTAAGAGGTTTTATAAATACACAAAGAGAAAAAGGGTAACTAAGAAAAGAGTAGGGTAACTTATGTGTGGAGGTGAAAGATGAGGGTGTGGTTCTTCATGAATACTTTCACAAAAGAGGGAGTGATAGACGTTGTAGTTAAGGAGGAGGAGTCTGAAATTGGATGGGATAGTGATAGAGGACAAAGTATGGGGCTTAGCATCTTTGAAAGTGGGTAAATTGCTGATGTTTTTCGATAGTGGACTCATGTTTAAAGTCAGAGAACAACACAATAGAATGGTTAGCAGGCTGGCTACAAAACAGAAAAGAGAGAAAGGGTAGCAAAAGGTGGTAAGTGTTGTTCCACAGGAATCGGTGCTGGGACCACTGTTGTTTACTATTTAATTAAACCTAACCCTAATGCACCCTCGAGTTATATGTATTGTTGAAAAATTCGAGGACGACACTGAAGGAGAAGCAAAAACAGAATTACCTGGAAAAACTCAGCAGGTCTGGCAGCATCGGCGGAGAAGAAATCAGTTAACGTTTCGAGCCTTCATAGCCCTTCGGCAGAACTGAAGCATAGTTAGAAGAAGGGAGAAATATAAATTGGTTTAAGGTGGGTGGGGGGAGAGAGAGACATTGAGGGTGTGGTGATTGTGGAGATGAGCACATAATCAAAAGATGTCACAGACAAAAGGGTCAAAGAGGTGTTTTGTCTGAGAAAAGTGCTAATTAAGAATGGAAGACAGGATTTTCAAAGTACAGCTCTAGTGGGGGTGGGGTGGAAAGGCTAACAAGGTTTTAGTTTTAGATTTAAAAATAATGGAAATAGGTGGGGAAAGAAGAATCTATATAAATTATTGAAAAAGGAGAAGGTTCACTCAACGTTGCAATGAAGAACAGGAACATATTAATTCAGTCGCAGAGTCAGTGAATAATTAGCAAATGTGGAGATGAAAACTCACAAATCATTGGGGATGCCACAACGAAGGCGCTATTCAGGTTTCGGGATGAATTTACCAAGATGGGCTGAATGGCCTCCCCCCCCCCCACCCCCCACCCTAAACTGTGATTACCTTTTTGATCCTTGACTTGACATTGCTCACCAGTCTTCCTACTCTTCATGTCATGTTTTTTTGGCTATTCCCTCTATTCCACTCATATATATGATAAAAGTTCCGACTCTCTTAAAAAGAAAAATATTTTTACGTTAACCTTTAAAACATTTTGGGGGCTCAGAAGGTTCTGGTGGAAGATGACTACACGGAAGGTGGGTGGGCAGTACACGCATGCGTGTTGTGTTCCCGTGTGCTCCGGGAGTTGGAATCGGGGCGGGAACCAGGAGTGGGAGTCGGAGTAGTCCCGCGGAGAGAAGCTGGAACATCGCCCCACCACATCGCGGGATCATGCGCTCTGTTTGACTAGTTTTCATTAATGAATTATCTCCCTTCTCCTTTTGTTCGTTTATTAGCTTAAAAAAAAACCCACAGGGGCTCGGAGATTTTTTATTTCTCTGTGAAGAGGGCAATTAGACGATAATGTGCCGCTTCGGGATTTTAACCGTTTTAGGTAAGTTTGTTTCACAATTCCTTTCCCCAAACCGTTCAAGTTGCGTGCAACAAAGTCAAAGTAATTCCTTTTTTTTAAAAAAAAAATTAAAAAGGGAAACACTTGGAGATGAAAAAGAAAATTGATTGATCGCAGCTGCACGCAATAACTTTTTAACCATCTGTTCGTGCGAAGAGCGAATTCTCTCTCTCCAAGTTCTGAAAAACTTCACAAGATAGATTATCTGCCAAATTCGCAGCCTTTTTTTTGGCTGCGGGAAACTTTCCCATCAGTTAATTTTAAGTGAAATGTTTCTTATGCGCTGATTGTTTTTGCACACTTTCGAACGATCGTTATCGTAAGATATTGTGGTCGATTCGAGATTCGTTGTAAATTCCCCCAAGTAATATGTTAATTTGTACTCTCTATGTAAAACTCTGGCCTTCGTTTAAGGAACTTTCTCGAACTCGATTAAATCTTCCCAGCTATAAAAAATCCCTGGTCAGTAATACAGCAATGCACATACATACAGCAAGACTAGCGGTTGAATAAAACTCTGAATCCATTCTTCAAAGGGATTCCCCCCTCTGTCTATAATCAGTTGTCTGATCCCAGCATAATTTATACTGCAAACCTTTTGTAAAAGGTTATAATTTACCGGGGTGGTTCAATAAGATTTCCATCTAAGCTAAAGTATAAACTGCAAATATAGATTGACTTATTATATGTTTAGGTAATAGAACTAACTTTTAAAGTTGAATTTTGATGCTGTTGCAGTGTACTTTTTGATAGATCCTTTATAGTATATACTTATGTTTCCCAGAGCTTTAGTATGTGTTTAAATAGGTATTTTAAAGAGATCAACTCAAAATTGTTGTACAGCTCAGCGGCCAGGTTGGCAATCTGATTCCCACCAACCACACTGTAGCTGAGACGTACGAGATCACCTATGAAATAGCAGAGGCTTCACACTATAGAATAACAGCAGTGTGGAGCAACAAAGCTCCCTTAATCCCTTCAATTTCCTTTATTACTGTATTGAAAATCTTGCCAGGATTTGGAACCATGGAAGAATGCATGTTTGTGTAAAGTTTGGTTGTAACTGGTTGGAAAGCAGTAAGGAAGGGAACCACCAATATCACTGATTAAGTATCAATAGTTTAACTGGGTGACTCATTCTAATGAGTTCAATTGACTCAGTTAACCTTAATCTGTCTGCTCTCCTTCGATGGCTCAGCTGGTAGAACAGAGGATTGTAGGTAAAACTGTTATCCTTAGGCTGCTGGTTCAATTCTGGCTTTACATTTTTATCAACAGTAAGCTGATTGCTAGGTGGTAGTGGCATTGCTGAAAAAAGAGACTTGCTGTCAAAGCCTATGATTTGCTTTTGTCTCCAGATTAAATAACTAGTCACTGGTTTCATTCGTGTTAATTGCTTGGTCTTTAAACTGTCACATAGCACAAATGCAATTTGGTGTTCTTGTGTCTGTCCTGATGAGTGCAAGACAAAAAGTTTCAACAGCATGCCTGTTTTCTTCAGCAATAACAGTTAACTGTTTAACAAATTGTGTACTTTGTAGGGGAATATAATGAATCTCGATCAAACACAATATCTTATGCCATACTATACAAGATATTTTTCATCTTATTTTAGTCTGATGTTCTTGAATGTGATGAATTGGATGTTAACCTGAAGGGGGAACATTACTGGGCAGGGGGGAAAGAGCAAAGAATGGGAATATTGGATACTTTGAGCACAGACTTTATAGGCCAAATGGACTCTTTTTATGCAGTATGATTGTATGATATTGGTATGCATCTTTGTAGCTATTGTGTGCTATAACCTAGGTGTGCTCTTTGTCTTTCAGTCACAGTTTGGCGCTGCGTTATCACTCAGGGGCCAGAATTCAGCTATGGCTGTGCTGAGGGAAGCTGTTACCCAGCCACAGGAGACCTGTTGATTGGGCGAGCAGATAGACTCTCCGCCACTTCCACGTGTGGCACGTATAAACCTGAGCCCTTCTGCATTGTCAGCCACCTTCAGGTATGATATATGTGTATTATTGAGTGTGGTTGTGAAGGAAAAAGATCATAGAGGTGTATACCTAACGCAAAAACACCGGTGCACTGGAGCCAGGCCTATGATTTGCATTTGTCTCTGGATTAAAAAACTAGTCTCTCTAGTTTCATTCATGTTAATTGCTTGGTCTTTAAACTGTCACATAGTACAAATGCTAATGTGGTAGGACTGAGGTACAACAAATTTTATCTTGATGAAAACTACTAGGCTATTTCTATCGCACAATCGTTTATAAAAATGCAGCTTTGTAATGTTCCCTAAGGCATCTGATCATGTGGAAACTACTCTAATTGTGCTGTGGGTTAAATTGCATTGATCAAAAAGAGCTGTGCACATGGATATTTGTGCAAATGCAATTTTAAGCTGCTTTTACACTGAAAGTCATACTAGTGACATCAGTCTGTTGATGTGTTGATCTTGCAAAGCTGCCACTTTATTTCTGAATGGGCAGGTTTATAATGGTTGGAGAGCAGAAAACTGCATTGCTGACTGGTTTGGAGCATTACACATAGTACTCTATATGTGGTCTCAACTGTAGCAAAACTTCCTTACTTTTATTTTCTATTCCCTTTTCAATAAACCACAACATTCCATTTGCCTTCCTAATCACTTGTACCTTCCTGCTATTGTGATTCATATACCAGGACACCTAGATTCCTCTATACTGCAGAGTTCTGTAGTCTCTCACCATTTAAATAATATACTGCTTTTATATTCTTCCTGCCAAAGTGGACAAGTCCACATTTTCCAATAATCCATCTGCCAACTTTTTACTCATTCACTGAATCTATCTACATCCCTTTGCAGACAGCTTATAGCCTTCTCACAACTTGCTCTCCTACCTATCTTTCTGTCATCAGCAAATTTAGCAACCATACATTCAGTCCCTTCATCCAAGTCATTTATATAGATTGTAAATAGCTGGGGCCCCAGCACTGATTCCTGTGGCAGTCCACTTGTCACATCTTGCCAACCTGTAAATAACCCATTGATGCCTACTCTGTGCTTCCTGTTCGCTAACCAATCATCAAGCCATGCTAATATCTTAACCCCCTTCACCATAAACTTATGTTTTGTGTAGTAACCTTTGATGTGCCATCTTATCAAACATCTTTTGGAAATCCAAATACACCAAATCTACAGGTTCCCCTTCATCCATGTTGCTTGTGACTTCCTCAAAAAATTCTAATTAATTAGTTAAACATGATTTCCTTTTCACAAAACCATGTTGACTTTGCCTGATTGCATTAAGATTTAAGTACCTTATTAATAATAGATTCTAGTATTTTCCCTATGACAGATGTGAGTCTAACTGGTCTGTAGTTTCCTGCTTTCTGTCACCTTTCTTGGATAGAGGAGTTACATTTGCTATTTACCAATCTGATGGAATCTTTCCAGAATCTAGGGCATTTTGGACAATTACAACCAATGCACCTACTATCTCCACAGTCACTTCTTTTAAGATCCTGGAATGAAGTCCATCAGGTCCTGGGGACTTGTCAGCTTTTAGTTCTAAAAGTTTTCTCAATACCCTTGCCCTAGTGATTATAATTGTTTTAAGTTTCTTGCTCCCTTTCACTTCTTGATTTACAACTATTTCAGGAGTGTTATTTGTGTCTTCTACAGTGAAGACAGATACAAAATATTTGTTCAACACTTCTGCCGTTTCCTTATTTCCCATTACTAATTCCCCAGACCCACATACACTCTAGTCACTTTTTTTTCCTTTTTAAATACTTGTAGAAGCTCCTACTGTTTTTATATTTCTAGCTAGCTTTCTCTTGTACTCTAATTTCTCCCTCATTTTTTAGCCATTCTTTGCTGGTTTTAAGATTCTGGTCAATTTTCTGACCTACCAATAATCTTTGCAGAATAGTATGCTTTTTCTGTCAGTTTGATACTATCTTTAACTTCCTTAGTTAGCCACGAATGGTGCATCCTTCTCCCAGAGTCTTGCTTTCTCACTGGAATGTATCTTTGTTGAGTGTTATGAAATAGGGATGCCACTGCATCCCTACTGTACTACATTTTAACCTAATTTCCCAGTTCACTTTAGCCAGCTCAAATTTCATATCCTTGTAATTGCCTTTATTTAGGTTTAAAACACTAATATGTGACCCACTCTTTCCCTCAAACTGAATGCCAAGTTCAGTCATATTAAATCACTGCTGCCTAGAGGCTCCTTTACTATGAGGTCATTAATTAATCCTGCCTCATTGCACAATACCTGGTCTCGAGTAGCCTGCTCTCTGGTTGCCTCTAAAACATGCTGCTCTAAGAAATTGTCCTGAAAACACTCATAAACTCATCTTCCAGGCTACCTTTTTCGATATGAATGCCCAATCTATGTTTAGATTAAAATCACCCATGATTATTGCCATATCTTTCTTATGACCCCCATTATTTCTTCTTGTATATCCCGTCATACATGTAGTTACTATTAGGGGATCTATAAACTATCCCCACAAGCGACCTCATACTTCTATTTCTTATCTCTGCACAAACTGATACTACATCTTGATTTATAGAACTAAAACTCTCTCGCTATCTTACAAATGTCATCCTTATTAACAGAGCTCCTCCACTACCATTTCCTAGCTTCCTATCCTTCTGGAATGTCGAGTATCCTTGAATATTCAGGCCCCAGTCTTGGTCACCTTGTAGCCACGGCTCTGTAATGGCTATCAGGTCATACGTATTTATTTCTTTGAGCTGACAATTCATCCATTTTGTTATGAACGCTAAGTGCATTCAGATACAGAGCCTTTAGTTCTGCCTCTACTATTTTTGCAACTTCTAGCCTTATCTGCTGATGCAGTCTTAAGCTTGCATGATCTGTCCCTTTCTGCTGTTCTCTGATTATCATTATTGCTACATTACTCTTGTTTTCTCCTCTCCTTTCCCTTTGGTTTATCACATCTTCCTTCATGTGATTCCTGGCCCCCATTAATTAGTTTAAAGCCCCCTCTACTGCCCAAGTTATATGACTCACCAGAACACTGGTCCCAGCACGGTTTCAGGTGAAGATTGTCCCAACAGTACAGCTCCCACTTTCCCCAGTATTGGTGCCAGTGCAGCCCCCATGAATTGAAACCCATTTCTTCCACATCCAACCTTTGAGCCACACATTTAACTCCAAAATCTTATTTACCCTATGCCAGTTTGCTCATGGCTCAGATAATAATCCAGAGGTTATTACCTTTTTGAGGTTCTGCTTTTTAATTTATCACCTAGCTGCTCATACTTGCACCGCAGATCCTCTTTCCTAGTCCTATCTATGTCATTGGCCCATAAGTGAACCATGACAACTGAATCCTCCTCCTCCTCCCATTGCAAGTTCTCCTCCAGCCCCGAGCAGATGTGCTGACCCTGGCACCAGGCAGGCAACACGGCCTTCTGGACTCTCGCTCTTGGCTATAGAGAACTGTGTCCATCTCCCTGACTATACTGTTGCCTACTATCACTACATTGCTATACTCCCCCTGCTTGAGTTGCTTCCTGTATCATGGTGCCATGGTCAGTTCAGTCATCCACCTTACAGCCCCCACTCTTGTCCATACAAGCTGCAAGAACCTCAAACCTGCTCGACAGTTGTGAAGGCTGAGGCTCCTCCACTTGTACCATCTCAATGTCCATATCTGCGTCACTTGCAATCACAACATCCTGTCCCTGACCACTGACCAAATCAGTTGACCCTAGCTTATGACATGTGAAGGACTTCTGGAACAAAGTATTCCGGTAACTTTCCCCCTCTCGGATGCATCGCAGTGTCTGTAGCTCGGCCTCCAGCTCAATAACTCTTGAGCCGAAGCTCCTCATCCTACAGTCACTTTCTGCAGATGTTTGCCGTGGATCACAATGGTCCCCGCTTATTACAGCTGCGACACATCACCAGCCCAGCCATCATTATTGTGTTTTAATTATCTTATGAATTAAATTTTAATTAATGCCTCTAGTTTTGCTTGTGCTTGTATTCTTATTATTTCAATTAATATCCTACTTATCCCAATTCTCTAGTTTAGATAAAATAAGTAGAAAATACTGATCAGCCGATCACCTACCTGCTTTCCTGTGATTTCACCCAATTTTTGTTTCCTTCATGTATAAAGACTATTTCTTTCTACACTATTATTTTAAGTGCCATACTGAGGGACTGTTGCACTATTTGAGGTGTCATCTTTTGGATGCAACGTTAAACCAAGGTCTATGTGTTTGCTCAGGTAAATGTGAAAGATCTCTCAGAATTGTTGAAAGGGCAGGGAGATCTTGTGTTGTAGACACAAACCAGGACGAATAAGGTCATGGGAGGGTGGAATTGGCTAGGGAAGGGACATAAAGGCATAGCACACAGATTTTGGGAAGACTGTTGAGAGCCCGAAGATAGGTCATGAGGCAGAGCTGTATTTATTGGAAAGTACAGTACATGGAGTGAATGCAAATGTTTGTGCGAGAGGATATGGGCTGCCCTGTAGTTTGAGGAAACAGGAAAGCCAATGGTGCGAATCTGAGAAGTTGAATCGTAAACCATTGGGGTGAGGGGTGGGGGGGAAGTAGAGCTTGAAGTGGAAGAAAGTAATTTTGTTCCTGATGACAGATCAGATGTGAAGAAGAAAGCTCTTCTCAGGATTCAGCAGATTTCTAAGAATTCAAGCCTTCATACAACAGGGTATAATAACATGCTGCCAATATTTATTCTCTATGGCTAAATATATTCAGCTTCCAGTTGCAATATTTGTTTTTATAATTTACTTAATTGAATGTCATTTTGCACTACATAAGTGCAATTTTTATTATTCTTGTCAGCTGGGGTGTACTTCTGGTATAAACAGCCTGAGAAATTGTAGCTCCACAATGTGGGTCTGCAAATTTTGCACCAGATTAAAGCCATTGGTTCT
The DNA here is from genome assembly GCF_964194155.1 of Cetorhinus maximus. Lineage (NCBI taxonomy): Eukaryota > Metazoa > Chordata > Chondrichthyes > Lamniformes > Cetorhinidae > Cetorhinus > Cetorhinus maximus. The sequence goes on along the minus strand of NC_135890.1, from coordinate 42,219,112 downwards.
TGTAAACACAGATCATAAGTCCCAAAGTCTTAAATATCAGGTCTGTATTATATAGCTGAGCTTAGTGCAACCAGCAGCTGACTGAACAAGGGAGAACACTGCATGTAGACATAAAAACAAAAATAAAAAACTGCGGATGCTGGAAATCCAAAACAAAAAATACCTGGAAAAACTCAGCAGGTCTGGCAGCATCGGCGGAGAAGAGTACAGTTGACGTTTCGAGTTGTCATGACCTGCTGTTGAAGGGTCATGAGGACTCAAAACGTCAACTGTACTCTTCTCCGCCGATGCTGCCAGACCTGCTGAGTTTTTCCAGGTATTTTTTACTGCATGTAGACAGTTCACTTTAGGCAGAAGCAGTAAAAACGAGCAGTGTAAAAATACCTTCTCTCTGCAAACTGCTCTTCTGGCATGCAAGAAAATAGAGAAGTGATACCAGTTAACTGAATGATTTTAACTGTGAAAAGATGTTTGGCTCCAAAGTTCACTTTAGTAACTGAACAATACCACTATCGCTGTCAGTACTAAAAGTCAATATCCTTGTTCAGAGGGGGTAACCCAGAGAAAGTATGGAGAACAATGAGTCCGTGGATGTACTGGACAAGAGCTGAGACTGCGACAGATGCAGCCTTCCAGTGCTGACTGTACATATCTGATTGCGGAGCTTCTCAACTAGTTAACTATTCTGATTTGCATATTTTCTTGGTCCCCATTAAGGTGGAAAAGAATATTTGCTATTTCATTCAACCAGCATTGGTATCAAACGAGCAAAATACTGAGATGCTGGAAATTTGAACTAAAAACAAGATGCTGGAAATATCCAGTAGGTCTGTCAGCATCAATAGAGGGAAGAGCAGAGTTAATGTTTCAGGTCAATGATCTTTCATCCACAGAAATGTGGGTCTGTAATCTTTCATCAGATTAAGGGTACTGGCTCCTGTGAAACTCTTCGAGTTATCAACAGTCACAGATTGCAACTTTTCCGAGTACAATCACAGTTCTTGGTTTCCGGGAGTGGGACATGAACCCACAACCCTCTGATTCAAAGGCGAGGGTGCTATGAACTGAGCCACAGCTGACACCTCCTGGCTCCTGTGAAACTCTTTCGAGTTATCAACAGTCACAGATTGCAACTCTTTCGAGTACAATCACAGTTCTTGGTTTCCGGGAGTGGGACATGAACCCACAACCCTCTGATTCAACCCACAACCCTCTGATTCAAAGGCGAGGGTGCTATGAACTGAGCCACAGCTGACACCTCCTGGCTCCTGTGAACACAGAGGGTAAGTCCCAGCTTGCTAATTATAATCGTCTTTTCTGATGAAAGGTCTTTGACCTGAAACACTAATTCTTCTCTCCACAGATGATACCTGACCTGCTGAGTATTTCCAACACTTCTGTTTCATTTTGACATTAGTCAATCCTGGATCAAGTAAAACTCCCCCTGATCATCTACACCTCCATTAGACCCAGTTTGGTAATTTGCATAATGATACTGTTCAATCTTCAGACAGTTTCTGGTAGGAACACTTGCTAAACTGACTCAGGTATTTTTCTTTTGAGCTTCAACAGCTTTTTTATCTTTGATACAATTCAAAACGTTGAAAGCAGCATGATTATTTAGTTTAAAATGCTTTCAGTAGTGTGGAATGAACAGGTTACGCAGATAAATGCTTTTGTTGCAGCTGAGTAGTAAAGCCCTATTTTCAATAGGCCCAATCAATTGGAGTCTGGCAGCTGCTTTCATGTGAGATTATTGATTCCAATCACAATCAGCATTCCTGTTTTGTCTTCATTCTGCAAGTGGTATCCAGTTGTTAAATTTCAATGGTTTCAGCTTTTATCTAATTTGTTCAAGAAATTGTGCAAATAATGATGCCTTGAAGAAATGTGGCCATTGTGGCCTTTACAAGAAAAGATTACATTTAATTCTCACTGAGAACAGCAACCTCATCACAGCATCTAATCCTTGTCATAGGTGTTCCAGAACACTCATTGAAAAGAGAGCTTTAAACTTCACTTGTGGACTTCTAGTCAACATCTGCTGAAAGTTATTTGAATTCTCTTTGGGAACTAAATGTATTCTAATACAGGCACATCTGTTTCAGATTTTAAACTTGCTGGAAAGCAACAAGGTACCTTGCAAATATTCGAAATGAATACTGTATAAAAGCAGTTTTGCATTTTTCACTTTTTCCTAATAATTACTAAGTTCTGTGAGCATTTTTGTTACTTTACTAGAAAATAAATTTTGATTAAACATCAAAATCCTTGGAAAAGAAAACCACGCTAGGTGCATAATAGATAGCTGATCTACTACCACCCATTTTGTGGCTCAGCTGAAGTTGAGTTTTACCCCCTGGATAGATGTAGACTTTCTAGTTTGTGATTTGCTGGAAAGTCAGTGATGGAATGCAGATGGATAAATTGGCTTGCACGTTCTTGCTGATTTTTAATTGTAGTGGTTCCAAAGTTATCAAAGGCATGAACCACTAACCCAAAATAGTAATTTGTGATTTCAAAGTGCTTTCATTTTGTTTTAAAAAGGTGCTTGGCAAACTACTTTTTTGTGTACAAATGAGATGCAAGGGTAATAGGTTTCAAAGCACATCATCATGTCACTTGCATCTGTCATTATCATAAAAGAATGCTACATGGCTCTGCTTCCTCCACGAATACTTTATCATGAAGGAGTTACCACAAATTTATTTTCAGACATTTTTCCCATTTTGGTATGAGATTGTGATGTATCGTCCATTGAGTTTGCAGTGTTAACCCCTTTGTTATTCTGTGGTTTTACACCAAATTTATGCTTATTGTGTGCAAGTTGCAATGTGTAGTCTTCTATTTATGCTACACACACCTCTGAAAGTTTCTTATTGATTTGTTCAATCCCAGTGCATTTCCTAGTCCCTTGGGAGAAGCAACACAAATGAATATAGAACAAATGGGTGGCAAAAGGACATTTTTGACATTAGCATTGCATGACTTGTACTTGGCAGTTTAAGGAACATTTAGCTTTTATGTATTTATTCCTGTCATAAATGTGAACTAGCCTGCCTCAGCTCAGCTGCTGAAACTATTATCTGTGCCTTTGTTACTTCTGGACATGACTCAACTATTACAGTGCTCTCCTGGCTGGTCACCTGCTGTAAACTTGAGCTCATCCAAAAAATGGTGCCTTGTGCTAACTTGCATCAAGTCTCCCATTCACCCATCACCCCTGTGCTTGCTGACCTACATTGGTTTACATTCTGGTAATAACTCAATTTTAAAATTTTCATCCTTTTTTCAAATCCCTTGACTTTGTAACCTCCTACCCTCGGATCTCTGCTCCTCCATTTCTGGCCTCTTGCTGTTACCCAACTTTTCTTCAGTTCGCCATTGATGACTGTTTTCACTGCCTTGGTCTGAAGCTTTGGAATTCCCTTCCTCTGTCTTTCCCTCCCTTGCCTCCTTCAAGATGCTCTTTCAGATCCTCCAGGCTTTTGGTCACTTATACAGCCTTATACATCTCCTATACAGCCCCTTGTCTAGCAAGATCTGATTGTGTCTTTGTTCCCCAACTGTGGAGTGGGGAATAGGATAATTATTGTCCCTGCTATCACCTTAATTGATCTTCTGCCTCACCACTTGAGTATGATTGAAACTTGGAACCTCCTGATCATTATGACTCAGGATCATATCTGGTGCATCAATCACCTCTTGAGAACATTGAGCATTCTTTTTACTATTAGGAAAAAGTACAAGTGGAGATCAGTGTACTGTCCACATTAAAATAAGAAACAATGTTTACTAAATGTCCAGATTTTGCTGCTTTGTGTTCCATCCAATTTTGCATTGTATTCAGTGTTAGGAAAATTGAAAGCATGCTAAATTTTTGATTTTTTTTCAGGAAGAAAAGAAATGCTTTTCATGTGATTCACGGACTCTTTTTGCTGAAAATCCAAACAGTCATAGAATTGAGAATGTTGTCACAACATTTGCTCACAACCGACTAAACACCTGGTGGCAGTCTGAAAATGGTGAGTGTGGTTGATGTGAGAATATAAATGTAATGTGTTTATCATAAAGCAAGAACTGTATGTATATATTTAATATCTGAATTTTGTTGAATGATGTAGACCAACAAACTTGCAGTGGTAAAAGGCCTTGAAACTTCAAAACAAAATTAACATTAACTTAAGAGCTTTCAACGAAATGAGTAGATGAGTAAATGGTTCCTGGTGTATCACTGAGCCATGCGGACGGTTGTTGGATTTAATCTCAGCCCTTTTGCTGAGTTAATTAAGCTCAGCTGGGTGTTATAATTTGACGCTCTTTGACTTTGAGTGAGGGACAGACAGAGATAAATAAATCAGCTGGAGTTTCTCGCCCACAGCTGTGACAAGTGATCCTGCAGCTGGAAATTATAGCTGGGTGAGAACATCCACTTGGTTATGGGGAACCTCCTTGAGTCCACAATCAAAGCCTATCCTCACAAATAATGATGTGATAGAGGCCTGTTATGCTCATGGAACTATATCTCAGCAATCTGAGTAGAGGTGAAAGAGAAAATTGAGAGAGAAGTTCCTATTCAAAAAGATCATCAAGTTGACAGATGTTCTGAGGTGACCAAGTATACTTTTTTAGAATGAAAGAAGCTTTAACTGACACCCAATACTCTAAAGCCAGGTGTATGTGTTGGTGCCTGGAAGAACAGTAGTAATAGGGAATTCATAAGTTAGGGGAGCAGACGGGTGTTTCTGTGGCCATGGCATGACCCCAGGATGGTATGTTGCCTCCTTGGTGCCAGGATGAATTATGTCATGGAGCACCTGCAGGGCATTCTTCTGGGGGAGGGTGATCAGCCAGAGGTCGTGGTCCACATTGGTACCAATGACTTGGATAGGAAAGTGGATGAGGTCCTGAAAGCAGACTTTAGGGAACTAAGAAGAAGATTGAAAAGCAGGACCTCTAAAGCAGTAATCTCAGGGTTACTCCCAGTCCCATGTGCATGCGAATATAGAAAAAGGAGAATTGAGCGAATAAGCATGTGGCTGGAAAGCTGGCGTAGGAGGAAGAGCATCTGATTTGAGGCATTGGGACCGGTCCTGGGGGAGGTGGGACCTGGACAAGCCGGACTATCTACACAGGTTGATTTGCTAGTGCTGTTGAGAGGGGAGGGGGGATGGTTGTTGAAACTACATTGGCAGGGTGTGGTTAAAACTACATTGGGGGTGGGGGTTAAAACTGCATTGGCCGAGGAATGGGAACCTGAGGAAAAGTTCAGACCAGGGGATGGGAGATAGAGAATTAGTGAGTGACCCTGAAAGACAAGCAGCACAAGTTTAAAAAGTGTACAGCACAGGAATTTGGCAGTGTTAAAAGGCACATATATAAATGCCAGCAGCATAGTAAATAAAGCCGATGAGCTGAGGGCACAGACACATGGCAGCATTATATCATCAGTACAATGGAAACTTGGTTTAGGGAGGGGCAAAAATGGCAGCTCAATATCCCTGGATAGTGTTTTCAGGCAGGATAGGGAGGGGATAAAAAAAAAGGTGGGGGTGTAGCATTATTGGTTAAAGAATCAATTACAGCTGTGAGGAGGGATGGTATACTAAATAAGTATAAAATGAGGCCTTATGGGTTGAGCTCAGAAATAAAAAAAGGGGCAGCCACACTGCTAGGTGTGTATGAGAGACCCCCAAATATTGGAAGGGAGTTAGAAGAGCAAATATGTAGACAGATTTCTGAGTGCAAAAACAATAGGGCAGTAATCATTGGGGACTTCAACTACCCTAATATCAGTTGGGATATGAACAGTGCAAAGGGCACAGAGGCGCAGAATTCTTGAACTGCATTCAGGAGAACTTTTTTAGCCAGCACGTAACCATCCCAAAGTGAGGGGGGCGCAGTTCTAGATTTAGTCTTAGGAAATTAAGCTGGGCAAGTTGATGAAATAACAGTGGGGAAACATTTTGGAGATAGTGACCATAATATAGTTAGATTTAGCATCATTATGGAAAAGGGCAAAAATAGAACAGGAGTAAAAGTTCTGAATTGGGGGAAGACAAATTTTACAAAATGGTGAGCTGGTGAGAGTGGACGGATACAGCTATTAGAAGGCAAAACTGTGTCAAATCATTGAGGCATTCGAAGGTGAGATTCTACGGGCACAGTGTAGACACGAAAGCAAAGAGAGGATAGGAAAAAATATTGGCAGGTAAAATCAAAGAAAATCCTAAGATGTTTTACCAGTACTTTAAGAGCAAGGGAATAACTAAGGAAAAGGTAGGGCCTATAAGAGATGTACATGGTAACTTGTGGGTTGACGCAGAAGATGTGGGCAAAGTTCTGAATGAGTACTTTGTCTCTGCTTTCACGAAGGAAAGGGATGATGCAGCCATTCTAGTTAAAGAGGAAGAGTGTGAAATATTAGATACAATAAGCATAGTGAGAGAGGAAATACTGGAGGGACTGGCATCCTTGAAGGTGGATAAATCACCAGAGCCAAATGGATTGTATCTCAGATTGTTGAAGGATGCCAGGGAGGAAATAGTAGATGCTCCAAGGATCATTTTCCAATCCTCACTAGATACAGGCGAGGTACCAGAGGGTTGGAGGTCTGTGAATGTTGTACCATCATTTAAAAAGGGTGCGAGGGATAGGCCAGAAAATTATAGGCCAGTCAGTCTGACTTTGGTGGCGGGCAAATTATTGGAGACAATTCTGAGATGGGATAAATGTCACAGACACGGATTGATCAGCGATGGTTGGCATGGTTTTAAGGGAAGATCGTGTCTTACTAACTTAATAGAATTTTTTGAGGAAGTACCAAGGAGAATTGATGAGAGTAGTGAGTGAATGTTGTCTGCATGGATTTCAGTAAGGCATTTGATGAGGTCCCATATAGCAGACTGGTCAGGAAAATGAGATTTCGTGGGATATAGGGGAAGGTGCCAGGTTGGATCCAGAATTGGCTCAGTGACAGGAAACAAAAGACAATTGTTGATGTTTTTGCAAATGGAAAACGGTTTCCAGTGGTGTTCAGCATTGGGGCCCTTGCTGTTTGTTGTATATATTAATGTTTTTGACTTAAATGTGGGAGGCATGATTGGGAAATTTGCAGATGACCTAAAAATTGGCTGTGTAGTTGATAGTGAAGAGGATAGCTGTCAACTCCAGAATGATACCAATGGTTTGGTTGAGTGCGTGGAGAAGTGGCAAACGGAATTCAATCCAGAAAAGTGTGAGGTAATGCATTTGGGGAGGGCAGACAAAGCAAGGGAATACTCAATAAATGGGAAGTTATTGAGAGGGTTGAGGGTCCTTGGAGTGCATGTCCACAGGTTCTTGAAGGTAGGACAGGTGGACAAGGTGGTCAAGAAAACTTATGGAATGCTTTCTTTTATTAGATGAAGTATTGAATGCAGAAGCAGGGATGAAATGCTGGAACTGTATAAAAGGCTGGTTAGGTCACAGCTGGAATTTTGTGTACAGTTCTGGTCACCACATTACAGAAGGACATAATTGCCCTGGAGAGAGTGCAGAGGAGATTTGCAAGAATATTGCCAGGGTTGAAAATTGCAGCTATCAAGAGAGATTGGATAGGCTTAGGGTTGTTTTCCTTGGAAAAGGTAGACAGGAAAGACTTGTTTCCCCTAGCTGAGGTGTCAATTACCAGGGACATATATTTAAGGTTGGTTAGAAGGATTAGAGGGGACATATGGAATAATCTTTTCGTCCAGGTGGTGGTGGGTGTCTGGAACTCACAGCGCTCAACTCCTTTTAAAAGGTACCTGGATCTGCATCTGAAGTGCTGTAACCTGCAAGGCTATAGACCAGGTGCTGGAAAGTGGGATTAAAATGAGTGGCTTTTTTTTTCTTTTGTAGCCGGCACAGACACGATGGGCTGAATGACCTCTTTCTGCACTAACATTTATATGGTTCTATGGTTTCATTCTTCAAAACTAAATTTTCTCAACTGAAACATTCTCAAAAGTATAAGTTATAACAGCCCAAATACTTTAGATCATTCAATTTACTGTGCAAATGAGGATTAGTTCAGATGACAGTGAAAACTAAATTGGATAACTTTTGAACATGAATTTGATCCAATGAGTTTATAATGGCCAAGATATAACTTTATTTGGAAATGTAAGTCTGAACTGCATAGGTCCACTGGGAATGACTTGTTGGCCCATAGGACTCTAAATTGAGTAGCGTTGATGTTTGTCTAAGCCATTAGCCCCCATACCATGGATTTTGTGCATGACTAACAGTCTACATGACTTTCTAGTTTTTGGGCCAGTAAATATGTTGTTTGTGTTGCAAGCGACATGCTTTGGGGGCAAGGTCATAGCATGATAATGTGACCCGCCACACACACTGACTCTGGTGACAACATTATTTCAAATATGCATGCTGGATAAGATATCTTCGCTTGTCTGCTCATGCAGAATAACAAACCAGCTGATTTGTGCAATTGTGTTGCTAGTAGGATTGGAAGATAGTTATGGATGAGGAAAGCCATTCAACCCATCTAAACTCCTCTATCTAGCAAGGTCCTAAAGTTACTGTCCTGGCCCCCAATTTTTCTTTGCATTCTGGGATAAACCCTTTGGATTCCTTTGAGCCAGTCGTCTTTTCAAAGCTAGTCCCCTGGGGGGTGGGGGGGGGCATGTGCTCTTGCACTACTCATTTATCATTTGTCTTTGTCATATTAGCCAAGGTAATGCTTACTGTGCACAAACACAACCAAAAGAAAGCATTTTGCTTAAAGACAAAAGCTAGTGGCCAAATTTCTTATAATTTTCATATATTTTTGCTAACTTTTTGTACCTTCCTCTGCCTCAAAATCTTAGTAGTATTGGTTGCAAATAAATTATACAATTACATTACATTAGTTTAACGATTTCTTTAATGCTGTGCTCTTTTCAAAATACCATTTTCTTCTGTTGCCCATTGATCCTATGATGAAAACCCAGATCTTCACCCACCAACAGAGGATGGAACCTGACACAGTAGAAACTCAATGTGTTCAATTGTGACCATGATCACAATGTTTGCTCCTCTGGAACACAGATGTACAGACATAAAAGTCCAGGGGTTTGTTGGAGACATTCTTGGCACGCTCCAAGGAATTTCTGTTTCTATAAAACCCTGACATCAGTGCTTCTGAAAAGATCGTGGCAAATTACTTGTGCACAAATTGTGGTTCTTTTAGATTCTGCCACCTTGTTACTTTACCCTGCTCACTTCTCACTTATTTCCAAATATTTCATTAATCATTTGTTTTTACTGTGTTGTGACTGAAGTTATTGGTTTCTGTATATTTATTTGTAGGGGTGGAGTATAAACACCAATATAAACCGTTGTAATATGCCTTGGAGGGATAGCAGCATGCCGTCACTAGAAGGGAAGTGTGTCATGCGATCCAGTCCCGGTTTTGCTTTGGCCAGTGAGCAGAACACAGCACTCTCAGCTCTGCTGCTGATGTCTTCAAGCTTTCTGCCTTTGCATAAATATTCTTTTGTGCCTAGTCTTAATAAATGAGCCCACAACATGTTTACCTCCAATCCCTTGAGTGCTTGATGCCTTTATATCATTATAAAAACACAAAATAGACCAACTGGGTTAAATGGCCTGTGTCTGTAGTGTAATTGCTATGTAATTTGTTTCCTGTTTTACTACTTAAACATAGTAAAACTGTTCAAACTGTTGTAATGGGCTTTCTCTTTTTTTACGTTTAAAATTTGTGTTTTCCTTCCACAGGTGTGGAAAATGTTTCCCTTCAACTGAATCTGGAAGCTGAATTCCATTTTACCCACCTCATTATGACCTTCAAGGTAAAAAGTTAGTTATTTACAAGTGCTTAAGTTGTTGAAAGGCTCATCATTTTTATATACATATATGGAAGGAATACATGGAATGACCTTCCATCAGTACAATTTTATTGGAATGAAGTGAGTCACTAAGTTTAACTAGCCATTCAAATGTAAGTTTCCAGACCTGTAATTGCTCTTGTACATTTTGTTTGTGAGAGTTATTGCTCCTTTGGGTGGTGAAAATATTGAAGCTCCTATAAAGGGCTTGTGAAATTTACTAAGGTTTTACAAGGCTTTTAGAATAGCTACTTTTTGCTCACCATTCAGATCATCTGACATTCACATATCTAGCTTCTTATAATAAAACTCCCATTGCAGGAATATTGAATTTGCCTTTTAAATTTAAATGTATAATGTATGCTTGATTTCTACCTACCTGGCACAGACTCTCCTGTATTTGGAGGTAGTGTCCCCATGAAGACGGTTTATACGCAGCCACCTGAGAAGCGTTAGGAATGGTTTTAACAGTTCTGATTTTAATTTGTCAATCGATAATCGAGGAGTGAAAGTGATGTTGAAGCCATAATTTGGAGGAATTAGTTCACCTAATGTAGGAAATCTAAATCAATAGCATGTTGGACTTAAGTTAATCTTTCTTGCTTAATGCTTGGATGCCATCAACTATGCATTTTTAAAAATTTGTTCTCAGGATGTAACTGGCAAAGTATTTATTGCTCAAGCTTAGTTACCCTTGTCGTGGTCAACTCATGTTGTTTGAGTATGTTCAAGCTGTAAATGATTAAGAACAAAGAAAAGTACAGCACAGAAACAGGCCCTTCGGCCCTCCAAGCCTGTGCCTATCATATTGACTGTCAAACTAAAAGATTTTGCACTTTCGGGGTCCATATCCTTCTATTCCCATCCTATTCATGTATTTGTCAAGCTGCCTCTTAAACACTGCTGTCGTACCTGCTTCCACCATCACCTCTGGCAGCGAATTCCAGACACTCACTACCCTCTGCGTATAAAGACTTGCCCTGTACATTTCCCCTAAATTTTCTCCTCTCACCTTAAATCTATGTCCCCTAGTAATTGACTCATCCACCCTGGGAAAAAGCTTCTGACTATCTACTCTGTCCATGCCACTCATAATTTTGTAAACTTCTATCAAGTCGCCCCTCAATCTCCATCGCTCTAGTGAGAACAGTCAGAGTTTCTCCAACCTCTCACGAGCTAATAACCTCCAGACCAGGCAGCATCCTGGTAAACCTCCTCTGCACCGTCTCCAATGCCTCCATATCCTTTTGGTAATGTGGCGACCAGAATTGCACGCAATATTCCAAGTGTGACCTAACCAAGGTTCTATACAGCTGCAGCATGACTTCCCAGCTTTTATTCTCAATACCCCGGCCGATGAAGGCAAGCATGTCATATGCCTTCCTGACTACCTTATCCACCTGCGTTGCCACTTTCAGTGACCTGTGGATCTGTACACCCAGATCCCTCTGCCTGTCGATGCACTTAAGGGTTCTGCCATTTACTGTATAATTCCTACCTGTTTAGACCTTCCAAAATGCATTACCTCACACTTGTCCAGATTAAACTCCATCTGCCATTTCTCCGCCCAAGTCTCTAACCGATCTATATCCCGTTGTATCCTTTGACAATCCTCTTCACTATCTGCAACTCCTCCAACCTTAGTGTCGTCTGCAAACTTACTAATTAGCCCAGTTACATTTTCCTCCAAATCATTTACGTATACTACAAACAGCGAAGGCCCCAGCACTGATCCCTGCGGAACACCACTAGTCACAGCTCTCCATTCAGAAAAGCACCCTTCCACTGCTACCCTCTGTCTTCTATGACCAAGCCAATTCTGTATCCATCTTGTCAGCTCACCTCTGATCCTGTGCGGCTTTACCTTCTGTACCAGTCTGCCATGAGGGACCTTGTCAAAGGCCTTACTGAAATCCATGTAGATAACATCCACTGCCCTTCCATCGTCGATCATATTTGTCACTTCCTCGAAAAACTCAATCAAGTTAGTGAGACACGACCTCCCCTTCACAAAACCATGCTGCCTCTCACTAATACGCCCATTTGCTTCCAAATGGTAGTAAATCCTGCCACGAAGAATCTTCTCCAATAATTTCCCTACCATTGACGTAAGGCTCACTGGCCTGTAATTTCCTGGATTATCCCTGCTACTCTTCTTAAACAATGGAACAACATTGGCCATTCTCCAGTTCTCTGGGACCTCACCCAGTGAGGATACAAAGATTTCTGTCAAGGCCCAGCAATCTCCTCCCTTGCCTCCCTCCCTCAGTACTCTGGGGTAGATCCCATCTGGCCCTGGGGACTTATCCACCTTAATATTCTTCAAGACGCCTAACACCTCTTTGATCTCAACATGATCCAGGCTATCTACACTCTTCCCTAGATAAATCGACCACTAAGTCCTTCTCTTTGGTGAATACTGATGAGAAGTACTCATTTAGTATCTCTCCCATTTCTTCTGGCTCCACACACAGATTCCCACCTCTGTCCCTGAGTGGGCCTACTCTTTCCATGGCTACCCTCTTGCTTTTTACATATGTATAAAAGGCCTTGGGATTTTCCTTAATCCTGGTTGCCAATGACTTTTCATGACCCCTTTTAGCCCTCCTGACTCCTTGCTTAAGTTTCTTCCTACTTTCTTTATATTCTCCACGGGCGTCATCTGTTCCCAGCCTTCTAGTCCTTACGAATGCTTCCCTTTTCTTATTGACTAATCTCACAATATCCTTACATCATCTTCAGTGGATCCTCTCGTAATTGATGAGTTCTGTGGTTGATTGGCATGGGTGCCCACAGAACTGCAGGTCATATTGCCATTGTTAGTGCTTCTTCAACTGCACCGCTTCTGGCCTTCCTGTGGGCACATTGGATGTTGCGAATTTGGCATAGGTGGTCCTCAAAATATACAGAACCAAATTTCACATGGGCTAGTCTGCTGCAAGTTTCCCCAAGAGAGGTGATCTGCAGTGCAGAAGTTTCTAAACAGCCTTGCTGCTTGATGAAGTTGTACGTCACAGAGAAAAATCTGTTACTGGGATGAGAGTTGAGAATTGCCTTAATTGTTGCTGTGTTTCTGGATCTTTCTAAAGAAATGCAAGGATGTTTGTAATCATTGTTATCATAGTAGGTTAGAAGCAAACAGTATCCATTTAGCGAGGAAAAATGCATTTACTGCCATCTCTCCAATCTCCAATTTTTGATTGTGCGGTATTAATAATTTTTTCTTGAAGCAATAGTTGTTTGTAAATGTGTAGAATTTACTATATCAGCAGAACCAATTTACTTTTGCACACTAGGCCAGTCTGCCCAAAAGCAGACTATTGCCCAGGGCTCTCTTGGTAGCACTCTCACCTCTTGAGTCAGAGGTGAATGAGTTCAAGTCCAAAGATGACATTGCAGTGCAGTACTGAGGGAGAGCTGCAGTGTTAGGAATGCCATCTCTCAGATGAGATGTCAAATTGAGGCTCTGTCAGGTGGATGTAAAAGATTGCATACTATTTTGATGAAGAGCAGGGGAGTTACCACGCTGCCTGGCCAATATTTATTCCTCAACCTGTCCTTCATGATGTTGATTATCACCTTACTGATTGTAGGAGTTTATGTGCAATTTGGCTAATGTGATTCCTATTGCAACAGTGACCCAACTTCAAAACTATTTCATTGGCTGTAAAGCACTTTGCGAGATCCTGAGGTTGCGTAAGGCGCCATATAAATGCAAGTATTTCTTTTGGAAAAATACCAATCAAAGCTCCCCCCCCCACCACCGCCACCGCCACCATGCTGCACATGACAGTATTCGGATTAAGGTATTCTGATGTTTAACTCATTATTTAAGTTATAACTCCATGTATTGAATTATAATCAATTTACTAGTTTTCTTTTATAATAAAAATGCAAAATGCTGAAAAAACGCAGGTCTGGCAGCATCTGTGGAGAGACCAACAAAGTTAATGTTTCGAGTCCATATGACTTCAGAGCTAAAGAGAAATAGAAATGTGATGGATTTTATAATGTTTAAGAGGTGGTGGAGTAGGTGGAATGAGATAGAAGGTCAGGGATAGATGACAGCTAAGGAGAGATTGACAAAAATGTCATGGACACAAGACAAAAAGGAGTGTTCAGGGTAGTGGTGAAGAGTAAAGAAAGTGCTGATAGTGGCATAAAGGTAGGATAGCAGAAGGTGTTAATAGCAGAACAAGGGTCAGCAATCTGAAAGCAAAACATAAAAACAAGTTACAGCACTGTTTGGGGAAAAAGGATTTTTTTTAAAAATGAACAAATAAATAAATGGATTAAAAAGGGGCCAAGAAGGAGGAGAGAGTTCATAGTCTGAAGCTTTTGAACACAGTGTTAAGTCCAGAAGGCTGTAAGGCACCCAACTGGAAGATGAGGTGCTGTTCCTCCAGTTTGCATTGGGCTTCAGTGGAACATTGCAGCAGACCAAGAACAGACATGTGGGCATAAGAGCAGGAAGGTCTGGGTCATGCTTGCGGATTGAGCGAAGGTGTTCTGCAAAGAGGTCACCCCATCTGCGTTTAGATGTAGAGGAGACCATGTTGGGGAGCAGCGAATACAGCAGACCAAGTAGAAGGAGGTGCAAGTGAAGCACTGCCTTTTCCTTTTCAGGTGTTAAGGAATGCAAGCTTCAACAACTTATTGATACCAATGCCCATCTGGGACCCTCCACTCCTTCCTGTCCCTCTGACCCATCCCTTCTTCTAATCTCACCCCTTGCCGCGTATTTCCTTCCCCCCTCTGATGCTGAATGCTCTGTACTCAGCGAAGAGCTCAATTTCATCCCCTTATGACCCCAACTCAGTTAACTCTCTCTTTCCATCAGCTTTGTCTCAGTGCTCACTTCTTTGGGCAGGAGTTTCTTTCCTCCTCTCTCTTTCCCCCACCCCCCCAACTTCCTGCCTTCCCCTGGACCCCACCACCGAACATCAAGCCATTGTTTCCAGGACTGTCACTGACCTCAACTCCCCTGGAGACCTTCCCTCCTCAGCGTTTCCCTCCTCAGCTTCTAACCTCGCACAGCCCGCTTCTACCTCCTTCCCAAAATTTTCAAACAGGACTGTCCTGGTAGACCCATTGTGTCAGCCTGTTCCTAGCCCGCGGAACTCATTTCTTCTTGTCTTGACTCCATTCTCTCTCTCCTTGTCCAATCTCTTCCCACCTACACTCATGATTCCCCTGATGCCCTACGTCATATCAACAATTTTCAGTTTGTTGGCCCTAACTGCCTCCTCTTCCAATCCCTCTACACCCCACCAAGATGGCCTGAGGGCTCTCCGCTTCTTCCATGAACAGAGGCTTGAACAATCCCCATCCTCCACCACCACTCCCCTCCGCCTGGCTAAACTCTCTCACTCTCACTGAATAATTTCTCCTTTAACTTGTCCCACTTCCTCCAAATGTAAGGTGTGGCTTGGGTACCTACATGGGCCCCAGTTATGCCTGTCTTTTTGTGGGGTATGTGGAACATTCCTTGTTCCAGTCCTACTCAGGCCCCCTCCCACAACCCTTCTTTCGGTACATTGATGTCTGTGTTGGTGCCGCTTCATGGTCTCGCCTAGACCTGGAAAAATTTAACAATTTTGCTTCCAATTTCCACCCCTCTCTCTCCTTCATGTGATCCACCTCCAACACTTTCCTTCCCTTCCTTGATCTTTCTGTCTCCATTTCTTGTGATAGACTGCCCACCAATATTCGTTACAAGCCATTGGCTCCCACAGCTACCTCGACTACAGCTCCTCACACCCTGCTTCGTGTAAGAACTCCATCTCATTCTCAGTTCCTCTGCCTCCGTCACATCTGTTCTGATGGTGCCCCCACCTTCCAAAACGGCGCTGCTGACATATCCCACCCCATACAGTTATTAGGGCCCTCAACTGTGTCTGACCAATCTCCCACACTTCTGCCCTCACCCCTTCTCCTTCCCCTCCCAGACCCATGATCTGTCCTCACTTTTCACCCCACCAGCCTCTGCATTCGAAGGATCAGCCTCCTCCATTTCCACCAACTCCAGCATGATGCCACCGCCAAACACATCTTCACCACACCCCCATCAGCACTCCATAGGGACTGTTCCCTCCGGGCACCCTGATCCACTCCTCCGTCACCCCCAACTCCTATACATTCCTCCAAAAACTGTACACCTGGGAAGGTGGTAGAGCCAAACTCTACTCTTTTTTTGAGGTGGAAGAATATTGTTAATACTTTATTTGATAAAGCCGGTTTGTTCTAGTGCCTTGCAATAGACATTTGTGCCGAAAGAAATCACTTCCCATCCATCTGACTGCACCCAGCAAAGGAAATGATAAATATACCAAACATATATTAAATCCTAATGCAAAGATTTGAGCATTTTACCCTTCTCGATTATAATCTACCAATAGAAAAACATCATAGGGGACCATCGATCTGTATTTGACTAAGCGATGCCCATGTATCTCCATAAAAGCTCATGTTCCTGCTTTCGAATCAATTGAAAGTGTGCACATTGAGTTAACATAAAAACTACACCAAGTAGCGGCCTGTACATGCATTTCAGCATAGAAAAAATAAGGTAATTTTACGCACCGAGCTGGCTCATACACCACGATCTATGGTACTTTTACAGCAAAAGAAAATTGTAATGGCTAGCGGTTCCATAACATTCCTTAAATAACAACAATGACTTTTTAATCACTGACAGTTTCAATTTTAAAGTTGTTCAATTTCTTCATGCATTGCCTTGCTGCCTTATTTCTAGGGGTGGTAATGGTTAAATTATGTTGCATATACTTAACCTGTATCCCCTCCACTTTAGAAAGTTGAGAGATGATCTAAATGTGTTTATAATAAGAGAATTTGATATAGTAGATACAGAGAAACATTTTCCCTGTGGGGGAAATTCCAGAACAAGAGGGAAAAATCTTAAAATTAGAGCTGGGCCTTTCGGAAGTAAAATCAGGAAGTAGTTTTTAACGCACAGGATGAAAATATGAAATCTTCTCCCAATGTGCTGTGGATGCTTTTTGTGAATTAAAACTTTCAAGTCCAATCGCCAGAACTTTGTTGGATAAGGGTATCAGGGAAATGGGTCAAAGGTGGCTGATTGGATTTGAGGTCACCCATGATCTAATTGAATGGCTGAAAAGGTTGAAGTGACTGGCTCCTGTCCCTATGTCTCTTTTCCCACGTGCAAATTATTAATACACATTTGGCTAGATCATTCACTTTTTTTGAAAAAAATAAAATGTCTTTTTTTCTCCAGACTTTTCGTCCAGCCGCTATGATAATAGAGCGATCTTCTGATTTCGGAGAGAGCTGGCAGGTCTATCGATATTACGCTTATGACTGTGAGTCATCCTTTCCCGGCATTCCAACAGGATCATTGAAGAAAGTGGATGACATTATCTGTGACTCTCGGTACTCTGATATTGAACCTTCTACTGAAGGAGAGGTTTGTGACAAATGTTTGGTAGTAAACAGAGCTGTTAATCTGGGCTTTCCACCTGGCTCAAGATAGTGCAAATATAAGTATTAAAATACAATTTAAAATAACATTTTGGTCCAAAACCCTTTCCAAGATCTATAGATAAATATTATCGTGGCTCGTAAATTAACCAAGTTTATCTGATGCGCACACATTGTCATTTGTGTTTTCTGTTAAACTTATCTTGTCTGTCTTTAGGTTATCTACCGGGTGTTGGACCCAGCCTTTAAAATTGAAGATCCTTATAGCCGAAGAATACAAAGTAATTGTTACTACTCGTTTATGCCACTACAATTTAATTCTTTTAATAAAAACTAAACATTTCTGTAAACTTCACACATTTTCTCTAATAGCTGTCGACTATTTATACAGCAGCACATTGATTTAATCTATTACCGCCAATACTAACATGGACCTCTACATATTTTCTGTTGTAATTGTTTCTCCGGTAATTGTGTTTCTATACTGATGGTAGTAACTGGGTAAATAGATTTGTATTAATCATAATTTCCTGTCTGGCCAACATGCTTCCTGTTGACTTGAATATAACATGATTACAGTAAAGGAGTGTAGGATGTTCCTCTCCGGGATATTACTTTTGGAAGGGGGCTGGAAAACTTAGATTTTTCTTCAATCTCTTAAACTTCCAGCTCTCGTTCAGTTTCGTCTGTTGCTGTTATAGCCGGATGAAATAACAATGATAATCTGGAAAATAATTGTACTATTTTTGTGAACAAAGTATTTTCCCCCTTCACTGAATTTGACAAAAAATTAGATTTGAATATGGACTCAATAAAAATGAACAACAGGTCCACCCAGATTTATATTTAAACCCAACCTGGTGTATTCCTGATCAATGAGTGAACTCTCTGGTTCAGAAACTAGCAAGTAAGGGACTACACTTGCTGCACTCTGTACTCAAGTGGAATTTTTACCTTGTACAACAATTTTTCCTCTGTTCTTGATCTACATGTGGCCGGGGGTGGGTTGCTCCAACTTTATTTTTATTTGGCTTGTGATGTTCCGGAAGAAGCCTGCAATATTGTTTTTATCTCAGTTGTCTAATTTTTGCAGCTGAAATAGATTTTGGAATTGATTTTATTTAAATGAGTATAGGATTTGTCTGACTTATTTGTCAATCTTACATTCTCTTTGTATTGCAAATTATGGAAGAGATGTCAACTCGTTAACTTGGGAAAGATACTTAGCTATTTGATTGCAGTATCTTTGCATTAAATTTGCTGGAACTTCTAATGCTGCATTCACATTGAGCAGAGAAGTTATTTCAATTTCTGAACCTTCCATTGATTTGTCATAAGGCACTTTTCAGGATTATTAAGATTGACATATCAATATGTTATACTTTTTAGCTTCTAATTAGCCTTACAATACAGTGGAATTGAAGAATAATTAATGGATGTAGGCTAGTAAAATCTTGTATGTGTATTTGAGAAAAGTAACCATTTTACTGTTTTCAGAGATATCCTGATTTCAATGGAAGGATTTTAATTTCATGTTTTATTTTGAAGATATGCTGAAGATAACAAACCTGAGGATAAAGTTTACCAAGCTCCATACCCTGGGTGACAATTTGCTAGACTCGCGAATGGAAATCAAAGAAAAATATTACTATGCTATCTATGACATGGTAGTTCGGGGCAACTGTTTCTGCTATGGACACGCCAGTGAGTGTGCTCCTGTTCATGATTCTGATGACCAAGATGTGGACGGGAAGGTGAGTACAATTGTGAATTAAGTAAACAAAACATGTATTTTCAACTTTTGTGTTGACAACATTATTAAATAATTTTAACTGCACTGGCTTCTGTATTCAACATTACGGTAATAAAATATATTTTTGCAGTGTTGAACCTGACTACTACAAAATGTGGAAAGTCACAAACTTTGTTTCAAGCCTTGAATTGAGATTGTGCCTCCTCCACAGTGAAGTTTGGTGCTTCCATCAGAGCTTAATTGAACCCAGATGAAAAGTTTCCTTGACCTGGCTGTGCCATTTCCTGTTCTGAGTCTTAAGACAAAACTGAGTTCACAAACTCTCAGCAACTGTAGGAGTTTCTCAATTTCCTGCTATAGTGGTCAGATTGCAGTCTGGACACGTTTAGTTTTCTTAAGGCACATTGTGCTAATTTTATTAATACCATTTTTGCTTGATGTTTTTTTTTTCTTTTCCTCTCTCCTGGGTTATATCCCAGCTGCAAGATAGAAGTGGCAACAAACCTGCTTTGAGACATTCAGTGATAGCCTGAGCCAGCTGATAGGATGTTTGTAAGAGTGATGTAGGGGGGAAAAAACTCTCATTTCCCTCTTGGTGCCTCTGATTCCTGTTACCCAGCTGTTTTGAGATCATTAATTTAGTGGTGTGACTTAAAGTAGGATGTTTGTATCTCACTGATATACAGAGTAGTGCTTTAGTCTGCACCACATTGTTCTAAAACCTTTTGCTAATGGGAGATTGAGTGAAATTTGATCTATGCAGCCGTTTGACTTGGTACTTGGCATCACTGAAGTGTTTTATTAAATATACACTGATTCAGTTTCCAGGCAAAATAATTGATGGAAGTGTAGAAATGCTTAATATTCAACTTTGATCAACCTAAGGCACTGCATTTCTTCTCCAATGTTTCATTGCAGATGAAGTAGAAAAATAACTTGCTGTACATTTTAGAAATTGATATGGAAAAATAGTGATGAAATTGCTCCTTTCCTGCCAAATATGCCTCTAGTGTATAGTTGATTAATGGTATCCCAGATCATACAAGTACATACTGTTTCTAATACATTAAAGTTTGCTTTTGAATCCTTGGGGAATAATTTTGTTTCAAAGTACTGGCGCTAAGTTTGTGCAGAGCGGTTTTCGGCACAAATGTATGAATGTGTACAGGAATTGGGCATCTGATTTTGAGTTAAATGGAGAATAAGTAGTTCAGTACTTGTGCCTCTTTTAACTGGGAGAGCTGCAAAAATTTTAAAGTGTTTGTCACTCAAACTGTTCCTGTGCCTTTAAAAACGTTAGTTTAGAACATTAAATGATTCTAATAAATTATCAGGTTTGTGGTGAACTTGTGTTAAAATCAAATTGAAGTAAATGTGGCAGCAATGTTGACATTTTTCTGTGGTGCAAAATATCATAAAAATAACAGGAAATCAAATAAATTTTTGACATTTGTTTTTCAGGTACATGGTCGGTGTGTATGTCGACACAACACTAAAGGTTTAAACTGTGAGCTATGTCAGGATTTCCACCACAATGCGCCTTGGAAACCTGCTGAAGGACGCAACAGCAATGCATGCCAAAGTGAGTTTTAAGTCAAAATATTTAAAACTTGATGAATGCCTTCACTTTTGGACCTGCTTTCTGTGTGCAGCATATATTTGTAGCTTTCTTTATCTTTAAAATACAAAATGGCCAGCATTTCCCAATAGCTCAAGTTTGCCTTGAATACGTACCAAAAAGGTCTTGGTTCAATCTGTACCAACCTCAGTTCACCAACCGCAGCTAAAGTAACTGTAGAGTTGGTTATAATCGACTACCAGGCCCATAGATTACTGAGGGAAGAAGCAAACATGCTTCCTATTGTGGTTCAGACTTTCTGCTGTTAATGTTCACAGGAAATGCAGGCTCCACTGGCAGACACACTCTCATTTCTTGTGATCCAAACCATGAACCCATATGTATGCCACAAATGAGTGCAATATGCCATGCAGTTGACCTTTTATCATGGTATTTAACACTGATGATTGTATGGCTTGCCTATCCTTTATTTCTGTGCACTCTGATGGAAAATATCACATTTTGGCACCATTTTATGGGTTTCTTTATGATCAAACAAGTTGTCAAATTTTGGTTACAAGGTTGATAATTACAGAGAAGAAAAATCAATACAGCAAATATTGTTTGACTTATGCAATGCTTGCAACTGTCTTGGATATAGTAGTGTTCAAACTTAAGTCCTTTCAATATGTTTTAACTGAGATTTTAATGAATGTAGCGTGAATGCTCCTCCACTAGTCTATTGAAACCAGGTGACTGCTGAATAGGAAAATCTTACCTACTTGAGAATGGCACAAATGCTATGTTTTGATACCCAAATCAATGAAATTCTCTCAGATAAGCATCTGACACATTCAGTTTTACCTTTTAGGTGGATACTACATGGTTTAATTGATGGGATTCGGTTGCTTTGGACACCTAACAGTTCAAGTCAAATACATACATTGTCCAAAAATATAGCTATATTGCAAGCTCACAAGCCATACCTCATAACAACATGCAGTATCCCGAAGAAGGGTCATATCGGACTTGAAACATTAACTCTGTTTCTCTTTCCACAGATGTTGCCAGACCTGCTGAATTTTTCCAGCACTTTCTGGTTTTATTTCAGATCTCCAACATCCATAGTATTTTGCTTTTATTCGATATCATTGAATGTGAGGAGTTGCTGATTTTAAAAAAAAAAAGTTTCATAAGACAGTTAACAAGGGTTCTCTAAATTTCTAATGTAATTGTCCCTTTGAAATTACCTGTGAATAAGATGAGACTTTGCAGTTTTGAAGCAAAATAGTGCAACACTTTGTTGCATTTAGTTCCTGCTCCCAATTACTATCCAGCAACCTCTGCTGGAAGTATGCTTATGAAGACTGCATTGGACTTGGATCCTTTGCCGTCATGTATCTTGCTAACATTTACTGTTGAGGCTTGCAAATGAATTAAGACTACTTGGGTGACATACCAGAACGCTGCCAGTACCTCTTGTAGTGGTATCCCCATCAAGAAAATGGAAAAACTAAGTACTGTATGGACAATAAAGTTATATTTTCTGGGGGCAAGAATGTTCAGCTACTTTTACAGTGAGAAAGCAGGTAGATATTGAGGTTATTCAACCCTTTGATCTCCTCCTTTCACATTACTGCCCCTAAAGTGCACAAGCTACAGAATGTAAGTTCAGCATTCTGGCTAGAGTCACCTATCCTCTGTAAAACCACTTTTATACTGATTTTACTATGAAAGAGCACTGAACCTACCAAAATCTGGTTGTCAGTCTTACATTAAAGGCAATGTATAAAGGCAACAAAATGTCCCAAGGCACTTCAAAGGAGCGTAATCAGACAAAATAAAAATTCTCTCACTTGTAAACCTGCAGGTGCTGGTAAGCTATGCATAGCTGAAATATAACATCCTCCTTCAGAATGTCTGCATGCACTAATTAGTTGCTAGAGACCAGCATTTAAATGGGTGGGACCATTTATCCTTTACATGTGCATTGAATTTTTGTGTGTTTTAATGTGTATGATTCTAATTCGTACTACTAGCAATGGATATGTTAAATTTGTGTTTTATATATTTTAAATTTCAGGATGTAGCTGCAATGGACATGCTGATAAATGTCACTTTGACATGGCTGTATATAAAGCATCTGGTAATGTTAGTGGTGGTGTTTGTGATGGCTGTCGGAATAATACAATGGGACAGCACTGTGAACAATGCAAACCTTTCTATTACCAGCATCCAGAACGAAGTATTCGTGCCAGTGATATCTGTGAACGTAAGTACTGCTATTTGATACACCAAGATCTATGAAAGAAATGAGTGACTCTGGTCTGTTTGCTCCTCTTTTGGGAACTTTAGGAGTTGGAAATGGAATGTGTATTTCAAGGTTTTCATTTTCTTAATGCAGCATTCCTAATAAATTCAGTGTTGTATTTGCACTGAAGAAATTTGAATTGTTCAGTATTTTGAATTAAATAATTCTGAATCAAGAGTACACCATGTACAAAAAGAAGCTTTCGATGTGATGTGACCAAATATATTCATTATAATTAGAACTGAGGGGAAACTGATGTAATGGTAATATCACTGGACTAGTAACCAGAGGCCCACGTTACTGCTCTGGGGACATGAGTTCAAATCCCACCATGACAGCTGGTGGAATTTGAATTCATTTAATAAATCTGGAATAAAGCTATTCTCAGTAATGGTGACCATGAAACTATTATTGATTGCTGCAAAAACCCATCTGGTTCACTAATGTCCTTTAGGGAAAGAAATCTGCCATCCTTATCCTGGTCTGGCCTACAACTGACTCCAGACCCACAGCAATGTGGTTGACTCTTAACTGCCTTCTGAAATGCCCTAGCAAACCACTCAGTTCAAGAGCTACTAGGGATGGGCAATAAATGCTGGCCTTGTGAGCAATGCCCACATCCCATGAAAGAATAAAGAAAACTACATAATTTTTCTGACAATTCATAACAACTGAACCAAGCATTAGTTTATATATTGTCATTAACTCAAATTCATTCTTGCAAACAATGATCAAGGTAAAAATATACATCAAGTGGAAAATGAATGAATTGAAAGTATTTGTTTAAATAAATGAAACTCAATTTGATATGCCTTTGAGATATAATTACTTTAATCTCCTGCTAATGCAGCTTGTAACTGTGACCCTGCTGGATCATTAAATGGTGGAATCTGTGACAGCTACACTGATTTAACAGCTAATCTCATTGCGGGACAGTGTCGTTGTAAGCTAAACATTGAGGGTGAGCGCTGTGATCTCTGCAAAGAGGGTTTCTTTGGACTAAGTGCAGATGACCCATTGGGATGTCAACGTAAGTAGATGACTGTTTTTTAAATTGATCTTTCTTTGTGTACTTTGTAAGTTTTAATCTTTCTACTCCCCTGCTCTGAATTCCACTTTGCAGAAATTTGCTTACAAGGGCTGTAGTTTCACCTCAATAATATTGTTTCATTGTGTGAAAATGGATCTGTGTAGAACTATCTGTTCATCAGTTTAAAAAAACGAAAAATTACGTGTTTAATTTTATTTTCAACCAACTTAGTCAAATGTTGGTGGCAGATTTCTAACTGTTATAATCCCTTCAGATAATACTGGACAAGTCAAATTCCAGAGTGAAACCTGGCTTGATAGTCCTAACTTTTCTTTTGAAACCATGGAGGAAAGTTACTGAACAAATTCACAGGAGTCTGCTGATGAACTTTAAACACACAGAATAAAACATTTATTAAACAAGAAAAATGAGCAATATTGCACCAGACATAAAGGATGGAATGATCTCAATACAAACAAAAACACACTGTTTCAAATATTCACTATTCCCTCGCTGCTGTAGCTTTACAGACACATACAAATTCAGAAAGATAAAACAATTTACCATATCTCTCTATAACATATAGAATAAGTATATTTAGGGTAAGTATGTGGTATATGTGAACCAACTGGCAATCTGTAGTCAGACACACCACACTCCAAAGGAAATGACAAATGCGACCAAAGCAGATTCTATGGATTTCCCAACAACCCACACAGATGCTTGTCACATCGTGAGCAAGCTGGTCCCCCTGAAAGTTTGTCTTTCTCACAAGGGTTTCCAAACTCCATGCTTGAAGGACCTGCCTTGGAATTTTCCAAAAGTCTCTCCCAATTGTATGGCTTCAGGAATCCACCTGCAGACTTTCAATCTCGCCTTCTGAGATTCCTTTCCCATGGATTGCCGAGTACAAGCACGCTTCACCTTCCAATCACACTTTCAGATCTTCGGCTGTGCCAAGCAGGTCACCACAGCTCCAAAAGGCTACCTTTGCCCTTGCCGCCTGCAGCACAGAGTCACCAATCTTCAGTTTCCCCCTCTAGTCTTCTGGGCTTCTCCTAACAGCTCTTTCTTTAACTTGGCGCCTTTTTCTCTGCCCCTGTCATTTATCTTTACTCAGTGATCTATTGCTGATCCCTATCTTTGTCCCTGCCTGGGACTATCTTCTAGGACCTCTTTCTGCCCCACTCCTTGGTTTGGGACCTTCTCCCTGTGCCCTGCTTCCTAAGGCACCCTCTTTCAATTGGTGCTCCAGTTCAGGTCTCTGATTATAATTTTACTGTACAGACGAGCAGAGGATATGCAATAAATTCTTGCCCCAGTTATACTGGGTGTTGGATTGCCTAATCCTAAAAGGGGCTATTGGAGGCTTCCCAATCAAAGGCAAGCCTTTTATTTGTCTTGTTTAAGATTTTTTTTTGTGCGGCCAGAGGCAGCATTGCCACTTTAGCACAATCAATGCAACCACCTCAAAAATAAATATTTTAAAAGCAAAACTGTGCAGATGCTGGAAATCTGGGAAAAGAACTGGAAGCATTCAGGTCAGTCAACATGCATGGATAGGACAGAGCAATTTAATGTTTCAAGAGCAGATCCTTTCATTAAAAAATTGAATATCTTAAAGTTAGCTTGCAAGCAGAGAAAGAGCCGAAACATTTCTTGCCCAAAAAACACATTTGTTCTAATCAAGTAATAGCTGAAAATCAATCTTTTTTGCTTACTTTGAATTTATACAGACATCCTTCTCATGCTTTGTTAACGACTTCCAGATCTACTTATCAGGAATTTTCTCAGCATTTTCCAGATGTCGCGTTTACTTCCCCTGTGCTGGTATTTTGTCTTCTATATTCCCTTGTGAAAGTTAGTACAGGAAAACGAGGGGATCAGGGTTGTAGAAAAAAATGGATAGAGCAGTAAATATCGAAGTAAAAAGCTTTAAAGAAACAAATTTAGCTTTCTGACCTAGGCAACACTTTTTTTTGCAGGTTGTTGTGGGGCGGGAGGGGGTTGGTGGTGGCCTGGTGATGAGTATCTGTTCAAGATCATGGTCAGGAAACCTGAACCATTTTAAGGTTCAGGTTTGATTTGAATATTACTAGCAATCTATGGGCACCATGCAGGTTTCATTCATTTATTTGGCTTCTGCGCAGACTGGGCTGTCAGGTACAGGTGAGAATGGAGGAGGGGTGGAGACTAAAAAGAAGTGGCAGTGTTGCCCCTGGCCTCGCAAAAATCTTAAACATAAACAAAAAAAAAAGCTTGCCTTTACTTGAGAAGCCTCCAGCAACTCCTTTTAGGAATAGGTTGCCCAACACCCAGTATAACTGGGGCAAGAATGTATTGCATGTCCTCTGCTCATCTGAACATTTAAATTATAATCAGTCCTACAAACAGTATACTGATTTGCATATTTAAACAGCCTTCTGCCTACTGTGGGCTGTAGTGGTAAGAACCCATTTAAAGACTTGCCTTATTCCGATATCTACCAGATTTTTCCTCTGGACGTTCATTCTTCTTGTGAGACACAGGCAGGTAACAGTTGAAACCCTAATAACCAATTATTTTGAATATTTCTAGATCACTGATTTTTGTTGTAAAATGGAATATTGTTGAGGCATATTTTTTTTTCCCCTTTGGTCACCTAGCATGTATCTGTAACCATCTGGGAACACATCCAGGAGGAACGCCATGTAATGATGTAACAGGGAATTGCTTCTGTAAACGTCTGGTGATGGGAAAGAACTGTGATCAGTGCCTGGTAAGAAAATGGCAGAAATGGAGAACGCAGCCAAAAAAAGGTTCATAGTTTCTGAGTTGAAGATAACAAAAATCTTTTGAAGAGTACTTGAATAGCTTTAACATCCCAGAGAAGCATTACCTGTTTTAAATAGCATCATAATTGTTGAACAGGATTTGAAAGATGGACTCTCAGTTGTGTTTGAGCTGATATGATTGGTAGCTGTTGCAATTTTTGTTCTCTTTTTCGCTTTGTATATTCTCAGACCATATGCTATCCTGGATGAGAAGATGGGCATGAGATGAATTCTCAGACCTCTGAATCAAATCACACCTATTGACATATTAAAAATTTAGTGTGTAGAAATTTTTCCCTGAATGTTATCTTTCACTTTTCTTGCTTGGCTATGTCAAGGGAAAAATGGTGTAACAGGCCGTGAAGGGTTATGGCATCAAGTAGTTTGTATTGGGCTTTTTTTAAAAAAAAACTGTGATACTGAAACTGTTGTGAGGAATACAAAAAATGATTTTTTTATTGATTATTCATTGTATGCATAGTAGTAAGGCCCAACAAATGCTGCCACCATCTTAACATAGTCTTGTCTCCTGACAATTGAGCTCATGCTTGTACTTAAACTTGAAGAATCCACTCCTTCCCTCTATCCACCGCGCATGTAACTCCTTCAAAGAACTCTAATAAATTGGTTAAACGTGATTTCCCTTTCACGAAACCATGTTGACTCTTCCTGATTACCTTGAGTTTTCCTAAGCGCAGCTATAACCTCTTCAATGATCACCTCTAACACCTTCCCCATTACAGACGTTAAGCTAACTGGCCTATAGTTTCCTGTTTTCTGCTTCCCTCCCTCCTTGAAGAGCGGGGTTATATTTGCTACTTTCCAATCTGATAGAACCTTTCCAGAATCTAGGGAAGTTTAGAAAATTAACACCAATGCACCTACTCCCTTTGCTGTTTAAATACCTGTAGAAACTCATGCTATGCATTTTTACATTTCCAGCTAGCTTCCTCACGTTTTCTAATTTCTTTCCCCCAAATTAACCTTTTGGTCATTCTCTGCTGTTCTTTATATTCTGACCAATCATCTAACCTGCCACTCATCTTTGTGTAGTTTTGTGTCTTTTCCTTAAGTTTGATGCTTTCCCTAAATTTTTTAGTTAACCATGGATGGCGGGTCCTCCCTTTAGAAGAAATGCAACTCAATATTCTGACTTCACGAGATTATGCCTTCTATTTAATAACAAAAGTAATTGCTCTTGATGCACATTAATCCTGGTAGGAATTGGTTGCCTCCAGTTATCCACATTGAGCAGAGCACTAATTGTGATGAGGTGCATGCTAAGTATCCATACCCCATTATGTTTTTGCTCTCTTTTACTCTGTAGACATTTTTTTTCTACTGGTGTCATTGACTTCTGTAGGTGAGCCCTTGCTCCCTGTGTGCAAGAGAACTTCCACTTGCCAAAGTAACTGGGTAGAAGAACCAGAGAATTCTCTTTTTTTTAAAGAGAACACTGGAGGCCTCAACTTGGCCAATCAGGCTGAGAACTTCTTTCCAGGAATTGGCAGAGACAACCAAATTTAATTTTAAAGTAAACGTTGGTACCTTGCTCAACAAATCAAATAGGAGCTTGGTATTTGAGTGAATAAAACTGATGTATTAACTCTAACATTTGCATCAAAGCAAAATGAGACATGTTTTTCTGCGAGTGAATACATCATCTCCCAGCCCTGTGTATATACTGCAGAACATGAAGAAGAACAGTGGAACAGTGACTCTGTTTTAATCACTCTTCATTTCTCTATGAAGCTTAAACTATATTGATAGAATATGAAAGAATTTACTAAAGTTTGATATTCAACAATGCTGATTAAGTCATTAAGAAAAATTGAAATACTACTCTAGGAATAACAAACATGGTATTGGGATTATGCATCACTGAAAACAGCTTTTCCAGCTTGTTTCTGATCCTGTTTTGAATTCAAAGAAGTGATTTTTTTTTTATGCAACAATGTGATTTATAAAGAACGTTTCAAATTCTTTAACTTCAGTGAATTGATTTGAGTTCTATCACATGATGCTGGAGCATGCATAATTAATTTCTCTTCGTAATGGCTTGAATGTGGTCATGCGATATTGAAACTATAATGGTTTATTGTTTTACAGCCTCAACACTGGGGACTAAGCAATGATCTAGATGGGTGTCGCCCTTGTGACTGTGACCTGGGGGGGTCGTACAACAATGAGTAAGGCTAGCTTCTTAATCATTTACTGTGCTGAAACATAGTTCACAGTTAATTAGTAATCATTTGAATGGTTTGAACAAAAGGAGGCAATGATCAATCCAACAGTGAGTTGCTTCTAAAAGTAACTTATTTGCCTCTCCTTGACTCCTTATTCTGGTTGAACAGGAGCTGAAAGAATGCTTCCAAATGTTGTTCTTACTCCAATAATTGATTAAGTACTTGTAACAAATGCCAACAGTTATAAGCCTCAGTTTACTTTCACAATAAATATAATAATTTTTTCTTTGCTTTTTCGGTGGTCCTCCCAATGTTCACCTCATAATCTGCCTGATTCTGGAGGTGATAACTCTTGGGATTGTAGTTTTTTCTCTATCAGCAGCCCCTAGTACTTTGTTCAAATGATGATTTTGTGCATGAGCCCTAAAGTCAGGCAATTTGTGTCGGCGTGTGCACATATATTTTGCGTTTAATAGTAACATAAGTGTTAGCCTTTTAAGAAAAAAAGACTCTTTATGTTTTAATGTTTAATGCTGCTATTGAAGTGTCCAGTGGAAAGACTGCAGAATTTTGCATGTAAACAGACTGTTGCTCCCACTGCATAATCAAACTTCTCCAGTCTGAGCAGGGAAGATCTTTCTCTCTCAGTCCCTGGAAATATAAACAGAATTTTATTGGTGAATTAACATATTTTGTTTAAAGGTGTTGCATATCCCCTTTGTATAGGTATTGTACGTTGCACGCAGATATGTCTGTTGACTAGATCACCTAGTCTCTTGCGTTTTTTTTTTACAAAGTGAATTTGGGTGTTCTAGGTTGTGAAAAGTAATACAGATTTCCTTTTTCTATTTACAGTTGTTCTGCAGAGACAGGCCAGTGTCCATGTAAGGAGCACATGGTTGGACGTCGCTGCAATGAGGTTGAGTCTGGGTTTTATTTTATTGCCCTGGACCACTACACATACGAGGCAGAGGAAGCTGACTTGGGTCCGGTAAGTTAGCTTTCATTGTGGACTGATCTGAAGAGGTACTTTTCTGACAAATTTTGAACATTTGTGATGGCACTCATTCTTTGCAGGAAGTGAAGATAGTACAGCGACAACATCCACAAGATCGCTCTCCAACCTGGACAGGAATTGGATTTGTAAGGATTCCTGAAGGAGCATATCTAGAATTCCACATACATGACATTCCACATTCCATGGAGTATGACATACTGATTCGCTATGAACCACAGGTTAATAATCTTCCCTCTTTTAAGATAGCTTCCTTCATTAAGATGGCTACCCTAATAGTTTAATAAACTGTTAGAAATTTTGGCATGAATGTAACATGGTGCTTCCTGTTCAGCTGCCAAAGAATTGGGAAGAGGCAAAAATAACGGTGTACCGCCCTGGCAAAATTCATACCAACAGTCGTTGTGGGAATACAACACCTGGTGATGACAACCAAGTGTTCTCTCTGCCATCAGGATCAAGGTTAGAATCAAAATACTTCACTGTTTTGCTTGTTGATACATTTTTCTGTTTTAGATTTTATATATTCCTTGACAAAATTTAGAGGATAAGTGAATAACAGAATTGTAACCGTCTAAAACTGACTTAAAAAGATATAGAAAATATTGTGAATCATAGGTAAACCACCACTGTTAGGTATTGGGCTAACTATGAATGCTGGTTGTAATGTTTCTCTAGGTATGTGGTCCTACCTCAGCCTGTATGCTTTGAAAAAGGACTAAATTACACAATCGGTTTAGAATTAACAAAGTACTCTTCTGATGATGAAATGGAAACTCCTTATACATTAATAGATTCGGTATGTATATCTAAAATTATGCTATAGAAACAAATATGATGGTCTAAAATTCACATGTAAATGTAGTAAGTGTATTTGAAAATCTGGATTTGAATATTTCTGCTTACGAGTATGTTGTGAATTATGATTACAGCTATGTCATTGTGTATGATATTTACTGATGCATAGATGTCGTGATATTAACTGATAATCTTAAACTTGCATACCTAGATAACAGCTTTTCACTCTAGGATGTATCAGAAATTCCATTGTCGAGATCAGCGTGACCCATGGGATTTTCCTTTGCACTGAAAGTAGTGATGAGCAAAATTGCTCCTAAATCTTAATGTCTAACCACACACAACTTTATTTTCCTGAAAAAGGTGGATTTGATGAAAGAGCTGATTGTCGATTAAATATTTTTCCAGCTTGTACTCATGCCCCACTGCAGGTCACTGGATATATTCTCTGTAGGGGAATCAAGCAAGATTGTCACAAACAGAGCCTGGGAAACCTTCCAACGGTACCGCTGCTTGGAGAACAGTCAAAGTGTTACTAAGACTCCAATGACTGAAGTCTGCAGGGGCATCGTGTCTAGTATTTCTTCCATAATTCATGAAGGAGCTTTACGTAAGTTTATCTTAATTTTTTTTCAAAAGATTTTTCATGGGTGAAGCCGTGGACTCGTGGTTAAGAAATGTAGGGTTATCAGAATAGTGATCGAGTATTACTTGCATTTGACAATATGGGAGACTTCTAATTAACATGATATAAATATTCAACCACAGTTGGAGTATGTTTGCAGTTTAGGTTGCACCATTATAGAAAAGATGGATAAACATATAAAAGCTGTGATATTAGTTTGCTACTAGACATGATAAGGTAGAGTTACGGTGCAAAATTGGGAAAATTAGGACAGTATTCATTAAGGTGTGGAAGGTTAAGAGGGATGATGTAATTAAGTTTCAAAGTCTTGAAAGGATTTGAGAGAGGAGTAGTGAGATTTATTTCCACTGGTTGGTGACTGGGTAACAAGAAGGC
Source organism: Cetorhinus maximus (assembly GCF_964194155.1). Taxonomy (NCBI): domain Eukaryota; kingdom Metazoa; phylum Chordata; class Chondrichthyes; order Lamniformes; family Cetorhinidae; genus Cetorhinus; species Cetorhinus maximus. The sequence continues at coordinate 42,187,294 of NC_135890.1, read as the reverse complement.
ATAAACTTAGGATTGGTTTGAAACAATAAAGGGAGATCATGAGCTTCAAAAATTTTTTTGAAGTGCCATAATTACACCCTTCCATGTTAAAAATTAGTGATTTTGTAAAAGTAGTAGCACATCCTCCTTAGTATGCTAACTGCGTATGACGGTTTGCTGAAGAATTTAATTCTGTACTGGTACACAGTAGATCAGTGCAGTAAGGGGTCATTGCTTAATTGGAAAGTGAAGTGGTCAGCATGGCCATAAAGTTTTAGTTGCTTTGGTTTGTTTTGTGAAATGAAAATTGGCAATAATTTGTATACTTAAAAAAAAAAATTAAATATGAATTGGTGACTCAGACCGCTTGGTCTGACATTATTAGCGAAGACGTATTCAAATATTTTTAACAATATGCTATAAATGCTCATCTAAAGAACATAGTTTAAAAGCTATGGATCATGACTCTTGTGGAATGCTTTGACGAGGCATGTAGATTAGTGAATAAGAGATTTTGCTCATATAGAGTAGACTTAGATTTTCAAGTAGCATTTCAAGTTCTCTGCCTAAGGCTACATAAGATTGAATTAAAATAACGGGAAGGGAAACAATGACTAATAGTTATTCAGAAGCCCATAATAGTTCTACTGTTCACAAAGCTCTTAAAACTTGGAAGAAAGAGGGAGTGAAATCTTTTGGTGGCCATGGGATAGATTTCAGAATCCTTTGCTGTCTCCTGGAGCCATGGTTATTTTTGAATTGATTGGTTCATTTAGGAAGATTCCATAGTACTGCAGATTGAAGCTGGTCCATTTCAAGGAGTAGATATGACTCAGCATTCTGATTAGAATATCATAGAATGTTTACAGCAAAGAAGGAGACTAGCCATGCCTGTGCCAGATAACTTGTTTTTGTGCTGTATGCCCCCATTTGTGAAGCTCAGGATCCTGGTCCCCAGGTCCCTCTCTTCCTGGACTTTAGAATGGTAACTTTTGATTTATAATGCCTCTTCCCCATTCTTGCTACCAAATGACTCACTTCACACTTCTCTGCATTAAGTTCCATTTGTTAATTGTCCACCCATTCTACCTGCGTGTGTATGCCCTCTTGAAGTTTCACGATCCTCCTCACAGTTCACAATACTTCCTGTTTCATGTTATCTGCAAATGTCGAAATTGTGCTCTGTACACCCAAGTCTAGGTCATTTGTGTTAAGAAAAGTAGGGTTCCTAACACTGATCCCTGGGGAACCACACTATATATCTTCCTCCAGTTTGAAAAACAGCTGCTCACAACTGTTTCCTGGCACTGAGACATCTTCACAGCCATGCAGCTACTGTCCCATTTATTCCATGGGCACTGCTGAAAATTTTTGGAAGTCCATGTACATCATCATTACCCTAATCAACCCTCTGTTACCTCATCAAAAAACTCAATTATGTTAAATAAATACAATTTTTCCTTAACAAATCCATGCTGGCTTTCCTTAAATAATCCATGATTGTTCAAAGGAGCGAATTTTGCCCTGAATTATCATTTCTGAAAACATCCCCAGGACTGAGATAAACTGACTGGCCTGTAGTTGCTGGGCTTTAACTTTCACCCTTTTTTGAACAATGGTGTAAAGTTTACATTTCTCCAGTCCTATGTCACCGCTGGAAAGAGGATTGGAAGATTATGGCCAGTGTCTCTGCCATTTCCTCCCTTCCTTCCCTTGGCATTCTTGGGTGCATCTCATTTGATCCTGGTGACTTATTAGCTTTAAAGTACTGCCAGCCTGTCTAATACCTCTATCAATTTTTGGCCTGTTCAGTGCCTCAACCATCTCCCCTTTCACTAGACTTGGGCAGCAGCATCTTCCTTGGTAAAGACATGCAAAGTACTGATTTAGTGCCTCAGCCATGCCCCCTGCCTCTGTGTAAATCCCCCTTTAAGCCCCTAATCAGCCCCAGTCCTCCTCCTCCTCACCCTTTTACTATTTATATGCGTATGGAAGACTTTATAAAATTTTAGTTTTTTATGAAGTTTTCTTTCACTTGAATACGCTAAGTGTATTTATTTTCTGTTCTAGCTTGCAGGTGTGACCCTCAGGGATCTCTCAGCTCTGTTTGTAATCCCAGTGGTGGGCAGTGCCAATGCCGCTCCAGTGTAGTTGGCCGAAACTGTGACCGATGTGCTCCTGCAACTTACGGTTTTGGTCCTAGTGGCTGCAGGCGTAAGTAACTTTCTAAAATGGTGTGATTAGAACTTAGTCCTTACACATTTGAAGTGTTCTAGAGACCTTTGAAAAGAAATGGTTATTTTATTTTCAGGCCTTTGTACTCTTATTATACTTTCATGATTGTGGTGGTGCATTGAAAAGGGAGGTAATTTCCAATATCTTTGAAATCAGGCCCTTTTAGGCATAATATGTTGCTGTGAAAGCATCGATTTTTTTTTATTTGCCTATACGGACAAGAAGTTGGAAGCAGGGCAGGACTAATCGGGGTTTGCAGCAGGTTGTCTATTTTACAGCAAAGCAAACCAAAGTCTATTTACAGAGTCTGTTTAAAGAGTTTCGATGAATAAGGCAGGCGAAACTCATGAACAAAACAACAGCAATTTCTCCCAATAAAAGCAGGATGATTGCTGTAGCAGGATGCAGTGAGCGGAGGATCGTTACAAACGCTTATGCACAAAATCAGTCCCAGTCACTTGCAGCCATACGGCCTCCAGGTGTGATTGATGAGGGAATTACCCAATCGAATCTATCCTGACCAGGAATGGTGAAGTCATTATCGACCTATTTATTGTGTGGGGAAGAGGAGAGCATTCCTAGTGCAGTAAACCAAGTTTGCCGTTTACTCTCTCAATTCCTGCATAGAGCGCACAAGTGCTTCTGAAAATGGGAAAAGAGATTAGAAAAATATTGGACTCTTAGTTTGCACTGCATTTGGTTGAGTGCAGGTGAAAGTTGTTAATTTGCTCTGTTAATTATCTAGAATAGAAAAACAGCATATTATTTAAATAGAGATTGCAGAACTCTGAGGTACAGAGGGATTTGGGTGCCCTAGTACATGAATCACAAAACATTAATATGCTGGTGCAGCAAGTGATTAGGAAGGTAAATAGAACGTTGTAATTTATTGCAAGGGAAATTGAATATAAAAGTGGGATTTTTTTTGCTGCAGTTGTACTGGGTGCTGGTGAGACCACATCTAGAGTACTGTATACAGTTTTGGTCTCATTTAAAAAAGGATATAAATGCATTAGAAGCAATTCAGAGAAGGTTCACTCGACTGATACTTGGGATGGGGGGTTATGAGGAAAGGTTGGATGGGCTGGGCCTGTATGTATTGGAGTTTAGAAGAAAAATGAGGGGTTTTATTGAAGCATAAGATCCTGAGGGGACTTGACAGGGTGGATGCTGAAAGGATATTTCCACTTGTGGAAGAGACTAGGACAAAGGGACATAGTTTAAGGAGGAGGAGTTTCCCATTTAAGACAGATGAGAAGAATTTTTTTTTGCTCTCAAGAGGGTTGTGGATCTTTGGAACACTCTCTTCAGGAGAGTAGTGGAGGCAGGGTCATTTAATATTGTTAAGGCAGAGGTAGATGGATCCTTGACTAACAAGAGAGTTAAAGGTTATCAGGGGTAGGCAGAATGTGAAATTGAGGCCACAGTCAGATTGGTCATGATCTTATTGAATGGTGGAGCAGGCTTGAGGGGCTGAATGGGCCTACTCCTGCTCCTAATTCATATGTTGAAGTAACTTCTATAAACAGAACTGTATGAGAAAGCTGGTGATATGATTTCATTTTGAGGCGGTGACACTAATAAGTGGGAAAATAGTCCATTTTTATTTGTTGAGTGAGAATGAGCTGTTCCTTCACTGTCACAGGGTCAGAATCCTGGAACTCCCTAGCAGCACTGTGGGTGTATCTACACCAGATGGACTGCACCAGTTCAAGAAGGCAGCCCAGCACCACTTTCCTATGGGCAATAAATACTGGTTTTGCCAGCGACACTCATGTCCCAAGACCAAATTAAAAAGTGCGAAAGCTCATTGCCTAGTCATTTTCTTGAAACCATATCTGCTTTAAATCATTTCATTTTGTGCTTATAGGATCCATACAATTTCTGTATTTCTAGTCCTGCTGGCAGTCACTTTTTGATTCAAATAGTTCTGAGAACCTCAGATTCACAAGAATTAAAGTTAGTGAAAAATCCGCGTCTTAAAAATCTGTTGTCATTACTGACAAGTTCCCCCTGTACGATCCAGTATTTCTTCATGTCATTCATGCAAGGTAGGAAGTTATGATTTTGTGGGCTCCAGCAGCCGCACTCAGTACCTCCACAAATGAACCTAGCTGGCAGGCTATTTCAATAGTTAGGCTAGAGGGGAGCCATGGCCAAGCCTCAGCCTGTTATCATCCATTACCTGCAAGCTCACTCTTTTTCAACAAGGGTCACTAGATAGCAGTCAGAAATGGGAAGCTTGTAACTTTCCCAGCCTCCATGTACTGAACCTGTACCAGCTGTATCATCCCGTGAACCAGGCCCCGTCCACCTATAACTCTTATGTTGGTTCCCGGTCCTGCAGTGCTTCCAATTCTTATCAATATTCTTATTGATTTTGAATCTCCTCCACTCCTAATCCCCCAGAACTTCCATTCTTCTGCTCTGGCCTCCGTGAATTCCTTCCTCCTACTGATCTTTGGAAACTGTACCAGGGGTGGCCTATGCTCCATGCTCTGAAATTCCTTCCCTAAATCCCTTTGACTTTCCACTTCCCTCTCCCCATTTAAACCCTCCATGAAACCTACCTTTGCAATGAACCTTTTGGTTACAACCACTATTGCCTGATTGGCTTGGCATCCATTTTTGTCAACTTGTGCCCCAAAGTACCTTGGGACATTCTATATAAATGGAAGTTGCTGTTTTTCCCTCCACCAATTATTTCCATTGTAGTGCCCCTATCCCTTCAACAGATTGAACCTGGCCCATTTATCATAATCCCACATAATGTGTCATGATTGTATCTCATAAGACACTGGGGAAATTTAAGCACTCATTTTAACTCGAATCTCAAGTAGACTTATCAAGGATATTTCTAATACTACTTTGTTGTATTAAAGTATTGCTTAATTATTACATTTAATGACTTGTAAAAAGTGTATTTACTGTTTATACCAAGATTGCTGCATTCAAAGATGTCTGTACCTTCACTATCAAAGTGATTGACAGTTTTGTATCATTTCTAAATATATTTTAATTTGCTGTAGCTTGCGACTGTCACAAAGAAGGTTCTGTCAGTGAATTTTGCCATCACGTCACTGGTCAGTGTCGATGTAATGAAGGAGTCTATAGCCGGCAGTGTGACCAGTGTCAGCCTGGATATTGGGGATTTCCTAATTGTCGTCCATGCCAGTGTAATGGACACGCAGATCACTGTGACTTGGAAAGTGGTGAATGTTTGGGCTGTAGAGATCATACTGGCGGACATAATTGTAACAGGTATCATGTTTTTATTTTTAGAGGTGTTCATTATCTCAAGAGAAATGTCTTTTTCTAACATAATCAGACGGCTATTGTTAAAACCTTTTTTCTCTCCCAGCTGCCTATCCGGTTATTATGGGGACCCGGTACTTGGATCAGGTGATCACTGTCGTCCATGCCCTTGCCCAGATGGTCCCCATAGTGGACGGCAGTTTTCCACTGGCTGCTACCAGGATCGTAGTTCCCGGAATATCATTTGCCACTGTCAGCATGGGTACACAGGTATGTAAAGATAATGAACTGAAGCTCGATCTTTCTTAAAATTTTAAACACAGTTATTGCCAGTGCAATGTTTAATTTACGTTTGAGAACCAAGTGCTTGTTAGCATAAGAAATATTAGAAGGGTATTTTTAACACACACCTGTCCAAAACTAAGTATTGAACTGCATTAAAATGTACACAAAACACATTGTTTCTGTAACTGGCCATAATTATAGATATCTTGGTACAAAAAGAGGCCGTTTGTCTGATTCTGCCTGTGCTGCCTCCCAGCTGCAGCTGGCTTTAATATTGATTTTAATAACTTTAAGACATTAATTATAGCTCTCAATTTCGCTAGACAGGAAATGCTGCCAGTGTGGGATAAGTGCCAATGTTTCTGTTGAGGGGACATGGATATAAAACTAAATGTAAACTGTTTAAAATAGAGAGCAGGATTTTTTTCAGACAGTGCATTCCAGAGCATCACATGCTTCTACCAGTTATGATTAAAGCAGAAACCATTTCAACTTTTTAGTAGTGGGGAGTTGGGGCGGGGGGGGCGGTTAAAGAGATATGGGAATAGGACACATAAGGTTAGGAATACCGCTGATGTGGAGGTTTAACATCAACACTGACCAACCTGTTAATACACCATAATTCGTATCACCTGTCATTACTCAAAGTTTTTTGTTTAAAATGGTTTTAATGTTTTATTTCTGCCAGGTGCAAGGTGTGATGAATGTGCATCTGGATTTTACGGTAACCCTAATGAAACAAGAGGGCACTGTCAGGAGTGCCAGTGCAGCAACAACATTGATATGACTGATGCAGAATCATGTGACAAGCAAACAGGAGAGTGTCTAAAATGTCTACATCATACTGAGGGTGAAAGCTGCAGCCGCTGCAAGCTTGGTTATTATGGCAATGCATTGCAACAGAATTGCAAAAGTAAGATATACTGCACAAGTTTATTAACTACACCTGAAATTAAGAATGATGAAATGTATATTTTGATCTCTTGGCTGAATTGCACCCTTTCTAAAGGATCTGAGTATGTTTGATCTTTTTGTGGTGTGTGCTCTCATCCATCCCAGTCCTTTTTGGCCTCTTGTGCTTCTTGCTGTTTGTTATGGACCTGTAAAATGTGCCAATACCATTTGTTAAATTTTCCTTGTTTACATTATGGGAAAGATTCAGCAACCACTGGAGCAGCAGTGTGTGCAAGATTTGCATATGTGCAGTCGTTAAAATGTTTGAAATTTCTACAAGATCAGATACGCTTTTGGCAAAGATAATGGCCAAAATGATAATTTAATGACCTGTATAAAGAACAGCATCTGGAAATAACATTGCTATAATAAGAAAATAAGAGCTCTACCTACTTGTAGCCAGAACCCAAATGCTGGACCCAACACCAAGTATTGCTGGTGGTAGCAGTGTACTTTTGCCATTCATGATTCGTCTAGAATGCAGAGCAAGACTATACTCAGTTTTGGCATTTGATATCATGGCCTTAGTTCACAGGGTTATCTGCAACATTGTGTTGGTCATTGGAGACAACCATATCAAGTAAACAGTTAATCCCTTGCTGATAAAAGCAAAATACTGCGGATGTTGGAGCTGAAGAAGGGTCATAAGGATTCGACACGTTAACTTTGTTTTTTTCTCTCTCCACAGATGCTGTCAGACCTGCTGAGTTTTTCCAGCATTTTGTTTTTGTTTCAGATCTCCCTTGCTGTCTTGATCGACAACAATTGGGACAAATTAGCAGGCATTTTAATAACATAATTGAACAAGAATGAAACCATTCCTTTTCCAATTAAAATGCATGATCTGAAAATCTTCTGAAGGAGAGACAGGATCAAGTATTGGTATCTGTAAATTCCTGTGACGTTATGTTTTTTTGCTGTTGCTGTTTTTCTTTGATGGCTTTAGTGCTATTTTAATTATCCTAAACAAATTCAGCTGGGCTCCCAAATGGAATGAAGACAATAGATAACTTCCATAGTCTTGTCTTTTTCTGCCTGAGGTCAAATTTGCAAACACTTATGCACTTTATCACCAGATCAACATGTTCACTCCCCATGGTTTCACAAGCTTGAAGGAAATAAAAGTTTTGTTTACATAAATACTCTTGATGATTTTAACATAAGATCAGAATGGCAAAGAAATTAACAAAGGATTCTTGGCCACTTCAGTTTTGCTTCAGCGGCTTTCTTGTTAACACTTATGCAGCACATAACACCAATTCATTTGTTCTTGTCTGCAGTGATTTAACTAGTCAAATGCAGGTCAGAAGGCATATTTATGGAAAATATTTATTACTGGTCATTTTCTAGCTGCAAGGAAAATGCAATTGAAGATCTGCTAAAGTTGTAATTCTCCAACAGAAACTGACCTTTGAATTTTCCCAAATGCTGCCCTTTTTCAGCTGTAAAGTCAGCATCTGCCCTAATAGCTGAGCCACATTATATCAAGAATCTGAATGACTTGTGTTTCGAGCTGAAATCCGGTTGGTGGAAACTAATGTTCCTTGCTTCTTTTTTTTTCTGGTTTACCTTCAGGCAGTTGTGTATAAATGTAAGCCTATCTAGGCTCCATGTTACAAACTTCTCGATATGCATTGAATGGCAATGCATTTGACATTGTAATGAGGAATAGTGCATTTTGGAATATTTTGAGTATGTGCCTTAAAGCCTCATCAGCTTGCATTTAATAGATTCCTTAATGTACTGAAATATCCCAGGCTGCTGCACATAAAGGGGAAGTGGGAACAGGGACATTGACCAGGACTTAATGGAAGTTCCAAATGGGCGGGCGAAGAGGTTGATCTTTTATGGAAGCTTTTGAAGGCAAGTAGTGATTGAGGAAATCCTGGAATCGTGTACAAACAGTTGGATGTCCAGTACACAGGAAGATAGGAATGAGTAGGGAGTGGGGAAGATTATAGCAGTCCATCAGGCAATAAGGGGTATGTCAGTGTATTGCAGGGTGGACTAAAACGGGTCTCATACTTTACTCCTATTTTAATATCTTGTTGATGAGCAAGAAAAAGTTCCAGGATACGGCACTGTGATGGTGGTAGGCTGTGTGACTAATGCTGGAAAAGATGGAGGAAAGAAGACATTAGGACAGTGGTAGAAACACTGAAGGTGTGAGCTGGAGGAGGTTATAAAGTTGGAGTGAAGTGAGGACACAAAAGTATTTGTAAAGTACTTTTTTTGTCAGTTTAATTAATGTAAGATACAATTTGTGCTTCATGTAAACTGTAGATTTAGTACAGTAGAAGCTAATATTAAAAATAGGAGCAAGATTAGGCCATAATGCCAGATGTTAACCATGACTTACTCTCCCAGAATAGTTCTTGATGTGGCACTTAACAGCCATTTCTTTGTTGTTTACCTTTAATTATGTCATTTTACAAGAAAGTTAACAAATTTCATGTCAAATGAATTACTTTTGAAGTATAGTCTCTTAAGTAGCCACGAGTGCCAATTTGCAGATAAGACCTTTCAGTTGAATGACCAGTTAATTTGCTTATGTTGGTGGCTGAGGGAGGAATGTTGGTTAGGGGAATACCCTGTAATTTAACATCTACCTGAACAGCATCTCCGATTTAATATTCTGTGGGAAAGGCGCACCTCACTAAAAGGCGTTGAATGTCAGCCTGGATTACGTTCTCAAGACCTGTTAAGGCAAGAGTGTTCCCGCCTGGGCAAATTAGTGTTCTTTATTTGTATCGTAACTTTCAAAGCAAAATTAATGAACTTTTCATTAAGCCAAATAATGAATATAATTATCCCAGTTTTTCTAATGTTAATGGCTGAGTTTTAATAATTTCACTGTCATTGCTCCTCTGAAACTAACAACAACTTCTCTTTGCACAGTTAAATCAGATATCCAGACGTTGCTGTCTGTGCTTCCTCATAAGTTGCAGTGTTGAAACCCTGCCAGACTGCAGTCAAGTAGAAATCATTGAACTGATTTAAAAACTTCCCTTTTACACTTTGGTCTCATTGCTTAAAGCCCTTGAAAGAGTTACACTTTAAATGGAGTGCAACTAGTTTTCCAATGGCACACTAATTAATGTTAACAGTTTTAATACCCTGATAAAATTAATTTTTTATTTGTGAAATGTCAAATTTCTCAATTATGATCAAGTTCACTTTTTAAATTAATCACATTTATTTAAAAAGTTCAGTATTTCATCATCTACCTAACCTTATGGGTATGTTCCAATTATTTATTTTGCTTCCTGTAAAATTTTAATTAAAAGTGGGGGAAATCAGTGCATTTTACTTCCTAGTTTTCTGCCTATGAGCATACTTTGGTGTAATTGGCTGCTTATCCTACTTGTTGACATCATCATTGCTAGTGGCTTGGTGCCAGAGTGAATTGATGTTGGAAAAGAGGAAATCCATGCCACAGATTGTTGATCTTTGTGGGCAGCTTTCTTCGAGATCAGCAGTGCGTGCTGTTGCTACTCTGCTGGCTGGAAAGTCTTGATTAATTTTAGTTTTGTTTGACTGTCTATAATTTGTTCTGCAGAGTAATTTTGCATTTCAGAATTGCTCATACACAATTTATACATGAAAGATAAATATATATGACTCTCCTGTTCTATTTTTAGAGTGTGTCTGCAATTACCTGGGTACAATACAAGCCCAGTGCACTTCTGCAGATGAATGTCATTGCAACCAAACCACTGGTCAATGTCCTTGTCTTCCCAATGTGATTGGCCTTATGTGTGATCACTGTGCACCTAATACCTGGAAACTGGCAAGTGGAACAGGTTGTGAGCTCTGCAGTTGTAATGAAGTCCACTCACGCATAGCATCTTGTAATGAGGTGAGAACATTCTGCAAAATTATTACTCTGGTTGATTAAAAACATTTGGTTGAAATTTTGAACAATTTTATTGAGTTTCATGGTGCTTACTATTCAGAATTATTAGACAAACACTCATTATCCTTGACAAGTAATTCTAATCAATAATAATTTTGTTTAAGTTGGCCCTTGAAGTGTAACCTGAGCATTTTGTATTCATAGCCATGTTCTATTTACTAAATTGTGATCCAATCGCTTTACTATTAGAATGAAGCAGCAAATTTGAATGTGAACTCCAAGCTCAACAGGAACACACACTGGGAACTCTGACAAGGCCATCATTCTGGTGCACTGACCTCATTAGCATTACAGGCCCTGTTTCTTGAAGCCCTGCAGAGTACTGCTAAATTATACAGTTTTCTATTAAATGTGTCAGTGAGGAGATTAGTTGACATGGTGGAGTAACCACTGGCCTAGTGATTCGCATCTGAGTGAGATGACAAGTGACTGCCCTTGACATCAAGGCAGCATTTGACTGTGTGTGGCATCAAGGAGCCCTAGCAAAACTAGAGTCAATGGCGATCAGGCGGAAAATTCTCCACTGGTTGGAGTCATACCTAACACAGGAAAATGTGGTTGTTGGAGGCCAATCATCTCGGTCTGAGGACATCACTGCAGGAGTTTCTCAGTGTCCTCAGCGCAACCATCTTCACATGATTGCACAATGTTCACCATTCATGGCTCAGATACTGAAGCAATCATGTCTAAATGCAGCAAGACCTGGACAATATCTGGACTTAGGCTGAAAAGCGGCAAGTCACATTTGTGCTACACAAGTGCCAGGCAATGACCATCTCCAAAAAGAGAGAATCTAACCATCGTCCTTTTTGGGGGTGGGTGTTACCATTGACCAGAAACTAACCTTGGCTAGCCATATAAATACTGTGGCTACAAGAGCAGATCAGAAGCTAGGAAACCTCCAGTGAGTAACTCTCACCACCTGACTCCCTAAAGCCTGTCCACCATCTACAGGGCACAGTCAGGAGTATGATGGAATACTCTCCTCCTGCTTAGATGAGTGCAGCTCCAACAACACTTAAGCTTGACACAATCCAGGGCAAAACAGCCTGCTTGATTGGCACCCCATTCACATTTATTTTCTCCACTACTGATGCACAGGAGCAGCAGTATGTATCATCTACAAGATGCACTGCAGAAACTCACCAAGTCTCCTTAGACAGCACCTTCCAAACTCTCACCCACTAGCATCTAGAAGGAAAAGGGCAGCTGATGCATGGGAACACCACCACCTGGAGGTTCCCCTCTAAACCATTCACCATCCTGACTTGGAAATTATATCATCATTGCTGGGTAAAAATCCTGGAACTTCCTCCCTAACAGTACTGTGGATGTACCTGCACCAGATGGACTGCAGCAGTTCTAGAAGGCAGCCCACCAACACTTTCTCAAGGGCAATTAGAGATGAGCCGTAAATGCTGGTTTAGCCAGTGACACCCACATCCGTGAATAAAAAATGTTAGCTTAATAGTTTAAGACTAGCAAACCAGTGAGAGTTCAGTTCCCCCTGTGGAAAGTTCTGAAATTTAATTCAAATACATCTGGTAATGCGGGTGGGGGGCAGGTCACTTGGCTCAATAGCTGAAGTGTGATGCAGAATGACACCAATGGTGCTGATTTAATCCCCATGCCAGCTACTGTAGCTGATGGAGGCCCATCTCCTCATCTCGCCCCATGTATGTGGTGCCCCTCAAGCTATTTAACCAATTTGTCTCTCTCTCATGGAGAGAAATGCTTATAGTCTTTTGTGGACTATGGTTAATTACCACATTACATCTGGTAATTTATTGACTTCAGAGGAGGTGTCATGGGGCAACTATCCATGGTTCTACTGGGTTGTGATAAATACCCAAGTGGCTCAACTTCAAAATGAACTTCAAAAAAGGTAACCTGCCCACCCCTACCTGATGTTTCCAAATAACTGCAGTGGTTGATTCTCAAATGCTCTCTGTCCCTAAGAAGCCATTCTCACCTGCAAAAAGGCCCACTATTAGGGTAATTAAGGATAAGTAAATGTATCCGTGCAAGCATCACTTGTGTCCTAAGAATAAATAAATAAATTCAGCTCAGGAGTATGTGCAATAACATTTTATGCAATTTCCCATGAATGGTTTAGCAATTTTATCCAGCAAGTAGTTTGAGCGGTACAGTCCAGGATTACGAAGAAATTTCAACCCAGGTGTGGGCTGAGTTATATGATCTCGGGTGGCAACTGTACATGGGGAAATAAAACCATAGAAAAGATACAGTGCAGAAAGAGGTCATTCAGCCTATGTCTGTGTGCCGGCCAAAAAAGAGGAAAAACAGAAACCAGCCACTCATTTTAATCCCACTTTCCAGCACCTGGCCTGTAGCCTTCCAGGTTACAGCACTTCAGATGCAGGTCCAGGTACCTTTTAAATGAGTTGAGCGTTTCAGCCTCAACCACCGACTTAGGCAGTGAATTCCAGATGCCCACCACCCTCTCGGTGAAAAGGTTTTTCCTCATGTCCCCTCTAATCCTTCTACCAATCGCCTTAAATCTATGCCCCCTGGTAATTGACCCCTCAGCTAGGGGAAATAAGTCTTTTCTGTCTACCCTATCTAGGCCCCTCATAATTTTGTACACCTCAATTAGGCCACCCCGTAGCCTCCCCTGTTCTAAGGGAAACAACGCTAGCCTATCCAATCTCTCTTCATAGCTGCAATTTTTGAGCCCTGGCAACATTCTTGTAAATCTCCTAAACAAAAATAGAAATACCTGGAAAAACTCAGCAGGTCTGGCAGCGTCGGCGGAGAAGAGCAAAGTTGACGTTTCGAGTCCTCATGACCCTTCAACAGAACTAGGTAAATCTCCTTTACTTTCTCCAGAGCAATTATGTCCATCCTGTAATGTGTTGACCAGAACTGTACACAAAATTCCAGCTATGGCCTAACCAGCGTTTTATTCCATCATTACATCCCTGCTTTAGTATTAAATATCTCGCCCAATAAAGGAAAGCATTCCATATACTTTCTTGACCACCTGTCCTGCCAGCTTCAAGGACCTGTGCACTCCCAAGGTCTCTCACTTCCTCAACCCCTCTCAATAACTTCCTGTTTATTGAGTATTCCCTTGCTTTTGTTTGTCCTCTCCAAATGCATTACCCCTCACTTTTCCAGATTGAATTCAATTTGCCACTTCTCTGCCCACTCAACCAAACCATTGATATCACTCTGGAGTTTACAGCTATCCTCTTTTCTGCCAGGGATCCTGTTTCATGATCACTGGATGTCTTTGAAAGTGAGTGTATGTGGACATGGAGGCAAGTTAGGATAGGGATTTGCTGTGGTCCCATCCTTTTCCTCTTCTATTCCTCTCTTTCCTCTTCATCCCTTCCCTGCCTACACTTACTGTAAATGCTCAATGAATTGCACCCACTAGAATCAATGAAGAGTCAATAGAATGGTTACAACACAAGAGGAAGCTGTTTGGACCATTTCATCCATGCCAGCTCTCTGCAAGAGCAACTCACTTAGCCTTTTTCCCTCTAGCCCTGCAAATTTTTACTCTTTAGGTGCTTATCCAATTCCCTTTTGAAAGTCTTAATTGAATCTGCCTTCACCATGCTCTCGGGCAGTGCAATCCAGATCCTAGACAGTGTGTGGAAATAAGTTCTACCTTATGTCACCTCTGGTTCTTTTGCCAATCACTTTAAATGGGTGTACTCTGGTTTGTGACCTGTCCACCGTGGGAATAGTTTTGCCCTATCCAGAACGAGGCATTAGAGGGAAACTATGCCTGGGCAAGGAGTTCCATCTGAAGTAAATTTCAGAGAGTCTTGTCTAGTGGGTATGAATCCATTGCATGAAGGTTGACCATAGCTGACTCGCATTTGTTAAATTTGACCATAGCAGTGGAAGTGGAGGGAAAAATGTGCTTTTCTCATCTTGTTAAGGAATATTTGTAGTTTGTTTGCTCAGTTTACCTTTTATTCTTCAGTTGCAAATTGGTTAAAAATAAAGTCAATGGGAGATGATGTCAGCTTCTGTCATTTTTTTTTACAGTTCACAGGGCAGTGTCAGTGCATGGCTGGATTTGGAGGGCAAACTTGCAGTGACTGTCAAGAATTCTACTGGGGAGATCCTGATGTGGAATGTATGAGTAAGTAGCTGCGCACAAAATATTGGAGTTTACCTAATGGTTGCTGATCATGAAAAACCTCAGTTCAGGAAATACAAGTGATTTCTTGACCTGTTGTGTTATGAAAATCAACTTCTGTATTGCCTTAAGGACACATTGGACAATGCTGAAATGTGAACTAAACTTAATTGGTTTCCTGAGTTTATTTTTTTGAAAACCTACAAGGCATTTATGTCATTGAGATGCATGCAATAGTTTTCTCACACCACAACTGTTTACATTAAACAATCTGGCAGGTTGTATGGTTTTTTGAAATTCTATCTTCAAGAATTCAAAGTGCTTTTTCTCTCTTTGTGCTACACTGCTTTTACTCTGCTTTGGTCTTGTTTCAAGTTTCCACATCTGATATGATCAATGAAGGAATGAAGTGATGAGTACCTTTTTGATGTTCCAAAGTAGTGGCAACATCATGTATATCCAAGTTAGACACTTTATTGTAAAATTGACATAAATGCTTACTATGTAGACTAGATCTCTTCATGTATGTTATGTACATCATTGGTACCATTGCTGTGAACTATCTGGATAACTGTTGAGTTAGATGCTTTGGAGATGACATCAATGTAGCTACTAAAAAGAAAACGGTGTTATGGTTGCCAAAGATGTTTTTTTGCTAAAGAAAACTTGAATTTTTACAGTTCTTTTCACAACTGTCAGATATCCAAAAACAGTTTTCAGCCAATTAAGTGCTTTTTGAAGTGTAGTCACTGCTGCTTTTCCTACATTACAAACAGACTATTTTGCACACTGCAAGCTCTCAAACAGCAAAGTAATAATGACCAGATGATCTGTTTTTCTGATGCTCATTGAGGAATAAATATTGACCAGGACACCTGGGATAATTCCCTGCACTTCTTTGAAATAAGGTGTTTTTTTTAGTCCATTTGAGAGGCAGACAGAGCCTCCGGTTTAACGTCTGATCCAAAAGATGGCCCCTCTGACAGTGCAGCATTCACTCAGTATGGCACTGGGGTATCAGCGTGGAGTGGGACTTGAACTCTCGACCTTCTGACAGGTTAATATACGACCAAAACAAAAACAGAAATACCTGGAAAAACTCAGCAGGTCTGGCAGCATCGGCGGAGAAGAACAAAGTTGACGTTTCCAGTCCTCATGACCCTTCAACAGAACTAAGTAAAAATAGGAGAGGGGTGAAATATAAGCTGGTTTAAGATGGGGGGAGAAGTTGGGGGGGGGGGGTGCGGGGGGGTTGTAGGGACAAGCAAGCAGTGATAGGAGCAGATAACCAAAAGATGTCACAGACAAAAGAACAAAGAGGTGTTGAAGGTGGTGATATTATCTAAAAGAATATGCTAATTAAGAATGGATAACAGGACACGCAAGGTACAGATAGCTCTAGTGGGGGTGGGGTGAAATAAGACTAAA
This sequence comes from Cetorhinus maximus, assembly GCF_964194155.1. Classification (NCBI taxonomy): domain Eukaryota; kingdom Metazoa; phylum Chordata; class Chondrichthyes; order Lamniformes; family Cetorhinidae; genus Cetorhinus; species Cetorhinus maximus. The sequence continues at coordinate 42,171,122 of NC_135890.1, read as the reverse complement.
AAGGGCATAAAAGGTATAGATTTAAAAATAATGGAAATAGGTGGGAAAAGAAAAATCTATATAAATTATTGGAAAAAACAAAAGGGAGGGGGAAGAAATGGAAAGGGGGTGGGAATGGAGGAGGGAGTTCAAGATCTAAAGTTGTTGAACTCAATATTCAGTCCGGAAGGCTGTAAAGTGCCTAGTCGGAAGATCAGAAATTGAGACAGAGAGGTCAAGGAAGGGAAGTGTCAGAGATGGACCATGAGAAAATGATGGAGGGATGGAGATTGGAAGCCAAATTAATAAATTTTTCCAGGTCCCGACAAGAGCATGAAGCAGCACCGAAGTAATCATCGATGTACCGGAGAAAGAGTTGTGGGAGGGGGCCGGAGTAGGACTGGAACAAGGAATGTTCCACATACCTCCTCTTCACCATGGACATCCAATCCCTCTACACCTCCATCCCCCACCAGGATGGTCTGAGGGCTCTCAGCTTCTTCCTTGAACAGAGGCCCGAACAATCCCCATCCACCACTACTCTCCTCCGTCTGGCTGAACTTGTTCTCACACTGAACAATTTCTCCTTAAACTCCTCTCACTTCCTCCAAATAAAAGGTGTGGCTATGGGTACCCACATGGGCCCCAGCTATGCCTGTCTCTTTATGGGGTATGTGGAACATTCCTTGTTTCAGTCCTACTCCGGCACCCCCCACCCCCCCACAACTCTTTCTCCGGTACATCGATGATTACTTCAGTGCTGCTTCATGCTCTTGTCTGGACCTGGAAAAATGTATTAATTTTGCTTCCAATCTCCACCCCTCCATCACTTTCACATGGTCCATCTCTGACACTTCCCTTCCCTTCCTTGACCTCTCTGCCTCAATTTCTGGTGATAGACTGTCCACCAATATCCATTACATGCCTACAGACTCCCACAACTACCTTGAATACAGCTCCTCACACCCCACTTCCTGTAAGGACTCTATCCCATTCTCTCAGTTCCTTCACCTCCGTCACATCTGTTCTGATGACGCTACCTTCAAAAACAGTTCCTCTGACATGTCCTCCTCCTTTCTTAACCGAGGTTTTCCACCCACGGTAGTTGACCGGGCCCTCAACCGTGTCCGGCCCATCTCCCGCGCATCCGCCCTCACGCCTTCTCCTCCCTCCCAGAAACATGATAGGGTCCCCCTTGTCCTCACTTATCACCCTACCAGCCTCCGCATTCAAAGGATCATCCTCTGCCATTTCCGCCAACTCCAGCATGATGCCACCACCAAACACATCTTCCCTTCACCCCCTTGGCGGCATTCCGCAGGGAACGTTCCCTCTGTGACACCCTGGTCCACTCCTCCATCACCCCCTACTCCTCAACCCCCACCTATGGCACCTCCCCATGCCCACGTAGAAGATGCAACACCTGCCCCTTCACTTCCTCTCTCCTCACCGTCCAAGGGCCCAAACACTCCTTTCAAGTGAAGCAGCATTTCACTGCATTTCTCCCAACTTAGTCTGCTGCATTCGTTGCTCCCAATGCGGTTTCCTCTACATTGGAGAGACCAAACGCAGACTGGGCGACCGCTTTGCAGAACACCTTTGGTCTGTCCGCAAGAATGACCCAGACTTCCCTGTCACTTGCCATTTTAACACTCCACCCCGCTCTCTTGCCCACATGTCTGTCCTTGGCTTGCTGCATTGTTCCAGTGAAGCTCAACGCAAACTGGAAGAACAGCACCTCATCTTCCGACTAGGCACTTTACAGACTTCTGGACTGAATATTGAGTTCAACAACTTTAGATCTTGAACTCCCTCCTCCATTCCCACCCCCTTTCCGTTTCTTCCCCCTCCCTTTTGTTTTTTACAATAATTTATATAGATTTTTCTTTTCCCACCTATTTCCATTATTTTTAAATCTATATCTTTTATGCCCTTTTAGTCTTATTTCACCCCACCCCCACTAGAGCTATCTGTACCTTGCGTGTCTTGCTATCCATTCTTAATTAGCACATTCTTTTAGATAATATCAACACCTTTGTTCTTTTGTCTGTGACATCTTTTGGTTATCTGCTCCTATCACTGCTTGCTTGTCCCTACAACCTCACCCCCCGCCCCCCCCACCTTAAACCAGCTCATATTTCACCCCTCTCCTATTTTTACATAGTTCTGTTGAAGGGTCATGAGGACTGGAAACGTCAACTTTGTTCTTCTCCGCCGATGCTGCCAGACCTGCTGAGTTTTTCCAGGTATTTCTGTTTTTGTTTTGGATTTCCAGCATCCGCAGTTTTTTGTTTTTATATTAATATACGACCAGCTGAGCTACAGCTGACACATCAGTGACCTAAAGACCTGAGGAGGAGAAATAATGTTCTAGTAAGATGCAACAGAAATTGAATGTAGAATTTAAGACTGTCTATTCAGAGTACGCCTGGGCAAACAGAAATCTGACCCTTCAAACACCCTGGGAGCTCCTTGCAGACTCCAGTTTGAAAACCTTTGTTTTCAGTATTGAGTGTGAGAGGACATTTCTTTGTATAGTATTTAGCACAACAGAACTATTAACTGTTTATCAAGTAAATAGCTTAAATTTATAGGATTATAAATTACTTAAGATATTGAACTGTAAATTTTGAAATCCACTAAATTGACTCATAATTAGCTTCCTAATTTCCATTTATCATTTTTAATCATGGTGAAAACCATACACTTACAAATAATGGACTAAAAATCCGTGATCTGCTTCATGGCTGAAGCTATAACAAGCGGGAATCATGTTCTGCCTTTGACACTGCTGGTTTTTCTGGGGTCAGACAATTTGCATCATATGGGTGGACACCTGCTTGGTGAAGTTGTGGGGGTGGGGCTTGTAACTTCAAAATCATTGATCACTTTTAAAATTGGTAAGTTGAGTCGGTTTTACAGTGGCCACACTCAAGTCTCGCATCCCAGGTCAAGAATCCTCATGAAGACAATCTTGCACACTCCATTTCTGCCGTACAAGGGTGCTGTATGCCTGCATTTTTCCACTGCATGGTATTTGGATTGTTCAGGAGACAGGCTGTGTGGGAATTCCGGCGGATGACTGTTCTTGGTACTATGTCAGGAGGAAGGCACAGGAACTCTCCATAATCATGTCTTTAACCCCAGTTAGTTACCAGATCCTGCCCTATTGCTCTTACCACTTATTCTTCTCAACTCGATTGAAGAATTGCAGGGAATGCATAGCACAGAAACAGACCGTTCTGCCCAACTAGCCCATAAAGGTGTTAATACTCTATACAAACCTATATTCTGCACCAGGACCTGAAGATATTCAGGCTAAAGTTAAATATATTCTGTCTTCATGAAACACTAGATTAGTCAGTTGGTAGATGTGCAGATCTAAAATCCTATTTTTAACTACACTGCAATATTTTTACATCAAATTATCAGTCACGAGGAAATATATAGAGATATTGTAACTGACCAGCTAGTAAGTTGTCAATCATCCCTGCATAGGATCTGGATTTAATTTAATAGTTTATATCATTGAACTGATTTCCATTTCACTTTTCTCATGCTAACTTTTTTTTTGTTCACTGAAATCAGTTGTCAATGAGGCCACGACTAGAGTAGGTTTCACTTCTGTGGATTTTTGTCTTGGAACTGAAAGCTGTCTCTTTAATAAGCTGCCATTGGAGATGTGTGAGCTAAATATTGGAACAGTTGCATCATTTATCTGTATAGTAGATTAACTGCTGGCTTGTTACATGGTAAAACTTTCATGTAATTTGTGACATGTCAAATGATCAAATAAAGTAAGCATACACTTCCTTTCGTTACATGTAGAAAAGAAGAAGCAGGTAACTTGGCAGATACTTATGAGCAAACAGGTAAATGTCATTAATGATCAGTGTCCTTAAGGAGTTATTTACATTTTTCAAAAGATTTGCCAAAGTACTGAGAATTTGAAAATAGTTGGCACCTTCTGCCTGATTTGGTTCTCTTCTACGTGTACACTCTGTGTCACTTTGACATGAATCACAATGTTCTAGCAGCTGTTTGAGCCTGCCCCTCCTGGCCCAGTTTCAGAATTCAACTATGAACTCTAGCAAAATAATAATTTGTTAGATTGTGGAGCATTTGTAACTTGTTCACAGCAACTTTTCTCCAACCTTTTTAAGTGTTCCTTACTGCCAACAATTTTTATTTGTACAACTGAACCTGACCATAAAACATTCGTACTTTCGTCCTACTTCTGGAAGTAGGATGAGTAATTAGCAGCCTTGTTGCAAAGTAGTTTAACAAAATATTTACAACGCAGAATCAGGCCATTTGCCCCAACAGATCTCTGCCATTGTTTATGTTCTGCAAGAGCCCCCTCTTGCTTCCTTCATCTAACCCCATCAACATATCCTTCTATTCCTTTCTCCCTCATACTGATCTAACTTGCTCTTATATGTATCTATGCTGTTCGCCTCAACTACTACATGTAGTAGTGTTCCATATTCCAGCCACGCTGGGTATAGAAGTTTCTCCTAAAACACATGCTGGATTTATTAATGACAGTTTTTGCATTTTAATTGGATGGGAACTTGAAGGAAATAAATTTGCAAGGCTGTGGGAACAGAGCAGGGGAATGGGACTGACTGGATTGCTCTACAGAGAGACAGCGTGGACTAGATGGGCAGAATAGCCACCTCTACTGTAAGTGACTGATTGATTTTTGGCCCCTAGTTCTGATCCCACCTGCAAGTGGAACCATCATCTCTGTCTACCCTATCAGTTTTTTTTTCCCTGGAGAAAAAGAGCCCAAGCCTGTTCAGTGTTTCCTGATGGGTCTAAGTTCTGTTCTGGTATCATTCTACTAAATCTTTTTTGCACCTTCTCTAGTTGAAGACCAGAACTGTTCACTCTAATCAAGATTCTTTACAAGTTTAACCTAACTTCTCAGCTTTTCAATTCTGTCCCCCTAGAAATGAACCCAGCAGCACTTTGTTGTTGCTTGATTTAATTTTGTTGCATGGTAGAGGAAAAAATGGTGCACTGCGGGGTAAGAGCTGGGCCAAATGGCCACCTCCTGTTTTTCTATGTCACATACTATCCAAGAATAAATAAGTTGTGATCAGTGATGCAAGATAGTTACAGCTGAGCAACTGCCAAAAAACTATCAAAGGTTGTTAATAAGTCAGTTTATTTCCAGAAGTAGGACTGCTCTCCCTTTTTGAACCTGTAAACCTTCAAGACATATAAAAATATAATCTATCTTTATCAAAAATGAAATGTCAAAACTGTTTAGTAAGTTCAGAAGCATTAAAGACATGGAAATGGCATAGTAAATACTCATGTGGCTTTTTTTTGGAGGAGCACATAATGGAACACACTGCAGTAGTTTCCCACGTAAAGAGTGTTGGTCAAGAATGGTCACCATGTAGCAAGGCAAGCATTGACATACAGGCATGTGCACCCGAGAGGGAATAAGGCAGAAAATACTAGAATTTGTTAGGATAATTGATTTTATCATTTTCTGAAATGGCTTTTTCTACATAGGGTCTCTACTCATGGAGATGTTAAGATTTTTTGACAATAATGCTCTTTTCCCCAATACCTGCTAATATGCTCAACTCCATTTCAAGGGCGTGAAGATTTACACAAATCATGTAAGTAGCACCATCAAGAATAATTTAAGTAGTGCAGCTTCAAAATGTCATGTTTTACTGCCCTCCGCTCTTCACTTGCCAATCTGTGGTCATGATGAATCTAGCTCCAAGTCAGTCTACAGACCAGAGAAAAGTGCTTAGTGATGGCATCAAGGGTGATGAAGGAGCGAAGGAGAAGGTACCTATTTCCTTGTTTAAGCCCCATAACTGAGAGTTAAGTGAATTACTGTCAGGCCATCGTGTTACCAGCTGTTAGGAAATTCCTCCGATGGTACATCTCCTAAGTTAAGCCATGTCCTCCCACTCAGTGTCATATTAGAGCACCAAGTTGCAATGTGGACCTGAATTTTATGCTTGGTGTGGGAGTGCAATTGGCAGGCCCCAAAGCAGATGTGGTGTCCATTTCTGCCTGCAATCAGCTGCCAACCCTGATTTTACGGTTGGCCAGTGCGAAAAGCGCCAAGCCTGGCTCAGTGTTGTTGACAGGAGTAGGATGGGCGTTGGGTCCGGGGATGGAGTGGTGGGGGATTTAAATTTGGACAGAGAGTTCCCTGAAGGGTGCCAAGAAGTGGTCAGAAGCCTCAGGGAGCTGTATGTGTATGTCATGCCTGGAAGGATATTTTCTGTCGGAGCAGTAATGACGGCCTCAGGACCTGCATTCCATGTCAGGCAGGAAGGCAATGCTCATGGGCACTCTGCTCCCTGTTTTACCAATGTCTGCCTTACATGTTCTGTTGGAGGCAGAGTGCCTGGCGGGATATATTGATCCAGCGGAACGGTAAGACGAGGCCACCTCACCAAACCAAGGTGGTGTGGACGGAGGTGCACGCCTGCGTGAGCAGGCATGATGTTGTGTACCATACTTGGCTCCAGTGCAGGAAAAGGTTCAGTGACCCCCTGCGCTCTGCCAGGGTGAGTTCTGAGTCCATTTGGAACTGTGTATAGATGTCTTAGTGGGTGGCAGGACTTGTTGGCACTCCTGGTTGTGAAATGCAGAGTGCCAAATGGCGCACATCCCTGTGCCTTACAAGACTGAAAAGCTTGGATGCATGCAAGGATGAGGGATGGACACCCGCATCTGTGTCTCTTTGGCAGGTGGGGATGCTGGTGTGGTCTGGCAGGAGAAGAAGAGTCATAATGCTGAGGAGCTAGGACAAACGGATGGAGGTGTACCCAACCTCCTGATTTTGGCACTGGGGACCTCAGACATGTCCAGGTAGCAAGAGCGCTACCTGTAAATTCTGGCTGCGGGATAATGACGTCTTCTGAGGTCCCTTCTGCCTTGCACTTCCTGCTGACCCTGCACCCTCTCTGGCTGTGCCTCTCCAAAAGTTGCTTTCTGGGACGTTGCCTGCGGGCACCATGCCTCTCCCTTCTGGTCCTCTCCTCTCCTGAGGCGGTCCCTCCAGAATAGACAATTCCCATTTGCTGATATGCAGATTGCACGGGATAATGCACTGAAGGAAGCTCTCGGCAGAAAGCCTCTGAAAATGCAGGTAAACCAAAGAGTCACCCAGAACATCAAGAAAATGCAGTGAACTGTCTGAAAACCACCTCCAATCAACTCATAGCCAGACTCCTCCCTACTCAACTTGCCAAGATCCTATTCGCCTTTTATCCCACCCTGGATCATGTTTTAATTGGAAATGTGATGGTGGCCTTGCCAAGTGCGCCGAGTATGAACTCTCATGAGCTACGTAAAATCCTGGTGAATTGCCACCTTAATTGGCTCAATTGCCCTGTAATTGTTGGTGGGCACGTACACACTTCTGAGATCCGTGCGTGCCGACCGTAATATCTCGCAATGACATCAGGATGCCTCTGATAATGTGTTGCGTGATTTTGCACTAGACTGGGACAGCCATCTGCCCGCTCCACCACCAAAAAATTCAGGCCATGATGTTACTTGTGTATCTCCATAACCTCATTGAACAGATTTGCATTTTGCTCACTCTTTCCATTGATTTTATTTTCTTTCGCTCTCAAAGACATTGGCCTGAATGAAACATACAAGACAAGCTATGAAATAGAATATTTTGGTTTTACATCAGAAGTTGATGAGCTCACTTAAGATAGGAAGATTTTCTGAGATGGGCAGTGTGAGCTAAGCCAATTCCTGAAAAGATTTCTTGGCTCTTTGTTGCTGTGTAATTGCCTGTTTTTTCTGTGGTTATATGGTGGTGTTACAGTTCACTCAGGAAGTCGAGTTGTGGTGGCAACGTGCACTTTTACATGTATGTGGTAGTCTGGAGCTCTGGATGGTTGAGGCTCCAATTTCTTTCCATCACACGGCTGACCAGGGATATCTCCCATTCTTACCACCTGCCATAGGCATGCGTTGGAAGGATTTGCAGGTTGACATTCAAACTGTTTGGAAGCATTATGAATACATCATCTTTGACCATCAAGTCCTGGGGTGGGAGTTCAACCCAGAGTTTCCCAGTGCACCACAAGACCACCTATGTTTTTGTAGTGTCCATCTAGCATGGGCATCTATAAAATGCAAATGATGAACATTTTTATTCCAAAGTGGTTTCTACGGATAAAATTTGTCAAATGTGCTGCAGTTTGGTATCAGCTGAATATCCTGTTTTGCACACTGGAACTACAAATTGTGTATGTAGCATCTGACAGCAGATGGTTAAAATGTGTAACAGGAAACAGATAGGCATGTTCCATCTGTAATGATATATTGGGGTTTGCTAATGGAACAGATTACACTAAATATGTGATCTTGCCAAACTTCAAATCCACTGAGTAGGCTGCACAATTTAACACGGAATGTTTTGGTTTGATAAACATTAACCTACTCCTCTAATCTCTCTCCTACAATCCCCTGCTGAAAAGTATGCATGGTAAAACATAAAGCTCGGTGCTGATGCCTACTATGCTGAAGTGCCTACTACGCTGAAGTGATCAGCTTCCAGGCTTGCCCATAAACGATGGTCAGAAAGCTAAATGTACATGATGGATTTATGCTCCAAATAGAATTAGACACTTTGTGAATGGAAGGGAGAAATTAAGATCCAGATTTCCAGAATGACTGCATTACAGAACATTTCCTGTTCACATTCCTTTTTCTTAGTAGGTGAATATTAATCCTACTCTTGTCTCAATATTTATATCCTCTTTGTAGCCAATAACTTTTGTGCATTCTGTGGTGCCCTGCAAAATCTTATCATTCCCCTTTATCTTATTACAGGATTAATGAGTAACACAGTAACCTTCTGAGTAACACATTATTTGTTCAATACAAGCAAAAGCCAGTCCTGATTGGCCAAGCTACTTAGGCATACAGTTATGTCAGCATGCAAATTCATTGTTCCTTTTTTAAATAGCAAAAGCTGCTCCCTTGAAATTGCATTTAGAATGAGTTAGCTGCAGAACTACAAAAATGTGCAAGTCTAATCTCTGTAAACCTTTGCTATGATTTTAAAATCAACAATTTGTTTCAGTCCAGACAGCTGCTTACGCCAGAGTTCTGGAAGATTTCCTGTTGAAATTTGCAAAAATGAGATCGAGTCACTTAACAAGGAGTGAAAATCTTGATAATATGTGTACACAGTAATACTTAGGGCACTGAGTCAATGAAGATTTATTTGAATGTTCAAGATTGCCAACCCAAGCTTTAAGCCTAAAATGAGTTAAAGAAACATGAGCTATGAAGTACATCCACTTGTATTTCTTGTTAAATCCAATAATTCTTCATTGGGAAACAAAGATACTATGGATGAATGCAAATATACCATATGCTTAATCATGTTAGCTTATTATCAGTTACACTGGAACAATAGCCAAAATTTCTAAGCATAGAAATAGAATAAACTAGTGACGTAAAAATAAAATGAAAATCTGTGGTTCAGAGGTTGTCATAGGATAGCACTTCCTATAGTCAGTACAACCTGATAGTGAATTTAAAACTGACCATAGATTCTGTGAAGAAGTCTTTCTCTCACTTCATTTGTCTTCTCCCATTTTACTTAGTGTTGCCACAATGTTGGTTGATCTCCCTTCTCCATTTTCTCCTGTCAGTCACCCATTCCTCATCCAGTCCGACTGTTTAAGTCTCCCGCCACTGGCCTTTCCATCTGGTCTTCTCCTTTTTCCTGGCAGTCCAATCTCCATCATTCATCTCACCACATTCCCTGTTTCTCTCCACAACAGATGACTATATCATATCGCTCTCTTAGTTTTTTCTTTGCTCCCACTCTGTGCCACTTTGTTTCCTTCATCTATCTTCCTCTATCTCTACAGTTTGAAAGTTAGTTTCATTTTCATAAAGGCAGAGCTCACACATACTCTTTAACAAATGTGACATCGCTTCTTAATCACTATATATAGAGCAGGTATTTTATGCCTGTTGAGCACCATGGACAAATACTCTCCAGTTGCATGGCAATGACCTGTAACAGACACAGATGGTAGTGCACTGAGGCACCATTTAATGACCACCTGCAACTACAGTTACAGCTCTCAAATTTATTGAGCCTAGTTACATGGACAGAGAAAGTAACCACTCTGCAGACCAAGGAGGCTTATGAGACAAAATGCTGTTTCAATATTGAGCCCACTGGAGGAGTGCATCATTCAAGTAAGGAATGGGGTTGATACTGCTACCAGTTTATACTGATACAGTAACTGTTACCTCCTGAGGGTCCAGTACTGATTTGGAATGGTGGTTAACTTCTTGAGACTACGCCAACTTCCTTTTCTTGCTGTAAAAGAGGTGGGTTTATAACACACTGGCATTATAACATTGTGCAAAATTATTTAAGCAAAAGCTCTGGTTGATCTTGTTTTAAGTACTGCACAGGCTATTTCACAAATGGATTTGCTGTAGTGCTGCCTAAGAATAACCATATAAAGTAGAAACTCTGTTAAAACCATACTTGAAAATCTTGCAGCTTTTTCACTTGTTACAATCATTGGCCAGACCCCCAAGTTGTTGGTAAGATCCTGTTAAGGGCCAGTAACATTTTGTTGAAAGTAGACAAAGTTTGAGGTTCAAGACACTTGTTCAGTGAAGAAAGCCACAAGGTTCCATGGGTTTTGAGCAAACAAAAGTAAACTTCATGGTACAAGGTCAGAAAGATGAAACAATTTACAATATGTATGTTAAACTCTAACATTCAGGGTTAATATGAGGTACATGTGAATTAATAGGCAAACTGTGTTCAAAAACACCACATTGTGCAATAAATGCCAAATGTGACCAAAACTGATTTCTCAACAACCCACCTTGACGTTAGTAAAGCTGAGAGTCAACCAATCCCACTGAAACTCCGTCTCTCACGAGGGATTCCAATCTTCACTTTCAAAGATCTCACCTTGGAATTCTCCAAAAATTGCCCCTACTCGGACGACTTCAACACCGGCCACCTCACAGGGTTTCAATCTTCTCTCCTGAGATTCCACTCCCATGAATTCCTGAGCTCTTTAGCCACACCAAACAGAACAGCTCCAAACAGGTACCTTTGTTCCAATGGCCTGCAGCACAGAGTCACCAACCTTCAGGGCTCCCTTTGAGCCCTTTTCACTTAGTTCTGTACCCACAGCCCTTTTCCTGTTTGGCGCCTTTTTTCTCCGCTCCTGTCTTTTTAACTGAACTGGGACTTTTCCTGCCCCTGTCCCCTCTCTGAGACTCTTTTGGGACCTTGCCTGGGACACTTGCCTTTTCGATGACACTCCGCTCCGTACCCAGGTTTTCTTACATTTCCCTTTATTCACAGAAGCATTGACCCAAAGAAGGTAAAAATGCTGATCTGCGCACATGCAGGCTCTCCCGGTCTGTGCATGAGCGAAAGCTCCAGGGTCCGTCAGGAGTTCAAGTCCCCAACCTCCAGTCTCAACGTTAAAGTATTGCTTTTGTAACAACACTTAAATATGGAGGATAATTTGCAAATAAGCAAATTACTCTTTTTAATGCTATCTTCTATGTTGATTTTAAAATATAAAACTGAAAATGGTTTTCATGCTTAAGAGATAGACATACCTGTCAATTATCTGGTTTAGCGCTTGAACTGTCATGCAATAAATTACAACAACTTTGAACTTTTTGAAATGTTTTTTACAGGATATATGTTAGACTGTCTCTAGGGGGATGATTTTAAGGGACAAGACTTTTGAATTTGATGCTTTTAGAAAATTGGAACAGTACAGTAAAATTTTCATGCACTTCAACCATGCATTTGAGGTCAGAGGTCAAAATGTTTTAATATGTATGGACATGCAAAATTTGATTACCAGCACTATCAGCCTTTTTAACAGAAACTTGAGCATTTGTAGACAATATATAATTGTTTTGAGTAACTTAATACCCTCCAAATCATTCCCACCCACATCCTAGTACATAGAATGTCACTGAATGCCATTACAGATGGTTAAGATTATTCTGTGCTCAAACACAAAACATCTGGCTTTCAAACTACCCTGAAGTTTGCACTGGAGGAATGTCAAACTATTGAAATAAGCAATCCTGAGTGGCTCTGGTGGGGGTTAGAAAGGAACTTTGACTGTTTAACTTCAGTCAATTCATTGTGTTAAACTAGCAAAAATAATTTCCTGTAAATTTATAATGAATTACATATTTTGAAAGTGTTGCATTTTTAAAATTACTCTTGTTCAAATTCAGCTATGCTCCTATCTTCCCCTCAGTCCCCAGTATTATAACATTCGTTGAGATGATGTGTTCTTCTTCCAAGCACTTTGTACCTGGGTCAGTCTGCTTTGCTGAAGTGGTACTAATTGTGGCTATTTCCCTGTCACAAAGGGCAGGTGCTTTGCTTACAAATATAGCTGCTTGAAGCTGAGTCGCCACATCACCCTATCTCTCTATTTGTAGCTGGCTACATGTGTCTCTTTACTTCTACTTGCTATTATGCAGGAGTATCTATGTCAGCAATTTACAATGAGCAATTTTAAATGCTATTAAGCAAGTGACTCGGTAGTGACGCATTCAGCTGTTAGCAGCAAATAATCTACTGAGTGATTTTAGAAATTGTAACTTCCATGCCTGTGACATGACATGAAAACTTCAAATGGTCCACACTGTGGTACAGGAGCTTTTATAAAGTTCGTTAAATTGATAGCATGTCACAGTCGGATGTGATTTCCTGCAGGGACCTTTGATCTTTGCAGTTCGAGTGTCTGTTCTACCAAACAAAATGCTGCAACATGATGGTAATGATCTGCATAAACTGTGTGAACCTCTCCTCCTCCCAGAATGTAAATTTCTTCCTTTGTTCATTTGTCTGTTTTCCATTGTTAAATAGCAGTCTTGAGGTCAGTAATTTCCTGCTTGGTGACATCCTCTCCCACTCATTTCGAGATTGACTTATCACCCGAGGTCAAACTAGAGTAGAAGACTCTCTACTAAATTACAATACTTCTTTCACACTCAACCCCACCACCATGTCAAGTATGTGATCAAATTACCAAATTGGTCACAGGTACTATTAAGGGGGGAGGGCGGGGGGGGGAAAGTAATTAAGATCAAGTTTCTAGAGGATTCACTTGATCTATATGTGGTTCCAAATTTCAACAAAAGGTTAAAATGTGTTTCAGGTGTTAATTAAATAATTAGCATACATACTAGTTCCTTTTCTTGGAAAATCTGTTCAACATCCTGTCAGTTTTTTGTCTATGCAGTATTAGACTAATTAAAATGGGAAATACAATAAAATTCATTCACATAGCATCAGTGATTAATTCTCTTGCTACATTTTAGAAGAAAAATAACATTGTTGTTATGAGGGGATAAAACTGGTGGAACTTTCTTTTATAGTAGATCATTTAGTGCAATGTATGATAATTTGCATCCTGAGTTATAGTAATTGTTGGCTTTGGCTTGTCATTTCCTTTCGTCCCATTGATGATGGGCATTTTTTGGTTTTGATTCCAAACTGTCCAGTACAGAGAATTTTTGGCTGAATGTTTAATTGCCTCACCAGTTTCTTGCCTTTCTTGTTTTACATTCAATGTACAAACAGATCCTTGCTTTCTCTTTCACCTCTTCACCCAACATAATAGCATCATATTCCCAGAAAGTTTTGAAACTGTTTTCAAGCATGTCAAATGCAGGTGTGCAACAATTAGTTATAATTTTCAGAAAAAATGAGTGTGCATAGTCAAGTGTGCATTAGTCATTGAAGGTGGCAGGACAGGTTGAGAGTGGTTAATAAAACATAACTGTATTCTAGGCTTTATTAATAGGGGAATAGAGTACAAGAATAAGGTTATGTTAACTTCATATAAATCACTGCTTCACCCTCAACTGGAGTATTGTATACAGTTCTGTGCCTCACTTTAGGAAAGATGTAAAGGCACTAGAGAGAGTGCAGGAAAGATTCACAAGAATGGTTCCAGGGATGAGGAACTTCAGTTACATAGATTGGAGAGGTTGGGGCTGTTTCCCGTGGAAAAGGGAAGCATGAGAGGAGATTTGATAGAAGTGTTCAAAATCATGAGGGGGCCTGGACAGAGCAGAGGGAAAAAACTACTCCCATTGGTGAAAGGATAGAGAACAAGAGGGCCCAGATTTAAGGTAATTAACAAAATAAGTCATAGACTATGAGGAGAAACTTTCTCACGTGACAAGTGGTTAAGATCTGGAATGTGCTGTCTGAGATTGTGGTGGAGGTAGGTTCAATTGAGGCATTCGAGGGAACTGGATTATTATCTGAAAAGGAAGAATGTGCAGGGTTACAGGAAGAAAGCGGGGGAATGGCACGAGGTGAATTGCTTTGTAGGATGATGGACAAAGATGTTGCTAGCTTGTTGGTTTTACAACAACAGAGGATATTGATCCTATTTTGTGGTCACCTAGCATAGGTGTTATCAACTGGAAAATTTCAAGGAGTTTGCCACATTCTCTTTTCAAAGCTAGGCACAATAAAGGTGGTAATCAATTTTACTTCCAGCAGGGATTGCTAGAGTTTAGTGTACTTCCAGATGCATTCTCTGTGCTCAGTTGCTCAGACATATTCACAGTTAGCCTCTGATTACATTAAGCATCTTTGCAAAAGAACCGATACACCCCAACTTAGGGGCATTAAAGCCAATTGTAGTCTCTTCACACCACCCTGTTCACTGCCCTCAGCCAAACTCAGTGCAGGGAGAAAACACTAGCTTGAAGGAGAAAAATATTGCAGGGATCTGGGGAAAGAGCAGGGGAATATACACAAGCTGGGTGCTACTGAGCCCATTCTGAATTGCAAAATTCCAAACCTGGATCTTGAGTATTGCTGATTGCATCTCATATGTATGTCCTACTATTTATTTTGCTCGCTAAAATGATTAAAGAGTGAATTACAATCTGCCTTTTACTTCCTGGTTTGGCCATGAGAATACTACAGTCTCATCAGTAAACTTGCTGACTTCGCTGTTGTTGGACACCATAGATCCGCTATAGATGGTACCAGATTCAAAGTCAAATCGGAGTAGGGGAAAGCAATACTCAAGTCTGCTAAATCTTCATGAGCAACTTTTTTCAAGGTCAGCGGCAAGCTCCGTCCCCTTGTCTTTGCCTGCAAAATTCAGACTATTATGCTTTTTTTGTAATTTATTGCATACACTGGTTTATGGAATTCAAAATGAAAAAGACTGGTGTTTTTAGGGTGCTTTATTGAGTCTCATAAATGTAACAAAGCATTTCACCTAAACTTATTTTGAAGTGCAGATGTCATGTAGGCAATACAGAACTATTTGTACATAAGATTTCACAAACAGTAATAAAATGACTTTTGCTGGTTTGAAACCAGCTGAGAAAGCAATGTTGGCTAGGGTCCCAAGAGTTGTTGCTGCTGTTCTTTGCTAAAGAATCAATACAACAGGTTAAATCATGCATCATAATGTGTGCAGTGTGGAATGTAAATATTGTTTTGCTAATAAATAAACTAACATTAATTCCACAAAAATGAATAGACTTGGTGATACAATGGGTTATGCTGGGCTTCCACTTCTGGACAGTGGATTCATGTTCAGCCTAAATAGGTAGACTGAAAGACCTATGAAATGAGTTTGGGCAGTCTAAATCTCTTTCCTAGTGGCCATGAGCTCACAGCACAAAAGAACACCTATTTTTACACTAAAGTGGTATTCTTTCTTGGACATGATGACTGGTATGGGAAATGCAAAAATGTCATTGTGCAATTCAGGGTAGATCATCTGAGATAATTGAGGGAGATTATAAGGCAAGAGTAGAGAGAGCGTTGCTATGCAATTAAGTGTGCTATATTTGGCCTTGGAGTACTCAATGCTATTAGTTTAGTGAAAAGTATTCTATTCCCTTGCATTAACATCCCTTGCCTTCATAAGTAGTTCATTCACAAAAAGAGTTATTGGCCCAGATTTTCCTTTGTCAATAGCGGAGAACACAAGTTCATCACTAATGGAAAATGTAACGGCACCAGAACTTCCGGTGACCTGGCTTAACACTGAAATCCAGGAGTTGCAATATGTCTCAATGGGCTCCGGAGGAACCCACGTTTGTGGCCCTGCCGTTTTCCATTCTTAAAGCAAGAATATTTTTTTGCTTATTTGTCCAGAGCTTGTACTGTGTTTAGTTAGGGCTCATTAACCTGGGAGTAAATCAGCAAAATTAGTGAGAAATAAATCTGTCAGGCAGAACAGCTGAAAGTTTAACTGCTGTAAACTGTTACAATTGGCAATGAAAATGATCTTTGTGTTTCCTTGGCTCTTCATTTCCAAACCCCCCCCCCACCCACCCAACTGTTTGCGACATCAGCGGGACTGAGCAGCCAGGGTAGAGTGTGGTGAGAGGAGAAAGAGAGGAGAGGAGAATGCTCCCTCTGCATTTAAGTTTAAGGCCAATAGATCAGATTTGACATCAGTTTGGATTTACCATCCGTGATATGAGACAATCGTCTCGGGGAAATCTTTCTTGGCTTTTTTCTCAAGTCAGAGCAAGCAATGACTCTGGATTTACATTACAAATTTAGTGTTAGTTCAAAGCAGTGTAAAAGCACCCTAGATGTGCAACTGCTTTCACATCCTATAGTTTTTGCTATCCTAACATTTAAATGAATAGTCATGCTATATACAGTTTGTATTCTTGTAACAATTGAACTCTCATAAGCACCTTTGATTACAATGATCACTAATTGCATAATTCTGTCATTGTTTATAAATGATTATCCTAAGCTTCCTTCCCTGACAGGAAGCTACTATGTATTAGCTTTTATGGTTCATGAACCTGTTCTTTATTCTGGGACACGGGAAATGCTCTGGGAATACCCTCCATTTGGTATGATGATGGAAATTCATTTTAAGGTGTTTATTTTTCCTTGTACATTGATTTGTCACTCACTGTTCATCAAAATAACATCAGTCCCTCCAGAATCATTGTTGCATCAATTATACCTGTGACTGCTTTCACCTTTGTTCCCTTCATTAATGTTTTACTGACACACAAACTTACTCATTACAAGTTTCTAAGTCAGTACTACAGAAACAAATTTAAATCATGTAACCTTGGCACTTATTTATTTGTGGAGAGGAGAAACCGGAAACATGAGTGAACAGTTTAATTCTTTAAGCAGGTTTTACGTAGGATAATATCAGCTTGACTATCTCATAGAAAACCAAAATTACATTTTTTTTTTAAAAAGTATTTTAATAAGAATTCTGCAATCAGTGTGAATACAAATTTCTGTGAACAACTAGGGAGCTGTATTGATGCTCACTGTAAATTGGATGAAATGCCATCTTATGCCAGTATATTCTGCTGCAATGTTGGTATCCTAATTGTTATGTAGATAATGGGGAATGTCAGAGTTTTATTGTTTGCTGAGAGAATTGTGCATATTAAGGTCAATCAGAATTTAGCTGCAGTTGATGGCTTAGAATTTCGACCATGTTGCTCCTGGCATGGGCCAGGGAAAATTGAGTGCTTTTGTTGTGAAATTCTCTCCATAAATCAATGCAAAATTGCAGCTTGGGAGTGCATATTTTTGCTTATGCGCTAAAAGCATAGTGGAACTTTTATCTGCTGTTGGTGCCCAAGATGGAGTATTGTTTATTAACATTATTTTTTAATGAAAGGCTGTGGACATTTTTAAATCCGATATGTTAATTTCAATCAGAAGTCTGTATGAAGTTCCGGTAGTTATACCTATCCTAAGCATGGAGACAGTAACTAGTTGGATTTACAGTCAACACGTCATCCAGTCATTTCACAGGCTCCGTTTAAAATTAGAGTTTGAATTAAATATTAGGAAGCAGAGCACCACTAGCTTAAACTAGCTCTTAACATAGTAAAACAAAACCTACTATATTTTGTGTAGGACGGAAATGTGAGATGTTAAGGCCATTTTAATCTTGGCTGCCTGATCCTAAAGAAGTTATTTTCAGTTTAGTAATTTAAGTGGGTTATCATATTAAACAAATTTCCATTTTTTATCCAAAATATTGGTTCATGTTGGTAAGTTCATGACAGTTTACCAACAATACAATATTTCTAAATCCTGCTTTGGAAACTTCAGTTGCAGTTTGAAATGAAATCAGAAAATATGGTCAAGTTTTGTCATCTTAATACAAATGCTTTGTCCTGGTATCTGTTTCCTGCATTAAGTTGCAGCGAGTTTTTGATTCTACTTTTGGGGGAATAAAGCAAGGTAATCCAATATTGCTACTTATCAGGCAGTCTTGTGCTCTTTTCTGTTGCCACTATTGCTGACATGCTTGCACAGTGCAAGCTGGACAACTCTCATAGGTTAAATGATGCAGGTCCCCCTTGCATTACTGCCAGTCTTAGTTGTGCTGTCTTCTGCTTATTCACCTGTAAGTGAAGAGCTTTCTGTGCCATGGGTGTGCGAATTTCAAACTACACAGCTGTCTAGAGAGCATAAGTTGTTCTGACTCCTGGTCACACTCTGAACAACAATAGATGATGATATCAGGACTATTTATGAGAATGAGGCCATTTAGGTGCATCTATAGCAGTTCGGATGAGCAGAAGACAGTCTAGACAGTGCAACAGGGCAAGGAGCAGTATCATGTTTTGGGCCAGTCTCTTTGTCTTTGCTAATTGGAACTCTGCTGTGAAATGGAGTGTCTTTCATTGAGTTAACAACTTGCTGTTATTGGTTTTCCTTTCATATAATCATAACAGCATTTTTTCCTGTTTTTTTAGAATGTGATTGTAATGAACTCGGCACTGAGACACAACAGTGTAACCAAACAAATGGACACTGCATCTGTCGGGAAGGGATTGCAGGTGAGCGTTGTGATAAGTGTGCTCGAGGGTACTCTGGCACATTCCCTCATTGTGAACCATGCCACACATGCTTCAGACTCTGGGATAAAGAAATTGAAGAGCTGACTACCCGAAGCAAACAACTTTTAGCACAGGCAGATTCAGTCAAAGCCAGTGGAATTGTTGGTCCTTACCAAGAAACTGTTAATGCCGTGCAGGAAAAAATTAATGACATACGAACCCTACTTGCTGAAAATCCTGCTACTGAACCACTTGACAGTATTGGAGGCCTTTTGGAAGAAGCCAAGTAAGTAAGCTTTAGGGTATGCTCATTTCTTCTCTCTCCCTCCTCATGTACACAGATACTTAGTGCTTTGTACTGCTAACACGGAGGCACAGTGCCAGTTACTCTTCTTGTCAGGTTCGCCATTTTTATGGCAAACTGACTGGAGACCTAGAATGGAGTGGGACATTGGCCTGTACAGATCTTACCGGGCATTGGAGTTGATTCACAGCTTGAATGCCATTCTCAAATGTGGTTCATATTGCCAAATTTGCCCTGAAAATGAGGGGGCAAATTTGACACACAATCGACTGATTATGCAAGTGAAATAAATAGTAAAAGACTGAAAAACTATCATTTCATTTTTTGCATGATGCTGTTCCTGATTGCAATGACAGGTCCACTTTGTACATTTTCTTCTATTTAGATTTAATCCTAACAATGACCACATTGTGTGCCAAACATTTATAGTGGAGATTCTTCTCTGACAGAATCATGCTGTTGAACTCTTGCCCACCACTGCATGTTCCCAAGGGTAAAAGACCAAAAGGCTTTTTGGAAACCAAACATATTTACTGAGCCAAACAATTTTTTTTAAAATTTGGCAACAAAATCTTAGTAGGTGTTTAGCCATCTGCGCACTATAATCAATCTCATTATGTTGGTCTTTATTTTGTGATTTACCAGCAAAAGCTGAAGCTTATTCTACTTACGACAGGTCAGCAGGGAAATATTATTGAAACCATGTGCAAGGCAGCTGTGTAAAGTAATTTTCATGCTTTTATTAACATTTCTGGTTTGATTTGACAACCTGTAAAACACATTTGGTGCATTGCTCCAGCATTTCCCTATTGAATCAAAACTTCTCAGCTGAGTTTTCAGTATTTCTATATTCATTTGACAATGAAGGTTGAAGGAAGAATATTAGATTATCTGCATTAGTTGTCATCTTCTTCATTGCTTCAACTTGCACCCACGCAGATTCTGCCTAACTTGCTCCATCACTTAGGTAAGTTCCCAGAGCACATGCGGGTTTTTTTTATTCATTTACGAATGTGGGTGTTGCTGGCTAGGCCAGCATTTATTGATCATCCCTAATTGCCCTTCAGAAAGTGGTGGTGAGCTGCCTTCTTGAACCACTGCAGTCCCTGTGGTGTAAGTACACCCACAGTACTGTTAGGGAGGGAGGTTTTTTTTGTATATTTATATCAATTTACTCTCTTCCACTTTGTCAAAAAGAACTGGAGTCCCAGCATGACATGGAAAATTCCTTAGGCCAATTACTCAAAGGAATAGAGTTGTGGTTCTGTCCATTTTGAAGGCAATTCTGTATGTGTAAACAACTAATAAGATGTACAATATGTTACTTAAAGCCTTGTGTGGAGAAGGTTTCATTGTTTGGAAGGGAGAAAGATGTCCTACACATGCCACATTCAATTGTATCATCCAGTTTGCCCTTCCAAGAGAGGGTAAGGGTTTGCATGCAAGATGTTAAACACTCTTTTCGTACTTCAATATTGCTGTTGTTGCTTGTGGGAAGAGAAGTGGTAACATCTGGGAGTTGTCATCTTTATTAGGATTCCAAAAAGGGTCTTATATCATGTTCTGGAAAATCTAACATGCAGAGGTGTTGCTCAGTCTCCATTGATATCAGCTTAATCTCATTGTATGAATGGAATCGTTTTTAGATTGGGAGGGAAAGGGAATTTTTCTTGTTTGTGCACTTGTTAATTGTCTAAATGACACCTGATTCCACCAAATGTTAATTCATTTACATATTGCATCTTGTGGTAATGCTGCCCAATTTCAAGGATCTTAAAACAACTTCATCTTGGATTTTGTAGCTCTCCTAAGGAATTGGATTAAGGTTTAAAATTCTTGATTTCAGGAAGAAAGTCATCGACCTCTCAGAAAAGGTTAATGTGATTGAATCAGATCTTGGAACGACAGCAGACCGAAATAATCTGGCAGACACAGAACTAAATGTTCTTCAAAGTGATGCTGAGCATTTAAAAGCAGTTGTGAATGAGCTAGCCAAACAGTTGGAGTACATTAAGAACTCTGATGTCCATGGTGAGTATTTGATTACATTAGTTCACATTGGAATGGTGTTACATTAATATCTGCAAGGTCAATAGATACCTTCAAACGTGTCAGAAATTGGTTATCTTTGTCCTACGATCTAATGGATTTACACTGGATTTTGAGTGGTGAGTGGTAAAGTTTAGAAATAAGAATCTCCTCGCAACACTCCTAAAAAACCTTTTGGATACTCTAATTTCAAAATATAGTGAGAATGTATTTGAAATTTGGATCTCTGGATATTTAAAGCATCTGTTGGATTTTAATTGCAATTTTTGGAAGTTATGCAATGGTGTTTCTAATTGTATTCTCTAAGTAGAGCTCCAGGGAGCATTGTATAATGCTTTGATGTAACATTCATATTTGTTAAAGTATTTTTGCTTAACATATTAAACCAATGATCAACGTCTGTACTGTTCTGCTCAATGCATCTGTGTAAAAAAAAACGTTTTTTTATTTTAATTTCATTTATTTTAACTCTAAATGATTATAATTAGACCTATCTTTTCCAATTGTAATGACTGGACTAAGTGTTCTATTGCCCTGTAGAATCCCATAATTTCACCTGAAAGTAATGCATGACTTGATGTTTTCTAATCTCTCCAATACTCTCTTGTAGGAGCCTTGGACAGCGTCCAAAAATACTTCAACCAGTCTCTTGAGGCTGAAGTAAAAGTTAATATTTCCACCATTGATCCTGATAATATACTGCTGGAATCCTTGAGCATTCGAGAAAAGGTGGATGATATGATTTCAGAGAGTCAGGACCACTTTGAACAACAGCAAAAAGAACATTCTCAAAGTCTGGAAGAACTGGCTGACAAATTGCAAAATTTAGACCTTTCGCCATTAAGCGAAAAGGTACATTTTCACCTATGTTTTCAGGGTTAATTACAAAAGTACTCCAATTCTGATGGTCTATTTTAAGCAGCCATTTCTAGTGGTGCATTAGTTGATTAAAAGCTAGCTAAATTTGACAACAAGGTTTCTATTAATGATTGATCACAGAATAGATGTATTCCATCTAAACTGCATGATTTTACTATTTACTGCATTAGATGTGACTCTGATCTATTTCGTGCCTATCCCAGATTTAAAAATATTGTGCCCGGAGCACTTCAAGCATTCTTGATTGAACGAAAGTCAGTTTTGCTGAAGTGAAATTTTTTAAACTGCACTAATCACCACATGTTTTTCCAGATTTGTGGTAGCCCTGCAGGGATGCCATGTGCGGAAGCACAGTGTGGAGGTCCAAACTGCCGAGCTGATGACGGAACTAGAAAGTGTGGAGGAATTGGCTGTGATGGACTTGTAACTTTAGCCCATAAAGCATGGCAGGATTCCATGGATTTTGACACTGTAATTCTAAATGCTTTGGCAGAAGTGGATCAGCTTTCTAAAATGGTATGTTTGCATTCAGAAATTCAGTTGGAGTAAACCAGAGTGAAGTTTATCGAGCAATTTGTAGCTTCTGAGTAGGGAAGTCACAAGTGATTAAAGTGTCAACGAAGATGCAAATTCTCACTTTAGGAATTGGATCCCACCACTTTACAACAGTAGCCATAGCAGTCAGCAAGACAGTTGCCAGTTATACAATATTATTCCATACTGAAGTAGAACTTTGGAATGGTGTTCGTGGCTTCGATGAAATATCTTTTTTTTAAAAAAGCATTTTTGCCTCTGCTCCTTGCACACAGTCTTTCTTTGACTATACTACTTGTGACTGAGAAACAATAGTTAACCAGTTTTTGGTATGGTTATCCAGATTCTTTAATTTGAATTTAGTTTATATACATATGACTTTCAAAAGGGAATTGGATAAGCACCTGAGGAGAAATTTTCAGGGCCACAGGGAAAGGGGAGAGGAGTGGGACTAGTTGAATTCTTGTTGCAGCAAGTCAGCATGAACACAACCGGCCAAATGGCCTTCTGTTCTGTAAATATTCTACAATTCTATTCTATGAACCTATAGATCTTACCATCACATATTTTCAATTTGTCTGATGGCAGACTTGTAATAAACAGTTTTTTTAGGAATCACATTCTCTAATAGGTAAAGATTTGGGTACAGTCTCCACCAGTATACCATCTGTGGTTTTGCGGTCAGTTATGTATACAGGGCAATAAAATTAGTCATTTACCATTCCCATAGTTGACAATGACAAAAGCACCATCAGAGTTCATCCAAAACTCTGCTGTCTGTACCCTAACTCTTGCCAAGTCCCATTGTATCATCACTGCTATGTTTGCTGATCTATATTGGCTCCTAATCTGGCAATTAAACACTCCGGATATTTCAAGCAGACTCAACTGTTCAATCAGCTATTCACAACTTAGTGCAATTACCTTTCCTAATCAACAACCACAACTTGCATTCATATAGCATTTTTAAAATAGTGAAGCATTTCAAAGCACTTCATAAGCATTATCAAACAAAATTTGACACAGCCACATAAGGACCTTTAGAATAGGTGACCCCAAAAGCTTGATGAAAGAAAAAAAGTAGGTTTTAAGAATTCTCCATCCTAAAGAGGGAGAGACTGAGAGGTTGGGAGGGAGCTCCAGAGCTTTGCCCTTGGCAGCTGCCAGTGGTGGAGCGATGAGATTGGGGATGCGCAAGCTGTCTGAATTGGAGGAGCTTGGCAATCTCAGATGGTTGCAGAGGGGTAAGGCCATGGAGAGATCTGAAAACGAGGATGAGAATTTTAAAATGGAGGCATTGCCAGATTGGGAGCCAATGTCGGTCAGTAAGTAATAGGAATGATGGTACAAGGGACTTGGTGAGAGTTAGGGTATAGACAGCAGAGTTTTGGATGAATTCAAGTTAATGGAGGAAGTAAGGTGAGAGACCTGCTAGGACAGCAGTGCAATAGCTAAGTCGAGTAGTAACAAAGGCATAAATGAGGTATTTCAGAACAAATGAGCTCTGAGGTAGGGACAATGTGCAGGCAATACTAGAGTTGGAAGCGGGTGTCCTTGATGGAACCTATAGGTGGTTAGAAACTCAGTTCAGGTTCAAATCAGTCACAAAGGTTGAAAATGGCCTGGTTCAACCTTAGACAGTGGCCAGAGAGAGAGATGGGGTTGGTAGCTAGAGAATGTGTGGCAGGGACTGAAAACACTGGTTTTTGTCTTCCAAGTATTTAGTTGGAGGAAATTTCTGCTCATGCAATACTGGATGCTGGTGCTCCAGAGGCAGTGGTGTGAGAATAGGAAGCGAAGCCACTGCAGATAATTCTCTGGCTTTGACTGGATAGATAGGAATGAAACTAGGCAAGGGCAGTCTTGCCTAGCTGGATGACTGAGGATAGGTGTTGGAAGATTTGCTGTGGTCAATCATGTCATAGAGCTACAGAACTCTACGGTACAGAAAAAGGCCCTTCGGCGCATTGAGTCTGTGCTGGTCAACAAACAGGTACCTAACTATTCTAATCCCATTTTCCAGCACTAGGCCCATAGCCTTGTATGCCATGCCATCGCAAGTGTGCATCCCAACACTACTAAAATCTTATGAGGGTTTCTGCCTCTACCGCCCTTTCAGGCAGAGTTCCAGATTCCCACCACCTGGGTGGAAAAAATTCTTCCTCACATCCCCTTTAAACCTCCTGCCCCTTACCTTAAATCTATGTCCCCTGGTTATTGATCCCTCCACCAAGGGGAAAAGTTCCTTCCTGTCTACCCTATCTATACCCCTCATAATTTTATACACCTCAATCATGTCCCCCCTCAATCTCCTCTGCTCCAGGGAAAATAACCCCAGTCGATCCAATCTTTCCTCATTACTAAAACTCTCCAGCCCAGGCAACATCCTGGTAAATCTCCTCTGCGCACTCTCTAGTGCAATCACATCCTTCCTATAATGCGGATCCCAGAAATGCATGCAAATCTCTAGCTGTGGCCTAACCAGCGTTTTATACAGTTCCAGCATAACCTCCCAGCTCTTATATTCTATGCCTCGGCTAATATAGACAAGTATCCCATATGCCCTCTTAACCACTTTATCGACCTGTCCCACTACCTTAAGGGTAGCGGTGATATGGCCCCCCCTTTTTCTTTAGCTCAAAAAGCCAAGCAGTTAGCTGATACACTTGACAGACCTACGATACACCAAGAAATGTGGAAGAGGTTTGTCCATCCTTCCAGTAAAAAATAATGCAGATGCTAATTTAAGTTCTTCACCATGGATAAACATTCATCTTGAAGGATGTTGTACGAAGTTTCAGCAGGTAAAGGTTCCTATCAGCCTTGATTTTTTTTCTTTGCTTCCCACTTCAGAGAAATTCCCATTTTACTGCTTATCATGAGTGGCTGCAATTAAGTGGGATTCCGCTGGATGGTACACCTATTAGGTTGCATGGGTCACTAATAGGTGGTAATGTTGTGTCCCTGCAGGTCGCTGATGCAAAAATTAAAGCAGATGAGGCCAAACTAAATGCACAAAAGGTCCTCTTAAAAACCAATACAACAAAAGAAAAAGTCGACAAGAGCAATGAAGACCTAAGGAATCTTATCAAGCAAATCAGGGAATTTCTTACACGTAAGGATTGAGATGAAACTTATTTTTAAGTGTCATCTTGCTGCAATTATCTCTGCATATTTGTTTGTTGTGGAATAACACTGACGTAATATCAGTGGTGAGGAAGAATCCAAATGATCATAAAAGAACCATTTTGAGTTGTCTGATTCAAAATTTGCTATTGCTATAGTTATTTGTAACCAGGAGACTAAGATAATCTATACTACTGACCTTTCTCTGATTGCTGGTAATACAATTCTGATTTGCTGATGAAGAGGTGATTCCGTAGAACGTATTTGCTTATTTAAGTTCATTTCTTTGTTTTCCCTCTGCAAGAGACTTAATGCTCTACTATCTAACAGTTATCTACCCAGTTGCTATTTTTGCTCCTCTGTTTTGGGATTCTTGTGCTTCATCACAACTGTTGATTGGTCACTTAGTAATTATTGCAATGTTAACAGTTAGTCAAGAAAAAATAACAATACTGATGTAACACAGGGCTTTCACCAGCCTTCGCCTGGTGCCTTTTCAATCTAGTTTATGTTGCAGTTCACAAGTTTGGCTTCCATGTGCAACTTGCAAGTATAATATTAGTTTCAGAAATCTGGCAGTAAATTTGCTCATATGTTTGTTTATTTTAAGCAAAAATTTTGAATTGAACGTACTATGTATAATTTAAGCTGGACAGAAATATGTTCGGCCCATTAAGCACTTTCATCCTTCAACTTGTGACAACTTTACCTTATACACCTTGTCTACATCAGACTTTTGTGTCTTTGTGTTTCAGCAGTGCAAAGTGTCTGTTCAGCACTGAACTTGATTTAATTGTTTTCAGTAAATGAGCTCAGTGATTTCTTTTAAACTCATAACTACTCTCTTAAAATCTGTATTAATTGTAATGAGACTTTTCCTGAGCTAATATTCTGTTTTCTCACTACTTTGTTTATTGCACCTTCTGAAAGCATCTAAAGGAAGGTTGTAACAAAAAGTTCCAACAATTTGAGCTGATGAAATATAGATTGATTGAATCAGTGGTTCTTGTCCAATTAAGGAGGAATAACAAATCTGTCTTCCCATGTCCTTGTCAAACAAACTTCAGCATTACATACACGTGGACCATTCCAAACAGTTCTACTAACAATTAACATTTGGAGCTGGACCAGTGTGGCTTGTTTTGTGGGCTAGATCCTTACTGTGTATGTGGGTGCAATGGAATTCAGCATTGCTGTTGATAAATAGACAATGAATATTTGATCTACTTACTGTTTGTAGTCCCTGGAGTGAAAAGTACTGCTCTCAAGACTAGCTGCCCAAAGGGTGGCATGTAGCCAAGTTTACTCAGTGATTTATTGATCAGGATTTTCTTATACCTGTGCCAGCTCTTGCAAAGGACATAAGGAGGAGGAACTGGAGTAGACCATTTGGCTCCTTGAGCCTGCTCTGCCATTCAATAAGATAATGGCTGATCATCTCGTGTTTCGATTTCCACATTCCCATCTAATCCCGATAACCTTTGATAAGAACATATGAAATAGGAACAGGATTCTATCCTCTAAGTCCCATTCTCCTGTCATTTTCATTTTAAAACATTTTTTAAAAATTCTACTTTCCTGATAGGATAGTCTAAGTATTAACTATCCTTTGCTTTAAAAATAACCTTTCCTTTTGTTTTTTTTTTGGTGGTGATCTTAAATTCATAGCCACTATTTACTGGCTCACCAATTGCAAATGGTTCAAACTAAAAGCAATGATTTTGAACAAGTTCAAATCACTACAGTGCCATTGCCTGTCAAGGGGAGGCTCTGTCAGGGCAGGAGAGAGAGGGGCTTTCTATCTTGGTAGTACCATTGAAAGTCAAAGTTTTTCCTTTAAGCTTGTTATGACACAGCAGTTGATAAAGGCGGAGTTGTTTAAATCCCAGAGGGAAACTTGAACAACTGTCATAACCTATATTTTCAATTAGTATGTTTGAGATGCAGCTCTGAATTCAGGCATAAGACCACCAAGCCTCAAGAGGGTTTTTATATAAAACTAAATTTAACATTTATTAATTTAACAACAAATTAAGACTCATACACATGTCTACAAGTTACTACCATAATAACTTTTAAACAAATCCCCAAATTAATCACCCCCGGGTAAATCTTAAAGGCAACAGTAACCCATAGGGCAGAAATTTTTGCTCAGCAGTGGGCATGTGCCTGATGCCTGACCCGCTCGAGCGTGAAATGACGTGCGTTGATGTCGGCCAAGTGTGTTGATGTCAACGCGCAGTCGCATGATAGTTTGGTCAGTGGGTGTGCGCTGGAGTTGACAGTGCACCCGCTGACAATTAAATGGCTTGTTCAGGCCTTTAAGTAATCGATTAAATTAAAATTTTCACTGCCCGTCCAACCTAATGATTGGCGGGCAGACAAAGGCCTTTGCCTTTTTTTGGAAACCTCATCCACAGGCAGGATGAGGTTTCCAAAAGCAATGAAGTTATTTTATTTAATAAGATGTCCTGCTCATTTGACAGTCACATGAGGGGATATGTTTATTAAATTTTTATTTTTTTTAATTT
Organism: Cetorhinus maximus; assembly: GCF_964194155.1. Classification (NCBI taxonomy): domain Eukaryota; kingdom Metazoa; phylum Chordata; class Chondrichthyes; order Lamniformes; family Cetorhinidae; genus Cetorhinus; species Cetorhinus maximus. Next base: position 42,142,847 of record NC_135890.1, on the reverse strand, counting down.
TTCTTTATACCTCCTCATCTCTCTGAGGCAGCTCTGTACCTCGGGGAGGTTATGAAGCACCCACTAGTGTTTCAGACTGCTTGCCCTCTTTCCCCACGGCCCCCCCGCCCCCCCTTAACCGCACAGGCAGCGCTCAGTGCTGCCATTAACATTGGGTGGGCCTTAATTGGCCCTCCAGCGTGAAATCATGGTCCGGTGACGATCAAAGGCTCCAGTCGGCTTCCTGACCACCCCAGACTCCCCGCTGCTGAGCACCCCCACCAAGGTCAAAATTCTGCCTATAGACTTTAAACAGACCACACACAGCACATTTGACCATACAAATTCAAAATAAGGTTCCCCTGCAGACACAGTTGTAGGCTTACAGGCTGGTTAGATCTTAAATGCCTCTGACTTACACAGTCCTTTCTGTTTATATCTAGCTTTTCTTTTGAATGTAAATTTTCCATTGTATTACTGGATTTTTAATTTGCATCTCCTAACAATAATATCCTTTCATTCCACCAATTTTATTAGCTGAATAAATAAACATTGCTTGGCATCTTCTAGCTAAGTGCAAGATTTTACTCCCACTCTTGAATGCTTTATTCAACAAATGCAAATTTACACTTTACCTTCTATCCTCCTTACTGTTTACCCAATTAACATCTCAAACCACTATACATCAAAGCACCCAGACTAGCTGGCTTTAATCCATTTAAGACACACACAGTCAAACACAGACACCTCTACAATTCCATTTTAAAAATAATTTCCTATAACCTTATAGACATTTATATCTCCATGACACCTTATCAAAACCCTCATAGTTTTGAAGACCACTTTACAGAATTCTTTGCTAACTTCTCTGTTCTAACGAAAAGGGCTCAAGTTTTTTAAAGCATTCCTCATAATTAAAGCCACTCATCTTTGGTAGTGTCCTAGTAAATCTCTCCTCTACTCCCCATAGCAGTAACATTTTTCCTAAAGGATACATAAAATGGGACATAATATTCTAACTGCAGCCTAATTATTTGTATAGGCTAGTATCATTTCTATTTATATTGGTTTAGTACTATATATAATAAAAAAAATGATCTGATAACCAGCATAATGTATTCTAATAACCCTCCAATTGGTCAACCTGTATGATAATATTGAACATAATGAGTTATTTCAATACAAGATATTTTCTCTAATTCATAACGAGTCTTGTCAGGCTGAGGGGGATTTTCATTCCAATTGTAGATGCTTCAAACTGAAAGCAGTGCTTTTGAACAAGTTAAAATGACTGCAGTGCCATTGGCAATAGAGATCCTTTCAGAGCAGGAGAGGCTTTCTATTCTGGTGCTACTTTTGAAAGTTAGAAACTTACCACACATCATGTTCTGCATTTTAGAAGCAAATTCAAGACAGTGATCCTGTTTCTTGTCATAAAGGCATTACTTAGACAATTGATCTATTTGGAATATCCTCTCCAAAATAGAGAGAAATGCAGACCTAAAGGTGGCGTAATGAAACTGGTTTCAGTTAGATTTTTACCAAGAACACTAGCTGCAGCTTCCTTGTTTTAAGTGCAATCATTTCATTAATGCAGGCTTTTATTCAGTGTCGAAATTCTCATCCAGCTTCACAAACACATTCTATTTGATCATGTAAATCTGGTGCTGATTGCTCATAAGGACCAGTCAAAACAGTGTTCTGGTCTTTACTCATTGATATCAATTAATATTTACCTTAAAAAAGATACTTGTGTGAAAATTAGGCTTCTAAATTGATTACGTTTTAGGTTATTATGGCTGTATTTTGCATTTCATTTTACTCTTATCCAATAATTATTTGACCCAAAAACACAACAGCCTTGTTTTTCTCCTGCTGCAGAGGATGGTGCTGATCTGGAGAGTATTGAGGCAGTTGCCAACGAAGTATTGAAGTTGGAAATGCCAACCACTCCTCAGCAACTTCAGGATCTGACCAATGACATTCGAACCCGAGTAGAGAGTCTGTCCGATGTAGAAATAATCCTAAACCAGAGTGCAGCAGACATTGAGCGGGCTGAAGCACTATTGGATGAGGCCAGGAAATCCAGGTGTGTCTCACAATCTGTTCTTGCTTAAACTACCAGCTACGGGTACAATTTTAGTTAAATTATTTTCTACTAGTTCGTTATTTGAGTTCAACAACTTGTCTTCTAATTTTAGTAGCATATGTTGGCCATAATAGTTTAATAAGTATTGCTAGATTTCTTAAATTTAGAATGATTACTTAATTTTCACATTCCACCCAGACTCTAGTTGTTGTCACCAATAATTAATATTTGACAGTATTCTGGCATGATGTGTGAGGCTCCCTATTTTATTCAAATTCAAAGCACCTGGACTTAATCTGCTACAATTAAATTATAAATATTGCAGCGGAGGCTGATCTTTTTAACATAACTACTTCTGTGTTACAGAATACTTGCAACAGAAGTTAAAGACGCAGCTGATCGTGTAAAGGAGGCCTTAGATGAAGCGGAAAAGGCACAGAATGCAGCAGCAAAAGCCATCAAACAAGCTAACGAAGACATTGAGGGGACACAAGACCTACTGACCTCAGTATGTCACTAGTTAAGACAATATACAAATACTTCAATTGCAAAGAATGTTAGAATAGTGGGGGTTCAGATGTCCTTAACCCAGTCAGTTAAATCTCAGTTCTATTACAGTCCTCAATATCCACCCATCGTCTTAACTATATTAGCACTGGGACCACAGGTACGTACCCAGTCAGTTTATGAATATTCATTCTCCCATTTGCCTCTGCATAGCATTAATATAACTAATTTTCTAGACCAGGGAAACACTCATAATTTTGGCTTCACATATGCTCCATTTGTTTGCTTGTTTCTTTCTTGATGTTAGCTTTAACCGCTGTAAAATTAAAATTATTCTTTTCCCTTGAAGATATTGGTGCTAATCTATAGGAACCCCCCCCACCCGCCCCCGGCTGAAAGTCTGAATATTACTGTCATACTGTTTAATTGACTCATGCAGATTCCGGTACTTGAACTTGGATTGCCATGCTTCTGGCGTGAGCTTAAGTGAACATCCTGAGCTGTTTGAATGTGGTGGGTGTCACAGCAGAGCCAGACCTCAGCTGATGTTTCTCTGTTCACACTTCATAGCAAGATTACAGGACAGAGTGATCAGAGTTGGGACCCTTTTACAGTGCACATGTTGAAGGTATCTGCATTGCTGCAGGTAAACAAAGTAATTTGATACAGACCAGGAACCTGAGATTTTCATGGTCTGTACAGCACCAAACAAGGCACTGCATTTACCCACAAGCCACTGAAAGAATTTGGGAACCTATCTTTCAATAAGTAGCTGGCTAAAATTTTTATCAGTTAGCAATGTTTCAAAGATGGTTACACATTAGAAACTTGAAACTATTTCGCTTATTTTCTGCTCAGGGTCTGTTCTAAAATTGCATTTAGTGTTTGACAAAATTCAGTTGTAGTTGTCAAACAGCCCAGATGCCTTCATCTGATACTTGTGAATTTAGAGCTGACCCCAGAGCACTGAAGCATTAGGGTGCTAATGTAATATGCGGAGCAGCTTTGAACTGCTCTGTGCAGGCTTATGTTTCCTGATAAAATGCCAGCATTTCACCCATTGCCTACAGCTGTATCGCCACTTATATCAACAAAATAGTCCATGCTCAGTCTAAGTCAGTGCAGCTCTGTGATTAGATCAAAGAACTAGAGCACAGTTAACTATTACAGACTCCTAAGTGCATATTTGTTTGACAGAGAATGCACAGGGTAATCTGTTGCGTTAAAGTGGTCCTTTATCTCTCTCTCATTCTTGGTTTTAGCGTATGTCTTTGTCTATTTCAGTAATCCAGCCATGCTTGTCAACAGATACCTGTTTGTTTAAACTTGTTATCTAAGTGAAACGTAAAGCAAATGCAACTGACAGTAAAGAAAGTAGCAGCCTTAATCTAACCATTACAGAATTGAAAAGCCTGTGTGTAGAGATATATTGAAAATTTAATTTACTGCTTTCAATGCCATACAATTTTGAGTATATGAGAAGTTGCAGCTGGGCATAATTTTGTACCATTTAGGCTGATCAAAGAAAGGAAGATTGATTATTTACTTATTCTTTCATGGAATGTGGTCTCTGGCTAGGCCAGCATTTATTGCCCATTCCTAATTGCCCTTGAGAAGGTAACGTTGAGTCACTTTCTTGAACTGCTGCAGTCCATGTGGTGTAGGTAAACCCACAGTGCTGTTAGAAAGGGAGTTTCAGGATTTTGACGCAGCGACAGTGAAGGAATGGCGATATATTTCCAAGTCAGGATGGTGTGTGGCTTGGAAGGGAACTTGCAGGTGGTGTTCCCATACATCTCCACTTGTCCTATAAGGTGGCAGTGATCACAGGCTTGGAAGGTGCTGTCATCAGAAGCTTTGTGATCAGTTAATAATGCTGATAGTGAGTCTATAGTCTATACCCAGACTCAAATCTAGATCCTTTCAGTATTGCTGATGTCATTTGTATTTACCTGAATGTTACTAAATTTCTCACATCTTTAACCGTTCTAATTTTCTTGATAACATTGTTCTTTTCATTCTCTATTTGAACATGCAGATGACTAAAATTCAGAGCTGAAATTTCTTCAATATTTAAGATCTCCAGTTTCGCTGTAGTTGTAATTTGCCAATTAAAATGAATATATAGCACTGAAGAATATTTGTGACCATGGCCCGTACTGTAATTTTACACCACCTATAATGTCCTCTCTTTAAAACGTTCCATTCAAGTATTTCAACGAGTGAGAAAATTAGGACATCTAATTGGCAAATCAGTACAATTTCTATTTCAAAACTGGATGAGTAAAGATTTTGTTCTAAAGTATAGTCTAAATGAAATGAGTGTCTCCCTTGTGTTGAACTGTTAACTTGCAAGTTGTTGAATATAAATTGTACTGCTTTGTTTACCTATTCTACTTCAGTATAAATCTTTGCTTTTTAAAATACATTTTAGATTGAATCGGAGACAGTAGCATCAGAACAAAGCCTCAACAATGCTACTGAACGCTTAGCACAGATTGAAAAGGATATTGATGAATTAAAACAGAAAACTGCAGGCAACACAATCACTGCTGAAAACATTGGGGACACTGCAGATAAAATAAAGCAGGCTGCAGATGAGGCCAAACAGGTAGGCATTTTCAATCATTTTGGAGTAAATTTAGCATTCACTTTACCTTCTCCCAATTTTAAAGTTGAATAATTTCCCTCTAGAGCATTTTCCTCTTCAGGGTAAGAACTCCCAAGTTCTTCAATCTCTTCTGATCGCCTCGCCTCAGATATCTTAGGCTAGGTGTCAATTTAGTTACTACTTTCTTCAGTATCTCCAGCATCTGAACATCGTTACCGGTTTGGTGACAGCAACCCTCGCCTCTGAGTCACAAAAATGAAAATTCAAGTCCAACCCTTGACTTCAGTGCAAAATCTAGATTGATTCTCCAGTGCAGTATTGAGGGGAATGCTGCACTGTTGAACATGCAGTCTTTCAAATGAGGCATTAAACTCAGCTATGTCTGCCTCGCTGGTGGACATGAAAGATTTCATGCTCTTTTCAAAGAGAAGCACGTGAGTTCTCTTCAACCAACATCATTAAAGCAGATTATCTGGTCATGTAGCTACTCTTTGTGGGACCTTGCTGTGAGAGAATTGGCAGTTTCTTTACATTAAAACAGTGACTGCATTTTAGAAAAGCACTCAATTGGCAGTAGAGTTCTTTGGGACATCCAAAGATTATGAATGGATATATATAAATGAGAGTACTTTTTCTTTTATTGTCCCCTCTTTTGGGAAGCCTTCTAATACTTTACAAAACAAATAGTAAGCTCACTATCCTTTAATTTTCTGTCTTCTCCATTGCTCCTTTTTTAAAAAATTAGTTCTGTCAGGTACTTTCCACTAGTCCTTTTTTAACCTTCCCCTAAGACAGGGAAAAGGATGTAATCATTATACTGACCTATCTATGCTCCCTCGTATGAAGTTTATTCAGACCTGCCATTGTATTTTCATTTAAATTCCTTGGGCTGTCAGTGACTGTCTTATCAATTTCTTTCTTTTTGTACTCCTATCCTTTGCAGAAGTTCAACATCCGAGTTTGCTCATGTTGCTGTGCTAACACGGAATTTCATTTTTCTGGTGATCATAGATGAAATAAGGCGGGAGGAGGTTCATGGAACATAGAGGAGGTTCATGGAACATAGATGCCAGCATAGACCAATTTAGCCAAATGGCATGTTTCTGTGCTGTTAATCCTATGTGAATTTAATCACTAAATCAGTTATGTTACTATAGTAAACTGGGTCATCTCATGGTGTACTGCCCATTCACTGTGAGATGTTAATCATTACAAGTTTTTTAAAAATCCAGGTTCTCGATACCGTCCTTAAAGAAAAGTACACTATTGTAGAAGACACCATTGTAAAAAAATCTGATGCAGCTTCTGATGCTCGAAAGAAAGCAAAGTTATTGCAGATCGAAGCCGAATCATTATTATCAGATGCCAGTCGGAAACTTGAGTTATTAAAGAGTAAGTATTACACAATGAATCATGTAATCACCATGTGTTACAATGGGTAGGACAATAAAAATGCTAAACCAAAGGGCTGCTTACAGAGATAGTTATGGCTTAAATTTAATTTCTTGTTACTCAAAATCCCTGAAGCTAAATGTACTGTAAACTAATTCAAATACAAAACAAGATGGAATTCAGTTCAGCTGTTCAACATCCTTACATTTAGAAACATAACACTGTTTATTTCTGGCAGGAGTAGCACAAAAGTTACTCGAGTTCACAATTATTAAAATGTTTGGATTAAAAAGCACGAGATTTAGAAGATAGTATTTTAGTCACCGTTAACGTGCAGGGTTAGAATTTAATATCTACAGATTAGTCAAGCAACAACTTGACGTCATATTCATAGAATCATACCTTACAGACGACAGCCTCAAATACCATCCCTGGGTATGCCCTGTGCCACCGGCACAGTGTTATACAGTCAGGAAGGAGTTGCCCTTGGAGTCCTCAACATTGACTCCAGACCCCATGAAGTCCCATAGCATTAAGTCAAACATGGTCAAGGAAACCTCCTGCTGATTACCTCCTATTGACGCCCTCCCCATAACTGACGAATCAGTACTCCTCCATGTTGAACACCACTTGGAAGAAGCACTGTTCATGGCAAAGGCACAGAATGTACTCTGGATGGGGGACTTCAGTGTCCACCACCAAGAATTACTCGGTAGCACCACTACTGACTGAGCTGCGGCAGGTGGTGAGGGAAAAACCTACTTGACCTTGTACTCATCAATATATCTGTCACATTGAGATACCCTCCATTGTGTTTTGTGGCATTACCATTGTGCTAAATGGGATAGATTTCAAACAGATCTAGCAATTCAGAACTGGGCATCTATGATGTGTTGTGGGCCATCAGAATTGTATACAACCACAATTTGTAACCTTATGGCCTGGTATACCCCCCACCTTACCATTACCATCAGTCAGAGGATCAACCCTGGTTCAATAAAGAGTGCAAGGGGGCATGCCAGGAGCAGTACCCATGCATACCTAAAACTGAGGTGTCAACCTGGTGAAGCTACAACACAGGACTACTTGCGTGCCAATCAGGCGAAACAGTGTGGGGCGGGGGAGGCAGGCATAGTGATATCACTAGACCAGTGTTCCAGATACCCAAGGTAATGCTCTGGGGATTTGAATCCCACCACAGCAGATGGTGGAATTAGAATTCAATAAAAATCTGAAATTAAAAGTTTTTTAAATAATCATTATCACATAATCACGGATTGTGGGTTTCACATAATGACTATGAAACCATTGTCAAAACAGAAATACCTGGAAAAACTCAGCAGGTCTGGCAGCATCGGCGGAGAAGAGCAAAGTTGACGTTTCGAGTCCTCATGACCCTTCAACAGAACTGTTTTGTTGAAGGGTCATGAGGACTCGAAACGCCAACTTTGCTCTTCTCCGCCGATGCTGCCAGACCTGCTGAGTTTTTCCAGGTATTTCTGTTTTTATTTTGGATTTCCAGCATCTGCAGTTTTTTGGTTTTTTTTATGAAACCATTGTCGATTGTTGTAAAAACACATATGGTTCACTAATGTCATTTCGTGAAGGAAATCTGCCATCCTTTACTGGTCTGGCCTACGTGCGACTCCAGACCCACAGCAATGTGGTCGACTCTTTAAAACGATGTCCATATACCATTGACGAATTTTTTTTTTTTAAATCATGCAGTAGACAGAGCTAAGTGATCCCACAAACAAACCGATCAAATCTAAGCTCTGCATTCCTGCCACATCCAGTCGTGAATGGTGGTGGACAAGTAACTAACTAGAGGTGGCGGCTCCACAGACATATCCCCATTCTCAATGATTGGGACCCAGCACATCAGTACAAAAGACAAGGCTGAAGCACTTGCAACCATCTTCAGGCAGGTAGAAGTGCTGAGTTGATGATCCATCTCTGCCTCCTCCTGTGGTCCCCAGCATCACAGATGCCAGTCTTCAGCCAATTTGATTCACTCCACAATATCAAGAAGTAGCTGAAGGCACAGGATTCTGCAAAGGCTATGAACCACGACAACATTCCAGCAATAGTATGAAGACTTGTGCTCCAGAACTAGCTGTACCCTTAGCCAAGCTGTTCCAGTACAGCTACAACACTGACATCCACCTGACAATATGGAAAATTGTCAAGGTATGTCTGTCCACTAAAGCAGGGCAAACCCTTAGCACCCCATCAGTCTACTCTTGATCATCAGCAAAATGATGGAAGAGGTCATTGACGACTATCAAGCAGCACTTGCTCAGCAATAACCTGCTCACTGATGCTCAGTTTAGGTTCCACCAGGACCACTCAGCTCCTGACCTCATTGCAGCCTTTGTCCAAACATGGACAAAAGAGCTGAATTCCAGAGGCAAGGTGAGTGACTGCCCTTCGCATCAAGGCAGCATTTGACCGCGTGAGGCATCAAGGAGCCCTAGCAAAAACTCTCCACTGGCTGGAGTCATACCTAGCACAATGGAAGATGATTGTGGCTGTGTTGGAAGTCAATCATCTCAGCCCCAGGACATCACTGCTGGAGTTCCTCAGGTAATGTCCTTGGGCCAAACATCTTCAGCTACTTTATCTTCCCTCCTTCTGAAGGTCAGAGGTGAGGATTTTTGCTGCTAATTGCACAATGTTCACCATTCATGACAACTCTGATACAGAAGCAGACCATGTCCATATGCAGCAAGACCTGGATAACGTTAATGCCTGGGACAATGTGGCAAGTAACGTTTGTGCCATACAAGTCCCAGGCAATGACGGTCTCCATCAAGGGACAATCTATCCCCCCTACCTTTGACATTCAATGGCATTACCATCGTTGAATTCCCCACTATCAACATCCTCTGGATTGGGTGGGGGGGGGGGGGGGTTTACCATTTGACCAGAAAGTGAACTGGACCAGTCATATAAATGCTGTGACTACAACAGCAGGTAAGACGTTAAGAATCTTGCAGTGACTTAACTCATTTCCTGGCTCCCAAAGCCTGTCCATCATATACAAGGCCCAAGTCAGGAGTGTGATGGAATACTCTCCACTTGCCTGGATGAGTGCAGCTCCAACAACACAAGAAGCTTGACACCATCCAGGACAATGCAGCCCACTTGATTGGCACCCCAACACCACCTTAGAAATTTACTCCCACTGCTGGATAGTGTTAGCAGTGTGTACCATCTAAAAGATACACTGCAGGAATTTACCACCTTAAGTTAGAATCTAAATGCAGAAGCAAAAGAAAACAAGTGGAAAACTGTGACTTTTTAACTTAAATCATGAATGGGAGCAGCAGCAGCAACTGTATTAGAACATCTTCATTCTCTTCATAATTAAACTAATTGATACAAAACATTGTAAAGCAGGAATGACAAGACTAATCTAAAAGCTGTAACTCTTTTAGAGTCAACCAATTAAACTAAATTAACAAAATAAGGGATAAATCAAGCACAGCCCCTAAGTCAGGTCAGCTGTAAAATCAAGGACAAAGTTTAAAGGAAACTTACAAACATTAAACCAAAATGTGATTAAAGCTGTATTTGAATCTAATTGCTCAGGAATTGCAAGCTAATGTTGTGTTTTCTACAGAACTGGAAAGAAATTATGACGACAACCAGAAAGCTTTGGAGGAAAAAGCACAAAAGTTAATAAAACTGGAAGAAGATGTGCGTTCATTGCTGCAGACAATCAGCCAGAAAGTTGCTATCTATAGTACTTGTTTATAATGAGAATCATTTCACTGACACCTATACTTTAAGTTGCCTTACTGTCAGCACCCAATATTCTAGTTAAGCTAAAGAACAATCAATGCCAAGCTTTTTAAAAAAAAAAGAAAACTTGCAAATTTATTGAATCATTATTTTTAAAAGGTGCATATTCTACTATGCACTTTGGTTTCTATTAAAAATGTTTAAATACAATGTTTCAGCCATAAAATGCAATCTACAACCATCAGTATTTTTGTATTATTGTTCATTAAACCTAGTCTCTAAAATGAAGTAAAAACACTCTGGAAAATGTAGCAAACTTTTGTAGCCAATATTTAATACATTTATTGCAATCAAACTATACATGACATGGATATAATAAACATTGAGCAATAAATGCTTTAAAAAAAATCTTGGTCTGTAGAAATTGCACTGAATCACTGGACGTTTGTATATACTTCTGATGGGGAAAAAGTTTCTGTGGCACTAAGTTTTCTGTAAGTATCTTAAGCAATGGAAGAGACAGTGAAGCTTAATATATCAACCTGGCTTTAAAATGAATAGAATACTCTGAAGAAGTCATACGGACTCAAAACATTAACTCTGTTTCCCTCCACAGATGCTGTCAGACTTGCTGAGATTTTCCAGCATTTTCTGTTTTTATTACTCTACAAATGGCCCTGTGATTGGCCATTTTTTGCCAGCTTTAGGAAGAGGCACTAAGCAAAGATCCTAGACTATGAATATTGATGGATAACTTTGCACTCAATCCATCATTTCTGTTAAATTTGGTTATGTAGAGCTATAGGCACTTATACATGTTCTCATGTCTACTTTACAAACTTAAACTCAGAAAAACTCATTCTCTTTTAGCCTTTGCAGATAGAAGCTTGATCAAGTTGTCCAAATTGGGTAATGACAGCTAGAACTCAGCAGAAGAAAGGATGTGAAATGTAGAATAAATTGGTGTTTGAAAGGGAGGTCAACAATTACTTGGAAATTGGATAACAAAAGGGCAGAGTTGGCTCCATGGACTAAACAACCTACGTTTCTGTTCCCAGATCTAAGGCTGATTGAAGATAATTATTCTCTGCAAGATATCTACTATTCATATGCAAACCTTTAAGTTGGGAGTAAGAACATTTAGATTACTTTGGCCATAAAGAGTGATTTTTAAAATGTCATGTGTGCCTAGAATTTCTATGCATGTTCTCAGACAGGAGATCAGAGCCCCCAGAGAAATGGCTAAAACAGCCAAATCTCAAGGGCTTCCATTTAAGTTAATAGGAAATTGGGAGAAGCTGTGACTTCTCAATGTTAGGTCACTCTGCTTTTTTTCAGCAGTTCAACTTGCTATGGAGACAGCTGATGAGAAACTACAGACTGGAAGAGAATAGAAAATCTGAAAGCAAAAAAGCAGCTGATGGATGGAAAGTAGAAATGTGTATGGAAATGAATGCACCCTAGTGGCAACTAATCTAGCACCTTAACTCCATTACAAAATAGGTCCTAATGCTACATTATTTTGCAAAATCAGATATTAAACACTTCTACTAAATAAGTGCATAAAAACATTAAAACAGTGATTTTTTGATTTGTAAATTGAAGGAAAACTCTAGGGCAAAATCCTCAAACCAGTCCAGCATGAAAACACAGCCTTCAAAATATAAAGATTGTCAACATCATTATTTTCCTAAAGCAAGTGACCATATTATGAAAAAATATGAACATTGCTGGTGGAGGAAACCTGGGATCAATACCTTGGCTTTGAGGGCATCAAATTAACCCTTCACTTTAACCCCAGGCAGATATTGACACTGAGTTATCACCCAGCCTAACTGGATTGCTAAACTGTCTTGCGTCCATCAGTTTGGCTTGTATTAGCATTTACAATACCAACCTCCCATCAGGGTCTGCACATGCTACTAAGTGAATGAACTAACCGTGTCATGCCAATTATTAACAAGAGTCATGAACTACCAATTACTTATTAACCATAGCATTAGTTAGCATAACTTGAATGCCAAGTATGCAAGTATTTGTATATAGTGTTAATTAATGACTAAACATAAAAGCTGGTAAGTTATATGACTTCTAAATTAATGCTTAGTTTAAAAAATTGCAGTTCAAATCAACGAGATTATATAAATAGGTCAGATTAATTCAGTTTTAGCTGAGCCATTAACATATTAGCCAGTTTATAGATGATCTATATTTTGTAGTTAACAATGAGTTGCACAAGTTCTGAAAATATTGCTATGAGCTGGGATAGATGAACTAGTTTCCTTGCCTTCCTTTGGGAGAATGGTATTTCTTTGTGTAGAGGTGCCATCCATTCATTCTGTAGCCTGTACTGAAGGGTGAATTCACCCACTAAATAGCTGTATCTGGGAAAACTGAGTTATATCTCGCATTTGATCTCAGGGAACTGTACACATCTAATGATGTTTTTTTCTGAATTATATGTTGAGTTCAAATCCTCCTAGTCTAAATCATCTCCGTTTTATTCTAACCCTTGACAACTTACAAATCGCCGCACCTGCACCTATCAGGTCAGCCATTAACTCCCTGGCTTCTGAGATTTTTGCTGACAAAACGGTTGTATGCAGATCAAGATAATTTAGCACATCTTTATATCCTTACAAGTATATCTAGGCACATGGTCTGAATGGCTCTTTTTCTAACACTTAAGGAATGTGTATAAATATTCATGGTTTAATTGGAATTTTCTTTAAATCATTCAGTCTCACTACTGGCCCCAATTTGTAAAAGATACACTGTTTATGACCAACTGAAGTCTCAAAGCACTTTACAGTCTAAGTACTTTTTGCAGTGTAGTCACTGTTGTAATGCAAGAAATGTTGAGGATACATTTAAAGCAGTTCTTAGTTCACTTCTTGTACACTTAACAATATAACCTCCCTGATGGGTCACTCTAAATGCAGTGCCCCATAGGCTACTGAACCATGTGGACCAGGGATATTGCCAGGATTTGATAACTGGTCTGTGATTTCAGCCAGTGGAGGACGAACAGTCAGTCACAAACACATGTCGTGAATGAATTCTGTGAAGACCAGGTTTGGATTTGTCTAGGATTTATCTGAAGTGAATAACATACCCATGCTCCCCATCAATTGTCCACAAAGAATAATCAGTTCATTTAGAAGATGTCTGCCAGTGTCCATAGCACTGATTCTTTGCTGAGATATTGTTCTATCAGATGGAGGGGGAAGGCAACATATCCCTGTGGCTTAACTGATTATTAAATAAGGTAATGATCTAATTGTGATGAATTTCTGCATTGGAATATAGCAAGTTGAAGACAAAAGCCATCTGACATGGATTGACTAAAATAGAGAATGAGGATAAGCTTATCTCAAGTGCATTTATAAATATAAGGTCAGTTTCCTGAAAGGGTTTTTTGCAAATCATTCCCAAATACTTTTTTAAAAACAGTGCAGGCTCTCAAATGCAGAAATAAATCAGATAGTCTCACTTTGATTTTCACAGTTGAGCATGTTATCCTAAAATTCAATAAGATCCAATTTGTATGAACAATAACCGAAAGCTTAGTAAAGCAAGACATACCCCTTTATAACAAAATGCTTCAATTGTATGATTTGCAGCTTCAACCTCTCTCCTAACAAAAATCTAGAAGGATGAAACAGAAGTAAGTAATCTTTTAAACAAGTGTCTGGAAAATTAAATGTACTGCTTGATATTTCCATTGCATATCACCTAAGTAGGCTTTCCTGACCAAAGAAAGTGGAGATTGGCCCCTTGTATCTCTTTCTGGGCAAATCAGTCACTTAAGTTTTTGCAGAAATTTGTATTGCCTTGAAATATTAAAAAGCGCTCTATGATTTTACTGATAGACTGCTCCATTCTGAGAATTTTCTCCCCAAAGTTTTGTTCTGCACATACATGAAAACAAGAACTTAAGATAATAAGAAGTAGGAGGAGTAGGCCATTTGGCCCCTCAAGCCTACTCTGCCATTTAATAAGATTATGGCTGATCAGATTGTGGCCTTAACTCCACTTTCCTGCTGCCCCACACCCACCATATCCCTCAACTCCCTTGAGTGGATCAAAAATCCATCGAATTCAGCTTTGAATATATTCAATGCCTCCATTGCTCTTTGGGGAAAAGAATTACCCTCAGAGAAATTCCTCTTCTGTCTTAAATGGGAGACACCATATTTTTAAATTGTACTCCCTTGTTCTAGATTCCCCTGAGGGAAAACATTCAGCATTTACCCTGTCAAGCACCCCCAGAAAGTTTTAATAAGATCACTTCTCATTGTATAGGCCTAATCTGCTCAACCTTTCCTCATAAGACAATCACCTCATCCCAGCTATCAGCAGTGAACTTTCCCTAAACTACTTCCAATACAAATATATTCCTCAAGTAGAGAAAAAACTGTACAGTACTTTAGGTGCAATCTCACCAATGCCTTGTACAGTTGTAGCAAGACATCCCTACTTTTATATTCCATCCCCTTTGCAATAAAGGCTTTTGACCACTCAAATAAATTATTTATATCCCTTTGCAGACTCTTTGGGTGGCTTCCTGTCCAAATCAACGGACCTTTTGTTTGTCAGTCAGGTTTTCTGTCCCGCCTGCAACAATTCTTGCAGTGGTGGGACTGGAAAATCCTGCCTTTTGTATCCTCCATACAACTTGCCTATATTTGTGTCATCTGCAAATATGGCTACATCCATGCCATTACAAGAGATTGTAAATAGTTGAGACCCCAGCACTGATTCCTGTGGCGTTCCACTAGTTACAGTTTGCCACATTGAAAACAACCCACTGTTTCCTGTTAGCTAGCCAATCCTCTATCCATGAGCTATCTTGTATAGTAATATTTTATGTGGCACCTTATCAAATGCCTTTTAGAAATCTAAATACACATAATCTAGTTCCCGTTTATCCAGCCTGCATGTTACATCCTCAACTCTAATAACTTTGTCAAACAATTTCCCTTTCATAAAACTATGTTGACTCTGCCTGATTGTATTATAATTTTCTAAATGTCCTTCTACTACCACCTTAATTACAGATACCAATATTTTCCCAACAGAAAATGTTAAGCTAACTAGCCTATAGTTTCCGGCTGTCTGTCTCTCTCTTGAATAAATGTGTTACATATGCGGTTTTCCAACCTGCTAGGACCTTCTGTCTCCTTGCCCTGGCTGTAGCAAAAGAAAATCATAGCACTTTGCTGTCATAAGAATCTGCCTTTGGGCAGAAAATTCAAGATGTACATGAAGAGTAGTTTTTCGATGTTTAGAAAGTATCCCATTCTATCCTTTTTAGCTCCAAGGTGGATGACCTCATGTTTGAAAGTCACTTGTCAATTTTACCCATTCACTTTATTTACATTCCTTCATAATTTTGTTTCTGTCTACACTGATTAGAATCATGCCCATCTTTATGTCATTGACAAATTTGGATATATAGTTTTCTATTAAGTTGTTGATAAATACAATGAATTGAGGCTCCAACACAGATCCTTGGAGGACACATTCTGCTAATTGGAGTACCTGTCCATTATCACTGTTCTGTCTGCTCTCAGCCAATTTCCTAACCAGATCAAACCTCCAATTCCATGGGCTTTAACTTTAGCTAACAAGCTCTTTTAAGGCACCTTTATCAAGCGTCTTCTGGAAGTCCATATAAAATAACATCCACAGATAATCCCCCGTTTGATACTTTAGTCACCTTTTCAAAAAATTCAATCATGTTGATTAGGCATTACCTAGTCTTTACAAATCTATGTTGGTTCTCTGCAATCAACTGAAAATTTCAAAGCTTTCCAGTCACCTTATCCTTAATTATAGACTCGTGATTCCTTAACAACAGATGTTAGGCTAACTGGTCGATAATTGCCTAGCTTCCTTTTCTCCTTTCTTAAATAGGCGGGTGGCCTGCATAATATTCCAATCCAAAGGTATGGTTCCTGAATCGGGAGAACTTTGGAAGGTAATAGTTAGGGCATCCACAATGTACTCATCTACTACTTTTAAAACTACGGGATGGAAACAATCTGTTTCTAGGAATGTCAGTCTTTTGTGCCATTATTTTCTTTTTTTGCTTATGTTAAATTTGGTGAGCCCCTCTCGCTGAGTCAATATTAGTTTCCCTTAGGATGTTTGGCATACTGACTTTCTCTACTGTAAATGCTGATGCAACATAATTATTCAACATGTCCACTATTTCACTGACAATATCACTTTTGAGAGGCCGACGATGCTCCTGACCACCCTCTTTTCCTGAATATTGTTACAATCCCCATAGACTGATACCATTTTAAGAAATATGACCTTCCAGTTAATAGCTGAAATGGCTGCCATGACAAGATTTCAGGTTTTAAAACTTTTACTATAACAAATAACTTAAAAAAAACTTGATTAAACCCTATTTTCTTTTAGTAGGCAACTTATACTTTAAACCACAGAAAGGAACTCTTTTTATATTCATTACACACTCCATGGAATTATGGTTCTTATAGTAAACAGTCCACAGTTGCTCCCACCTTCCAATGGGTTTGCATTTCACTGAGTAGTATCTTCCAGGCATTTCCCTTAGTTTTCAGAGTTTTCTGAATCCACTACCACCAGCAGGAAAGCCTGTCCTGATGATTTTTATCCCCCTCTGAACACAACAGGGCGAATCTCCCAGAGTCCTTAGATCACTACAGAACGCGTCTCCAACTAGAGACCATCTCCTCCCCGCATCTGGCTGTGGTAGTTTACAAAGTCAAGCAGCCTCTTCTCTGCTAACCACACAAAAACTGCTGTTTTGATTGGTAGGGAAGTCTTTAACCTAAGCTCAAAAATTGCTTCCTCTGCCCTCTTCCTCATGGCAATGTGAAACACATCCTGGTAGAAATGCTGACTAGTTATTCTTGAACCCAACTCTCTTTCATCTTAAAAGTAAACGAACGACTAACAGGACAGCTGTTACAACCCGATACTTTCAATAAGTTTCTGGGGCTTTGGGAGACTCAGTCTCCACTATTAACACAGGCTGTTGCCACTGTCTCCAGGTACCTTGCACCTTCTTCCCAGTGAAACAATCCAAGTCTTTCTTTGATCGCTAACAATCAAACCACCCAGGCTTACTGTTAGGCAGACCTCAGAACAGGTCACATGACCCCCTTCATTTTATCCTAAATTTAAAAATATAAACCTCATAATTGTAACAATATAGTTGTAAAAAATTGTGTTGATTTTGATATCCCTTGCGCAAGTTTCTTTTCATACTCTTAGTAGCGCTTACAATTTGTTTTGGCACCCCTTGCTGTTCCTTGTATCTTTCCCATTCACCAGGACCAGTGCTATTTTCTGCATTTTTGTATACTTTTTTTGTCGTCTTTTACCACTTTATTCATCCTTGGCTTTTTTTTTGAAAGTAGAGTAGAGCTATTGCTTCTTCGAGTTATAAACTGACTCCATAATCACATTAAATCTTTTTTTGAACACTTCCGATTGTTTTACCCATTAATAGATTACAGACTAACAATACACAATAAATTTAGACACATCACACCTCTCATGTCACAGATGCAAATTTGTCACATTTTAAAACAAATGGATAAAAAATCCAGTCTAACCTTAATAACTTTAGAATCTTAAGAATGGTTAGCCTCTAATTGTAAGGGAAATTGCAGTAAATGGACACACCAAATTACATACAATAAATTCTGTTACATGGATAATGTTCTTGTCCTTATAAATACATTCTATCTAATGAGAGCAACATCACAGGATATTCATAAATATATATATATATCTATCAATAATGATGCTGTATGTTTTTATTAAACCTGAAAAAGTGCATACATTTTCAAAAACCGATTATAATAGTATTTTGAAGTCCAAAAGAGTAGTTAGCCAAAATGAACATTCAAAGATTCTTCAAAAATCAGATATGCAGGGAAAAGTTTCCTCCTTTAATTGTGCAGTGAAATCATAAACATGGTCTTTTTTAAGGATTATGATTTGTTTACACAAAATGCAAACAGGAAGTCTTCACCAGTGGTCTTGTTCTCCTCCTCACAGTTCAGTTTTCTAAATAAATAACAGAACTACAGAATTGCCTTTGACAAAACTGTCAGGATAAGCTGCAACATTAATGATTCAGTCAGATGATTACACCTTTGTTAAGGCAGCTATTCTGATTCATTGTAATAGTTCATAACCAGCATTAAGATACCCCTTTTCTCTATTCAAAACGTGTCACTAGCGCAATCTGCAGTATGATTTTCTTTAAACTCATCAATTTTTCTAATTTAAATAGCTTTTTTGATTTCAAACATCAAACTTCTCTTCACAGATGCAGTGCCCATTTTCTTCATAATCATCTTTGGTAACAACCAAGTCCATGAAATCTGAGCTTTCAGAAAGCAGTTTTCCACCTTCCCATGAATGTGTGATAGGGCTGCAAGGAAGAAAAATCACCTAGTGTAACTGCTTCATTAAAGATCACCGTTTCATAGCAAAACATAACACTCATTTATAAGAAAATTGAAAATTGCATATTTCATGAAGGGAGGATCCTCTCATCAAGAACTGAACAAATTCATTTGATTTTGCGCTGTAATGGCACCAAGCATCTTCCTGCGACAAAGCTCATGTGAAACTGTAGCAAGTGTTTGTGCCCTCTCCTCTCTTCCCAACCCATATCCTTATTTCCACATCAGATTTCCTAACGATCCTTTAACTTTCCTTCAATGTGTTCACTTGCAGCAGCGAGGAGGGTTATTCCAGTAACTTCCATAAGTGAAACACTTTATTCTTTCCACTTGTACTACTGGATGGTGGGATGCCCTTGCTTCCAGACACTCAAGTCATGAGAGCAAAGCTGCAAGGAAGCATCCACAGAGAGAAAGATAGGTAGCAAGGGAACTAAAGTGCAGACAGAATGGGTGATTTCTAGGACACCAAATCAGGCAAGCAATTATGTGTGTATATGCGTTCAGTTTGAAAATGTAAAGTTGTCAGCTAATTCCTAAAATGAACATTAGTAATCCCATCACAGATATTTCCACTAATGCCCTTTTATACACTGACCCATGTAGCTGGTGTATACAAACACTTTTAAACAGGCTTAATAAATCACAAAATAATTACAGCCTTGAAATCACCATGTATTTTTGTGCCAGCCATGTACTGTAGAGTTTGACATAATATTGAATAGGAATTAAAACTACATCCATAATCAGCCCATTCTCCCTGCAGAACAACATGATTGAGAGGTAATAACCCCAATTCAGTGATAATTCACATCTGCCAGAAAATAAAGTCAGCATATTGTCCAATGTAGAGCAATTTAAAGTGATAACAGGTGAGGATTTACAATAATTAAAGTTTACTTTTTTTTTTAAAACCGGTTAAATTAGGATAGAAAGGAGAATTATAAACAAGACTAACACAATTCCATACTGGGGACATTCTTCAGCTGATCAGAATGGTGTTAGCAAATAAGGTGGGAAGACACAGTCAACTGCTCATCCATTAACTGGCATACAGAATGCATAGTATGAAAAAGTGTAAATGAAAGAAATGGGAATAAAATGTATTCAAAATACAGTTTAAAGGTTATAAACTAATGCTATCTTTGCGATAAAACTTACTTTTCAGGCAGCAAAACGGATACATCATAATCACATGGAGTAAGAGATCGGACATCAGCATAAACACGATCTCTGAATCCTGGTAAGAGGGTGTTGCCACCAGTCAGGATGATGTTCTTATAGAAATGCGGGTGCATCTCTGGTTTAAAAAAAAAGCAGGTTTAATTTTAAAAAGTTGGATTTGAACATATTCGTATAGACAGCCTGCATAAATATTTAAATATAAATTATGCTGTTGGATGAGCACATCAAAAGACTTTCCTCTATTTTAAAATCTCATCCTTGTTTTCAAATCCTTCCATGGCCTTACAATGCTGAGATCTTTATACTCCTCCAATTCTGACCTCCTACTCATCCACGATTTTCATCACTTCACCATTGTCGGCTGTGCCTTCAGCTGCCAAGGTCCCAAACCCTGGAATTCCCTTCCTAAACATCTTCGCCTCTCTGTCCTCCTTTAAGAAGTGCCTTAAAATCTACCTGTTTAACCAGGTCCTATCCTAATATCTCCTTAGGTGGCTCAGTGGCAAGTTTTGATTGATAACACTCCTGCAAAGCACCTTAGGATGTTTTACTATGTTAAAGGTACTATCTAAACACAAGTGGTTTTTGCTGTTGCCTGAATATAGATTAGGATTAGAACAATATATATGGGAAAAAATAAGATGAAACTTGGTTTCCTTTTCTGAAGCTACTCACCTTCAGGCAAACTTTGCACAGAATGAACTATTGCTTCCGGTATTCCCATCTCCTGAATACCAATGTCAGAAGGGTGAAAGAGGATTTCAGGAACAGCAAATCTCTCATTAGTCAGACGCAGAATCTGTTCACTTGTCTTGTACTTTCCATTAAAAACCATCTCTTCCAGAGGCTAATTTAGAGGAAAAAAATCAGAAGAAACCACAATTGAGAAATCCTTATAAAAATACTCAGCAGATAAAAACAGAAGCCACAAGATCATAATGCAGATTGCTTGTCAACAGCTAAATACAAATTTAAATAAATTTGGTAATAGAATAATAATACTAACTTCTGTGCTTAAAACGTGTAGTACTTCAACAATTTGAATTAAATATGTGCTTAGGTGGGAGTGAAGAGAGCAAGTCTGAGGTGAAACAGCACAAGAGAATAAAAGATAAAAGATGGGAGTACCCGAGGTGGAGAGTCAGTTACAGCAACAAGAAAGAGTCAGAGCAGGAGCTGAATGTGGAACACAAAGAAACTCAAAAAAGTGTCCTCACTGCCACGGAGGGAGCAGATTTGTGGGTAACAGATGAGCGTTTGTTTTATTAAATTGTCCCAGTGTATGCGCATCATGTTCCATTTGGGAACTCTAAGACACTTCATGTATCCTGTGCAAGTCTTTCTTTTTGAATGCAGGAAGTGCTCCCAGTTGCTTGTGCTCAAGTTCCAAGTTTCAGAATTTGAGGAGTGGCTGGAGTCACTGCAGTGTACCTGGGAATCTAAAAGTTTCCACAAATGTACATTCCATGAGGTGGTTACTCGCTGCTATAGAAGCTGCAGGTGGTGATAAAATGGGTGACCACCAGGCAGGGTAGGAGAAAGACATAGATAGTGCAGGAATCACCCAAGCCAGTGGCACTCACTAATCAGTTTTCAGTTTTGAATACCAAGAAGAGCGGTGACTCCTTAGAGTAAGAATACAACCCCTGACACCACAAGAGATTTAACTGTGTACAATTGAAGAAGGAAGAATAAAAATGCATTATTCACAGGGATTCAGTAGTAGTTATGAGACAAGATTAGTAGGCACGATTAAATTGAAACAAAACATTTTATATGCATGTAAATTTGTAAACAGCAAGCTGCGGAAAAGGTTGGGCCTATTAAGAATCCAAAGAGAAACTTTGATTTGGAGGCAGAGAGCAGAGCATAAGTATTAAATGAGCACTTTGCATCTGTCCTCACAAGCCAAATGGATGATATGAAGGTTACTCAAAAAGAGAACCTGGAAATAATGAGCATCTATGTGGGCCACCAGCAGCAGCAGAATTGTACTCAACCACAATCTGTAACCTCATGGCCCGCCATATCCCCCACTCTACCATTACCACCAAGCCAGGGTCATCAACAGTGCTATCAAGTGGCACTTGCTTAGCAATAACTTGCTCACTGACTCTCAGTTTGGATTCCACCAGCATCACTCAGCTCCTGACCTCATTACAGCCTTGGTTCAAACATGGACAAAAGAGCTGAACTCCAGAGGTGAGGTGACAGTGACTGCCCTTGATATCAAAGGCATCATTTGACTGAGTGCAGCCTCAAGAAGGCCTAGCAAACCTGGAGTCAGTAGGAATCAAGGGGAAAACTCTCTGCAGGTTGGAGTGATTCCAAGCACAAAGGAAGATGGTTGTTGGAGGTCAATCATCTCAGTTCCAGGACATCACTGCAGAAGTTCCTCAGGGTACTGTCCTAGGCCCAACCATCTTCAGTTTCTTCACCACAGACTTTCCTTCCATCATAGGTCAGAATTGGGGATGTTTGCTGATGATTGCACAATATTCAACACCATTCGCAACTCCTCAGATACTGGAGCAGTTCATGTCCAAATGCAGAAAGACCTGGGCAATATCCAGGCTTGGGCTGACAAGTGGCAAGTAACATTTGCACCACACAAGTGCCAGGCAATGACCATCGCCAACAAGAGAGAACCTAACTATCACCCCATGACATTCAATTACATTACCATCACTGAATCCCCTATCAACATCCTGGGGGTTACCACTGACCAGAAACTGAACTGGACTCGCCATATAAATACTGTGGCTACAAGAGCAAGTCAGAGGCTAGGAATCCTGCAGCAAGTAACTCACCTTCTGATTCCCAAAGCCTATCCATCATCTACAAGGCACAACTCAGGAGTGTGGTGGAATACTCTCCAGTTGCCTGGATGTGCAGCTCCAAAAACACTCAGGAAACGTGACACCATCCAGGACAAAGCAGCCCACTTGGTTGGCACCTGTTCCACGAACATTCATTTTCTTCACCACCAATGCACAGTGGCAGCAGGGTGTACCATCTAAAAGATGCAGTGCAGAAACTAACCAAGGCTCCTTAGACAGCACCTTCCAAACCCACAGCTGCTATCATGTAGAAGGGCAAGGGCAGCAGATACAGGGAACACCACCACCTGGAAGTTCCCCTCCAAGCCACTCACCATCTTGACTTGGAAATATAATCGCCGTGCCTTCACTGGCACTGGGTCAAAATCCTTGAAGTCCCTTCCTAACAGCACTGTGGGTGTACCTCCACCACGGTGACTGCAGCGGTTCAAGCTCACCACCACCTTCTCAATGGCAATTAGGGATGGGCAATAAATACTGGCCTAGCCAGCAATGTCCACATCCTGTAAATGAATATAAATAAATAGAGATGACGTACTAAAAAGATTAGCATTACTGAAGGTTGGTCAGTCACCTGACCCAGGTGGAATGCATCCTAGGTTGCTGATAGCAGTAAAGCTAGACATAGAAGAGGCATTGGTTAATTTAATCTGATTGGATACAGGAGTAGGTGCCAGAGGACCGGAGAGTTGCTAATGTTATACCATTATTCAAGAAGGAAGAGAGAGATACAGCAGGGAACTCAAGTTAATGAAAAGCATAATTGGGGACAAAAGGAAAGGCATGTATTAATCAAGGAAAGTCTATATGGAGTTGTTAAAGGCAGACTGAGTCTGATTAATATGATGGAATCCTTTGAAAAGCCAGGAGAGCAAGTTGATCAAGGTGGTGCAGAAGATGGTGCGTGCATGTACACACGTTCAACAAAATGTCACACAGGAGGCTTACTAAGATAGAAGTTCATGAAAATAAGGGGAAAATGGTGGTACGGTTATGAAATTGGTTTAGTGCCCGGAAGAAAAGGGTGGTGGTGGATGGACGTTTTTCACACTGGGAGGTGGCTTGGAATAGTGTTTACCAAGGCTTAGCTTGGGATCCATTACTCATTTCAATCTCTATGAACCAATTAGACTCAGGTGTAGGGAGCAGCACCAATGTCTGCAGATAATTGTAAACCTGGCAGATAGAGTTCAATGTGGAGAAGTGTGAAGTGATACACTTTGGGAGAAATATGGAAAGACAGTATATTATAAATGGCATGATTTTGAAAAGTGTAGATGAGCAGAGAGAATGTGATGTCCATGTAAACCCATCCTTAAAGATGGCAGGGCAAGTTGATGAGGTGATTAAAAAAAATGGGTTACTTGTGTTTATAAATAAAGGGATAGAATATAAAAGCAAAGAGCTCATGCTAGAACTTTATAAATCACTAGTTGGGCCTAAGGAGGAGTAATGAGGGCAATTCTGGGCACCAGACTGCAGGGAAGGCAAAAAGGCTTTAGAAAGAGTGCAGAGGAGGTTTATGAGGTTGTTAACAGAAAAGAGAAACTTTAGTTATGGAGAGAGGTTGGAAAAGTTAGGACTTCTCCTTGGAACAGAGGAGGTTAAGTAATGATCTAATAATAATTCTCAAGGTCAGAGATTTTGATAAGAGTGGATAGATTAAAAACTATTCCCTCTGGCGAATGGGTCAATAACCAGAGGTCATGAATTTAAAATCATTGGCAAAGCATCTGGAGGGGAGACGAGGAGAAGTTGTTTCACTCAGTTGTCAGGATCTGGAACTTCTACCCAAAAAGGTGGAGGAAACTCGTTGTATAAATAATTTTAAAAAGGATAGGGTATTTGAAGATGAAGCACTTACAGGATTAGAGACAAAGTGGGGAAGTGTGATAAGCACGACTGTTCTTTTTAAGAGCCAGTACACTGAGGCCAATATAAGTTTCTATAATTCTATGAATAACTCGCAATGTAGCTAAAAACAAACAATATCAGGCTGTGTTAAGTCACACTATATGAAAGGACATTTTCAGTTACATTAACTGAAGCAACACATTTTAACAATACAAATTAGCTTGTACAGTATTTAAGATAGCTAATTACAGGAATGAACTCTAGTACTAAATTACCGGCTAGAGGTAGTCCTAAGAGGTGTTGGACAAAAGTTGAAATCTCTGATTCGCCACCCAGATGTGCCGTGACCCAGCTGTATCATTCGGTAGGTTAATGCTGAGGACAAACTATACATTGGTCCATAAGAGGAGAAAGATAAAAATGAAAGGATTCGCACCGTTGAGTTGCATACGCACATTTACCTGCAGCTGACTCAAGGAGCAGAGGCAAGAGGACAAGTTAGCTATGTATTGCAGGATGTGTGTTTCAGGGAGGACAAGGAATAGAGAAGGAACGTTGAGTAGATTTTGCCTTGAAATATTAAAAATATTTTAATTATACGTAATTTTCTTGGTCAGAGATCAAGAATGAATAG
The DNA here is from genome assembly GCF_964194155.1 of Cetorhinus maximus. Lineage (NCBI taxonomy): Eukaryota > Metazoa > Chordata > Chondrichthyes > Lamniformes > Cetorhinidae > Cetorhinus > Cetorhinus maximus. The sequence goes on along the minus strand of NC_135890.1, from coordinate 42,117,532 downwards.
TATTCTAGTTTAGCAGTTTATCTAAAATTTTGAATCTTTAAAACATATATAAATGCACACTCCTCAATTTCAGGTAATAGAAACACCCATCTAAAGTTTTCATAGTAATAGTAATCAGAGCAAATGGTCTATTTCTCAAATGAACCTGCAGCTGTAGGGTGGATTTGTAAGCATGACTTGAAGGAAACCCGGTATTTAACATAATAATATCCTGATTGATGGTGGGCAAATTGCACAGTGGCTTTATGTTTGATTACTAGTCTGCACTGCATCCTGGAGGAGTTGCCCAGAGCATAATCATAAAAGATAATCTTACATCAAACAAACAGTCTTCCTCTTTGTCCAAAAATAACTGACTTCCCACTCCAGGTCTGTTATGTAACCATGGAAACGGTATGCATTTACAAGCCCAAAAAGATCACGTTTCAATGCCTAGCTCAAGCATTTCCCAAAACAAATAGAAAGTTTCAAACAGGATGCAAAGTTCTTTAATTGATAAGAAACAGAATAGTCGTGAATGTTTGTTTTCAGACTGGAGGAAGGTATATAGCGTGGTTCCCCAAGGGTTGGTATTAGGCCCACTGCTTTTCTTGATCTATATTACTGACCTAGACTTGGGTGTACAGAACACAATATCAAATTTACACGAAACATGGAAGTATTATGGACTGTGAGGAGGATCGTGATAAACTTCAAGAGAACATGGGGACTGGGGAATAAGGGAACATGTGGCAGATGAAATTTAACGCAGAGGTGCGTGGACAGTGGTCCATTTTGGGAGGAAGAATGAGGAGAAGCAATATATAATAAAGGGCACAATTCTGGAACAGAAATACCTGGGAATACATATGCACAAATCATTGAAGGTCGAGGCAGGGCAGGTCGAGAAAGTGGTTAAAAAGGGATATGGGGTCACTGACTTTATAAGTAGAGGCATAGAATACTAAAGTAAACAAGTTATAATGAACCTTTTTAAAACTCTGGTTCGGCCTCAACTGGAGTATTGTGTCCAATTCTGGGCACTGCACTTTAGGAAGGATGCAAACACTTTAGAAAGAGTGCAGAATAGTTTACAAGGATGATTTTAGGTATGAGAAACTTCAGTTACATGGGTAGACTGAAGAAGCTGGGATTGTTCTCCTTAAACAGATTCGACAGAAGTGTTGAAAATCATAGGGATCTAGACAGAGTAGATATGGAGAAACTGTTCCCATTTGGTGGCAACTGGTCAAGAGCCAGAGGATACCAATTTAAGAGGATTGGCAAAAGAACTAACAGCAACATGGGGAACATTTTTAACACAGCAAATGCTTAAGGTCTGAAATGCACTGCCCGACAGTGTGGTGGAGGCAGCTTCAATCATAAGGGAGTTGGATAAGGGCCTGAAGAGAAATAAATTGCTGGACTACAGGGAAAGGTGGAAGGGAGGGGGGCTCAGTTTTTTTAAACTTTCACAGGGTGTGAGCATCACTGACAAGGCCAGCTAATTACCCTTGAACTGAGTGGCTTGCTAGGCCATTTCAGAGGAGAGTTATGAGTTCAACCACACTGCAGTGGGTCTAGAGTCACATTTAGGCCAAACTAGGTAAGGATGGCAGATTTCCTTCTCTAAAGGACATTAGTAAATCAGATGAGTTTTTATGACAATCGGTAATAGTTTCATGAGACCATTTATGAGACTAGCTTTCAATTCTAGACTTAAATTTAAATTCCACCAGCTGCTGTGGTGGGATCTGAACCCATGTCCCCCCCCCCCCCCAAAGAATTAGCCTGGGTCTCTGGATTACTAGCCCAGTGACATTACCATTAAGACACCATCTCCCCATGCAAAGAGTCCGCATGGACAAAACAGGCAGAATGGCATCCTCCTATGTTGTAATTATTCTATGATTCTATGGTAGATGAACCAGAGAACACTGTAGACCACTTTCAAGCCAAACATTGAGCCTATCACAATTTTACATTTGGGAATCCACAGTGCCATTGTATATTGTACATTATGGTGCAGGTGGGCAGCTTCAAAATAATGTGGTCTGGTCCAGAAGACATTATGCCATACCTAATAGTGTATCTGCTGTAATATTGGATGATCAGTAGTTGGTAAATAATTCATGTGAACAATGGAACTATATTGTGATGAAAACAAGTTGATTGGGCGGCACAGTAGATTACCCACTGACCTGCCACCTTGGCAATCAGAATTGAAATCAAGGGGTAGAGGAGGACTGGGGGAGTATAAAATGAGTTTTAACAGATCCTGTTCAGCATATACACATAGCCAAAACTGTCTCTAACTAACAAACTCGCTCAGAAGGACTACTGATGCAGTAAGGGATACTATTTTATAACTGGGGTCAAGAAACACCGTTTGGACAGAATGCAGAGAACTTTATTCTGTAACAGGTTATGCTACACACAACACTGGGAGTGTTTGATCCTGATGCTGTGGGCCTGAAACAGAAGAGTTTTTCTCAGTACTATCTTCTTTCAGCGTGTTAAGTGCAAACAAAAAGAGAAAATAAAAATTTTATTTTTCTAAGTTTGTTTTACAACAGCCAAGGTCTCGGTGGATGTTGGACTCCAAACTTCACAGGCAAAGATCATACTTGGTGGAACGTATCAAGAATATAATGTGGATCTCTGAACAAACTTCTGAAATTTGTATATGTATATACAAAAATGTAGCTGCAAAAATCACAGGTACGGACAAAGTGTAGACAAAACTGGCCTCCCTCAGGTCTTCATTCAAAATGGTTCCAGAACAAGGTGCATAGTGGAGAGAGTAACATGGAAGCTGTACTTCATATGTTTGAGTACTGCTGACCCAGGACTCCAATCTAAATACTGAAGTGCCCATTGTTTTACATTTTAATCTTTAAAGAGATTACACTAGACTACACTTAATAGCATATCTGCTGTAATGCTGGATAATCAGTAGCAGGGGGCTTGACAGGGTAAATGTTGAGATGATGTTCCACTAGTGGGAGAATCTCGAACTAGGGGACATAGTTACAGAATAAGGGGAATACTCATTTAAAACTTAGACAAAAGAATTTCTTCTCTCAGAGGTTAGTGAATATCTGGAATTCTCTACCCCAGAGAGTTGTGGAGGCTAGATCACTGAAAGTATTTAAAGAGAAGGTAGATAGGTTTTTGAAATAATCGGGGAGTTGAGGGCTATAAGGAGCTGGCACAAACGAGGAGTTGAGGCCTGGGGCAGATCAGCCTTGATCTTATTGGATGGTGGGGCAGGCTTGAGGGACCGAATGGCCTACTCCTGCTCCTATTTCTTATGTTGGTAAATAATTCATATGAGCAATGGAAATATACTGTGATGAAAACAAGTTGATTTGAAATGCCAATGTTCAGTCTCTGGGTGAATTAACAAATAATAAAGTAACACTTCCAGATGACTTACCTTGCAGAAACCCTTCTTAATGGTGCTGAAGTCTGGAAGCACGTAATCTCTCATAACCATGTTTGCTTTACCTTTCAGCCTAAATAAAATATAAATATTGCAATTATTCTTCTGATACATTCAGTAAGGAGGATACCTAAAATATTCTCATCTGACTTGATGAGTGACATAATAAATGTACTCATAATCCTAATCAGGGTACCAATATGACCACATCAAGCACTTTGATTGGCTTTGATTTTTCTTCAGCCAGGATTGTCTGAGACAAAGCAAGTTGGGAAACTGTCTACAGACTATCCAACTCTTGCAAACTTCTTTTTGGTGCCAACTAGAACCCCCACACCCGCTCACAGTGAATCTATGAATAAGGACCTCTCGTTGTCTCAATGGGCATGCCATCCTTATTGAACACAGCAATCCAACATATTTGAATAATCAGCATACGACTTGTGACTTTTAATGGTGAAGACAAGCTTTTAAATTGTTTAGGGATGGAGAAGTACTTTAAAAGGTACATCCACACATGCACCCACCAGCACCCGCACCCCCCAAGTAGGTGTCAGTAATAGTACTCCTATTTCTGCATCAGAAGGGCATGGGTTCAAACTCTACACGGGAGAATAGGATGTCAACACCAGTTGGGGGCATTCCTAAAGTTTTGATCATGTGGATTTACAAGAGCTACTCCATTTACCCTGTAATGCTGGGTACCCAGAACTTCAGCTTTTGCTTGTGGTTTTGTGCCAACAGCTGCTGTGCAACAAGGTGGTCACCCATGAACAGGCTAAGAGGGGAAATGGAGGGCAGGGAAGAGGGGCATCCAGAGGTGGGAGGAACTTTGATTTCACTGGTGACTAATGGAAAACTACTGCTAACACTCTAGGAAAGATGTGAAGGCTTTAGGCAGCGCAGAAGAGATTTTCCAGAATGGTTCCAGGAATGAGGGACTTCAGTTACATGAATAGATTGGAGAAGCTGGGGTTGTTCTCCTGAGAGAAGAGAAAGTTGAGAGGAGATTTGATAGAGGTATTCAAAATTATGAGGATCCAGGCAGAGCAGATAAAGAGAAACTGTTCCTATTGGTGTAAGGATCAAGAACCTGAGGATACGGATTTAAGATGATTAGCAAAAGTAGTAGCAGCAATATGAGGACTTTCTTTTTTAAACGCAGCACGTGGTTAGGACCTCCTGAGAGTGGTGGGGTCAGAATCAATTGTGGCCTTAAAAAGGGAATTAGATAAGCACCTGAAGAGAAAAACTTTGCAAAGCTATGGGGAAAGGACCAAGGAGTGGGAATAGCCAAGTTGTGCTTGCTGAGAGCTGGCATGGACATGACAGACCAAATGGCCTCTTTCTGAATTGCAATCATTCTATGATTATATAATGGTAACTTATTGAAATTGCACAGATGATTAGTAGTAAAGCTGTAATGCTGATTCTCATTACTAACAGTAATACAATAACTCACTGATAGTAATAGATGCTATGTTGCAATATCTTACTACAGAGAGTAGGGGAGAGGCGATGACGTAGTGGTATTGTCACTGGGCTGCTAATGAACTAGTAATGGTCTAGACCCACAGCAATGTGGTTGACTCTTAAATGCCCTCCGAAATGGCCTAGCAAGCCACTCAGTTGTATCAAAACGCTATGAAGTCATTAAAAAGGAGGGAAACCGACGGACCACCCAGCATCGACCTAGGCATCAGAAAAGACAACAGCAAACTCAGCCCGGTCGACCCTGCAAAGCCCTCCTTACTAACATCTGGATCTGACATCCATGAGGTGCATGGGCCATCAGCAGCAGCAGCATTGTACTGGAACACAATCTGTAACCTCATGGCCCGGCATATCCCCCACTCAACCATTACCATCAAGCAAGGGGGTCAACCCTGGTTCAATGAAGGGTGCAGCATGGCATGCCAGGAGCAGCACCAGGCATACCTAAAAATGAGGTGTCAACCTGAAGCTACAACACAGAACTACTTGCATGCCAAACAGCATAAGCAAGTGACAGACAGAGCTAAGCAATCCCACAACCAATGGATCAGATCTAAGCTCTGCAGTCCTGCCACATCCAGTCATGAATGGTGGTGGACAATTAAATAACTCACTGGAGGAGGCTCAACAAATATCCCCATCCTCAATGATGAAGGACCCCAGCACATCAGTGCAACAGATAAGGCCAAAGCATTTACTTCAATCTTCAGCCAGAAGTGCTGAATGGATGATCCATCTCAGCCTCCTCCCCAGCATCACAGATGCCAGTCATCAGCCAATTCGATTCACTCTACATGATATCAAGAAACGACTGAAGGCACTGGATAGTGCAAAGGCTATAAGCCCTGACAATATTCCAGCAATAGTACTGAAGACTTGTGCTCCAGAACTTGCCCGCCCCTAGCCAAGCTGTTCCAGTACAGCTACAACACTAGCATCTACTTGGCTCTGTGGAAAATTGCCCAGGTATGTCCAGGACACAAAATGCAGGATAAATCCAACCCGGCCAATTACCACCCCATCAGTCTACTCTCGATATCAGCACCGAGTGTGGCATCAAGGAGCCCTAGCAAAACTGGAGTCAATGGGAATCAGGGGGAAAACTCTCCGCTAGTTGGGTTCATACCTAGCACAAAGGAAAATGGTTCTCGTTGTTGGAGGTCAATCATCTCAGCTCCAGTACATCACTGCAGGAGTTCCTCAGGGTTGTGTCCTCAGCCCAACTATCTTCAGCTGCTTCATCAATGACCTTCCTTCCATCATAAGGTCAGAAGTGAGGATGTTTGCTGATGATTGCACAATGCCCAGCACCATTCACGATTCCTCAGATACCGAACCAGTCCATATCCAAATGCAGCATGACCTCGATAATATCCAGGCTTGGGCTGATATTCGCGCCACACAAGTGCGAGGCAATGACCATCTCCAGCAAGAGAAAATCTAACCATCGCCCCTTGATGTTCAATGGCATTACTATCACTGAATCCCCCACTAACAACATCCTGGGGGTTACCATTGACCAGAAACTGAACTGGACTAGCCATATAAATACTGTGGCTACAAGAGCAGGTCAGAGGCTAGGAATCGTGCAATGAGTAACTTACCTCCTGACTCCCCAAAGCCTGTTCACCATCTACAAGGTACAAGTCAGGAGTGTGATGGAATACTCTCCACTTGCCTGGATGAGTGCAGCTCCCAAAACATTCAAGAAGCTTGATATCATTCGGGACAAAGCAGCCCACTTGATTGGCACCACATCCATAAACATCCACTCCCTCCACCACTGACGCACAGTAGCAGCAGTATGTACCATCTACAAGGTGCACTGCAGGAATTCACCAAGGCTCCTTAGACAACATCTTCCCAACTCACAACCACTACCATCTAGAAGGACAAGGGCAGCAGATAGATGGGAACGCCACCGCCTGGAAGTTCCCCTCTTAGTCACTCACCATCCTGACTTGGAAACATATCGCCGATCCTTCGCTGTTGCCGGGTCAAAATCTTGGAACTCTCTTCCTAACAGCATTGAGAGTGTACCTACACCACATGGGCTGCAGCAGTTCAAGAAGGCAGCTCACCATCACCTTCTCAAGGGCAACAAAGGAAGGGCAATAAATGCTGGCCCAGCCAGCGAAGCCCACATCCCGTGAATGAATAAAAAAAACCATAAGAGTAATAATGCTATAACCTGCTAATATTTACCTTGAAACCGTGGCCAGCATCCCCCTGCATTACACAAGACATGATCAGGTTCCCCAGCTAATGCCACTTATAACTGGTCTAATGTCTCTTCCTATTTCCCTAGACTCTGGATCCATCTCGAGGTGACAATTCTAACTGGGAACCTCAGTCAGAGCCAATCTATACTTGGACTTCACACGTATAGGTTGTGAACTAAACTAACAGATTATACAAGAGGCCATGGACCCTATGTTTGGGGCACTTCTCAACCTGTCACAGGCACGTCTCCCTAAACTCAGCTCAACACCAACACTGCTTAAAAAAAAACTCCATGGAGCTCAGGCTTAACAAAAGGAGTTTTCACAGAATTGTAGAAATTATGGCACAGGAGGCCATTCAACCCCTGGTTCTGGCAAACAATTCTGTAACCCTATTCCTCAGCAACCCCTCCTCCCAGATCTTCTTTTATTCCCCTTTTTCAAATATTTATCCTTTGGAATGAAGTTTTAGATTCTACCTTAGTAGATACACATGGTGCGTCAGTGAGCTGATTCATGCTTCTACATACCATAGATTTTCGCTTATGTACCCTACGGTAGCTTACATTAAGTCTGAAGTATATAAGTTCGGGACTTTGATGACCATAGGATTATAAAATAGAATCATATAGAATGGTTACAGCACCAAAAAAGTCATTCAGCCTGTGCAGCCTAAGCCAGCTCTCTGCAAGTCCTACTCCCCTGTCCTTTCCCCTTACCCTTACAATTTTTTTTCCCTTCAGGCGCTTTTCTAATTCCTTTTTGAAAGCCACAATGGAGCTTGTCTCTACCACTCTTTCTGGCAGTGCATTCCAAATCGTAACCCCTTGCTGCATAAAAAAGTTTTTCCTCTAGTTGCATTTGGTTCTTTTGCCAATCATATTAAACCCGTGCCCTCTGGTTCTTAACCAATCTGCTAATGGGAACAGTTTCCCTCTGCTCTGTCGAGATGTCTCATGACATTTCTTTCAAATCTCCTCTCAACCTTCTCTTCTCCAAGGAGAACAACCTTGTCTATCCAGTCTATCCACATCACTGAAGCCCCCTCATCCCTGGAACCATTCTTTTAAAACTCCTCTTTACCCTCTATAAAGTCTTCACATCCTTCTTGCCCTTAATTGGAGATAATACTCCAGTTGAGGCCAAATCAGGGTTTTAGAAAGGATCATCGTAACTGCCAATTGCAGTGCCTTCCCCATAGCAAATATTGTCCAGCAAAACTCTCTTGAAGCTTCCCTGGTGAAGTGGGGCCTGTGAAGGCTTTTTGACATTCTCAGGCAGATGGATGCCTTTCCTTCCCCCCTCAAAAACAAAATCTGAACAATTGTTAAAATAAAAATAAGGATCCCCACTCAAATTCACAGGCTCATTCGCCTGTTCTGAGCCACTGTGAATCGTGTTGGCAGCTGAAAATCTGCCCTTTAAAGCCAAAAAGCCACCACAAGCTGGAGTCTCCCAGACTGTGTACAAGATAAAGTTTCCTTCAGGTATAGAAGAGCAAGAGCCATATTGATCATTCATACGATATTCAAATACACATACTATTTTGAAAAGACGTTTTAAGCATTTCATAACGCCTTCCACATCTACACACTCTTCAGGACCATCTTTCTAGCATACACAAGAATTAGGAATAGGCCATTTCCCCTTGGGCCGGCTCCGCTTTTCAATAAGATCATGACTGATCTGACTGTGGCCTTAATTCCACCTACCTGCCTGCCCCCCCCATAACCCTCGACTCCCTTGTTGATCAAAAATCAAACTTAGCCTTAAACGTATTCAATGAATCAGCCTCTACTGCTCTCTAGAGAATTCTACAGACGGAATCCTTCAGAGAAAAAAAATTCTCACCTCAGTTTTAAAGACTCTTAATTTTTAAACTGTGTAATTCTAGACTCCACCACAAGAGGGAACATCCTCTCAGCATCCACCCTGTCAAGTCCCCTCAGGATCTTGGTTGTTTGAATAAGATCACCTCTCATTCTTCTAAACTCCAATGGGTATAGACCCAACCTGTCCAACCTTTCCTCACACGCTAACCCCTTCATCCCAGGAATCCCCATTATCCTTCACGACTGGAAGGAAGCAGTGGTCCAGCAAAAAGACATCCCACAGATAATACCAATGTCACATTAAGTTGCCTCATCAGATGAAGTGAACATTTTGTTTTTCTCTCCATTTCCCAATCACCTCAATGTGAAGCCCAATTGTGAGGATTAAAAATATTAGAACTGACTGATATTTTGACTTGGCACTCAGTTATAGATCCAAGGCAGTTACATACTGTGCCATTTCCATGTCTTTGTAGAAGTCCTGGGACACGTAACATACATCCTCCTTCACTTGATTAATAACATGCGTTTCATCCATCACATGCAGCTGCCTAAAAGAGACAGATTTCAATCAATATATTGCAGTAGTGTTTCCACAACTGATGTACCATTTGATTCAAATACAAATGTGAATAAACCGACAATTTAAGAATCAGACCTAGTAGTTACCTTGGGATTGAATTGTATTCCAAATTATTCATGGAGCATACTGATAAATTGTTTAGTATAGAGTGCTAAATCACTGCAGTACCCAGTATCAGATGAGTGTACATTTGATGATAATTATAGATTGAAGAAACAGATGTTTGGGCTTTGATTATGCATCTATAATGTTACGATCCACATAGAGATAAATAACTTTTAGAAAGAAATTTGAATTCTCAGTGACTAACTTAAAGGAACTGCACAAGATTTCAAGTTTTAAAATGTTTACTGTAACAAACTAAAAGCAACATTGACTAAACACTATTTCAATAGGCAATGTATACTCTAAACTACAGAAAAGATTCCCCAATTTAAAACAACTGAGAATCTCCCATCAGTTATGCTTTACTCGGTCCCTTAAATAGACACGCCATTCTCCCAGAACCAATTCAAAATAATTCTTAGCTCCTTTTTCAGCCAAATAACTTCTAATCCCCAAAATGACTTTCATTTGTGGATTACCTGGAGGTCCTTCTAGCCAAACCTAGGCAAATCTTCCAGCTTTGTTTAAAAGCTCATGACTTTGGTCTCTTTGACCAGAGCATGAGCTCCCACCCATATTTCTGTGTGGTAAACCACAGAGACTTGCTGTCTCTACCTCTGCTGTCTCTGATTCTTGCGGCCTGAACTTGAAGTTTAGTGATATTTTTTAGAAAAAAAACTGTAACCTGATTTTTCCCCTCTCAAAGCCCATCTCCATGCCAATATGAATCACATGGGACTCATATCCAGGTAGAAATGCAAATGATCTTTCCTACAGACACAACTCCATTCCATTTTGAAATTAAATAGACAGTTTAAAATATAACCATTTACAAATCTCAACATTCCTAACATCTCCCTGGGACAACAGTCTATTCACTGTCAGCACAATTGCCTTGGTCATGGCTTCCTCCTCCTCCTCCTTCAGGTACCATACCCTGAGAGGGGATTGGCGACCCTGGACTTCCAATGGATTGGTCCATGATTATGGTTGGCAAAGCACTGCAGTGGTTTGCATTTGCCTTCTGCAGTATGGCTGAACAAGAACCTCTCCCACTCTTACCTCCTGCGATCTGGCACATTGTAAGGATTTACAAGCTGATAATCAATTTGTTTAGCCATGTTATGAATGCACCTTCCTGGGTCATCAAGTCCTGAAGTGGGATTTAAACCTGGAGCTTCTGGGCGAGAGGTAGGGACATTACCACTATGCCACAAGAGCTCCCTGGTCATTGTTTACAGTGTGACTATCTGGCACCTTCTTCCCAGTAAAACAACCTGTACCCCACCCCCGACCCCCCTCTTTAATCTTTAATAACCAAGCCACCCAGGCTTGTTGTCGGACAGATTTCAGAACAGATTACATGACCCCCTCTATTCCTCCATTTTCCCTCCCCTGTATTGCTAAATACCAGACGCCAACCTACAATTCATGCATATCACAGACCATCTTTCTCTGTATTCTCAGCTCTAAAAAAAACAGAAAAGGTTAAAAAATGCCAAAGATGTAATACACATGGAATAGAAATGTTTGGTTTTCATGGAATAATGGACAGAATTGTAAACATCAATCCCCAAAGCAACAGGAAAACACTCTTTAAAAATGGAATTTCACTTAATTCAGTATAACGGTAGCTGGTATCTTCTTCATGCTATAAATATTCAATTATTATAAAACAAAAAATCCTCTGACTAAAAAACAGCATAGGAGACCTACTAACACATCTTAAAAAAAACTTTCGTTTCTACTTTCTTCCCAGTCACCTAATTATCACTCCCATGTGTAATGTCATGGGAGATCACAAACTTACTACCAAAATTCTTTTAATCTCTTAGATAAAGGCTTTAAGTTTGGATTGAAGCACAGTGTGTGATCAGGGTAAAAGGAAAGGAGGGGTGGGCGGGGGCACAGCAGTCACAAGGAGGTAGCAGCAGTGAGCGAAAAGGCATCATTAAGCCGCAGACACTGTGCAAGTGGCTTCAAGTCTATGGACAACAGCTTCGCATCACCTATTTTGGAGCCAGAGCTGGGCGGGTTTGTGCAAGTGAGACTGTGCTGCTTACATTAAATAATTCAAGAGTAAAGTATAATAACAAGAACTGCAGCAATGTACACAAGACATTCTATTTATTTGATCCTCTCTTATGGTGTTGCTTTGTTTACAAGGAGAGAAATGCTGTTTCATGTAACACACAAAGCACCATTTCAGTGCTACAGTACATTTGTGAGATCTCCAGGTCCCTTCAAGGCCACATGGTCTGAATGCTTTAAACAAATCCACCCTGTGCCCAATTAGTTGCTCTGTATACCTTGAGGTCTACTAGAGATAAATTATTCTGTTGTAAGCTATAAAAATCCCTGGCTCTTCTCCAAAACTAAAAAAACCACTAGGGGGTGAGTGGCTTCCTCTTTATTTTAAATGCAATAAGCATGTCAAAAAAAATCTGAATTCACATATCACATGCATGTCTCATGACTTTGGTCATGAGAAGTCAGGTGATACATGTTCTATAAAGATAACAATATTATTTGAAGTATAATGTATTCTTCTGTTTTAAAGTGAAGACCACAAAGTTTATCTGTGAAGTAAACACAGTCTCCAGTCAATGAGAATATAGTTGTTGCTTGGTGAGGATCTGTTGCAGATTGCAAAGTTCATGCAAGTTTCAAGCATCAATTCAGAAAAAGTCACCATCAAGTGACTCATTTCAGATATTTTGCATCTATAAGCGCAGAAGTTGACACAACCCTGCAAGATATCTGTGCTCCTCTAATTCTGGCCTCTTGTGCTCCGAGAACATCCCTAAAGCATTTCTGCTGTCTTCCTGGGAGTCTCCTGCCACAATCGAGTTCCAACAATAACATTTGTTTCGGGAGTCTGGTGTCAAGCATACAAACGACATGTCCTGACCAGCGGAACTGGTTTTGAATGATTTATCACCTTGATGCTGGGCATTTGGCCTGGGAGAGGACATTCTCCTTTCTTACCACCGAATTTGGAGGATCTTATGAAGGCACCGCTGGTGGTACTTCTCCAGTGCTTTGAGGTACCTGCTAAAGGCTGTCCAAGCCTCAAAGCATATAGGAGTGCAGGGATCATTGCTATCCAGTTAACCATGACTTTAGTCTCAGGTTTGAGATCCTGGTGTTCAAATACTCTTTTGCTCAGTATGCCGAATGCTGAGCTGGTACATTACAGACAATGAGAAATTTTGTCATCTATTTCTGTCTCCATCAATAAGAGTCTCCCATGATATCTTGGGGGCCTCCTCTCAACAAATACAACATTTGTCCCTCAATCAAAACCTCAAAATCAGTTTATTTAGTCATTATCAAACTGTTGTTTGTTACAGCTTGGTGTGTGCAAATCGGCTGCTGCGTTACCTACACTACAACAGTGACTACGCTGCAAGAGTACTTCGTTGGCTTTAAAATACTTAGGGACATCATGCGGTAATGAAAAACACCATATCTCACAAGTCATTCTTTCTTAATTATTTGCACCTTTCCTTCTTTACCAGATATCTCTGCAATATTACTGAAGCAGAACATCTTGGTTTCTGTTCCAAAGAAAAATAATATGGTTCCAGAACATGCTAGCTGTTTGATGAATTGATTAGCTGTTTGATGAATTGATGAAGAATTACATTGAGTATAGTTTATTGAAATTTTATATAAAAGGTGATTGTGTAAATACTTAAAAAATACATTTTAGAATATAGAGTACAATCATTATGTTAAGAGAGTTTTATTAAAAAAAGAGATTCCCCTTTGTTGTTCATCCAAAAAGTCTTCCCTCTGGCATGTGCTAATGACACTGTACACATTGCATTTTGAAATGCAAGTGTTTAAAATATAATTAGATGCACAAAGAACACGATAAATAACTCCTTGATTTTTTTTTAGTACAAGAAAATTCCCAGTAATAACTGAAGAGTTTGTGCTTCACCTTGCTTTTGATGCTTTAAATTAAATCAAATTTCACATGCCCCAGGGATTCTTTTTTAAAAAATTTTGCTTTGATACATCAGATTGGAGAACAAGGCTTTCAAGGATCATGTCTTGGAACGCTTCAAGAAAAAACAGCATTGCAGCTAATCACAACTCCTTTGGAAAATTAGATATTTTCTACAGATTTCTGAAAAAAAGTTCAGGCAAGCTTAGCTCCCAGCTGCAGTCAGATCATACAGCTTGAGCCATTTTAATTCAACTCTTCCCAAGAACGAAAACTCAGCCCAGGCCATTTTTATACACCACTTCCTTGTAGCTAGCTTTAGCCATTAACTAATGAAAATCTGGGCGCAGACTGCCTCACGCACTATTAGCCATTGGTGATGAATGGCAGATTGTATAAGCCAACAGAGTCTCCCTGTAAAGTCATCATCAGCTTTTACTTCAGTAAGTTAGAAGGGGCCTCATGAAACATTCAGAAAAAATGAATAAATTTGAATTAATAAGTAAATTGCATGCAAAACAAACTTTCAGAAGGCATTTATTTAATTCACTGGGAAAAGCGATCTGACTACCCAATTGCGCAATTTAAGGAGATGCTAGATAAGTACATGAGGCAGAAAGGAATAGAAGGATATGTCGATAGGGCTAGATGAAGAGCAGTGGGAAGTGGCTCGTGAGACGCATAAACATCAGTATAGAAAAGCTTCTGTGCTTTAGACTCTATGTAATAAAGCACCTTACAGACTGAAACCAAGCTATGGTTTAAAAAGACCAAGCATGATTAATCTAAGTAACTGTGCTAAATTTTAAGAATAAGATTAGGACAACAGATTTCATGTAATCGAGAAGGTAGAAGGTTTGTAAATTGAGTGCGCACTAAATTGCAACTTGCTGCCTTTCCAATACAAAGGATGGCAGGAAATTTTACATCAGTTTACTTATAGAATTACAAATCACTTTCATTTTCACTGACTCATGTTCCTATTGTCCCTTTTTAAGATTAGCACAAATCTTTGAACACAAAATTACCCGTTAAGCCTCTATTCAGGTAGCCACAATAAACCTTTTACAATTTGGCATGTTATGCTATGAATAACCGAAAATAAATTTTAGTCTTTTATTTGATCATTGACTATTTTGTTTCCTTTAAAACCTTTGCATTCGTCAAAAAAAATTAACCCAGACTTCCATAAATTTGGTTAGCAAATTGGTATTACAACTAGACTCCATAAAATTATCTAAAGCTTAAAACTGCTTTGGAGGAGAAGGAGTTTAACCTATTTTAAAGAAAGAATCTCAGAAATGTTACAGTGCAGGAGGTGGCCATTCGACCCATCATGTCTGAAAGTTAATTAAAACAATTAATTATTTGAATAGAATTAGCTGTTGGAACCTTTTTTTGCAAGAAACAAATCCTTTGCTGGCAATCTATGGTGCTCAAATCTTTCTGGAAACATAATCCCCTACACAAAATCGGAGAAATGCCACACCTCCGCCACCCTTACACATCACCCCTTTCCAAAACCATTAATGTCTGTGGAAGCCATACCTGTAGGATATTATTTCTTTGAGATGGTTAGAAAGTAGTTTCCCTCCAACATTAATCCTAAGATGAGAAGAATACAGTGCAATTATTTTGTGTTTCCCTTGGTCAGCCAGATATCCAAATCATGCCAGAACACAATAAGTGAAATTCACATGAACGGGACTTCAATTTGCCAGATATGCTTGTACAATCACAGCAAGTACTCACACTGCTTACCCAAAATAATGTACAAACAGTCTGACAGTAGCTAAGACTTAAGTAACCTCTAGTGTACAAAGGGATAATGCTGGAATTTATTTAACTTACTAAAAGCATGCATCTTCCCAATGCACAGAACTGATAGTTACTTGTCAAGCTAGGCAAATTCTACCCGATAGGGCTATGGCTTGGCAGGTGAGCTGGAAACGTGGAAAGATTCCCAGCCATAGTTGATAAAAGTTAGTGATGCCATAAAGCAGCATTTCTTCCAAGTTGTTTACATTTTTATGGAAATGCATTTACGCTTTTAGGAGAAATAGTAAATGTAGAAAATCTTACTCCATTAATTATGTTGTTAAATCTTCCTCCTCTACACCTCCTCCTGACCCAGCAAGCTCCATCAATAAGGCAGAATGGCACGTCAATCATCAACATGGCTCTTACCCTCCCTGGCCCAAGTATAGGATTGTGGTCTGCCATAAATGATGGACTCCGTTTCAATCTCTCACCAGTGTTATGATTTGCTGCCCATCCACTGAGCAAAGGAGGAATCTGGAGCCAGTCTTGGGTTATATGAATAAACCTAAGAACACAGGTGCACACTCCCTTTTCTTCTCCCGCACACATTACAATCAATATGGTCTTGTTCACTTTGCTTAAGTGGACATAGTTAAAATTTTGATGATGATATTCAGTATTACAGGTATAAATATAGATTTACTGTTCTGATTTACCTGCAAATACCTTCATTCATCTTTTTTCCTTTACAGTAAGGAACAATATGCGTGAAAGAGTAACCGCTATCCACCACGAGACAGCAGAGTTCAGAATTATTTTCTTCGAAATACTTGTGAGCACTGAGTGTCCCAGCTGAAAAACACATTTAAAATATTTAAAGCTCATCCTTAGTTTTAAAAGTATATCAAATAATCTATTGTAATAATCTACTAAATCTGAGAATAATAGACCCTGTTGAAAAAACAAACAAGTATGAATGCTCACCATTTGTCCTGTAGACTGCTTGAAACTGGTATTCTTCAAATAAGATTTCATTCATTGATTCTTGGATGGAGTTAAAATTGAAGTACGGTTCAGTGATGATTATAGTGGTTTCAGGAAAATCCACCTACATGGAAGTTTTAAAACAATTAGATAGTCTGACAAAGCTCTATTAATTATAACTTTATGCCATGTGAAGTGCCTCGGAAATTAGCTTTCATCTAGACATTTGGAAATGTATGAAGCATGCGAGAGGGAAACAATTATTGCACTACAATGGCTAGTACAATAGCCATGAAGAGAGTCATTTCTGCAGGTCTAAAGGGGTCAAGAGAACAATAGAAAAATCAGGCACTTGCACATGGATAAAGCTGTGAAAAATAATTTTACACATTTTCTCAATTATGAAAATACTGTTATATCTACATAAATTAAAATGTTGCTGGTACACAAACTACTAGCACAATAATGAAATTTCCATAAGATTGCACACTCCCATAAACTCCAAAACATACAACTTACATTTATATAGTGCCCTTCACATTTAAAGGATATTAATTAATTACTTTTGAAGTGTAGTCACTGTTTATGTTCATCACTGGTACTGTTATTTCAAATCAATGCAGATATTTACTGATCTAAGTAAATATCTGCATTGATTTGAAATAACAGTACCAGTTGGACTGGGCTTAAAGGATACAGGGATATAACATTTTGAAGGGTGAATAAAAAGCAAAAATTGAAAATTAAGAATAAGGCACACACTAAGCACACTGACAACAAATCAGAGATAAAAAAAATGAAACTTTAGGACAGGAGTCTTAAAAAAAAAATAAACAACAAAATTAAATTATCAAGAATATAAAAGTATTCTATAGAAAGAAAGAAAAGAAAAATCAGAATAGGGATAGGGCCATCACTAAGGGATACACATAATAAACAATAAAAAGTAATGATAACAAAAATGGCAGAAATATGAAATTACTTTCTTCAATCTTTATCAGCAAAATTAATATGGTGGGCATGACTTGTAAAGAAGACATCAAAAAGGATATAAAACTGAAAAATAGAAAGCCAGGGAATGGGGCAGGGGGAAGATAACTGATAAATTAAGCAAACCTAGAGAGACAAAAGCTCCTGGTCTAGCATCTATGCACATTAAACATTCAGGTATACACTCATTTTAAAAATCATTAGACTGGGCAATAGAGTCACAATAACTAGCAGGCAGCAATTGTGATTCCTCGATAGAAAAAAGGAGGTTGAACAAATACAGGGAATTATAGTTCAATAGCTTAAAATCAGTGGTAGGCAAAATAATGGAATTCTTAATCAAAGATGTTACAGAAAAATATCTAGAAAGTGAAAATTTAAAAGAGTCGCTGTAGTGGCAGTCATGTTGTCATGCAGGAGTTTCAGGATGGTGACAAACTTCAACAGGCAACCAAAGCATTGGAGGACGATCCATAGAGCTTCATGATTTAAAGAATCAAACACCTTGGTCAGGTCAATGAAGGCGAGGAACAATTCTTGATTTTGCTCCCAACATTTTTCCTGGATCTATCTAACCACAAAGACCATGTCCGCAGTGCCCCAGGATGGTCAGAAGCCACAGTGGGTTTCTGGGAGGATCTCTTCAGCGACGGAGAAGGCGGTTCAGGAGGATGGGGGGCCAGGATCTTACCCACAGTGGACAGGAGGGAAATCCCCCAGTAGTTTTCACAATCAGATTTGTTCCCATTCTTGTGGATAGTAACAACGGTCGTGTTGAGATCCCAGAGTATGTCCTCTTCATCCCAAAGGTGGAGGGCGAACTGGCGGAGTCATGATGTGAGCTGATAGCTGCCAGCATGGTAAGCTTCTGTGGGTATACCGTCTGGCCCTCAAGCTTTATTGGTTTTCATCTGTTGGATAGCCCGCTTAAGCTCATCGATGGTTGGTGGGTCGCTGAGGGAATCCTCCACAGGGTGTTGCAGGACAGCTTGGAGGGTCTCCTCCGATATGGTGGAGTCCTAATTGAGGAGCAGTTTGAAGTGCTCCTTCCAATGTTGACGGATGGCGTCGTCGTCCTTGAGGAGCTGGGAGCAGTCCTGTGATTGGAGAGGGTTGCGTCCAGTGAAGCGGGGTCCATAGGTCATCTTGGTAGCCTGGAAGAAGTTGCGCATTTCGTGGTCAGCATAGGCCTGAATCTTGTGTGCCTTCTCCACCCACCAGTTGTTCGTCATGTCTCGAATGCGTTGCTGGACCATAGCCTTCAGTTGGTGGTGCGCTGCTGTCATTCACCAGATACGTAGGTGACTTTGCCAGGCGATGAATGCGACTCACTTCCACTCAAGGAGATCATGAATCGTGGTGTCACTGGCATCGAACCAGTCCTAGTTCAGTCATGGCGCGAACCCAATAATAGTCTGTGCACAGGCGTGTGGGACAGGGGACTTGAATTGCTCCCAGTGTGCCTGGATGGAAATGGCATCAGTGGCGGGCACTTGCTCCAGTTGCACTGTGCAACTGGACCTGGAACTCTTCCCGCAGTCCCAGATCCTTTAATGCTGCAACATTCAGCTTTCTCTGGGCAGATCTTTGGGTCCTCTGGTGTCTTGGCACCAGGCAGGTTGTCCACCTTCAAGTGCAGAAGTCAATGGTCCATCCAGCAATATTCAGAACCCTTGATGGCCCTCGTGACAAGCACATTCGTCAGGTCTCTGCCTCGGGCAATGAGGTGATCCAGGAGGTCTTGAGCTGGTTCTTCTGGTGGAAGACTATGTTCCTCACAATCAGGCAGTATTGGGCGCTCTTGGTCAACAGTAGGATGCCACTGGCACTGGCCTTCCCCACGCCATTCTTGCCGATAGTTCCACTCCAGACTTCGTGGTCATGCCCAATTCGGACGTTAAAGTCACTTAGGAAGATGACCCTGTTGTTCCGGAGGATTGAAGCAAGGAGGCCATCGAGATCGGAGCAGAACCTCATTCCAACTTCGCAACTTTGGGTTGTAAGCGTTGATGACAGTGGCACCTAGTTACAACTGAGATGCAGGTGTAGGATCATCAGCCTCTCATTGACCCCCAAGGGGAGTTCGGAGAGCGCGGCAGCTATCCTCATGGCAAAACAGACTCCGTGGATGCAGGGGTCACGGTCTGACTTCCCTTTCCAGAAGGTGTACCCTCCGCTGGCCTCCCTCAGCTGCCCCTCCCCAGCAAGCCGGGTTTTGCCAAGAGCAGCGATGCCGATGCTGTGCCTCATTAGTTCCTGACCCACAATGTCGTTCATCTTTCTGGGTGATCACTCTTTGGGTTGTCAAGAAGTGTTCTCACATTCCAGGTTCTGAAGTTTAGTTTTTTTCTTGTTTCGACTACAGAGATGGTGATTCCGCCAGGTGCTGTTTCCCAGCCAGGAGAAATGGGACAACCTATTTTTGGGGCTCCTTTTCTAGCCCCCTCCCCGTTCAGGGTGTGCAGAGGGTATCCTGAAGAGGACTGCTCAGTCGAAGATGCAGCTGCAAAAAGGCACCCCTGTCCTGACATAGGTGCCCAGTGACCGCCACACATCTGCTGTATGCAGAATCTTGGCTGGCGGGCCTCCAGGTATCACAAAATTGTCCCTGTTGCCAATCTTCCATGGCCACAGAGCTTTTCGCCTGACAAAAGCCTGCATATGGTTTATTATGGGGACCCCCGTGCGCAGTAGGGTCCACACGGTCTTGGCAGTTGGTGGCCGGGCTCAGTGGTATGGCAGATCATGACGATTGTGGCAAATTCTCCGTCGCAGCCTTCTTCCACCTTTGCAGTTGTTGGGGCCGCAGCTCTCCTCCACTTCCCTATGCCATTAAGGGCTTCTTGGATGTTCTTTGTCTGGAACATCCCCCTCGACCTTATGGCCATGGGAGACCCTAACAAGGGTATGAGCTCTGGGCGGCATTGCTCTCGGGTTCATTGGGACATACAAGCCTCTCCACCAGGCAAGGTGACGATCCTCGGATGAGTGCAGCTCCAACATTCAAGAAGTTTGACACCATCCAGGACAAAGCAGCCCGCTGGTATGCACCCCATCCACAAACATTCACTCTCTCCACCACCAACGCACGGTGGCAGCAGTGTGTATCATCTACAAGATGCACTGCAGGAACTCACCAAGGCTCGTTAGACAGCACCTCCCAAAGTCACGACCGCTATCACCTAGAAGGACAAGGGCAGCAGATGCATGGGAACTCCACCACCTGGAAGTTCCCCTCCAAGCCACACACCATCCTGACTTGGAAATATATCACCACTCTTTCACTGTCGCTGGGTCAAAATCCTGGAACTCCCTCCCTAACAGCACTGAGTGTACCTCCGCCACATGCATTGCAGCGGGTTCAAGGCAGCAGCTCACCACCACCACCTTCTCAAGGGCAAGTAGGGGTGGGCAACTAAATGCTGGCCTAGCCAGCAATGCCCACATCCCATGTATGAATTAAAAAAAAGTATCACGATATTTGGTTGCCAACTCATACATGTAATGGGGTGGAAGATGAATTTTAAAAAACAAATTAGTCCAGGCATTCGTTCTGGGTTTTGTGTGCTTCTACAAGTATTTGTTATTAACAATCAGATATAGATTTTAAATCACTGATCAGGTAGCCTCCTTCTAATGGCTGATGTAGATGTAAAGGAACTTTAACGTTATCTATCTTAATAATCTGAATGTAATTACATCAGGAGCAGCAAAGTATACTTCTGAGATGCCTCCTTCATATTTCCGAATCGGGGATTGAGTCGTTATAAGTTCCAGGGTCGGTTCTAGGTGACCACAGCTAAACTCAGGAGAGAATTTTTAATTTTCCATTTGCACATCAAGTATCCACATTTGCCATGGTTTGTGCTAATGCAGTTTAGGGTTGCCCATGAACTTTGCAGAAGATCGAAGACTTCTGCTTTGGATCTGTCATAAGGTTTTTAATGATTTTTTGTGAACTCAATTTTGATTTTCCAAGCTTCATCAGGGTTATTTATTTAGCGAGTGCAAATCCTGAAGCTGAGCAATGGCCTCCTCTTTTGCCGCGTTTTGAGGTGATTAGTCTACCACTTAGTCTGTAAAGGAGACATTCCTTGGTAATGTGCAGCAATTGCTTGTGTCTCTCCACAAGTAGTGCGGGTTGGCTGCACGGGAGCCTTGGACTATCTGGAACCTGTTTAGCAACGGCCACTCTCACCATGGTAGTTCAAAGCCTGAAGAAGTCACATGGACTCGAAACATTAACTCTGTTTCTCTCTCCACAGATGCTGCCAGACCTGCTGAGTTTTTCCAGCATTTTCTGTTTTTATTTCAGATTTTCAGCATCCACAGTATTTTGCTTATATTTAACAGCTGGAGTTTGTCACAATGAACTTGTTAGGGAATCAGGAGGGAACCTCTTTGCTGGTTGGAGTCATACATAGCACAAAGGAAGATGGTTGCGGTTAGAGATCAATTATCTAAGTTCCAGGACATGACTGCAAGAGTTTCTCAGGGTAGTATCCTAGGCCCAACCACCTTCAGCTGCTTCATCAATTATCTTCCTGCCATAAGGTCAGAAGGGGGAGTGTTCGCTGTGCAATCCTCAATGTTCAGTACCATCCACGACTACATAGGTACTGAAGCAGGTCCATGCCCAAATGCAGCGAGACCTGGACAATATCCAGCCTTGGGCTGACAAATGGCAAGTAACATTCACGCCACACAAGTGCCAGGCAATGACCATCTCCAACAAGAGAGAATCTAACCATCACCCCTTGAAATTCAATAGCATTACCATTGCTGAATCCCCCACCATCAACATCCTCGGGGGGGTTATCATTGAACAGAAACTGAACTGGACTAGCCATATAAATACTGTGGCTACAAAGCAAGTCAGAGGCTAGGAATCTGCAGTGAGTAACTCACCTCCTGACACCCGCCCCCGCAAATCCTGTCCACCATCTACATGGCACAAATCAGGGATATGATGGAATACTCTTCAATTACCTGAATGAGTGCAGCTCCAAACAACACTCACAAAGCTCAATACAATCCAGGACAAAGCAGCCTGCTTGATTGGCACCCTACCTACAAACATTCACTCCCTCCACCACTGATGCACAGTGGCAGCAATGTGTACCATCTACAAGATGCACTGCAGGAACGTACCAAGGCTCCTTAGATAGCACTTTCCAAACCCATGACCACTACCATCTAGAAGGACAAGGGCAGCAGATAGATGGGAACAGCACCACCTGGAAGATCCCCTCCAAGCCATTCACCATCCTCACTTGGAAATATATCGCCGTTTTTTCACTGTAGCTGGTTCAAAATCCTCCCGAACAGCACCTTAGGTGTACCTTCACCACATAGGCTGCAGTGGTTCAAGGTGGCAGCTCACCAGCTTCTCAAGGGCAATTAGGGTTGTGCAATAAATGCTGACCTAGCCAGCAACGCCCACATCCCATGAACAAATGTTAAACAAACTTTCCCTGTTTCTTATTCCTTGATCCAATGGATGTCTGCTGGTAGATCTTGCACAGGAAAGTTGCTCCATATGGAGCGCCAAGGCGGGCAAGTAGGTGAGTTGAACAGGTCATCATGGGGTGGTAAGTGAGGCGTAGCACAGATGGTTTCAACCAGCTTGTGGGTTTTCGTCAGTTCTCAGCGGATGTGTAGGGGAGTGATGTTTGCAAGGACAAGAATCCAGAGGGGAATGGATCAGCATTCACATCGTTCCCCACCATGTCCCACCCCGTTAATGCCCAGGCATCCAAAGAAACAAATGATCACATCAGCAGATTGAATTCCAAGAGAAACTTCATCAGGGTTGAAGTCGCTTCATCAGGGGTTAAGTGTGTGGGTTCAAAAGGGCTTGAGCAGTTTCAAATGATGTTGAGGGATATTGTTGAAGTCCTCATGGATGGGACAATTGTTTTGCTCAACTTAGTCATATAGGTCTACAGCACAGAAAAAGGCCCTTCGGCCCATCGAGTCTGGCCGGTCAAACAATTACCTATTTTAATCCCATTTTCCAGCACTAGGCCCATAGCCTTGTATGCATGGCATCGCAAGTGCACATCCAAATACTTCTTAATTGTTGTGAGGGTTTCTGCCTCTACCATCCTTTCAGGCAGTGAGTTCCAGATTCCCACTGCCCTCTGGGTGAAAACATTCTTCCTCACATCCCCTCTAAACCTATCCTAACCTTCCTGAATGAGCCATAATGGGTCTTTATTGCTGAATTTTTTTTTAGATGGGATGTATTTTTGTTGAACATTTTGAATTATTTCTTTAAATGTTTCCCACTATTTATTTACTGCCACACCTTTTAGTCTATTTACCCCATCAACCTTGGCTAGTTCTCCTCTCATGTCTAAGTAATCGGCTTTGTTTAAATTGAAGATTTTTATTTGGGACTGGAGTATGTCACTTTCAAACTTAACATGGAATTCAATTATATCATGATCACTATTTCCCAGCAGATCTTTTACTATGACATTACTAATTAACCCTGCTTTTTGATAGGCTTGCAGCATCACGGTGAATGGATGGAGGAGCAATATGCAGCAGCATGGCAGCCACAGTGGTGGGGTAGACTGGAGGGTTCCAGTAATGCACTGCATTGCAGTGTGCAGTTGGACATCAACAAGTCAAATAAAACTACTTCAGCCCATACTGGTGCACAGAACTGTTATGGAGTACACGACGGCTATTGCTACCGTCCGAGACACTAATGCTCCCCAGCCTGTGCTTGCCATTTTCCAGACCAAGTTCACCCTTATCTTTGTCTTGGTGGTTACTTTACTGAGGTGGCTGTGGAAGGTTAATATGTAGACCAGCTTCACTCAGAGTTAGGTCGCAGCAAGGTCATGTTGAACAGTATTACCACAGGTGGTCACTTTCAGGATGCACTTGGTGTTCCTGTTATCAAGATCGAATGGAGTGACTTAGATTTTGTGGGGCTCTGGCTTCTAGCTTCCATGGAGTTTGGATCTCTGTTAAAAGGTGGAGTTGATATCGTTGTGGCTGCTTGTGTTGCCAGGACAAAGTTATCTGCATATGCAACTCTACACAATGTTGTTGGTGCCTTGTGTAGATATTGAAAGGGCATTGGTGCAAGTACAGAGTCTTGTGCTAGTCTGTTGTCCAGGAACCAGAGTGAGCTAACCTTGCCACTCAAATGTGTAAGTAGTCACCTATTGCTAGTTTTCCCCCCTCAAACATTCTCCAAGCTCATCTTGTCAATGGGATACATCTTCTGCTGTCTTGACCAGTAAGCTGCTGACCATCCAATTTGCCTTCCCATCTTCATGCTAGCTGATATTGTAAACCATATTCTTCTCAAGTACCATCTCCCTCTCCTTCAAATCTGCCATTACCATACTGCTCCTCAAAAAACACTCATGCAAACGGCCACCCCATCTCCAGCCTCTCTTTCCACTCCAAAGTCCTTGAACATTTGGTTTCCTCTCAAACCCGTGCCCATTTTTCTTTCAACTCCAAATTTGACTGTGTCCAAAGTTCTGGCCCTGCCAAAGTACTGAAACGACCATAGTCTATGTCACAAATTACATTGTGTGTGTCTGTGGTTCCCCACCCCAACACCCCCCGCCCCCCCCCATTGCTCGTAACTTCTCTGCAGCATTTTAAAATTCTTATCCATATCTTCAAGTCACTCTTTTCCTACCCTTCCTATCTCTAACTTCCTGCAGCTGTACAACCCTGAACACAAACTTTGGTCCCTTGTGCATCCCCGATTCACTTCACACTACCATTGATGGCCATACCTTCAACCATATAAGACCTAAAATCTGGAACTCCCTCCCTAAAGCTCCCTGCCTCTTCACATATAAGAAACTCCTTAAAAGCTATCACTAACCAAGTTTTAAGTCCCCCAGTTCAAATGTTGTTTTTGGATTGGTGTCATGTTTTGTTTTGTTTGAAGAGGCTATGAAACACCTTAGAACATCTTCCTACGTTAAAAACATTATATAAGTGCAAGTTATTGATGCTCCTGCAGGACCATGCATGGTATTTTGAGGGATAGTGCCCAAAGATTTGAAGGAATATGTTGATGGTTCTTATTCTTGACACATGAGCAACTATTGAGTAAGACAACGGAACTCAAGAACGTAGCCAACAAGAGGTTTTCACATGTGGAGAATGGGACCCGAGGTGCCTCTAGAGCACACTGGTGTTGACTTTGTTACTTGTGAGATAGTAGAATGCAAGAATCAAAAGCATGGGTTCACAAAGTAAGAATCACCACAACATGCAAATGATCATAGAGCACTTACCTTGTACATTTCTTTTCCAAACAGGTGATCCCATACTTGCCTCTGAACATCCCAGTTTACCAAGTACCCCTAAAGTGAGAAATGGTACATAATAAAACGTAAACGGTGCATTCAGAGACAAAAGATAACAGCATTTCTCAACACTTCCCAGGAAATCAAAGGAAGTCTTTTCATACCGAAAGTTTAATCCAACGCAACATAGTCAGTAAAATAGGTGAAACTTAAATTGTACCCAGAATGAAGGCACAAAAAAGAAAATGAAGTAAATTGACATTGATTAAACACAGAATTATAAAGCAGTTGTAGCACTAAAGGAGACTCTTCAGCCTTTGAGCTCATGCTTGCTCTCTGCAAAAGCAATTTAGCTAGCCCCACTGCCCCCTCCCCTACTTTCTCCATAGCCCTATGAATTGTTCCTCTTCAGTTATTTATAATTCTTTGTGAAAACCATGACTGAATCACCATTCTTTCAAGCATCGTATTCCAGATCATAACAACCTGCTGTGTAAAAAAAGGGTTTTCATGTCACTTTTTGTTTTTTTACCAGCCACCTTAAATCTGTGTCCTCCAGTTCTCAACCCTTTCGCTAATCTTTTCCACCTGCTTTTTTCTGCACAATAATACCAAAGAGGTTATCACTACCGACGGCACGATCACAACAAGCAATGATTTTGAATTAACATCTAGACAGTTGAAGCCAGCCATTCAGGGCATCTATGAAACATATTTATTCCACGAACTTTCAAGAAGGGTCAAGAAAGCAGCTCACCACCAACTTCTCAAAAGTAAGTAGGGATGGGCAATAAATGCTGACCTAGCCTGCACACCAACATCCCACAATCAAATTTTAAAAACTTTTTTCTTCCTTTCCCTTTTGCAATCCGTTACAATTTTCTAACCATTATTTTACAACAATTACACAAAATTATTTGAGATACTTATGGCTCAGTCTAAGTTCAGGGATTGGCAATCTTTTTTGTCCTGAAATTTTTATGAAAAAGTTTGCCTAAAATAGAACTTGTGAGCCGAGAGATGAAAATTCAGCATTTCTAAACCAAATGCTTAGAAAATTGCCAAGTATCTTTGACTGCATAATTTGCATATATAATAAATTCAATACATGTATTTTATGTATCAATAGGGAAAAAAATCAAAACTAAAATAGACCTATCATAGCTGACATTTTTTAACTAAAATTTTGAGAGTTAAGTCACCTTCACTATAAACTAATTTAAGATGCGTAGAATTAGGACAGTTTTTTAACTATTGGTTCTCGTGATAAAAAGTACCTTCCAATGACACATTCAGAATTATTTATCATCTCTGCTATATTAGAAACAATAATTGTCAAAACCATAAAACTTGTTTCTTGAATCAAAGGCATTATCTACAACTATGGTGTAGCTATAGCACTTGAACATTAACAAAAACATAATTCTAAACTTAATTTTACACACCAATATTTATGCTGAATTTTCCAGCTCAACAATTCACAAAAGAACTTGTCTACAGCGAGTTGGAAATTACACTAATTTAAAAGCTGGTCACAATGTTGAGGATGTAAACATACAAGGAAAGGGATATATTTTCATCTCTCATTGTGAAAAATCATTTTCAACTACCCAGATCTGTAAAAGTATATTCTTTCTTCTTCTTAAAAGCAATTTTACATACATATTTTTATTCAATTTTCTCTATTTTCCCTTTCTTCACAAAATCACTGGCTAATGTTGGGTTACCATTCCATGTGCACCAGTAGCCCTCTGATAATCTTGCCCAATGGCCATTCTCCACGTGGACCCAGATTAAGAAATTATGCAACAAATAAAGGAATCAGTCCCAAGCCTTATTCTATCCTTCCCTAATGTCATCATGGGCACATTCCAACAGCAGTCACAACAGCTATCATAAGTGTTACCCTTGGTTGCTTCTTCCCCTCCCTCACCTCAGAACACTGAGTCCAATTGTAGCATCCTACCAACTTCCAGCTAAAATTAATCAGCTCAGCACAGCCTGGGAATCAAATTTTCCTTATATGAGTTACCTCTAAACAGTGCAGTGTTTCTACTCAGCTATTGGAGAGCTCACATGGAACACATTAAAATAGCACTCAACAAGTTGAACTCTGCAATAAAAGCAAAATACTGTGGATGCTGGAGATCTGAAATAAAATTAGAAAGTGCTGGAAAAATTCAACATGTCTGGCAGCATCTGCGGAGAGAGAAACAGAATTAACATCTTGAGTCCAATATGACTCTTCGTCCAAAACTTTGTTGTATAAGCTGAACTCTGCATGAGCCTCATCACTGCATATGTAACAAAGTTAATTGAGAACCTAAATGATCACCTTCCAAATGTTTGCAGCACGTTTAAACCTTTTCTTTTTGATCACACCTTTTGGTACCCCAAATTCACTCCACAATACCATCCCCTTCCAGCAACATATTACATATTGCTTCTTCGAACTGGAAAGCACTCATTTCTTCCTGCGTTTGAAAAATACCATAAAACTTGGAAGTTATTCTCTACCTCCAGGTGTGTTGACATTTTAGCACCACCCGAGAGACAGTTCTGTAATGTAAATGCCTGCTAGAGCCAAATGTTCACTTTCCATTTGGAAATGCTGATCAGTGGTACAGTTTTCCTAATGGCTCACTTTCCACTTCTATATGTAGGGCAGACCAGATCAGTTTTTAGGACATTTTGGTAGCCTAATGATAATACTATTGAAACCAGCTTTTTATTCCAAATGAATTAATTAATTAAATTTAAATTTCACCAACTACCATGGTGGGATTTGAACTCCATCTCTGGAGCAGTAGCCCAGGCTTCCGGATTACTAGTCATTTAACATTACCATTATGCTAGCATTCCCATCACTGAAACACCAATAAGGATATAATTAATGGTAAGCAAAGCAGCATACAGTAAGCACATGGACAGTGAAAGAGATCCTAACAAAGGAAAATATGGAGAGATTAGGATAAATGTCAAAAAACAACCAGGAAGGCAAAGAGGAGCTTTGAAATAAAAAATGGTAAAATATTTCACAGGCACATAAATAAAAAAAAGTCGGGTGGTATTATGGTCAGGTTGGCAAATTGTGACCAGTGGAGAACCACAAGTATCAGTGCGGGGACCTCAACGATTTACAATCTATAGTGATTTGGATGAAGGGCAGAGTGTATTGTAGTGTATTGCTGATAATACAAAGATAGGTAGGATAGCAAATTGCGAGGAGGACACAGTCTGCAAAAGGATACAGGTAGGTTAAGTGAGTGGGCAAAAATGTGGCTATGGGGTACATGGGAAAATGTGAAGTTATCTACAAAAAAGCAAAATATTAATTAAATGGAGAGGCACAACAGAACGCTGCAATGCAGAGGGATCTGGGTGTCCTCGTACATGAATCACAGTATGTCAGCATGCAGGTACAGCAAGTATTTAGGAAGGCAAATGGAATGTTGGCCTTTATTGCAAGGGATATAGAGTATAAAAGTAAGGAAGTCTTGCCACAGCTGTACAGGCTGTTAGTGAGACCACACCTGGAGAACTGCATACTGTTTTGGTCTCCTTGTTTAAGGAGGGATATACTTGCATTGGAGGCAATCCAGAGAAGGTTCACTATGTTGATTCCTGGAATGAAGTAGTTGTCTTATGGGGAAAAGGTTGAGCAGGTGGGGCCTATTGGAATTTAGAAGAATGAGAAGTGATCTTATTGAAACATACATGATTCTAAAAGGGTAGATGCTAAGACAATGTTTCACCTTGTAGGGGAATCCACAACTAGGGGCGCACAGTTTCAGAATAAGGTGTCGTCCATTTAAGATGGAGGAGAAATTTCTTCTCTCAGAGGGTTGTTATTCTTTGGAATCCTTTACACCAGACAGCAGTGGAGGCTGGGTCATTGTATATATCCCAGGCCGAACAAGAAAGAAACAATGGAGTCATGGGTTATGGAGGCAGGCAGGAAATTGGAGTTGAAGACACAAGCAGATCAGCCAGGATTGTACTGAATGGCAGAGCAGGTTTGAGGGGCTGAATGGCCTACTCCTGTTCCTATTTCTTATAGAATGTTTTCACTGCGGAAAAGAGCAAAACTAGAGTCCATCAATATGATAGCCACCAAGAAATCAAAGAGAATTTTGAAGAAACCTCCTTAGCCAGTACGCTAAGAATACAGAACTCACCACCAAGGGGTATAGTTGAGGCAAATAGAATAAATGCCTTTATGGGGAACCTGGATAAACACATGAAGGAGAAGTGAAAAGAGGATTATGCGATAGAATTAAACGAAGAAGGATGGGAGGAGGTTTGAGGGGAGCACAATCTGGCTAGTTGAATGGCCGATGTGCTGTACATGCTAGATAATAATAAATGAGAAAGGGACCAACAGCTGATATTGGGTATTCATTCATTCATTCATTCATTCATGTATGTTCTGCCTGTAGGCAGGTCCTTGGCTCATTGTCTACTAATGCTTCAACCTGAGCCATTTTCTTAGTTTTTGTCAGTGGTGGTTTGCCATTGCCTTCCACTCTCAGGGGTAGGTGAGGAGGCAGTTCCCAAGTCCACCTCAGCCAGAACAGGCCATCTAGACAACTGAGCTAACCAGCCCCCATTTGTAATGAGGCATTTGGGAATTAAATAGTAAAAGTGTTTAGATGAGATTAAAATGTCTAAATTTTGGCACTGCAATACATTTCCAATATCTGGACAAAAGTTATTCTGTCCAGGTTACTGGTACTAGAGCTCCACCTGAATCCATCCTAAAGCAGCAATTCCTGGAGATGTGGATCTCACTCCCTTCGGGTTGCAACACCCAAAGCATTCCAGGTTTATCCTCATTGTGCACACAGGAACACCACTGGAGCAGGACTGACTCCAATAGAATCAAAACAAAATACTGCAGATGCGAGAAATCTGAAGTAAAAACAGAAGGTGCTGGAAATGCTCAGCGGGTCTGGCAGCATCTGTGGAGAGGGTCAGTTAATGTTTCCAGTCCAATCTGACTCTTCTTCGGAATATTCTGCTTTTATTTGAGGATTGACTCCAGGTTTACACAGTAACATCCCATTGCACCCACCTTCTGGAAGGGGAGGATGTAGTACAAGCCGGAGGGATCCTTGATCTCATCGATCTGGTTGGAGGTGAAGGTTTTGAGACGAGCAGTCCTGGACCGGAACTGGCAGTTGGGTAAGACGCTACAAGAGGAAAAGGAAGAAGATAAGATCATCTCGGATCGGCCTTAAGGCAGAGGGAAGGCCAGAGCCGGCCTCTCTCTTTCTTACCACACTCGCTTGTCGCTGAAGCCAATCTTCGCCATGCTCGCTCCATTATCCAGCACCAGAGTCTCCATCACCGCCGCCTGCGTCCGTTCAACCAATCAGCAGCTGCCTTCCACCGCCCAACCAATCAGCAGCTGCCTTCCACCGCCCAACCAATCAGCAGCCGTCTTCTACCGCCTAACCAATCATCAGCTAACTTCCGCCTATCAACCAATCAGTAGCCACCTTGCACCGACCAACCAATCAGTAGCCGCCTTCCACCGCCCAACCGATAAGCTGCCTCCTGCCTCCACCCAGCCAGTCAGCAGCCGCTGTCCTCCGCAAAACCAATCAGCAGGCGCAGGCCCCCCCCGTCCAGCCAATCATCAGCGCCTTCTTCCACCCAACCAATCAGCAGCCGCATGACTCCTCCCCGCCCCCGCCCGCCAGCCAAACTACTCGACAGCTCTCTGTATCCACCCAACCAATCAGCAGCCGTCCCCTTGTCCATCC
The DNA here is from genome assembly GCF_964194155.1 of Cetorhinus maximus. NCBI lineage: Eukaryota > Metazoa > Chordata > Chondrichthyes > Lamniformes > Cetorhinidae > Cetorhinus > Cetorhinus maximus. Next base: position 42,086,120 of record NC_135890.1, on the reverse strand, counting down.
TCTGTCATTCCCCATTGTTCAAATCAGCGCTTTAAGGTTCCGGAATCTACAGGCGACAAGAATCAGGGATTTGATAGTCGACACACACACAGACATAGGATATACGGCACTAGGAACAGGCCAAAACAAAAATACCGGGAAAAACTCAGCAGGTCTGGCAGCATCTGCGGAGAGGAAGACAGTTAACGTTTCGAGTCCGAATGACCCTAGGAACAGGCCATTCGGCTCAACCAGTCCATGCTCCATTCAAGCCTCCTCCGGTATATTTTCATTTAAATCCATCCTCGTCACCATTTATTCCCTTCTCCCTCATGCGCTTGTTTAGCTTCCCCTTAAATGTATCTATCTTTTTATTAACTCTTTCATGAGATGTGGGTGTCGTTGGCAAAGCCAACATTTATTACCATTCCTAATTGCCCTTGAACTGAGTGGCTTGCTAGGCCATTTCAGAGGACACTTAAGAGTCACCACATTGCTGTGGGCCTGGAGTCACATGTAGGCCAGACAAAGTAAGGACTCCAGATTTCCTTCCCTAAAGGAACATATCCTGTTCAATCTTTGAGGTGAAGATAACCGTCTTCATCATTTGGGATTTTGGTGGAGATCTGGTGGGTATTTGGTGACTGCTAAGACAGACCTGCATCCAGAATCACAGAATTGTTACGACACTGAAGGAGGCCATTTGGCTCATCGTGTCTGCACTAGCTCGCCAAATGAGCAACTTACCTAGTTCCATTCTCCAGCCTTCTCTCCGCACATGCTTTCTTTTCAAAGAACAATCTAATTCACTTCTGAATGCTTCAGTTGAACCTGCCTCCATCACACTCTCAGGTGGTGCATTCCAGACCCTAACCACTTACTGCGTGAAAGTTTTTCCTCATGTCACTATTGCTTCTTTTGCCAATTACTTTAAATCTGTGCCCTCTCAATCTTAATCGTTTCACGAGTGGAAACAGTTTCTCTCGATCTACTCTGTTCAGTCCTCTCATGATTTTGAATACTTCTATCAGATCTCCTTTCAGCCTTCTTTTTCCCAAAGGAAAACAGTCCTAACTTCTCCAATCTATATAACTGAAGTTCCTCATCCCAGGAACCATTCTCGTGAATCACTCGAGAGCATAAAGAACTATAGGGCACAGTTTCAAAATAATTAGCAAAAGGGGTAAAAGCGGAGAGAGGAAAATTTTTTTTTCACCCAGTAGGTGGTTGGAGTCTGGAACGAACTTCCTGAGAGAGTGGTGGAGGCAGGTTTGATCGGGGTTTTTGAAAAGACATTGGATTGTTACCTGAAAAGAAACAATGTGCAAGGTTACAGGGGTAAGGCAGGGGAATGGGACTTGCTGGAATGCTCTTTCAGAGAGCCAATGCAGACTCAATGGGCTGAATGGCCTCCTTCTGCACTGTAAAGATTCTATGATTTCTGCATTCTTTGCATCCTTCCTAAAGTGAAATGCCCAGTACTGGATGCAATACTCCAGCTGAGGCTGAACTAGTGACTTGTACAAGTTCAACATAACCTCCTTGCTCCTGTATTCTATGGCCCTATAAATAAAGCCCAGAATACTCTATGCCCTGACCTGCCACTTCAATGACTTATGCACATATACACCCAGGCCCTTCTGCTCCTGCACCCCCTTTAGAGATGTACCCCCATTTTATATTGTCTCTCCATGTTCTTTCTACCAAAATGAATCACTTCACATTTCTCTGAATTGAACTTAATCTGTCAACTGTCAACCCATTGCACTAACTTTCCTATGTTCTTTTTAAGTTCTACACAATCCTTCTCATACTTCACAATGCTTCTGAGTTTTGTATCATCCACAAACTTTGAAACTGTGCCCTCTACACCAAGATCTGAGTCATTAATATAGATCAGGAAAAGCAAGGGTCCCAACACTGACCCCTAGGGAACTCCATTAGAAACCTTCCTTCAGCCCGAAAAACATCCATTAACCACTACTCTCTTTCCTGCCACTCATCCAATTCCATATCCATGTTGCTACTGGCCCTTTTATTCCATGAGCTATAACTTTGCTCACACGTCTGTTCTGCAGTACTGTATCAAATGCTTTTTAGAAGTCCACGTACACCACATCAACAGCATTTCCCTCATCAACCCTCTGTTACCTCTTCAAAAAACTCCAGCAAATTAGTTAAACGTGATTTTCCCTTAAGAAATTCATGCTGGCTCTCCTTAATTAACCTGCATTTGTCCACATGACTATTAACTTTGTCTCGAGTTATTGTTTCGAGAAGTTTCCCCACCATTGAAGTTAAACTAACTGGCCTGTAATTGTTGGGCTTATCGTTACACCCTTTTTTGAACAATGGTTTAACGCTTGCAATTCTCCAGTCCTCTCGCACCACCTTGAGTCTAAGGAAGACTGAAAAATTATGGCCAGTAGCTCTGCAATTCCCATTGTCACTTCTCGCAGCATCCTTGGCTACATCTCATTCAGTCCTGATGCCTTATCAACTTTAAGTATGGATAACCTGTCCAAAAGTACTCCTTTTTAATTTTAAACCCTTGTAGTGTCTGAATTACCTCATCTTTTCCCGTGGCCTAGGTAGCATCTTCTTCCTTGATAAAGACAGCTGTAAAGTATTAATTTAATACCTCAACTATAACTTCTGCTTCCATGTGTTTTTTGGTCCCTCATCAGCCCTACTCCTCCTTTTACCACCCTTTTACTATTTATATGCCTATAGAAGACTTTGGGAATTCATTTTACATTAGCTGCCAGTGTCTTTTCATATTCCCTCTTTGCTTCTCTTATTGGTTCTTCAGCTCCCCTCTGAACCTTCTATATTCAGCCTGGTTCTCAATTGTAGCTTCTACCTGATACCTGTCATAAGCACATATTTTCTTCTTTATCTTAATTTCTATCTCCTTTGTCATCCAGGGGGCTCTGGATTTGTTTGCTCTACCTTTCCTTTTGAGGGAATATACCTCGACTGTACCTGAATTATCTCTTCTTTGAAAGTAGATCTTTGGTCAGCTATCTTTTTATCTGCCAACCTTTGATTCCTATCTATTTGGCCCAGATCTGTTATTATCCCATTGAAGTTGGCTTTCCTCCAGTTAATTTTTCTTACTCCAGACTGCTCTTTGTCCTTTCCCTTGGTCAGCCTAAACCTTACGATACAATTATCACTGTCCCCTAAATGTTCCCCTATCGACACTTGATCTACTTGTCCCACCTCATTCCCAAGAACTAGGTCTAGCAATGCCTCCTTTCTTATTGAACTGGAAACAAACTGCTGAAGAAAATTTTCCTGAACATACTCTAGGAACTCTTGCGCCTCTCTGCCCTTTACACTAATACTATCCCAGTCTATATTCAGGTAATTAAAGTCCCCTATTATAAGTACTCTATAATTTTTGCACCTTTCTGTAATTGCCTTGCAAATTTGTTCCTCAACATCCTCCCCACTCATTAGTGGTCTATAAACTATACCAAGCAATGTAATTGCATCATTTTTGTTCCTTAGCTCCAGCCGAATAGATTCTGTCCTTGACTCCTCTGGGCCATCCTCTTTCTCCAGCACTGCAATGCTCTCCTTAATCAATATCGCCAACTCCTTTTCTTCCTTTCCTATCTTTCCTGAACACCTTGTACCTAGGAATATTTAATACCCAGTGCTGCCCTTCTTTGAGCCAGGTCTCTGTTATAGCTATAACATCATATTTCCACATGGCATTCTGCGCTTATAACTCACCAATCTTATTTACCACATTTGATGCACTCACATACGTGCACAGTAACCCAAATTTAGACTCTATTACTTTCTCCTTTACTCTGACTCCACCTATTAACCTACTATTCCCTACTCTAGGGCTATCTATCTTTCCCAATATTCTGTGCACTTGGTATTCCTCTCTGATATTATCTCCTGGTTTCAACACCCCTGCCGAGTTAGTTTAAAGCCTCCCCAACAGCACCCCATTAAAACGCTAGCAAAACCCAGAAGGTTCTCCTGCGAATAGGACAGGATACTGCAGTCAATTGAGTTTTGGGCAAGTTGCTGGCTCGGGATTTCCTCTCTTTGCATTTTCTCTCTGACTCTGATATGCATTTGCTTTCAAAGGGGGCTTCACCAATTTTTATTTGGTTGAGCCAGGTGCATCGATCCTGGGTGTACTTCTCCCAGGACTTGAAGTCGATATCAAAATTTCTAAGTGAAGCCTTCAGAGTGTCCTTGTAGCACTTCTTGTAGCACTGAGGTTGTGCTCAGGGTGACGAACTCTCAGGCAAAAAATTAATGGGCACTGGAGTGGGGGACCTTATGAGTAGGCAAGGATTGCTGGCGAACCTGTGAGAAAATGGCGGGGAGGGGAGCAGTGGTAGAGGGTTGATGGAGGTTCTGGTAAATGTGTGTGAGTGGGTGTGGGGGGGTGCGGGTGTGGGAGGAGCTGGCAAACCTTTTCAATTAGGCAGCTGGAAGCAGTGCAATCATAAAGTTGCATACTGCGCATGCACGAAATTTAAATGCCTGCAATATATGATACACGCTGTCCCAGGAACATACAAGCCAGGATACACGACGTTAGCCTCAATTAAGGGAGGAGCCCAGAAAACCCGGGATGGAAGGTCATCCTGGGAGCGCTGTACTGTCAGAGGTGTTGTCTTTTGGATGCGAAATTAAACTGAGGGCTGCCTACCTTCTAAGGTGCACTTAAAGGATCCCCAGCACTATTTTGAAGAAGGGCAGGGGAAATAATCCACAGAATACTTACTGGCAAATTATCCCTGAATCAACATCACTAAAATAGATTAATTGGCTATTAATACATTGCTGTTTGTGGGAACTTGTCATGCCCAAATTGGCTGCCAAGTTTCCTACATAACAACAGTGACTACATTTCAAAAGTACTTTCCTAGTTATAAAGTGTTTTGGAATGTCCTGAAGGCATGAAAGGCGCTATATAAGTGCAAGTCCCTTTTCACTTACAAAAGACAAAATACTAATTAAGCTCAAAATTGCTGGAATTCAGGACAAAACCTACATATTGATGTAAACAAACTGGCTGAAGGGTAGAAAACTGCAAAAGAGTAGCATGAGTACTGGTTAATGATGTAATGTGGTGGGGGCTGGTGATGTTTTGTGGGTCATTGAATACTGTGTGGTGTGCCCAGGCTCAGTGTAAGAACCATGATTGTTTCTAGTCTAGTTTACACTAATGATTTGATTCGGAAACTCAGTGTGATTTCTCTGAATTTGCAGGTGATGCCATTCTAGTGGGGAACAGTTAAATTGAAGAGGCAGCCCAGAAACCATAGAATGAGTTAAACAATATATATGAGTGTGCTGAACTATGTTAGATAAAATTTAATGCAGTAAAGTGTTAAGCATTGCATGTGGGAATCAAAAATGGGCAACATGCATACTTCATGAATGGTTTTGAAATAACTACCAATAAAGTTGAAAAAGATCCAAGATTCGTGACAGATTCAGTAATTACCATGTCCAGCCAATGCAGAGCAATCAGAAGAAATTGTGACCAATCTAGTCAGACCACATCTTGAGAACTATATCCAGTTCTGATCACCAAGAAACAAGGAGACATTCAATTGCTAGAGACAGTGCAGAGAAGGTTGATCCTTGTTGTCAAGGGTCTGAGATGTGGAAAAATTCCCAGGCCTCGGAACAGCCCTAAATGTGCCCTTGAAATATAATCAATAGTCAAAACGAATGCTGGAAATCGAACAGTCCAATGCTCACTAAACCTTAAAGGCTTATACAAACAAAATATTCCTTATCAGGGATAGAAAACCGGCCATCAAGATAATAGATTCAGAGGTAGTTCATTAAAGGTTAGGTTAGGTAACTAATTCACAAGTTTGTCCACAAATGATGGTTCTCAATGATGACCCAATGGTAGCACACTCTCCTCTCAGTCAAAAAATTGTGATTTTAAGTCTCACTTCAGAGACTTTAGCACAAAATGTAGGCTGACACTCCAGTGTGACACTGTTCAAGGTGCCACCTTTTGGATGAGACGCCTGTCTGACTTCTCAAGGCACTATTTTGAATACGAGCAGCGGAGTTCTATCTGGTGTCCTAGTAAATATTTATCCCTCAGTCAGCAAAACATCTGGCTGTTACCATATTGCTATTTGTGTGATCTTGTATGTAAACTGGCTATGTTTCCTATATTACATCAGTAATTGCACTGAAAAAAGTAATGTAAAATGTTTTAGGGCATACTGAGGTTGTGAAAGATGCAGGATGATATTAGTCTTCCTTTTCTCTGTGTTATATAAATAGCTCTGACTCCTCTGAACACCTTCCCATCTTGAGTTCTGTTAGGAATGGATCAGCTCAAAGATTTACAAATGGCCACAATTCCTCCATAATAAGCAAGCTGACTTTTGAAATGAAGGGTAGTTTATTATGTAAGAGAGAAGCCATATCTTAGAAACACCAAACAGGCCTAATTCTACAGTAACGATAGCGCAAACCTTAGAGAAGGAGATGCTTTCAGAATTTGACCAAGATGAGAAGAGAAATAGAGAGCAGCACAAGTGCAACAGCTAGTTGCTACCCATTCCTAAAACAAGAACTCAAGATGGGACTGTTTTAAGAGGAACTAGAGACACATGCAGAACAGAAAACCGTCATTTGCGGAGAGACCTGAAATCATGGTTACATACTCCACAACATCAGTGGAGCTACCTAACTAGTGAGGAAAGGTTGGACAGGTTCACAATAACAAAGCAACAGAGATAAAGGTCCAGATCTTCAGTGAAGCAGCAACCATCATCGGATTGCCGTTCCACTTGAACTTTTCCCTACCCCGCGCTGCTCCACATTTTTTGCTGGGTCTTCTGAGCCTGGCTTCTCCAGAAATGTGGAGTGCAGCATCCCTCACAGAACTCTATCACAGGGCTGTAGTGTCGGAAAGAAGACAAGACACACTCCCTTTTTACAGCACTAACTGCTGGATGGTAAGTTTAAAGGTCCAGTGTGAATGTTAGTGAATGGGTGAGTGGATTAATGAGTAAATGGGTAGGATGGTAAGGTAGGCGAGATAAGTGGGTAGGGTGGGTGAGGTAATCGGGTAGGCTGGCAGGTGGGTGAGGTGGTAGGTGGGTGAGGTGGTAGGTGGGTGAGGTGGTAGGTAGTGGCATGATAGGTTTGTACATTGGCAGGTGGGTAGAGTGGTAGGTGAGTAGGGTAGTAGGTAGACAGGGAGATAGGTGGGTATGGTGGCAGGTGGTTGAGTGGGTATGTGGGTTGAGGGTAGTCAAGTAGGGTTGGAGGGTAGTCAAGGGGAGTCGGGAGTCAGTGAGAGTGATTGGGGACTCAGTTCTGTACTTACCCAGGAGTTAGACTAGGATTTTTCTGTCAGGCAAGTACATCGGAACTGTCCAAAGTGTCTGACACAAACAGAGAGCAATGGGAATTATCTGTTGGAAGTTCAAACTTCTTGAGTAATTACCACGGAGGTCAGTGCATCAGGACTTCTGCAGAGTCCCGACGATCTGGAGACCTGAAGATCTGGTCCAAACCTTTGGCCAGTAATCATCAAAATGGAGCTATCGGCACAATTGGAACTCCTGGTAAAAATAGTTCTCATCAATGCTGCAAATAATAAGCCCACTACTTTCACAACAGAAGCGGTACATAGAAACATACAAATTAGACGTAGGCCATTCGGCCCCTCCTGCTTTGTCATTTCATATGATCATGGCTGATCGGATTGTGGCCTCAAATCCGCTTTCCTGCCTATCCCCTATTGTTATGACTGAGCAATTGGTAAAGCTGAGTTATTTAAAAATTCCAGAGGGAAACTTTAAACAACTGTCATAACCAATAATTTTAAGTGTTATGTTTGAGATGCGACTCTAAATTCAGGAATCAAACTACCAGTTCTCGAGGTTTTACATTAAACTAAATGAAACATTTTATTAATTTACACAGGTTAAAATATATAGACACATACAAATTACTAAGATCATAACTTTCAACAAATTCCCAAACTAATCTCCACTGAGGCAACAGCAACCCATAGACTCAACCAGACACCAGCCAAAGCATTTTCACCTTACAAATTCAAAATGAGGTTCTTTTCACTTTGGTTCCTGTAGAGGCTTACAACTGCTTTTGACTATTACATTACCAGATGCATGCATTAACATAACAATACGTGTACACAAGTCCTTGGTATCAACAGAAATCACTCCAGTTCAGTGTCCAGGTTTTTTTTAAAATGCCCCATTTTCCTTTAATCTTAAAGCTCTTGATAACGCATCTGCAAACAGATTTTCTCTTCCAGCAATATGAATAATACGTAGATCAAATGGTCATAATAATAGACTCCATCTGAAAAGCCTTGCACCTTTGTCTCGCATTACCTCTGCTATACACACACAACCCTGCTGAAGTTATACCTAGCACAGCCTATTGAATGCGAATTCTCATTGTATCACCAACCTCTGAAATAAACCTCTCTAATAATAAAACCCCTTTCATAGTACCAATTTTATTGGTACTATAAACATATTGCTTGGCATCTGCTAGATAGGTGTCAGTTTTCACCCCACTTCTTGAATGCTCTATTCAAAAAATGCAAATGCACTCTGTCTCTCTTACGTATCAAAACTAGTACACATCAAAGCACCCAGACTAGCTGGCTTTAATCCAATTAAGACACACCCACAGACTAAACCTCTGTTTTAAAAGAAAAATATTTTCCAATAATATTATATACATTAATAGTTTCCCTTATGGGAAAATGAACCGCCATAATTCTGAAAGACGGCTTCATTTTAATAAGCCATCTCACACTATCTCCTATACTTATTACACTATTACATTACCAGATGCATGCATTAGTATAATATATATATATATATATATATACAAGTCCTTGGTATCAACAGAAATCACTCCAGTTCAGTTTCCAGGTTTTTTTTTAAATGTCCCATTTTCCTTTAATCTTCAAGCTTGTTTGCATCTGCAAACAGATTTTCTCTCCAAGAAATATGTATAATATGTAGATTAAATGGTTGTAATAATAGACTGCATCTGAAAAGCCTTGCACTTTTCTCTCGAAATTTATCCAAACACTTCAAAGGATTATGGTCTGTATAAACAATTGTTAGCTACATAAATTTCAAAATGTTGCAATGCTAACACCAAACTCAAAGTCTCTTTTTCGATTATTGATCGATCTGTTGTACGTTTAGCTTATGTGAAAACTACCCTATCGGTTTTTCAATTCCAGCGTCATCCTCTTGAAACAGTACAGTCCCAATGCCTAGATCGCTTGCGTCAATGGCCAACTTGAATTGCTTGGCATAATTGGGTGCGCCAACACTGGTGTCGCAGTTAATACAGTTTTCAAACTATCGAATTACTTCTGACCTTTGGAACTTCTTGTCCTTTTTTAATAGTTCAGTCAGTTTAGCAACCTCTTGGATAAAATTTTGGTACAAATTTAGTGTAAAACCCACTCATATCCAGAAATCTCAAAACTTCTCATTTGCTGTAGGCACTGGGAAATCCATGATAGCCTTGACTTTCACATCTCTCGCAGCCACCTTACCATGTCCAATGGTATGGCCTAGATACACAACTTGCGCTTTTGCAAATTCATTTTTAGCCAAGTTCATCACCAAATTAGCTTCTTGTAGTTGAGTAAATAATTCTTCCAGACGCTGTAAATGCTCCTTTCACATCTGACTGAAAACAATTAGATCATCAATATAAACCGCACAATTGCTGAGACCTGCAATTACTTTGTTTGTCAGTCTTTGGAATGTCACAGGTGCGTTCTTCTTACCAAATGGCATGACTTTAATCTGATATAGTCCACTTGGCATTACAAAAGCTGATATCTCCTTTGCTCTTTCCCTACAACGGTACCTTCCAATATCCTTTTAGCAAATCAATTTTTGTGACAAATTTCAATTGTCCCACTTTCTCAATACAATCCTCCAACCGTGATATGGGATATGAATCTGCTTTTGTCACCGCATTCAGCTTTCGATAGTCCACACACAGTCTTTGTGTTCCATCCAGTTTCGGTACCAGCACAATAGTCGAACTCCAATTACTGCAACCCGACTCAATTATATCATTTTGAAGCATGAAATCAAGTTCTTTTTGCACTCGTGATAACTTTGCTGGATTCAATCTATAAGGTTGTTGCCTTATTGAAGATGATATTCCAATACGTACATCATGTAAAGCTAAATGTGTCCTTCCCAACTTATTTCCACAAATAGATTTGTGTGACTGCAATAGCTTTTCCAAATCACTTTGACACTTGCTTGGAAGGTAATTCAACGTTTCATTTAAATTTTCAAGCACCCCCTTATTATCCAATTTGATTAGAGAAAAATCAATTTCAGAGTCCTGCACTTCTACCTCTTTCTCATCATTCACCATCGCTAATATCTCTTTTTGTTCTTCTTCCCTGTCAAAGTACTTTTTAAGCATATTTACATGACACACCCTCTGCTTCTTCTATTTGGAGCATTTATTAAATAATTTACTTCACTCAATTTCTTTTCAATCCTGTAAAGCCCACTAAATTTTGCATTTAATGAATCACCTAGTACTGATAACAAAACTAGTACTTTCTCTCCAGAAACAAAACTGCAAATTTTAGCCTTCTTGTCTGCTTTCACTTTCATCACTTGCTGTGATAGCTTTAAATGTTCCCTAGCCAACTCATATGCTCTGTTCAATCTTTCCCTGAAATTTGATATGTAATCCAGGGGAGTAGTTTCTGAATTTTGACCCACCAATTTCTCATGAATCAATTTCAGTGGTCCCCTTACCTCATGACCATAAACTAGTTCAAAAGGGCTAAAATCAGTCAATGCATTAGGAGCGTCTCTAATAGCAAATAACCAAAATGGACTTCCTGAATACCAATCCTGTGCATAATCATGACAGTATGCTCTTATCATAGTTTTTAAAATTTGATGCCATCTTTCCAAAGCTCCTTGTGATTCTGGATGATAAGCTGTTGATTTTAACTGTTTTATCCCCAAACAGTTCATTACTTCCTGAAACAGCTGTGATATGAAATTTGACCCTTGATATGATTGTTACTCTTTAGGTAAACCATATCTTGCAAAAAATTTAATTAACTCCTGCACGATCTTCTTATTTGTAATATTTCTTAAAGGTATCACTTCAGGAAACCTGGTCAACACATCCATTATTGTTAATAAATACTGATTTCCACTTTTAGTCTTAGGGAGGGTCCTACACAATCAATCATGACCCTGGTAAAATGCTGGTATTGGGATTAAAGGCACCACTTTAATCACTGCTTGTGGTTTTCCAGTTATTTGACATGTATAACAGGTTCTACAGAATTTGACTACATCGCCATGCAACCCTGGCCAAAAAAAAGCCTCTGTATCTTTTTCTGTGTTTTCCTAATTCCTAAATATCCCCCATTGGAATTTCATGAGCAATCTTCAGAATCTCATTTCTATACCCTAATGCGATAACAATCTGATGGACCTCCCTCAGCTTTCATTTGCTGAAACATGATCCAACCTCCATTTTCTCATCAAAATACCTTCCGAAGATAATAACATACTGGATTTTTTTTTGCTTCGGTTTCTGAATAAACTGTGTTTTAATTACAAATCATTTTTCTGTAACTCCACCAACCTCTTTGATTTAAGCATTTCAGTTGAAGTGTGCTGCATTCCTTCCTCCTGAACAATGTTATCAAATACAGTGCCAGCTAATTGGACACCTTCTTGCCTTTGAACTGCCTGCTTATCTTGTTTATCTACGTCTTCCCTATGGGCCTTTGATCTCATTATAACACAATCAGGAAAGAATTCAGGATGTGCCTTCTGCAGCACTTCTGTTGAAAGCACTTTTACAGGCTGCTCAACTACCATAGGCATCTCCCACATTTGCGATCCAGCTATATCATTACCTAAAATAAATTGAACCCCTGCAATAGGCAATATTTCCACCACCCCAACTATAACTTCACCTGTCTTCCATTTGCTCCTTAAATTTAGCTTCCACAATGGAATAGATTTAGCATCTCCATGAACCCACTTATTATTACCTTCTCCCGCAATACTTCCTTTGAACAACAAATATCACTATCCCACAACATTAAGGATTGACTCGCCCCTGTGTCTCTTAAAATTTTAACATCTTTACCTACTCCACCCTGTACACATGAAAAGACTTTTCCTTCACATACAAAGTCTTTAAACATTTCTGCAACCTGCTCCTCAGAATTCTCTTGAGTAAATTGTGAACACATTCTCACTTCTTTACCTTTCACTGATTCTCCCTATTTCATTGTACACAAACCATTGGTTTCTCCTGTGCTGGAACCTCAGAACCCACAGTACTTTTACTTCCAGAGCTTTTCTGTACCCCAACATTCCTACAGAATTTTCCTGCAATCTCCAACACACTGACTTCATGTGCTCCACTTTATTACAATGAAAACACCTCAATTTTTGAATGTCACTTCTACCTTCAGCACCTTCCCTTTTATTCTGAGCAAACACTTCCTGGGAACTTCCAGCTACTGCTTCTCTTCTCCGACTACCTGCCTTCCTTTCACCATCCCACTTTTTATCCTTTGCTAATTTGAAAGGATGACAGAAAAAAAGTTTAGCTCCATGAACTAACTCAAGATCATCAGCTATCTCTGCTGCTTGTTTTACAGAATCAACCCTCTGTTCCTCCGCATGAGTTCTCACTACCGAAGGGATTGAATCTTTAAATTTTCCAAAAGAATGACTTCCCTAAGAGCTGCATAGGTTGTCTCTATTTTTAGTGCCTGTATCCACCGGTCAAAATTACTTTGTTTTACTCTTTCAAACTCAATATAAGTTTGCCCAGGCTGTTTTCTCATATTCCTAAATTTCTGCCTGTATGCTTCAGGAACCAAGTCATATGCACTTAAAATAGCTTTTTTCACCACATCATAATTCACCGACATTTCTTCTGATAATGAAGCATATACCTCAGGCACTCTACCTAACAACTTAGACTGTAATAATAACATCCAATTTTCATTTGGCCATTTCCTCTGTTTAGCTAGCTTCTCAAATGAACTTTTAAAAATGCTTCAATATTTTTTTCCTCAAATTTTGGAAGAGCTTGTACAAACTTAAACATCTCCCCACTGGGTTCTAATCCAGAGATAAATCCTTCCTCACCTACTGACATCTCTTTCCCAACTGCCAACATTTTCAGTTGGAATTCTCTCTTTCTCTTTCCTCCTTCTCCATCTTCACAATTTTTACTTCTCTTGCTTCTAATTCAAACTTCTTCATTTGCAACTGAAGTCTCACTACCTCCAGCTGTGACTCACTAGTGTCAGATTTCACTTCCAATTGTAGATGCTGTGCCATACTCTTAATTATATCTGATTTCCTAGCACTTTCAGGTAACCCCAATTTTAACTTATCTGTCAACCCTGTTAGCTTTTGGTTATTTTCTCCATCCCAATCAGAGTTATCTCTTCTACTCCCAGACAAGTCTTAGCAATTGCCAAAGCCATCTTGCAGCCTCACCACTTCTAAAATACATCACCAACTCCTGAATTCAATGTCCTCGTACTCATAACCTTAAGATTAACCAATTCCAAACCAATCAAGCAATTAGAAATTTAATTTATCCCAGATGAACCCCCAATTGTTATGACCGAGCTGTTGGTAAAGCTGAGTTTTTAAAAATCCCAGAGGGAAACTTTAAACAACTGTCATATCCTATAATTTTAAGTGTTATGTTTGAAATGCGATTCTAAATTCAGGAATCAGACCACCAGTTCTCGAGGTTTTACATTAAACTAAATGAAACATTTTATTAATTTACACAGGTTAAAATATATAGACACATGGCTACAAATTACTACGATCATAACTTTCAACAAATTTCCAAACTAATTTCCATTAAGGCAACAGCAACCCATAAACTTAACCAGATACCAGGCAAAGCATTTTCACCTTACAAATTCAAAATGAGGTTCTTTTCACTTTGGTTCCTATGAAGGCTTACATCTGCTTTTGATCTCACTTTGCCTCTGCTCTACACTCACAACACTGCTGAAGTTACACCTAGCACAGACCATTGAATGTAAATTCTTACTGTATCACCAACCTCTGAACTAAACCTCTCTAACAATAAAACCTCTTTCATAATACCAATTTTATTAGTAATATAACCCTATCTGCTAGATAGGTGTCAGTTTTCACCCCACTTCTTAAATGCTCTATTAAAAAAAATGCAAATACACTCTCTCTTACATATCAAAACCAGTACACATCAAAGCACCCAGACAAGCTGGCTTTAATCCAATTAAGACACACCCACAGACTAAACCTTTATTTTAAAAGAAAAATGTTTTCCAGTAATATTATATACATTAATAGCTGTATGACACATATATCTTTTGATTCCCTTGTCAATCAAGAATCTATCAAACTCAGTCTTAAAAATATTTAATGAACCTCCCACCACCCCTCTCTGGAGATGTGAATTGCACAGATCAACAACCCTCTGAGAGAAGAAAAATCTCCTCATCTCCCCCTTAATTGGGACACCCATTATTTTTAAACTGTGTCCCCTAGTTCTAGTCTCTCCCACAAGGGGAAACATCCTTTCAGCATCCACCCTGCCAATTCCCTTCAGGATCTTATATGTTTCATTAAGATCGACTCTCATTCTTCTAAAGTCCAATGGATACAGGCCTGACCTGTCTCATCTTTCCTCATAAAATAACTCCTTAATTCCAGGAATCTGTCGAGTGAACCTTCTCTGAACTGCTTGTAATGCAATTAAATCCCTTTTCAAATAAGGGGATCAAAACTGTAACAGTACTCCAAATGTAGTCTCACCAGCGCACTGTACAATTTTATATTCCATTCCATTTGCTTTCTTAATCACTTGCTGTACCTACATACTAACTTTTTGTGATTCATGTACCAGGACACTCAGATCCCCCGTACTGCACAGTTTTGCACTCTTTGTTCATTTAAATAATATACTACTTTTCTATTCTTCCTGCCAAAGTGGACACATTCACATTTTCCCACGTTATACTCCATCTGCCAATTTTTTGCCCACTCACTTCACCTATCTTAATCCCTTTGTAGACTTATACATCTTCCTCACCATTTACTTTCCTAACTATCTTTGTGTCATCAGCAAATTTAGCAACCATACATTCGGACCTTTCTTTCAAGTCATTTATGTAGATTGTAAATAGTTGAGGCCCCAGCACTAATCCCTGTGGCACTCCACTGATTACAGCTTTTCAACCCAAAAATGACCAATTTATCTCAACCCTCAGCTTCCTGTTAGCCAACAGTTATCCATGATAATATGTTACCCCCTACACCATGAACTCTTATTGGCACCTTTGATTGGCACCTTATCAAATGCCTTTTGGAAATCCAAGTACACCACAACTACAGGGTCCCCTTTATCACGTTACTTGTGACATCCTCAAAGAATTCTAATAAATTAGTCACACATGATTTCCCTTTCACAAAACTATGTTGACTCTGCCTAATTGCATTAAGATTTTTTAAGTGCCCTGCTATAACCTCCTTTATAATAGGTTCTAGCATTTTCCCTATGACAGATGTTAGGCTAACTTGCCTGTAGTTACCTGCCTTTTGTCTCCCTCCTTTCTTGAATAGAGGAGTTACATTTGCTCATTTCCAATCTGATGGCACCTTTCCAGAATCAAGGGAATTTTGGTAAAATAGTGCAAAAACTATGGGACTGGAAATTCCCACCCAAAGTCTACTGACCTTTGCTGGGCGGTCAAATTTTCCGCCCCCCACCGCGATGATTCCCACGGCAGATGGGACTGGAAAATTCCACCCTATATAACTACATTTGTAGCTACTGGTGGCTTGGAACTGGTGAACTTTATACTTGCTATATAAATTGCTCTTGTGGTGCAGTGGTAGTGTCCCTACCTCTGGGCCCAAAGATCTGGGTTCAAGTCCCAGTTTAGGACTGGATGGCTATGGAAGGTGTGTTCATAACATGGCCAAACAAATTGATTATCAGTCTGTAAATCCTTCAAATACACCTGATAGTAGGAGGGATTCCTGATCAGCCATATTGTAGAAGTCAACAGCAAACCACTGCGGTAGTTAACAAGCATAATCATAGACCAATCCAACGGAAGTCCATGGTTGCTAATGCTCTCTTAGGGCATGGTACCTAAAGAAGGATATAACTTGTATCATTCTTATTGGTAAAGTATTTTGATTAAAAAGTTTATTTTGTTTTGAGGAGAGCAATGTATTAACTTAACTTTGTATCTGTGGTTAAATAGAGGAAGTTCTCTGGATGTTCCATGTGACCCAGATGTGTCTGTATGATTGCCAGATACATTGTATTATTACAGAGATATAAAGAGCACAGTTGTAAGCTCTGAAACTCTTCTGTTTTAAGTTTAACCGCAAATGCTGCACAAGTTAATCATGAGTTTTAACAAGAGGTGTACAGTGTATTGAGCAGTTGAAGCAGCTACTGGGTTTGCCAATAACCAGCTGGACATATCCCTGTAGGTGTTATCACGTGATCTTCAACCCAACACTGTATATATTTAAGAACTTTATCCTTATTGCTATTTCTTATTTTTAAATTGGTCTTCTCCAGAACAAAAGAATTCTCAGTTTCTGGAATGTCATACCTCATTATGCTTAGTGAGCTACTAACAGACAACCTGGAACTGTTCAGGCCAATTTCAAAGAGAGTTACAGGAATGCCATTTGCATTTGATAAGCCAACCTTGCTAGCAGAGTCAGTGGTCTACTGAGACAATGGCTTCCCAAACACCAGACCCTCAACATAAATGGCACCCCTTTCAACCCATATTGACTGAGACATTATCAGTCCTGAACACAAAGCCACTTCTAGATGTTGGATAAACATCCCTTTTAAAGTCATTGTGGAGGAGGAAGGTCACATGACTGAAGACTCTGGCCCTGGAACAGTTTAATATTACATTTCTGGGCTGCATACTCAGTCTGCTGTTTAACACCCAGCTGGCAGGCCACACAGAAGCAATTCTGTGTAGATTGGACAACTGGCCCATCTAACCTGACTCTACATGCCGACTTCATCTTGCGGCATCAACACCACCTGAAAAAGCGAGTCTTACAACACCAGTTGTAACTCACATAAACCAATATTATTTTTCTCTGTGAGGTCCGTGTACTATATAACCTCCTTTTCTATATCCCTCCCTTTACTGTGTGAATATGGAGTGGAACATTGCTAACACTCCTTCTCATGTGTTTTCTAATAAAGTAACTTGCTGAGTTAATCCTGACTCAAGTTTGCTGTGGGATTATTAGTAAAATTGGATCAGACAAAAATCGAGGGGTTAGGAAAAATACACCACTGCTTATTCTTTAAAACAAACTAATTCAAAACACTAAGATAAAAGCAAAAAACTGCAGATGCAGGAAATCCAAAACAAAAATAAAAATACCTGGAAAAACTCAGGAGGTCTGGCAGCATCTGCGGAGAGGAACACAATCCGTATGACTCTTCAACAGAACTAAGTAAAAATAGAAAAGAGGTGAAATATAAGCTGGTTTAAGGGGGGCAGGGTGGGACAGGTAGAGCTGGATAGAGAGCCAGTGATAGGTGGAGATAGCCAAAAGATGTCATAGACAAAAGGACAAAGAGATGTTGAAGGTGGTGATATTATCTAAGGAATGTGCTAATTAAGGATAGAAAGCAGGACAAGCAAGGTACAGATAGCCCTAGTGGGGGTGGGGTGGGGTGAAGGGAAGGAATTGAAATAGGCTAAAAGGTAGAGATAAAACAATGGATGGAAATGCATTTAAAAATAATGGAAATAGGTGGGAAAAGAAAAATCTATATAAATTATTGGGGGAAAAAGGGGGGGATCGGAAAGGGGGTGGGGATGGAGGAGAGGGTTCATGATCTAAAATTGATGAACTCAATATTCAGTCCGGAAGGCTGTAAAGTGCCTAGTCGGAAGATGAGGTGCTGTTCTTCCAGTTTGCGTTGAGCTTCACTGGAACAATGCAGCAGGCCAAGGACGGATATGTGGGCATGAGAGCAGGGTGGAGTGTTGAAATGGCAAGCGACAGGAAGGTCTGGGTCATGCTTGTGGACAGACCAAAGGTGTTCTGCAAAGCGGTCACCCAGTCTACGTTTGGTCTCTCCAATGTAGAGGAAACCGCATTGGGAGCAACGAATGCAGTAGACTAAATTGAAGGAAGTGCAAGTGAGATGCTGCTTCACTTGAAAGGAGTGTTTGGGCCCTTGGACGGTGAGGAGAGGGGAAGTAAAGGGGCAAGTGTTGCACCTTCTGCGGCTGCATGGGAAGGTGCCGTAGGAAGGGGTTGAGGTGTAGGGGACGATGGAGGAGTGGACCAGGGTGTCCCGGAGGGAACAATCCCTGCGGAATGCCACCAGGGGTGGTGAAGGGAAGATGTGTTTGGTGGTGGCATCATGCTGGAGTTGGCGGAAATGGCGGAGGATGATCCTTTGAATGCGGAGGCTGGTGGGGTGATAAGCAAGGACAAGGGGAACCCTATCATGATTCTGGGAGGGAGAGGAAGGTGTGAGGGCAGATGCGTGGTAGATGGGCCGGACACGGTGTGAGGGCCCTGTCAACCACCTTGGGTGGAAAACCTCGGTTAAGGAAGAAGGAAGACATGTCAGCGGAACTGTTTTTGAAAGTGACATCATCAGAACAGATGCGACGGAGACGAAGGAACCGAGAGAATGGGATGGAGTCAAAACACTTCCTGTTTATGGACAGGTGATAAGAGGGCCACATTGCTGCTTGAACTGACTGCCTCTGTCCATAACATTAAGCTGTAACTGAAGGATCAGAATCAATTCATTATAGAGTTGTGTATATATAGCCTACTTTCCTTTAAAATAAAGAGCCATTTGTATGCAACGGTATATGTAGGACTGCAATATTTAGAGACCTACTGCAATGATGGTCTGCTGTAAGTATGAGCAACACTTGGAAACACATTGGCAACAGTCTAATAAGTGAGACTACAATCTTTTGCCTCAGTGGCATGAAGTCAGAGTTTCACCAGTAATGCAGTGTAGCACAGAAAGCGGCATATCAACAATATGTGTCGGTTTGCCACAGAAAAAGCCAATCTTTCTATTCGCACAGACAGCACCAGTACTGTAATTTCCTGTTTTGAACTCTGATGTCCTTATATTTCTGCTGCAAGATAAAAAGAGAAAAGAAGAATATGCTTTACAGCCAAGTTTCTTATAGGCTGTAATGCAAGTGAAAGGATTCTATTGAAAGTATTGGCTCATTGTTTTATTTCATGGCTTTCACTTGCACTCTGGACCCTTGCATAGATTCATCATCATAGAACTTTGTGTTGCTTTTTCTCATTCTCGGTCAGCTTGCATGTTAATGGGAAGAGGAAATCTCTTGGCTTACAACTGAAAACCTCATACACAGGGTTTGCCCAATGCTGACAGCACTGCCAATGATGCTTTTTTCAAATTTATTCTTCATAGAATGTGAGTGTCGCTGGCAAGGCCAGCATTTGTTTACCATTCCTAATTGCACTTGAGAAGGTGGTGGTGAGTCACCTTCTTGAACCGCTACAGTCAATGTGGTGTAGGTACATCCACAGTGTTGAAGCGAGTTTCAGGGTTTTGACTCAGTGACAATGAAGGAATAGCGATGTAGTTCCAAGTCAGGGTGGTGTGTGGTTTGGAGGGGAACTTGCAGTTGGTGATGTTGCCATACATCTGCTGCTCTTGTACTTTTAGGTGGTAGAGGCCATTGGTTTGGAAGGTGCTGCTGAAGGAGGCTGCGGTTGATTATTAACTGGAATGCATTACTGTGTGAACCAGGAACACTGATGTCTCTTCAGCTGAAATATAATAAGCTTCACATAACAGCAACACATGGTTCAAGACACTTGGTTAAAAGTTCTAGTGAGTAAATTATTAAACCAACAACTCTTCATTGAGTAGAAGCAACAGCTGGTGAATTAGAGCATTGTCCCATTTGAAGGTACAAACTGGGTTGATTTGTGTAAAAATATAAGCTGACATCTCTTTGACTATATATACATATATTTAGAAATGGTATGAATAGTGAGGGTATTTTTCAATTTTAAAAAGTACAGTCAATAAACAGTTGGTTTTAACAAGGCTGGAGGTGAGTAAGGGAGTTTGAGACATTAGGAAGGTAATTGACATCTGTTGGCCGCAATAACTTTGTAATTATATTCATCAGATGGTCAATAAGCCACAGCATTAAAGGAAGGCTGTTGTTAAAGATACAGAAGGATGAGGATTGTAGATTATATTCATATAATGAAATATATCCAAATTAAGGTATACTCTTGTCTGTTTAAGAAAAAGTAAAGAAATAGTTATATTGGTATAAATTACCAAATAATATTTAAAGGGGTCCTGAAATTAAGTGGAAAAATAAAGAAGAAGAAAATATTACAGATAGAGCATCAAATTGAAAAGCTAATGCTGCTAAAGGATAAAAAATAAAGAGAAGTTATTACAAAGAGCTTACAAAGGCTAATTTGAAAAATATAAAAGAAGACAGTCAGAGGATGAGACACATAGGAAGAAGCTGTTAATAAAGGACAAAAAATTATTTCAGTTCCAGGAAAGCTGAAATAAAACAAAATATTGGAAGCTTTCAGCAGATCTGGCAGTATCTGTGGAGACGAGAGAGCGTGGGAGAAGAGAGAAAGTGTGGAGGAAGAGAGAAAGTGTGAGTGTGGGGGAAGAGAGAAAGTGTGCGAGAGGGAGAGAAAGAGTGTTAGGGGGCAAGAGTGTGTGAGGGGGCAAGAGAAAGAGAGTGTGTTGTGGGGGGCAAGAGAGAGTATGTGAGGGGGCAAGAGAAAGTGTGTGTGTGAAGGGGAGAGAGTGCGAGAGTGTGAGGGGGAGAGAGAGAGAGTGTGAGCGCGAGAGAGAGTGTGTGTGAGGGGGAGGGAAAGAGAGAGGCTGGAATTTTCCGGCCTGTTGGTGTCAGGCATCATGGCGGGTCTGGGGGGAGGGGTGGGCAGGCGGGAGGAACAATATGGTGAGAAGGCCAAAAACCAGTTTCATGCCATCATGAAACCAGTTTGCAATCATTCACTCCATCCCTTAATGGGGGGCCACCTTTCCCACTGCCGCACATCAGGAGTGCCATTTTAATACATTGGTATCTAATTATAAGCCATGCTCACTGGAATCACCCCATCACGCCAACATGCTTCACAACTGTATATAAGCGACATGCACCTGGCGAGCTGCACTTCAGTCGGGACTTCGAGGTTTGTTTGCCTACCTTGCTTCGGGCAGCAGTCGCCATCATTGGCGCCAGCCTTTGCAGGCCACGTCACTTTTACAGGGGTTCCCAGGCAGGCCTCTACCTACCAGACCAGCTGTGAGCCATGGGTGGCTTTTCAATGGCTGCAGGGCTAGGGCTTGCCTGTGGAAGGGGGAGAAGTGGTCTCAGGCAAGGGAAAATGCTGCAGGGCGAGGGCTGTACAGGGGAAGGGGTGGTATCCCAGGGTGTGTGTGAGGGCACATGTTGATTTGTGCAAGTGGCCTCAAGATGGTGAGGGCTGAGGAGGCAGTCTCCAGAGGAGATGAGGATAGATGGAGATGTGAGGGTTTGTGAGAGAGAGTGAGTAGTGATGTCCTTTGAGCTGGCAGTGAGTGAGATGCTAGTGAATGTGTGATGGGTTGTGAGTGTGTGAGTTTAGAGTGGTAAGATAGCTGCCTTACTCTGGCGGCGTGGATGAGATCATTCATTTGTTTTCAGGCACTGGATGGCTGACCTCTTGTGTGCAGCATTGGCACTGACCATCTCTACCACTACCTCCCAAGACGGAGCAGTGAGACTGATGGGCCTCCTGCAGCCAGAGCAAGGGCAGAGGGGCGGTGGGCCTCCACGGCATCCAGAAGGCATCCCAGGGATGCGTCACTGAATCAGGGGGCTGCACTCTTCTTGGCCTTTGGGGCCATGTCTTCACCAGAGCAGTCCTGGGCTTCAAACATTGAGAATTGTGCACAGCTGCAGTTTAAATATGGCACCCTGTGTGAGGAAGCAGTGTGGCAACGTTGTGCCGGGCAAATCGGAGGCAGCCCGCCAGTGAGATGGCATGTCTCCTGTGTCTGCATAATTAATGAGGTGAGAATGGGACGATACAGTGCAAAGACCCGCCATTGCGGCCGGTGGGTAAAATTACTTTTTTCCTGCCCACTACCGAACTTTGTGCAATCTGGGACGATCCTGCCCAGTGTGTGTGAGGGAGAGAGGGAGAGTGAGGGGGGAATTGTGTGTGTGGGTGTGGGGGGGAGAGTGTGCGCGTAAGTCTGGCTCACTCCCAGTCTCAAGGTTCTCATTCACCCTCACCGTGACACATGCACTCTCATCCACTCTCACAGTGGGTGCAAGTGAGTGAGTGAACACTCAGACTGGGAGTGAGTCAGGCACACACACTCTTACCCTATCACACTCTAATACTCAGCTTTATTTACTACTCATTTTTTTTATCAATTTGATGTTTGATTTGATTTTTTGATTTATTTTTGTTCAGCAAGCTGCTTCTTTGCATACTTCAGTTTTCTTTTGAAATTCATGCTTAGTGATAGGTCGGAAAGTAAATTGTGAAAAGGATGTAAGGAGGCTACAATGTGACATAGGTTAAGTGAGTGGACAAAGGTCTGGCAAGTGGAGTATACTGTGGGAAAATGTGAAATCGTTCATTTTGGCAGGAAGAATAAAAAGGAAGCTTATTGTCTAAGTGGTGAGAGATTGCAGAGCTCTGAGGTTCAGAGGGACCTGGGTGTCCTAATGCATGAATCACAAAAGGTTAGTATGCAGGTACAGCAGGTAATTAAGAAAGCTAAGAGAATGTTATCATTTATTGTGAGGGGAATTGATTACAAAAGTAGGGAGGTTACGCTTCAGTTAACCAAGGCACTGGTGAGACCACATCTGGGGTACTGTGTACAGTACTGGTCTCCTTATTTAAAGGAAGATGTAAATGCTTTAGAAGCAGTTCAGAGAAGGTTTACTAGATTAATACCAGGAATGGACGGGTTGTCTTATGAGGAAAGGCTGGACAGGTTAGGCTTGTATCCACTGGAATTTAGAAGAGTGAGAGGTGACTTAATTGAAACCTTTAAGACCCTGAGTCGTCTTGACAGGGTGAATATGGAGAGCACATTTCCTCTTGTGGGAGAATCTAGAGCTACGGTTCACTGTTTAAAAATAAGGGGTCGCTCATTTAAGACAGAGATGAGGAGAATTTTTTTCTCTCAGAGGGCTGTGAGTCTTTGGAACTCGCTTCCTCAAAATGTGATGTAAGCAGAGTCTTTGAATATTTTTAAGGCAGAGCTAGATAGATTCTTGATTAACAAGGGGGTGAAAGGTTATCAGGGGGTAGGCAGGAATGTGGGTTTGAGGTTACATTCAGATCAGCCATGATCTTATTGAATGGTGGAGCAGGCTGTAGGGGCCGAGTGGCCTCCTCATGCTCCTAATTCATATGTTCGTTATGTAATCTTTATTTTCCAAAATTTGCTCATCGGCCTCTTGAATAAGAAAAATTTTGAAACGTGGCCCCCCCTTCAAAAATGATGGACAAGCCTGTAATATGCATGGTGAACAAAGCAATTCTAGAACCAAACCACAAAAAACGCTGCTAACCACTCCCACACTTGAGAACAGGTCTTGTTTCCTCCCTTCTAACCATTTTTAAAATACTATTTTTCACTGTTCTCCCTAATTCCATAGTCTTCTTCAGTCCTCTCCTGTCTGACACCTTTCCAAAGGCTTCCTGCAAATCTAAGTATACCACATTCATTACATTTTCACTTATCCACCATATCTTATCACCTTTTCAGAATTCTATTAGATTTGTAAAGCATAATCTTCCTTTTTGATATTCATATTGGTGGCATCTAATTATTTTCTCCATCTAGATATATAGTAACATCTTTAATTAAAGATTTGATTGAGAATTACCCATGTTGGCTCTCTGATCAAACTGACAAACTGAACTGACCCATTGTTTTAGCTCACAGCAGAACTACTGAGCGAGCCTCTCATCCTGATTCCATTCTCTCCTTTTGACTATTGATAATGCTTCCCATTTCTGTTGTTGCCTGACTTTTATGTGACCTTTTATCTTTTCCTTGATGTCTCTTTCTAGGAAGAAACGTACATGCTTTTCCATTAACACCAATAAAAACAGTGTTCTTATCCTACAGCACAACAGTACAAAAATGTGACAGAGACATATACATAGCTGTAAACAAGTTGTTATTTCTACAAGGGCCTTAAAATAAAGCTGGCACCAGTACTTTTAGAAGAACATTACACATTGCTATCAGTTTAGCACCACCAGAGGGATGGTGCCATTCCTCCAGCTGAGAGGGATGAGAAAATAAAGAAAACAAGACCTCTATTCAGAGAAGTGTGTGTAAGCTTTGATTTTTAGTAATACAGTCCATGTATTGTGTGGCTTTTGTATCCCTGTGCCATGAATGGGTGGAGTGCAGTGGAAAGCTCTCCCAAATATAAACCCTTGAATTAATTTAAAACGAAGTCAGCTGGAAGTTTGTGTCCATGGTGCAGCGACAACAACCAAGACATTTCCTTCCCAACTAGATGGTACAAGTTGTCCAGTTCCACAAACAAGTGTGTATTTTTGTTACAATTCAATGTGCATTTCTTGACCAAGTGTGAATTGTAACTAAAAACAAACAATGCTAGAAATAGCAGGTCAGGCAGCATATGTGGAGAGAAACAGAGTTAATGTTTCAGGTCAATGACCTTTCATCAGAACTAAAGAAAGGTAGAAATGTAAGAGCTTTTAAGCCAGTAGAAGGGGGAGGGGGCAGGAAGAACAAAAGGGAAGGTCTGTGATAAGGCAGGAGAGATCAACTAACAAAAGATTTAACGATGCAAGAGCCAACAAGAATGGTCATGAGTTTAGTAAAGAGACAAAAGTTACGTCCAGATGAGGCATGAATGGCTTTACAGCAGCCACCTGAATTCAAGATGAAGATATACAGAAACAAGCCAGCCAAATCAAACAAAAGGACACATAGTGCAATATGGATCCGAGGCAGAGGTTATGATCTAAATTTGAACTCAATATTGAGTCCAAAGGCTGTAGACTGCCGTGATGAAAGATGAAGTGCTGTTCCTCAAGCTTGCATTGAGCTTCATTGGAACACTGTAGCAGGACAAGGACAGAGAGGTCAGTGTAAAAGCAAGGTGGAGAATTAAAATGACAAATGACAGGAAGTGCAGTGTCATGTTTGTGGACTGAAGGGAGGTGTTCCACAAAGCGGTTACCCAGTCTACGTATGGTCTCCCCAATATAGAGGAGTCCACATCTTGAGCAGTGAAGACAGTATACTAAATTGAAAGAAACACAAGTAAATTGCTGTTTTACTTGCAAGGGGTGTTTAGGGCCTTGGATGGCGAGAAGGAAGGAGGTGAAAGGACAGGTGTTGCATCTCCTGTGCTTGGACGGAAAAGTGCCATAGGGAAGGGACCGGGGTGCTAGGGGTGACTGAAAAGTGGACAAGGGTATTGCGGACAGAACAGTCCCTTCAGAATGCTGAAAGGGGAGGGTGGGGAAAGATGTGTTTGGAGGTGGTGAAAATGTGGTGGGGGGTGGGGGGTGATCCGTTGAATACCGATCCTGGTGGGGTCGAAGGTGAGGGCGAGGGGAACACTTGGATGGTTCTGGAAGGGAGGGGAAGGTGTGAAAGCAGAAGTGAGTGAAGTGGACGGGGCATGGTGGAGGGCCCTGTCAATTAGTTTTTGTAAACTTTAATATTAGGATGACAGTTCACATGTAGTGGTGGATGGACTGTTAACGGTAGGCAGGCAGCGCTCTGTTGGATATGCTGAGGTTTCCTGAGCGCTGGGGGGGTGGGGGGAGAAGCCAGGCGGTGTAGCATTTGTCTGTTACCATGGAGACAGGGTTTCCCGGGCCATCACGTGACCCTCTCTCCTAGCAACAGTGTAACGTCTTCAACCCTCACGTCACATCCGTCAACAAACAGGCCGAGTTGAGGAGCTGCAGCTCCGGCCAGGGGGAGGGGCAGGAAGAGCAGATACTGACTCCGAGCAGCCGGCAGAACATTGGCGGCTCCTCAACCTTCTCACCGCCAGGGTAAGAGCAGCAGGAGCTCAGGCTGAGTCCGCCGGCCCAATGGATTGGCCGAGTCCCTGGAGACAGGAATAGCCGAGAGAGCCCCCGCCAAACCCGAAACGACAACCTGGAGCCCCCTTTAAACCTGGAGTGACAACCGGACCCCCCCCTTAAAATCCGGAGTGACAACCGGACCCCCCCCCCCTTTAAACCTGGAGTGACAACCGGACACCCCCCCACCTTAAACCTGGAGTGACAACCGGACCCCCCCCCCCTTAAACCTGGAGTGACAACCGGACCCCCCCCCCACCTTAAACCTGGAGTGACAACCGGACACCCCCCCCACCTTAAACCTGGAGTGACAACCGGACACCCCCCCCACCTTAAACCTGGAGTGACAACCGGACCCCCCCTCTTTAAACCTGCAGTGACAACCGGACCCCCCCCCCCCCCCCACCTTAAACCTGGAGTGACAACCGGACCCCCCCCACCTTAAACCCGGAGTGACAACCGGACCCCCCCCTCCCCCTTAAACCCGGAGTGACAACCGGAACCCCCCCCCCTTAAACCTGGAGTGACAACCGGAACCCCCCCCCCTTAAACCTGGAGTGACAACCGGACCCCCCCCCCTTAAACCTGGAGTGACAACCGGACCCCCCCCCTTAAACCTGGAGTGACAACCGGAGCCTCTTTAAACCGGGAGCCCCCTTAAACCTGGAGTGACAACCGGAACCCCCCCCCCCCCCTTAAACCTGGAGTGACAACCGGACCCCCCCCCCCCCCCCCCCTTAAACCTGGAGTGACAACCGGACTCCCCCTTAAACCCGGAGTGACAACCTTTAAGCTGGGAGCCCCCCCCCCCTTAAACCTGGAGTGACAACCGGACTCCCCCTTAAACCCGGAGTGACAACCTTTAAGCTGGGAGCCCCCCCCCCCTTAAACCTGGAGTGACAACCGGAGCCCCTTTAAACCGGGAGCCCCCCCCCTTAAACCCGGAGTCCAAGTATTGATTCTGTCCAGCTGGCCGAACCCGGATCTGGGTCTCTATCGGTGCTGCTGTTCTCACTCTAACCCGGGACTGCACAGTTTAAACAGCTCCTAAACCAGGAGTTTGTTCAGGGAGGCGATATATGTTTGAAAAAGGTCTAACCCTCCCCGTAGTCTCGGGTTAGTTAGTTAGTGCTTGAATTTTCTCCAACCCTTGCCCTGTCTATGGAGATGCTGGTGTGTGTGTGTGTTTTGTTTTCCTTGTTGTGGTCGCTCTGGTCACATGAGAGTCTACATGACGTGGAGAGAGGAGCTTTAAAAGCCAGCATCAACTCTGCAAAGCCGCCCATCTATGGCCGTGTTATTATACCGAGTGCAGGAAGCAGCCTCCCGAGAGCCGGCATTGCATTCCCTTTAATGACCTTTCTCATTCCTCGGGCTACTCCAGGATTTTCAGCTGCAATTCCGGTTTGCCTCCTTTATTGAAACAGCCTTTGTAGCAGTTTGTGTTTACACGGGCACTTGTCCAAGCTGCAGCTTTCTGAAGTTGAATTTTTGAGCTTCAACCATAAAGGTCATGCATGACTGAGTGAAAGTAATTATCTAACGGCTGGAAGAGTGTTAAGTGTATATTTCTTAAATACGGCATGTAGTTTGTACTTAAAACCAGGAGGTGATAATTTGTGCTATGTTACTCGAATTTCAGTAAAGTGTTGGAATGGACATGTTTCCTGTAGGTTAACATTGTGTTAAAACAAAGTGTGTTTTTCAGATTGAGCATAGATTACTAGGCGGAGGGGCGTTGGTGGTGGTGGGAGTTATCGGTACCCATTTTAATGTCAGACATTATGTCCTTAGGAAGTCATAACAGATATAAAACTATCATGTTTATTATCCAAAGTGTCTTGTAATTGCACTTTCCTGCCAGTGGCTGCACTCTAGCACTTTCACTAGGAGGAGGGTCCAATTGCAGAATGACATTTGCATAGGCAGTTAAATATGTAAACATAATCTATAAAAGAAAATGAGAGAGAGAGAGAGAGAGAGAGTGCGTGCCGATGCAAAACGTTTAATTTGACTATCCTAGTTCAGTGTCTACAGCATGGATTCAGTGCTATTAAATCAACTGTGGAGAGTAATAAACAAACACTTGAATCAGATAATTCTGCAGTTGAAATGACTAGAGATGAAATGTCCAGTGAGAAGATTGGAATACAGAAAGACTCTTTAGAAGTTGTGTTGGAGTATTTATGGGCAAGTGAGATTTGAATTGTAGTTTAAGCATGCTTAGAAACATACTCCCAGGGTATCCCTTTTTAAGTGGGTTTGATCTTGTATCACCTGCATATAAAGTCTATTGCCCTGAACTGTTGTCACTTTTAAACTGAGACATGGAATGCCCTGTCTCACGGTCACCTCTTAAAAGATAGGGAGAAAGTCAGTGGTTGGCCCATAAAACCAGAAAGATTCCAAGTTTGATTCCTGATTTCTGCTGAAATAACTGAATTCGGTGGGGCAGCAGTAAAGATCATACCATTAGCCTCCATGCCCATGGGTTAGCCAGGAAAGGATTGACAGGGTACTGTTTCTGATTGATGTTAATGACCCTATTTGGAAATGTACAGATCTCAGTGGAGGACACAGTGAGACATAGTTATAATGGCTCCATGTGCCTTCATTGAATTGTGGGTACAATCTGGTTTGCGCTGATGCTTTCATGGTGAAATAGGGTGCTGATATTCACTGCCAAGATTCATGCATGACTGGTGTTTGTGGAGCTGTACCACAGTACTTGAAATTAAGGGAAATTTAGTATTGAGAATAATGTTGAGACAACAGAAAATGTACAAGCCTCTAATTAAAATCTAGTTCTGATTAAGACTGTCAATTGAGGCAACATATGATAGATACTACTGTTAAATTGTTTTTGTATACTTAAAAAGAAAAAAAAACCTTGCTTTTATGTAGCACTTTTTTATGATCACATGGTGTCCCAAAGTGCTTTTCAGCCAATTAATTACTTTTGGAATGCTATAATGTCAGAAACACTTCAGACAGTTTGTGCACAGCAAGCTCCCACAAACAGCAATGTGATACTAACTGAATAATCTATTTTTGTTTTGTTGATTGAGAGATAAATTGACCAGGACATCAGGAATAACTCTCCTGCTCTTCCTTGAAATAGTGCCGTGGGATCTTCTATGTTCACCTGAGAGGTGTTTTAATGTCTCATTGAAAACTCACTCCATCAGTACTGTACTGGAGTGTCAGCCTACATATTTTTGCTGAAGTTCTGGAGTGTGATTTGAACCCACTAACTTCTGACTTAGAGGCAAGTGTGCTGTAGCTGCCACAATTTAATCTAACTGGCGACTATGTCCAATCATGAATTAAGCTCTACATGAATATGGTGTATTTAAGATCCTCCTGGCTACTTCACTTTTCATGTTTTCAAGAGACTTTCAAATCCTACCCACAATTTTAACTTATTGGAACTCATTGAGTGGTAGCTTTATTTCTCCAGTCCGCACCTAGAATATTGCATATAATTTTGGTCTCCTTATATAAGAAGGGATATACTTGCATTGGAGAAAGTTCAGAGAATGTTCATTAGGTTGAGTCTTAGGATGAAGGCTTGGTCTCACAAGAAAAGGTTGGGCCTATACTTATTGAAGTTTAGAAGAATGAGAGGTGATCTAATTGAAACACATGATTCTGAGGGAGTCTGACAGGGTAGATGCTGAGATGATGTTTTCCTGCATGGTGGAATCTAGGTCTGAGTGGCATAATTTCAGAATAAGGGATCTCCCATTTAAGACAGAGATGAGGAGGAATTTATTCTCTGGTTGTATATCTTTGCAAATCACTAGCCCGAAGACCTGTGGGGACTGGTTTCATAAAATATATTCGAGGCTAAGATAGACAGATTCTTGAATTATAGGAGAATTCGAGGGTTATGGGGAACAGACAATAAAGTGGAGTTGAGGCCAAGCTCTGATCAGCCATGATTTTATTGAACTGCAGAGCAGGCTTAAGGGTCTATAGGGCTTCCTCCTACTCCTATTTATTATGTTCTTATGTTGTATTATCTATGGTCAAATGTAACAAAGGTAAATTCTGTAAGTTTTGATTTTTTTCATTTAAAAGCTTGTAGGTTTGATCAATTTTTCATTTATTTTTAAGGTGCACTTCAATTCATACACTTGAGTGATTTGCGATCCTGTTGTAAAGCTACTGAACTTGAAAGGTAAACAATATTTTCATTTTGGAGGGAAAAGGAGTAACAGACTGGTATTAGCAAAATAACTGTTATTTCTGCATTGGGTGAACCTTCCACCATTGAGTAGATAAATCATAGAATGGTCCCAGCCCAGGGGCCATTCAGCTTGTCGAGTCCATGCCAGCTTTCTGCAAGAGCAATTTAGCCAGTCCCACCCACCTCCCTTTCCCTATGGCCTGCATTTTTTGTTCATCTTCAGATGGTCATCCAATTCCCTTTTGAAAACTCTGACTAAATCTGCCTCTGCTACATAGACAGTGCACTCCAGGCCCTAATCACTTGATGTGTAAAAATAAATAAATAAATAAATTTTCCTCATCCTGTTTGGCTCTTTCAGATCCAAATCAAAAACAGGAGTTAGGGTTATTGGAAGGTTCTTGACCCTGGGGCTCGGTGTTCTAATAAAGAATGTGGGAACTGATGAATCCATGCTTTCACCCCACCGTCCCTGTTCACCACATGCTCTCTTATTAACTGTGTGTCATGGATCCCTTTTCAGTTCTGACATTCTGCTGCTTGCTTCCCTGCTGCTCTCTAGTCCCATCTCTAATCGTCTAAGATGGGACAAGTACCATCTGTCACAAACCCATTATGGGGAAAAGAAGAGCTGTGATGCTTGAATCACGCTGACAACAAAGCTCACTATTCTGCCCCACTCTATGCATCTGAGAAGCAAACATACAAGTACTTAAAAAAAAAAGATTAATGTATACTAGAATAAAATGGGAGAAAGGCTGAAACTTACAAATGGCAGGAGTGAGAATAGCTTCACTTTCACTACTACAGCCTCTTCTTCACAGATTAAGTTTTTCTTTCTATCGTGTTATTAGATTTTGCTGTTAAAATTACCTGGGACTGCTGCTACTCGGAGATGAGATAACGTGAGACTCCTGGGTGGGGAGGGCATCTGGTGGTGTAGAGATGAGGAGAGAGCAAGCACAATGCTGTAAGTAAAGATTAACAGAGAGGGGGAGAGGTTTTTTTTATTCATTAATGATACATGGGCATCACTTTAATGCTAGCAGCTATTACCCACCCTTAATTGGTGCACTCTGTGTAGTGTTGTAAACTATTGCAGTAAGAGATGCTGTGTTTCTTTTATATGAGTGTTACCTTGGAAGGCCAATTTGTTTTGTCAAGAAAAGTACAGTTTTAACTTTCTTATACTTTTGCCCCTCTTTGACTTGGTAGTTTGTGATAATTTTTCTGCAATGCTGCACGCTTGCTTGTATACTGGCCTAGTTTACTCGGGCTTTATTTTGTTTAGATTTAGAGGTTGACTAACTCCCTGCATCTGGTAGGAGATTGCTAGTTTTTGGCTGAGGAACATACAATGACACTTGGCGTTTTTGTCGCTATCATTCTGTTAGGTTGGTATATTATTTCAAATGCTTATCATTTCTTTTACAAAATCACAATTAAATGTGTTAAAGATGAATCCAAAAAGCCCATGAGTAGTTTTCAATAATGGATTTCTATGTTAGTAAATTTTGTTTTTACAGTGAGAAGATGCCTTTCAGTAATGAGAAACATTCCTTGAATGATGAATCATTAAACAGTGACACTGAATCTTGCGAGCGATCAGATAGTGTCAACTCTTCCAGTGACTATGAATATGCTCGACAAAGCTTCAGTAGTGATTCTTCTAGCAAACCCAGCTCTCCAGCCTGTAGGTCTTTTGAGCTCATTGTTTTTTTTTAAAAAGTTACATTATCTATCACAAAGTACCTTTTGTATCTGAAGTCATCATATCACCACCTAGTTTGGTTGCACGCAACCTTCTTTATTTTGCTATGCAAGAAGCACCTAACGTTTGGCTTAAGTACAACTGAGTGGTGTCCGTTTACCAATATATTTTAAAATATGTTCAAATGCATAAGATTAATACAGTATCTACATGGATTCTAAACAACCCAGTTGGATTGGATGTTCGTATGTTCTAGCCATTGGACCACACTATTGCATTAATTAGTCTACATTGTTTTGAATTATATTGAATTTGAGCAAAAGTTTTGGCTTGTTTGTTCTTTAAAATGCCAGCTGGGGTTAAAATATTCCATGGTTGGGTTAAAGGAACAGTGAGGTTACTAATATTAACCTTTTTCGAGTATTTGCTTACACCAGAAATTTTCCCCGCTTGCTTCATCCCAATATAGGTCACCAAACCAAGAACCTGAGTGCAAAGGCAAAATACTCTGGATGCTGGAAATTGGAGTGTAAACAGAAAATGCTGGAAATACTGAACACATCAAGCAACATCTATGAAGAGAGAAACAAAGCTAATGTTTCAGGTTGATTCTCTTTCATCAGAACTGCATGAATGATGAAAGGTCATCGACCTGAAACGGTAACTCTGTTTTTCTCTCCATAGATGCTGCTTGACGTGCTGAGTATTTCCAACATTTTTCTGTTTTTATTTCAAGAAGCTGAATGCTTGTTTGTCACTGAACAGCATTCACAGTCCAATTGCAACATTACAGACTGTAACATCATAATGAAGGTAACCCATCAGTTTTTTTTGTCTGTCTAAAATGATTTGATTCTCCCTTATCTCTTGATGGGGAGGTGATGGTGCCTTCTGCAGAGCAGTGCTTATTGAAGACACCTGCATGCGTCCATGCACATGGTTAATGACATCCACCTCATTATTGATACCACTAGGTATATTTACCTAAAGTCCACCTGTATAGGCTTGAAGTAAAATGGAGGTTGTTTTATTGTGGCCTAATGTTTATGTCCTCCTGAGGATGTCATGCATCTAATTAGCATTTCCCCACGAGAAAAGACCAGTTTCCCGTTCAAGGTCAGAATGCTGCATTCCAATAATGGCCTCAGAAGTACCAAGGGCTGCTGCTGTAATTTCTTCTAGATATCAAGAGAATTACTGTGTTTCTGTATCGTGAATTTGAGAATAATCATCAGTGATCAGACTTATTTTTAAGCCAAATTGGCAGTAGAAGGTGATTTTATTTTCAGCTAAGTTTTTTTTATTCAATACAATTTCTTTGGACTTTGGCAATATTGGCCGGGATTTTCCAGCCCCGTTGCGGGCGGGACCTGCTGTGGGCGAGGTGGCACCCCAGCCGAAAGTTCATTGACTTGCAGCGGGACCGGAAGATCCCGGTGGCGAGCAGGTGGAGAAAATCCTGCCCATTGCCTGGAGATTAAAGGCCTGGGCCATTTAAAGCATGAAGTTGAAATCAGTAGAGAAATAAAGAACTCAGAGTAAACATAGGGTGAGGGAGGAGGTTCAGAAGTCAGGGCTAATTCTTTACATTGAAACGCTGTCTTCTCAATGCTCCTAGAGGTATATACATCATACCTTCTGAAGCTGGAGTCCAAGTTTGAATGTTGAATGATTGTGCCCAATCTCTTAAGTGACTAATTCATTTTCCTCTTGCTCATGGCGAAGACTATCCAAAATTTCCACCTTTTTCAGCAAAAAACAAATACAAAATGAAGTGCCTTCTATTTCAGTTCGAGATGCCTTAACTTCAATTTTAGGGGAGCATTATATACTATGCTGGTATGATATTTGTTTCTCATATCAGCGTGGCCTTATGGTCCTTTTGAACAATTCATTTTGCCTAATTGAGAGCAGTCTTCTGACATGGATAGCTAGCAATTAGGGACTGTTATTTCCTAATACTCATTTAACTTGGGACTCAGTGTCAGTAGATCCCATCCCATCATTGATGGGATTCAGATTCCTTTCCCAAAAGTAAAAGGATGGTACCTTTAACTTGTTCTGCTATCCAGCCTCCTAATTTACTTCATTAGATAAGGAAGGTGAGGAATTAGGCGTAAGTATATAATGGTCATTGCTGAGTCTTGAGTGGGAATAGAGTTTTGGGAAAGTGGGGAACATGTGAAGAGTAAAGATCTATCTGTGGAATAGTGAATGTAATCTGGTAATTGCCACATAGGAAAATTTTAGCATGTAGTTTTGGAAGAACAAAACAATCTAAGCTTGAATTTTGGCCACACTTTTCTCCCCACCCGACTTTAATGGTAAGTACTAAATTGTAGATGTTACCAAGCGGAGTAAGACGTCTTTTCCTACACAAATAGTAATTATGAACAGATGCATATTTCAACTGAAGATTTCCCTGAGTATGAGTCGCCAAAGCTATTTTTGTTTCGTCACTCCAGCAAGTCCGCCTAAAATGGTTTCTTTTGATGACCTGATGGAGACTGCAAAAGGATTGTCAAATATGACTCTGGCTCATGAAATAGTCATGAATAGCAACTTTCAAATGAAACAAATTGACCTTCCTCCACAAAGGTAAGAAAAGTTACCAAGTTTCAGTGAGTTGGGATAATGGGTATATAAACTTATTCATGATCATCCACTTGTGTTGTAATTCAGGTGGTGAAGGATGAGGATTAGTTATGTTCAAGGTTTGGTCTGCCCACCTTGCCAATATTGATTCAGCTCTTCACATGCAGCTGATTTTGAGTGTTAGGCACAGCTCACAATGTTTCTTAGTGGTTGTACCACCTATTCATTTGCACTATACTCTGTTTCAACACAGAAAATCAGGTTCTGTTTTGAATTTTAAAGATGCCAATATGAAAGTGATATCAAACTTCAGTGCACTGTTTCTAATTTTGTTCTCCAAAATGTCAAGAAAATTACACATGGAAAGTGGGAGGGCAGGGAGGTGGGTCTGGAGAAAACAAAATGAGTGATTTTTCTTTTTTCAGTTAACCCAAGCCTAATTTAAGATGGAAATGCATTTCTATTCATGGGAGAAGAACAGCATTTAGGTTGCTCTATCTGCTTTATAATTTATCATGTAAGCACTGAATTATGACACATCATTTAAATGATGGAGCATTGGACTCCCAGTCAAAAAGGCCAGATTCACGTTTCGGCTTTAAAGGCTAATGTTACTTCAGGTTAGATGGAAGAATAGACAATTTTAAATGTGAAGTACATCTGACACTGAAGAATATATATTACTTTAAAATCTTCTAACGTTGAGGTGATACTTTCAATCCAGAAATAAGTTGGCAGAGATGATGCGTGCCTCAGAAAGGGCAAGAGTTTGGAGGTAGCAGTCCATTCCCACAAGTGTGGGTCTCGTGCAACCAACTCCAAGCACAGTGTAAAAAGCTGCAACATGCTAAAACTGGTGGGTTAATGCCTCACTAAAATGTACTGTATCTGCCTGGTAACCAAGTTTAGGCATCCATATCCATTTCACCCTCCGCTTGCTACTGACTGCAGAAGACACACACTAGTGTCACCTGGAAGTGTAGCCCTAGTGCAATGTAAAATATCAAGTGGGATTTCTTCTAAAAAAATGTCTGCCAATTTTAAAGCAGTTATTTTGAGATCTACTTAAATTTGAGATCCTTGAATGGTAAGTATGTTGATGATTTTTAAGTACTGCTCTCCTGAGGATGTCATGCATTCTAATGGATCCTGTTTTCATTTTTATTAACTTTACTTTTTAAGAGGATTGAGTGCAAACCTTTAAACGTAACAGCCTGTATTACAATAACAGTTTGATTTTGGTTTAGCTTTCTCTATGATGCAATTCAGCTAAAACCAAGCTTGAATATATATTTTGGGTTTATTTTCTGTCTTTGAAAATAACACTCAGATTAGCAAGCTCTCAAAATAGTGACCGTGTTATAATTTGATCCAAAAGTATTAAAAATGCAAATACCTGTTTTGAGCTTAAAATTTCTCCATTTTTTTATCTCTTGAGTTGAAGTTCAGTTCGGACCATCCACATCAATAATGTCGCTACAAGGGCTGGGTAGAGGCTGAGTATCCCTGATGAGTGGCCCATCTGCTGACCTCCCACAACCTCTTCACCATGTACAAGGTATAAGCTAGGAGTGCTAGCTCATCACTTGCTGAGCTGGGTGAGACCAGAACAACACTTGAAGCTTGATACAATCCACGACAAATGCTTGATCGGTGTCTCTGTCACTGCATCCAATATTCAGCTCTCACCAGCAGCGCACTGGCTGCAGTATGTAAAGCAGCTACTCAATGGAATTACTTTGACAGAACCTCCCAGCCCCGTGTTTCTTCTACCATGGATGACAATATCATTTATCGACAATATCATTTATCAACAACATCATGGGAACACCAGCACCCTCAAATTCTCTTGCTTCTTCTAAGTGATATTCAACATTGAGGAGTACAGGTTCACCCTAAGGAGCATGGGAGGGGGTGGGAGGTGGGTGGTGGTGGCGACAGGGTTGTGACCGACTATAAGTCCTAATCAGCAGGCTTTTTCCTGGCCGCCTTTGATTTGAAGCTGTGAAACTTCATGGGGTCCAGAGTACATGTTGAGGGTTCCTACCAATCTTTATAACACTGACCTCACCTTGTCTATACTGCCAGTGGAGGAGTATATCTCCTGGACTCTACCGTTGACTGATGGGTATGTGTTTAAGACATCAGGCTGCTGCTTGACTAGTCTGTCAGTTCTCCAAACTTGCACACCAGTTCCTAGATGTTAGTGAGCAGGTCTTTGCAGAGTCATATTCTGATTGGTGCCTGGATTGCTACTGATGAAATAGTGGATGGATCTCTCTTTGTGTTCTATAAAAATTGTTTTACAGCTGAGTGACATTGACTGCCAATTGCATATTGTGGGACTGGATTCATGTGTAGCTCAGATCAGTTAAATGTGACAGGTTCTCTTCCCTGGTTGCTTTCATGGTCATTTTTACTAGGGCTGGATTTATTACCAAATTTATTGCGTTTGCAATTTGTCATGGTGCAAATTTAAGGTGGTGACCTCTACATTGCTTGTCCAGTACCAAAGCTAATGCACTACCCAAATATGTGTTCCTATAGGAACTAGTTGAGAACATTAATAACAGGAGGGTTTGGTACGTTGGAGTTCAATGCTTCTATAGTGTCATTCCTTTTTATAGAAGCTTACAGAAGCAATTATTCCTTGGTACTGAGCCAGCAGACACCAAGGATTAAATGTCTCTTCTTTCTGATGACCTTTCTGGGCTTAAACAGTAGATAAACATAGTTCATCCTCTGCAACATTCTTGAGATACATGGCTGGTTGCCTGCCTGTGAGACCACAATCAACAGAATTAAATGAGTAACTAGGACTTTCCTCCCTGCTGAAGAATTGGGTGGCATTTTTCCCCTTAGTCTTTTTTAACATTTGTTTATGTGCCACTGATGAAATTGAGAGGACTGCTGCCAAGATTATTGGGTCCAATCAAAAAGAGGATGAATTGATTATATTGTTGGTGTGGAATAATCCATAGACTTGCGTATCTTTAATTGTTCCTCCCTCCATCTCCTGCAGTGGCTTCTCCTTAAGCCACTGCACAGTCACTAACTAGAGTGCCCCAAGATTACAGAAGTATAGCCATACTAATATACCACTCAATAATCTATATAATGGACATTCACTTTGTTTTTACTTTACACAGGGGTTGCACTCATTACTATTATCTACCAATCTTAAAGTCATTCCAGTAAACACTAGGTCTGACTGGCTTTTCATAAGTCTATGAAAAGAAAAATACTACAGATGCTGGAAACACTTAACAGGTCAGGCAGCAACAATGGAGAGGGGAAAGTAAGGTGAACATTCCAGATCCATGACTTTAGGTAATGAAAAGTCATTGACCTGAAGTGACCATACCTTCCAGCCTGGCTCTATAGATAATGCCTGACATATTTATTGTTTCAAGCATTTTTTGTTTTTAGAAATTGATGTTAGCTTTGAATTGCTGCATTTATTTCTGGTAAATTGCTTTCATTTCTCCCTTTTATAAAACCTGTTTTTGGTTCCTTTTTTTATAATCATGACATTTCAATAGACCAAGAACCATAGAAAAGTTATGGTTCTGAAAGAGGCCTTTCAGCCCATCGTGTCTGCGCCAGACAAAAGTGAACGAAAGAAACCAGCCACCCATATTTAATCCCACTTTCCAGCACCTGGTCCGTAGCCTTGCAGGTTACAGCACTTCAGGTGCCTTTTAAATGAGTTGAGCATTTCAGCCTTAACCACCAATTTAGGCAGACACCCACTACCCTCTGGGTGAAAAAGGTTTTCCTCATGCCCCCTCTAATCCTTCTTCCAACCACCTTGAACCTATGCCCCCTGGTAATTGACCTCTTAGCTAGTGGAAACGGGTCTTTCCTGTCTAGGCCCCTTATAACATTCTACACCTCAATTAGGTCACCTCTCAGCTGCCTCTTTTCTAAGGAAAATAACCCTAGTCTATCCAATATTTCCTCATAGCTGCAATTTTCCAGCCCTGGCAACATTCTTGCAAATCTCCTCTGTACACTCTCCAGAACAATTACGTCCTTCCTGTAATGCGGTGACCAGAACTGTACACAGAGTGCAGCTGTGGCCTAACCAGCATTTTGTATGGTTCCAGCATTACATCCCTGCTTTTGTATTCAGTACCTCATCCAATAAGGGAAAGCATTCCATATGCTTTCTTTACCATATTATCCACCAGTCCTGCCACCTTCAGGGACCTGTGGACATGCACTCCAAGGTCTCTCACTTCCTCAACCCCTCAATATTCTCCCATTTATTGAGTATTCCCTCGCTTTGTTTGCCCTCCCCAAGTGCATTACCTCTCACTTTTCCAGATTGAATTCCATTTGCCACTTTTCTTCCCACTCAACCAAATCATTCTGGAGACAACATCTATCCTCTTCCCTATCAACCACACGGCTAATTTTTGTCATCTGCAAATTTCCCAATCATGCCACCCACATTTAAGCCCAAATCATTAATATATGCAACAAACAGCAAGGGCCCCAATATTGAGCCCTGTGGAGTGCCCCTGGTAACTGCTTTCCATTCTCAACCGCATCCATCGACTGTTACCCTTTGTTTCCTGTCGCTGAGCCAATTGTGGATCCAACTTGCTACCTTCCCCTGTATCCCATAAGATCTCACTTTTCTGACCAGTCTGCCATGTGTGACCTTGTCAACTGCCTTACTAAAATCCACATAGACAACATCCACTGTGCTACCCTTATCAGTCCTCCTTGTTACTTCCCCAAAAAATTCTATTAAGTTAGTAAGGCACGATCTTCTAACAAAACCATGCTGACTATTCCTAATCAATCAGTGCCTTTCTAAGTGTCCATTTATTCTGTGTTTCAGAATTGATTCCAATGATTTGCCCACCACCAAAGTCAGAATGACAGGCCAGAAAATTATAGGCCAATCCCTTGCACCATTTTTAAATAATGGTGCAACGTTTACAGACCCCCAATCCTCTAGTACCTTGCCTGTATGTAGTGTGGATTGGAAAATGATCCTCATAGCATCTGTTATTTCCTCCCTGACTTCCTTTAACAACCTGGGATACAATCCATCCAGCCATGGTGATTCATCCGCCTTCAAGGATGTCAGTCACTCCAGTATTTCCTCTCTCACTGTGCTTATTGTATCTAATATTTCACAATCCTCCTCTTTTTAACTAGAATGTGTGCGTTATCCCTCTCCTTAGTGAAGACAAGACAAAGTACTCATTGAGAATGCTGCCCACATCTTCAGCATCAATGCACGATTTACCACGTATAATGAGTAGGATCAAACTTTTGAGTCCTAAAACTACAATGTAATAATCTCTGAATTGCTACCTGAGCCACGAGAAAGTTGGCATAGTTAAATAAGATCAGACAGTTGAATGCATGTCTCAAAGATTAGTGTGGGAGAAATGGGGTTTCCATTTATGGGGCACTGGCACCAGTACTGGGAAAAGATAGTGCTGTACCACAGGGACAGTCTTAACCAGAACTGATTATAAGATCTTTTACAAGTATAGAAAAAGGAAGAGAGTAGCTAAAGTAAACATTGTTCCCTTAGAAGCAGAGACAGGGAGAAATTGTGTGGAATGAGGAAATGGCAAAGACATTGAACAAACACTTAGTGTCTGTCTTTACAGTAGAAGACAGAAGTTACATACCAGAAATAGAGGGTAACCTAGGGACTAATAAGAGTGAGGAAATTAAAGTAAAATTAATATTGGCAGAGAAAAAGTACTGGAGAAATTTGAGGGACTAAAATCCAACAAATCCTCAGGATCTGATGGTCTAAAAGAGATAGCCAGCACATCCACAATCTCTGCAGCTATGATTTTCCGAAGTTCCCTAGATTCTGGCATGGTCCCAGCAGATTGGAAGTTAGCAAATGTAACACCGCTATTCAAGAAAGGAGGGAGAGAGAAAACGGGCAAAATGTTTTAGTTGACGGGCAATATGATCGGCGCAGGCTTGGAGGGCGGAAGGGCCTGTTCCTGTGCTGTACTTTTCTTTGTTCTTTGTAAGAGTCAACCACATTTTTGTGGGTCTGGAGTCACATGTAGGCCAGACAAGGTAAGGACAGGAAATTTCCTTCCCTAAAGGACATCAGTGAACCAGATGGGTTTTTACAACAATTGACAATGGTTTCATGGCCATCTTTAGACTCTTAGGCCAGGATTTTCCCCTTGGCGATTTGGGGATGGGGCCCGCTCGCCGAGGGGAAAATGACGCAGGATGACGTTGGGAGGAACCCCCGATGTCATCCCGGTCCCTTTAAATTTTAAGGAAGGCGGGCGGACAGCGAAATTAGCTGTCCGCCAGCCGACCTGTCAATGGCCAATTGAGGCCATTGACAGGCTAATTAAGATAATTAAGACCTGCCCGTCCAACCTTAAGGCTGGCGGGCAGGCCAGGAGCCCCAGCGGGCTTCTGATTATTCATGAAACTTCATCCACTGGCGGGATGAAGTTTCATGTCTGTTTTTTAAAAATTTAATAAACTTTGTGTTTCTTATTAACGTGTCCCATCTCATTCTCCTCATGTGACAATGTCATACATGTTAATAATTTTAATGTTTCTCTATTTTTTGAGTTTTCTCACCTGTCAGTAAACTCCCTGAGACAGCACTTTGCCTCAGGGAGCAGTGCGCTCTTTCATGCACATGCACAAAAGAGCGCACTTTGACAGATGGGGAATCCCTCCACCCCCCGCACAGGAAGAGCATAGCGCTTCCTGTCGGGAAGGCCGCTGGGCGGGCCTTAATTGGCCCGCCCACTCAAAATGGCGGCAGGCCCAGTTTCAGTGGCGGGGGCTGGCTGTACGCCCGCCGCTGAGCCGGTGGAGCCCACCCGCCACCTGAGGGCAAAATTCTGCCCTTAATTCTGGATTTTTTTGTTGAATTCAAATTCCACCATTTGCCGTAGCGGGATTCGAACCCAGGTCCCCAGAGCATTACCCTGGGTTTCTGGATTATTAGTCCAGTGACAATACCACTATGCCATTGCCTTCCCAGCAGACTGAGAAAATTGTGTCTACGTTCTCTGGAGTTTAGAAGAATGAGAGGCGATCTCACTGAAACATACAAGATTCTGAAGGGGTTTGATAGGGTAGATACTGATACGTTGTTTCCTTTGGCTAGGGAACCTAGAACAAGGGGGCAAAGTTTCAGGATAAGGGGTCGATCATTTAGGACTGAGATGAGAAGTTTCTTCACCTCAAAAGGGTGTGACTCTTTGGAATTGTCTACCTCAGCAGGTTGTGAATGCACCATCATTGAATATATTTAAGGCTGAGATAGACAGATTTTGCTCTTTCAGGAAATCGAGGGATATGGGGAGCAGGCAGGAAAGTGGAGTTGAAGCCCATGATCATGTCGAATAGCGGACCAAGCTCGATGGGCCATGGGCCGTCTGGTCATTTCCTGTTATTTCTTATGTTCTTAAAATTGTTGCTATTTTAAAAGAAATGCTTCAACTCTAATTTCTGTACTATTCTTAATTGAATTCCATTTTTGATGGCTCTCTAGTATTTAAGCACCCCATTTTTGACGGTTATTTTCTATTGTGTATGCGACTGTCAAATCTGGTACAAAGAGGGTGTGGATCTATTAGTACCCTCCAGCTATGATAATTATCTTACCACACTTAAACAATTTGGCTGTGGGCAGGGTATCTTAAAACTACTTTTTCTCATCAATATCCTTCAGATCATTCCTGAAGATCTGACTTGTGCTGGGGTGTTGTTTGTTCTCCAGTACCTTACCCAAATGGCCCACTGCGCACTGGTTGCCTTGATCTTGAACAGGTCAACAGACAACTTAACTGTGGGAAGTGGCAGAAACCAAATGAGCTCAATTCTGCTCTCACTTGATATACATTTCTCGTAAAAGTCACTGGTTAATGATAGGAATTGGAGCCCTGCCCCTTCTTCATGGGCACTGAGGCTAAGTAAAGTACTCGTACTGCCATTTTAACAAAGTTCAGCTTGGATCAGGGATTGAACCTTTCAACTTCTGTTGTAGTTGATTACGGATGACTAATGCCCAGGGGAGACTTGGTAGAAGAGAACTGCCTGTGAGTCTCGAGACCTGAATTTGACTGACAATTAGGTGAAACTGTACATAATCCAAGAAAGTTAGTCAAGTGCCTGTTGAAGTTAATGGACGCTGTTTAAATAGTGCTATCCAAATATTGGATACGAGCCTGTGGAGCTGATTGCACTTTGTTTTTTAGTTTCTTTAATAGCTATTGTGCCAAGTTTCTTCGAGTGGAAAAATGGCTTTTTTTATTCTCTGCAATGTTAGCAGGCTTTGATGGACAGATTTTCTGTGTCACACTGTGAAAACTTGACTATGTGACTGACTCGTATAGAAAAGACATGCAGTATTGAACACCCTTTTTTATAAGGTAGCTATCATGACCTTTTCTAACTTATTTTTTGTAATCTTTCCTAGACAGATTGCAGTTTGCTGCTTTCGTGGAGGTATTTTCTTCTTTCCAATTCTCCATTTGAAACTATTTTCTTTCCCACCTTTGATCTAGCACCTAATCATTTTGCGGTTCTTCCTAGTTGTTGCAGCTGGGAAGTGGGGTAGTGCCCGCCCCTCCTCTTCCACCCACTACAACTGGCGATTTCCCAAGGGGTTACAACTTCAGTTCGCAGCTCTTCAGCAATGAGCAAATTTGATGTGGTTCTGCTGCTAGCCTCATTTACTGTTTGCAGCGTGCAGTGCACATGGATTGCATTCCAGTTCAGACGCAATCCAATTTCTAGGCCAAAATCTCTCTTTATGTTGATTTCTAAAGTGCGTGTTGAAACTACCCAGCATTCTTCTACTACTATAGCCCCAAAAGCATTTAGTGTACTATTGAATAATTTAAGTGTAAATTAAGTGTTAACTAATCCATCTTAGACCACTGATTTGTTTTTTTTAATACAGCTTACAAAGGAAAGTTAAAGAAATAGTTCACAAAGCATTCTGGGACTGCCTGGAGGCTCAGTTGAACCAGGATCCTCCTGAATATCATCACGCCCTTGTGCTTTTGGGAGAAATTAAAGAGGTAAAGGAATGAATGCTTCAATATTACTTGTATTTTTTGAAACTGGGTTTCATCTGGGTTGTGTACATCACAACGGTTTTAGTCTTGTCTTTCTTAGTTCTTTACCTTGTTCTGCTATTATCACATTCTGCTTTCTTAGCTTTATGCCGATATCAGCACCTTTATAAACTCTTACCACTACCTTTAACGCTCCCTTTGTCTTTTTGTCCATGACATCTTTATCAATCTCTCCTTTGTCCCCATCTATCTCTGGCCTTCTATCCAGCTTCACCTGCTCCACCCCTCTTAAACAGTAGCTTTGAAGAAGGGTCACATGGACTCAAAACATTAACTGTTTCTCTCTCCATAGATGCTGCTAGACCTGCTGAGTTTTTCCAGCACTTTCTGTTTTTGTTTCAGATTTCCGGCATGAGCAGTATTTTGCTTTTATCATAAAATGTGTTGAAGTTTTCTGATTCTTTGCTCATGTTCTGCACTTTTCCCCTTAAAGCAACTCTTTACATACCCTAACTCCAGAATTATATC
The DNA here is from genome assembly GCF_964194155.1 of Cetorhinus maximus. NCBI lineage: Eukaryota > Metazoa > Chordata > Chondrichthyes > Lamniformes > Cetorhinidae > Cetorhinus > Cetorhinus maximus. The sequence goes on along the minus strand of NC_135890.1, from coordinate 42,041,843 downwards.
CACCACTTAATAATATGCGTTCAATTTTGTTTCTTTCTGACCCTCTTTTTGCCAGCAGTTTCCCATCAGACACAAACTGCAGCCAGCCTCCTTAGACAGCACCTTCCAAATCATGACTGCTACCATCTTGAAGGACAAGGGAGCAGACACATGGGAACACCACCACCTGGAAGTTCCCATCCAAGTCACTCACCATCCTGACTTGGAAATATATCGCTGTTCCTTCACTGTCCCTGGGTCAAAATCCTGGAATTCCCTCTCTAACAGCATTGTGGGTGTACCTACACCACATGGACTGCAGCGGTTCAAGAAAGCAGCTCGCCACCACCTTCTCAAGGGCAATTAGGGATGGGCAATAAATGCTGGCCAGTCACTGACACCCACATCCCATGAATGAATAAATAGTTTAGGGTTAAAACTGCACCCAATTAGTGCACTAGTCACCTTCATTGTGAGCTCTGCCTGAAGGAAGGTCCTTGGCTCATAGTTATCTTTCCATTTCTTTTTATACTGTGCCAGTCTTTTCATTTGCCAATAACCTCCTTCAGTTTTCAAGCCATCCAACATGGATATTCTCTTCCTTTTCCTGAATCTTATCTCCATAACATCTCTTACAAGTCCGTTTCCACTTGATGTGTGCACTAGCAAGACTCACTCTCTCCCTATTACATTCAGCAAATTTCTTTGTTCACTCACTCACCGCAGCAGTTCATCAATTATTACTTTTTCTGTCCAATTGGTCCTTTCCATTCCCCCCCCAAACCCACATTTCAAAGCTATTCAGCAAGTTGGTCTCCTTTCCGTAAGGTCAAAACCTCATGAGCATACAGAAACACCCCTGATTAAGCTCTTTACAAGTTGTTTCTTGAGTTGTTTAATTAGCTTTCTGGTTTAGCAGCTGTTTCTTATCAAATTCAGCTTTTCCCATTGCTATCCTTGTTCTTATTTCTTTGCACCTTTCATCTGGAGATATTATGCTTCCTAAATACTTGAATTCTTGCACCTGTCCTAGTTCTTTTCTTTCTATGAATAAATGAATATTTCCTAGTGATTGAGGTATGCATCACTTTGACTTTGCCAATGTTCACTTTCGTTCCAAAATTCATGCCTGCTGTTACTAATCTGTCTACTAGCTCTTGTAATCCTCCTTCTGTGCCGATTACAAGCGTTAACTGATGGTATCATTCGCTCCACCCCCTAATGCTAGATTCTGCCTTCAAAAGCTTCTTTGATCATTGCCTCCACATAGACATTGAAGAGACTGGTGATAAACAACACTTTTTTGAACTCCTCTTCAAACTACACATGGTTCTGACTCCCCATTGCCCACTCTTACTGTTGCTGTTTGTCCCATGTACGGATTTCCTACGCGTCATCTACCTCTTCAGTTTACTCCAATGTGTTTCAGCACTATTGGAGCTTAATCCAGTCATCCTGATCGAATGCTTTTTCAAAATCTATAAACCAAACATATAATTCCTGTCCAAATTCTAAACTGTGTTCACTCATTAATCTTATAATGCTGATTGCTTCTCTTGCTCCTCCTCTTCCCTGGAATATAAACTCGTCATCTCCGATGTAGTTCTGCACCTTTCTTCCCACTCTCTTTGTTACAATTCTGAACAAAGCCTTCGATGCATGGGCAATCAGACTAATTGTATGGAGGTCAGAACATCGATATGCCTTTGGCTTCTTTCTTACGGTGATCATTATTGTCTGCTGAAGTCCTGATTCTTCTGATAACTAAATATCTTCGCACAGCTTAGCAATCAACTCTGCAGGTATTTAATCTATTTCAGCCACTTTTCAGTTTTTATCTCACTTCCTGATATCAACGTTACTCTCTATTCTAGCTCGATCATTTCAGGTTTTTCTGGTTTTTTTTGCATATAGTTCTTCAGGATTTGTTAATAATAAGAATCTTCTTTACTCGGCATTGGTGTTGTTTTCAGTCCTTTATGCTGAGTGCCACTAATCTCCTTTGCTTTTGCATAAATAAGGTCTACCCTTCCGAGTTGATCCAATTCTTCAAATACATTGCATTGCTCTTTTAACCATTGTTCTCGTGCCTTTTCTGCCTCTTTTTAACTTGTTATTCAAATGTCTTTTTCAGCAGTATCTTCAGTATTTATATCCTTCCATATTCTCCTATCTTCCATCTTTTGCAACATTGTGGTTGTAACCCATGGCTTCTTGATCCTTTTTCCTCTTTAAAATTCCTATGTTATTTGTCCCTCCTTCCTTGACAGATTCTTTAATCTGTTTCCATTGCTCATTCGTGCTTGTGGTATCCTCACCTTTTCTACCTGGTGCTTCATTTACTTCATCTACTACTTTCAGCTTCTCTAGGTTCCATTGTTTTCTGCGTATTCCCACCTTGGATTTCCTTCACTTGGAATACTGTTTCCTTTTTCACAAGATTATGATCTTATTCTACTTCGGCTCCTGCCTGAGCTTTTGAGTTCCTGACACTGTTCCTGTATATTTGTCTCACTATTATATAGTCTAGCTGATCTTTCTGTATAACCAAGCATTTTCCATGTATATTGTCGTCTTTTTATGATGCCTAAACCAGATGTTTGTTATCATGAGTCTTCTCCGAAAATGGACCAGCTTTTGGCCTTGCTAATTTCTTTTTCCAAGAACGTATGGTCCTACTTCTTTGTCATCTCTTCCTTCTCCAACAATACTATTCCAATCTGCCGTAATGATCACATAGCTCTTTCTGCTCCCCTGTTTGATTTAGTTTTTCAATTCTATCATACGCCTTAATCAACATCCTTGTCTGGATAGGGGAAGATAGTAGCATAGTGGTAATGTCATTGGACTAGTAATCCAGAGGCCCAGGCTATATGCTCTGGGGGGGACATGGGTTCAAATCCCACGAGTGGAATTTAAATTTAATTAATTAATAAACCTAGAATTGAAAGTGAGTCTCAGTAATGGTGAACATGAAACTATCATCAATTGTCATAAAAGCCCATCTGGTTCACTAATGCCCTTCAGGGAAGGAAATCTGCCATTCTGACCCAGTCTAACCCACATGTGACTCCAGATCCACAGCAAAGTGGTTGGCTCTCACCTACCCTCTGAAACAGCCTAGCAAGCCATGCAGTTCAAGGGCAATTAGGGATGGGCAACAAATGCTCGTCAGTGATGCCCACATCCCATGAAAGAAATATTCACTCGTGGGCATATGTACTTCAATAATGGCTGCCCCTTTAGTTTCATTTAGCATTGGTCTACCTGACTCGCACTTCACTTTACTCGTGCATTTGGCAGCTTTCTTGCCTAGCATTACTGCTGCTCCCCATTCCTTTTCATTTTCTCCAGAGTATATCATTCTCCCTTCATCACTCATGAAGTCGCCTTCTCCTGCCCACTGTACTTCATGTAACCCTAGGATGTTTAATTTCTCTTTTTTTTTACCTATTTCCATTTTTTGCTTTAGGTTCTCTAGCTTTTCTTTCCTGTTCATTGTTCATCCATTCCACATTCCTATTGTAAACTGGCACCACAGTGGAAGGCATTAGCAAACCACCACTGAAAATAGCCAAGAATAAGAACGTGGAAAAAGAGTACAAAATCTCAGTTTAATTGCGGGATAAGTGTTGAAGACACCTAAATGAGCCTAAAATGTGTGTGTCACATTACAAATGTAATGCCAGTGAATCTAGTATTGTAGATCCCAAATACTAGATGCAAGCTTTTTAATTTGTGTAACTTTTTTTTAATCATTTAGATACTACTTTCATTTCTGATACCTGGCCAAAACAGACTTCGGAACCAGATCTCCGAGGTCTTGGATTTAGATCTAATCCAACAGCAGGCTGAACACAATGCTATTGACATTCATAAACTGGCTGCTTATATAATCACATTAATGGGAAAGTTCTGTGCTCCGGTTCGGGATGATGATGTCAAAAAATTAAAATCGGTTACTGAAATAGTGCCACTGTTCAGGTAAATAAATCTCCTGCATGGGGGTCGGGGAGATGGGTGATAGATTTACAAGCTGCTATTTTTGAAGTTTTTAAGTTTATTTAAGAAATTGAAAACCTTCCTCTTTACGATTAGTATGTATTCGTTTTAAAATGAGGACCAACCCATTATACGTTTGTGATCAGAATGTTACTTTTTCTGGCATACTTCTCTAATAAAATTTTTTTAGTGAGCTTTGTATCTCTTCATTAGAGAGATATTTCATGTCCTTGATTTGATGACGATGGATATGATCAACTTCACCATTCAAAATATCCGACCGCACATCCAGCAGTGTTCTGTTGACTATGAACGAAGCAAGTTCCAGGATTTTCTCAACAAACAGCCAAGTAAGCTTGGTAGATGTTATGGTGATTAAACAAGTAAACATACAATATTTAATTAACAGGTTTTTTTTTGTGAGATACAAATCAGAAGGCACACTGCCTACTCTTTTCTCTCTGGCTCTTACTAATATCATGCAGAATTAATTTTTGATTGTCTGGGAGATCGAGCGGACATTTATATGAATAAATTTGGGATATGGCCAGATTCATCCCAAGATCAAGGCACTTGACATCCTCTGGATATGGAATGGTAGCTGACTTTGAATGTAAATAAATTTTAAGGTAATACAGAATAATATTAAAAACATCTGGGATGTTATTTGGTAAAGGTGTAAAGGGGCAATATTCCACAGAATGTAATTATTTCTGTGCTACTAGGAGGCAGTGTTACCAATAAAGAACGATAGTCTACATTTGAATAATACAGATATGGTATGGTAATACAGATAAGGTATGTATAAATATCAGAAAATTTGTTTTAAGAAAGGGAGTATTTATCCAGAACTTCCTCTTGAGATTGAATGGGATGGACTCTATGGTGGAGTAAACTTTAAACAGCTTATAATAGGAGTGAATTTCAGTTGAATGGCTTTTGCACACTCTATTTTTTTTGTTTATGTATGGCTTGGGAATGCAGAAATTGGCAAAGGCCCAGTGAAGATAATGGTTGTCTTATTAACCCATTTGAATTGAAATGACCCATGTTTACAAAACTGGAGGACATTTTTTACTTTTTAAAAATAGTTTTAATTTTGCAGGATATTAACATATATTTAATAACTAGCCCTATTTTTGCACAATGCTTAACTCTTCTAAAACATGAATGTTTCTGTTTATAGATGCTCTTGATTATACAACACAGTGGCTAAAGGAGTCTATTGCTGAAGTTTCAGCCTCTGTGTCCTCCTCAGACACATCACCCTCTGATGCTGACAGGAGTTCCAGTCTTTCCCTAAGTCCCTCTTCTGTGCTAAACAATGGTTATGTAAAATTCTTGCAGTGGGACTACGACAATAAGCCAGTACCTGAGGTAAATGCTAGATTTTTGAACAATGGGTCTTGAAATTCCTGTAAATATGGAGATTCTTTTCCCAAGTTGTAGCAAGCAATTGGGCTGGAGGAACCTAAGTGGAACTCTAGAGCTCTCCAGGATCTTTCTGACTGAGATTACCCTTTAGAGTCTGACTATTTAAAGAGGTGTGGAGGAGGATGGGAATAAGTTTATTCTGACAAACCCTAACCTGTTCTTCTGGGGAGATATTTTAACAACTTGAATGCCCAAATAGTTTTGCGAAGAAAAAACTGAGCTGATGTTGAATGTAAGACGCTGCCCCTCCTTCTGCTAGCAGAGGTGCAATGGCATTTTGAATGGGATGGAATCTGAGAGTCTACCATTTGATGGTTTTGTTTTCGATCCAAGAATAATGTACAATGAATCAGTTGTCACTAGAAAATACCTTCTGACCTGTGGTGCTGCAGAAACTGGACTTTCTCCATTCTGTCTTTGTCTTAGCACAACTTTTCTCCTATAGTCATTTTCCATCCATAAGGATATGGGAATGAAGCTGTCATGTCTTGACTTGATGGAATGCATCTTAAATAGAAACAATTCGCTGATCCACTCTGAACACTCCCCAGAGAGGAATATTTCACCCCAGGCCAGATTACTTTGGAAATTTTGGACCCTCAGCCAGTTAATTAATTTCCACAGTTGTAATCAAATTCTTCCCCTCCACAGCGGATAACATTCTGGATTAGAAATTTTTCTCTGGAACAAAACAGGGCATATTAGATCAGCCACCCAGTGTACACAGCACTTGATATTCAGTTCCACTGCAGCTAATTAATGAAATATTGGGGCTGTATATAATGGGCGGCTGATCCAATATGTCCTGTTTTGTGCCATTGGCTGAGACAAATTTCTTCTAGCCCTATAAATCTCTTTACATTTCTAAGGAAGATAATAAATATATAGCTATTCCATCTGTGCCTGTTGAGATTTGAAGATTCTTCAGAACGTCTGCATAATTGAAGTAATGCTGACTCCATTTATGAAGGTGTGACTTACTCCAAATAAAAGATGGTTAATTAAAGGTGATTTGTCTTTTATGTGGAATACATAAAATAGCAAAGCATTCCTTGATGTTTCATTGGAGGAGGCAAGGGAGGGAGTGGTGAGGGAATCTTTGCTTCGCACAATCTGTGCGTTCTTTCTGAGTCTGTCATTTTGTGATACTCTTGTGTTTATAATGATACCTATCTGTGGCTGTCATCAAACCTGAACGTTTCAGGCTATCAGTAAAAATCCACCAAATTTATTTGGTGGTTTGGTGAATGTAGTTATTGGGCCTAACCCAAAATTCCCCTGCCCTGCCAAATCCAATCTTTCTATTGTAGCAGAACCAAATCACTTGGCTCCTTTGGTCCATTCATATGGCAAACCAGTTAAATTTTATGGCAGGTCATTTCAGTTTCTGTAGAAACCCTTTGAGTTGTATATGCATATTTGCGTTAGCAAAGTGCAATAGTGGCAATTTCAAAAGAAAGAGATACTTGAATATGAAACTTAAGAGTACTTGATGAGATGGCCAGGGCACCTGAAGCAGCAGAGCAGAAAACTGGAGCAGCGCAATACAAAAGGGTGACCTGGAGGAGCCAATCATCCACCTGTGAATGGGGGCCGGTACTTGGGTTCTCATGGGGATGAGAGCAGGATCATCGAATAATGGAATTGACAGATGTGGAGTAGATGCAGAGAAATTCCATGCAAATCCAAGGCTCAATAGGTGCAATTAAAAAAAAAACCCTATTTTCAAAGAATCAAAAAGACTAAATTTAATGATGCACACAGACACAAATCCTATGCATGATATTTAGAAATATTTTCCTCCTTTTTTTGTCTTGAGGAAAAATAATGAATTTTGGCTTGCTACCTTCCCCAGCCCATTTTAACATGAATTTATTGATAGACCTGTCATTCCTCATGAGAATCAGGTGAACTGCTTCCAGGTCCCTGGCAATGGCACCTTGTGGCCATTGGCAATATTGTTGTGAATATCTAGTTCATAATTCATATATTTTAGAATATAACTTTTAGTCCCTAAAACCAAAGTTTTAAGTATAGATAAATAAGGGCAACTGAGAAACTAATGAGCAACCCTGAAGTAAATGCGATTCATACAAGTTTGGAGTTAATCACAGTTAAAAGCTAACCTATTTATCTTACAAGGCAATGGATAGAGTTGTGAAAGCAATAAACATGAGGGGGTCTTCTATCTTAGCATAATACAGCCAGAAGGTCTGCCCTTACTTAAAAAAAAAATTATGTATGTAGTTCCCAGATCAAAAGAAGCTAAAACCAGGTTGTAAACAAGAGAGTTCCTTAACAGTGCCAGCAATTCTTGGGGAGGAGGTCATAAAACTCCATTAGCAGTATAAATTATTTATATGGGTTACAGAATCAAAGATCAGCATGAAGGATGAAATGATTTATTTACTTTTTGTGTTTGAGAGCATCCAAGAGCATGCCACATCACAATGGAGACGGTATGTTGGGGTGGAAGGTTTCTTTGCTTAATTTATCTGTGTTTGTTTGCTGACAGAAGCAGGCAATTCCGTTTGGGTTTTGTGAGGGAGAAACAGCTGAAAGATTTGCTCTAGCTTGCAGCTGTTGTAAGAAAGCTATAGTGGTCCTCACAGAGCCTTGTAGCAGAAAGCAGTCAACTCGAATAGTTAGCTTTGAAAGAGCTATACAGAAGCTGTGGGAGCAGACTAGGAAAACTGGAGGAAAACTTAGCCAAAAGCTAATGGAAGTATCCTCGTGTAATTGGTACCTCAAGGAACAGCTGGAAAACTAAGGAGAATTAAAGTAAATTCCGAAAGACTGTGGCATACCTTTTGGGTTGGTCCTAGGAAAAGTGATTTGAACTTTGAAGATTTCGTAAGCCAAGGGAACTTTTGGGGGGGAAGTAAAAGCAGAACTAAATTTGTAGCATAATCTTTATAAGCTATATTGTTAAATTAGTGGTGCTTGCTTTAATTTCTCTTGTGTATATATATAATATAGGTTGTTTTCATTAAAAAACGTGAACTCTTATGGCGTAGTTCTGTTGGTTAATTGCAGGGTGTTCAGATTTCTTTTTTATATTGTTACAATCCATTTAGGGATTTAAAGAAGAAATCTAAAAGGAGACATTTTTAAAACATTCCTGTACTGCGTAAGTATCTCACCTGAATACACAGCACGTTCAAGCTTTGGCTGTGTGGGAGTTGTGGGTATTCGTCCGCAGCCTAACACTGAATGGCATGGTGCGCTAGACCACAAACTTGCCATTTGTATCAATATTTTTTTTGTCAAATTACAATGCAGCAGTGTATACTGAAGGAAGGGAAAATCAGAAGCCTGTGCATCTCCACATGGCTGGTCCAAGCAGCAGTGGTAAAGGTTCAGGAGCTAGTTCTTTGGCTACAGTTGAATGGCCTGGTAAGATCAGGCAGTGGGAAGGAAAAAATAAGTTTGCAGATATATGCTCGCCAAAAGTATTCACCCTTGTGCTAAAATGCAGTTCATGGATATACAGGGCAGAAGTACTGTATTGGGAGAGCATCTTTTTGTAGGATCACAAAACCACAGAAACTAATTGCAATAAAACATTCAAGCTCATGGCATTCAAACTATCTTTGACTTTCTTTTAGACTCTGATGACTGATCGATCACGTCTCCAAGAACTGCAACAGAGACTGAACCTGCAAAGACTTGTGGCCTATATAATGCTGATTATCTACAACATGGTGGGGGCAACCATTTCAGGCCTACCTGAGTTTGCAGACAAATTAAAGCGAGTTATTATGGTCTTACTTGAGGGCATGCATGACAAGTGAGTTTGATTTTATTTTTCCTTCATCCTAATGTAGTAATTGTTTTTGAATTCATTGAGCTACTAAAATTAAGACAGGGCTTTAAACTAAATAGGGGGGGGGGGGTGCGGGGGAAGGTTCTGGAGAGGGGATAAGTAGGCTTAAAAAGCAAAAGGATATGGCAGCATTGCAGGGCAGCTAACTAGGTAATGATACCCAGAGTGTGACAGGAAGGGACAGACTGTACAAACATTAAAAAAAAGCAGCAAATAGGGTCAAAGGGGGAAAAAAAAAGTAAAAAGGCACAATTAATGGCTCTTTACTTAAATGCACATAGTACTCGGAACAAAATAAATGAATTAACGGCACAAATAAAGATTAATGGGTATGATCTTGTAGCGATTACGGAGACATGGTTACAAGGAGATCAAAGCTGGGAACTAAAAATCCAGGGATATGTGAATTTTCGAAAGGACAGACAGGAAGGAGAAGGTGGTGGGGTAACTTTGTTAGTACAGGATGGAATAAGTACGACAGCAAGAAATGATCTTGGATCAGAAGATGTGGAATCCATATGGGTTGAAGTAAGAAATAACAAGGGAAGGAGACACTGGTGGGTGTAGTCTATAGGCCTCCTAATAGTAGCTCTGCTGTCGGACATGGAATAAATCAGGAAATAATGAGGGCATGTAAAAAAAAAAGGCAGTATATTAATCATGGGTGACTTTAATCTCCATGTAGATTGGGAAAATCAAACTGGCAGAGGAAGCCACAAGCAAGAATTCATAGAGTGTATTCGAGATAGTTTCCTAAAACAATATGTTGTGGATCCAACCAGGGATCAGGCTGTTTTGGATCTGGTAATGTGTAATGAGGCAGGTTTAATAAATGATCTGAGTAAAAGATCCCTGAGGAAACAGTAACCATAACATGGTGGAATTTAGCATTCCATTTCAGAGTGAGAAACTTAGTTCAGAAACATCCGAGCTAAATTTAAATAAGGGTAATTACAAAGGAATGAGGGCAGAGTTGGCAGGAATGGACTGGGAAAGGGGTTTAGCAGAAAAGACTGTTGATGAACAATGGCAGACGTTTAAGAAAATAGTTCATGACTCACAGCAAAGATATATCCCAGTGAGGAAGAAGGATTGTAGGAAAGGGATAAATCAATCATGGTTAACCAAGGAAGTTAAGGATAGTATCAAAGTGAAAGAAAAAACATACAATGTGGCAAAGATTAGTGGTAAGCCAGGAGATTGGGAAAGTTTTAAAAATCAACAGATGACCAAAAAATAATAGAGGGAGAAAATAAACTTTGAGGGTAAACTAGCAAGTAATATAAAAACAGACAGTAAGAGAAAGGAAAAGAGAGGCCAAAGGCAATATAGGCCCCTTAGAGAATGAGCCTGGGGAAATAATAATGGGGAACCAGGAAATGGCAGAGGAGATGAATAAACACTTTGCATCAGTCTTCACGGTTGAAGACACTAATAGCATACCAAAAATACTAAATAATCATGGGGCAAAAGTGGGGGGCGGGGGAGGAAATAAGTACAATAACTATCACTAGAGAAAAAGTACTATGGAAACTAATGGGACTAAAGGCTGATAAGGCCCCTGGACCTGATGGGTTGCATCCTAGGATATGAAAGGAAATAGCTGCAGAGATAGTGGATGCACTGGTAGTAATCTTCCAAGAGACTTAGATTCTGGATAAGTCCCAGAGGATTGGAAAACTGCCAATGTAACACCCTTATTCAAAAAGGGAGTGAGACAAAAAACAGGTAACTTTAGACCAGTTAGCTTAACATCTGTCATTGCCAGGGAAAATGTTGGAGTCTATTACACAAGATGTAATAGCAGAGCATTTAGAAATGCTTAATCTAATCAAGCAGAGTTGGAAGGGCTTCATGAAAGGAAATCATGCCTGGCAAATTTATTAGAATTCTTTGAGCAGGTAACAAGCAAGACAGATAAAGGGGAACCAGTAGATGTAATATATTTGGATTTCCAGAAGGTATTCGATAAGGTACCACACATAAGGCTACTTAATAAAATAAGAGCCCTTGGTGTAGGGGGTAGTACATTAGCATGGATAGAGGACTGGCTAACTAATAGAAGATAGTGTTGGGATATGGGCATTTTCAGGATGGCAACCTGTGGAGTGCCACAGGCATCAGTGATGGGGCCACAATTGTTTACAATATATATTAATGACTTGGATGAGGGAAATGAATGTACTATCGCCAAGTTTGCGGATGACACACAAATAGGTGGGAAGGCAAGTGGTGAGAATGCCACAAGGAGTCTACAGTGGGATATAGACAGGTTGAGTGAGTGGGCAAAATGTGGCTGATGGAATATAATGTGGGAAAGTGTGAGGTTATGCACTTTGGCAGGAAGAATAGAGGAACTGAATATTACTTAAATGGAGAAAGACTGAAGAAAGCTGCAGCACAGAGGGATTTGGGTGTCCTCGTGCATGAATCCCAAAAAGCTAGCATACAAGTTCAGTAGGTAATAGGTAAGGCAAATGGAATGTTGGCCTTATTTCAAAGGGAATGGAGTATAAAAAGAGGGAAGTCTTGCTAAAACTATACAAGGCACTTGTTAGACCACACCTAGAATACTGTGAACAGTTTTGGTCTCCTTATCTAAGGAAAGATATACTAGCATTGGAGGCAGGCCAGAGAAGGTTCACTAGTTGATCCTGGGGATGGAGGGATTTTCTTACAAGGAGAGGTTGAGTAGGTTGGGCCTGTACTCATTGGAGTTTAGAAAAATGAGAGGTGACCTTATTGAAACATATGAGATTCTTAGGGGCCTTGACAGGGTAGATGCTGAGAAGTTGTTTCCCTTGTGGGAGAGTCTAGGACCAGAGGGTATAATCTCAGAGCAAGGGGGTGCCCACTTAAAACAGAGATGAGGAGGAATTTCTTCTGAGGGTAGTCAATCTGTGGAATTCTTTACCACAGAGGGCTTTAGAGGCAGGGTCGTTAAGTATATTCAAGGCTGAGATAGACAGATTTTTAATCAGTAAGGGAATCGAGAGTTATGGGGGAAAAGGCAGGAAAGTGGAATTGAGGATTATCAGATCAGTCATGATCTCATTCAGTGGTGGAGCAGACTCGATGGGTCGAATGGCCTACTTCTACTCCTATGTCTTATGGTCTTATATGTGTCTTGATCAGTTAGTGACATTAGTTCATGCCATGTTAAAGCCAAGGATGTGAACCTGCTTGCACGCTATTGAGGTAAAATTCTGAGATGGGTAGCTACAGTATTTAGATTTTTGGTTCCCTGATTTATTTTTTATTCTAAATGCAAGAAATCTGGGCTGGGGTGCGGCAGTTTAGTGTAAAATGCATCACTGCCTATGAGGAAAACATGATTCATGGGCAGAGCCTAAATAATTAACCAAATATAGTATGACACTGGACCACCCTTAAGTAAACATTACATTCCAAAGACTGATAGTATATTTCCAATTTCATAGAATCATAAAGCAAAGAAGGAAACCATTCAACCTATCACACTCTGAAGATGTAGTCCCACTCCCCTGCTCTCTTCCCATAGTTCTGCAAATTTCTCCTTTTCAAGTGTATATCTAATTCCCTTCTTAATGTTTATATTGAATCTGCTTCCACCATTTGCAGTAATATATTTCAGAGCGTAACAATTTGATTACCAACTCTCCTGACAGTGAACAGTTTGCCCTTTAAAAGCCCCTCATAACTTTTACCACTTCTATTAAATCTCCTCATAACATTGCCTCCTTCAACAACAATCTTAGTTTCTCCGGTCTCCCTCCATATAACGGAAGTCCCTCATGCGTTTCTGGTAAATCTCCTCTTCAGCCTCTTCAAGGCTGTGACATCCTTCCTAAAGGGTATGGTAGCCAGAACTGGACACAATATTCTGGCTGAGGCCATAACTTCAGTAATTTTAAATATTAAAACTTGGGCATATCAAATACATCTGATGACTATCATTCAGAGGTGTTTTATTGGCTCCATAGCTTGAATGCATCATATGATTATTGTGCAACAAAGAACAGGATGGTTCTATGTACAATATCTGGTCTGCTACTTTAGCTAGCTAATCTCAGCAATGGTTGCAGGGTGCTACAGTTGACCTCCATGCCCTATGCTCATGGTGTCAGTAATTTGGAATTCCAGCTTCTGCCACTTGACCACTCTTCTATTGAAATTGCATGTGTGTGATTATCTGTAGCATAAAAATGGACTTGCCTGATAGCCCCTAAGGTGATATATTACTGTACACCCTTAGACTGAAAGATGCCAAAGAGCTGAAAGCAATCACTAATTAATATGATTAAAAACTGACTTTTTTTTGAAAGCTGAACGTGAGTGACTGTAAATTGCAATCGTGAGCAAACTATTAGATCATTAATGTCCATAATTACTAAGCGTTTGTTCAAACAGTGCCAGTCTGGTCATCGCTACGCCCGGTAAACCATGACCTGAGTATAGAGTTTAAGATCCTGGTACTTTACTCTTGTTTTTCTCAGTTGGCCAAAGGCTAAGTTGACACATTGGAAGCGATGATAAATTTTGTCTTTATCAGACTTTAAGAGGAGGCTCCCAAGTTCCAGAAAATGGTCCACGTTTTCCAGGATCATAACGTTGATCTTAATCAATGGAGGGAGGTGTTTTGCTATGGAGCTGTTGGAAGAGGATCTTAGTTTCCCAGGTGTTTAGTGAAAGGCCCATTTTTCTCAACTGTTTCGGACTGTTCATTTTCTGTGTGAGCGTGTACACAAATGTCATCTATGTACTGAAGCTGTATGCCCTCTGAAGTCCCCATGCTCCCATATGCTTCGGAGATGGGTAACCTACATCAAGCATCTCAAACCTCTGACTAGTACCATCAGCGGTGCCTTCATAAGATCTTTCCAATCCAATGGCAAGAAAGTCAGCCTAACATTAGCGTCCTCTCCCAAGCCAACTTGCCCAGCATCAAGGTGCTAATTACCTAAAACCAGCTCCACTGGTTGGTATATGTTGTTCGTATGCCTGACACCAGACTCCTGAAGCAACTGCTCCAATCTGAACTCGGTCACAGCAGGAGACTCCCAGGAAGATAGCAGAAATGCTTTAGGAATGTCCTCAAAGCGTCTCTAAACATTTTCACCGCCTCAAGGGAGATGCTGGCTTGTGACCGACTAAAATGGAGAAGGCTCATTTAGGAAGGCACCAAACACATTAAGAGACTTTGTTGGGAACGTGCAGAGGTGAAGTTGAAGCTTCAGAGGGAGCACAAACCTCCAAACAACCCACATACCCAACCCTCCAAGCACCACCTGCTCCATATTTGGCAGTGTCTACAGATTGCACATTGGACTTACCAGCCATCTCTGAACCCATCGAATTGGAGTGTAAGCACCAGAGTGTCATCCTCAATCCTGAGGGACAGGGTAAGAAGACGATGACGACTTTGGTCACATAGGTAGCCCTGTGCTTTAGACAAATGAAATCCACTTTAGCCATCTTTAGAGTGCTGACAACTCTGCTTAAATCCTTAATGTTCTTCTCATGCATGTTTTTCTTGTTTAATTTGTGTCTCTGTATAAATTTTTTATAAAACTTGAAAGGAACCTCTGATCATAGACATGAAGAATGTGTCAGCCATGGCTGAGGTGGTTGAACACTTGCCTCTGAGTCAGATAGATGGTTGCGGGTTCAAATCCCACTCCAGAGGACAGGGCACAAAATCCCATGCTGTCTTTTGGATGGGATGTTAAACTGACGCCCCGCCTGCTATCACTTGGGCTGACATAGCAGTATTTTGAAGAAGAGCAGGGGAGTTATTCCCAGTGTCCTGACCAATATCTATCCCTCAGCCAAAAACATGTAACAACAAATTACCTGGCTGTTATCACTTTTGCTGTTTGTGGGATCCTGCTGTACATAAATTGGCTGCTGAAGTTCCTACATTACAACAGTGACTAACTTTGAGGCTGCAAAATGCTTTGTAATGCCCTGGAATTTAAAAAGATAATACATAAATGCAAGTCTTTTTTTCTTTTTACCCTAATCATTGCTTTTTTTAATAATTTGCATTCAGTTTACTGCTTTTTTAACATCTGAATGTAAACTTGATTTTCTAGAATAACAGTCCAGGGAACAAATCACAGAATTGTAGGATAATACTGCATAGAGGGAGGCCATTCAGCTCATCATGCCTGTGCCAGCTCATTGGTAGAGCTGTCCAATTATCTCACTCCCCAGCCCCATAAGCCTTTCCCTTCAAGTATTTATCCAATTCTCTTTGAATTTTACCATTGAATCTACTTCCAGCACCCTTTTCAGACAATGCATTCCAGATCACAAAAACATGCTTTGTAAAAAAAAATGATGCAAACTTTGAATTTGAAAATTATGAAAATGTGACATTTGATTTTTCTCTCACCAATCTAGGTTGTACACTACTTTCAGGTCTCAACTGATTATACTTTTGAGTTGACTGCATGGGGTTGTACACCAATAACTAGGGAATGATTTTATTGCCGTTAACTACCTCTCAAGTCCTTGTTGCAGCAGAATGTGTGGGATCAATATCTCAGTATAAGGGTGTGTAGACTTAATTTTCCTTGCTGCTGTGTCCAATATGTTGTCTTCCAACAAATTGAATCATCACACTGTTAGGAAATTATCCTGTCTGTTTTTTCTTAAACAGTTTTTAACATTATGAAATGTGAAAAAAATGGCATCCATCCCTATCCTGCCTTAACTATTTAATATGACTGAAATAAAGCAAAATGCAGCAATTCTAAAAACATCTGAAGCAGAGATCTGGTTTTGCAACAAAATGCTCTCAAGATTAAGTACAGTGTGCATTATTTCCTGTACAATTTTATTGGTGAAGAGGTGTTGAATTTGGTAACTGAGGATATATTTATATTGCAGTAGTGGAATTGCAGTCCATTGGTGAGTGCGTCTCTGGGGGAAAAGCACTTGGGTATGACAGCACATAGCATCTAACATAGTATGTGATGTTGAAATTGGTTATAAATGGGTCCCTTGGGCTTCCTGTGGATTTTATATATATTTTTTAATGCACTTCTTAACCATTATCATTTTAAATGCTGGGATGCACTGTAATTCTGCTCATAGGGATGTGTGCACACAGCTTTCTTCTGGGCAGGAGTAGCAATATAAATACGATGATTTCATCAGTTATAGTCAGCCATTCACAGCATATTAAAATTCCTGAATCTGTTATACTGTCTACAAATCCTGACTTAATTGTCACACTACTGTGTTACCCTTTTCCCTACATATAAATGTATCCACATTTATGGGATTGCCTTTGTAAACCTGTTGTGATGTAGTTGCACCTTCCTGCCAATGGTAGCTCTGTAGCATACAGTTTTTGGAACACATCTCCTCAGCCTGTTTAACAGAAACAATGCTTCAACTAGCTTTGTAGATGTGCTTTCCAAATTGCTTGTAAGTTTTGCTTTTTCAAAAAAACAAAGCGTTATGTAAAAATAAGGATCAAATACATGTATTTATAATGAATTACATCGGCTTGCCAAGTTCCAATTATTTTCTGTTTTTAAATTGTTGCCTGAAGACCACATTTGGTCTGGCTCACTGTATGGAAAACCATAAAAGATCAATTAGTTCATTTTGATGACCAATGTACCAAATGCTAACCTGACTATTCTTCTTTTTTATTGGTTATACTGTGAAGAAATTTCAATCTTGAAGAAACACTTAAGACCATAAGTGTAAAGGTTTGTTCTGAAATAAACCAATCCTTGACTGAAAGGGGTTACCCTGTGCTTAACAATGAAAATCAGACAAACCTCACAGGTCAGATCTGCAGCATTGCGGAAGAGAGCAACCCTGTCCGTACCCTTATCAGTAAGTACAAAAATTAGCTTTGCTTGTGTATTAAATATTCACTCCATTATCTGCTCTAAATATGAAGATTTTTCTGGAACATTTTATTTCCCAGCTTAATCGTGTCCTAGGTTGAAAGTGGACATGATAACAAAACAAACACATTTTTGCAATTAGGAAAGATCAATTTCAAACAAAGTTTTGACTTTAAAAAAAATTTCAAACTTAACCCATTGTTGTTTGGGGACTATCAGCTCTGGCATTTGCATTCAGATCTCCACCCTGTCTCTCTTTCTTATGGCGATTCTCTGCAATAGTAATTAGGAAATATACCCTTTTTTCATAGAATGTTACAGCAGAGAGGGCTGCCATTTGGTCCATGCCTCTACTGGCTCTTTGAAGGAACTAACCAATTAGTCCCACACTCCTGTTCTTTTCCAAAGCCCTGCAAAATTTTCCCTTTCAAGCATTTATCGAAATCCATTTGAAAACTACTATTGAATCAGCTTACACCACTCTTTCTTTTAAGATGGTGCATTTCAAAGTACAGCAATTCAATTATATATAAAAAAAACTCCGCATCTACTTTATGGTTCTTTTGCCAATTGCCTTAAATCCATGTCCTCTGGTAACCGACCCTTTTACCACCGGAAACTCTTTCTCCTTGTTCACCTTGTCAAAGCCCTTAATAATTTTGAACACCTCCATTAGATTTCCCCTTAACCTTATCTCTTGCCTAAAAGGACTTATATGACAAATGACAGCAAATCATACTATAGCGAAGTGTGAATAGCAGCTTCAACTGCCCAAAGTAATCAGGAAATAGAATGGCATAATTTTCTTGATTTTTTTTTAGGTAAGTGGTGTTGGTGTAAATGGTGGAGACAGTACAAAGTTTGATGCTTAACTAGGAATTTACAAATATTCTAATTGATTCACTTCTATGGCTCCAGCCCCACAGACCTGAGCAAAATGGACTCTTGAATCTCATGCAGTGTCTAAACCTCCTTTTAGGATGGGTACTATTTGTGATAGCCAAAAAGGGGGATTAACTAGTATTTCCGTGAATCAAAACCTTGCTGTCCAATGAGAGTTTGCACTATTAGAAACCCTGAAGAGTGGGGAAACAAGTTAGACCTGGAAAATTTCATCCACGTTTTAAAAAAAAATAACGAGAGCAACAGGTATGTGCACATCAAAAAGTGAAGGGGAATGGAGACTGATAAATTGAGCCCACTAGACTTTTGAC
Source organism: Cetorhinus maximus (assembly GCF_964194155.1). Taxonomy (NCBI): domain Eukaryota; kingdom Metazoa; phylum Chordata; class Chondrichthyes; order Lamniformes; family Cetorhinidae; genus Cetorhinus; species Cetorhinus maximus. The sequence goes on along the minus strand of NC_135890.1, from coordinate 42,023,538 downwards.
CTTGTATGCAGTTATGTAGATAGAGTACATTAAAGAACATACCTGGCTTGCGTGACGGGAAGAGTGGAGAAGATCAGGGAACGGGAAGAGGATGGTAAGCAAAATTTTAGCTCTCCATTTAGACTTTTTACATGGTTACTTGCTTGTATGCTTACCAGCTTGTATGCTTACGAGCCTTTAATATTCCTGTCCCTTTGGAATGAATAGGAGGTGAAGGCGAAATTATGTTGGCAAATGTACAAGTCAATACTTTCTGTAATTTCTAAGTGTAATCTGAAACTATGTAAACTTGCAATTTTGCACAATAGCTATTGGGCTTGATTTTAATCCATTCATAGTCAGTGAGTGCAAATTGTGGCTCAAACATGATTTTCAACATGGTCCAATATTCTGTGCTCCCATGATATTTAAGGTGAATGTTTTAATTAATTTTCAGATAATCGTATTGAACAGTACATAAGAAATTTGCTCAGCGTTCCAAACCTGCAGAAGACTGTTTCAGTTGTTCCAGGAGGTCTTGCACCCATACAAGCTGAACTGGAGGAGATTGGATCCCAGTATGTTTGTATAATTAAATACAACATACAGGTGTATGGGCCATTTTACTCTGGCATTTTGCGAAAACTGCTGTTCAATAATCTAACATTGGCAGGTACTACAGCATCACATTCTCCTTGAGTGGAGAAGGTTAATAAACGGGAGCACACACAGTCTGGCTTGCAGTGTTTTTTTTTTGTATTGCATCTTTGTATGTTGACGGTATAGAATAGTCTGCTCATCACTTAAATGCATTTAGATAATTGCAAATATATAATTGCAAATATATAAACATTTACTGTGTTGTAAAGCAAGCCAATTATATCATATGAACTTATTTAATATCATTTGAAACTAAATTTATACATTGTATCTTTACTAAATAATTGCGGCTTCACTAGATTTTTGAAAAATTAGCTGTCAGTTTGAATTTGTGCCCTGATTTTAAAGATAAATTTTAACAGGATTATAAAATTGTTCAGTATTTTTCTATTGTGAGAATCAAAATATTGTTTTTTTTAAAGTACATTAATACTTTTATATATGATGCCAACTGCAAGATATAGTTTGCAAAGACTGAAAATAAACAGTTTGGTTTAATGACTGAAGGAAGAATCCAATGAAATCAGTTTTCGATTTGGTAAAGAACTTAAAATATCTGCAGCAACTCCTCGCATAACTGCATTTATTCATTGGCCCTCAACATTTTGCTGTTCACTTTTCTCTATTTGGGGTTTAATGGTGCTTGAGGAGCAGGCCATGGGCTTTACAATCAGTAGAAACTTGAAGGTAGCTTCATCATAAAATTATTTTTAATTGTTAGTTGTATTCTTAAATGTATTTTACCTGTGTGTTTAGTTTAGCCTTGTTGCATAAACTTTTATTCTGTAAATGTGGTTTCTAGTTCCACTTGCTTGGAACAGGACTTGTAATGCCAATTTAAACATTGGTGTAGATGTATTTTCTTCATTGTAGACTGATCTGTGCATGTTTTTTGATTTATTTAACATGAGACCTAAGCTTGTTGGAACAGTGTTGCGCAACTGTATTTGTTAATCTTGTCATTTGTGTTGCAGACTGCTGACTGTAAAACTGGTGCTAAGTTTACTGTTAACTGACATGAACAACCTGTTTTTAAATCAAGCACTTGTACTTGTTGCATTTTACAGTAGTAGGTTTGTAGCCAATAACTTGCAAATTTTCGGTATGTACTTTTTGGTAGGAACTGAGCTCAAGTAACATTGGCTGTTGTTCAGCTATAGCTTTTCTTGGGTAACTTTCCTGACCAAAGCAAAATGTGCGTTCATCACCACCCCACCACCAACCCTCCCTATACATCCACTGAACGAACACATGTAGTTCATTTATGTGTGGTCTTTAAGTTTTCAGTAGTGGGCAGATGATTCATATTTACAGTTTAAAATCATTCAAAGCCTTTTTTAAAAGTTGCAATTCCCTTTACAATCCATCTATATTCACAGTATGGGATAAATTTTCATCTTTATTGTCTGGAAATTAAGCACCAGCTTGAAAGTATGCAGAGATGAAAATCAATCTGCATGGTTATACTGCAAGAATTTAATTAGAAGAAATTAAGATGGAATCCATAATGGGCATTCAATTATACCCACACTTTTTCTTCTCTACACTGTGTCCAATATTAACCTAAATTTATCCCATTATTTCTTGGACCACACAAAATTTAAGATTAGCCCTTAACTTGATAACATGACTAGCTTTTATTGTTGTGCAAAATAAACAATTATAGCTGCAATTATGCTTTTGTTTATCATACCCCAAATTCAACTCTGAGGCCAACACTCCTACAGATTTATCCATTACTGGCAATTGTTTAAGGAGGAAAAATCCTGGACAATGACATTAATTTAAATAGGTAAGATGGATACCTGGAAATGAAATGCAAGACTTATTCAGTACCAATCTGAAGGACATCTGTAGAGGGAAAGGAAAGCTGATAAGTCTCAGTCAAATTGAGAACAAAAGCACAAGAATTTCCAAAACTGGATGGGAGGTCATGGTGCTTTCATATCATTTGCTATACTTCAAGTCTCATCTCAGTTGTTCTTAGTTGTTGGCAGAACTAATACTGTATAAAAATGAAGTTATATCCAAGTATGAAGTTTTATATTTAATAAAATTTTAAATGAAGTCTGTTTTAAGATCTATATTTCATAACCTTGAAAGCAGTTTTCCCACATCTCAAATATAGGCAAAGCAGAGAACCTGTGATAACTTATGAATTTCATGACTCCTGCATTGTCTTTAAAAATAGACTTGCATGAATGTAGCACCTTTCATGAGTTTAAATCCTAAACTACTTTACAGCCAATGAAGTATAGTCATGTTGTAATGTAGCAAACAAAGCTGCAAATTTGCATACAGCAAGGTCCCACAAACAGCATTGTGTTAATCACCAGATAATCTGTTTGTGATTGAGGGATAAGTATTGGCCAAGATGCTATGAATAACCCTGGATCTTCCAAATAGTGCCATGGGATCTTTGGCATTCACCTGAGATGGCACATGGGGCCTCAGGTTAACGTTTCATCCTTCCAACAGTGCAACACTCCCTCAGTTCTGCACTGGAGTGTCAGCCTTGATATTTGTGCTCGAGTGGGACTTCAAACCATGACCTTTTGACTTGAAGGCAAAAGTACTACCAACTGAGTCATGGCTAACACTAATCAGCTAACTCCCTGGCTAAATCTCTGCTTGTAATGTTTAGTTGTTAAGAGGGGCAAGAGTCCACAAGGTGACTCCATAACCATGAGAGTTTTCATGAGTTGATATTTCTAATCTATCTCCTCGTACGAAGAGACAACATATATAAACCAGCTGTGCAAGATTCTGGGTTACTTGTTTTGCTAAATGTGAAAGTATAATTAAATTTGAAATTGCTCAAGTTGAAATTTGTATTTTTTTTAACAGGAGAGCAGGAAGACACATGACTGTACATCAATAAGAGAGCTTATCTAGCCTAGGAAAGCCTCAAGTTGTTTGCCTTTGTGCTTTCCATACGACAGATGTTAAGCCATCTGGACTGTAGTTTCCTGCTTTCTCTCGCTCCCTTTTTTGAATTATGGAGTCACATTTGCTATCTTCCAATCGAATGGGACCTTCCCCGAATCTTAGACATTTCGGAAAATTAAAACCAATGCATCAACTATCTCACTAGACACTACTTTTAAGACCCTAGGATGAAGTCCATCAGGACCTGAGCACTTGTCAGCCCGCAGTTCTAACAATTTACTTAGAACCACTTCTCTGGTGACTGTAATTTTCCTGACTTCCTTCCCCACTTCCATTTCTTAATTTATAACTGCTTCTGGGATGTTACTTGCATCCTCTAGTGAAAACTGATGCAAAATACCTGTTGAATTCATCTGCCGTCTCCTTGTTTTCCATTATCAATTCTCCAGACTCACTTTCAATAGGACCAATGTTCACTTTGTTAACTCTTTTCAAAATATTTATAAAAACTCTTAGTTTGTTTTTATTTCTGGCTAACTTTCTCTCATACTCTAATTTTTCCATCCTTAGTCATTCTTTGCTGTTCTTTATATTCTGTCCAATCTTCTGTCTTTGTACGATTATGATTTTTCTTTAAATTTGATACTATCTTTAACCTTTCTGGTTAACCAATGATGGTGTTTCTGTCCCTTGGATTTTTTCTTACTCGTTGGAATGTATCTATTCTGTGCATGGAAATATTCCCTTAAATATTAGCCACTGTATCTCTATTGACCTATCCCTTAACCTAATTTGCCAATTCACTTTAGCCAGCTTAGCTTTCATGCCCTCATAATTGCCCTTATTTAACTTTAAAAACTTAGTCTCAGACCCACTGCTCTCTCCCTCAAATTGAATGTAAAATTCAATCATGTTATGGTTGCTGCTACCTAGGGGCGCCTTCACTATGAGATCATTAATTATTCCTGGTCTACTCAACAACTAGATCCCTAAGAAAAGGCACCCAGTTGGACATTACTGAAAACTTGTAACATTTCTATTGAGATTGGCTACATATCTGATTAGATTCTGGTGTGCTTACTTTAAAAAAAAATGAAATAAGGGTTCATCAAGGTGAATGTCATCAATGCAGTTGCCTTTTGTGCTGAGTATTTCTAAGTATAAGTAACAGTAACATAAATCTTAGTATTCTTAGTGTGTCAGCTTTGTGTTCTGCTTTAATTTCTTTGCACACTGCTCTTTTTAAGTGAGATGATTAATTTAGCACTAAATTATGGGCAATTTCATATACAAATGTAATATGGTAATGCAAAAGTTTCCACTTCCAGCCCACTAAAATGGCAGCTGCTTGGTGGAGGGTCCCAGAAAGTTTCAAATGCATTGGTAAACATCATGACACACATACTGAAAAACACGTTTATTAACAAAAGTAGATCAAAAGGACCACCGACTCCGCTGCAAGTTATCGAAATTGGTAAAGGTAAGCTCTGATTGCGAGCAATTACTCATGTCTGGGAAATGCTCACTTCCCCAATGCTTCCAAATGGTGAGGTTTTGGTAAAGAAATGGGGGAAGAATAAATCAATATGTCTACTTTCTTAAATGATAGTAAAGAAATAACTAGATTCAATGGGAAGGCAACCAGAAAATTAAGGTTATATGTGTGCAGTGGAGAGGAACTAAGGTGAAAGAACATCTGTGTGACATGGAATATGTGGGAAACCAGCCTAATAAAACAAGTAATATCAGAGGGAAGTAAAAAGTGAAACAAAATACCAAATTAAAAGGGATATCAGACAGACAAAATCATCACCTAGGGTAAAAAAAAACTAAATTTCATCTTTTTAGGCTGTCCCTCGGGGTCGGGGATGACTTGCTTCCACACTAAAAATGAGTTCTCAGGTAAGTGAAGAGTCCAATGCACGACCTACAGTCTCTGTCACAGGTGGGGCAGACAATGGTAGGGGGAACGGGTGGGCGGGGCGGTGCCTGAGTTGCCACATGCTCCTTTTGCTGTTGATGCTTGGCTTCAGCTAGCCCTTGGCAATGAGACTCTAGGTGTTCAGCTCCTTCCGGATGCTTTCCCTCCACTTCGGGCGGTTTGGGGCTAGGGATTCCCAGATGTCGGTAGGGATGTTGCACTTTTTCAAGGAGGCTTTGAGGGTGTCCTTGAAGCATTTCCTCTGCCCTCCTGGAGCTTGCTTGCTGTGTCGAAGTTCCGAGTAGAGCGTTTCTTTCGGGAGTCTCGTGTCAGGCATGCGAATGACGTGGCCTGCTCAGCGGAGCTGATCGAACATGGTTAATGCTTCGATGTTGGGGATGTTGACCTGAGCGAGAACACTGATGTCGTTGTGCCTATCCTGCCAATGGATTTGGAGGATCTTGCGGAGGCAGCGCTCCAGAGTTTTGAGGTGCCTGCTGCACATAGTCCACATCTCTGAGCCATATAAGAGGGCAAGTGTCACTACAGCTCTGTAAACCATGAGCTTGGTGCTGGGTTTGAGGTCCTGGTCTTCAAAGTCTCCTCAGGCAGCCAAAGGCTTTATTGGCACGCTCAATGCGGTGTTGAACCTCGTCGTTAATGTCTGCCCCTGTTGACAGTTGGCTCCCAAGGTGTGGAAAGTGGTCCACGTTGTCCAAGGCCTCATTATGGATTTTAATAAACGGGAGTTGGGGGGGTGGGGGGCAGTGCAGTGTGGAGGAGGTAGGTTGGTAGAGGACCTTTGTCTCACAGATGTTTAGTGTAAGGCCCATGCTCTCATATGCCTCTGTGAAGGTGTTGACAATGGCTTGAAGCTTGGCCTCTGAGTGTGCGGAGATGCAAGCATCGTTTGCATCCTGTAGTTCAATGACAGAGGATGGGATGATCTTGGATCTGGCCTGCAGGCAGCGGAGGTTGAGCAGGTTTCCGTTTGTTCTGTAGTTTAACTTCTTTCCAGCGGGGAGCTTGCTGAGGGTGAAGTAGAGCACTGCAGCAAGGAAGATCGATAAGAGTGTCAGTGTGATGACACAGCCTTGCATGACCCCAGTCAGAACATGGATTGGGTCTGTGGTGGATCCATTGATCAGGATCACGGCTTGCATGTCATTGTGGAGCAGAGGATGGTGACAAACTTTTGGGGGCAGTCGAAACAGAGGTGGATACTCCATAATCCTTCGCGGTTGACAGTGTCGAAGGCTTTTGTGAGGTTAAAGAAGGCCACGTACAAGGCTTGGTGCTGTTCCCTGCATTTCTCTTGCAGTTATTGTAAGACTAAAATTAAAAGGTTAAATAAAAGCTGATAACAGGAGAAAAATAGGAAGGGGAAGCAGATGAGACAAGACAATTTAAAATGGAGACCATGAGGCTTTTTTTTTGTGGGATGTTCACTAATGAGAACAAAATGCAGCAGTTGAGAAGATAAGGGATACAAAAACTGTTTTTAATTGTAAATTTGAAAAAAAGAGTTCTGGCATTATAGAGCTAGATAAAGGAACTATATGGGCAGACAGTGAAGGGAGTTTTGAGAGTGAATATATCATATTTGAGTTGACAAGTGAATCAAGCCAGGTAGTTTTATTGCTCAGATTACAATAGACCTTGAGAGTGAACATTAAGGTGTTGAGGGTTAGTACAATTAGTAAGAGGCATGCATGTTGAAAGAAGCCAAGGTAGTGGCACCAAAGCTAGTACTGGGAGAGTCGGTTTGAGGCTGACGCGGTGGTGGGGAACCATGTCAACCAAAGGGGGAGGAGGAAATGCAATGAAGGGGAGTGACGGAGACAGTGTTTTCACTGGTGGTGAGGACGTGGGAAGTGGAAAATGGACGGAAGTTCAGAGAAATAAACAAAGGAGAGTGAGACATCTACAGATTCTGTGTCAGATTCTTCTAGGAAAGAAAAGAGAACAGAAGCGATAGAAGTACATCTAAAGATAAAGGTTTGGCTAAAACAAATCTGGTTAAGTTGGCAACTTTCCTTAAGAATGAAATTGGAGATATTAAGTTTGCTAAAGATTTATCAGATGGTAATCTGTTGATCTTTTGTAGAGATTCTCAGCAAAGGAATAAGGCTTTGAAAATTAAATATTTAGGAAAACAACAGGTGGAGAGCTTTATTCTGGGAGACTGGAAAATTGTACAAGGGGTGATCTCTGGGGTGAATTTTAATATCAGTGTAGAAGATGTGATGAGAAATGTTTGGGGCGGGAATGTTTTAGGAGTTAAATGAATTCAGACCATGAGCTACTTTGGTTATTTTGAAGTTTGAAGGAGAGGTGCTGCCTGAAAAGGTGCACTTGGGATATTTGAGTTTTCAGTGAGACGATACATTCCTCGTCCATTGCGCTGTTTTAATTGTCAAAGGATTGATCTGTAGCGGCTGTGTGCAGAGTCAAAAAGAAATGTGGAATGTGTGGAGGAGCTCATGATTATGGAAAATGTGGGGAAGGAGTGGAGGTTAAGTGTTGTAACTGTGGGAGTAAACACAGTGCTGCTATGGTGTGTGTGAGGAAAACATTAAAGCATGAGAGATACAGAAATTGAGGGTGGAGGGTAAGCTGACATGCAGAGGCAATAAAAACTGTGAGGGGGAAGGCGATAGGAGAGACAGGTATTTCGAGAGATTATGGGAGGGAATACAACGGAACCTTTAGTTGTGACTCACAATAAGGTTTCAAGATCATCTGACCTTTTGGTGGTCAGTAAAGATAATTTCTTGGCCTTTGTTACTGCAGTGATCAATTGTACTGTGCAAACCCAAAGCAAACAAAGATAATGAAGATTATTGTTAAGTCTGCTGAGAAGTACCTGAATGTTCATGGTACATCCCTTGAGAAAATAAATGGGGTGCTCCTGTTAGGTAATACAATGCAACCATCTCAGTCCTCTCTGGTTAGTTGATTTCATGTTGGGTTTTTTAATATTACAATGGAATGCTAGAAGTTTGATTGCAAATGGTCAAGAGTTTAAACATTTTTAAGCCGATTTAATTGAAAAGCCAGATATTATATGTACTCAAAAAACTCGGTTAAAACCATGCTTAGATTTTGTGATCCAGGGACATGTGGCAGTTTTGAAAGATATAATTGTGGGTGATGGAGGGGGAATGTGCTCTTTTTCTTAGAAATTCAATAAATTATAGAATTATTAATTTAGATACTCCTTTAGAATGCAATGTTGTTGAAATTTAGTGTCATTCTGATAGTTTTCTTTCGATTAATTTTTATAATCCTTGTAAAGATCTTATTTTTGAAGAATTAGAAGTCTTGATATCGTGTCTCAAAAAGCCTATTATGTGGTGTGGGGATTTTAATGAATATAGTCTGATGTGGAGTAGTGGTCATATAGACAGAAATGGTCAGGTGGTGGAAGACTTACTTGAGCATTGTAATCTGGTGTGTTTGAATGGTGGGAGAGGTACTCGAATAAACGCTGGTAAAAACATTTTGCCATGCCTGGACCTAATATTGGTTTCCAATGCATTGGCAGGAAGATGCGAATGGGATGTTTATGAAGACACTACTATTGGAAGTGATCATTTTTGTATATGGGGAAGAGTAGGGTTGCGTTTGAATGAAAAAATAACTAAGGTGAGTTCACAGTGGTGTTTTTGTAGAGCACAGTGGATGGTTTTTTTTTTGGAAGAGGTGTGCAGATAGCGTTAAAGGTCTGGGATTTACAGAAAATGTGGACACCTTAAATAATGACTTATGTGATATAGTATTGGATGCTGCAGAAGTGTCTATTCCATTTATAAAAGGAATATGGAAGAAAAGATTTGTGCCTTAAAGTTTCCAAGTCGGTACACAAAAGCTTATACATTTAAGCAGTATTGGATTATACTAGGAAGAAAGCCATAGCTCGTCGAATTATTAGGTGTGAGAAAAAGAAGTATTGGAGCAGTTATTGTGATAGTGCAGGGAGGGATACATCAACAGGTGATGTTTGGAAGAAGATTAGGAGGATTAATGAAATTTGTAAGATCAAAACTGTTGTAGTATTGGTAGATGGAGATGATGTTGCTAAAACCAATCTGGAAGAGGCAAATATGTTGTCAAAGGCTTTTGCTAAGGTACACAGTAGTGGTAATTTAGATCCTGAATATTCTGGTTTCACATATCTTTTCTTGAGAAAAATCAGGATATTCTCAGGAGGAGTGAGAATGAATAATGACAATCCTGTAAATGATTCATCTACTTTAAATGAGCTGAAACAGGCAATTAGCAAAAATAAAAATACAGCTCCTGAGAGGGATCTAATGTGCTATGAAATGTTTCGCAACATGGGGTTGAGGTTTTAGAAGTATTTCTTGAGTTTTTAAATTTAGTATGAGAAAAAGGTACTTTGCCTAAGAGTTGGGAACATGTTATTATAGTGTCAATTGGAAAGCCAGGAAAAGATTTATATAGTCCATCATCGTATCGGCCCATAGCATTGACACCCAATACTTGTAAAATAATGGAGCGCATGGTTACCGATCGACTTATTATTTAGAGAGCAAGCAGCTTCTGACACCGTATCAAAGTGGGTTTAGGAAGTTTCGTTCCACATTGGATCAAGTGATGAGGTTTGATACTGATATCAAGTAAGCTTTATATAATAAAGAAATCCTTATAGCAGTCTTCACTGATTTTGAAAAAGCATATGATATGCTGTGGAAAGAGGGGCTTTTTTAGGTTAAAAGATTTGGGTATAGAAGGACGCATGTTTAATTGGATACAAGATTTTTTAGTAGATTGTATCATACAGATGAGGGTGGGCATGGAGTTGTCGGATACAATGGTGATAGAGAATGGTACCTCACAGGGAAGTGTGGTTAGTCTGGTTCTTTTTAATATTATGATTAATCATATATATATGATAATGTTGGGAAGGATATGGGACTGTCGTATGCGGATGATGGTGCAATTTGGAAAAGAGGTAAAAATGTTAAATATGTACTGAATAAAGTTCAAGAAGCTTTAAGGGCATTGGAGTACTAGTCTAGGCATTGGGGTTTAAAATTTCTAATTAAAAAACTCAGGCAGTTTTCTTTACAAGAAAGAAAAATCTGGATGGCAATGTTTTGTATCTATGTCATAAACCAATTGAGGTGGTAAAGGTGTTTAACTTTTTAGGAATTTGGTTTGATTGTACTCAGATATGGAAAATACATATTGAAACATTAGTCATTAGGTGTAAAAAAGTAATTAATTTAATGAGACGTATTGCTGGATATGATTGGGGAGCAGACAAGGGAACTTTATTAAGAATATATCAAGCAATGATATGATCATTGATTGACTATGGATACCAGGCATATGGATCAGCGGCAAAAACATTATTGTATAAATTGGATGTAAATCAGTCTCAAGCATTGAGAATTTGTTCTGGTGCTTTTATTTCTTTTTCCAGTAATCGCACTACAGGTGGAAAATGGAGAAATGCCTCTTGAATCGAGGAGAAGGTGGATGGGTTTAAATTATTAGGTGAACTTGGTAGGGCAGAAAGACAATCATTTAACAAAATGTTTCCTTTGGGATAGTTGGGAGCACGGATCGGAAATAAGGGGGAAATCTTTGGGGAAAAGAGTAAGTGATTTAGTGGAAGAGTTGGGCCTGCAAGTTTTCAATATAAGTGTACATGCGTGCTGGTCCATAGATCCACCCTGGTACTTTGAATATCCAGAGGTTGACTTTTACAATACTGGACAAACTTAAAGGAAATAGTATAGGTTTTAATTTGTCTACTTTTGTAAAAGAATATATAGATAAGAATTGGTTTGTTTATATTCAACTTTATACTGATGGTTCTAAGGATCATGGGGCGGGAAAGACAGGTTCAGCAATTTTTATTCCTGAATTTAATGCTAAGATTGCCAAAGGTTATCTGACAATTTATCAATATTTTCAGTTGAGTTGATGGCAATTATGTTGGCCTTAGACTGGGTAGTGGAAGTAAAACCATTGAAAGTTGTCATTTGTTCAGATTCATCATCAGCAATCTTGTTTTTCTGAATCAAGACAGGATTTTACATTTGAAATTTTTCATTTATTGAATAACATACAACAGTTGGGTATTGTGGTGGGTTTTTTTTATGGATGCCGCCACATAGAGGTGTGGTAAGGAATGAGGCAGCAGATTTGTTGGCTAAAAGTTCTATAAATCACTTGATTCCAGATATTAGGATTTCATTAGGGAAGATGGAAATTAAATCTATTATGAAGGATAAACTATATGCATTATGACAACAAAAGTGGAATATGGATGAGAATGGAAGACATTTATATCAGATTCAAAACAATGTGAAGTTATCCAGTAAATTCACTGGGAAATGTAAAAGGGATGAGGTGATTATGAGCAGGATTAGGATTGGACACTGTGGGTTAAATAAGTCCCTGTATTTAATAGGAAAACATGATGGTTTGTGTCACGAGTGTGGGGAAGAATTCCTGCAATTGGCGGAGTACGTTATATTACACTGTACCAAGTTTGCAGCTGAAAGGGGAACAATGCAGTCTAATTTACAACAGAAGGGTTTACAGTGTAATACGATACCTAGTATTTTAGCAGTTAGATTTTGGTATGGGATTATGTGTAAAGTTATGTTGTCTTTTTTAAATTTCACAGGATTTACACTTAGAATTTAGTTTTTTTAAATTTGCGTTGCACTTCTTCCTCCACTACAGTAGGTGGCAATAATACACCAAAAAGATGTGAGTTTGCCAGAAACCATAAAAAGAAGAAAAAGCAGCCAAGGTAGTGGAGAGATTAAGATTGGTGAAAGGTAGGAAGCCCTGAAACCATGAACAGATAGCAGGTACTCTCAAAAATATTGCAAAACCAAAACAAGTTCCTAGAAGTAAAGATAGATTAACCAAAAATACAGCTTTGAGAAAGATGTACTTTCCAGTTCAGAGAGTTGTTTGGCAACTCTGCTCAGGAAAGTGTATGGAAAAGTATGGTGCAAAGTCAATACCCATGTGATTGTGAGCTGATTTCCTGGAGCTAGTATAGTCTTTTATTGAAGGGTTGGAAGAGATACTGAAGGGGAAAGATAAGGACCCAGTGGTAGTTTTCCATGTCAGGTTAAATTATGAATATATGAGTTCTAAAAGCCACACATGAGGACTGGCTTAAAATTAAAGAAGGGGATGCAAATCAATGTCCTCTGGTGTACATGTGTGGCAGCTGTGGCTCAGTTGATAGCAAACTTGCCTCTAAGTCACAAGATTCCAGATTCAAGGAGGGAGTACTGCACTGTCAGAGGTACCATCTTTCAGTTGAGCCATTAAACCGAAGTCTGCCTCTTCGGGTGGATGTAAAAGATTCCATATGAAACTATTTCGTAGAAGAGCAGGAGAATTATCCTTGGTGTCCTGGCCCATATTTATCCTTCAACCCACATCACAAAAACCAGATTACCTGGTCATTATCACATAGTTGCTTGGGGGAGTTTGCTGTGCAAAACTTGGCAGCTGTGCTTCCTGTATTACAACAGTGACTACACTTCAAAAGTAATTCATTAGCTGTAAAACACTTTGAGATGTCCTATGGTCATAAAAAGCACTAGATAAATACAAATCTCTAGTAAATGGGAAATGAGAGAAGTTCACAAAAATATTTAGAAGATAAACGAATGGTTGTGAAAATGGTATTAGCACAATAAAGCTACCTTCATAAAGAGCTGAGAATCCTTGCAGAATAAAACGGACTGGCATAGAATGGATGAGGAACACTTAAATCAGGTAGGGACGATGCAATTTGCAAGAAACATTGAGGTAGCAATAGAAGATCATTTAATGCAGACAAGTGAGGGGAAAGCAGGAAGTGTACAGCGCCTCAGAATAGGATAAAAGATAACATGTAGGTATGAACACAGATACATAAACCAAAAACAAAATACAGCGGATGCTAATAATAAAAAAAAACTTAAAATGCTGGAAAGCAGCAGATCATGCAGGTGATGCAGGGTGCAGTGAAATTACAATGCCACTTAATTGCCACAACTTGGAATTATGCTGTTACTTAAACTTGTTTGCATAAGGAATTCCCATTTTATCTGATTATAATGGTATCTTCATTGACAGATTACATAGCATGTTGACATAAAAAGTATGACCAAGATTGATGATAAAAGGAAGTGAAATTTGTGGACAGCAAATGTGTGTACTCACAAGATTTTTTTATACACTATAGACTGTGCTGTGGTGGTTTTATTGAAAATACACATTCATGTCATTGCAAAACAAATATATCTTGGACCTCAGCAATGCATTTTATGAGCCATGACAATTGTTTAATACTGCTGTTGCTAAGATTTGAATATTTTGCTGTGATGTTTTCTGCTATATACCGAACAATAACCAATTTTTCTGTGATTTATTTAATCATTAGAGTTATTCTTCGTACATCATTTCACCTACATTAGTTTACCTTTAATTATCGGGAACATCCTTGAATGTGTTCCATCTTTTTTGGAGCTCCATGTTTGAATCCCTCTAATCAGGTTTCCGCCTCAACCACAGTACCAAACCAGTTCTTATCAAGGTCACAAATGACATCCTCTGTGACCGTGACAAAAGGTAAACTTTCCCTCTTTGTACTTCTCAACTTGTCTGCATATGGTTGACCATACCATTCTTCTCCAACATCTCTTCACAGTAATTTGGCTGGGTGGGATTGGTCTCACCTGTTTCTGAACTTTTCTATCTAATTGTAGGCAGAGAATCACTTCCAATAGCTTCTCGTCCTGCTCCTGCATCATTACCTCTGGTGTGCCCCAAGGATCTATCTTTGGCATCCTCCTATTTGCCATCTACATACTACCCCTTGGCCACATCATCCAAAAGCAGTGTTAGGTTTCAAGGTATGCAAATGATACCCTCCACCTCATCATCACCTCTCCCGACTCCTCCACTGTTGCTAAATGATCAGACTGCTTATCCAATATCCAATTCTGGGTGAGCAGAAATTTCCTCATATTAAATATTGGGAAAACTGAAGCCATTATTTTTCATCCCCAATCAAAATTCTGTTCCCTAGCTACTGATCCCATCCCTCACCCTGGCAGCCGTCTGAGATTAAGCCAGTCTGTTCGCAACGTTGGTGTCATATTTAACCCTGTGAAGAGCTTCCAACCACATATTTATACCATTACCAAGATTGCCTATTTCCACCTATTAACATTGCCCAATTTTACTCATCTGCTGCTGAAAGTCTCATTCGTGCCTTTGTTACCTCTGGACTTGAGTATTCCAATGCACCCCTGGTTGGTCTCCCACAATTCACCCTACATAAACTTGAAATCATCCGTAACTCTACTGCCTGTGCCCTAACTCTCAGAAACTCCTGTTCCCCTATCACGCCTATGCTATTTGACCTACATTGCCTTGATTTTAAAATTCTCATCCACCCAGCCCCACACCCCTCCGAGATATCTGTGCTCCTCCAATTCTGACCTCTTCGCCATTTGTGGCTGCACCTTCAGATGATTCGGCCCAAACTCTGGAATACTCTCCCTGCACCTCTCCGCCTTTCTACCTCACTTTCCTTCTTTACGACACTTTGACCAAGCTTTTGGCCATCTGAACTAATATCTACTTATACGGCATGTTTTGTTTCATGATGTCGCTGTGACGTGCCTTGGGACGTTTTATTACATTTGAGTTGCTGGATCTGTTCGGACTCTATCCCATTTAGCACGGTGATAGTGCCACACAACATGGGAGAGTATCCCCCCCAGTGTGAAGCTGGGACAGGGTCTCCACAAGGACTCTGCAGTGGTTGCCCCTATGCTGCTGTAGACATGTGAAGGGTACTTTTACTTCTTTATCAGATCAGTGTGGTTTGTGGATCTTCGGAAGGAGGTGGAAATGGGCTGTATGGGGGCTGGAGATCATATGGGAAGATCTCCAGTGGAGATGAGCTCTGCTCCTTGCTTTTCTGGGGAAGGGGAGGTGCTATTTGTGAGCGCATGCGCGTGGTGTAAAAAGACCGTTTGGATTGCGCTACATTAAAGCTCGTCTTTCGCAAGGATCAGTATGAAACCATGAATTAAAAATGAGACTGCGGATATTTCTCAATGTGATATTTGACATGAGCCTCAGCTGCGCCTCTCCCGGAATGCGAATGACTGGCGGCCCAGCGCTCTGTGTACGGCCTTACCCTAGCAACCGGGCGGCTCTCTCTCTCTCTCTCACTGGGATCCCTCCGCCGCACTGCGGAGAGTGGGGAGGCGGAGGGAGACTGGTAAAGAACGCTGGATAAAGAGTTCCCGCCTCAGTGGCCGAGACGACGGACGAGGCAGCAACGTCCCGGCAAACATGGATTGTCAGCATTGTGAGCCAGGCTGTGTGTTTCATACACACCAGCTGAACTCTCAGGTAAGGGGACATTTCTTACCATTATTCCCAGTTGTATGTGGCTGGGAGGATGCATGATGAGTTAAGATGCACCTCAGGGATAGTGGTTGATGATATCCACATAATACAATAACAACGTAGATGGCTAACATTTGTGTTCACATTGTAATTATAGTAACAGATAATGCTTAATTTGATTACTAGAAATTGACAGTTTGAGCATATTGTTTCTGACGTTTGCAGCCAGTTCTGTATTGTACTGTTTCTGTTGAAGAGTCATACGGACTCGAAACGTTAACTGTGTTCCTCTCCGCAGATGCTGCCAGACCTGCTGAGTTTTTCCAGGTATTTTTGTTTTTGTTCTGTATTGTACTGTTTCTGGACTGAACATGGAGTTATCTATTTACTTCATAAATATTCCATGGTAGAATTAGAATTCAATAAAAAATCTGGAATTAAACGTCGAATGATGACCATGAAACCATTCTCGATTGTCAAAAAATTGCGCAATCGCACAACGTTCAGCACCATTCGTGATTCCTCAGATACTGAAGCAGCCCATGTCCAAATGCAGCAAGACCTGAACAATATCCAGGCTTGGGCCGACAAGTGGCAAGTAGCATTTGCGCCAGGCAATGACCGTCTCCAACAAGAGAGAATCTAACCATCACCCCCTGATGTTCAATGGCATTACCATCACTGAATCCCCCACTATGAACATCCTGGGGGTTGCCATTGACCAGTAATTGAACTGGACTAGCCATATAAATACTGTGGCTACAAGAACAGGCCAGAGGCTAGGAATCCTGCGGTGAGTAACTCACCTCCTGACTCCCCAAAGTCTGTCCACCATCTACAAGGCACAGATCAGAAGTGTGAAGGAATACTCCCCACTCGCCTAGAAGGACAAGGGCTACAGATGGGTGGGAACACCACCACCTGGAAGTTCCCCTCCCAATCACTCTCCATCCTGACTTGGAAATATAATCGCCATTCCTTCACCGTTGCTGGGTCAAGATCCCGGAACTCTCTTCCTAACAGCGCTGTGGGTATACCTACAGCATATGGACTGCAGCGGTTCAAGGCAGCTCACCACCACCTTCTCAAGGGCAACTAGGCAATAAATGCTGGCCCAGCCAGCGAAGCCCACATCCTATGAATGAATTTTAAAAAACCCATCTGATACACATTTTGTTCACTAATGTCCTTTAGGGAAGGAAATCTGTTGTCCTTACCTGGTCTGGCCTACATATGACACCAGGCCCACAGCAATGTAGTTGACTCTTAAGTGCAGTCGGAAATGGAATCAGTCCCAGACACCACCAACACCACTGTCCCAGTGGCAGGACAGTCCCAGCAGAGGTGGTGGCACAGTGGTTGTGGTTTCCCTGGGAGTCCTCAACATAGACTCCAGACCCCATGAAGTCTCATGGCATCAGGTCAAACATGGGCAAGGAAACCTCCTTCTGGTTACCATGTACAGCACCTCCCCCAACTTCAGATGATGAATCAGTGCTTCTCCATTATGGAACACCACTTGGAGGAAGTACTGAGGGTGGCAAGAGTGGCTTGGTAGCACCACTGCTAGCCAAGCCTAAAGGACATAGCTGCTACACTGGCTCTGCGACAGGTGGTGAGGCAGCCAACAAGAGGGAAGGATATACTTAACTTCATCCTCACCAATCTGCCTGTCGCAGATGCGTCTGACCGTGACAGTATCGGTAGGAGTGATCATCACACAGTCCTTGTGGAGACAAAATCCTGTCTTCACATTGAGGATACCCTCCATTGTGTTGTGTGGCACTACCATCATGCTAAATGGGATAGTTTTGAACAGATCGAGCAACTCAAGACTGGGCATCCATGAGACAGCAGAATTGTATACAACCACAATCTGTAACTTCATGGCTTGGTATATCCCACTGTACCATTACCACCAAACCAGTTCAATGAAGAGTGCAAGAAGGCATGCCAGGAGCAGCCCCAGGCATACTTTAAAATGAGGCGTCAGCCTGGTGAAGCTACAACTCAGGACTACTTGCGTGCCAAACAGCGTAAGCAGCATGCGATAGAGCTGAGTGAACTCACAAACAACGGATCAGATCTAAGCTTTGCAGTCCAGTTGTGAATGGTGGTGGTATTAAACAATTAACAGGAGGAGGATGCTCCACAGATATCCCGATCCTCAATGATGGGGCAGCGTATCACATCAGCGCAAAAGATAAGACTAAAGCATTTGCAAAATTCTTCAGTCAGAAGTGCCGAGTGGATGATCCATCTCAGCCTCCTCCTGAGTTCCCCAGCATCACAGGTGCCAGTTTTCAGCCAATTTAATTCACTCCACGTGATTTCAAGAAATGGCTGAAGGCACTGGATACTGCAAAGGCTACGGGCTCTGACAATATTCCGGCAATAGTACTGAAGACTTTTGCGCCAGAACTTGCCGTGACCCTAGCCAAGCTGTTCCAGTCAGCTACAACACTGGCATCTACCCTGCAATGTGGAAAATTACCCAGGTACACAAAAAGCAGGACAAATCAAGCCCAGCCAATTAGTGTCCCATCAGTCTACTCTCCATCATCAGTAAAGTGACAGAAGGGGTAATTAACATTGCTTCAAGTGGCACTTGCTTAGCAATAACCTGCTCACTGACTTTCAGTTTGGGTTCTGCCAGGATCACTCAGCTCCTGACTTCATTACAGCCTTGGTTCAAACATGGACGAAACAGCTGAACTCCAGAGTTGAGGTGAGGGTGACTGCCCTTGACATGAAGGCAGCATTTGACCAGGTATGGCATCAAAGAGGCCTCGGAAAACTGAAATCAGTGGGAATCGGGGGAAAATTCTCCGCTGGTTGGAGTCATAGCTAGCAAAAGGAAGATGGTTGTGGTTTGTGGAGGTCAATCATCTCAGTTCCAGGACATCACTGCAGGAGTTCCTCAGGGTAGTGCCCTGGGCCCAGCCATCTTTAGCTGCTTCATCAATGACCTTCCTTCCATCATAAGGTCAGAAGTGGGGATGTTCACTGATAATTGCACAATGTTCAGTACCATTCTCAATTCCTCAGATACTGAAGCAGCCTGTTCCCATATGCAGCAAGACCTAGACGATACTAATGCTTGGGCTGATAAGTGATGAGTAACATTTGCGTCACACAAGTGCCTGCAATGATCAAGGCATTGCCCCTTGACATTCAATAGCATTACCATCTCTGAATTCTGTACTATCAACATCCAATTAACATTGACCAAAAACTGAACTGGACTAGTCATATAAATACTGTGGCTGCAGGTTAAAGGCTAGGAATTCCGAGGTGAGTAACTTACCCCCTGACTCCCCAGATCCTATCATACGAACATATGAATTAGGAGCAGGAGGAGGCCACTCGGCCCTTCAAGCCTGCTCCACCATTCAATAAGATCATGACTGATCTAAATGTAACCTCAAACCCACATTCCTGCCTACCCCGATCACCTTTTGCCCCCTTGTTAATCAAGAATCTATCTAGCTCTGCCTTAAAAATATTCAAAGACTCTGCTTACACTACCTTTGAGGAAGAGTTCTAAAGACTCACAACCCTCTGAGGGGAAAAAATTCACCTCATCTCTGTCTTAAATGAGCTACCCCTTATTGTTAAACAGTGATCCCTAGTTCTAGATTCTTGCACCCTTCACATCCACCCTGTCAAGATTCCTCAGGATCTTAAAGGTTTCAATTAAGTTGCCTCTTACTCTTCTAAATTTCAGTGGATACAAGCTTAACCTGTCCAGCCTTTCCTCATAAGACAACCTGCCCATTCCTGGTATTAGTCTAGTAAGCTGTCTCTGAACTGCTTCTAACGCATTTACATCTTTCTTTAAATAAGGAGACCAGTACTGTACAGAGTACTCCAGATGTGGTCTCACTAGTGCCCTGTATAAGTGAATCATAACCTCCCTACTTGTGTAATCAATTCTCCTCACAATAAATGATAACATTCTATTAGCTTTCCTAATTACCTGCTGTACCTGCATACTAACCTTTTGTGATTCATACACTAGGACACGCAGATCCCTCTGAATCTCAGACCTCTGCAATCTCTCACCATTTAGATAATAAGCTTCTTTATTATTCTTCCTGCCAAAATGAATGATTTCACATTTGTCCACAGTATACTCCATTTGCCTGATCTTTGCCCACTCGCTTAACCTATCTATGTCACTTTGTAGCCTCTTTACATTCTCTTCACAATTTACTTTCCTACCTATCTTTGTGTCATCAGCAAATTTAGCCACCTTTCCTTCACCCAAGCCATTTATATAAGTTGTAAAAACTTGAAGTCCCAGCACTGATCCCTGTGGCACATCACTCATCACGTCCTGCCAACCAGAAAAAGACACATTTATGTCAACACTCTGCTTTCTGTTAGCAAACCAATATTCTATTCATGTCAATATGATATCCCCTACACCATGAGCTTTTATTTTCTGCAATAACCTTTGATGTGGCACTCAATCAAATGCCTTCTGGAAATCTAAGTATAGTACATCCACCGGTTCCCCTTTATCCAAGCACATGTGACTCCTTCAAAGAACACCAATAGCTTGGTTAAACATGATTTCCCTTTTACAAAACCATGTTGACTCTGCCTAATTGCCTTGAATTTTTTGAAGTGCCCTGCTATAACATCTTTAATAATAGCTTCTAGCATTTTCATTTTTTGCTGTTCTTTATATTCTTTCCAATCTCCTGACCTGCGTTTTTGTGTAATTCTATGCTTTTTTTGTAAGTTTGATACTCTCTTTAACTTTTTTAGTTAACCACGGATGGTGGGCCCTCCCTTTGGAATTTTTCTTTCTCATTGGAATGTATATATTCTGTGTATTCTGAAATATCCCTTTAAATGTCTGCCACTGAACTGCTATTAACATATCCCTTAACCTCATTTGCCAGTTCACTTTAGCTAGCTCTGCTTTCATGCCCTCATAATTGCCCTTATTTAAGTTTAAAATGCTAGTCTTGGACGCACTTGTTTCTCCCTCAAAATGAATGTAAACTTCAATTATATTATGATCGCTGCTCCCTAGGGGTGCCTTAACTATGAGGTTCTCAATTAATCCTATCTCGTTCCTCAATACCAGGTCTAGTATAGCCTGCTCTCTGGTTGGCTCCAGAACGTGCTGTTCTAAAAAACTATCTCAAAAACATTCCATGAACTCCTAATCTACGCTACCTTTGCCTGTCAGAGTTTTCCAGTCTATGGGCAGGATTTTCCCGTCGGCGAGCAGGGTTGGGGCCAGCTCGCTGACGCGTAAAATGACACACGGTGACATGGGTGGAACTCCTGACAACACCGCGCCCCATTAAAATTTTCAGGTAGGCGGGGGCGCAGCAAAATCAGCTGTGCGCCCGCCAACTTGTCAATGGCCAACTGAGGCCATTGACAGAGTCATTTAAGTAATTAATGGACCTGCCCGTCCAACCTTAAGGTTGGTGGGCAGGCCAGGAGCCCAGGCGGGAATTAGAAAAAGCATGAAACCTCATCCACGGGCAGGATGAGGTTTCGTGTAGGTTTTAAAAAATTTAATTAAAGTTTTTAAAAAAGTTATGGACATGTCCCAACTCATGTGACAGCGTCACATGAGGGGACATGTCAGGGATTTTTTTTTTCTATTTTTAATATTTTTTACTGTAGAGACGATCTCCCTGAGGCAGCACTTAGCCTCAGGGAGATGAGTGCGCTCTTTCGTGAGCATGTGCGAAAGAGCGCACTCTCAGGTTTAGGGATTCCTCCCTGCCCACACGGGGAGCGCATAGTGCTTCCGTGCAGACATCACACTGGACAGGCCTTAATTGGCCCGCCCACGTAAAATGGTGGCACGCCCCCAATTGGGGGCGCCGATTGGCGCCCGCACTTCAACTTCCCCCCTGACGGGGGGAAAATCCTGCCCTATATGTAGATTAAAATCCCCCATGATTATTGCTGTACCTTTCTGGCAAGCTCCGATTATCTCTTATTTTATACTCTGTCCTACTGTGAAGTTACAATTAGGAGGCCTGTACACCACTCCCACCAGTGACCTATTGCCTTTATCATTGCTCATCTCAACCCAAACCGCTTCTACATCCTGGTTTCCTGAACTTAGATCATCCCTCTCTAATGTGCTAATACCATCGTTAATTAACAGAGCCACCCCTCCACCTTTTCCTAACTTCCTGTCCTTCCTGAATGTCATAACCCTTCAATATTCAGGTCCCAATCTATGTCATCCTCTAGCCATGTCTCTGTCAGATCGTACTTTTTTATTTCTGTTTGTGCTATCAGCACATCTGTTTTGTTTCGAATGCTACCATGTATTTAGATACAGAGCCTTTAGTTTTGTCCTTTTATTATTTTTGTAATGTCTAGTCTTATCTGCTGATTTACTCTTAGATTTTACTCTCTGTCCTTCCTGTCATAGTCTGTTTATCATTTCCCGTATTAATACCTTCTCTCTTGTCTTGTCTCTATTCTTTGGTTTTCTACATCTTCCCAAATTTGATCCCTTGCCCCTACTATTCAGCTTAAAACCCTCTCTACTTCCCTAGTTAGTTGGCTTGCACGGACATCAGCCCCAGCATGGTTCAGCTGTCCACCATTTACAGGGCACAAATCAGGAATGTAATGGAATACTCTCCGCTTGCTTGGATGAATGCATGTCTAACAACACTCAAGAAACTCAACACCATCCAAGGCAAAGCAGCCCGCATGATTGGCACCCCATCCACCACCTTCACCATTCACTCCTTCCACCACTGACGGACAATGGCAGCAGATTGTACTATATACAAGATGCACTGTAGCAACGCACCAAGGCTCCCTCGACAGCACCTTCCGAACCCATGGTATCTAGATACCACCTAGAAGGACAAGGGCAGCCAATACATGGGAACACTACCATCTGCAAGTTCCCCTTCAAGCCACACACCACCCTGACTTGGAACTATATTGCCATTCCTTCCCTGTCGCGGGATCAAAATCCTGGAACCCCCTTCCCAGCAGCACTGTGGGTGCACCTGCTCAGATGGACTGCAGCAGTTCAAGAAGGCGGCTCACCACCACCTTCTCAATGAATAATAAATACTGGCCTTGCTAGCACCTCCCACATCCATAAAAGAAGAAAAAAGCTAGATTGTAGTCGTAGAGCGATAGGTTTAGAGGGAGCGGAATTCTTAAAATGCATCCAGGAGAGCTTTTTAAGCCAGTACGTAGAAGGTCCTACAAGAGAGGGGGCGATCCTGGACTTAATTTTAGGGAGTGAAGCCGGGCAAGTGGTAGAGATATCAGTAGGGAAACATTTTGTAGATAGTGATCATAACTCCGTTAGAATCAAGGTTATTATGGAAAAGGACAACCAGGGACAGAAATCAGAGTTCTAAATTGCAGGAAGGCCGATTTTAATAAGATCAGATATGATTTGGCCAGAGTGGACTGGGAGCAGCTACTTTTAGGTAAATCTGCATCATAGAAGGAAATAGGGACAGTACAAGGCCAACATATTCCAGTAAAGATAAAGGGTGGGACCAACAAATTCAGGGAACCCTGGATGTCGAGGGATATACAGGATTGGATAAAGAGAAAAAGGGAGGCTTATGGCAGATACCGAGGGCTCAAAACAGCAGAAGCCCTAGAGAAGTATTGACTGTGTAGGGGGGACCTTAAAAATGAAATTAGAAGAACAAAAAGGGGGCATGAAAAAACATTGGAAAGGTAAAATAAAGGAAAATCCAGTTATTTTACAAGTACATTAAGAGTAAGAGGATAACTAGGGAAAGAATAGGGCCCATTAAGGACCATAGTGGTAATTTGTGTGTGGAGCTGGAAGACGTAGGTAGTGTTCTTATTGAATACTTTGTTTCGGTGTTCACAAGTGAGGAGGATGACGTGGGTATGGAAATCAGGCAGAAGGACTGTGATATAATTAAAGAAATTAGCATAGAAAGGGAGGATGTTCTAAGTGGTCTGGCAGGTTTAAAAGTAGATAAATCTCCAGACCTGGATGAAATGTATCCCAGGCTGTTGAGTGAGGCAAGGGAGGAGAAAGCAGGGGTGCTGGCAATAATTTTCAATACCTCTCTGGCCACAAGAGAGGTGCCAGAAGACTGGAGGACAACCAATGTGGTACCGTTATTCAAGAAGGGAGGAAGGGATAAACCAGGGAACTATAGGCCAGTCAGTCTAATCTCAGTGGTGGGGAAACTATTGGAAGCAATTCTGAGAGACAGAATTAATCTACACTTGGAGAGGCAGGGATTAATCAAGGACAGTCAGCATGGTTTTGTTAAGGGGAGATCATGCCTGACCAATTTGATTGAATTTTTTGAAGAGGTGCCCAGATGTGTAGATGAGGGCAATGCATTTGATGTAGTCTACTTGGACTTCAGCAAGTCTTTCGATAAGGTCCCGTGTGGGCGACTGATAACGAAGGTAAAAGCCCATGGGATCCACGGCAATTTGGCAAATCGGATCCAGAATTGGCTGAGTGGCAGGAAGTAGAGGGTGATAGTCGAGGGGTGTTTTTGTGACTGGATGCCTGTGTCCAGTGGGGTTCCACAGGGTGTTGGGTCCCTTGCTGTTTGTGGAATATATACGCGATTTAGACTTGAATGTAAGAGGGTTGATCAGTAAGTTCGCGGATGACACAATAATTGGTGGGGTGGTAAATAGTGAGGAGGATAGCCTTAGATTACAGGAGGATGTACGTGAGCTGGTCAGATGGGCTGATCAGTGGCAAATGGAATTTAATCCGGATAAGGGTGAGGTAATGCACTTGGGCAGGACAAACAAGGCACGGGAATACACGATGAACAGTAGGACCCTGGGAAATACCGAGGATCAGAGGGACTTTGGTGTGCATGTCCGCCGGTCCCGTAAGGTAGCGGGACAGGAAGATAAGGTAGTTAAGAAGGCATAAGGGATACCTGCCTTTATTGGCCGAAGCATAGAATATAAAAACAGGGAGGTTATGCTGGAACTGTATAAAACGTTGGTTAGGCTGCAGCTCGAGTATTGTGTGCTGTTCTAGAATCCGCATTATAAGAAGGATGTGATTGCACTAGAGAGAGTACAAAGGAGATTTACCAGGATGTTGCCTGGGTTGGAGAGTTTTAGTTGTGAGGAGAGATTGGATAGACTGGGGTTATTTTCCCTGGAGCAGAGGAGATTGAGGGGGGACATGATTGAGGTGTATAACATTATGAGAGGCATAGATAGGGTAGACAGGCAGGAACTTTTCCTCTTGGTGGAGGGATTAATAACCAAGGGGGCATAGATTTAAGGTAAGGGGCAGGAGGTTTAGAAGGGATGTGAGGAAGAATTTTTTCACCCAGAGGATGGTGGGAATCTGGAACTCACTGCCAGAAAGGGTGGTAGAGGCAGAAACCCTCATAAGATTTAAGTAGTATTTGGTTGTGCATTTGCGTTGCCATGGCATACAAGGCTATGGGCCTAGTGCTGGAAAATGGGATTAGAATAGTTAGGCAATTGTTTGACCGGCGCAGATTTGATGGGCTGAAGGGCCTTTTTCTGTGCTGTAGACCTCTATGACTCGACGACTCTATGACATTGCAGAGGAAGAGGAGCAGATGGATGGCCCAGGGAATGCATCTCTAGTGATTTATGGTTTGAAAAAACAAGGTGGAAAATGGCAAATAATTCCCAATGATAACAACTTGCATTTATATAGCACTTTTGATGTAGTAAACATCTTCAGGCAGTCCACAGAAGTGGAACAGACACCGAGTAGCAGTAGAAGATTTAGTCGTGATTCAAGGTATGGTCAACAAACTAGATTTCGAGGAAAAGGAAGAATGGTAGTAAGACTAAGGAATTTAGGAAGCATGTTTCACAGTTTAGGAAATATGGTGCAAATAACTGAAGACTTTGTTATTAGAGCTGGAGGCAGGTATCGTACAAAGGAAACTAGAGTTGCAGGAGTGGAGGGCAAAATCTGGAAGAGGTTGCAGAGGTAGATTGAGGCAAAGCCACAATGGGAGTTATAAATGAGAAGAAAGATCTTGAATTTAATACACTGGGTTCAGGAATTGACAAAGACCAGGAGTGATAGATGAGTAGGACTTTGTGTTTTATAGGGTGCAGGCAAGTAGCTTTAGAAACAGTGAGAGTTTCAGGTGGATCATGGGAGGCTGCTGAGGTAAATGTAATAGATATTGAACCACAGAGTTAATGAAGGAGAAGTAGTAGTGTAGTTAGTTGTAGTGTAGTTAAGGCAAACGTAGGGTTGGGTGATGCTGAAGTGGAAAGGAGAAGCACTTCGTGATGGATTTAAAGCTGAACTCCAGAACATACCAAGATTGTACACCATTGTATTCAACCCGAGTAAGCAGTCAGGGAAGGGGAATAGAGTGGGAACTAGGGTGCGGAGTTTTTGGTGGGAACTGAAAGAAAGGAAGAACTTGCTTTTATACAGTACTTTAATGTAGAAAATATCCCAAGTTGTTGCACAGAGGCATGATTGGGCAAAATTGAATGCTGAGGAATGGGATAGTAGGAGAGGTGACCAAACATTTGGCCGAAGAGGTGGTTTTTAAAGAGGCTCCTAAAGGAGAACAAGTGGAAGGGTTTAGGGACCTCATAACGTTACAAAACTTAAAAAATGTAATCACTGTTCTTTGTAGGCAAATATGGCAGCTATTTTGTGCACAGTAAAGTCCACCAGGCAGCAGTGGAATAAATGGCCGGTTACTCTGTTGCCTTGCTCTTCTTAACTAATGTCATGGAATCTTTTATATCCACATGATCAGGAAGATGGCTGTCAGCTTGAAGTCTGTCTTGAACAAGCATCTCAGAAATTGCATCACTTGCTCAGTGTCAACCTAGATATGTGCTCAAATATTAAAACAGGTCTTAACATGTTGCTTCAGTCTTGCTAATATTAAGTTGGGTATTTATTATTTAGCATGTGCATAATCACAGAACTAAGCAATAGCCTTGTCAGTGGCTGGATGGAGTTCTTTAATCTCATCTTCAAGTTTAGCCAGCGGACGTTCCTCAATAATGTGAGTCATTGTTTGGACTGCAGCACAGCTGCAGCCTGGATGGCCTTGGAGACCCCACTGATGTTGGGTGGCTGCGCAGAGGCTTTGGCCATTCCATGAATGATTTAAAAGGGCCCACAGTCACTGTGGGAGATTAAAGCCAGGTGGACAAGCAGTAGGATCTACAATGAGCAAGTGGTTTCTGGTGGATCTTTTTCCCTGCCAAACCTCCTGCCATAGGTCCTCAGCTGTTACTCCTTGGTGTGGTGAGTTTAAACGTATGGGATGGTGTTAAGGAAAGCATACTGCTGGTGGGTTGAGGAGGTCATTGAATAAGGGCAGGCTTGTGTTGGAGTAGACCTTCTCCAGTAGCTTGGCTGTTGCAATTACCCTCCTGATGTCAGGGATAGGGAGCATTGTTGCTCAGCACTGGGATCCAGGAGAGGTGAGTTGGTCGAAGAGTACCTATGATGATGTGCATTATTGAAGTTGAGTTGCACATTGATAAGTTTGATGTGGGCAGATTGGTACCATACTGGTGCGCAGTATTCTGCAGTTGAGCACATGATGGCAAGAGGAGAGGTCCTTAGGGTCTTGAGGTACCAGCCAGTTTACTGAGGAGGTTATTGCAGATTTAAATTTTTTCTACAGCCTTGATGAGGTGATGTTAGGGTTCTGTCAAGGGTGATGCCTAGATAAGCAGGGTGGGGACCCTGCTTCAATCTCTGACCATCCAGGGTGATGCTCAGTCCCCTCTTAGCATTGTGAAGAAGACTGTTTTATTGGTGCTCGATTGTAGGCACCATGACTTGCAATAGTTGGCAAGCTTTGCAATATCGTTGTTTAATGTGTCTTCCACTTCTGGGAAAGTCTGAGTCTCTATGCCACAGCAATGTCATCTGCATAGGTAAACTTCTGGGACCGGCTGCGTCGTTGGTGTACAAATTGAACAGGGTTGAGGATAAGACAACCCCCTGGGTAGCTCATTGTCTGTTTCCTCCAGGCGCTAGTCTTGTCATTCATATGAAATCTGCTGCCTGTGCTGGAGTAGCAGTTCAATGGCTTTAGTAACACAGGGAGGGAGAACTCTTGGTATTTTGACAAATAGACCAATGTGCCAGGCTCTTTCATACGCTGCAGTGAGGTCATGGAAAATTACCCCTATTTTGAGCTTCCTTTGAAAGCCAATTTCAATGAAAGTGGTTAATGCAAGGACCTGATCAGATGTGCTTCTTCCTTGCTTGGTCTGCACACAGGATATCCTCCAGTTCTGGCTTGATCTGCTGTAAGATTAGGCACTCCGTTACCCTAAAGCTAATGACAGCATTGGTTGGGGAGGGGGGGCGGGGGGGAGGTGTGCTCTACTACCCTGAAGCATAATGGTAGCAGGGATATTAACTGGTAGTTTGAAGGTAATTTAGGTTTTTGCCTGGTTTTGGGAGACCATTGACTTTAGACATGCACCGGGATTTTGGCAGTCTTCCCTTGCATATGACCCTTGTAAAGAATTGAGCCAATCTGGAGCGGGCCCATGGGCCAAGGCGTTTTAGGAACTCAGGGAGGATGTTGTTATAATCAACAATTAATGAGTAAGAAATTAATATAAATAATAAAAAATGAGGATAGCAATGAATCAGCGTCCTCATCACACCACCCATCAATAGCCAGCTCACATTGGGGAAGCCAATGATCTTCCTAGTAAAGCGAACTCAACAAGTCTGCACTTGAAGAATCCTGGTATCGTGGAACCAAAAACTGCCAGCAATTTGAAATCCATTAAGTTGGGTAAAGTTCAGATATGATGATGTTGGACAATAGTGAAACAGTGCAGTTCAAATTGAGGATGGTGAAGGATAGCTAGAGCTGAGTCGATATATATGTAGAAGCTGACTTCACCCCTACAAATGGTGTGAACATGAGGCAGGATAGTTTACTTTTTTTAAATTGCCAACTTGTGAAATTTTGACCATATGCAAAATACATTTTGGTTATGTTCTTTTCAACAGTGATTTCCTACAATGATGACTAAAAGTCTTGGTGGAACAATTATGGAAGTTAAAAGCAACAAGCTATCAAATAAAAATGGTTTATATTCTATGGTTCAAAGCACAGCTGCAGCTAAGGAACTCCACCAACGATATAAAGACATACTGGAACCTCTAAGTCTCTTCACATCCAGCACAGAACCCATAAAACCGCCAGGTACTCCTACATATTATGGCTTAATGAATGTCAGTTTCTTTGAGATAGAAATATATTTTGGCAGTATAACAAAAAATTCTTTTTTCTCTTTTCTGCTGTGCAGTGCTGTGGGAGAGGGAGTGAGGTTAGAGACAAAGAAAGAATAAACTTGCATTTACAAAGTACCTTTCACATGATTTCAGCATCTCCCAAAGCACTTTACAGCCAATGAAGTACGTATGAAGTGTAGTCACTGATGTTCCCTGTAAGCTGCGCTGGACCGCAGTCCTCAGCACGCCAAAACCTAATGCGCAGGGAACAAAGAAACGCCTCCTTTTAGATGTGTACATGCACAGCCATGTGGCAATCTTTAAGGGACCGTGCAGTGCAACAAATGGGCCAGTGAAAGAAAAATTAGAAGGAACATTGGTAGTCAGTGTTGCAATGTTGGAAATATGCAGCTAATTAGCGCATAGCAAGGTCCCATAAACAGTAATGAGATAATGATGAGATCATTTTTGTGAAGCTGTTTGAGAGATAAATATTGGGCAGAGCATTTCACAGAATTCCCTTAACCTGCTTTGTAAACAGTCCCCAATACTTGTACCAGGTGTGTTTATAAGAAAACAATTTGCATATTTTGCTCAATTGCCGGTATAATGTAGCCATGTCAAAAGAATTAAAAATCATTTGTCAGTTGCCCTTGAGTGGCTGCTGAGCAGAATTTGTTCCTTAGAATTAAGAGGAAGTGTTTTGGGAAAATAACCCAGCTATTATCAGACAGTTTTAGGGCTGGTGTTATAGTGGAGCGCCATATGCATTTACCAGGCCATCCTTGGATATATGCTTAGAACTCTACTCCCCAGATATTTTTTCATGTTATAAAAACACTGACCAAGGGCTGGATTTTCGTAGAGCCGGTAAGAATCCATGGACTTTTGAAAACATCGGGCGGGTCCTGGATATGTAAAGTTCCGCCCTCATTTTCGACAGATCCAGTTTTTGCTAACATGGGGAAGGAAGCAGGGCATGAATCACACAGGAAGGAAACCAGAACTCAGCAGGGCTATTTGAACTTAGTGGTTTCCTTAAACAGACACTATTTTGGCTGTTGCAAGGGATTTAGTGTGGGAGTGTAGTGTGTGAGTTAAGAATTGATGGAATAGATGTAAACTCTCTTGAAGGGCAGATAAGCTCTGTTTAAGTGTCATGGGGCTAGATTTTATGACCTCCCTGCCAGGCATGTTTTTGGCAGGGGGTGTGGCACATAAAATATGACAGGTGGCTAGCCAACCACCTTCCCTCCCATCCTGACCCATTCGCCATAAAATGTTAGGCAGGCAACGAAATCAGCAATCCTCCCACCATTTTGAAAAATAATTAATGTGCAAATGAGCTTGTTAACAAACTAGTTGACCTGAATATCACGCTGCCCACGTCATAATAAAGTTGGCATGGGCATGCAGGCGGGAGTTTAACAAAACTGATTAAAAGGCAGGAAGGTAGGGGGGTAAGCCCTTCGGCGGGAGGGGGTGGGGGGGTTCCTTGTGCACATCAGGAGTATACCCCCCCCCCCCCCTCAAGATGTTACACCCCTTTCTTTAACCCACTCTTTAAACATGAAAAAAACAGGCTGAAGCTATGAGTGAGAATTAAAAAAAACCTCAGCTAGACTGTTTTGAATGACAGATTATCTGGTGTGGAATAGAAAAACACATTTCTTTTCGATTGTGTAGTTTCAATAGAATTCTGTTTTGACATTTCCCCAAGGGCTATTATTATGTCATTGTGAATGCTTGGCTGAATTTCAAAAGCTTGAATTATCTCAGCACGGGATTCTGAATTCAGTTTTATTGACAGCTTAAATAGGCAATTAAAGGATTAGCTGTCTTTGATGTGGAGTCTGAATAGAAGTTTGTTTTTATAAGAGATTAACCAATTGAGGATATTTAAACGTTTTGAATGGCTTTCTTGAAGAGGAGTTTTTCACTATTAATTGTGTAGGCGAGCTGTCTTAGATTGTTAGAAGTTTACTTTTTTCATCTCTACGTGGCTCCTGAAGCCTATCCATGGTGGATATTGAGTGAGTCGTTCTAGAGGCAGCAAGGGAGCATGAGGGGTCATGGGAGTTGGTGGGGCATGAGTTGGCATTAAGCTGGCACGAGGGTGATATGGTAGTGAAGGGGTTTGAGGGCTGGACGGCCTAACAGCTTCTAAAACAATGGGAAAAAGCCCCAGAAAACCTAGGCAGACCTTCTAACGAGCCCGCCTTGGCACTCACCTGCCCCTGTGGCCACCAAGGATCAGAGCGAAAATTGGATCTAATGAGGCTCTTTAAACCAAGGTGTGTCTACTGAGTCAGGAAATTTCTGAGTTTACAGTTTTATTGACAGTTTAAATAGGCTGTTAAATGAATTTGGCTGTCTTTGATGTGGTGTCTGAATTGAAGCTTGTTTGTTTTTATAAGAGATTAACCAATTGAGGATATTTAGACGTTTTGAATGGCTTTCTTGAATGGCAGTTTTTTCACTATTAATTGTGCAGGAGAGCTGTTTTAGATTGTTAAAAGTTTACTTTTTTCATCTCCACACGGCTCCTGAGGTCTGCCCACAGTGGATATTAAGTGAGTGTAATTTATTTAAAATTAATGTAATTTTATTTAAAATTAGCATATTCATAACTACCGTAGAAGAAAGCTCTGCATTGTTCATTGCTCAGCAAGATATTAACTGGAGACTCGTTGCAGTGATCATTAGAAAGGTTGTTCAATTATAGAGGATATCACAACAAAGCCTGATCCTGAGCTCATCTGACAATCCAGATAGTCTAGTACTTATTGTATTATGAACAGAAGCAGGAAGCCTGTATGATTATTTTGTTATTTGCTTTAATAAGGGGTATTGTGGTCATTTGAACATTTGGAATTGAAGCTAATTACTTTCCAGGACACTTAACCTCTGAGTCTTCAAGACCATTCCCTTTTCCTTTTTCAAACAGTGAATTAAAACATGGATTATGGTGTCTACCAGCACTGAGTAAATGAATCAACTATATTAGCAAATAAATACTATCTTTTGAAATGAATTAGATCATTGAAAATGTAAATCCAGTAGTGAGAGCTGTTCTGCAGTTTAAGGGTGTTTTTAACAAGCCACGTCATTTTTTTTACCCTTAATCATCTTGGATATTTGTGAAAATAGTTGATAAACTAACCAAATTTTAGAAAACAAGTCTGAGTCTTTGTCAATAGAATAATTGTTAACTTAACAACTAGCATTATGAAAATTGATGGTAGCTGAATTATGGTACCTAAAATCTTATGAACAAATTTGTACAATAAAGTCCTTCTGCAATTAGGGTTCAGGATCTAATGGCCCTTGGCATTGAAATGCAGCAACGAAATGGAAACTGAGAATAGATCTAATTGCTTGGGAAAACTGGTACCCTAGGGGCAGGATTTTCTTGCGGGCTTCTGAACCCCGCTGTCAGGCTCAAATGGGAGTGACAAGCCCAAACTGTGGATAGAATTTTGCCCTTGGCAGGCAGGCTTGGCAGGGGTGGGCGGGGGCGGTTGGGAAGCCAACCGCTGCCCGCGATCGGGACCGGACTGCGATTTCATGCTGGCGGGCCAATTAAGGCACACCCAGCGTGAAATGCGAGTGGCAACGCTGTGTGGGCTGGGAGGGTGGTTGGGGGGGGTGGGGGGGGGCGGTGAGTCGGGGTGGAGGAGGGCAAGTGGGCCGAGCACGAACTTCACAAATGCGCACAAGTGAGCGCTTCATAATCTCCCTGAGGCAGCACTTTTTAAGAAAGAAAATGAAGAAAATAAAAATGTAATAAAACATGTCCCCTCACATGACTCTGTCACGTGAGCAGAGACATGTTATTAATTAAAGTTTAAAACTTTTATTTTATTATTATTTGCCTTTGGATACCTCATCCCACTTGTGGGTGAGGTTTCCAAAAAAATGCAAAAGCCGCTTGGCTTTTTCGCCTGCCCGCCAACCGTTAGGTTGGATGGGCAGCAAAATATTTAAGTTAATTGATTATTTAATGTCCATAACAGGCCTTTTAATTGTCGGTGGGCGCATTGCTGACTCCGACGTGCACCCACCGATTGAACTATTGCATGACTGCACGTTGATGTCGGCAAGCTCAGCCAAAGTCAACGCACATCATTTCACGCTCGAGCGGGTCGGGCGCGCACCCACCCGCTGAGCGAAAATTTCTGCCCTGTGTGTAGGAATCAGTCACTCAACTGTAAGTTTTCCTTTACTGGTCAATTAATGGCTTGTGGGCCATCCAATTCAGATTGCCGGACGATGGCCAGTCTCTTGAAGTGGGAGCACTAATAAATGGCTCCTTAACCTGAAAGCAGTATCAGGATGCCATGATAGGTAAGTGAGAGAAAGTGGGTGCCCCAAAATGGAGGTGCTGTCTCTCCAGCTTTTTCAAAGTTAAAATAATAAATGTCTTTTGTAGTCGAATCACCACCACAGAGACCCTTCACAGGGTTGCTGTGGCTGCTGCTAAACCCAGGCAGGCAGGGAGGGCTACTAAGCCTACCTCGACACTGGTCCCTCGGTCTGCTGCTGGGAGGCTGCCTCCAGGAAGCTAAATTGCTCCCCCCGCACTGCCTGTGGAAACCTGGAGGCAGACTGGAAAATCCCAGTTGGCCTCCTCCAATTGGCCTTAAGTGGCCGTTAACAAGTTCAATTGGCTACCACTGTTTGTGGGCAGGTAGCCCTGCTGGCCCTGCCATCCCGCCTTTGGGAAAATGACCAAGGGGATGGAGCCAGGGAACTGGTATGTTGGCATGTGTGATGTTTTTAGAACGCACCTGCCTCCATTCCTGGCTCCAGCAGGGGCTCAAATTGTTGCCCCAGAACAAAAGATGCTTCACTTAAAAAACAAATTCTTACATTTATATAGTAACTTTCATGACCTCAGGATATCCCAAAGCACATGGCAGCCAATTAAGTGCTTTTGGAGCTACCAATCAGTAATGAGGAGTCTATTCAATTTCCATTTGGCCGGTACACTGTTACAACCTGGATGGGAGGAGTGTGCAGTTGATACAGCCCCACTACTCCACAGGTCATACCATTAGTTTAAAAGTTTAATTTACTCACCAAAATGGTCAATTGTTTATCTTCCCTACTGGTACTCAGAATAAAAGAGACTTTAACCAGTCTTCTTTCAATAAACAACAAACTTATTAGTTTATTATGAAACCAGTTTTGTTGAATAGAAAGACAAAGCTTATCAACGTACAGTATGGAATATAATATTATACTAGTTATTCTTTCGAGATACCCTAAGTCTCACACACACACACATACACACCTACACTGAAACAAACAATGAAATAAAAATAGAAATGGAGGAATTTGGTGAAAAGTTAAAAGTCAGTGGTTCAAAGGCAAAAGTTAGACGGTGGATTTCTTGAAATGGTATCCAGATTATATGGTTAGTCTCTCAACACTGATCCGTGAAACAATCAGTGACCCTGGCACTACTTTTCAGACGGACTCATGGAATACTTGAGGATACTCTATTCCAGCATGTAGAGCATCTCAGGAGCAGCTTATGTTCACTTCCAGCTGTGGACTGGCTCTGGACTGCAAAAAGGCTATTGTCTTCCTTCTCGAGCAGTTGGCCCTTCTCTTCTCAAAGTAAAACCAAAACCCACTTTAAAAACACTGTTGTAGGCATGGCTTTTTTCAGAGCCATAAAAACCATGTGACCCTTTCTACACAGTTCACCAGGGCCAAGAGGTTTTTTTTAGTTTACAGTTTTTTTTACATGGGCTTCATTACCCCTTCTTGAAAAAGGATGCTTTTTCCAGAAATAGCAATCAGAGTCCTGCATTAACCCTTTAAGGGATGGTGTCTTTTAAAACACAAATTCTCCCAGAATGCCCTTAGTCGTTGAAGATGAACCATTTTCTGTGATTAAAGTGTTTATGACAGTACCATGAAAATGGCCATGTTAGGTGAGCAATGACAAGAGCATTTGTGGCAGAGTGGTTAGAGGCAGGAGGTCATGTGATGAAACCTCTAGGAATATGTCCAACCAGAGTTAACAACCCTTGAAGAGGTATTTAAATATAGCATGAATAAGAATCCTAAAAGTTACAGGGCAAGTACATTGAAGAATTTGCATCAATTTGAAATCAATTTTGCATCATATTGATGTATCAATTGTTTGTTCAAGGCAGCTGAATTATCAGAAGTGGTCAAGATCACACCTGCAACCAGTGTGAATCAGGTACTCCCTTAAAGTTTTTAATGTTAGTAGTTTGCATTCTCACATGGCAAGCCATAATGTCTGTCTGCATGCACAGACTTTGCTTGAGCAGAGAACAGTGCAAACAGGGCAGCGTAACCTATTATTTTCCGAAACCACTCTCAAAAGGTGCTTATATCAAACTAGTACTCAAAATACAAATGTAGCATTTAGGATAACTGAAAAACTGAGTATCTTTGTAAAATTTAGGTGGTATGATTTGGTATATTGGTTGTACGCATTTTTGATTATGTCCTTCAAGTGTTTCAGCTAAAGCGTCCAGTAACTCCAATTGATCAAAGTGTGCAGTCGGCCCCAGCCTCCCTTACTGATCTCTGTCAGTTGATTCAAAGAAGGATTGCTGCAAAATCAGAAGTTATGTCTGTTTCTATAGCAACCCAACAGGCACTGGTAGGTGGATCATTTTTAAAAGGTTACTTTAATTATCAACACCACTCGATGCTTTGGGCTGAAGGTTTTCAGCAGAATCCTGTTAAAAGATTTGAGCATAAAATGTTAACTCTCTGATCTCCCTACAGATGCTGATTTTCTGTTTTATGTTTCTGTTTCAGATTTCCAGAATTGGCATTTTTTGCATTTTATTCACTTTCTTTTAATGTTTGATATTATACGTTAGATTTCTTTATCAACTGATTTTTTTTGGTCTCCTTACTACAGCCCCTCTCCACCTCTGACCAAAAGCAGTTGCTCAATTGATGGCTATTGGCAGCCCATCGATAGCTACCTATCTGGACATTTGTGAACCAAGATTGCAATGCTGGTAGCCTGTTGGACTATGAGAGCCATCACAGCTGAGCCTGATGTTGTTATTGTCTAACATTAATTTCTCGTGAACTTGCTGGACAGTGATGAAGAGAGGAAACCCTAGCTGTTCCCTATGCTAATACTGTGGCGACTCTGAAGCCAGTAATATAGTCCCTACATGGTTCAGATTTGCATAACATTACAAAGCCGCAATCGAATGTTGAACCTTCTTGGTTTGTCTGTCAGCATTCATATTAGAAGTTGCATTTATTAATATAATTTTTGGGAGAGAAGTACATTTTAATATAACATATACAAGTACCTCTAGAGCTAATTATATAGTATTATTTTTGGAAATCTGCTTCTGAACAGATTAATTTCAAGCTGGCATTGTTATTCTTAGGGAGGAATGATTGTAGGAGATGTAAAGCTGCTTTGGGAGGAGTTTGTGCACTGTGCTCATGACATTACTCTGACAAACATGGAAAACAAAGAACTCAGCCGACGAATTACTACACATATCATCACAGTGTGTGAACAGTTATTCCTTCACTATCTTCAGATGGTGGACATAGTGAGACAGCGCTTTGTATTCACCGATGAGGCTAACCTTAGTAGACTAAAGGCTCAGCTCACTCTTGACTGCACTAAGTAGTAAGTTTTTCAACATAACTAGGCATGGCTTTACTGTTTTAATGTACTTCTTTGTATTCATTCCCAATGTTTAATTTTATTACATAAAATCAGTCTATAGAAAATAATTCGAGTACACAGAATGCAATAAATGTTTACATAACTAGTAGATTCGTAATAAATTATGGAAATTGCAAAACATTTTATTCTTCTACAGTTAAAGTATATGGTTGCCAGTAATTATTATTTACATTCAGTTTGCTACAAGTCAAAAACAAATAATTGAACCAGCACATTACAGATTATGGGTGAAGGAGTTCATTTGGCTCATCTTAACTCATCCATCCATTACCTTCCTTGTCCCATCTAATTATTTCTTAAATGATTTCAGGGTTATTAGCTTGATGACCCTTTCCAAAAGTCCATACTAAGTGCTGAATATTCTTTTGATGAAGTACTTCCTGATATCAGTGCTAAATTTACCAGCCTGAGCCTGTGTCCCCTTTTGCTTCATTCACGATCTAATTTAAATTTAGTTATTTGAGATGTATTTTTTACATTCCTTTAATTATGTTGTACACTTCTATAAAATCATATCTTAGCTGCTTCCTCACCAATAAGAGAATTTCTCCAGCCTTTCCTCATAACTTCATTTGTTGTCAGCAGGGGTGAGCTTTGTGGCTCTCCTCAACACCAGCCTCCAAGCACTTGTTTGTCTCCCTCAATTCTTGGTGACCAGAATGCGTTTATAGAAATTAGCTTAATTCAGAACTTGCTTGAAGATAATGTTGGTTAGTTGATTATTATTAATATAAAGCATCTTCCCATTTATGCTTTTATGTTTTCGCAAGTAATGGAACTGCTTGAAAGGTAAATGTGCGCAAGGTTTCTGTGTGTTATTTCACTGTGTTATGTATGAGGAGCTAACTTTCCTGAAGGTGGCTAGCTCAGATAAAAATGTTGTGGATTTATTTCCCTACCCACCTCCCCCTCCATTTTTCTGAATCACATCTGTGTGACAACTGTGTGGTAACTGTCTAGCCTTTGACACCACTCACTGAACGTGCTAGAACACTCAGCTGGAGTTATAATTTTCCATAGAGATAAAAACAAAAAACTGCGGATGCTGGAAACCCAAAACAAAAATAGAAATACCTGGAAAAACTCAGCAGGTCTGGCAGGGTCATGAGGACTAGAAACGTCAACTTTGCTCTTCTCCGCCGATGCTGCCAGACCTGCTGAGTTTTTCCAGGTATTTCTGTTTTTGTTTATAATTTTCCATGATGTGTGGTAGCTTAAAATACATTTGCTGTTGATGGACTATAGATAGGGACAAATAAGTAGAGAAGATTCAAGAAGCGCAGGGAAGGAGAAACACTGCTGTAATACAGAAACTGCATGCACAACTTACTTTGATGAGTAAGCAAAGTGTTTTCTTCACTCTTGGGATATGGGTGATGGTTGCATTTGTTGCTTAATCCTATTTGTTCTCCTTCAACCAGTTCTTATGGTGGTAGTGTTTCTTTCCCACTGGTGCTTATTCTGTACAACTAAGCCACTTCAGAAAGTGTTAAATGTGAATCTGATAGGGATTGGAATCACTTGTAGGTCAGACCAGGTAGGGGCAGCAACCTTCATTCCCTGGAAGACAATGATGAACCAACTGGGTTTTTGCACCAATCTCGCAACTTTGGTTACTTTTTCTAGTGTTAGCTCCATTTATTCCCATGTGTATTGAATTCATTATCACGATTTTTTATGGTGGGATTTGAATTTATACCTCTGGATTGCTATTCTGGTAACATAACTACTACTCTATTATCCCCATTGATAGAGCTTTCCAGCATTCTGAATACCTTAGAGTTATATATATAAAATATGTTATCCAATGTCAAGTTTTAAATAAACTTGTTGTGCAAAATAATACTGTAGACAGAGTATACTGTGTAGGGGTACAGGGTGAAGGAATTCCAGCTGTATTCTCTCAGGAATTGCAAGTTATTTCTGCCATTTTCCCACAAGTCTTAGCTGTTGTACCAAGCCAGAAGGCTTAGGAATATGGGGATAGCGTGTTAGGACCAGAGGAGAGAGAAAAAGCATGGAGCAAAGAATAAGTCTAATATATTAAAAGGAATGAATTAAATATTGGAGTTTAGTTCTGTTTTCAACTTTATTTTTCTGATGATTTCTTTTTAAAGTTTGAATATACCAGCTATTAAACGTCGGATTTCAAGAGAAATCAAAGCTTTACGTAAACCAACAGATGATGATGATGATGATGATGAAGCTTCTGAAATGGAGTATTTAGGAAGATATAAACATATGGTTAACAGATCAATATCTCCTGAAGCCCACTTTTCATTAAAGTATCTCTTCAACCTCAGCCGACCCAAGAAAACACCAAAACCACAAGAACAAACAATAAAAGGAGATCTTCAAGAGGTTAGTTATATATTAGAATGTGAACTGTAAATTTTTGTTTAATGAAATGTTGTTGAGTTAACTATTTTGTTCCCACAATTGTGCAATATTTCTTTACAGATCAATGAAAATATGCCATCTCTAGACAAGACACAAGTTTATAATGTGTTACCTCATAAGATTGAATCAGCTGTAGATCATAGACAAATGAAGAGTAAGTATTCAACAATGGTCCAAATTTCGCTGTGATAATAAGGGTGAAGCCATCAGCATTTGCCATCATTACTTCACTGAAACAGACAGCAACTTTGGGTGTCGACACATGCATAGAATAATGTGGAAATCTAGAAGCTGCTGTCATTGACTCTACACTTCTCCAGAGGGTAAACTACTGAGGTCCCCCAAGACTGCAATCCCCATTGCAGTTATGATTTGACAAAAAATTCCACTCAATCAGTCTCAATATAAAAAGCCTTGAAAATATTACACCATTGTTGAATGAGGTGTAGCTGAGTTTTGAATGGCGTGCTAACTTCAGAATTACTGCTAAAAATTATGCTGGTTCTGGAAAGTTAATTTTATATTTAGATGTTGTCATATTACTCCATACTGATGAATAATTCCATATTTAAAAGATTAAAAGTTTCTTTATTTTAGCTTATATTTTAGTCTGATTAATCACTTATTTCACTGAAAATTTAAATTAAAAGGGAAGTATATTAAATGCTTTTAACTTACTGGCTTGCTATGTGTGGATACGTCAATGTGATTGGTTCCTTGCTTGCTAATATCACTGCTGCTGAACGCTAAACGCCAGATTTAAATTGCCATCAGAAAGAGGAAAATTCACACCAGAAAAATTGCTAAAGTTTTGTGGTCAGTTTTTTTTTGAGGTCAGTGGCGAGCGTCCTTGCTTTGCCGCTGAGTACAAAATCTAGGCCATTATTGTTCTATTCCTGATAGACAGTTAGTGAAGGACAGTACTGGAGACAATCTTTATTCAGTCTAATGTTTATTTACAGAGTGAAAAATTACAAGAATACACCTCTAAACTCAACTACCACCCCAGTTTCAGTGACTGTATCTTTATATCTGTTCAAGTGAAACTCCAATTAATGCCCTCCACTGCACATAATCACATAATTAAACCCAATTGACATACAATTAACAATGATTCTATCTAAACATTTTATAAATTACATGTTTTAAGCCACATGGTGCTGTAGTCTGCTCTATTCTAACAGCTGTACTATGGATTAGTAGGATGATGATTGTACGTACATTGTGTTCTTAAAATTGAACATGCCATTAGGGAAATTGCCAAGTGGAGAAGGTGTAATTTTTCATAAAAATTGAAGGCAAGTTTGAAGGTTAGCCACTCTGGGCAGTTTGTGTGTGTTACTTAGTGGCTGCCTCAAGTGTAACATTGGCAGTCTTAGAAACAGATGTCATTCCCACAACCTCAGCTGTGATTTGGCTGAAACCTTGGGGAAACCTAGGTAAAGGAAGAAAATGTATTACAAGAAAAGCCTTTAAAATTACATAAATGCTGTTTATCTATCTCATTAGCACAAGGAGAACATACAGGTTTCAGGGTGGCATAGAGAGCGGCATTAATTCATACATGTTGTAAAGTGGTAAGAACTGGTATTGGTCGGGAGCTCCTGATACTTGAATTTGAGCTGGTGATTCCAATTGTAGGAAACAAATTTGAAAAATCCATGTTAGGGAGATGAAACAAAGACTGAAGGGGTTAGGAATAAATTTGTG
Source organism: Cetorhinus maximus (assembly GCF_964194155.1). NCBI lineage: Eukaryota > Metazoa > Chordata > Chondrichthyes > Lamniformes > Cetorhinidae > Cetorhinus > Cetorhinus maximus. Next base: position 41,982,615 of record NC_135890.1, on the reverse strand, counting down.
TCTCTGTTCGATACAGTAGCTGGGCAAATCTGGTAATGGCTAAAAAGATAGATCAACAGAAGGTGTTCAAAACAGAGGCCAGGATCTTCCCCTCCTGCCCGCACTGGGTGTCATGGCAGCCCAGAGTGTAAAATATCGTGGGAAGGCCAGAAATCCATTTCACGTCACCATGAAACCAGTTTGCGATTGTGCGCTGCAGCCTTCAATGGCGGGCCGCGTTTCCTGCCGCAGTACGTCAGGAACATAATTTCAATAAATTTGCTTCTGATTGTAAGGACTCGCCGGAATCATCACGCTGGATCATCAGGGCATGCCGGCGTGCAATTAAAATGATGTGTTTCACAATGGTATATAAGCAACATGCACCTGGCGATCTGAACTTTGCTGGCAATTTCGAAGTTTGTTCACCTACCTTGCATCGTGCAGCACTCGTGGTAATCTGCGCCAGGCTTTGCAGGCAGCACCACATCACTTTTAGGGGGTTGTCACAGGCAGGTGTCTACCTACCAGACCAGCGGTAAGGCGGGGCTGGCTTTTAATGTACTACAGGGCAAGGGCTCCACTGGGGAAGGGCTAAAACTGGCCAGAGGTATGGGTAGGGGCTGCAGGGCAAGGGCTCCACTGGGGGATCTGAGTGGGGAAGGTTGTACTCAGACACACCACTTGGGGGAGGGTGTTGGGGGTTATCGTCCTCAGCGCCAGGCTGGGGACAGAGTATGTTACAGAATGACATAAGACACTTGGGGCCAGAGTGGGAGGATCGCTGAGTGAAAAAGCGCCTCAGTTTACATTGTTGACCTTGCAAAGACTGTCCTTGTCCCAGTCCAGGGAGAGGGAGGGCATGTCATTCCAGTCTCAGTCATGCCCAGCATGTTGTGCACAAGGTATTGTTGTAACATCACGCACCTCGGTCCGTGGGGTTTCTGGCATCATACTGGGCTGCAGATGGCACTCTTAGTCAGGGGAGGCATCTGCAGCCTACAGATGGTGAAAAGGCATTGTGGGGATATCTGAAGGTTTGGGGGAGCATGGGGTATATGTTTAACTGTGCAAGTGGCCTCAAGATGGGGAGGGGTAGGCACATCCAGAATGTTCAGGGGCTAACAAATGGATATCCACCACAATCACGATGGGATTAAGGAATACAGGGATGGGATTGAAAGGTCTTCGAGAGGGAAACCTGAACCTTAAGCTTCTCCGGGAGGGGTTCCCACTCACACAAGGAGGGTCCAAGCTGGTCTGGCAGTGAGAGCTCAGCACCACCATCTTCCAACCTGCAGCGATGACTCAGTATAAAACTAAAATGAGCAGCTTTGCTGGTGAGTGCTCTGAGGGCAGATTGAAGGGCAGGTGCATGCACTGGGGGCTCGATTATAGGGGCACCCAGGTGAACTGTGCATTTCCAAATAAGAAGAACTGCACAGCTGAGACATGAAGAAGAAACTGATTTAAAAAAGGAGAATAGAATATAAATGTAAACCATCAAAAAACAAAAAAAGGACTGTAAAAAGGACTATAAGTATGTAAAAAGGAAAAGTTTGGCTAAGACATATGTGGGTTCATTACAGGCAGAGTCAGGGGAATTTATAATGGGGAATAGAGAAATGGCAGAGAAGCCAAATGATTACTTTGTGTCTGTCTTCAGTGAGGAAGTTACAAGAAATCTCCTGAATTAAGGATCCAAGGGACTAAGGAGAATGAGGAATTGAAAACAATTTGTATTAGTAAGAAGACTGCATTGGAGAAATTAATGGGTCTGCGGTTGATAAGTCCCTTGGATCTGACAATATACACCCTAGAGCATTGAAAAAGATAACTATGAAGATAGTGGATGCCTTAGTAATCATCCAAAATTCTATAGACTCTGGAATAGTTCCTGCAAATTGGAAGTTGACAAATGTGACCCCACTATTTAAGAAGGGAGGGAGAGAAAAAACAGGAAACTAAGACCTGTTAGCCTTACATCAGTAGTAGGGAAAATGCTAGAATCTATTATAAAGGATGTGATAAATGGACAGTTGGTTAGTAATGATCTGATTCAGCATGGTCAACATAGATTTATAAACAGAAAATCATGTTTGACAAACCTGTTGGAGTTTTTTGAGGATGTTACTAACAGAATTGAAAAAGGGGAGTCAGTGGACGTAGTATACTTGGATTTTCAGAGGGCTTTTGATAAAGTCCCCCACAGGAGGTTGGTTAGCAAAATTAAAGCACATGGGATAGGAGATAATATACTGGCATGAATTAAAAGATGGTTAACAGGCAGAAAAAAGACATTAGGAATAAACGGGTCATTCTCGTGTTGGCAGTCTGTGACTAGTGGGCTACCACAGGTATCAGTACTCGGGGCCCCAGCTGTTCACAATATATATCAATGGTTTGGATGTGGGGACTAAGTGTAATATTTCCAAGTTCACGGATGACACAAAGCTATGTGTGTTGTCAGGAAGATGCAAAGCGGCCTCAAGAGGATTTGGACAGACTTAGTGAAAGGGCAGGAACATGGTAGATGTAATATAATGTAGAAAAATGTGAGGTTATCCACTTTGTTAGGAGGAACAGATGTGCAGAGCATTTCTTAAATGGTAAGAGATTAGAAAGTGTAGATGTACATAAGGACCTGTGTGTCCTCGTCAATAAATCACTGAAGGCTAACAAGCAGGTGCAGCGGGCAATTAGGAAGACTAATGGTAGGTTAGCCTTCACGCAAGAGGATTTGAGTACAGGAGTAGCAAAGTCTTGCTTCAATTGTATATAACCTTGGCATCTGGAGTACTGTGTACAGTTTTGGTCCTCTTACCTTAGGAAGGATATTATTGTCATAGAGGGAGTGCAACAAAGGTTCACCAGACTTGTTCCCGGGATGGCAGGACTGTCCTATTAAGAAAGATTGGGGAAACTGTGCCTGTATTCTGTAGAGCTTTGAAGAATGAGATGTGACCTCATTGCCACCTACAAAATACTTAAAGGGGTAGACAGGGTAGGTGCAGGTAAGGTGTTTCCCCTGGTTGGGGAAGAGGACACAATTTCAAAATAAATTTCAAAAATTTCAAAATAATAACCAATAAGCACCACTTAGAACTGAGATGAGGAGAATTTTTTTTCTTAGAGGGTTGCGAATCTTTGGAATTGTCTACTTCAGATAGCTGTGGAATCTCAATCATTGAGTATGTTTAAAGTAGAGATTGACAGATTTCTAAATTTCTAAATGCTAATAACGTAAAGGGATATGGGGATAGTGTGGGGAAAAAGGCATTGAAGTGGATGGTCAGCCATGATCATATTGAATGGGGGAGCAAGCTCGATGGGCTGAATAGCCTACTCCTGCTCCTATGTTCTTATGTTAGGAGCCTTTTAATGACAATGCAGGGAATCAGGAAAGTGAAACAACGATGTGAATTCATGCGAGACTGATCCCACAAAGTGGCATTAATCGATATCCTTGTATTGACTCCTTGTTGACAGTGTGGGAATTCCCCACAGCAATAATGAACTCCAGAGCAATTGGGTGACTAGACAAGCAGATGCATGTTTGAATCGTGGCACTGGCATGTTCACAGAAGAGAAGCCTCAGGCCCCTCTCAAATAATCTCATTTCCTGACTAAACATTTTCCTTCATGTTTATTCCAAGGAGTGTAATATTAGAGTGCAGTGAATCAGGATCTTAGCACCTGGGCTGCAAGCAGTACATCCAAGTGTCTGGCCAGAACAATCTCTTGGCAGTCAGTTATCTAAAGGTGAGGGAGTGGTAGTGGTGGAGGAAGGAGCTCCTTGAAATGCAACCCACGCTGGCCAGCATTTCAGAGGCTTATAGTTGCTGACACTGGAACAAAGCCCTTGAACTCACATTCACTGATGAGTCATTGACAGAAAGAGGACCTTTGGAGGCTAATGCTGACACTTGGCTGTTTCTCATTGATTCTGCAGAGAGGAGACCATTAGGAAGACAGAGCCTGGATTTATTGCTGCCTGCATAATTGCATACAGGCAGGGGAGAAGAAGGAGAATTTTGCAACAGAGGCACCTCACTCGCCAAGGATAGGAGCAATACCCTCAAGACCAAGGAGCAGCAGGGCCACCTCCAGATGCGGAGGATGAGGCTCGCGGAAACGTTGAGTGTAGGCGGCTCGCCAGACTGAGTGTGTACAGAACATGTATGTTTTATCTGCAGATGAGCGAGAGACAGTGATGCTGACATCCCTGCATGTCCAGGGATGGGTGACTCTCATTTGCCACATTCTCCAGAAATTCACATCACTGGGATTGGGAGGGCATCCATTTCCAGTGGCTCTGAAAGTAACAGCCACACTCAACTTCAATGCTACTGGCTCCTTCCAGGGCTCCACTGGGGACCTCTGCGGGATCTCTTGAGCATCCACATACAAATGCATACATGAGATCACAGGTGCCCTTTTTGCCAAGGCCCACAATTACATCAACTTTGACAGAAATCAAGCAAGCCAGGATGCCAGAACACTGGGCTTTTCTGGATTTCCAGATTCCCAAAGGTGCAGGGTGCCATCGATTGCACTCTTGTGGCTATAAAAACTCCCTGGCAACAGGCACTCCAATACATAACAAGGAAAGGCTTCCACTCGCTCAATGTACAGCTGATCTGTGACCATAACAAACCCATAGTGCAGGTTTGCGCCAGATACCCATGAAGTGTTCATGACTCATATATCTTGCAATGAGTATCATTTGTCTTTGCAAGTTTTTAGGTGATGGGGCACACAGTGCTGCATCCCAACATTGTGACGAGAGCCTTTTGGCCACAATACAAACAAATACAGCTTGAGAAACACTCAAGGTGATAGGTTAGAGCGCCATAGCAATAATGTGGCTGAGAGGGTCAGAGCTTCGGCATCCTGAGGTGGCAAGGTGCCACCACTTATTGGTGCGTTTAGCAGATGTACACTCAGAAAGTTGGGAACGCGGTTGGCAAACAGGAGCACGCTCGAGCTCTGTTTATGGACTCATAGCATGAAAACCCTGCTGAGAGACAGAGAACACATGGAATTGCACGATATATGACCCTTCTCCATGCGTAAACACATCTCTCCTTGTACTACAGGGAGTAGTACACTGTCACCTCTCAAGAATACAGATGAGATAGGAGAGCACCGCTGCCTCAGTCTAACACAGCCAAGAATAAACATGGCATGACCCTGTGAAGCATGTGAACGAGGTTCCTTCCACAAGCACACTTAATATTAATGTCAAGGCATCACTGATGTTGAGAAACAGGGGCGCACACTGTGGTGATATGGAAGCCCACTACATAGATGAGAGGCCCATGATAGCAACATCTGCATTAAGTGGGGGGAAGGACTATGGTAACACACCTGATTAACAGCAACACAACTGATCATAAAAAGGAAGCATACACAAGAGGAGTTGTGAAATGGGTGCGATTCTATTTATGTTTGTTAACATGATATACATGTTGTGACTACCCATGCAACCGTTGTGCTCCTAATTTTTTTTAACTTTCCTAACCCTACTGCTACGTCTGGGTGCTTCCACGACATCCACAGTGGAGGTGGAGGCAGCCTGCTGACTGCTACGCCCTGTTGTCTGTGATGACTCTGGTGGGCATTCTCTGGAGGGCCCTGGCCTGCTTTGGGAGTTCTGCTGTGGCGCAGGTGGACCCTCCTTGGCCTGCGGATCTGGAGGTGATGGGGTCACAGGAAGAGGGGTTGGGATTGGCTGGAGACTCCCAGAGTCACCTGAATGGATGGCCCTGGATGTCCAATTTCTAGTCCTCCACCCTGTGAGCCTGAGGGCTCCTGGCTGACCTTTCAGGAGAAGGGGCAACTGGAGTGAGATCTACATGTCCCATTCCACGCCCCGCCTCCCCCCCCCTGCCCCATCTCATGTAGCCACTGATGGATGCCACCAATGGCTATGCAGTGGAATGCTGCTGGACTGATGTCCTGGACCAAGAGCTCCATGGTGGCTGTGATCCTACCAGTATTGACCTCGGTGCATTGGCATGCCGGCGTTACCACCTCAGAGTGAAGCGGATGGACTCCTCCATCGTCTGTTGCAATCTGAGGAATGCAGCTGACATCCCTTCCTGATGTTCCCGTGATTATCGCTGCAGCTCCACCAACTGATTTAGAAGTGAGTCCAGAGGCTCATCATCTGACTCGGACACTGCAGATTCCTGGCCTCCAGCAGTCCCCCGAGTGTCGGCAACCTCGGATGTCTCTGCCTCTGCCTGCTGTGGACCAGATTGTGTGCTATGCTCACCAGATTGTGACCCTGAGTCTGCTCTAGAACTAGGTCCCACAGAGGTGAGTGTCTCTGCGCTGCTGGGTGGTGTGGGTGAGCGCTGTGATGGGTCTTCAAGGGTGTTCTCCTCAGGTTCCTCATCTGAGGTGTTGTTGGGGTTTTAGCTAAAGGTTGGCTGGGTGGGGCTTCGCACTTGGCAGAGGTGCCTATGAAAGAAAATTAAAGATAATTAGTGCATGGCAGGCAACTCTAAAACAGGTTTATGCACTCACAAGATGTCTCAAAGATGAGCTGGTGCAAGATCCTCACGTAGCTGTGTGCCGCCAACCTCACTGTCGGCTTAGGCAAGGTCTACCTCCTCTCCGGCCAGCTCGATGGCGCTGTTCTTGAAGGCAGTGAAGTCCTTGTGTTCCGGCGTTCTACCCCTGTTCTGGGACCTCTCCCTGCGATTGTGTACGAGCTTGTCCTGCATAAAGACAGATGGAGAATGTGAGAAGGATGCACGCCAGAGCAGATGATAAGGATGCTTGACATGTATGGGTGGCGAGTGCAGCCATGGACAGGATGAGAATGCAAACTCCAGAGGAGATGAGCGCAGATAGCGATGTGAAGGTCTCTGTGAGACAGTGAGTGGTGATGTCCCTTGAGCTGGCAGTGTGTGAGATGCCAGTGAATGTGTGATGGACTTGTGAGTGTTTGAGTTGAGAGTGATGAGATAGTTGACTTAGCCTGGCGACATGGATGAGATCATTGATCCTCTTTCTGCATTGGGTGACTGACCTCTTCTGTGCTGTGTTGGCACTGACCACCGCTGCCGCCACCTGCCAAACCAGAGTGGTGAGGTTGGTAGATCTCCTGCAGCTTGAGTGGGATAGAGGACATCGTGGCGGGCCTCAACTGCATCCAGCAAGCATTCCAGGGAGGCTACTCACTGAATTTGGGAGCAGCATGCTTCTTCCCTTTGGGAGCCATGTCTTCCGTGGAGCAGTCCTGTGCTGCAGACATTAAAAAAATGTGCACGGGTGCTGTTTAAATACAGTGCCCAGAGTGAGGAAGCGGTGAGCTTACGGCGGGACGGGTGAGTCAGCGGCTGCCAGCCCACGATCTAGCGTGTTTCTCATGGGTGAATAATTAATGCGGTGGGAAACAGACGATATGGTGCGAAAACCCACCATTGTGGCCGGCCGGGTAAAACACCATTTTTCATGCTTAGTGCACCACATACTTAGTGCACTGAGGGGAAAATCCTGCCAAGAATCACTTTATACTCCTAAGTAGCGGGAGCTCTACTTAGCAAAAAATAACCATGGACAACTAAAGAGCTAATGGACAACATAAAACTAAAAGAAAAAGCGTACAAACATACAAAATATAGCACATAGCAAAAAATAGTGAATGGGAGTATAGATAGAATCTTCCAAGGGACATCAAAATCAACAGAACCTTTTTCCAATTATATTGGGAAACGAGAGTGGTCAAAAGCAATGTGCATCCCTTGAAAACTGATTACAGTGATATTGTCAAGGAATATAAAGAAATGGCAGATATGTTGAATAACTACTTTACATCAGTATTTATAGTAGAGGAAGAGGTCAGCATGTTGGACATCCTAAGGAAACTAGTATTGAATTAGGGACAGGGACCCATCAAAATGTATATCCGTAAAACATAAATTAAGAAAATAATGGCACTAAAGAGTGACAGTTCCCAGGACCAGGTGATTTCCATCCCAAGGTTTTATAGGAAGTAGGTGAGAACATTGCAAATGCCCTGAATATAATCTTCCAAAGTTTTCTTGATTTGGATTGGAAAATTACACACGTCACTGTTATTTAAGAAAGGTGACTGAGGAAAATGAGGGAATTATAGTCATGTTAGCCTAACATCTGTTGTAAAGAAATTACTAGTGTCTATAATTAAGGATAGAGTGGACTGAGCACTTTGAAATTTTCAGCTGATCAGAGAAAATCAGCGTGGATTTGTAAAAGGTAGATCATGCCTGACGAAACTGACTGAATGTTTTGAAGAGGTGACTAAAGTAGTGGACAGTGGAATGTCTATTGATATTATTTATATGGACTTCCAGAAGGCATTTGATTAAGTTTCTCACACAAGACTGTTAGCAAAAGTTGAAGCTCTTGGAATTGAGGGCAATTAAATGACCTGGTTAGGAAATTTTCTGAGTGGAAGGAGACAGAGATTAGAAATAATGGGGTGGTACTATAGTTGGTAGGATGTGCCTTGTCCCCCAAGGATCTGTGTTGGGACCTCAGTATTCAAGTTTGCTGAAGACATTAAAATAGACAGAAGGCAACATTGTAAACAGCATAGGTGGAAGCCCAAGGTTAAAAAGACATATTAATAGATTAAGTGAATGGGCAAAAACAGTGGCAAATGGATTTCAATGTAGACAAATGTGACACCATTTTCTTTGGACCTGAAAAGGATTGAACAGGGTACTTTCTAAATGGTGAAAAGTTAGGAACAGTGGAGCTTCAAAAAGACCTAGGGGTCTAGGTTCATTGATCATTAAAATATCATCAATTGTTACAAAAATATAAAGAAGGATAATGGAATGTTGGCCTTTATATACAGAGGACCAGAACACAAGGGGTAGAAGTTATGCTCCAGCTATACAAAGCAGTGGTTAGACGCACCTGGAGTACAGGGCAGTTCAGGACACCAAATCTTAAAAAGAATCTGTTGACCTTGGGGGAGTGCAGTGTAGATTTACCAACCTGGACTCCAAGGTTAAATCATGAGGAGAGGTTATGCAATCTAGGGTTGTATTACAATATTCTTGGTATTGTTGCACAAATACAAAATACTAATGAGTCTGCAGAGATATATGAATTAGGAGCTTTATTGGAACACATCTTACTGCTCTGGCTTACATCTTCCACGAGGCTGTATGAGAGACCAAATAATGTGAGATGACAGATGCAAATACATTTTCAAAATTGAAAATTAGTGGGGTGAGGAGGATAGCCTTAGATTACAGAAGGATATAGACGGGCTGGTCAGATGGGCTGATCAGTGGCAAATGGAATTTAATCCGGGTAAGTGTGAGGTGATGCACTTGGGCAGAACAAACAAGGCACGGGAATACACGATGAATGGTAGCACCCTGGGAAGTACTGAGGATCAGAGGGACCTTGGTGTGCATGTCTTCCAGTCTATTAAGGTAGCGGGACAGGTAGATAAGGTGGTTAAGAAGGCATATGGGATACTTGCCTTTATTAGCTGAGGTATAGAATATAAGAGCAGGGAGGTTATGCTGGAACTGTATAAAACGCTGGTTAGGCCACAGCTAGAGTATTGCGTGCAGTTCTGGAATCCCCATTATAGGAAGGATGTGATTGCACTGGAGAGAGAGTGCAGAGAAGATTTACCAGGATGTTGCCTGGGCTGGAGAGTTTTAGTTATGAGGAGAGATTGGATAGACTGGGGTTATTTTCCCTGGAGCAGAGGAGATTGAGGGGGGACATGATTGAGGTGTATAAAATTGAGGGGCATAGATAGGGTAGACAGGAAGGAACTTTTCCCCTTGGTGGAGGGATCAATAACCAGGCTACATAGATTTAAGGTAAGGGGCAACACGTTTAGAGGGGATGTGAGGAAGAATTTTTTCACCCAGAAGGTGGTGGGAATCTGGAACTCACTGCCTGAAACGGTGGTAGAGGCAGAAACCCTCATAAGATTTAAGTAGTATTTGGATGTACACTTGCAATGCCATGGTATACAAGGCTATGGGCCTAGTGCTGGAAAATGGGATTAGAATAGTTAGGTACTCTCCGGAACCCCACAGGTGCTGGGTACTATTGACTGCATTCATGTGGCTATAATCCCTGGCAACAAGCAGTCCAATACGCCAACAGGAAAGGCTTCCACTCGCTCAATGTTCAGCTGGTCTGCGATCACAAGGAACCAATAAAGCAGGTTTGCGCAAGATACCCAGAAAGCTGCCACGACTCATACATCTTGAATAGATCACAGATCCCTGACATTTTCGAGGGACCACACAGAATCGAGGTTTGGATCCTCGGTGACAAAAAGTATCCATAAAGGACCTGGCAGATGACACGCTTGTGGCAGCCACAAAATCCTGGTGAGAGAAGGCACAACAATGCTGATAACGCTCCCTGAACATTGGTAGAGCAGAGCATTGGCATCTTGAAGATGCGATTCCGATGCCTCAACAGATCTGGCGGAGCACTCTAGTACACTCCCCAGAGAGTCTCACAAATCATCGTGGTCTGCTGTGCACGGCACAACCTGTTGCTGCAAATGGGATGGACTTGCCAGATGCCGACATGGAGGAGCTGCAAGTCTCCTTTGATGAGGAGGAAATTGCAAAAGCTGAGGGCGGAGTTCGAGGAAGCTGAAGCAGCAGGGGAAGAGGCCATAGCACAGGCCAAATGAGGCAGGCATGCACGTAAGGCTCTCATAGCCACCAGATTCCATGAGGATGATGACGAGTTGCAGTGAGTACCCTCTTGGGAAAGCGCCCTCTCTCATGGGCCCACATGAACACGAGCGTTGCTATCCCTCTCAGTGCAGCCATGCACTTCAATCCGAGGTGAGTACTTACCCATTTGGCAAACCATTGTCCTGTTCCTTTGAAGATGATGAAGCCTTGGGAACATGTGTCATTTATTGACATGAGGTTCAACCTGAAGGAGGGCATTCTGGCATCAAATGGCAGAAGGTACTGCCTCTTCTAGTGTCTCTGCAGCATCCCAGTTGCCACGGCAGCCCAGTAGAGGCAGAAGCTGCTCTACAAGCCTCAGGGGACTCTTAGATGTATGCCTTCGGTCTGACCAAGCTCCTCTAGGAGATCCATCTGCAACATTGGGACAACGCATCCTGTGTTACCTCAATGGTGGTGGTCCAACGCAGCTGAGGATGCTACATAGATCTAACTCCATTTTAACATCACCTAGTCCTCTGTGCCACCTTCTTCTCCATCACATTGACATCTGGCACTCTCAGGGACACGGACATGTATCCATCCTGACTTTTCCATGGATCCGAATCTCCTGAGGAGATCACGAAGTTCAAACAGACAGTCTGTCCTCATGGCCAGCCCTGACCTTTGTCTACTCTAAAATGCAAAGAACTCATGAAGCCCTCAAGGTAACACTTTGTTGATAATAAAGAGTACTCATCAGATTCATTACATCCTGGTTCGCATCCCATTGCTGCCCTCAACATTGTCAAAAGCCACCACATGCGCTTCCAGAGCATGCTCCAAGGCTCCACTGACCACAATACATCACCATTTGGATTTATCATCAATGACCTTGGCGAGGGTATAGGTGAGGGGATGCTACACAGAACGTATGGCTCAGCTCTGCATCCCTACACTGTGACAAGGGTCTTGTGGCCGCAATGCAAATAACTACAAGGAGAGAAAGGCTGATGGTTGTAGGATTGAACGCCAGCACAATAATGTGCCTTCGAGGGGCAGTGCTCTGGCACTTTAAGGTGGGAAGGTGCTCACACTTATTGCTGAGCTTAGCAGATGTGCAGTCAGAGAGTCGGCAACGTACAAGGCAGACAGGACCACACACGAGGTCTTGATAAGGGCTCATACATTGGAAATCCTGCCAGATGACAGTGAGTAAATGGAGTGTCAGGATATATGACCCTTCTCCATGCGTTTACACATCTCTCCACGGACATGAGACCTTCACCCTTTACCTTACAATAATGCAGACAAAATGGGTGAACACCTCAGCCTCAGTTTTAAACAGCCGAGAATGAACAAAACATGAACTAGCACATCATGCGAACTAAGTTCCTTACACAAACAGACTTGACATTAAGGACGGGGCATCATTGATGTTTTAAATGATCTCAGAGCAGACACACACTGGGATATGGAAGCTGAAAACATCCAGCAGATGGTTTCAACATCTTCAATGAGTGGAGATAACGACTATGGTGTCACACCCGACGGACAACAATGCAGCTTATCAGAAAGAGGAGGCATACATAGGAGGAGATGTGAAATGGGTGCGATTCTATTTACATTGTTAAAAATTATGGATTTGTGATATAGTAGCCATCACTGCGACGTGGTTGAGGGAGGGGCAGGATTGGCAGCTCAACATTCCGGGATATAGAATCTTCAGGCGAGACAGGGGAGGGGGTAAAGAGGAGGAGGCTTTGCATTATTAGTTAAGGAGTCAGTTACTGCAGTAAGGAGAGATGATATCTTGGAGGGGGCCTCGAATGAAGCTTTGTGGGTGGAGCTTAGGAATAAAAAAGGGGCAGCCACATTATTAGGTGTTTATTATAGACTCCCAGATAGTCAGCGGGAAATTGAGGAGCAAATATGTGCACAATTTGCAGAGGTGTGTAAAAACAGTAACAATAGGGTAATTATATTAGGTGATTTCAACTTTCCCAACATTAATTGGGATAGACATAGTGTTAAGGGCTTGGATGGAGTGGATTTCTTGAAATGTATACAGGAGAACTTTTTAGGTCAATATGTAGAGGGTCCAACAAGGGACGGTGCATTGCTGGACCTAATTCTGGGGAATGAAGCCGAACAGGTGGCTGAGGTAGGTGTTGGGGGAGCATTTTAGTGATAGCGACCACAACATGGTACAATTTAAGCTTGTTGTGGACAAAGAAATAGACAAGTTGCAAAAAAATGTTTTGGATTGGGAGAGAGTGGATTTTAGTAAAATAAGGCAGGATGTGGCCAAGGTAGACTAGGAACAGCTACTTGTGGGGAAATCTACAGAGGAGCAGTGGAGGGGGGCGTTCAAAAAGGAAAAGGGGAGGGTACAGGCTCAACATGTTCTCTCTAGGGTAATAGGAAAGAGTAACAAGCCCAGAGAACCATGGATGACCAGAGATATTCAGGTTACGTGAGAAGGAAAAGAGAGGCTTTCAGCCGGTACCAGGGAAACAAATCAGCGGAGGCATTAGTGGAGTACAGAAAGTGCAGGGTGGAGCTTAAGAAAGCAATTAGGAGAACAAAGAGGGGATATGAGAAAGTTCTGGCTGGTAAAAGTAGGGAAAATCCCAAGATATTCTATAAGTATATCAATGGGAAGAGGATAACCAGGGAAAGAGTAGGGCCCAAAAGGGACCAAGGGGGCAATCTATGGGTGGAGCCAGAGGACGTCGCGAGAGAGTTGAATGAATACTTCACATCCGTCTTCACCCAAGAGGATGAGGATGAAGGTTTCGAACTCGGGGAGAGAGACTGCGAGGTTCTTAAGCAAATTGATATAGGGAGTGGCAAGGCACTGGAGGTGTTGGCAGGCTTAAAAGTGGACAAATCTCCAGGTGTGGATGATTTGTGTCCCAGACTGCTGAGGGAGGCAAGGGGGGAGATCGCAGGGGTTCTGACCCAAATTTTTAATTCGTCTCTGGCCACGGGGGAGGTGCCAGAGGACTGGAGAACAGCTAATGTGGTTCTGCAATTTAAGAAGGGTTGTAGAGATAAACCAGGAACTATAGGCCAGTGAGTCTCATGTCAGTATTAGGGAAAATATTGGAGAAAATTCTGAAGGAGAGAATCTATCTCCACTTGGAGAGGTAAGGTTTGATCAGGGATAGTCGGCATGGCTTTGTCAGAGGGAGGTCATGCCTAACAGATTTGATTGAATTTTTTGAGGAGATGACCAGTTGTGTAGATGAGGTAGTGCAGTTGATGTAGTTTATATGGATTTCAGCAAAGCCTTTGACAAGGTCCCACATGGGAGACTTATAAAGAAGGCAAAGGCACATGGGATACAGGGTAATTTGATAAGGTGGATTCAAAATTGGCTTAGTTGTAGGAGACAGAGGGTGATGACAGAAGGATACTTAAGTGACTGGAAGCCAGTGTCCAATGACGTACCACAGGGATCTGTGCTCGGTCCCCTATTATTTGTCATTTATATAAGCGACATAGATGACTATGTGGGGGGTAAGATTTGTAAGTTTGCGGATGACACAAAGATTGGCCGGGTGGTTAATAGTGAGGTTGAGTGTCTTGGGCTATAGGAAAATATAGATGGGATAGTCAAATGGGCAAATAAGTGGTAGATGGAATTTAACCCTGAAAAGTGTGAGGTGATACACTTAGAAGGAGTAATTTGACAAGGAAGTATTCTATGAATGGCATGACACTAGGAAGTTCTGAGGAACAAAGAGACCTTGGCGTGTGTGTCTATAGATCTCTGAAGGCGGAGGAGCATGTTAGTGGGGTGGTGAAAAAGGCATATGGGACACTTGCCTTTATCAATCGAGGCATAGATTACAAAAGTAGGGAGGTCATGTTGGAGTTGTATAGAACCTTGATGAGGCCACAGCTGGAGTACTGTGTGCAGTTCTGGTCACCACATTATAGGAAGGATGTGATTGCACTGGAGTGGGTGCAGAGGAGATTCACCAGGATGTTGCCTGGGATGAAACGTTTAAGTTATGAAGAGAGATTGGATAGACTTGGGTTGTTTTCGTTGGAGCAGAGAGGACTGAGGGGCGATCTGATCGAGGTGTACAAGATTATGAGAGGCATGGACAGGGTGGATAGGGAGCAGCTGTTCCCCTTAGTTGAAGGGTCAGTCACAAGGGAATATAAGTTCAAGGTGAGGGGCAGGAGGGTGATGACGGTCTGGAATGCACTGCCTGGGAGGGTGGTGGAGGTGGGTTGCCTCACATCCTTTCAAAAGTACCTGGATGAGCACTTGGCACGTCACGACATTCAAGGCTATGGGCCAGGTGCTGGTAAATGGGATTAGGTAGGTAGGTCAGCTCCCGTGTTGGTGCAGACTCAATGGGCCGAAGGGCCTCTTCTGCACTGTGTGATTCTGTGATTTCGTTAACACCGTGCCACTGTCATGCTCCTAATATTTCTTAAGTTTCCTAACTCCACCGCTACGTCTTGGTGCAAGCTGACATCCAGAGCGGAGGTGGAGGCAGTCTACTGACTGTTACTCCCTGTTGCCTGTGATTACTTTGGCAGATGTCCTCTTTAGGCCCGAGACTTAGAGGGCCCCAGCCTGCTTTGGGTGTTCTGTTGTGGGGCAGGTGCACTCTCCTTAGCCTGTGGAGCAGGAGGTGTTGGGGTCACAAGAAGAGGTGATTAGGATCAGCTACACACTCCCGGGGTCACCCGGGTGGATGGCCCCGGGGTGTCCAGCTGCTGGCCCCCTTCCCTACGGGCAGCCGAGGGCCCTTGGCTGACCCCTTGAGAAGGGGCAACTGGAATGAGATCGAGTTGCCCTGTCTCCCTCTTGCGAAGCCACTGCTGGATGCTACATTGCCTACATGGATGAAATGCAGCTCCCAGTGCAGTGCAGGACCTATGCCCTGGACCAAAGTCTCCATGGCGGTCGCCATTCTACCAGTGCTGACCTCGGTGCGTTGCAGGCCGACACTATCACCTCAGTTTGAATGTGGACGGACTCTTCCATCGTATGTTGCAATCTGTGGAAAGCAGCTGACAACCTTTCCTGATATTCCCCTGACTTTTGCCGAAGCTGCACCAACTGAGTTAGGACTGGGTCTGGAGGCTCGTCACCAGACTCGGACTCAGCAGAATCCTGGCCTCCAGCGATCCTCCAAACACCGGCTACCTCCGATGTCCCTGCCTCCACCAGATTGTGTGCTGTACTCACCAGATTGCGACCCTTAAGCTACTCTACAACTAGGTCCTGCTGAAGTGTGTGTCTGTGTGCTGGTGGAGGGTGTGGGTGAGCGCTGTGATGCGTCTTAAACAGTGGTCTCCTCTGCTCCCTCATCCGAGGTGTTGTCAAGGCTGGATATGAGTGCCTGGCTGGTTGATGCCCTCGGGCACTTTCCAGAGGTGCCTATGAAAGAAAGTGGAAATAACGTAAGTATGGCAAGCAACTGGAAGATAGCACAATGGACTTATAGTATGGTTGTCTGAGGGAAAAGCTGGTGCAGGGTCCTCACTTAGGTGTATGCCGCCAATCTCACCATCGCCACACGCAAGGTCCCTGTCCTGTCCGGCCAGCGAGATGGCACACTCCTGGTATGAAGTGAGGGCCTTAATTTCGGCCACTCCATCCCTGGTGGACCTCTCCTTCCTATTGTGTGTGAGATTGTCCTGCATAAAGACAAATGGAGAATTTGAGCAGGACACACGCCAAGGATAAGGGTTGTGTGGGTGGTGAGTGGAGCAGTGCATGGGACGAGGACACGATCTACACACGATATGAGCCCAGATGGAGATGCGAAGGTGTGTGAGAGAGTGAGGGGTGATGTTCCTTGACCTGGCACTGTGTGAGATCCCTGTGAAGTGTCATCCTGTGAATGCCTGATGGGTTTGTGAATGTGTGAGTTGAGTTTAATGAGATAGTTGATGTACCCTGCTGGAACGGATGAGATCATTCATTCTCTTCCTGCATTGGAGTGCAGACCTTTCGCATTTGTACTGACCGCCGAAGACACTGCCTTCCAAGCTGGAGTGGTGGCAATGCTGGGCCTCCTCTCGCCATTACTGGGGTACAGGACATCCTGGTGAGCCTTGACATCGTCCAGCAGGGTGGCCCAGCGAAGCATCACTACATTTGGGAGCAGCACTCTTCTTGCCTTTCGGTGTCATGTCTTCCCTGGGGCTTACCTGGGCTGGAGACATTGAGAAGGCTGGGTGCAGTTTAAATATGACACCTGGAGGAAAGAACCGCTGAGGTCATGACAGGACGGGTAAATCAGAGGCCACCTACCCACGATGTGACATGTTTCCTGTTGCATAATTAATGAAGCAAAGAGTGGACAATACGGCGCGAAAACATGCCATAGCGCCTGGCGGGGAAAAAAACCACCACTTTTCCTGCCTGCCACTACACTTAGAGCACAGATGGGGAAATCCCGTCCACTATTTCTGGGGGCTCAGGATGCTAGGACAAGGAGACTTAGTCTAAAAATTAGAGCCAGAGCTTTCAGAAGTGAGTTTAGGAAACACTTCTACAGAAAGGGTGGTAGAAGCTTGGAATTCTCTTCCACAAACAGCAATTGATGTTTGATAAATTGTAAATTTTAAATCTGGGATTGATAGATTTTTGTTAACCAAAGCCATTAAGGGATATGGGGCAAAGGTGGATACATGGAGTTAGGTCGCAGATCATCCATTATCTCATTGAATGGCAGAACAGGCTTGAGGGGTTAAATGGCCTACTCCTGGTCCTGTGTTCCTTTGAAAGTAGATGTACTAGACTGAATTTTATCAGCCCTGTGGCGATGGGCTGGGAAGCAGGAGGGCTGGTAATTTGGGTTGGACAGATGTTGGGAAGGAACTTGATGCCTTCTCACTGCCATGACATATTACCAGTGGTGGGCTGCCAACCAAGCAGTAAGTTGAGCCACTTAAGTGCCAAATTGAGGGCCACTTCCCGCCCCCTCTGCCATTTTGCTGGAGATGGGTAGGCTCACCTCGCAAGAGGAAACTGCTAGATAATACATGGCAGCCTCCCAGTGGGTTGCTGGTGGGGGGAAGGTCGTCCTCCTTTATGGTCATTTCATGGATTATGAAGGTGCATCCCCCGCTGGCATATGGCTACTGCTTGACAGTGACCTTGACTCCTCACCCGCAACCCAATCGCTGGGACCTCCCTGCTTGGTCCCGGCTCTTTAAAATAAACTTACCGTGTCTTCGAGGTGCATAGCCATGGAGCCGCCTTCTCCTTCATCTTGCAGCTGGCAGGTCTGGGAAGCAGGTCACTGTCTTTATTTTGACGATAGTCTCAGGCCACCACTGGTAAAATGCTGCTCCTGAGTTCAGTTCCCACTGGTGCCAGCTCCTGCTTTTGGTCCTTTCTCAATTGCTGAGAAAATTCAGCTCAACTATTACTTAGGGCAGAATTTTCGGGTCAGCGAGCGGGGCGGGCCCGCTCGCTGACGCATAAAATGATACGCAGTGACGTTGGGCGGGTGTTCCGACATCACCGCACGTCATTTAGATTGTCAGTTCGGCGGGCGCGCAGCCGATGCGGCTGTGCACCCGCCGAGCTGTCAAAGGCCTATTAAGGCCATTAGGAAAGTAATTAAAACTGTTAAGAATGCTGCCCGTCCAACCTTAGGGTTGGTGGGCAGGCAAAGAGCCTAGGCGGCCTTCGCATTTTTCATGAAGCCTCATCCATGGGCAGGATGAGGTTTCATGAAGGGTTTGTTAATTACATAAAATTTTTTGAAAAAATTAATGGACTTGTCCCAGCTCATGTGACAGTTTCACATGAGGGGAAATGTCCTTAAAATTTTGCTTTTCCTTTATTAAATTTTTCAGAACTTAAACTAATCCCTCTGAGGCACCCCCATGCCTCAGGGAGATTTCTGCACCCTGCGAAAGAGCGCAGGCCCCGACTCAGGGAATCCCCCCCACCCGCACAGGGAGCACTCAGTGCTTCCGGGTGTGCGTCACGCTGGGCAGGCCTTAATCGGCCCGCCCATGTAAAATGGCGGTGCAGCCCCAATCGGGTTTGTGCCCGCCCCCACACAAGCCCCCCTGACGGAGAAATTTCTGCCCTTAGTCTCTGGACAATCTAACTTAAGACTGACTGTTAAATATTTTTCAAGCAGTATCTTTACAAATGTTGAACCAAGATTAACATTTTCTCCTCTGTTTACAGTTGCCGCTGTGCGAGCTGCTAATCTTCCGAAAGAGCAAAAAGAACAATATTTAACAGAAGACTTGCAACCAGAGCACCATGCATCTCTAAAGGTAATATTAATGATGATAACCAATTTAAACTCATATTCCCAGCCATTTTAGCTCTTGTTTCATCTTTGGAGACAGTGAGATATTAGAGGGGTTTAAAACTGGAAGACAATTGGCTTGTTCCTTGTTGAGAAATTTGATGAAAATCTTTGACTATTGTTGCTGCTGGGACTTTGAAGTTGTGAACTAGCAGTGTAAATATGTCGAATTACTATCTCATAGTGAGATGCTCGTCACTTTTGTTAATTTGAACATGCGCAGTAGGTGAATGGGAGCTATTAGAATTAGAATGATTAACTACATACGCTCTATTTTCATTTCAGAATTTTCAATCCAATTCAAACCTGAGTGTGGGAAAATCTTCGACAGAGGAACAAGATATTTTGTGCTATACCAAAGGTTCCCAAACCACATTCTTGCAGAATTTCTCCAAAGCCGCAAAAGCCAAAAGAAATGATCAAAAATATTTGTCAATTGCTGATGATCTCCAGAAGTAAGCACCACTATATTGACTGCATTAGACAATAGCAGAGTGATAGCAAAACCTTTCTGATTTCTTACTTACAAAATATTCCTGAAAAGTATAATTTGTATTGATGAGTCGTGTTTTTGTTATTTGGTGTTTAGATATTGAGAGCATTCTTAGCTGAAGTTTAACCACTAAATTAATATGACTCGAATGCACCATAGAGGTCTCTGCCGTTGTCTGGGGAGGATGTCAGGAAGAAGCTATTGGGCCGACTGTAATGCAATCCAAGATTGAATACCCTGACACTCGTGTTTACTCTATTGCATGTAGAATGGTCACTTAAGTGACATACTTAAAGGGCTTTCGGTACTCAAGAAATTCTGTGCTGAACCTGTTCACGACCTTAGTGGAGGAGAATTGCAACTTGGCTAAACCAAAATGCACGTATCATCATTTTATCTTTTATACATACATGGAAAGAAATAATTGAGTGTGGAATTGGCACTGCCAGGCAAGAAGCCAGCAGAATGCATCAGCTGTCCACCTTCCCCACTCCCGAATCCTACCTCCCCTAAGCCTCCTCCTCCTCTGGGCACCACTCTGCTTCTCCAGGACCTCACACCCCTCCCCTCGGCCTTGCATCCCCTCCGCCTTCTACCACCAAACTCTTCGCCCTTGGGCCTCCTCCCCCCTCCCACTCCCCTTCAGGCCTCAGCTATAATTAACTTCATTTACATCCCGCTGACCCTGGGCAAGAGGAGGATAGTTGGCAGGCAAAGATCAGGAGCTGCCTGGAGGTAATTGCAAAAGTTGGGTGTTGGGGTAGGGGATGTGGAGATCCTGTAGCAGGTTTAACTGAGCTGTTTTACTCAGGCAGCAGCCTCATGTCAATCAGAGTCCTATGACATGCATTGGGTTCTGATTTGATTTCAATTACCTACTGAACCTATTAGGGAAGAAGTAGGGACTCTAAAAGTTCCAATTGTGTTGTATATTTGATAAAATATGCTCTTTTTTACTAACGATGAAACTATCAAACTGTTTTGTGAATAATTCTGTGAAGCACAATGAGAAAAAATGTTGTATATACTTCCGCCTGTCATGTTCTGTTATGGCATCCAAGTTAAATAAACCCTAAGGTGAATCGTTAGCATTTTTAAATTTAAACAAAACATTCTTTAACATTCCCTGCCAAGATTTAATTTACAGCCAACAATATCATTGTAGCCTCAGATATTGGGCAAAAACTGTGAGAAGTGTCATCGAGATTCATGCTTTGGAGTTTACAGGGGCCAAATCCTCACTGTCTAGCCCAGGGGCTTGTTGGAGCCCATTACCCAGGGGCTCGGCACAGCCCAGGACTCTAGGGTTCCGCGTGGATCAGGACCCGGAAGTGCCAGTCAGACTCAGGTCCCATCCCTGATATGGCAATTTTCATCAGCATTGTGACTTACGTTTTACAATAATGACTCAGATTATGGCTCTTCCGCTGTCATAGCCTCTGGACGGATCTAGCAGGAGGCAGGGGTAATTAGTATTATGCTTTAACAGAATTTCTAGGGGTCCTAAGGATGAACTTGATTTCTCCCCTTCCACCTCCAGAAAGGAATTCTTTGGCCTCCCCAACACGTGCCCGCCCTCAACTATCTCCCTCTCTCCCCCCTCCCCAACTCTAGTAGCCTCCCTCCCTTCCCTCTTCTGCTTTTCATAAATAGAACTCCATAAATGGGCACTGCACACTCATGCAGGATCCTGTAGCCATTTGCCAGATGCTGAATTTGACAAATCTATGTTATTTGAGCTGAAAAGCTGGTTTAATAAGGTGAGTTTCATTCAGCAACAACTGTGGAGAGAATGAATGAGGATGATGTCATCAGAATTGACACCACCGGCTAACCAACCAATTAGGGCATGCATTGAGTGATGTCATTGTGATGCTGACACAGGTGAAGATGAATGATTTTGTTGGGTCGACTCGGATCAACACTTTTGCTAATCAATTGGTAAAGCTAAGCACTCAGGGGAAGAGCTCTGGTGACTAATGAGACATTGTATGTGGGTCATGGATTGTGTTAGTGACCTTGATTTTGTGACTGTAATGACAGTGAAACTGCCACCATTTGCTGTCATTATATATGTGAATATGTGAAACTGACAACTTCCAGCCTCTGCACATGCGCAGTTAAATGTGGAAATCCAGAATTTGTTGTCAGTGATTCCCTGCCCCACAGGATCGGCTGTTGAAGTCCCCATAGTTGGACATCTTTTGAAATCATATGAATTGATATAAACTTCCATTTTTATGCTATTAGTCTTGCTGTATAAAGCCTTGAAAAAGTTATGCCATGTCGAAGGAAGAGTGGCTTGGATTTTAATAGTTTACCCAATTCATGATTTCTTCTGAATAACTCCTCTGACCCTGAAAAATTAATTTTATGTTTGTGAAATATCAAATTTCTCTTATGATAAAATTCCACAGATGTTTAAAATAATACATTTTTTTTGTTTGTTTATGATATTTCGGTTTATACTTTAATCCCATGCATGTCCCAATCTCTTTTTAAATTCATTCATAGATGTGGATGTCGCTGGCAAGACCAGCATTCATTGTCCACCCCCAGTTGCTCTTGAGAGGTAGTGAGCCACTTTCTTGGACCACTATCGTCCATGTATGTAGGTATACCCAATGTGCTGTTACAGAGTGCGTTCCAGGATTTTGACTGTACAACTTTGAATGAATGATAATATATTTCCAATTCAGGATGGTGCATGACCTGGAGTGGATCCATGTCCCTTTTGCCCTTGTTCTTCTAGGTGGTAGAGATTGCAGGTTTGGAAAGTGCTGTCTAAGGAACTGTCTCAAGTTGCTGCCTTACATCTTGTTTACGTTACGCACAGCTGCTACTGTGCACCACTAGTGGAGGAAATGCTTGCATAAGGTGATGGATGGATTGTCATTCAAACAGGCTGCTTTTTCCTGAATGTTGTTGAACTCCTTGACTTTTGCAGCTGCGTTCATCAAGGCAAACAGGGAGTATTTCAGCACACTCTGAACGCAGCTTGTAGATGGTAGACAGGCTGTGGGGAATTAGGAGATGGATTATTCACCGCAGAATTCCCAGCCTCTGACCTGTTCTTGTAGCTACAGTATTTGTGTGGCTCATCCAATTAGGTTTCTGGCCAATAGTGACCCCAGGATGTTGACATTGGGAATTCAGTGATGGTAATACTATTGAATATAAAGGGAATATGGCTAGATTCTCTATCACTGGAGGTGGTCATTGCCTAGCATTTTTGTGGTGTGAATGTTACTTGCCACCCATTAGCCAAGACTGAATGTTGTCCAGGTCTTGCTGCATGCGGACGTTGACTGCTTCATTAACCAAGCAGTTGTAATTGGAACTGAACATTGTACTATCATCAACGAGCATCCACACTTCCGACCTCATTATGATGGAGGGGAGTGCATTTGATGAAGTAGCTGAAATTAATAGAGCCTAGGATACTACCCTGAGAAACTCCTGCAATGATGTTCTGGGGTTGAGATGATTGACCTGCAGCAACCACAACTACCTTCCTTTTGCTAGGTGTGCCAGCGGAGAGTTACCACCAACACCCCCGCCCCCCCCCAACCCCGATTCCTATTGAGTTCAATTTTACTAGGGGTCCTTGATGCCACTTTCATCAAATGCTGCCTCAATGTCAAGGGCAGTCACTCTCAACTCATCTCTGGAATGTAGCTCTTTTGCCTATGTTCGATCTGAGGCTACAATGAGGTCCAGAGCCAAGTGGCCCTGACAGAACCCAAACTGAGCATCAGTGTACAGGTTATTGATAGGTAAGTACTGCTTGATATTATTGTTGATGACATCTTCCCTTGCTCTGCTGATGATTGACAGTAGACTGATGAGGTGGTAATTGGTCAGATTAGATTTGCACTGTTTTTTGTGAATAGGACAGGCCAGGGCAATTTTCCAGTTTTTCGGCTATTTGCCAGTTTTGTAACTGCAATGGATCCAGTTGGCTAAGGACTTGGCTAGGCCTGGAGCGCAAGTCTTCAGTACTACAGACGGCATGTAGTTGGAACCCATAACCTTTGCTTTGCTGCTGACTGCAAAATCCGGGCCATTGTTTTCTGGTTTATTGGCTACAAAGTAGAACCATAGATAAGTTACAGCACAGAAAGAGGCCATTAAGCCCATCATGTCTGCGCTGGCCAAAAAATAAAACATTTTTAAAAAGTTGCCCATTCTAATCCTACCTTCCAACACCCAGTCCGTGGCCTTGCAGGTCACAGCACTTTAGGTTTTTTTTAATATAATCTTGTACACCTCAATCAAGTTGCCCCTCAGCCTCCTCAGTTCCAAGGAAAACAATCCCAGCCTATATAATCTTTCCTCATAGTTGCAATTTTCAAGCCCTGGTAACATTCTTGTAAATCTCCTCTGTACTCTCTTCAGGGCTATTATTTCCTCCTGTAATGTGGCGACCAGAACTGTACACAAATTCCACCTGTGGCCTAACCAGGGTTTTATACAGTTCCAGCATTACATCCCTGCTTTTGTACTCTATACCTTGTCCAATAAAGGAAAGCATTCTATATGCTTTCTTTACCATCTTATCCATCTGTTCTGCCACCTTCAGAGACTTGTGGACATGCACTTCAAGGTCTCTCACTTCCTCTACCCCTCACAATATCCTCCCATTTATTGTGTATTCCCTAGCTTTGTTTGCCCTCCCCAAATGCATTATTTCACACTTCTCTGGAATGGATTCCACCTGCCACTTTTCTGCCCACTCAACTAAACCATTGATATAATTCTGGAGACAACAGCTATCCTTTTCACTACTAACTATACGGCCAGTTGTTGTATCATCTACAAATTTCCAATTCATGCCACCCACATTTAAGTCCAAATCATGAATATATACAATAAACAGCAAGGGTTCCAACACTGAGCCCTGTGGAACGCCACTGGAAACCGTTTTCCATTTGCAAAAACATCCATTACCCTTTGCTTCCTGTCGCTGAGTTAATTTTGGATCCAACTCGCCACAATCCCCTATATCCTATGGGCTTTTACTTTTCTGACCAGTCTGCCATGTGGGACTTGTCAAATGCCTTACTAAAATCCATGTTGACAACATCCACTGCACTACCCCCATCAATCCTCCTTGTTACTTCCTCAAAAAAATTGATTAAATTAGTAAGACGTGACCTTCCCCTAACAAAACCATGCTGACTATCCCTGATCAATCTATGCCTTTCTAAGTGACAGTTTATCCTGTCTCTCAGAATTGATTCTAATAATTTGCCCATCACTGATGTCAAACTGACCGGCCTATGATTATTTGGGCTATCCCTCACACCCTTTTTAAATAATGGTACAGTGCTTGCAGACCTCCAATCCTCTGATACCTCACCTGTATCTAATGAGGATTGGAAAATGATCCTCAGAGCATCCACTATTTCCTCCCTGGCTTCCTTCAATAGCCTGGAATACAATCCATCCGGCCCTGGTGATTTATCCACCTTCAATCCCTCCAGTGCATCTTCTCACAAAATGCTTATCATATCTAATATTTCACATTCCTCCTCTTTAACTAGAATGTGTGCATCATCCCTATCCTTAGTGAATACCGAGACAAAGTACTCATTGAGAACCCTGCCCACAACTTCAGCATCAGCTAAAGTAGTGGAGTTTGGGTGTTATCTTTTACATTATATATGTATCACGAGAGCCTGACCTGAAGACTTGAATCGTAACCCAACCATTCCCCCTCCCAACCTCACCCCTCACACCAGATAATCTGGATTGTATGCCCTTCCAGACTGTATTGATGCTCTCCCCACCTTAGACTTGGATCATGCTCCTCCCTCATAGGCCTGGTTCGTGCTACTCCCCCCGCACCTTAGACTTGAATCATGTTTTCCTTTTCCTTTCCACCAGCCTCACCTCTGCTTAGAGTTACATTAAGTGCTTCCTCCCTTTTCCCGACCTTAGGCCTGCATCACATTTGCCCTCCCTACCCCATTGTACCTGGATCAAAGTTTTTGTTTACAAGACTAATTTCATTGAGCAAGAACGGCAGTGAGAATGGGTGACTTGACATCGCCAGAAGCCCCATTTGCACACCCACAGGGAAAGAAGTTCTTGGAAGGTCTGACACAACTGCCATAGGATGATGTCATCGGGTCAACCAAAAACTGGGACATCCAATGCCATGTTCCTAATTACAGAATTTAATTTTTATAGTCAATGAAAATAATTTATATAACTCATTTATTGTGTTTCTACAGGTTGTTGGAAATTTCCACTGTAGATGAGGGAGACAGTGATCCTGAAACAACTCTTCCTCCTCTGATTCAAGCACTCACATATGATAACACACATGAAATAAAAAAACATAAGCAAGAGAAAATACTGATGGTAATGCTACGAATAAAAAGTTTATAGGATTGTTATGTCTTGGAACTGTCTCTTTAATTTAAATAGAGGAATGACTAGGGGTCATGTGATCTGCTCTGAATTCTGCCCGACCACAAGCCTGGGTGGCTTGGTTGCTATGGCAACAGTGGGACCCAAGTTGATTTACTGGGTAGAAGGTGCAAGATGTTCACGCTAGCAGAGAATGGTAAGTGTGGTTGTGCTGACCATGGGTGGACCATTAGTCTCCCAAGTGTCACAGGGAAGTGCTAAGAATGTCAGGTTTTATAAATGGATATACTTTACACTGCCGGTTTAATTCCAAGATAGAATGGAGTTGAGACTTTAGAAGATAGCTAATTAGCATTTCTACTTGGATAGAAGGCCCATGTGATTCACTTTGCCATGGAGATGGGTTTTGAAAGGGGAACTATCAATTAGAAAACCACTGCAGTATGCGGTTGCGGGTTTCCTAAGATATCATTAAACCTCAGAGACACAAGTCAGTCTGCAGCCATCTGAGAGACAGAGAGCAGAAGATAGAGGCAGCCAGTCCTGCATGTGAAGCAGAGAAAATGCTGACTCTATCGTTCACCGCGCAGAATGTGGGTGGGAGCTTACATAGACTGAGTTTGTGAGGATTTAAAGGAGGCTGGAAGATTTGCCTACCTTGGGCTAGAGTGAAGGAATATCCATTGTAACCCTCACAGTGAAAGTCAGTTCTGGAATTAGAAGTTAATCTGCTGGGAAAGGGAAAGAAAAGAAGCAAGCCACTGGGAACTGAGAATAACTTCGTACTGGTTCTGGGAAAATAAAGTGTCCCTTTAAGGGACAACATAACATATAACCATGGCGTGAGATTTTCAGCCGCCTTAAATGTTAAATGGGGAATTTCTCTTCTGTAGTTGAGAGTATAAGTTGCCTACTGACTAATATTTAAACAATGTTGCTTTTAGTTTGTTTGTTACAGTAAAAGTCTTCAAACTTGAAATCTTGTCATGTGATTATTTCAGTTAGTCACTGGAAATTTAATTAACTTTTGAAAAGTTATCAGCCTCTGTAACAATACATAACTACAAATTATATGATAGAAACAAATATTGTGTTAGATGTATTTAGTGAAAGATCATTCTGGTAGTTGCAGATATGTCTTTTAAATGTTTTTTCTTTGCTGAGATACTTTGTTTATGAACATGTTTGTGAATATACATAAATGATGAACAGGAAAAGACCAGTTGGCCCATTGAGTCTGTCCTGTACACTTATGTTGCAAAAAACCATTATGATTCCCAAAGTTCTCCCTCCCACCATTAGCATCAGACATAGCATGGCTTGATACACAATGAAAGTTCCACTATTCCATCTCAATACACCTTGACTCCTACTCAAAAGAATATTTGTTCTTTTTTCAGTTGCTCATAGCAGTCATCCCTGTTGTCTCCCTGAGGTAGGTTGACTGTTTGTGCCAGATGAGGGTCTGTTTTGTGCTATAGGCTTGTGCTGCCTGGAAACTGACCTGAAACTGCCAAAATGCATGTCTTATTGGGCCTTTACAACCATCAGAGAGAATGTTTTATTCCACCATCTTGGCTGAATGTTCCAGAAGTGAAAGGTGAGTGTTTGAGAGTAGAAGAAAGCAAAGAGGATGAACAAGTCATTCTGTACCACATCACATAATCTTCTGTGGAAAACTTCTCAACAAATTCTCATCTCTGTTTTATTGCGGACTGGGTGTCAAAATGAATTAAATACTACCTTTTCACCATTGCAGTTGTTTTTAAAATCCAAGACTGCTATAAAGACTACCTTTTGCGGTTTTTGGCCGTTCCTAGTGGACCAATGACAGCACAAAAGTGGTAATCTCAGGAGGGTGACAAGATGGTTGCTGTGGAAAGTAAGAGGCAGGTGATTTTTTTTTAAAGCTGAGATTCAGGCACGATAGTAGGACAGAGTAAAAGCTCTGCTAACTGTACCAAGCTCTGTGTTTGATCCTCCATAATGATAAAATTGTTCCACTTCCCAGCGCTATTATCCTGCACCTTGTTGAGTGCAAAGGTTGCCCTTGTCTCCAGTGCACACATGCAAATAAACCACTGCACAGATAATATTTATATCTTCATTAATTCAAGCCTTGCTAGATGCATTGTACACTTTTAATGATCCTAGCAGCATGGAAACTTTGTGGTTTGTGATGTATTTAATCATCTCCATCAATAACTATTCCCATCATATTCAAGGCAAGTGTGCAATACAGTTGTTTTTAATAATGTGCATTATATGCATGACTTTATGGATGGTGTCCAAATCATCAGAATGTTTTAACAAAATTTATATTTCAAAATTGAGATTTAAACTGCATAAGATTATACAATATTCTTCTGATTAGATCACCTTCAATAAATTACCCTACATGGAAACATTGGAGGAGTATGTTGTACAAGAGCTGTTTATTAGTCTTCATTTGCCCAAGATCTATTTATAATCCACTTCCCAATAAAAGCATAAATTAATTAAAATAAATAACCTGGCTACAAGTAAGGATGGAGAAAAGAAAAAGAAATCTAATACGCATTTCATGAATACCTAGATGAATTTGCATCTCAACAAATGTATGGAAGAGATTTCTGCATTTTTTAGGAACTTGAGGAAGAAGAGAAAAAAGAAAAACTAAAGAAGAGAATTCAACAAAAGAGGACGGAGCATGCACAGCCTGCCACTGTCAGTATCAAAGTGTCCAAAAGGTTGATGGCACGAACAGCGGATGTTCGAATATCGGACAGAAAGTTTATTGACCCAGTCTATCTCCAGACATACCCGACTGTATACAATCACATTGAGGGAGAGGTATTTTAACATTTTAAGAAGATTATTGTTTTTGATTAAAACAGGGGCCAGATCTTGCTGTAAAAATAATGATGAGTTCATTAATATTTAGATCATCCTGAAAGTTCCGGGGGTGAAGAGAAATCTCCAAAACTTTCTGGTTGGTTATGTTAAACCTTCTTTTACTTTGCACACATGACACTTCACCCTTAATTCACTGTTATTTTAAATAGCTTGCTGGATTTGCACAAGAATTGCCTATAAACTCGTCACAAAGGTAAGACTGGTAATTAACAACATAAGTCCCGTTTTAATAATATGATAATTAGTCACTTGGTAAAACAGAACTTGAGTATTACTAAAAAAAAGAGACATGCTGTGAAAGCTTTTCATCTTGCACTCATCAGGACATACACAAGAATGCCAAATTTCAAAGGAAACACCAATTTATACTGCTTGAGGAAAGGGGTGCTGATTGGTTTGTAAGTAGTTCTGATTGGTTGAGACATTGCCATAGTTCCCAGGTGTATACACCATGGCAACATCTCGACCAATCAGAGCTGACTTGCTAACCAATCAGCACCCCTTTTCTCATGCAGTATACATTGTTCTCTTAGAAATTTGGCATTCTTGCATCTCTCCTAATGAGTACAAGACAAAAAGCTTCGACAGCTTGTTGCTTTTTTCAGCAATGCGATAATTGTTAATGCAATGCCAATCAACCTCTCTGCCCAAAAAGGGAATAATTGAACTTGTGGAATCTCATTCCTTCAGGTGGTAAATTGTTCTTGGGGATTTAAAAAATGTCAAATTTTAATTTATATTTTTTACTTATTCTTCCTCTGTGCCTCTTATTATTCTTTTTCTTAATACAATTCTTTCCCTCTCTTTATTTATCTTTCTGTACCCTGATTTGGCTGTAATTCACCCTCCGCCTTTTCTGTGTTTTTTTTCAATTCTCAAATCTCACTGGTTAAGGAGATACATTGTTGGTCCCACCCTGCACTGAGGATCCAGATGCTTGATTACCCTTGCCAGCCCATTAACAATTGGCATTTCCAGCAGGTTAGAGGACAAAATTGTTTGCGCTGAAGTGTGCAGAGAAAGTTCTGAATAACAGTGCAGATTGTGAGATATCACGCCCTAGCAAGATTTGGCCCAATAGTTTAAAATTAGCACATATTATTAAATAAAGAAATATTTTCCTTTAGAAAGTGACCTTCATGTCTCATAACATCCCGAAGTGCTTTACAGCTGAAGAAGCACTTTTGAAGTAGTCACTGTTGTAGGAAATTTGACAGTCAGTTTGCACACAGCAAGGTCCCACAAACAGCTTTATCAATGACCAGATAATCTGTTTTAGTGATGTTGATTGTGGGATAAATATTGATCAGGTTACCCTGCTCTTTGAATAGTGCCATGGGATAATTTACGTCCACCTGAGAGAGCAAATGGAATCTGGGTTTAACGTCTCATCTGAAAGATGCTATCTTTGACAGTGCAGCATTCCCTCAATACTGCACTAATATATTAACCTAAATATTAACCAAAACCTAGATTGGGGCTTGAATCCACAACATTCTGACTCAGGTGAGAGTACTGCCACTGAGTAAAAAATGACATCTCATTCTATATATATAACATGTGTAAAGCCTAGTCTTGTCAATTTCTGCATAGTATATAATGCTGTTTAGCACAGTTTCAACCAGGAGTATTTTCTCATGTGGTTATAACAGTGCCTGAAATGTGCAAACATTTTGATTGTTCAAACCAATAACCTTGAAATTCAGAGCAACATTCCATGTTAATACTGGTTGAGTTTACTTGTTCAAGAAATGAGAGTTAAATGACACAAGCATATTTCTTGTAATTATCTTAAAGATTGACTCAGAAATGGTAAAACAGTTGGACGATAACTTGTCCCATGGTGATGAACTTCAAGAGATTTACAAGGAGCTTTTGAATGCGATACCAGATGACTATCTGTTATTTGACCAGGTAGGAAATGTTCATTCTCATCTGTGGAACCATTACCAAATACTATCCAATATAAAAGCAAAAAACTGCGGATGCTGGAAATCCAAAACAAAAATACCTGGAAAAACTCAGCAGGTCTGGCAGCATCTGCGGATAGGAGCACAGTTAACGTTTCGAGTCCGAATGACCCTTCAACAGAACTAAGGAAAAATAGAAGAGAGGTGAAATATAAGCTGGTTTAAGGGTGGTGGTGGTGGGGAGGGGTGGGGAGGTGGGACAGGACAAGAAGAGCTGGATAGAGGGCCAGTGATAGGTGGAAATAACCAAAAGATGTCACAGACAAAAGGGCAAAGAGGTGTTGAAGATGGTGATATTATCTAAAGGAATGTGCTAATTAAAGGTAGAAAGCAGGACGAGCAAGGTACAGTTAGCCCTAGTGGGGATGGGGTGGGGGGAAGGGATCGAAATAGGCTAAAAGGTAGAGGTAAAACAATGGATGGAAATACATTTAAAAATAATGGAAGTAGGTGGGAAAAGAAAAATCTATATAAATTATTGGAAAAAACAAAAAGGAGGGGGAAAATTGGAAAGGGGGTGGGGATAGAGGAGAGAGTTCATGTTCTAAAATTGTTGAACTCAATATTCAGTCCGGAAGGCTGTAAAGTGCCTAGTCAGAAGATGAGGTGCTGTTCCTCCAGTTTGCGTTGAGCTTCACTGGCACAATGCAGCAAGCCAAGGACGGATATGTTGGCATGAGAACAGGGTGGATTGTTGAAATGGCAAGCGACAGGGAGGTCTGGGTAATACTTGCGGACAGACCGAAGGTGTTCTGCAAAGCGGTCACCCAGTCTGCGTTTGGCCTTTCCAATGTAGAGGAAACCGCTTTGGGAGCAACGAATGCAGTAGACTGAGTTAAGGGAAGTGCAAGTGAAATGCTGCTTCACTTGAAAGGAGTGTTTGGGCCCTTGGACGGTGAGGAGAGGTGAAGTAAAGGGGCAGGTGTTACACCTTCTGCGGTTGCATGGGAAGGTGCCGTGGGAGGGAGTTGAGGTGTAGGGGGTGATGGAGGAGTGGACCAGGGTGTCCCGGAGGGAACGATCCCTGCGGAATGCCACCAGGGGTGGGTGAAGGGAAGATGTGTTTGGTGGTGGCACCATGCTGGAGTTGGCGGAAATGGCGGAGGATGATCCTTTGAATGTGGAGGCTGGTAGGGTGATAAGTGAGGACAAGGGGGACCCTATCATGTTTCTGGGAGGGAGAGGAAGGTGTGAGGGCGGATGCCCGGGAGATGGGCCGGACACGGTTGATGGCCCTGTCAACGACCGTGGGTGGAAAACCTCGGTTAAGGAAGAAGGAAGACATGTCAGAGGAACTGTTTTTGAAAGTGGCATCATCAGCGACGGAGGCGAAGGAATTAAGAGAATGGGATGGAGTCCTTACAGGAAGCGGGGTGTGAGGAGCTTTAGTCGAGGTAGCTGTGGGAGTCGGTAGGCTTGTAATGGATATTGGTGGACAGTCTATCACCAGAAATTGAGACAGAGAGGTCAAGGAAGGGAAGGGAAGTGTCAGAGATGGACCATGTGAAAATGATGGAGGGGTGGAAATTGGAAGCAAAATTAATAAATTTTTCCAGGTCCAGACGAGAGCATGAAGCAGCACCGAAGTAATCATCGATGTACCGGAGAAAGAGTTGTGGGAGGGGGCCGGAGTAGGACTGGAACAAGGAATGTTCCACATACCCTATAAAGAGACAGGCATAGCTGGGGCCCATGCGGGTACCCATAGCCAGACCTTTTATTTGGAGGAAGTGAGAGGAGTTCAAAGAGAAATTGTTTAGTGTGAGAACAAGTTCAGCCAGACGGAGGAGAGTAGTGGTGGATGGGGATTGTTCAGGCCTCTGTTTGAGGAAGAAGCAGAGAGCCATCAGACTATCCCGGTGGGGGATGGATGTGTAGAGGGATTGGACGTCCATGGTAAAGAGGAGGTGGTTGGGGCCAGGGAACTGGAAATTGTTGATATGATGTAGGGTGTCAGAGGAATCACAGATGTAGGTGGGAAGGGACTGGACAATGGGAGAGAGAATGGAGTCAAGATAGCAAGAAATGAGTTCCGTGGGGCAGGAACAGGCTGACACGATCGGTCTGCCGGGACAGTCCTGTTTGTAGATTTTGGGTAGGAGCTAGAAGCGGTCCGTCCGAGGTTGGGAGACTATCAGGTTGGAAGCTGTGGAAGGAAGATCTCCAGAGGAGATGAGGTCAGTAACAGTCCTGCTGGAAACAATGGCTTGATGTTCAGTGGTGGGGTCATGGTCCAGGAATGGAGTTCCTGTAAGGACTCCATCCCATTCTCTCAATTCCTTCGCCTCCGTCGCATCTGTTCTGATGATGCCATTTTCAAAAACAGTTCCTCTGACATGTCCTCTTTCTTCCTTAACCGAGGTTTTCCACCCACGGTCGTTGACAGGGCCCTCAACCGTGTCCGGCCCATCCCCCGCGCATCCCCCCTCACACTTTCTCCCTCCCAGAAACATGATAGGGTCCTCCTTGTCCTCACTTATCACCCCACCAGCCTCCACATTCAAAGGATCATCCTCCGCCATTTCCGCTAACTCCAGCATGATGCCACCGCCAAACACATCTTCCTTTCACCCACCCCTGGTGGCATTCCGCAGGGATCGTTCCCTCCGGGACACCCTGGTCCACTCCTCCATCACCCCCTACACCTCAACCCCCTCCCACGGCACCTTCCCATGCAACCGCAGAAGGTGTAACACCTGCCCCTTAACTTCCCCTCTCCTCACCATCCAAGGGCCCAAACACTCCTTTCAAGTGAAGCAGCATTTCACTTGCATTTCCCTTAACTTAAGTCTACTGCATTCGTTGCTCCCAATGCGGTTTCCTCTACATTGGAGAGACCAAACGCAGACTGGGTGGCCGCTTTGCAGAACACCTTCGGTCTGTCTGCAAGTATTACCCAGACCTCCCTGTCGCTGATCATTTCAACACTCCACCCTGCTCTCATACCCACATGTCCGTCCTTGGCTTGCTGCATTGTTCCAGTGAAGCTCAATGCAAACTGGAGGAACAGCACCTCATCTTCCGACTAGGCACTTTACAGCCTCCCGGACTGAATATTGAGTTCAACAATTTTAGAACATGAACCCTTTCCTCCATCCCCACCCCCTTTCCAATTTTCCCCTTCCTTTTTGTTTTTTCCAATAATTTATATAGATTTTTCTTTTCCCATCTACTTCCATTATTTTTAAGTGTATTTCCATCCATTGTTTCATCTCTACCTTTTAGCCTATTTCGATCCCTTCCCCCCACCCCACCCCCACTAGGGCTAACTGTACCTTGCTCGTCCTGCTTTCTACCCTTAATTAGCACATTCCTTTAGATAATATCACCACCATCAACACCTCTTTGCCCTTTTGTCTGTGACATCTTTTGGTTATCTCCACCTATCACTGGCCCTCTATCCAGCTCTTCTTGTCCTGTCCCACCTCCCCACCCCCCCCCCCCCCCCCCCCCCTCTAAACCAGCTTATATTTCACCTCTCTTCTATTTTTCCTTAGTTCTGTTGAAGGGTCATTCGGACTCGAAACGTTAACTGTGCTCCTATCCGCAGATGCTGCCAGACCTGCTGACTATCCAATATATACGTTTTTGAAAAGCAAAGATGAAAGGAAACATTACGCTTTTTAAGAAGGGCTGTTTTCCAAAACTTGTGATATTTTTATAGGCTAGAAATTCTGATACAGAAAACTTTCCTTGCTCAATGAACAACTTTTTTTCTGCATGGTTGATAAGCTATTTTTAACTGTTCATTTATGTAAATAAATTGGAAAGTCTGTTTGATAACACAAGCAGCAATTTGAGCAAAAATATATAACAGGCAAAATGTCGCACAGACAATGGCGAGTAGGCAATTTGATGGAAGAAGATGCCACACCACACAATATTTATTAAAACATGATGGTGAGGAAGACCCCAGGCAACTCCAGCCCCCTAGTGCAAAGAAAATGCCATGAACATCCAGAACAGAAGCAAAATTAGCGAAACAGCATAATCCCAAGTTAAAGATTACTGAATCGCAGTAATCCCAGTTACTGAAAGGACATGGCACTCTTCTGTCTTGTAATACAATGGTTTGCACTGTGGTGGTCAACTCTGTGTTAAGCATTGCCTGATGTGCAGGAGCTCCACTCTAGCATGGCAGTCTCTGCCATGTTTGCTGTAGAGGAAGATTGTAGGCAGAGAAGGTACACAATTCACTGACCTCTGTTTTCTTTGAACCTTCTTCTTGGCCAGCTGAGTTTTTAATTTCTGCTTGCCCCTTCCAGTGCCCCTCCAAACAGTCAGCCGCCAGAGGTCATGACTGTCAGCGACGGTCTCCCAGTTGTCAGCGTCAATTTCTGCCATCTTCATATCTCACATGCACGTGTCAATGTAGCAAAGTTATGGACACACAGGAGGTCATGACCCACTGGCCAATTCATGTACAGAATGTCTTTGGATATATAAGTGTCATCCATTCGTGAAGGTGGCCAAGCCAGTGCAGACACCATTGGCTTAGCAATGAGTACATTCTGATGAAATTACATACTCCGTGACCTCTGAGTTGGTGCCGAGAGATGCTGAGGATACGCCTGAGACAGAAAAGGTGGAAACCGTTCAGCATTTTCTCCTGCCTAGCATGTTGAAAAGAGCTGCTGCCATTTCAGACGTTTTGTTTGTTTTAGAGCAGATAATTTGTCACATAAGTCAAGTATTCCCAGGTTGTATTTTATTGTATTTCTATGCTTCTGTGTAATTGCTTGCAAGCAAATCTCACCCTTTGTTTCAGCCAAAAATTCAACAAAACTGCTGGCACCCTGCCAAACGAAATTCCGGGAGCTCTGAGGAAATGAAGTCCCTAATTGGCAACGGGAACCCTGCCAGCAGGGCTCCCGGCTCCACAGGGGACCTTTAATTGCCAGCCTTCCCCCAGTAGGGTGGAAGTACCACCCCTGAGAGCTGCCAGCCAATCAGAAGTTGGCAGCTCTCCATTACCGGCGGTGCCATTGGGAGCAGTGGCTGCTGCCGATAATACACTTGGGCCTTCACCAGGTTCATTATGGGATCCCTGCAGGAAGGTAAATGATGGCGGGTCGTGGGGAGGGTGTCACCGGCAAGGAGGAGGATGGGTCAGAGAAAAGGGCATGGCTGTAGCTCTCAGCAGGCCCACCTTCCCAATGCTGTGTCCCTCGATAAGGCACTGAGTGCCTTTGAACAAGGGACCCCTCACAAGGTCACACTTGTCAGTCACTCTGCATGGCGAGTCCCTTACCCGCTGCTGCTGAATACTAGTGAAGGTGGGATGAGTCCCATAAGTGGCATTAATTGCTCATTTAAGGGTCTCAATTGGTGTCTGGGAAGGAATGTTGCCAGCAAGCATTCCTGCTCCAGACTTAATCGAGGGGAGGTGGGGAGGCAGCAGCGTCCCTACTGTGTACACTTCTGCCTGATCAAATGCACCACCCCCCCACCCCCCACACCTCAGAACTCGCCTTAGGGGGTGGGGTAGGGGTGGGAAGGTGCATTAAATTCCACCTTATGTTATTGTTTTGATCACAAATTTTAAGTGCTGGCAGAGCCCAGATTACTGAGACCTGTATGTTTTATAATTCATCATGACCAACACAATGGGAGGCCCACTGATAATTTATGATATATATTGATTTTTTTGTTTATTTATGTTTTCAATATTTAAAATTTTGGCATGGTCTATTAGGCATTTAATACTTTCTAATTATTAATCAAGGTATTTAAATATTTTATAAGTATCTAGCAGGGTAAAAATCAACAAGAGAAAGTGAGAAGTTGGAGGAGCAGGGCATGACTATAAATCAGCAAGAGAAAGCAGGAATTCAGAGGAACAAGCGGGGTGTAAATCAGTGTTTTGATGTGGCAGATGATGTGTGCCAGGCAGACCAAATCCACAAGGGAAACACTATCACAACTATTTTGCAATTTGTATATTACAAGATGTTTGTACTGAACTTAGAAGTAATATGCCCACCAAGACCTTTAGAGATTTTAAAAATTAAATTAAAATATTAGTTAACAAAATATAAAAGATTTCAAGCACATACATGAGACTACAATTACTTACTACTATAATAACTCCTAAAATTCCTAATTAACCTGACCTCCAGTTACACTCCCTTCAAGGCAACAGTCCAAAATAGATTTTAGATTTAAATCAGAATCAGCAAGTTATAACAATACCCACATGACGGTGGAATTCCAAATGACTTTTCCCGAACTTCAGTTTCGTTATGTAGCATTATGCACACATGGCTGGAGGCTTCGTTAAGGCTATTTCATACACTCCTGTTAGATCTTACATGGCCTTTTGACACATTGCCTTTCATTCTCCTTTATATATGTTTCTCTCTTTTTAATATGTAAAATCTATGTTCCATGTGTCTTTGAAGCTGTATCTTCCTCATAATATTATATGTTTATGTTGCCAATATATTGTCAGTAATCTTTGGGAAAAATAAAGACATTCCTTGGCCTTGCTTATCTGGCTAGTTGTAAACAGACTAAGATCCCTTTGAAATCCAAATCTCTTCATTTATCTAAATATGCAAATTCCCTTCACACTTTACATGCTAAGCCAGCATCTATGTTTACTCATTAGCATGTCAAGCACCTAGCTTCTTTTGATGATTTCAAACTTGCAGTCTACTTGACTCCAAATGTAGTTAAATCACACACAGGCCCAACTATACTTATCCCCATAAACCTACTTCACAATAAACCAGCAAAATATTATGGAAATTATTATACTTTCATCACATCAGCAAGAGTCGGTGAGAATTTGGAGGAGCAGAACGGGGCTGCAAATCAGCGAGAATTTGGAGGACCAGGGTAGGGCTATAAATCAGTGAGAATTCAGAGGAGCAGAACTGGGTATAAATTAGCGAGAGAATACACAAATTCCCAGGAGTAAGCGGGCTATAAATCAGCGAGAGAAAGTGACTTTTTGGTGGCGCAGGGCGGGTATTAATCAGTGAGAGTTTAGAGGAGCAGGACAGGGTATAAATCAGCGAGAGTTTGGAGGAGCAGGGCGGGTATAAATTAGAGAGAGAAAACACAAATTCTCTGGAGAAGGTGGGCTATAAATCAGCAAAAGAAAGCGAGATTTTGGAGGAGCAGAACGGGGTGTAAATCAGTGAAAGCAAAAATTTGGAGGAACAAGGCGGGGTATTAACCAACGGGGTTCGGAGGAGCACAGCCGGGATGTTAATCAGTGAGAGTTCAGAGGAGCAGGGTGGGTATTAATCAGTGAGAGTTTGGAAGAACAGGGTGGGGTATTAATCAGCGAGAGTTCAGAGGAACAGGGTGGGTGTTAATCAGTGAGAGGTCGGAGGAACAGGACGGGTATTAATCAGTGAGAGTTTAGAGGAGCATGGTGGGGCTATAAATCAGCAAGAGTGCGGAGGAGCAGAGCAAAGTATAAATTAGCAAGAGCAAAGACAAATTCTCAGTAGTAAGTGGGCTGTAAGTCAGCAAGAGAAAGCGAGATTTTGGAGGAGCAGGGCGGGGTGTAAATCAGTGAGAGTTCAGGGGAGCAGGGTTGGGTATTAATCAGCAAGGG
This sequence comes from Cetorhinus maximus, assembly GCF_964194155.1. Taxonomy (NCBI): domain Eukaryota; kingdom Metazoa; phylum Chordata; class Chondrichthyes; order Lamniformes; family Cetorhinidae; genus Cetorhinus; species Cetorhinus maximus. Next base: position 41,944,345 of record NC_135890.1, on the reverse strand, counting down.
TTCGGAGGAGCACAGTCGGGGTATTAATCAGTGAGAACTCAGAGGAGCAGGGCAGGATATTAATCAGTAAGAGTTAGGAGGAGCAGCGTGGGGTATAAATCAATGAGAGTTCAGAGTAGCAGGGTAGGGCATTAATTAGCGAAGGTCCGCAGGGGCTAGGTGGGGTATTAATCAGCAAGAGTCCGGAGGAGCAGGGCAGGGTATTAATCAGTGAGAGTCCGGAGGAGCAGGACGGGGTATAATCAGCAAGAGTTCGGAAGAACAGGGCGTGGTATAAATCGTTGACAGTTTAGCGGAACAGGGCGGGTATTAATCATTGAGAGTTTGGAGGAGCAGGGCAGGTACTAATCAGTTAGAGTTTAGAGTATCAGGGTGTGTATTAATCAGTGAGAGTTCGGAGGAGCATGGTGGGGCTATAAATCAGCGAGAGTTCGGAGGAGCAGGGTGGGGTTTTCATCAGCGAGAGTCCGTAAGAGCAGGGTGGAGTATTAATCAGCGAGATTTTGGAGGAGCAGGGCAGGGTATAAATCAGCAAGAGTTCGGAGGAGCAGAGCAAGGTATTAATCAGTGAGAGTTTGGAGGAGCAGGGCGGGGTATAAATCAGCGAGAGTCCAGAGGAGCAGGGCAGAATATTAACCAGCGAGAGTTTGGAGGAGCAGGGCAGGGTATAAATCAGCGAGAGTTCGGAGGAGCAGAGCAAGGTATTAATCAGTGAGAGTCCGGAGGCGCAGGGCAGGGTATAAATCAGCAAGATTTCGGAGGAGCAGGGTGGGGTATTAATCAGCGAGAGTCCAGAGGAGCAGGAAAGGGTATTAATCAGCGAGAGTTCAGAGGAGCAGGGTGGGGTTTTAATCAGCGAGAGTCTGTAGGAGCAGGGTGGGGTATTAATCAGCGAGAGTCCGGAGGAGCAGGGCGGGGTATTAATCAGTGAGATCTCGAGGAGCAGGGTAGGGTATAAATCAACGAGAGTCCGGAGGAGTAGGGCGGAGTATTAATCAGCTAGAGTTTGGAGGAGCAGGGCGGGGTATTAATCAGAGAGAGGTTGGAGGAGCAGGACAAGGTATAAATCAACGAGAGTCCGGAGGAGCGGGGTGGAATATTAATCAGCTAGAGTTTGGAGGAGCAGGACAGCGTATTAATCAGCGTGAGTCCAGAGGAGCAGGGCAGAGTATTAATCAGCGAGAGGTTGGAGGAGCAGGGCGGAGTATTAATCAGCGAAAGGTTGGAGGAGCAGAGTGGAGTATTAATCAGCGAGAGTCTAGCGGAGCATAGAGGTGTGACATCACAGGGAAGCAGTTAGGTGTTTGGCTGGTGATTATTGCTGGTAGGGAGAGCGACTAAACAACTGGCAGATTGAAAAACCTGAAAAATATTAAGTAATAATCTTTTATTTTATGTAAGCTTTATTACTACAAGTAAGGTGTGTTAAGTATTAGTAGAATTTATCAGTGTTAGTAAGCTTTATTAATAGTATAAGGTTTATAAATAGCAGTAAGGTTTATTAGTATTAGTAAGCCTTATTAGCAGTAGCAAGGTTAACTGATAAATACAGGAATGGCAGGGCTGCTCTGACCTCTAGAGTACACATCCTGTCCTATGTGGGAACTCCAGGATGCTTCCCATGTCCTGGGTAACCATTTGTGCAGGAAGTGTCGTCAGTTGCAGAAGGTTGAGCTCCGGGTTTTGGAACATGAGCAGCAGCTGGTGTCACTGCAGTGCATCCATGAGGTTGAGAGCTTCGTGGATAGCACATTTATAGATGTGGTCACCCTGTAGCCTAAGTATATTCAGGGATAAATGGCATGGGCAACCATCAAACAGTCAAAAAGGAACAGGCAGGTAGTGCAGTAGTCCCCTGCGTGCATCCCACTCTCCAACCAGTATTCAGTTCTGCGAGTGATGGTTCATCTGGGGTGTGCAGCCAGAGCCACATCCATGGTACCACAGGTGCCTCAGCTGTACAGGGCATGGTACAAGGAAGATTGGAAGAACAACAGTGATAGGTGATTCGAAAGCTAGGGGAATAAATAGGCCTTTCTGTGGCTGCAAACATGAATCCAGGATGGTGTGTTTCCTCCTTGGTGCCAGGATCAACGATGTCACTGAGCAGCTGCAGAACACCCTGAGGGGGGAGGGTGAACAGCCAGAAGTTGTGGTCCAAATTGGTACAAACGACATGTAGATAGAAAGAGGGATATGGTCGTGCAGTCAGAATTTAGGGATCTGGTTAGGAAATTAGTTAGGAAAGCAGGACCTCAAAAGTAGTAATCGCTGAATTACTCCCAGTAACATGCACAAGTGAGTATAGAAATAGGAGGATAAAGCAGATGGATGCATGGCTGGAAAGCTGGTGCTGGAGGGAGGGCTTTTAATTCTTGGGACATTGGGACTGTCTCGGGGTGAACGTGATACCTGTACAGGCTGGACGGGTTTCACCTAAATAGAACCGGGACTGAGTTCCTTGCAGGGCATTTTGCTAGTATTATTAGGCAGGGCTTAACTTACTTGGCAGGGGTATGGGAAAGAGGGGATAATACCAGAGAGAAATACCAAGGTGTACAGAATACTGGGAGAGATAGATAACACTAGAACAAGGAATAGTAAGTTATTAGATGAGGTCAGAGTAAGAGAGAAAGTATTAGAGTCAAACAAGATTACTGTGTGTGTATGTGAATGCATAGAGTTTGGTAAATAACATTGGTGAATTACAGGTGCAGTTTGCCATGTGCGAATATGATGTTGTTCCTATAACAGAGACCTGACTCAAAGAAGGGCAGGACTGGGTGTTAAATATACTTGGATACAAGGTGCTCAGGAAAGATAGGAAAGGAAGAAAAGGAGGATGGGTGGCAGTATTGATTAAGGAGAGCTTTGCAGTCTGGAGAAAAAGGATGTTCCAGAGGGATCAAGGACAGAATCTATTTGGCTAGAGCTGGTAAACAAAAAAAGGTGTAATTACATTACTTGGTGTAGACTATAGGCCACCAACTAGTGGTGTAGAGCAACAAATTTGCAAATAAATATAGAGAGATGCAAAAATTATAGAGTAGTAATAATGGGAGAGTTTAATTATTCAAATATAGACTGGGATAGTAGCAGTTAGAGGACATAGAGGGGAAAGAGTTCCTAGAGTATATTTAGGAAAATTATGTACAACAGTATGTTTCCAGTCCAACAAGAACAGAAGCACTGCTAGACTTGGTGCTTGGGAATAAGATGGGCCAAGTGGATCAAGTGTCAGTAGGAGAACATTTAGGGGACAGTGATCATTGTATCATAAGGTTAGGATGACTATAGAAAAGGGAAAAGAACATCCGGACTAAGAATAATGAATTGGGGGAAAGTCAAATTCAATGGAGTAAGAATGGACCTGGGCCAAATAAATTGGAGTCAAAGCTTGGCAGGAAAAATAATAGCTTGGCAATGGGCTACCTTCAAAAAAATGATAGTTTGGGCGCAGTCAAGGTATATTCCCTTGAAATGGAAAGATAGGGGAAACAAATACAGAGTTCCCTGGATGACAGAAGAGATAGAAATTAAGATGGAGAAGAAAAGTATGCTGATGATAGATGTCAGGTAGAAAATACAATTGAGAACCAGGCTGGACATAGAAGGTTAGAGGGGAGGTGAAAAACCAAATAAGAGAAGCAAACAGGGAGCATAAAAAGAGACAGGCAGCCAACATAAAGGGAATCCCAAAGTCTTCTATAGGCATATAAATAGTAAAAGGGTGGTGAAAGGAGGAGTAGGACCAATTAGAGTCCAAAAAAGGGATTTACGCATGGAGGCAGTGGGCATAGCTGAGGCATTAAATGAATACTTTGCATCTGTCTTTACTAAGGAAGGAGATGCTACCCAGGCCATGGTGAAATCGGAGGTAATTCAGATATGTGATGGGTTTGAAATTGATAAGGAGGAGGTATTGGATAGGCTGTCTGAAGCACCAGGGCCAGATGAGATGCATCCAAGGATACTGAGGGAAGTGAGAATGGAACTTATGGAGGCATGCACCACAATTTTCTAGTTACCCTTAGACTCCAGGATGGTATCAGAGGACTGAGAATAGCAAACATTACACCCTTGTTCAAAAAACGGTACAAAGATAAGCCTAGGAACTATAGGTCAATTAGTTTAACTTTGGTGGTTGGGAAACTTCTAGAAACAATAATTCAGGACAAAATTAATAGTCAAATGGACAAATGTGGATTAATTAGGAAAGCCAGCATGGATTTCTTAAGGGAAAATTGTGTTTAACAAACTTGCTGGAATTTTTTGAAGAGGTAACAGAGAGGGTTGATGAGGACAATGTTGTTGATGTGGTGTACATGGACTTACAAAAGGCATTTGATACAGTTCCACACAACAGACTTGTGAGCAAAGTTATAGCTCATGGAATAAAAGGGGCAGTAGCAACATGGATATGAAATTGGTTTAGTGACAGGAAACAGAGAGTAGGGTGGTTAATGGATGTTTTTCAGGCTGGAGGAAGGTTTGTAGCAGAGTTTCCCAGGGATCAGTGTTGGGACCCTTGCTTTTCCTGATATATATTAGTGACCTAGACCTTGGTGTACAGGGAACAATTTCAAAGTTTGCGCATGATACAAAACTTGAAAGCATTGTGAGCTGTGAGGAGGATAGAATAGAACCTCAAAAGGACTTAGACAAGTTGGTGGAATGGGCAGATGAAGTTCAAAGTGAAGTGATTAATTTTCGTAGGAAGTACACGGAGAGACAAAATAAAGGGTACAATGCTAAAACGGGCGCAGGAGCAGAGGGACCTGGGTGTATATGTGCATAAGTCATTGAAGGTGTCAGGACAGGTTGAGAGAGCAGTTAATAAAGTGTAAGGCTTTATTAATAGGGACATGGAATATAAGAGAAAGGAGCTTATGTTAAGCTTGTGTAAGACACTAGTTCGGCCTCAGCTGGAGTATTGCATCCAGTTCTGGGCACCATACTTTAGGAAGGATTTAAAGGCATTGGAGAGAATGCAGAAAAGATTCAGAATAGTTCCAGGGATGAGGGACTTAAGCTATGAAAATAGATTATATAAGTTAGTCTCCTTTCTCTTAGAAAAAGGAAGGCGGAAAAGAGATTTGATAGAGATATTCAAAATCTTAAGGGTTTTGGACAGAGTAGATAGGGATAAACTGCCCCCACTCGTGAAAGGATCAAGAACGAGAGGGCACAAATTTAAACTAATTGTCAAAAGAAACAAAAACAATTTGAAGACAAACTTTTTCACCCAGACTGTGGTTAAGGACTGGAATACACTGCCTGATAGTGTGCAGAGGCAGGTTCAATCGAGGCATTCAAAAGGGAATTAGGCTGTTATCTGAAAAGGAAGAATGTGCAAGGTGACGGTAAGAACGCAGGAGAATGGCACTAAATGAATTGTTCATTTAGAGAGCGAGTGCAGACACGATGGGCGAAATGGCCTCCTTTTGTGCTGTAACAATTTTATGATTCAGTGATTCAAATTCATGCTGACTGCCCTTGATTAATCCACCTTTCTTGGTAACAAATAATACTGTCTCTCAGAATTTTTTTCAGTAATTTGCCCGCTACTGAGCTTAGACTGACTGGCCTGTAACTACTCAGTCCATCTCTTCATTCCCTTTTAAACAACAGTACAATGTTAGCAGTCCTCTGTAGCCAGGGACAATTGGAAAATTATGGTCAGAGCCTCGGCTATTTCCTCCCTTGCTTCTCGTAACAACCTGGAATCTATTCAATCCAGGCTTGACAATTTATTTAATTTCGAAGAGTCTAAACCCCTTGATATTTTCTGCCTCACTTTGTCTATTCCATGACATCTCACATTCCTTCTTAGCTGCAATAACCCGGAGTTTACAGTTAGCAGCAAAGCAAGGATACTCGCTGCTGACCTCAAAGAAAGCCTCGCTGAATGACCTAGCGATCTCTGTAGTGAGAACTTTACCTCCTCTCACAGTGCATGGATTGTGGTTTTCTTTAATGTGGATTCTTAGCATGGATTTACATTGATGTATCAAGCTGCCCAAATAGCCAATCTCATTAAAGAATTCCCACAGACAACCAATTAAGAAATGGAAATTACAAAAATCAAATTGCTTTTTAAAAATTTTACAGAGGGTAAAGTAGAGGGTGGAATTTTTCAGCCCCACCTGCCACTGGGATCATCCGGTCCCGCTGAAAGCCAATGGACATTTGGCTGGGCCGCCGAATCTCCCACGGTGGTCCCACCGTGACGGGGCCAGAAAATCCCAGCCAAAGATTGGAGCATACACATGCAGTGAAGATAAAAGCTGAAATATTCTGAAAATCATTTCAAAAATTTAATTTAAAAACCTAACAACTAATGGTAATGGAAAGATTTAACAGCACTCCACAAGCATATAATTATTTTTTCTGAGCTGGAATGTTTAGCAATATTTATTATTCACATTGCTATTAAAAACCCGGTTAAAGCTGATTAAACAAGGTATAACTTTTTCTGGGTTTCTATCAGCAATTTGAGAATGGAAAAGGGCAAATTCTCACCACATCAACTGCAGTCAGCGATTGCTGGCTTTTGGGTCAGGGTTGGTAGGAGGTGTGGAATCGCAATGCATAATGGGATGAAGCATTGAGTGATGTTTCGCAACTTCAGGATTTCCACGTTAATATACCCATCTACTAATTCCTGAAGTTGTGGTTGCCTTCAGCGGACTGAAGATGAACGCTGATAGTTCCATGTCAATCTCAAACATGCAAAATCCAGGTCATTGTCTTCATCATTCCCCTCTTTTGTGAAGACAAATGTAAAGTATTCATTAAGGAGCATTCCCACATTTTCTGCACACACTGGTTCCTTTTTTGATATCTAATTGGCCTTACTTTCTCCTTTATCTTTTTGTATTTATAAAACATCTTTGAGTTTTTTACTTGCCAATATTTTTTCATGCAAGCCAAATGTCAAACTGCTAGGACTTATTAATACAAGCTGCCAGGAAGTATGAGTTTAGCAGATCTTACAGGGAACCAATTTTAGTGAGTCTGTAGTTTTACATTTGGCTCACCTTGAAAGATCTGCATTTTGGGAATCTTTTGGCAGCATTTCAAAGCACTTTGAGTGAATCAGTATTACAAAATGGATTCAAATGTATGAGTGTATTTTATCAAAGCAACACAGACATATATTAAATATGTTTGAACTCTGTTCTTTAGGATCCTGTGGTAGCTTCTCCAGCAATGGATGTAGATCTTTCCAAGTGTTTTGCATCTTGCACTTTGTCCAGGAAGAAAAGTGAACGTGCCATTAATCCTGAGCTGAAATTATTGAAACCTAAGGAAGGGACTGAAAGGTAAAACTTGGGTGTCACTTTGTTTGCTTTGTAAATTAGTGATACTATTGTGGGAATTCATAGGCCAGAATTTTGAGGTTAGCTGGCAGGCCCGGGAGCAGCCGGGAAATGGCCCACCGCCCGCGAAAGGCCCACGACTGCGATTTTGTGCTGGCTGGCCAATTAACAGTCATCCAGCATGAAAAGTGCACTGAAATGCTCAGCGCTGCTGGGTGGGGGCAGGAGGAGGGCGAGCACTGACGTCAGCGCGGGTGTGGGGGAGCGCTCATAGAAAGCCCCCTGAAGGCAGAGAGCTGCCTCAGGGAGCTGAAGAATTCAGATCCAATAAATCCAGAAAACATGCCCACACATCAGAAACAGTCATCTGAACACATACAACATGAAAATTCTGTGAAAACATTTTAATTTTTTTTGTTTAGTGACAGAAACCTCATCCTGAATGAGGTTTCCTGAAAAATGCAAAGGCTGCCTGGCTCATTCGCCCGCCTGCCAACTGTAACGTTGGACGGGCAACAAAAAGTTCCAGTTAATTGCACTGTTAATGGACTTAATAGCTGTTTTAATTGTCGGCAGGCGTGCTTCTGAGTTTAGAGCGTGCTAGCTGACTGAAATATGCGTGAGTGCGCGATGACATCGGGATGCTCACCCGAAGCCATCATGCGCTATTTTATGCTCGAGCATGTTGGGTGCGCGCCCAGACGCCGAGCGGAAAATTCTGCCCATAATGAATGTTTTAATAACAAAAAACTACTGCGGATGCTGGAAACCCAAAACAAAAACAGAATTACCTGGAAAAACTCAGCAGGTCTGGCAGCATCGGCGGAGAAGAAAAGAGTTGACGTTTCTCGTCCTCATGACCCTTCAACAGACCTCTCAGTTCTGTTGAAGGGTCATGAGGACGCGAAACGTCAACTCTTTTCTTCTCTGCCGATGCTGCCAGACCTGCTGAGTTTTTCCAGGTAATTCTGTTTTTGTTATGAATGTTTTAATGTTGCAGTGGCAGCAAGTTGCAAGAGGATCCTTTTACAAGAGAATAATTTCATTTTAATATCCATAAATCCACCTGAAATAATATAAATGCATATCTCTATGCTTACTTTGCACAATTGCCCTTATCATATTGAGTTTGTATGAAACATTGGTTACATTGCAGTTGGACATTGTATGCAGTTGATGTCTTAGCCATGAGAGGAATAGACTAAATATAACCACTGGAGGAACACTGGGGTTGAGGGTGGGTGGGGATGGTCATCAGAAGAACGGTTTTCACTCAGAAGAATATCAGACCGTGGAATGCTTTATCCCACTTGACCATTGAGGCAGAGACTATAACTAATTCGAAAGGCAATTGGATAAGCATTTAAAAAGGAAGATTATGACCCAGATCTTCCAGTCTCCGGATTGTCGGAGACCATACTTCAGATCCAAGATGTGTGTCGGGCCCCTGCAGAATTTCCCACGTGCTGATCTCTGTGGGAATTGCCCAGGAAGTTTGAACTGTTGATGGGAAGTTCCCTGGCTCCCCGGGACGCTCCGCGAATGTCTCTGACTCCAGAGTTAGAGACTTTGGACAGTTTTGCGGTATTTGCCTGGATAGTCACCCAGATATTGTGAGATAGTTTAAAACCTAGTCTAACTCCTGGGTAACTACAGAACTAACCCCTCAATCACACCCCTGACTCCACCCCCAACCCCCCAACTGACCCATCAACTAACCCCCGACCCAACCCGGCTACACCTCTTGATCCCCTGCGGAACCACCCCCCACTATTACCGGACTACCCCCCGAACCAACCCACTATCCCCCTGACTACCTCACAACCCAACTTGACCCGAATACCCTCCACCGCCTGAATACACCACCACCTTCCGCCCCCCCACCCCCATGGCTAGACCTGACTAGCCCCCGACCTACCCCTCCGCACCTGACCTGACTGCAACCTACCTCTCTCCACCTGACCCACCCACCTCTTGATCAACCCACCTCAACCACCTGCCACCCCACCCACCTTCCTACCCTACCCACTTACCCACTTGCCTAGCTCACTTGCCTATTCACTCATTTGCCCATTCACTCGTTCACCCATTCACTCATTCACCCATTCGCTAACATGTACACTGAAACTTCTAAACTTGGTGCCGTAAAATGGGGGCATTTCCTGTGTTGCCCCTGACACTACAGTGCAGTGATGGAGTTCTTCGAGGGACGCTGTGCTCTGCATTTCTCAAGAAGCTGGGCTCGGCAGACTTGACAAGAAATGCAGAGCAGCATCTAGACGTGGAAAAGTTTGGCGATGATTGCCACTCTGTGGAAGATCAGGCCAATACAGTTAGAAATGGGGTTGGATTAGATTGGTTCAGATTTTATGATGGGCCATAAGACTGAAATGAAGATAGTGTGTGAAGAGCACCCACCTGATTAGTTTACTGGCGCTGTGCACGTTTCCAGGAAAAGGATATTTGCATATACCCTGGGAGCCCTTGGCTTCTTGTGATTTGAGATTATTGCTAGACTGAATTATTGCTAGGCTGCATTATTGCTAGGCTAGAAATTGCATGTTGATGCTAGCAGACTTAAAGGCCTCCAGCATGTTTGAATATTGGAAATAGGACCAAGAATAGACTACTTAGCCCTGCGAATCTGCTAAGCCATTCAGTATGATCATGGCTGGGGTCTGTGCTGGGGCCTCAACTTTTTACAATTTAGATCAATGACTTAGATGAGGAGAGTGAAGGCATCATATCTAAATTTGCAGATGATACAAAGATAAGTAGGAAAGTATGTGTGAAGGGGACATAGGTTGCAGACAGATATAGATAGGTTGAGTGAGTGGGCAAAAATATGGCAGATGGAGTATAATGTGGAACAATGTGAAGTTGTTCACTTTGGCAGGAAGAACAAAAAAGCGGAGTATTACTTAAATGGAGAACGACTGTAGAATTCCGAGCTGCAGAGGGATCTAGGTGTTCCAGTGCATGAGTCACAAAGTGTTACTATGTAGGCACAGCAAGTAATTAAGAAGGCAAATGGAAAGCTATCCTTTATTACCAGAGGAATTGGACATAAAAGTAAGGATGTTATGCTGCAGTTATACAGGGCATTGGTGAGACCACATTTCGAATATTGTGTGCAGTCTTGGTCCCCTTATCTAAGGAAGGATGTAAATGCGTTGGAGGTGGTTCAGTGGAGGTTTACCAGGTTGATACCTGGAATAAGTGGGTTGTCTTATGAGGAATGGTTAGACAGACTGGGCTTGTTTCCACTGGAGTTTAGAAGAATGAGGGGTGATTTGATTGAAGTATATAAGATCCTAAACCATTTTAACAAGGTGGATGTGGAAAGGATGTTTCCTCTTGTCGGTGAGTCCAGAAGTAGAAGACACTGTTTTAAAGTTAGGGGTTGCCCTTTTAGGACAGAGATGAGGAGAAATTTTTTTCTCTCAGAGGGTTGTGCAAATTTGGAACTCTCTGCCTCAGAAAGCAGTGGAGGCGGTGTCATTGAATATTTTTAAGATAGAGGTAGTTTCTTGTTAGGCAAGGGAATCAAATGTTATCAGGGGTAGATAGGAATGTGGAATTCGAAACACAAGCAGATCAGCTATGATTTTAATGAATGGCGGAGCAGGCTTGAGGGGCTGAATGGCCTACTTCTACTCCTATTACGTATGTTCGTATGACTTCTGATTGGGTAGGCCCATGGCCAGCAGCCCCACCCATACAAAAGCCCACCAAACTGGGTGAAAGGGCAGGAAACTCCATAGTGGTAGCCATTTTGAGATACTTACGTTGTGGTGCGAAGAGCCAACATAGACACCAGGACTACCCTGCAGCTGATGTGGAATGCCTCCTGTATGAGAAGACTGGACATTTCAAGCATTTTCTGCAAATCCCGCAACTTTAATCGATGAAGGAGACAAGAAAATGTTTACGAAACACACTCCATCCAAGAAATTGGAAATCAAAGACAGTGGCAAAATTATAAAGTTTCTAGGAGAAGTTAATGGTCTTCGTCAAGACAATTGGTCAGATACAGTGCAAGTTAAAGGCTTCGATACCACCTTTAAAAATTATACTGGAGCTGGCATTAACATACCAGCTGATGATCTAGACTGGCTTCAGCCAATACCCCTTTATCCATCAGACATCAAATTGCAAGGCCCAGGTGGCATAAACCTTCCAATCAAAGGCAGGATTATTGTTCCTTTTCATTACAAGGGGTGTCTGATCATTGATTGTATCTATGTTGTCTACAATGAATGCACATCCTTATTAAGTGGAGATGTTGGCGTACTTCTAGAATTCTGGAAAAATTAGACGATGACCAGCAACTGAACAACTCAATGTCTTTCATGGAACAATCTTCAACCTTTTATTTAGAACCTACAGGTGCTGAGGAGGTCTTTTTCAATCAGCAGTGAGTTTCTTTCTATTGCAGAGACAGTACCCACTAGGATCCAGGTGGAGATTGAGGTTATGAATCTCTCAGTCCTTCATGAAGCTAGGCCAGAGGTAGTGGACGCAGAAGGCACTGCGGCAGATGGTGGCCATCCGCATGAAGATCTGCTGGACCTGAGTTGGCTCTTCCCTGAAGGAAGTAATGAAGAAGAAGCTGTTGCAGCACTGAATAATCTGTTGGAGGATAAGGTCCTAAAGGCTGGTCCGTCATTCCAAATGATAGGCACACCATATGAAGTCTCTGATGCCTTTTTTGAGGAGTCAGCTGTGTTTCTAGTGGCTGAGTAGCATTCAGATCCTTATTCCACTGAATCTACCAATGTGCTACCTAGTCTACCGCTGGTTTTTGTTATGATGCAGCCGATGTTATTGGCTGAGCAAGCCAAATCCCAGAGGGAAACTTGTCTTAATAATCAAAACCTTTTTTTTTTGTATTTTGGAAACGAGGAGAAAACTGTTGATCCCAGGAGCATAGAATCCCAGTAACACTTCCAGGATTTTAAAATTAAAGGATTTATTAACAAGAAGAAAAAAAAACTTAAGCACACAAGATTAAAATTACACGGTTAAAACATCCCCCAACCGCCCAAAAAAATCCCACTTGGTCAGAACACCCAAGTAAACTGCTTGGCAACAGCTCCCTTATAGATTTTTAACCATAAAAATCCAGTAATATTACCCAAGGCAAAAACTGCTGTTACTGTAGTAAAATATACCACATGACTTCTCACTCTCTTCCACTCTACTGTGGAAATCCGACGGAAGTTCATAAACAGACTGCTTTCTGAAAACAAATACTTTTTCTGGCTTGAAACTGGATGGCTGCTTCAAATTTACAACTTTTCTCAGCACAGGGCTGGTCTCAGGATATCTCCCCCAAACAGCCACCACAACTCAACTAAACATCTTTCCTTAAATATCTTTTTTCCCTTTCATCTTAGACTCCATTGTTCTAAGCACCTCTTTGAACTCAAGTTTTCCAAAATAAAAATATCTTTCATGTCTTCCTATTGCCTCCACTTTTGGGTCAAATAAAATTGAATAACCTTATTTACTTGTGAAACCTTTGTAAGTTGTAAAAATCTCTTTCACTTCTAAACTATCCTTTGAAATTTAACAGCTGAAAAGTCAAATCCCTACTTATCACCTAATGCAAATTTTAAAACCCAACCTATTTACTTGTATATTTAACTTCACCATAGCCTTTCATTACAAATCCACGCATCCAGCACCTTTACCTTTCATCTCTCAGTTCCCACAGATAAGCTGTCTTTACTAACCTTCTCCCCAGTTTAATTAATCATGGACACACACATTCACAGCCTTCTTTACAGAATACCACCATATTCCCAAAAATATTTTAAAAAATAACATCCATCTTCACATTATCCATGAAGAGACTTCCAGAGAGAATGGCTTGCCTGATTCCATGTCAGAGTTCATGGACGATCATTTTGCCAAAGAGATGATAGCACCTATTTCCAGGGGTGAAAGTCAATTCAGGCCCATATTTCAGTCTCAGCTGAAAATTCTTTTCCCTCTAGAGCTGTACGTCAATACAGAAACTGGGGCAAAATCTTCAGAACTTCTAAAGCTTTCCAGTCCTGTACAGCAAACTTGTCTCCAAGTTATTTGTCTACAGGAAATTTGTCTTCATTTGTCATCGAAATTCACCCCATTACAGAAAATGATGCTGTCTTGTCTACATATCCTCAAAAATTCTTCCCATTGCCCATGCTGGAGCAGCCTCACTCAGAGAAAAGTGTGGCTCTCTTACCACTGCCTACTCAAAGCAGACATTCCTTCTGAAATACTATCGGTAAATCATTTCTTCTTTTCCTTACTGGAATTTTCTTATTTTTTTCCTTCATCATTCAGATTCATCGGAATCTCAGATCTTCAATACCTTTCCCATCTTCAATGCAACATTGAATGATACAGCTGTGCGAATCTTCATTGGAGTTGAAGATTATTCATCTTCTAAAGGTTTTTCCCTGTGTGCTTCAAGAGAGTAAAACATTCCTCAGAAAATCCTGATTTCTTCTCTTCTAGTCCCAGAGAGTCCAGACATAGATGACCTTCAGTCTTTTCTCCTGGATCAGTCTTTCATCACAAACGACTCATTGTCCTTGCAGTTCAGTAATCCTGAAGTCCACACTCTACTTACCAGAAATGCTGCAAAGTTGCTGTCATATTTTGCCAATGCTGATGTCCTTCTCAGGAAGGAAAAAGGCCAGTGTGCCTCCAAGACGTCTTCCCTAAAGGATGAAAATACTGTGGGAAACTAAATCCCTCAGGACTGCAACTTGGGGAGGGGGAAGAGCAGGAGTTGGAAATGGATACAATCTGTAGTTGTAAAAAGGGAGTTACAGAAATGCAATATAAATAGTTAAAGAAATAAACCCATAACTTCCGAGCTTCAGGGCAGTGTAGCAGTGTATCTGGGGGGCACCCCAAAGATGCGCTGGGGAACCCCCCACTGGAAGTCCCCAGGTAAGGATTGCAATTGCCCAGGAAGTTCAAACCTCTGTTGAACAATTGCCGTGCACTGGGAATCATCCGAAAGATCCAAAAGTGTATAAGTCACAAATTTCGGATGGTTCGGACTGTCTTACAGGGATAGTTACCCAGAAAAAGTTAGAAGAATCAAAACCACTCCTAGCTTTTGGGTAACTATTGTACTAACCTCCCCCACGGGACCCATGACTACTCCCCCTACTCCACACTACAACCCCCCAACGGGATCCCACACACCACCCTGACCTCCCATAGGACTCCAGACTATCCCCTGGTCCCCCACAAGACTCCCTCCGCACCCCCTGTGGGACTCCTGCACCCCAGCCCCCATAGAAACTCCCCGCATCCCCGTGAGAACACACGGGAGTCCTCCAACCCCCTGGCCCCCCATGGGACTCCACCCATGCCCCCTAAGCCCCCCACGGGACTCACTCTCCCCCCCCCCCCGACCACTATGGGACATATCCCACACCCCCCAACCTCCCATGGAACCCGCCACCACCACCCCCTGACCCACCACGGAATCCCCAACTACCCTTCACACTCCCCCCCACCACTGGATGCCCCTAACTCCCCAACCCGCATGGGACCCGCTGACTACAACCTCCCCCCAACTGCACCATCCTGATTTCACCCCCAACTGATCCCTCCACTGATCACTTGAACTCCACCTCATCTATTGACTATCCAGCCCCCATCCACCCACCGACCACCGATCCCCCCCTCCCCCAACTGACTACCAGACCCCTTCCTTCCCCACCCACCCCCCGCTACTGACCACCCAACCTCCCCCCAACCAATCCTACTCACTTACCTTACAAACTTACCTTTTCCCTGGTTTGAAAGTGGCTGGAGCTTTAAACTTACCTGCTTTACAGGTAAGTTACAGCAGATAGTGCCATAAAAAGGGGGTCGTGGCTTCCCTGCATCCGACTGTGCAGCCCTCGAATGAAGGCCTGAGGGGCACGTTGCCCTCACCCAGCCTGAGTCAGGCAAGAAGGGTCGCCTGGGCTTCAAGATAAGGAACTAGGAGCGGAGTGGCATTCCGACTCTGATTGCCACTCCATGGAAGTTCAGGCCCATAGTTTCATATTGTTGTTAAAAAGTAGATCACACAGTTGTTAGGAGTGGGGGAGGTGTAGTGTAAGGGTGAACAGAATGGATATGCTGATGTATGACGTAGATGATGATGTATTAGGTCACGCATACCAGTAACCAAGAACCATGACAAGAGACCACTGATCAGAGGAACCAGCCAAAACAATCACTGTATCCCATAAGTGCAGCCCTCCCCATGACAAACATGTGGTTGACACACAAATGCGACACTTGCCAGTCAGAGCAAATGATGTTCAAATTGTTCTTGGAAGTAGAGAAAAAGCTGAGTAATTTGGGGCCCATTCTTACTGACCACAAACTGTCCCTCTCATCAACACAACAGCCCCAAGACCTGAATCAACATGTGCTGCATTCTAACAGTTGTTTCACCCAGTCCCTCAACTGCCTGGGGCTTTACTTAAAATGAATACTACTGTAAATGTACCTGAAGTGCTCTGCATACCTCAGTACAATTTAATGGCCTAATCTCTAGTTATTAATAACACAAACCAAAAAATGCAGCCACTTCGCAGCATCAACTTTTTAAGGAGAATCAAGTACTCCACGTGTTTGTTTATATCATCTGTTTGAATGTTTTACAGATATTTAATAATAAAGAAAGAAGCTGACGAATCTGCATTTGAATCTGTGGATCAGTCCAAAAATGTTTTTCCAGTGCATGATTATTTAAACTACATTTCTACACAGGTATGTTGCTGGATTGTTGACCTAGAGTTGTCAAAAGATCATAATGAAGTAGAGTGTTTTTAATCCTTTTTGTAAGAATATTTTTGCTATATTTGTAACCGTTCCCAAAATTAAATGGGAAAAAGCTTGATTGTATGTTTTTGATGTTGTACTTATATGAAAAAAAAGCAAACAGGGCAGTCCACTGTGACACTGTGCTTTGATTGTGTGTTGGAAATGCAGCTCAATGTCAGAGTTAACTGAAAGAGTGGGAATGTTCTGTTTGTGCAACTCTCCAGTGTTATGATGGCCCTGATCAAATCCCTTTGCGTTAACTAGAACCATTTCAAAAATTGCATTAAATATTAATTAAGGATGAACATCAACTTTAATTAATTCCAGATGTAATGAAATGCACTGTTTGGCAAGGTGTTTTAACATGTATTCTGTTTTTACTTCCCTGCCATAGTACTAGAGAATAAATTCAGTAAAGCTACATCCCCACTATAGAGCCTCATTAGATGTGAACACCAGTTGGAGAATCTTGTCTATATTGTAATTCTATCTCTGAATTGTGGTCCTATTGTAGCGAGTTTGTCCTTGGGTGTAACGGGCTACTCATTCATCCAAATTAATTTCCTTTCTCCTAAATATTTTGGATAAATGAGGATTTATTTTAATCATACCAACATTGTGACCAAAGTAAAAGAAAATGCTCTTTTCCAGATTTGATGTCCAAACTTCAATTACTTACCTTGATTTTTAATGTCATCATTTATCAAATTAAATTATGTTGTAATAATAAACCTTGACTTTCATCTTATTTTATCCTGGTTTTAATTATAAGGTTGTAGTTACATGTGAAGTGCAGCATTGGAGCAAAGTTGCAGCTTTGGGGTAACTCTAGTCTGAGTTTGGAGTTCGGTCCTTATCTGACATTGGAATGAAACAAAGTAAGACTCCCCTTTGCTTTGGAGTCAGCTTAGGCTGTAGCACCTGATTTACACTGCATTAAGGTCATTGCCAATGAAACGCTTTAACGATTTCACAGTAATGTTAAACTTTTAGTGTGAATTCACTCTTTATCATGCAAAAACTTATTAATCTACCTACTGTGAATTAGGTGTAAGTGGCAAAACATTGCCTAGCATTTGTCTTCATACTGGTTTAAGTAAAACTAATCCTTCTCCTGAATCATGCCCATTTATTTCCACTAATATTCACTTTGAAATAGAGATTTGCATTTGTATATTATCTTTCAAATCCTCAGGACCTGCCATATTTCATAATAGCCAGAAGTTCGGTCACAGTTGTTACATTAGCATGAAGGAAGCCCCCTTGGCCCGGAGCATTACAGAGTGAATGAACAGAGGCAACACAAAGGAGGATAAGTTGCTTGAAGGGAGTGGAGGAGGAGGGGGCAGAAGGGCTTTAACAGGAGCCTCTATTCACCGAGTATCTTCAGGGAGCAATTCTCATATCTCAATCTCAATGAAGAAGTGTATGCAATATTTTCATTTTATTAAAGATGTGCTCACAGGAATTTGCCATCTGTGCAGGCAGACTTGTAGCCATGGAGCAGGGCTAAGTCATAATAGCCAACACCAGTAAAGGTAACTGTGGTCTTCAACTTCTGCATGTCAGTCTCGTTCCAGGCTGGGACAGGGGGCTATCCACTGTTGTATAAGGGAGATGACTGAAAGTCTGTATGCAAAGAAAGGGGAATTCTTTGCACTGTCCCTTTCCAAAGAGAAGAAGGCAGAGTGAACATGCGGCTTTGCCAGGATAGCAGGTTTCCCCATGGTGCAGTGTGCTATTAACTATACACTCATCACTTTGCAGAGCTGCATGTAAATTCAGAGAAGTACTGCAGCTGCAAAGGGAAACACTCCTCAATGTCCAGCTGATGTGCCATCATACTCGGTGCATCTTGCAAGTCAATGCCTGGTATCCTGGCACCAGTCATGATGTCATTATTCTACGCCAGTTTGCTAAGCCATCAGCATTTGAGCCAGCACAAGAAACAATGGACACCAAGGCCTATCCACTAACCAGTTGGCTCATGACTCAGATGTGCAACCCATGCACACTTAGGTAGCATGCAGCCATGCAGAATGTTATTGAGCAAACCACTGGGGTGCTCAAGCAATATATCCATTCCTGGACTGCTCTAGAAGAGCCCTCTAGAGCATGTGTCACAATTCATTTCGGTCTGCTGTATCCTACACTGCCTTGCCATCATGAGGGCACAGCTTTTGCCACTAGGCAAGTAACTGAGGAGGAAGGGAGGGGGAAAACACAGAGGCTATTTCCAGCCAGGATGTCCATGATTGGTTTATCTGACTGTAGTGCCAGCATAAGCAATCCAATTCCCCATTCAGTAGCAATACCGTGACTTACCTTCTCTCTACTGCAGACCATCACAGCATCCACTTGGCCACAATACTGAAATAAAAGCCACCTTAAAAAATTTCCAAGAACCTTTCTCAACCAAACCATCCAATATTCCAATATACAAAATTAACTAATCATCTTTGTGCATTCCTTTGGTGCCTTCTTCCATGCATCTTTGCCTGTCCTGGTACTCCTGCAGTTATTCCACTGGCTGCAACATGGCTGGTGGAAGGCTACAGACTTCGAATGGGGAAGACTGCAGATGGCCTTGCAGAACAATTTGTGCAACTCGTATATTAGAAGGCCCCACTTTGGATTGCACCATCTTGGCATCGGTGGCAGCAGCCTGGGCTGGCTGGTGGGCAACAGCAAGGCTACTGACAGTGTGCAAGTGGTGGGAGCACTAACGCTGTCTCCCTAAGCAAGCACACCAGGTTCATGCTCAACAGCACTGCTGCCACTCTCCTGGAGTAATACACCAGTGTTAGAACACAGATTTCTGGACTTTTTTGAGACCCTGCAAACCCCTCTGATCACTGGTATCTAGTGATATCCTCATGCTATATATGTAACACAAATGAGGTATGTGGATTCTGTTTACTTGAGGATCTTTGGTGAGGTTTATTTACAGCTAAATCAGTATAAGCAGCAGAGCAATCCCTAGACACAGCTGTTGTCTAGGGTACTACAATGCAGAGAGAGGCCGTGGCTCCTGGTCACATGATGACATCAAGGTATCTGGCTCATCTGCATGTTGAGCTTTTTAAAGGGACATCATTCTTAAAGCAATATTACAACTGTATCTGCAGCCACAGTGGCTGCAGCCAGAACATTTTTGGCTAAATATGCATGACTTTAGTATGAGCTTCTACTGCAGCACCCAGACATTGAGTGGCTTCTGATTGTGCTGCAATGGAAGTTGAGACATTTCCATCAGAGGCTGCATCATGGTTGCTTGTATAAGTGTAGTTAGTGGAGTTGGAATTATGAGCAATTCCACGCTCATAATGATGGGCTCCAACCTCTGCGCAAAGCCATGTGTAAAGTTAGTGTGAGACTACTCGATGCTCCTAGATAGTGACTGCAGGCCTGACAATACACCAAGTATTTCTATGTGCCTTTTTCTGAAGACGGCCCCACTGAAGTCCTCACCTGAGTACTCTGCTGCAGAACTCATATGTGACCTCACCTCCTATAAAGCTGGCACTTGTGTCACACTTTCACCCTTAATGCACTCATGCTAACCACATGCAGATCCCACCTCTGCAGTACATGCAGTGTCAGTATCTGAGCTGGTGGCTGCAAGCTTGAGAGCGAATGATACTGTTTCATCTCCATTACTGTCGTCCTGCTCTTCAACTTTTTCCTCTTCCACCACCATCTGATAAGTTCTAGGGTACTGAATGGAAAAGGGCATAAGAGTAGGCTGTGTTGAGGGGAGGATGGGGAAAGCAGTGGTGCATGTATCAGCTGCAGCTTGTAAACCAGAAGGGATTGTGGGATGAGAGGGAACTGAGATGTGAGAAGGAGGGTTAGGAATGAGGATGCCATCATTTTCGATGTTTTCAGCCATGTTGTTTGCCACAGCCTCAGACATAACCACTCCAAAGATGGCCATCACTGTCCCCTCCATTTGGGGCGGGGAGATTTTTTTTATGGGATGTGTGTGTCACTGACTAGGCCAGCATTTATTGCCCATCCCCTAATTGCCCGTGTGAAGGTGGTGGTGAGCTGCCTTCTTGAACCGCTGCAGTCCATGTGGTGTAGCTATATGCACAATGCTATTAGGAAGGGAGTTCCAGAATTTTGACCCCAACAGTGAACGAATGGCAATATAGTTCCAAGTTGGAATGGTGAGTGGCTTGGAGAGGAAATTCCACGTAGTGGTGTTCCCATGTGTCTGCTGCCCTTGTCCTACTAGATCGTAGTGGTCGTGGGTTTGGAAGGTGCTGTTTAAGGAGCCTTGGTGAGTTCCTGCAGTGCGTCTTGTAGATGGTACGCACTGCTGCCACTGTGCGTTGGTGGTGGAGGGAATGAATGTTTGTGGATGAGGTGCCAATCAAGCAGCATGCTGCTTTGTCCTGGATGGTGTCAAGCTTCTTGAGTGTTTTTGGAGCTGCAGTTATCCAGGCAAGTGGAGAGTATTCCATCACACTCCTGACTTGTGCCTTGTAGATGGTGGACAGGCTTTGGGGAGTCAAGAGGTGAGTTGCTCACTGCAGGATTCCTTGCCTCTGACCTGCTCTTGTAGCCACAGTATTTATATGACTGGTCCAGTTGAGTTTCTGGTCAATGTTTATGCCCAGGATGTTGATAGTGGGGGGGGTTCAGTGATGGTAATGCCATTGAATGTCAGGGGTAATGGTTAGATTCTCTCTTGTTGGAGATGGTCACTACCTAGTACTCGTGTGCGCGAATGTTATTTGCCATTTGTCAGCCCAAGCCTGGGTATTGTACAGACCTTGCTGCATTTGGACATGGACTGCTTCAGCATCTGAGGAGTCGCGAATGGTGCTGAACATTGTGCAGTCATCAGTGAACATCCCCACTTCTGGCCTTATGATGGAAGGAAGGTCATTGATGAAGCAGCTGAAGATGGTTTGGCCTAGGATACTACCCTGAGGAACTCCTGCAATTATGTTCTGGAAGTGAGATGATTGATCTCCAACAGCCACAACCATCTTCCTTTGTGCTAGGTATGACTCCAACCAGTGGAAAGTTTTCCCCCTGATTCCCATTGACTCCAATTTTGCTGGGGTTTCTTGATGCCACACTCGGTCAAATGCTACCTTGATGTCAAGGGCAATCACTCTCACTCTCACCTCTGGATTTCAGCTCTTTTGTCCATATTTGAACCAAGGCTGTAATGAGATCAGGAACTGAGTGACCCTGGCAGAACCCAAACTGAGCATCTGTGAGCATGTTATTGCTAACAAGTGCCGCTTGATAGCACTGCTGATGACCCCTGCCATCACTTTACTGATGATCGAGAGTAGACTGATAGGGCGGTTATTGGCCTAGTTGGATTTTTCCTGCTGTTTGTGTACAGGACATAACTGGATTGTTTTCCACATTGCCGGGTAGATGCCAGTATTGTAACCGTACTGGAACAGCTTGGCTAGGGGCGTGGCAAGTTCCGGAGCACAAGTCTTCAGAACTATTGCCGGAATATTATCAGTGCCCATAGCCTTTGCAGAATCCAGTGCCTTCAGTCATTTCTTGATATCACGTGGAGTGAATCAAATTGGTTGAAGACTGGCATCTATGATGCTCGGACCTCCGGAGGACGTTGAGGTGGATCGTCCACTCCGCACTTCTAGCTGAAGATTGTTGCAAATGCTTCAGCCTTATCGCAAGTAGTTTTGTGTTGTAGCTTCACCTGGTTGACACCTCATTTTTAGGTATGCCAGGTGCTGCTCCTGACATGATGTCCTGCACTCTCCATTGAACGGGGTTGATCCCTTGGCTTGGTGGTAATGGTAGAGTGGGGGATATGCTGGGCCATGCAGTCACGGATTGTGGTTGGGTACAATTCTGCTGCTGCTGCTGATGACCCACAGCACCTCATGGCTTCCCAGACTTAAGTTGGTAGATCTGCTCAAAATCTATCTGATTTAGCACGGTGGTAGTGATGGCGGGTATCCTCAATGTGAAGATGGGACTTTGTCTCCACAAGGACTGTACGGTAGTCATTCCTTATGATCCCATCATAGACAGATGCATCTGCGATGGGCAGATTGGTAAGGATGGGGTCAAGTACATTTTTCCCTCTTGTTTCCTCACCACCTCCACAGACCCAGTGTAGCAGCTATGTCCTTTAAGACTCGGCTAACTCGGTTTGTAATGGTGTTACCGAGCCACTCTTGGTGATGGTCATTGACGTCCCCACCCAGAGTTCATTCTGTGCCCATGCTACCCTCAGCACTTCCTCTGAGTGGTATTCAACGTGGAAGAGGACTGATTCATCAACTGAGGTTGGGGGGTGGGGGGGTGGGGTGGGTGGGGAGGAGGTGGTGGCGCTACATGGTAATCAGAGAAGGTTTCCTTGCCCATTTTTGACCTGATGCCATGAGACTTCATGGTCTGGCGATGATGTTGAAGGCTCCCAGGGCAACTCCCTCTCTAGTATGTACTACTGTGCTGCCACCTCTGCTGGGTCTGTCCTGCCGATGGGACAGGACATACCCAGGGATAGTAATGGTGGTGGTGTCTGGGACATTGTCTGTAAGATTGTTACAAGACAGCCTTTCGGTAAAGCTGAGTTATTTAAAAATCCCAGAGGGAAACTTTAAACAACTATCAAAACCTCTTTTTAAGTGGTATGTTTGAGATGCGATTCTAAATTCAGGAATCAGACCACCAGTTCTCAAGAGGTTTTATATTAAACAAAATGAAATATTATTTTAATTTACACAGCTTAAATATATACACATGGCTATAAATTACTACTATCATAATTTTTAACAAATTCCCAAACTAATCTCCGTTAAGGCAACAGCAACCCATAGGCCAGGATTTTTCAGTCGGCGCGTGCAGTGGTGGGCCCGACACGCCAGCACGAAAAATGACGCACGATGACGTCAGACGTGTGTCCCGACATCATCGCGCTGTCTCACGATGTTTTGTTCGGCGGGTGCGTGCCAGAGTCGGCTGTGTGCCTGCCAATAATTACAAGGCCTATTAAGGCCATTAAGGAACTAATTAATGTCAAACTTATGGTTAGGCAAACCTAACGGTTGGCGGGCAGGCGAAAAGGCCAAGCGGCCTTTACATTTTTTAGGAAACCTCATCCACAAGCGGGATGAGGTTTCCTAAAGCTTTAACAAATTGAATTAAAAAGTCTCCTGAAATTTAAAAACATGCCCCATCTCATGTGACACAATCACATGAGGGGACATGTTTCATTACATTTTTTCCCGTTTATTTATTTATTTCAAAAGCGCTTCAATCTCCTTGAGACAGCTCCGTGCCTCAAGGAAATTGAAGTGCTCTTTCATGCGCATTCGTGTAAAAGAGCGCTGGCTCCGACTCTCCCCACCTGCACAGGTAGCACTGAGCACTATCACTCGTGAATTACACTGGGTGAGCTTAATAGGCCTGCCTGCGTAAAATGGCGGTGCGTAGCCAATCACGGGTGGCTCAACCGCTCCTGCCGAGCCTGCCCGACGTGGGAAAAATACAGGCCATAGACTTAATCAGACACCAGGCAAAGCATTTTCACCTTACAAATTCAAAATGAGGTTCCTTTCACTTTGGTTCCTGTGGAGTCAGTTGGAGGCTTACAGCTGCTTTGATCTTACATTGCCTCTGTCCCGCACACACAAAACTGCTGAAGTTATACCTAGCACAGCTCATTGAATGTAAATTCTCATTGTATCACCAGCATCTTCGAACCCACCTCTTCTAACAATAAAACCCCTTTCATAGTACCAGTTTTATTAGCAATATAAACATATTGCTTGGTGGCTGCTCGCTAGGTGCCAGATTTCACTTGCCTTCTTGAATGCTCTGTTCAAAACATGCAAATACACTTTACCTCTCTTACACATCGAAGCACCGAGACCAGCTGCCTTTAATCCAATTAAGACACACCCACAGACTAAATCTCTATTTTGAAAGAAAAACATTTTCCATTAATATTATTTGCATTCATAGCTTAATGACAAAGGTATGATTCCATGAGTATGAGTATCCATGCCAAGGTCAATGCTAAGTTTGACGATGATTTTATAGTCATCATTAGACTCTTATTTCCAGATTTCTGTTGAATCCAAATTTCACAATCTGCCATGGTGGGATTCAAGCTCAGGCAGAGCATTACCCTGGGTCTCTGGATTACTAGTGAAGTGACAATACCACTACACCACCACCTCCCCAGATGCAGCCATACCTGTCCCCTACCAGTTAATCCTTGCTGTCTGTAGTTGCCCGCCATCTTGTTCAGGAGAGAGGGAAGCAAGGCCTAGGAGAGAGGGGTGCACAAGGTGCAAAACACTGGGACCTGTGCTCTAAGGGGGCTCAGGCTCCTGTCTTCAAATGGGCACAAAGAAGACAACATGTGTGTGCTTGATAACAAGGCACTGTTGCGCGGTGTGGCTGCCTAAGTCTGTGCAGGCACAAGGGACGCCTTTTCCATCTAGGGAGTGTGAGATATTTATTAACTCATGAAGCACTGGCTCAGATAAGGCAGTGAGAAGGGTTTGGGGAAGATGCTGTTAGCAAAGACTGCAGCAAAGCAGCTAAAATCTGTGGCCATCACAAAGACTGATCTTGGTAGGTAAGATTTACTGGCTCTTAACCAGGCCACTAGATAGAGCACTTGCTGTGTCGTAGAGTATTGCCACCTCGGGGAAAAGGGAGATTGACAGGGGAAATAAGGCCAACGATGATTATTTTGACAACTAGATTGGAGCTGCTAACAAATGTGGAATCTGTAGCAAATTGAGGTGGCCAGTCCAGATAATGTAGATAATTATCTGACTATGCTGGGGGCTGGGATCTGGGCATACTAGAAAATCTGTGAGCCCTAACTTCTTGTGTTGGCCATAGTTAAGTCCTCAAAAAATGAGTTCCAGTGATTTGAGCACAGGCTGGGCAATGGTCTGGAAATATCACCAACTATTGTGGGGGAGTGCAGAGCAGAGAGAGTTAGCAGTGCTGCACTGCAAGTAAAAGAATTTGTTTAAAATGTAAATTGACTTCTTTTATGGAAATGAGAGGTGAAGTAGAGTCTGCACGCAGTTTTCCATTCTTGGGGAGGGGTAGAAGTTGCATGGAAAAGTTAAAAGCAGAATCCTGTTTTGCTGCAGTATTAATTTATCTTTATGTATTGCTAAACCACTATGGTTCTTGCATCAGCTGATAGCCGTCAATAAGCATTAAGAATTGCTACAGACTTTAACTGAAACTACTTAGATATCTTGTTGGATGGTGTAAAAGGATGTAAAATGCCTGCTTTGCAAATCCATCCATTAAATTCTTACACACTAGACTGTTGTAAGTCCTGTTATAATGTATTGCAGTTTAATCTGCTTTAGAATCAATTTTATTACCTATTACTGGTAATGACCATTTATCATTGGCAGGATTATTTTGTGCTTAAGTTTGTGTTTATAATGAAAATGTTATCACTTCATATTCATAAGCAATCTTTGTGTAATTAAATTATTTAAAGGATCAATCTGAATAAATGCATTCAATAGATTAAAATACAGAAATGAACCATCGAAGAATGATTTTCTTTAAATGTAGGTGGAACTTGCAGTTTCAAATGATACTAGAAAATAATTTTTAATACCTTCAAAAAATTATTTTTAATTCTGGTGCACAAGTCTTCAGTACTACAGCTGAGATATTGTCAGGGCCCTTAGCCTTCACTTTGTCCAGTGCACTTGACCATTTCTTGATATCACATGAAGTGAATGGAATTGGCTGAAGACTGACATTTGTGATGGGGACTTCTGGAGGTGGCAAAGATGGATCCTCCACTTGACATTTCTGGCTGAAGATGGGTGCGCATTCTTCAGCCTTGTCTTTTGGAGTGATGTAGTCGATGTAGTTATG
This sequence comes from Cetorhinus maximus, assembly GCF_964194155.1. Lineage (NCBI taxonomy): Eukaryota > Metazoa > Chordata > Chondrichthyes > Lamniformes > Cetorhinidae > Cetorhinus > Cetorhinus maximus. The sequence continues at coordinate 41,918,306 of NC_135890.1, read as the reverse complement.
TAGGGAATTCTGACACTCAATTTGAATTTAGCAAGATTTACAAACAGAAAGGACTGGATGTTGGGGTGCTATGAGGCCCCTTAAAAGTTCTGAAATTGAGTTTTTGGCACATGCACGTGCTTCTGATGCAAAGTGTGCCAGATGCCATATTGGTGAGGGGTTTAATCGGGATGATAAGGAGTCCAGAAACAGGAGAAGCACCAGGGCCCATGATTTCTCTTCCTGGTCCTGGAGGGATGTGTGTCAGTGAGTCTGATGCAATGTGTTTCAGTAATGTGGCTGTCATGGTTGATTAGCTGACAGTATGTGTAAGATGTGAGTGTGAGGCTTGCACACCAAGTTGTGCAAAAGGCATATTAGTCGTGATTGATGGAGATTGTTGGTAGATGAGTGATGGGGATGTGGTGCATGAGCAAAGTTTGAGGCTGGTGGTGCAGTTGCTGGGATATGACATTTGAAGACACATTCACTGACCTTGACCACACGAGGTCATTGAACTTATTTCACATTGCATACAGGCCCTTGGGGCTAGACTGCTAGTACTTCATAGCCTCTGTCTGTGGGCCCCTTGGTCTCATGTGGATTAAAGAACTCTCTTCTTCTGTCCATCTTCTGCACCAATGTCACCAGTGTTGTGTTTGAGAACCTTGGAACCCGTTCTCTCACCTGTTGTGCCTTTGACATTCTTCTTGCACGACAGGCACTGTTTCCCAGCCACTTCCAGCACCTGCTGCAGTCAAAATGCATCTCCCCTTTAGGAAGTGCTTGCTGTCTTCAAGTATTGCAGGCTAGCTTGAACTTGTGCTAACCTCTCATGATTTTGAGTCCCCTGCACAGGGGTGCAGCCAGCATGCTGAAATCATGCAAATAAGCAGGTCCATGCGAAGTTTGCTTGCTGTCTGCATCAAAAGCAATGGACACGAGGTAATTGCATATCATGATCCCTGTGCCAGTTTTTGGGCATTATTGAATTTCGTGGGTGACATTTTCATTGTGCTGCACTTACTCAATACAGCACAGTATCTAATATATTCAAAAATAAACTTATTTGCCTTTTTAAAATTGTACAATTTGTGTCTCTTTTCATTGAAAAATAGTTTGTACAATACATCCAACGTTATTGGTACTCAATAGAGACTGACAGTGCTGTAACTTCTAAAAGTCTTTCTACTTTATGTCTAATAATGGTACTGAGACTTCCTAAAACATAATAAGGGCAGTGACTGGATATTTTATATTGTTTTGACTGTACTTTAGTTCCTATGGTAAAAATGGACTCTTGTTATTCTACAAATTTTGCTTCGTGGGGCTGTGACAACTCTCGGTCATTAGCTATTCTCTAATCCCTTCTGAACCATTTAATCACCTGTGAAAGGCAAAAACAGAATATAACAATACATTAGTATCTATGTTAATGGCTAGGATTTAGTAGAATTAATCAGAGCTTTCTTGCCTTCTTTTGTTTTTACAGGGCACTGACTACTTAGGAGTTGCCTTTCATTTATATGACAGTGAGGATGAAGGAGATGAGGCAAGAAAAATACTTATGGCTCAAGAAGCAGTGCTGAAACGGTAAACAGCTTCTGTTTAAAATTTTTTTCACAGATATAGAGCATTTTAAATTAGAATTAACAATCATAATTTAAAATACTGATCAAATTGGGCTAGATTGTGCCATTAGCTGCAAAAGAATGGCATTTGGCACTGACCTCGAAGAAAGGAAATCATAAAGATCCAGCATGGACTTTCCCTTTCCTGACATCAGTTTTAATCTGGCATTTAACTTATGGGATCAGCTGGTGTGCAGCAGCAGTAATGTCAGCAAGCAGGGTAAGAAACCAATCACATTGAAGTGTTCTCACAGATAGCAAACCAGCAAGTTAAAAGCATTTTATCGTTCACTTTCAATTTAAATTTTCAGATAGCAAAATGAATTATTATAATTGGATTTAATTGGAAACTGAAATATCAGTATAAGCAAATTTTATTTTTACCATAATGGTGAAATTTGACATTTCACAGCTATAAACTGTTTGGTGTTTAGCAGCAATTCTGAAGTTAGTACACTGTTGAAAACCCAGGTACAACTCTTTAAATAGGGTGTAACTTTTTAAAGGGTTTTTACAACAGGATTAATAGCACAAAACTGGAAGTTTTCATGAATTCATTGATTGCTTTGGGTTTGCTTTCTGGGAGATGCTCAACAGCACACCCCCTGGAGGAGGGTAGAATGACTGACAGCAACTATGAATTTTAGTGTTATTCTGTGCATGTGCAAAGAACTGAAGTTTTTGTCATTTTCAGTGGTGTAAATGATGGTGAATACTGATAGCTTTGGCATCAATACCACTGCAAAATTTGGGTCACTATGAGCTTTGTTTACAATCACTACAGCAGGAGGAAGGACCTAATTTATCTATTTCCTTTCCAAAAACAGGAAAGATGAAATGGAAATTGCGGAAATGCGCCTTGTAAAAGAGGAATTTACCGCTGGAACATGGAATATTAACACTGTAATGATTGGAGGCCTGGGAAAAGAACCTCCATCAGAAGGTAGCATTTCAGTCCCAGCAAACCTTTTTGTCTTAAAAAAGAAAGTTTGTAGCCTATCCTTGAATGAAAGAAAGTTTCCTAGAATAACTTCATCAGAGACATGGCCCAGAAATTTGATCGTGCTTGTGAAAAAGTGCTGCTCCCAATCCCAGGAATCATGTGAACAGTGGGCTGAGATGTCATTAAAATAAGGCAGGGGATTAGCTGCTCACTGGCTGGAGGAAGTGAAAGTGTACTTGGTCTGTTGCAGAGGATTCAGATGCTGACTTCAAAGACTCAAGCTATTGGAGGAAGACTGATGGGCATTAACCAGACAATGATAGTACACTGGGGAATCTACATCAAGGCTTAGAGAGTGGAAGTGTTTCGTTATAACGAGTGTTGGGACTTCATGGACTGTCCACCATGGACCATATGATAATATTTGTGTTGGTGTTTGCCTTTATAGTTAAGTAAGGACATAGCCCATGAATGGGAACAGAAGGAAGGGATTGAGAGATAAATAGTGATTAATGTAGGATGTTGGCACATTGGGGAGGGATAGGTTTATTTAGATAAAACGCTTTTCGACATATTTGTCTCTGCGAGCTCTGGCTGGGAGAGGCACTAGAGGTTGAGGTCATACATGATCATCCTCTTCTCCATACTGCTCCTTCTCCTCCTACTCCTGGCCTTCCCCCTGCCACATTAGTTGCTGCCCAGCTGCTTGTAAAGGTTTGCCCCTCATGATGGCAAAGTTGTGCAACATGCATCCTCAAATTTAGATACCCGCTCAGGGTTGTACTGCAAAGTGGATGTGTTTCTGGTAGCAGCATGGGCCTTATTTAAGTATTTAGTAGCATATTTCTGGCATGCACCCTGGATGCTTATGGAGGAACCAAATCCATTATGGTGGACGGCACAGTTTTGGAGCAGGAGAGGAGTGTCCATGCTGCCCACCATATTCGATGCTTAGCCTATTGCAGCCACACGCCAATGACTTTCTAGGCCATAATGTTTTCAGATTTCCGTAATCATTTTGCTTTGCATGCATTCCGGGTTTCTCACAGAATAAACTGTGCTGTGAGTGCTTGATTGCTATGATGTTTGTGCTATTAACATCCTGATAAGTCCTGATAAGGTGAAAACATATGAGTAACGATGGTTGAAGAACTGTGTGTGTATCTGAAAGCAGGTGGTCGGGAGGGTGAATTTGTTGAACAAAAGAAAATCACAGATGAGTTAAAAACTGATGTGTAACTAATTTTTGCGGTTACAACTTGAGGGCTGTATATTTTGAAACACAAGATACTCACTCTATAATGCCAAACCAAACCTATTGGCATCAGTAAAGCTTGATCTTTGGTTGAACTCCAGATGCCATAGGAATGATATCCAATGTGAAATTGGGGAAATCAGGTTTCTGGAATCCAACGTCGCTGGGCACTTTATTTCAAGTAAATGCTGTTCTCCAGTGTATTATTCTATTCTTGTACTTTTGTGTTTAAGTTGTTCTATATATTAGAATTCCAACTGTTAATATGGTAAATGTTATTACTGGGGAATATAAATTATGTGTTGATGTAGTGCAAATTCTGTTATTTCTGTTTGCAGTCTCCTATCATATATCCTTAATAGTGCTGTCATGAATTTTTATTGCTAAACCTAAATGTAGAATACTTTTATTTTAATCTTGTTTTTATTGATTTGTTTTGCTTTGCTTTTACAGTTGCCAAGGTAAGATTGTCCATGCAGGTGAAAAGGTAATGACTTTTGTGTCATATCATTTTATGTCCTGTTGTAATGCAGATGGTCACCTGCCAGTAGGACTAAGTGCTTTGAAATAACATATAGGGGAAGATAATAGCACAGATATTGCATACATCCTTTAGGTAAACCTATATGTTGATACATGTGTCATTTTCATGGCAAGCACAAAATATTAAGCAACTTTCTCACTTCAGGAACAGCTTGACAATGTAGCAACGTGTAAGGATTTGAATTATTCTAAATGTGGCCATGATCTTTCTGGGACTTAGTACTAAAGTCTTCGTGGATTATTGTAGTTGAAGATATCATTGCTGTCCTATTGCTGTTGAGGCTATACATTTGCATTTTTTCAATTCTTCAATAATTGATCCACTTGTATCATCTAATTTATCATCAAGATGTTTTTAATAATATTTTTGAGCTCTCATTATGTGTGCTGACACATTGCTGTACCTAAGGGCTTCAAACGAAATTGTTAAAAAATCCACATGAATAGGACAGAATAGAATAGAATTTGGGAAAGCCTCATGGGACATGCATCTCCTTTCCCTATAAAGGTGCACTCTGCTTATCCAAGCTTAGAAAATATAGATACAGGTTATTAAAAATCAAGACTTAGAGATGTGAGTTGAAATGCAGTTGTTCACTTGCTGTAATTGTATACTCTCAATTATATAGGCAATTGTTCAAAGTTATTGTTTGCATCCAGAGACAATTGTCAGTGACACTTAGTACTTATATTGTTTTTGCTGATTAAATTTGATCATCATTGCCTTTGATTTTATTAGCACTTAACTTTAGTAGCTCTTACTGTTCATTTTTTAAAATGATCAGGAAAGCTGGAAAAAGTTTTAGTTATATTTTATAATGGAGGAGGTTACTGAAGAAATAGGCCAGCTTGGGACCATGTCCTGCATTGCTGCATGCTGGAAGTGCTAGTTCTCAGAGAATTACAAATAAATAACAGCAAAGAAAGAGGCCCATGCTGGTGTTTATTTTCCATGTGAGCAGTAGTCATAATCTAATTTCCCCAAATTCCATTATTCACTTCTAGAAGAATAGAATCATACAGTACTGAAGAAAGCCACTTGACCTATCTTGCCTTTGCTGTCTCTTTAAAGGAGCTATGCAATTAGTCACACACTCCTGTCATCTTTGGTTCTTTTGCCAATCAACTTAAACCTGTATCTTCTGGTTACTGACACTTCTGTCGCTGGAAAGTTTCTCCTTATTTACTCTTTCAAAACCTTTCACAATCTTGAACATATCTATCAAATCTTCTCTCAACCTTCTCTGCTCTAAGGAGAACAACCCCAACTTCTCCAGTCTCTCCACATAACTGGAGTCCCTCATCCCTGGTACTATTCCAGTAAATTTATTCTGCACCGTCTCCAAAGACTTGACCTTTTTCCCAACATGTGGTGCCCATAATTGAACACGGTACTCTATCTGAGGCTCAACCAGTGTTTTATAAAGGTTTGCCATAACTCCCTTGCTATTGTACTGCTTTCCTGTACTTTGAGAAACTGTCCTACTCTTTGTTTTCTGCTAACTAGTTTTTCATTCAGTTGACCATCCTTTTCCTAATTCCATACTTAATCTTCTTCAATAGTGTTCTGTGTAAAAACCCATGTACATTCTATCCATTGCATTTTTTTCTATCTATCACGTCTGTTAAAGAACTCTTATCCAGTTTGTCAAATATGATTTTCCTTTCCGAAATCTTTTTTGACTGATTCTAATTGTGTTTCATCATCTAGATATTTAATAACTTCATCTTGAACCCTCGCTTTCTGAATTCATGATCCCAGCCACATTGTCGCCAGTAATTCCTCACTGGAGGGATGAAATATCAGAAGATCTTGTCCTGTCCCGTTTCCCGCATCCCACCCACCCGCTAAAACAAAGACTGCTGTTTCCTAATGGCAAGCCTAGAACATTATTGTTGATGCCCTAAGAGCAAACCATTGCGACAAATAGGGTAAAATAGGGTAAAATGGGTAAAGCTAAGCTTTTTAGTAGAGTAACATGGCCTTTTTATAAAAATGGCTGAAGTGTGTATAAAAAATGTACAACCTCTACCAGCTTTTGTTTATTCTTCCAACTCTCCCTTCCTTCCAATAATAGGAATATATAGAGATTCAGAAGCAGCTTGGGAAAGTACCTAACATTGAAGATCTAAACGATATCCAGAACAGACTGCAACGTATTTGGACCGTTCTGCGCATCCCTGACTCGGAGCGTCTTGATATGGCCATTAAATACAGCTCACATAAACATAAAGCTCTTGTTTCAAAGGTATATGGATAGGACAGTGCTGGATTGGTTTAGAATCTTTTGTCATAACTACAGTGGCATATATGTTCTTTTTGAAGGAAATTTGCATGTATCTAACTTTTGGCGTTTATATGGTGAAGCATTGCTGCGCACAAATTTCCTCAATCGTTTGCACCGCTTCTAAGGTATGTCCACTGAAACCTTCTGTTTCTCAGTTCAAAGCTACGTACTCACTGCAAAAGACCAACACACACATGTTTCCTGGATTTATGAATAATGTACTGGTGTAGATTTTCACCCCAATCTTTTGCTGCTGTATCGGATGAAGTCATCTGATTGCAACTGAGATTTCTGGAGTTTGATAGCAGATTTTTGCATGTTTTTTTAGAAATATTTTTTACTGAGACCTGTTCTGTACTTAACCAGAGTATAGTCAGTCTTGGTGCACCCAAAACTGTTTGGACCTCGCAGCCTTTGTGACATGTTATTATACAATGCCTTTAATGTAATAAAACATCTCAAGGCATGTCATAGAAGCATTGTAAAATAAAATATGGCACCAAGCCACATAAGGAGATATTAGGTCAGATGACCTAAAGCTTGGTTAAAGGGGGAGGTTTTAAGTAGTGTCTAAAAGGAAGAAAGCAAGATAGAACCATAGGCTAGCATCTTCCAGTCGGCGAGCGGGGGCGGGCCCGCTCGCTGACCCGGGCCTCGAAAAAAGCATGAAACCTCGTCCAGGGGCAGGATGAGGTTTCATGAGGATAATTAAATTTTTATCAAATGCTTAAATAAAAGTATTGGACATGTCCCAACTCATGTGACAGTGTCACAAGAGGGGACATGGCAGGGAATTTTTTTTTTTATCTTTATTTCAACTTTTGAATCGGAGCCAATCTCCCTGAGGCACTCTGCCTCAGGGAAATCTGTGTGCTCTTTCACGCACTTCCGGCTGAGTGAATCCCTCCACCCCCACCACTGTCCGCAAAGGGAGCGCATAGCGCTTCCTGGCGGACGTCACGCTAAAATGGTGGCGCGGCCCCAACGGGGGATGATGATCGGAGGCCCGCCTCTCCCCACGCCTGCTCCCGATGGGGGGAAAATGTTGCCCATAGAAAAGTTACAGTGCAAGAAGAGGCCATTCAGCCCATCATGTCTGTGCCAGCCAAAAAGAGAAAAAAGAAGCTAGCTGCTCAATTTAATCCCACTTTTCAGCACCTGGCCCATAGCCTTGCAGGTTACAGCACTTCAGATGCAGATCGAGGTACCTTTTAAATGAGTTGAGTGTTTCAGCCTCAACCCCAACTTAGCCAGTGAATTCCAGATGCCCACCACCCTCCGGGTGAAAAAGACTTTCCTCATGTCCCCTCTAATCCTTCTATCAATCATCTTACATCTATGCCCCCTGCTAATTGACCCCTCAGCTAGGGGAAACAAGTCTTTTCTGTCTACCCCATCTGGGCCCCTCATAATTTTGTACACCTCAATTAGGTCACCCTTTAGCCTCCTCTGTTCTAAGGAAAACAACCCTAGCCTATCCTATCTCCCCTCATAGCTGCTATTTTCAAGCCCTGGCTACATTCTTGTAAATCTCCTCTGTACTCTCCCCAGAGCAATTCTGTCCTTCCTGTAATAGAGATAATGAGGTGGAGAGTTATAGTAAGGGAATTCCATAGCTTAGAGCCTGGGCGACCGAAGGTGCAGCTGCCAATGGTGAAACAATTAAAATCAGGGATGCTCAAGAAGCCAGAATTATATGACTGCAGATATCTCAGAGGGTTGTGGTGCTGGAATGGATTACAGAGATAGAGAAGGACGAGATCAAGGAGAAATTCAAAAACAAGGATGAGAATTTTAAAATTAAGATGTTGCCAATGTAGGTCAGTGAGCACAGGATGAATGGGACTTGCTGCTAGTTAAGACTCAAGCAGCAGAGTTTTGGATGATCTCAGGATAGCAGAAAATAGAATGTAGGAGACAGGGCAGGAGTGCTTTCAAATGGTCAAGTCTAGAGGTAGCAATGGCAGGAATGAGGGTTTCAGCAGCAGATAAGCTGAGACAGGAATAAGTCGAGTAATGTTACAGAAGTGGAAATAGGAGATCTTAATGATGGCGCGAATATGTGGTCGGATTCTTATATCAGGGTCAAATATGGCACCAAGGTTGCAAACAGACTAGTTTAGACTCATACTGTTGCCAGGCAGAGGGATGGAGTTGATAGCTAGGGAACAGAGTTTGTAGCGGGAACCGAAAATGATGGCTTCAGACTTCCCAATAATTAATTGGAGGAAATTTCTGCTGATTCAGTACGGGATGCTGGATAAGCAATCTGATAATTTAACAACAGAGGAGGAGTTGAGAAAAGTGGTGGTGAGGTAGAGCTAGGTTTCATCAGCATACGTGTGAAAACTAATGCTGTGCTTTCAGATGATCTTGCCAAGGGGCAACATATAGATGAGAAGTAGGAGGGGGGTGAACACCAGAGGTACTGATGTGGGAGCAGGAAGATAAACCTTCGCAAGTGAAACTCTGGATATAATTAGATAGATAAGAATGGAACCTGGTGAGGACAGTCCTTCCCAGCTGGATGACAGTGACAAGATTTTTGGAGGAGAATGATGTAGTCAACTGTATCAAAGGCTGTTGACAGATCAAAAAGGGATGAGGAGGGAGAGTTTACTTTTGTCAGAGTCATTGTTATTTGTGACCTCGGTAAGAGCAGTTTTGGTATTGTGGCAGGGTCAGAAACCTGACAGGGGAATTCTTTTTTACTTATTCATTCTTGGGATGTGGGCATCACTGGCTAGGCCAGCATTTATTGCCCATCCCATTGCCTTTGAGGGCAGTTAAGAATCAACCACATTGGTGTGGGTCTGGAGTTACATGTAGGCCAGACCAGCAGATTTCCTTCTCTAAAGGACATTAGTGAACCAGATGGGTTTTTACAACAATGGTTTCATGGTCATCACTAGACTTTTAATTCCAGATTTTTATTGAATTCAAATTCTACCATCTGCCATGGTGGGATTCAAACCCGGGTCCCCAGAACGTTGCCCTGGGTCTCTGGATTACCAATCTGGGCCTCCCCCTTCAGACATATGCCATCATTATGCGGTTCCCCCCAGCTGCGGGGATCATCGTGGGCAGGACAGAAAAATTTGGAGAATGGCCAAAAGTCAATTGACCATATTTTGGCTGTTCTCTAAATTTTCCTGCCTTGCCCGTGATGATGCCTGCTGCTGGTGGGACTGGAAATTCCTGAGTTTCAGGGAAGATGGGCACAGATTTGGGAGTCGACAACACGTTCAAGGACTTTGGCGACGAGCGGAAGATTGGAGATGGGGTGGTAGTTGGAAGGACAATGGGGCCAAGGGTTGGTATTTTTGAGGAGAGCATTGATGACGACCTATTTAAAGAAGAGGGGCTAGATACAGATGCTACAAAAATGCCAGCTGTTGTTTATGTTACCTGAAATGCCATATGATCACTCCGAAATATAGGTTTGTGCTAATGAAATAATTATACAGTGCTGATGACCTTATCTATCCATTATATATTAAGTTTGGTGCATGGCACGTACATCGTATTGAAAACATGAATGTCCTCCAGTGCAGAATCACATTGTAGAAGTGACTGCATCCATCTGTAATACCTGTAGATGGCACTGTGGTATCTTCACCATTAAATGTGTCACAACTTTCCTGTCACGCAACACTGGTGAAATGCAATAACTGCTGTTTTATACTGACCGTGGGGTTTATGGAAAATGTTTGTGAGGGCTGGTATCCTAGTATCCTCCATCCCCTGCCAAACCACACACCCACGTCAAAATGGGTGTGGATAGGGGAGACTAGTGTCTCAGAATTCTCAAACTCTCACTTATGACTCCAAGGAGCTGATTGTGCACCTCAACGGTTAAACCCCAGGATCTCGACTCAGCTGTCATGCAAAACTAAGTGAGGGGGCCCATAAGCTTCAGTTCATGTGTTATGGGAGCCTCACCCCTTCTAATGTGCACAAAATCTGGGAATGGGGGAAGAGGCAAAAGATCCTAACAAGTTCGTAGGACAATGACTCAGGAGGCAGAGACCAACAAGGTATGTGACGCACCCAAGGAACCAGTCATGATGCTCGGTGAGGCAATGTGGCCAGTCACCTGTGTAAAGTCTGGGACCTCACATAGTATAAGCCCCATAGTTAGTCAAGGAAAATTATGGTCGATGAATAAGAGATACAGAAGAGGTTGGGCCCCCTCTAACTGATTCTGTTGTAAATAGTGACAGGGAAGGAAAATCCCTTGCCCAATGAAGTAACAATTTTGTAAGAAAATGATCTGATGTTGGCAAGCATCTTCTATAAACAACCAAAAAGAAGACTGTAGGCTTGGTGAAGCCCAGGCAATGTGTATAGAAATCAAATAGATTATGTGATGGTGAAGCAGTATTTTAGAAACCATATAAAGAATGTTCATATGTATCCTGGCATGGATATAAATTCAGATCGTTGTCTCCTTGTAGCAAAAATTAAAACTGAAAATACCAAACAAGAAAAAGATGTGCAACCATTTAGACCTTGAAATGTTGAAGGATGAGAACTGAGAGAGGCATTCACTCTTAAGGCGGAATTTTCTGCGAAACACACCGTTTCCATGGTGGGCAGGATCTCATTCGCCTGCTGTCCATCACCCCGCTGCTGCATCATGCCAGCCGCCATTTTAAAAGGCAACCACCAGCAAAGCGTACATTGCCACCAGCTCACCACTGCTGCCTGGGAGACATGGCCAGCAAAGGCAAAAAGATTGCAGCCCCCCGCTTCAACGACGGGTCCCTTGAGTGACTGCTGGATGCCGTGGAGGCTCACCGGGATGTGCTCTATCCCTGCTCTGGCCGCAGGATAGGGAGCAATATCATCAACTCGGCTTGGGAGGCGGTGGCAGTGGTGGTCAGCGCGGACCCCCTTGCAGAGGAGGATTGCCACCCGGTGTCGCAAAAGGAAGAATGCCGCCAGGGTAAGTCACGCTTCTCATCACTCCCAACTCACACTCACAAACCCATTACACATCCACAGGGCCGTCATTCACTGCCAGTGCAAGGGACATCACCGTTCACTCTTTCACACACCACCATTGTCCTCATCCCATCCATGGGACCACTCACCACCACATAGGCCAGGCATACTTATCATCTGGCCCGGCAGGAGTCCTGATACACTCTCCCCGTCTCTATCCGTTTAGGACAAACTGGCTCACAACAGGAGGGAAAGGTCGCAGACAGGTGGAGGGATGCCAGAAATCAAAGTTCTGACAGAATTTGAAAACACAGCCATCCAGCTGGCTGGCGATGACCGGGTCCTGTGTTGACGGTGAGGTCGGAGGTGCTCTACCAAGTGAGGATCCAGCAGTGCAACATTCATCAGACAACCATGCTATGAGTGATGTGTCCTCTTTCACAGGCCACTGCCAAGCATTAATTATCTCCACTTGCTTTCGCAGGCACATCTGCCAAACAGCCGACAGAGTCCATGACCCAGGGCCTCCAACCAAGCCCCGAAGAAACCTCTGAAGAGGAATCTGAAGGCACCCTCCCTGAAGTCCCGTGACAGCACCCACCCTTACTCTCCATCAGCGCAGAGACACACACCTCAATGAGATTAGCTTTAGAGTAGCCTCGGGATCACAACCTGGTGTGCACCTCACACTTTCTGATCCACAGCAGGTGAAGGCAGGGACTTCCCAGGACCCTGGCACTCAGAGGACTATTGGAGGCCAAAACGTTGCTGAGTCCAAGTCAGATGACGAGCCTCTGGACTCGGTCATGTCACAGTTCCTGGACCTGCAAAGGCAAGCTCGGGAACATCAGGAAGGGATGTCCGCTGAACTCCTCAGATTGCACGGCCCAATGGAGGAGTCCATCCGCCTTCAAGCTGAGGTGATAGCGCCGGCATTGCAACACACTGAGGCCAACACTGGCAAGATGGCGGCAGCTATGGAGACCTTGGTCCAGGATGTCACTCCTGCATGGGCTTAACTCCATCGCTGAAGCCATAGTTGGCCTCCAACAGTGTGTACGTGAGAGGTGTTGGGCAGCTCGATCTCACTCCAGCTACGCCTTCCGCTCATGGAGTCGGCCAGGGGCCCTATGGAGGAGGATCAGCAGGTACACGCTCTGGGGCCATCCACCCAGGTGACTCTGGGAGTGACTGGCCCATCTGACTCCCCTCTTCCTGTGACCTCCGCAGATCCAGCTTCACAGGCTGAGGAGAGTGCCACTGCCACACAGCAGGACCCTGAAAGCAGGCCGGGGCCCTCCAAATCTCGGCCCTCCAGAGGACACCCACCAAAGTCACAGGCAGGGCTTTGCAATCAGCAAGCTGCCTCCACCTTGGCTGTGGATGTCCAGGGAGCACCAAGACATAGCGGCATGGTTAGGAAATTTAGGTAAAAGTAGTTGCACAGCCTGGCTACGGGTGTTGATCACTTGTACATACTGTTCACTGTTGTCAATAAACTCCTAAGAATGTCACCCTGCCTGTGGCTCCTTGTTCTGATGAGCAGTGTTCTTGTCACTCGGATGTGAAACCTTTCTGCACAAGATAAAAGGCAGGTCTCTCAGTCCGGGGCCTCTTCCCTATGCTCTGTGCGGCCTTCAAACCACAGTGATGGTCCAGCCTCACGCTCCCTGGAAACATTACTGATGCCTGCACCTTGGCAGTGCTGGCTATTGCTGCCAGAATGTAGTGGGCAGGCACCACAGAGTTCTGTCATTCTCTCTGTGTGCTCTCAGCACCTTTAAAGTGGAGTTGTCCCTTGTCACATCAGCATCTGCGACCAGTGATGCTGTGTACCAGCTCCTGAAGGGCTGAGGTACTGAAGGCGGACACAGCATCAGATGTGTCTATAGTTTCATGGCTGCATCTCTGAGCTGGCCCTGATCATGGAGCGCAAGCGAGCAGCCCTCGGCCAGACAAGAGTCAGACATTCTCAGAGGCTATGTGAAGATCCATGGAGTGTCCTCACTGCATGTTGTCATCATCCTCCAGTGATTGAACGACTATTAGGGCCTCCACTACATCTCCATGACAGGAGCATTCTCACAGAGGGTATTGGTCCTGCGATAAGCCAGACTGGAGTCAAACATTCACAACTGCGGTGTGAGGATCTGTGGGGACACTTCACTGCATGTCGTCATCATCCTCCACAAATCTGGCAGCTATGAGGGCTTCCCGAGTGCTCCTGCCTCGTCTAGCCAGTGCGAGATCCTCCTTCCCTTTGTCATCATCACCGAGGACCTCCTCACCCTCATCCCCATCAGCATCCTCCTCATCGGAGGAGACATGCAGCTCCTGCATCTCCTCCTCAGCCAGCTCCTCACCCTGTTGCAGTGCCAGGTTGTAAAGGGCGCAGCAGACGACGATGATGCGTGACACCCTCTGTGGACTGCATTGCAGGACTCCACCAGACTGGTCCAGGCACTGGAACCTCACCTCCATCATCCCGGTGGTCTGCTCCACCAAGTTGAGAGTTGCAACATGAGCCTCGTTATACCTTCACTCTGCTGCAGTCTGAGGCCGCCGCATGGGTGTCATCAGCCACTGCCTCTGCGGGTAGCCCTTGTCCCCAAGGAGCCAACCCTGCAGCCTCTGTGGAACCTGGAAGACTGCAGCAACTCAGGATGTAGGTGTCGTGCACACTCCCTGGAAACCATGCACATACTGCAGGATGCGTTTCTGGTGGTCTTATACCAGCTGCATATTCTGTTAGTGGAAGCCTTTGTGGTTGATGAAGTCCACTGAATGTAGTGATGGAGACCTGAGTGCCACATGAGTGCAGTCAATTGCACCCTGTACCCGTGGGAATCCCAAGATCAGGGTCAATCCAATGGCCCTTGCACCCTGGCTGTCCCAGTCCCGGGCGAAATGCGCAAAGTTGTGTGCCATGGAGAAGATGGCATCCGTGACCTCGGATGCATTTGTGGGTGACAGATTGTGAAATCTGCCCTGAAAGGAGCCACTGGCATAGAAATTGAGTGCTGCGGACACTTTCACAGCCACTGGGAGTGGATGCCCTCCATGTCCCCTTGGCACCAAGTCCTGCAGTAAGTGGCAGATGTGAGCCATCCGGTCCTTAGACAGGCACAGTCATTGGTGACACTGGTTCTCTGTCATCTGCAGGAATGGCAGGCAGCGTCTATAGAGCCTGGGTGTCACTAGACACCGACTAGCCACGGCTCGCTGTCGCTCCTAGGCAGCATGTGCAGGAACCCCTGCTGCCCCTTCTTCATGAGGTTGCTGCTCCTGCCTTTGCATGGCCATGTGCCTCAGTCACTCTCTCCTCCGTCTTCTACGATCCTTGTAGGCCATCAGGCATACAGGTCACCAGGATCCATGACCTTGATGTGGTCCTCCTACAGCATGAAAGAGAGAGAGATGTGGTTATCATGGCTGTACTCAGCAGTCACCTCCAAGGCTGGCCAGCACTTGCCCCAGGACACCTCCACCCCTCAGCAGTCGCCTCTGCGGCTTGCCAGCACTTGCCCCCAGACACCCCCCCACCCCTCAGCAGTCGCCTGCGGGGCCAGGCATTAGTTTTCCCCGGCGCCCCTGAGGCCTGTAAACAGTGGGTGAGCTGTGGAGAACGCTGCTGCTCACTCACCTCAGTTCCCCCAAAGTGAAGGCCGCCAAGTGCACGTCGCCTGCGTGCTGTCATGAAACACATCGGCGTGCTTTCGGGGAAAGCAAGCCAATGTGTACGGACGATATGGTGGGGTTCCAAGAGCCTGGCGGGATGGCCCTTTAATTATATGCTGATGTATTGCAATTAGCTCCCCACCGACCAATGGTAGGAAACGCGGCCCGCCGTCGGCGGGCTAAGCGGAAGATCACGACCTGCCTTCACGCCAACGTGAAGTGGGTCCCGCCATATTTTCCGTGCATGCCACCTATCATGCCCACTACTAGCGGGCTCGGAAAATTCCACCCTTAGAGTAAAAAAAACAAGTATGAATGTCTCAGTATTTAGGAATCTGGACAGGGGTCTCAGAACAAGAAGTAGAAAGCAAATGGAAACTAATGAAAGAGAGAGTGTACAACATGCTGCAAAGGAACTGTTATCAAAATGGAAAAGTAAAAG
The DNA here is from genome assembly GCF_964194155.1 of Cetorhinus maximus. Lineage (NCBI taxonomy): Eukaryota > Metazoa > Chordata > Chondrichthyes > Lamniformes > Cetorhinidae > Cetorhinus > Cetorhinus maximus. Next base: position 41,902,600 of record NC_135890.1, on the reverse strand, counting down.
AGACAACAAGTGAATGACAGATGAGATACCAGCAATGACAGTAGAAAGGGGAAAGAAAAGAAATATGCCTGAGTATGATGAAATTGAAAAGAAAATAAAGAATGCATATTGGCAGGCTAAAGAGAAATTATATAATGAGATGTGTGGTGAAGTATTGGAGCTGGAAAGAAATCACAAATGAGAGTTATGCACCCAAAGGTGAAATCTTTGACAGAAAGAAAGAAAGGGATAACAACAGATAGTGGGTGCATAAAAGACAAAGATGGTAGAATACTGTTTGAAAGAGATGCAGCAGCAAAACGATGGACATAATATATAAGTAAATTGTATGATGATCCAAATCAAGAGAGTTCTCAGGATCTAGAGAAAAACGTTGGAGCAAACATTATGATATCAGGTGTAAAGAATGCTTTGAAATTGATGAGTCCAGGAAAAGCTCCAGACATAGATGAAGCAACAATAGAACATCTAAAAGCCCTTGGAGAAACAGACCTAGAAGTTAAAACAGAAATTTTGATCAAATATACACCAAAGGATACATTCCAAGTGAGTTGAGACATTGGGTATTCGTTAAGTTACCTAAGGAACCTAAAGCAATGGAGCACAACCAAATTAGAACTATAAGCTTCATTAAACTGATCTTGAAAATCATAATGGAAAGAAATAATAACATATTTGAAGCAGAAATTGATGAAGCACAGCCTGGATTTAGACCTGGAGTAGGAACAAGAGAGGGAATATTTAACCTAAGAACAATCTTCAATAAATATCTAGAAGTAAGCAAGAACATTTGAATCGGCTTCATCGACTATGAAAAAATGTTCGATCTTGTTTATCACCAAAAGCTGACACGTGCTGTTGAAATGTGACATTGACAGTAAAGATGTGCTGTTGAAATGTGACTTTGACAGTAGAGATGTGAGATTTATCCACAGCCGTTACTGGGACCAAATAGTGAGCGTCAGACTAGAAGATGGGCAATCAGATGTGTTTCAAGTGCAGAGAGATGTATGACAAGGCAGTGTGCTATCACCAAAATTATTCAATCTGTACACAGAACAAATATTCAGAGAATTAGATGTACTTCCAGAGGTAAAAATTGGAGGCAAGAACATAACAAACTTGCAGTATGCTGACAATGCAGCACTATTGGCAGAATTGGAAGAGGCCCTACAAAATATTATAGCTCAAATAAAATCTCGAAGTTTAGAATATGGATTAAGTATGAACACCAGAAAGACAAAAACAATGGCAATAAGAAAGAATACATCAGAAAAAACTAGAGTGAAGATTGAAGTGGATGGTGTCACACTGGAACAAGTAGATAAGTTTGTATATTTAGGACAAATGTTAGGGGAAGATGGTAGATGTGATGCAGAAGTCTGAAGAAGGATAGGGATAGCCAGAAGTAATTATGTGAAGATGAAGGATGTGTTATCAACAAGAAAATTCAAGCTTGCAACAAAGAAAAAAACTCATAAGATGCTACATTCTATCCACTTTCCTGTATGCCTCAGAAACCTGAAAGAAAATAGAGGCCTTTGAAATGTGGCTGCTAAGACGTAGGCTAAAAATTCCATATACAGACCATAAGAATGAAGAGGTACTTGAAATTGCAAGAGCAAAAGAGCTGTAAAAAATGACATCCAGAAAAGAAAATGTCTGTATTTTGGCCATTTGGTCAAAGCTGAAAAGCTGTAGAGATCTCTTCTAGAGGGTAAAGTGGAGGGCAGCAGAAAGACGGGTCGACCTAGGCGTAGTTAGATGATGGACGTCACAGACGAGCTGCAGTGGATGTGTGAGGATGGCGCAAGACAGACAAGTGTGACAAAACATGACAGCATATCTCCTGGCAGTGGTAGACACAAGCAGCAGCAGGATCCAAATACAGTTGCCTGATTTAACCACCGAGTGTTGTTGTGGAACAATTTAAATTTCTTAGCTTCCAATGTGCCAGTAATTAGCAAATTAGAATGAAATATTACTTTTAAAAGTATTATTCTTAATGTTTTGCCATCTTACCAGTTTCCTAGAGCTCATTTTTGGATATTTCAGGCCTCCTTTCTTCTACCAGTCCTGTGATCATGAGTCTACCCCAGGTCTCTGTTGTGGCTGCCTCGGTACTTCTCCCTGTATCCCCAGATCCAGTCTTAGCCCTTTATACTCCTCAATCCATTGGTGGCCCTGCCCTCCTCTCTACCACCACCTCCTAACCTCATCTTTGCAGATCAGCTCCAATGGAGTCTCTGACCTGCTTTTCCACCAGCCGCCCAGCCCCGTCTCCACCTCCAATCATCTGCTCCATTCTGAGTATTCCGACAGACATACCAACTCTCTCAAATTGACACGTTTTCTCAGCCAAATCCAGCCTCACTCGTGATCCCGAAAGATGCTGTGAAATCTTGCAATTTTTCTGCTGCTGACGTTTTCTCAGGAAGCCGAGTAGGGACCATGTTGAGTCAGCCTCTTCCTCAGCAACTCGGCAATGCGTACAACCATGAGACTGAGTAAGAATCAGATCACGGGTGCGGGTAAACCAATCTGTTGCATCGTAGCTGCACTGTCATTTTAATCACGTTTCAGAGGCTTTGTTGATCAAGATTTCTGTGTGTGAGTAAGTGGGAAGCGGCTTGCTTCATTAGAATTCTATCCTTGCTTCAAGCCTAGATCATTTATTCAGAGTCAAGTCTATTGAGAAAAAAATTATTTTGCTGCTGATTCTCTGGATTCACAAGCAGGTTCTGCTTATTCAGAATGTTCACTTTTTTGGAGATACACAGACAGTGGAGGAGGAAAGAAATGCAGTTCCTTTGTATGATCTAAATATAACTTTTCCAACTCTACTCCCCCGCCCCCCGAAATGCAATTATCTGCTCAAAATCTAGCTTCATTCCTCGTACAAGCCTAGCAAGTTTAATCACAGGCCTAGTTAGATTCCACTAAAGGGCATCTTCCTCCCTCTCTCCTGATGAAACTTTGTTTCCTGTATCTGTTGTTTTGTGCTTTCTCAATAACATTACCTCCATACATTGTACAGTGAATCTTCTACCTTTACAAATCTGATTTATTCTATTATTTTCCTTCAGTCTCATTAGAATTTCCTTCAAGGTCAATTTGTGTTAAAAAGGAAAACTAAACCGTAATTACTGTTTCTTTTTACTAAGTTCAAACACAGAATGTGGAACTGTACGATTTCAAAATACCATTGCCTACATGAGCACTGACATCAAAACAGTTCTGGATTTTTATTTACAAAAATTTGTGATTAATCACCTGCTTCCTAGGCTCTTTTGCACAATAATTTTAGCATATTGTCCATCATGTATGCCATAGTTCTATGATTTCTTTTGTCTGTCCTGTTCTTAGATATTGTCAATCTTTGAAGTCATTCAGACACTTAAAAGGGGGCAGCTCTGAGCTGCAGATAATGCATCATTTGACTGAGTGCCTGTCAGTTATTATTCATATGTTTGTATTAACTGCCACTAACAACCATAAATTTAGAGGTGACAGTTGTTATTCCACTGTGATAAATGTATTTTAATTTATTAATGCATCAAGCGTGGGTTTGTCATCCTATAAGGAGACAGCTGTTTCAGCCAAAAGTGACTGTGGTGCTGGGTGGCTTCTTCTTTAACACATGTGTGACCAACAGGTAGGTTTTTTAATTCATTTTTTTTATAAAGCATTTTCAGATGCAGTAATGCAGTTTTGTAAAGATATCTGACCTGTTAGAGATTAAATAAACCACTAATTAGGTTTATAAATCAATTATTAATCTAAATTGCTTTATGTGTGAAAAAATAGGAACTTGTGATTTTATACAAAATCGCTTGATTAGAATAGTTTGTCTCATGATTGATTTATGAGAGAGTGGGGTTGACATTACTGTAGTCCTGCTCCCAAAGATCAAAATATTGTTAACCCCATACTGCTCTATCTCCTCCTCCACTCTCTAACTGCTCCATTATCCTGCTTGTCTGTTCCTGATTTCTAACTTTTTTCTACTCCCTCACCCTGCCGTCTCTATTTATTCTATACCTTCCTTCTTCCTGCAGCCTCTAACTCTATGCATCCGTTCATCTGATTCTCTTCGCACGAAGCATCCACCATGCTCTACTTGCCCTCCAGCTCAAGGCCTCTAACTCTTCTGTATCTTGTCTCTATATCTACCCCCACCACCCCACTCCCTCTGCAGCCTTGAGCTCTAAAGCTCTTCTGGCCTTGGTGTTGCAGTTCTTCCTTTCACTCTAACCCCACTTGAGCTAAAGGTTGCATTTGACATGGTGTGCAATGTCATGGGATAGTAACTGTTTAATATTGGCATACTTCTAAGTTTCTTACCATAGTTGTCTTTCAATCACTTGCAAAAAAAAGTTATGGAAAATATCCAATGGTGACCTGATTTGCAGCTGTAGACTATATAATCCAGAATGCCTAAGGGTGTGATTTTACTTTTGACACAGACACAAATGTATTTTCATAAGTGCTTTTGCACATTTGACACTGGAAGTTGAATGCCTGTGTCAAAGCCCTTCCTATTGTGCTGAGTGCCAATACTAATTAGTTTGTCCTCAGAATGCTTTTAGTATGTGTCCCATTACTATGGAAACTGTCATGGTGACTCTGTATATGATGCAACTTAATTCCACACAGTGCAGCTACCATATTCTCTAATTAAAAACTGTTTTAACCTTATCCAAATTCCATAAATCAGTGCTATTGTGCTGAGAGAGCATGTTTAGCATTAAGGCAAACCAATTAATTCTTATTAAACCACAGATGGCCACAGGGGCAACATTCTTGAAATGCTCAGTGATACTAGAGAATTAAATTCATGATAGGAAATGGGAAGAATTGGCCATGTTTAAGGTAGCTTCAGGGATGGTGGTGATCTAAAATACATTCTACGCTGAAAGAAATACGTAGTCAACTTTTATCATCCACGTTGTCTTTCTGATTATTGTGCTAACCATATGTAGATTCTGTTTATTTGGTATGATATTATGACTTTAGGAACTACAAACTGTTCCTTCTTTTGTTGCAGGTTTTGGAGGCATGGGAAACTGCTGTGAAACTGATTAAAGAACGAGAGTACATTTTGAGTAAACTTGAACAATTTGAGAGATTTGCATCGAACCCTAACCGATTCTTTGCAAAGGGTAGGTTATTGAAGCGGCCAAATTACGAAAAGTCTCATAAAACCATCATGTGCAGAAACAGGATTTGTTCAATATTGTGATAAAGAGTTTCCTACGGGAGTTGGATAACTTTGTGGAAGTATGTTATGTTCATGACATCTAGGATTGAGTAATATTGGGTATTGGTCTTTTGAAATTTCCAAGTGATGAATGTTTTTTTGCGTGGGGATAGATAAATATGATTTGCCAAGAATTGTTTGTTTCTTTGGACAATTTAAATTTAAATATTCAAGACAGTGGGCAGAATTTTCAGGACAACGTGCGGGGGGTGGGCCCTGCACGTCAGCGCGTAAAATGACGCGTGGTGATGTTGGGCGAGAGTCCCGACGTCACCGTGCGCCATCGCTATATTTCGTTGGGCGAGCACGCGATGAAGTGCGACGCGCGCCTGCCATTAATTAATGGGCCAGTTAAGGCCCTTACCTCGGCAATCAATGCCAATTTTCAGGCACCCGTGCGATCTTATGCTTGGCGCATGGGCACAATGGGCAGGCAGGTAAGCGACTTTTTAATAAAACTCATCCACGGGCAGGATAGGAGGGCTCAGTGGGGTCGTCAATCTGGTTTGTGAAGTATTTATTAGCAGAAAGTGTTTTAAACTTGCCTGTGTGATCTGTAGCAGTTCAGAACGAATTCCCACAGCTTTCTGTGTATTTTGAACCTTCAGCTCAGCACTCTGCAGTCAGTAATGTTTATCGGGCCTGCAGCTTTCCGGAGACTTCCCTTTAGCCTGGGTATGGGTTCTGACATCTCCACTGGAGGCAGCTCCTCTGAGGAGGAAGGGAGGGCTAGAATAAGGAGGAGGCCAGGACTGGACAATCAGCCTCCAGGGGAGCCACCTTTGGGAATACAGGCGCAGGCCAAGAGGTAGTCCAAGGTGAAAGGGGCCGCAGAAGACACCACTATCCTGCTGCCAGGGTATACAGGCGGAGAAGCAGCTACCTCAATGTGACTGAGGTGCAGTGCCAAAGGAGGCTCCGACTGTCAAGGGAGACAGTACAGTACATCTGTCAGATCAATGGCCATGCGATCTCCCCTAACTGTATGGGCGGACACCCCATGCCAGCAGCTCTGAATGTCACTGTTGCCCTCAACTTCTATGCCTCTGGCTCCGTCCAGGCCTCGGTGGGTGATCTTTGCGGTGTCTCCCAATCAGCTGTCCACACTTGTGTCAAGCAGGTCACAGACACTCTGTTCAGGCGTGCATTGACTTTCATCCACTTCCGCTATGACCAGGCAAGTCAGGCACATCGAGCCAGAGACTTCGCGGCTATTGCTGGCTTCCCCCGTGTCCAGGGTGCAATAGACTGCACACACGTGGCCATCAAGGTGCCAGCAGGTGAGCCCGGTGCCATCGTCAACAGGAAGGGCTTCCACTCCATGAACGTGCAGATAGTGTGTGATCACAGGCTGCTGATTCTACAAGTCTGTGCAAGGTACCCGGGCAGCTCCCACGCTGCCTACATCCTCAGACACTCCCAGGTGCCAGAGTTCTTCAGTGCTCCAGCTCAGCTTGATGGTTGGCTGCTGGGTGACAAGGGCTATCCCCTCAGAAAGTGGCTCATGACGCCTCTTCGCCATCCAAGAACAGAAGTTGAGCAGTGCCACAACAGGAGCCATGGCTCCACAAGGGCTGTGGTGGAGAGAGCCATCGGTCTTCTCAAGATGCGCTTCTGATGCCTGAACTGCTCAGGGGGCGCATTCCAGTACCCCCCAGATCGTTTCTCTGTGATAGTGGTAGCATGCTGCGCTCTCCACAATTTTGCGCTGGAAAGGGGGGGGCGCAGTGGACGATGAAGACCTTGATGCAGTGGATGCGGCTGCACACGATGACTCCAGCAGTGGTTCAGAGGATGAGGAAGCACAGGGCAATGACGAGGAGCTGAATGCCGACCCGGCACTACACCAAAGAGGCAGGGACACATGGAAGGGAGACTTTAATCCAACGAACCTTCAGCTAGCTCCACACAAATGGATCTGGAGGACCAGCATTGCCTGGCGCATCCATACGCGGCACTTAAGTGCTCCATCTGCCACTTCATCAGCTGCAACTAAGGGCTTTGCACATAAACATCAATGTCCACTCAAACATTCATGACATGTCTGCGAAACATACAAATGCCGCACAAAGGAGCCACCCTCAGCCACGGTAACACATGTGGATTTTACTTTAATCCATCATATAGTCCAACAAGATTAATTACAAATGTTGTTACAACGTCAAAAAATAATAATTCCCTAATCTAGGGCCAACACAAAAGCACCAGTGAGAAACCCGTGATGTGCCTAAGGTACCTTATGCTTACGTTTATGGGTGTTATGTCTGGGTGCCGCCCCATCGCTTGGAGTGGCTTCTGGGACAGCTTGCTGATTCTGCTGGCCTCGAAGACCTTGGCGGACGTCCTCTGGCCCGTGGAGCCTGTGCTGGCTCCACCTGGGAGGGAGTGGCCAGTCCCACAACTGGCATCTCCCCAGTCGTCGCAGCCTCAACGGATGCAATGGTCACTGGCAGAGGGGTGGAGGAGCTGCTGCCCTCATCTGGAGCACCCTGAGAGGAGCCCACAGAGACGACAGGCAGCTGCTGCGCCAACATGAGGTTGCTTTGGACCTCCCTGCTCACCGTAGATGAATGGGCACAGAGCTGGGAAGCTTGGTGCCCAGACCATCTCCCACATTGCCAATGACCAGCTGTGGCACTAGTGCTGTGAGGGCTTGCAGGTCCGAACGTATCCCCAGGAGAAGCTGGTTGTTCTGCTGGAAGCCCCTCTCCAGGAGAATCGCCACTCTCTCTATGGAGGAAGCATGATGCTCTGACATGAGGCTCATGGCATCACTCACGCTCCTTGTGGATTCCTCCACCACGGAGACCAAGTGAAGCATACTCTCATGCAACACTCCCAGATGCTCCTGCACACCCGGCCACATTTCCTGCAGCTGCTGCGTGGCGGACGCCTCTAGAGGCACATCATCACGGCCCGACTCAGCATGTGCCTGGTCCCCTGCAGTCCTCCGGCTGCTGGCACCATTGGTACTCTCTGTCTCTGCCATCTCCTCCAGCGATTGTGAAGTGCCCTCTCCACTGTGCCCTGAGACACTAGCCGATGTAACAATTCCCACCGAAGTGCTAGTCTCTGTGCTGGTGCCTGCCTCACTGAAATGGTGTGATGCAGGTGACAGTTCAGGACCCCAGGTATGAGAAGGGGCATCTGCAATTCCTCTTGGCGGCCAGGCTCTGATTATGCTGAAATTAACAACAAGGACAGTGGATCAGTTAACGTGCACACAGTGACACACTTCATCCCTTTCCCCCAGGCTCATAATGCGCTCAACCTTCCAGAACCTAAGGAGACGAACATTGGTAGGGTGGCAAATAGTCAGGAGGAGGCCCAAACATTACGCGGATACAGACGGGCTGGTTAGATGGCCGAAGGAAAGCCAAATGGAATGTTATGTAGATAAGTAAGAGGTGATGCACTTGGGCAGGACAAACAGGGTACGGGAATATACGAGGAATGGTAGGACCATGGAAAGTAAGGACGATTAGAGGGACCTTGCTGGGCATGTCGACAGGACCGTTAAGGTAGTGGGACAGGTACATAAGGCATTTAAGAGGGTAAAAGTCATACTTGCCTTTATTAGCCGAGGAATAGAATTTAGGAACAGGGAGGTCACGTTGCAAGTGCAGAAAACGCTTTCAAGGCCACAGCAATACTTCTGCGTTCAGTTGTGATCAGCGCTTCATGGGAGGGATGTGATTGGAGTGGAGAGAGTGCAGAGGTCGCTGACCAGGGTGCATGCTGGCCTGGAGAGTTGGAATAACAAGGACACATAGCATACACTGGTGAAATTTGCCGTGGAGCACAGGAGATTGAGGGGTGACATTATTGAGCTTCATAACATTAAGAGGGGCATAGATCGGGTGGACACAAAGCAACACTTCCCCTTGGCAGAGGGATGACTAACCTGGTGGCATTTATTTAAGGTAAGGGGCATGAGGTTGACAGGTGAGGTGATGAGGAACTTCTGGACAGAGTAATGTGGGACGGACTGGCTGAAAGGGTGGTGGAGGCAGAAACCCTCCTAAGATGTACTAAGTATTTGGATGTGCAGTAGCAATGCCATGGCACACAAGGCAATGGGGATAGTGGTCAGAAATGGGATAAGGCGACTTTGGAAGGTGCTAGACACGCGCACCTTCGAAGGCCCGAGGTACCTTTTTCTATGACCCACACGTCTGACTCTTATCAGTCTGTGAATGAGCAGTGTAGCTGCATTAGCGATTCCAACAATCATCAGTGCTTTGGATGGTGGGAAGACAGAGCAGATGGGACTGTGGGCCTCAAATACCTGGCCACTCCACCCCAGCCTCACTGACACCTGTGGACCTGGGCGCATGGCGTGTTTCTAGCTCCAGGGCCTTCTGTTCAAAATGGGTCAATATGACGAGCTGGGCCTGGCCACCTCCAATGCGCGAACGTTCATGCGCATTATGCGCAATTTTCTCCTGCAAAACAGAGAAGACCATTTATTGGGGCTGATCGCTCATGTACTCTGCACGCGCACGCCGCACCCCAACCATAGTGGCCCATCTGAGGCTTCCAGTGCCTCCTGTCCACGCAACTGGTGATCGGTCACAAAAATATAGTACAGTTGCTCCCAACACCCCCCCACCTCAACAGCCATCTTGGACACATTCTGCGTCCATCACTTTCAGAAGGACACGACCTTAGCTCCCATGGCAAGGAGGCGCAACTAGGTGTGGCGCTGAGGGCACCAGATAGCTCTTGGTCACAAGACCTTGAGGCACCCTTTCCACCATCTCATCGTGAATAGGACATGCGTTGGAGTTATGAGTATGCGCCTAGCTGCACCTCCTGCAGGTTGCCCCCAGACTGCAAGGCAGCCATCGGAAAAGTGAGGGGCACATTGGCCCCCCGCTGGCCTACCCTGCAGCCTGCCCTGCTCCTGGCCCACACCCTGCAGCCTGCCCTCCTCCTCTGGCCTTCCCTCTACATTGGCCTGCTGTGCAGACCCCCTGTGGTGCCACCTGCAGCTGGCCATTGTGAACAGCCTAAAGGAGGCTCCCTGGCCTTTTTTTATACAGACTGCCGGGTTGCCATTGGACCCGGCGGTCTGTACACGCCCGCCGCAAACTTAAGACTCTCGCTTTCCATGGGAGTCAGAAATGCGTTGGGCGGGCCTTAATTGGCCTGCCCGCGCAAAATAGCAGCACGGCGGTGATCGGGTCCGCGGCTGCACGCGTCAGCATCAGCTCCGCCCGCCCGCCTAACGGAAAACTTAGGCCTGTGTTTATGAATAATTTAAATTGGATGAATAAAAGCAAAATACTGCAGATGCTGGAAATCTGAAATAAAAAACAGAAAATGCTGGAAAAACTCAGCAGGTCTGGCAACATCTGTGGAGAGAGAAATAGAATTAATGTTTTGAATCCATAAGACTTCTTCAGAGCTAAAGAGAGGAAGAAATATGATGGATTTTATACTGTTGAAGGGGTAGAGGGTGGAGGTGCGGGGTGGAGCAAGTGGAGTCAAATAGAGGGTCAGGGATAGCTCAGGAGAGATTTGACAAGGATGTCATGGACGAAAAACAAAGGGAGTGTTAATGGTAGTGTTAAAGACTAAAGAAGGTGCTAATAGTGACATAAAGGTAAGATAGTAGATTAAAGGTCAGCTCTCTATGAAAGCAAAACATAAGAACAATTTAGGAAGGCCCTATGTGAGGGAGGGGGTTGGGGAAAATTTCTTTTAAAAGATCAAAATTGTGGAGAGAGTTCATGGTCTGAAGTTGTTGAACTTAATGTTAAGTCCAGAAGACTGTAAAGTGCCTAATCAGAAGATGAGATGCTGTTCCTCCAGCTTGCATTGGGCTTCACTGGAACATTGCAGCAGGCCAAGGATGGAAATGTGGGCATGAGAGCAGGATGGTGAATTGAAATGGCAAGCAACAGGAAGGTTGGTGACTGAGCGAACATGTTCTGCAAAGAGGTCACCCAGTCTGCGTTTAGTCTTCCCATTGTAGAGGAGACCACATTGTGAGCAGTGAATATGGTAGATTAAATTGAATGAGGTGCAAGTGAATCACTGCTTCACCTGAAAGGGGTGTTTGGGGCCTTGGATGGTGAGGAGGAAGGAGGTAAAGGGCTAGGTGTTACACCTTCTGTGATTACATGGGAAGGTACCATCGGAAAGAGATGAGCTGTTGGGGGTGATGGAGGAGTGGACCCGGGTGTCATGGAGGGAACAGTCCCTACGGAATGCTGACAGAGGAGGTGAGGGGAAGATGTGTTTGGTGGTAGCATCATGCTGGAGTTGGCGGAAATGGTGGAAGATAATCCTTTGAATGCAGAGGCTGGTGGGGTGAAAAGTGAGGACAAGGGGAACCCTATCCTGTTTGTGGGAGGGAGGGGAAGGGGTGAGGGCAGAGGTGCATGAGATGAGTTGGACACGGTAAAGGGCCTTTTCAACCACAGTCAGGGGATGGGGGGGAACCTCAGTTCAGGAAAAATAAAGATATGTCAGAAGTGCCATTTTGGAAGGTAGAATCATCGGAACAGATGCGATGGAGGCGGAGGAATTGGGAGAATGCGTTGAGTCCTTACATGATGCAGGATGTGAAGAGCTGTAGTCGAGGTAGCTGTGGGAGTCGGTAGGCTTGTAATGAATATTGGTAGACAGTCTATCACCAGAAATGGAGACAGGGTCAAGGAATGGAAGGGAAGTGTCAGAGATGGACCAGGTGAAGGTGAGAGAGGGGTGGAAATTGGAGGCAAAATCAATAAATTTTTCCAGGTCCAGATGAGAGCATGAAGCAGCATCAATACTCATCAATGTACTGGAAAAGAATTGTGAGAGGTTACCTGAGTAGGACTAGAATAAGGAATATCCCACAAACCCCACAAAAAGTCTGGCGTAATTGGGGCCCATAGCCACACTTTTTATTTGGAGGAAGTGAGACAAGTTAAAGGAGAAATTGTTCAGTGAGAGAACAAATTTAGCAAGGCGGAGGAGCTTAGTGTTAGATGGGGATTGTTCGGGCCTCTGTTCAAGGAAGAAGTGGAGAGCCCTCAAACCATCCTGGTGGGGGATGGAAGTGTAGAGTGATTCCATAGTGAAGATCAGGTGGTTAGGGCCAGGAAACTGGAAATTGTTAATATGATGTAGGGCATCAGAGGAATCACAAATGTAGGTGGGCAGTGACTGGACAAGGGGAGAGAGAATGGAGTCAAGATAGGAAGAAATTAGTTCAGTTGGGCAGGAACAAGCTGAAACGATGGGTCTACCTGCACAGATGAAAGCAAAATACTGTGAATGTTGGAATAAAAAAAAAACAGAAAATACTGGGAAAACTCAGCAGGTCTGGCAACATCTGTGGAGAGAGAAACAGAGTAACCGTTTTGAGTCCATATGACTACGAGGAAAGTCCTATTTGTGGATTTTGGGAAGGAGGTAGAAGCAGGCTGTGCAGGGTTGGGAGACTATACAGTTGGAAGCTGTGGAGGGAAGGCCTCCAAGGGAGATGACGTCAGTGACAGTCCTGGAAACAGTGGCTTGATGTTTTGTGGTGGGATCATGGTTCCGGGGGAGGTCGAAGAAGCGTCTGAGAGCTGGCGCTCAGCCTCTGCAAGGTAGAGGTCAGTATGCCAGATAACAACAGCACCACGCTTGTCAGAAGGCTTAGTAACAAAGTCAGGGTTGGACCTGAGAGAATGGAGTGCAACAAGTTCAAAGGGAGACAGGTCAGAGTGGGTGAGAGGAGCAGAGAAATTAAGATGGCCGATGTCATGCCAACAGTTCTCATTGAAAAGATCAAGAGCAAGTAAGATGCCAGAGGGAGGGGTCCAGGTAGAGGGAGAATACTGGAGGCAGGTGAAAGGATCCATTGAATGGGAGGGAGGACTCTTACCCAAAGAAGTGAGCACAGAGATGAAGGCGATGGAAGAAGAGTCCAGCGTCATGCTAAGTGCGAAATTTATTAAATTGGATGAAGTTAAGGATGAGCATTTTGTGCATTTTTGCTTAGTGATGTCAAAAACATGTCTATTGCTTTGGCTGCTCCATTGAAAGAAAAGCTGGATATTCCTCTTCATTTTTAGCCTCAGCATTGTTGTCATAAGGTGTCTGAACACAATTATTGTAGCAAAGGAAGTATTTGCATTGTTACGATCCCCCTAGTGACTGATAACTTCTAAAAAGAGATATGAATTTTCTAGTGACCAATGCAAAAAATGGCATGACAAGATTTCATGTTTTAAGACTTTTACTGTAACAAACAAACTGAAATCAACATAGACTAAACATTACTTAGTAGGCAACTAATACACTAAAACATGATAAAAGTATTCCCCGTTAACTTATGAACACAACTGAAACTGCAAGCCACTTTTATATATTATACCGTATTCTAAGCAAAAATGAAATCTTAGTCCCCAAGCTCCTCCTGGCTTTAACATGGTCTCTTCTCCCTGCCCCACCAGGGTGAATCTTCCAGTATCCTTTTAAACAAGTCCTTTCACTCAATCTTCTGAGCATAATCAAATGGGCTTCCAGTAGCAAGGCACCCACAGATAACTACTTGGTCTTTAACAATCCATAAGTATTGTTTCTTCAAACAGGGGATCTTTCCTCATCAGCGTTCTGCTTGGTGATTAACTCAAGACAGCCCTTTTCTTCTAACTGGTATAGTAGTACCTGTTATGAGTCTTGTTCCACAAATCTCTCTGTCTGACTGACCCTGAAAGTCTGTGAGTCTGTATGCAGCAAGACCAACTGCCTCCTCCTTTGTATCCAGGTGTTAAAGCTTGCACCTTACTTTGAATAAGTTTTGACCTGGGCCCTTGCCCCATGGCAACCAGGTCATATGAGTTTGTCGATTTTGTAGGAGATCCCCTCCCATTGAATTAAAGGAAACAGTTTAAAACATTACCGCCTTTAAAGTCCAGCGTTCATAACTGCATTTATATAATGCTTTAAATGACTTCAGAACATCTAAAGTGCATTACAAGCAATTCTGAAGGTAAAGTCAATGTATATAGTACAGGGAATGCAACAGACAAACTGTGCTCAGCAAGGCCCCAGAAACAGTAATGGAATAAATGACCAGATTATTTGTTCTAGACATTGGTTTAGGGATAAATATTGGCCAGGACACTGGGATAACTCCCCTGCTTTTCTTTGAATAGGGCCATAGGATCTTTTATGTCCGCCTGAGAGGGAAACTGTTTGATATCTCATCTAAAAGATGTGTAGCACTCTCTCACTGTTGCATTGAAATCATTGGCTGAGTTCTTGAACTCAAAGCTTCTGGAGTGGGGTTGGAATCCATAACCTTCTGGCTTGAGAGGCATGTGTAGTCCCACTGAACCAATCCTGATAATTTGAATATTCTGTATTTCTAGATTGCTGTAGTGAAACCGAAACTGATTGATCAGACAGCTATATATAATCTGAACATTTTAGATTGTTTAAAATTCATGTGATTTCTATGGCTCAGTATTGAGATAGTTGAAACTGATGCAGACTTCTTGGCTGAATGGCCTGTTTCTTTACAGTCACATTCTATGATTGTTTGGGGGATGAGGATGCAGGTACATAATGGTCAGCTGGGGCTTTCACTCGCAAGAAGATGCAGTTTTATTTGGATGCCAGTAGAATAGTTGAAATACAAATCTGATGCTGAGATAATGGAAAACCAAGGAACAGAATGGGAAGTGAGCCCCACAGTTGACTCTTCTAATCCCCGATTGCTGTCTTCCAACATTTCAATCAGCTCTGAGGGTTTCTTCTTCTATGACCCTGAAATTAGAACTGAATTTCCCAAGTTAACATTCTGTTCTCCAACTCTAAATACTTCAGCTTTGAGAGTTTCAGCTGCCAATCAAATAGAAGTCAAGGCCTGGATAAGTTAGATCTTTAATCAGCTCAATAATGAAATTGATGGCCTTAAAAATCAGGCGGTTTCTGCAACAAACCAGGTTTACACTTAAGTAGCGTAACGCCAGTTTTACATTCAGGCAGTGTAATATCAATTTTACATCTAGGCAAAGTAACAGAACTTTGATGCCCAGATAGTCCAACTCCAGTTTTATACTCAGGCTGCGCAGCGTCAGTTTTACACTTGGGCAGTGTAATGTCAGTTTTTTATTCTGGTAGTTAGTTGAAAACCTACCCGTATATATTTAACAAAAATTGTTATTCTAGCATTTCCAGTAATCCCAGTAATTAACTCAATTTTTCTTAACTGTACTTTCAGAAATCTGTGTAATTTTATCATCCATTACTTAACAAAAATCTTACAGCCAAAAGCAGAAAAAACGGCAACATTCATGGCATTTAGCACCTGTAAAGAGAAAAGACATTGTCAATTATGAAAGTGAAGGAAGGGATGAGAAGATGTCTTTACCCAGTTGAAGCAGAATCCATTGCAGCTTTTATGGGATTAATAAAAGAAAAAGAGGTTTGCATTTATATAATGCTTTTCATGACCGCCAAGGTCTCAAAGTGCTTTACAGTCAGTGAAGTACTTTTGAAATGTAAAACTGGATAAATATTTCAAGCTTTGGAATATGTAGGCTATGGGGAGAAAGCTGAATTCTACTCTTCTAGAGAAAATTGGTGGTAATGCTGCACTATTTCTGTGTTTTGTGTGTTACAGGTTACTGGGGCACTTCAAGCGCAAGATTAAAGGAGTCCAAAGAGAGGGATAAGTTTTATTCTGATATGTCACAAATTGAAAGTCAATTGTCAACAATTTTAAAGAAAATCAAAAACAATTTTGAGGATGTAGTTACCTTCAAGGTAGAAATGCCAGTTTATGATAGCAACAAAATCTTTGCTTTCTATGTAAGAATAGATGTGTTTTGTGCTAGGAACTTCTATGTTTGCACTGGATATGTCATTTAAATAAGAAATTCATTCAATATTTTTGGGCATCTTTATTTCAATTAAATATATTGTTTGCCCTGTATATAAGCTTTTGCATAGCAATTTTGTTTGTTCAAGGACTTGGGGCTGTTTTTTGTTAAGGCTAATTCTTAGGCATTCTGATTAACAGTTAGATTAAACTAGTTTATTATGGAGATTAATAAAAAAGGACTGGCAAATTCTTTTTCACTTAGTTTTCCTTCAACTTTGTAGCTTTATGCTAATTCCTGTGCACAATGTTTGCTATTGCCTCTGAATGATATTTTCTCAAACTGCTGATTACAGGGCCGGCCATATATAGAGAAAATGCAGCGGGACAAAGTGGAGATGCTCTACTGGCTGCAGCAGGAGCGGCGGAAATGTATTCTTCAGAGAATCTCAGCCAACAGACCCATTCCACCTAAATATCCTCCCCTTCAGTTCAGTTCCTGCTGCTTAGCAGATTAGTGAAGGATTTGTATATTTTGGAAGAGATCTGTCCACCTCACCACACCTCTCCCAATGAAGTTCTGCTCTCCTGCAAATATGTATAATGGAGGTTTCAGGAAAAGAATCACTATAATGCAGAAATAACAGTCTTTCCCCAATGTTGTTATACTCTGTGTTTTCCTCATTGATTCTTGGTGCTGCGCACTTTTCTAAGGGTGCAATTTTCAGACTTTGTAATGAAAATTTATGCACTAGCTCTCTTAGTTATCTTTATTGGACTCTTGATTTCCCTCCTCTTTTTAATTTTTTTTTTTAACTAACCTCCCTGTTAAACTACTATGATGCAGGTCTTCATAAGCTTTGTTAAATGGAATATATATTTTCCTCATCCTGCATAATAGCCCTAAGTATATTTAATTTTTCTAAAGTGGTTTTATTTTTAAGATTGGTTTTCCTAGTTAATATTGCCAAGATTGTTTTTCCATGGATCCAGCTATTTTTTTTCAAATTCTCTAGCATCCCAAAGCTGTTTTAAGTCAAGCATTTATCTTTATTTGGATTCTCTGTTTTTGCTTATTGGTGAGGCTGGATGCTTTTGTAACTTCTCCACTATGCCTTGTAATGCTGATAATATGCATTTTTGATGAGGACTGTGACTGCTTCAACCTCCACTGTCAACTTTGGACGATTTTGTTATCCTGAGTGTGTGTGTGTAGTTAAACTGCAAAAATAGCTGCTTCTTTCTCAGTTCCATGTCTGGGCTTCAAGTTTGCAACCTGGATTTTTTAAGTCAGCATTTTGTTTTGCTTCTGCATTACTTGCACCTACTACCTCTGTTGACTGACACTTTGGAAGAATGATCATATTCCAAAGGTTCCAGTCCTCTCTCTACTTCCATGTGTATCATTCATTTCCATTTCAATCGCATTACCATTTAATGTACATGCCTCCTACGGCAGACAAATGAAGAATATGTGAGAAGAAAATGTTTATGGACCTGTACAATCTAATATTGACTGGCACGCAGTGAAAAGTCGATGTATTAAGTTTGTGATGTCTGTCGCAGATAAAATTGAATTTAACCCATACATGGACAAAAATAATCTGTTGCAAATATCTTGAAAAATATCTAATTAAATTTGACATTTTTGTATGGCAGCTCAGCTTTCATTGTATTTTCATTGTCAGTGTATTTGCACAATATGTACTAGACATAGATTGTCAAAGTTTTGCACTAAAATTTGTTTTGTAAGAATGGCATGGAATGAATTGTTTTAAAAACATTATTCAAGGAAAAATTATCATTTTGGGAGTGTTTTCAGATCACCAGTGAGAATGGTGATGGGTATTTCAGATGTCAGTTCCTTAGTTAATACCCAAATTAACTGAAGCCAAATGATGTTAGAAACCATCTCATGCTGCTTCAAGTTCTCAATGGCTACAACTTAAATCCAGTCTAGTGGAAATCCATATTTTATAAGTGCATAGGCAGTCCATGGTAGTTCCTGGTAACTTTTAGAACATCATATGGTATATTTTTTATTGCTGAGATAAACTAGTTGCTTCCACTGCTCTCTCCATAAATGAAAATTAAGCACTGTGCATGTGTTGAAGCACAGAGATCCATTGTTGCTGCGCTCTTTTAGACACCCCTTAGGCTGCCCTTGTCAGGGTTGAAGGTGAAGAGGGAGTGGTGAAAAGGAGATGATCAGAGACAGAAAACTGGAAATTGTAAAGTGGCAAAAGGGTGGAAAGAGTTGTGGATAGGTCGGAAGAGTCTGCACAAGGGGAGAAAAAATAGGGTTGTGTTGGAAAGAAAGAAATTTTATGAGACAAGACCAGGTTGAAACCATGAACAGTCCTATTTGTGGATCTTGGGAAGGCTCTATGGTGTTAGGGTCTATGAAGTTGGAAGCCAGAGGGAAAGATCTCTAGAGTAGACGAGGTCACTAATGGTCTCGGAAGCAATGGTTTGATGTTCAATGGCGGGATTGTGATCCAGGGAGGTAGGAGGAGGTGCTGGATGGTTGGTGTTCAGTCTCCGCAAAGTAAATGTCTTTGCCAAGCAACAACAGTGCTGCACTTGTCACGCAGGTTTGATAATAATGTCTAGTTGGACCTGAGGGAGGGGAGCGTGGAAAGTTCAGAGGAAGTTGGTTAGAGTGAGAGGTGCAGAGAAATTGAAACAGCTGGTCCTGCTACATGCCTTTTAGCTACCAAAAATCTCATACAACTTCCCTTGCATCTTCCTATGAATTTTGGTCTTTTTAAAGAATTGTGGTAAAACCAGTACGTAAATAAACATATAATAGGACATTTATTACAGTTTTCACACAAATAGAGACTCGGCAGGACTTTGGTTTAGTGATGGAAGCTTGATGTAGTGATCAAATGGGGGTCACAACCCTGCAATGTGTGGGAAACAGTCATCTGATATTCATGTTCCTCAAATTGACCAATTAGTGGCCAGAGAGCAGTCTCGCTGTCCAATTATGCCTCTACCTTGAGGTGTCCCCTCTGCAACTTTTAAGTTTCAAATTAAAAATTCCCTCAGCAACCGGGCTGACATTAAGTGGAAGGAACCCCTTTAAAGGCTGGCCTCTGGCCACAGCTGTGGCAGGTAAATGGGCAGGGCCTCAAAGCCTGCCTGGAACACTGGCTCCCCCTTCTGCCGCCGGGAGGCTGCCACCAGGCAGTTGGCCCAGTCCCTGATGTTCAGGGGCCTGCAGGCCATATGGAAAATTCAATTGATCTTAATAAAGTTTTAAGCTACCTGCCACTTTTGATCCCCATCATGCCTCCAGGAAAACAGCCTGGCAGTGGGATCATGCCAGCAAACCAGCATGCAGCCAGCCATGCGAATGGAGGTAAATAACAGTTGCAGACCTCTCACAACCCAGAATCACTCACTCATCCTAGGACCACTCTAACTCTTAACACATCCTGGAACTACCCTTCCCCATTCCTCCCAGATCCAGGGATAGGGTTGCCAACTGTGATTAAATGTATTCCTGGAGGTTTCATAACATGACTTTCCCCCACGCTTCAGCCATTAATCAGCCAACACATCCATCCTTGCGATGCAGTGCCTTCCTTCGTCAATTGGGAAGCAAAAAGACTCATAACCCAGTCGGATGATGCTTGACTGTTAGCCAAGCGGCCCTTTTTTTCCCTCTGTTTTCAATATTTTTAGATCTGGTAAAGAGAAATGTTGAAAGAAAATGACACAAAAAAACTTTCAATGTCCCATGGTTTTTCTCCAGGGTTGCACACAGCAGTTTCCTGGGGATTGATCTTCAATTCCTGGAGATCCACGCCAATCTTGCAGAATTGGGAACCAGGCATCTCCCTTTACAGTCATGGAATTTGATTCCAAAAACCTGTGCAATTAAAACACAATTTGACTTAATTGCTGCAAATCTACATACCTTATAAAATATTATACAATATTTTCCCTAAAATCACCTTGAGTAGCTCGGTGTCTAATTTTGCTTTATAATGTTTCTGTGAAGTGCCTTGGGCTGTATTATCATTTTAAATATAGGTTGTTGTTTGTGATATATGGGATAAAACTGTGCATCTTCTCTCTGACTTATTGTGAGCCAAACCACAGAAGATGTCCCAATAATATGTGTATTTTTGTCATGCCTGTCATGTAGCCAGTCACATTTCTCGATTTGAGGCCAAATGGAGCCCAACTTTTTTTTAAAAAAAATGTAAAGATCAGCAAATAAAGCATGAAATGTTGGAGAGAGAGGGAGCAGTTCAGTCATCTGAGAGAGAGGAAGACAAGCTGAGTGCTGCAGTTTCTGGCTGCCTTGCCCAGCATTTCGATCAGCTCCAGGAGAGCTGCTAAACTAGACCCCGGCCTGCCCCTGGTGCAGTTAACAGTGCCTGGGGAGGGTGCGCGCGCTTCCAACCTGCTCAAGGGGCGCGCACGCAGCTCAGCCCCGACGACGGGGCGCGCACGCAGACACCAGGAAGCAGCGGCCTGAGGGAGCTGAGCTGAGCTGGACCCCGGGTGAAGAGGGCGCAGCCCCGCGGTTCAGGGGCGGTCCGGGACGCACTGTGGGCGCGATATTGGTCCAGGGAATCCCCGCGGAGGTAAGTTTCAGAGGAAGCCCGGGGCCGGCCAAGGCTATTGTTCCCAAGTTTCATCCTCTGTGTGTTTGTTCCTGAGGAGAATCAGTGAGGCCCTGGGGTCTTCAGTGAAGCTTAAAGTGATGGGATTAATTTCCTGATCTATGGAGAAGGAATTTGCAATTTATCCAGAGCCTTTCAGAGCACTTTACAAGTTAGCTACTTTTTGATGTATAGTCACTGTTGTGGGAACTGCACTGGGGATGTCAGCCTGGATTATGTGTTTAAGTACCTTGGGTGGCACTTCATCCCCTGACAGAGGTGTGAATACTACCACAGAGATGAGGGAGAAGTTGTTATTGGGGTGTAATCCAATGTGACCCTGGAGCAGGAAGTGTGAAAGACCCCAGGTTAGTGAATACCTTCTAAGCAGACGATATTTTTGTCAGAAACGTGTAACTGGGAAGGCAGAAAGATCTAATACTATGTCAGCTTCCCCATTGTCGCCAGTGGAACACCAGATCCCCTCTCCTTGCTGGTGGCAACCACATTTGTATTGAGCGCTAATGTCATGCCAGTGATGTGGTCTAAATAGTGTCGCGCCTAACCACTACTTTCTAATGGTGTCCAAATTTGAAGCTTGGGAAAGGTGGTTGGTAATTTCCTGTACACTTGAACTGTTGTTCTTCCATGGCCAGTTTAACTGAAATCTAATTTCGAAAGTATAGAATAACAGTAGAAGTTTGTTCCATTCCAGGTCAAGACTAGAGTAGCAGAACAATTACTTCTGGCTTTTGTGAGCATTCTAACTGTTCTCTGGGTAAAGAAGTTTCTCATAAGTTCTTTATTGTATTTATAATTGGCTTCAAGTAGCAGCAACAAAAGAAAATGATGATGGCGTTAAGAGGAAACTGTGCTGCATTTCTGCTGTGGGGCAGCCTCAACAATGCATCAATGTGAATATCCCTGTTTCGGAGGCTATCCTTTCTTTCTTCAGGAGGTTTTTTTCCCAAGGTTCCCCGTCTATATGAAGGCTCTCTACCTATTTGTACCCTTTCTTATTGCTATGTGACAGCTCTGCTGTAAGTCCCTCTTGTTTCTTTCTTTTCCCATGAACTTTATCACAAGTCTGTGAACAGATATTGATGACCTTGAGATCAACACTAGTAAACGTCACCTACCTTAGACCTGACTTATGCTTTCCCTTTCCAATGGCCATTCAACTCTAGAAGTCATTCTTTTCTGGTCATACAGCTAACCTCAGGCAGTTTCAAAGGGCATTTCCATATTATTCCTATTGTTTCTACAGATTCCATTCTAATCGTTCCTGATATTGATTAGCTGTTTCAAAATATTGTGGTTTAAAACTAGTTAAACTACGGCAGGATGGTCATATGAGGAGAGATTGGGCTGATTAGGCCTGTATTCACTGGAGTTTAGAAGAATGAGAGGGGATCTCATTAAAACATATAAAATTCTGACAGGAATGGACAAACTGGATGCAGGGATGATGTTTCCTCTGGCTGGGGGTGGATATAGAACAAGGGGTGGGTATAGAACAAGGGGTCATAGTCTCAGGAGACAGGGTAGGCCATTTAGGACTGAGATGAGGAGAAACTTCTTCACTCAGAGAATGAATTCTCTACCACAAGGCTGTGGAGCCCACGTCACAATTTATTTAAGGAGGAAATAGATTTCTGGATTCTAAAGGCACCAAGGGGTATGGGGAGAGAGCAGGAGTATGGCATTAAGATAGAAGATCAGCCATGATCATATTTAATGGCAGAGCAGGCTTAAAGGGCCAAATGACCTACTCCTGCTCCTATTTTCTATGTAAAACTTTAACAATATTTTTTTTTAAAAAGCAATAATACACTAACAAGTCTCTAGAGAATTAATCAGGTCTGCTGCAGTAGTGCTGGTTAACCCTTTCCACTTGGATCTCTGGCATTCATACAAAACTTTTATCCAACATAGGAAATGTTCCTTCCCAAAAATCAATAAATTAACCTCATGCTGTTTGTAGAACTTTGCTATGTACAAGTTGACAGTTTAGTTTGACTACATTACAACAACGACTGCACTTGAAAAAGTAATTTATTGGTTGTGAAGTGCTTTGGGTGTAGCCTGATGATATAAGGTGCTATACAAATGCAAGTAATTTTTCTTCAAAGTGAAAGAAAATAGCAAAAATTGTCCTCAATTTCTAATGCATCAGTAAGCTGAAGAGTATGTAAGCAACTCTGCAATGACTAATTGCACTAAAGAGTGTACAGAAGAGATTTAAGACGATGCTGCCAGGACTGGAATATTGCAGCTATGCGCGAAGATTGGATAGGCTGAAGTTGTTTTCCTTGGAACAGAGGAGGCTGAGGGGAGATTTGATTGAGGTGTACAAGGTTGTGAGGGCCCTGCATAGAGTGGATGGGAAGGGCCTATTTCCTTTAACAAGAGGTCAGTAACAGGGGGAGCATAGATTTAAAGTGATTGGTAGAAGGATTAGAGGGGAGATGAGGAAATCACTTTTCACTCAGAGGGTGGTCGGGGTCTGGATCTCACTGCCTAAAAGGGTAGTAGAGGCAGAAACCCTGATCTCATTTAAAAGGTGTCTGGATATGCACCTGAAGCTCCATACACCCAGGGCCACAAACCAAGTGCTGGAAAATGGGATTAGGCAGGCTGGCTTTTTTTGCTGGTGCAGACAGGATGGGCAGAGTGGCCGCCTCCTCTGCCGTAAATTTTTCTACATTTTCTACATTTTCTAAATGTCTGAAAAGGAGGAATGTGCAGCGATGTGTGGAGAGGGTGGAAGTGGCAGTATGTGAATTGCTTCTTGGGAGAGCCAGCATGGACACGATAGGACATGATGATGCCTTCTGAGCTTTAACTATTCTATGATTCTTTGACTTGAATTCTTGTGGTCTGTCACGGGAAATCCTTGCTTTCACTCATAGAAAATTGAGAAAGAGCTAAAATAACCGTCAGAAATTTTATATAATTGACAATGCAGATGAACTTGCATCTCAATACTCATATTGTGAATGTTAGCTGCAACAAAATTTAGGAATCGCAATGTATATGTGGATGTGCTTGCTGCGTATAAAGCAATGAAATGAGTGACCTAACATGCCAACAGTAGATGAGATCATTGGACCATTTAGATCTGAAATTAAAAAGCAGGTACATTAATGTATCCTCATTCACGTCGAAATACAGCCTGTATATATGATTGAACTTTGGGGACTCATCCGTGGCTAAGGTATTTCATTGCACTATCTGACAAATAATAAAGGCAACCCAGGTGTTCTAAGTGTGTCAAAAAGTAACTTGAGATCTGCAGCCCAGCCCTGGATTGTGCTGCACAATTACAAGTGGTTGGATGGTGTTGGGAGCTTACTCCTGAAAAGTGGAAAGTCAGGAAGAAGAAATGTATGCCAAAAGCGTACTTCTGGTTTTTGACATTTTCCCCGGATTAAATTCAAGAAAAATATAATTTTTTAAAATATTTTTATATTTAGCGTGACCGAGGGCAAAAGCTTAGCTTATGGTGTAATGTGGCAGAAGACAGCTTACTAGAACTCTGTTGTAGAGCATGCAAATGTTCCATTGAATTGTATCACAACATTGTTTATTTCCCTCCACCATTGAAGGTGGGCCGAGGTGATGTTTTTACCCAGTTTGTTGGTCTGTTTGTAAACAATATATCTCATAGACAGATTTCAATGAAACTTGGTACACAAGGTATGGCCCAAGAAAGAACTCATTTGTTTTTGGTAACGATCTGGATCCTGGAATTTTTAAAGGATCTGTTAACATTAGGAGATGGGGTGAATTGATTTTTTTAGAATTTTATAGGTTGTTTTATTTAGAATGTTGATGAGTATTTTAGAATGTTGTGGATTGTCTTATCTGCTGTTGTGGCATTTGCTGTCAAAATATGAGCAGAGTTTTCAGAGCAGGTTTTTGGATGTGGTTTGGCTTGCCACCACCCCAGTGAGATGGAAGCTCTTAATGAAAAGGCAAATTTTTTCAGCTTTGTAGGTACAGAGCATCAACCAGGCAGGGAACAAGCCTTAAGGAAGAGCTGCCTATATGTAATAACGTTGGGTTAACACAGCGTGGTGGAGGTATGTGCTCTACTGAGTGCGCTCTTCACTTTTGTTTAATGTTTTAGTATTGTTACGACACTGGACAAGTCACATCCTGGGGTGAAGCCTGGCCTAATAGATCCTAACCTTGTTTCTTAGAAACTGTGGAGAAAAGATACAGAACAAATTCACAGGAGTTTATTGATGAGCTTTTAACATAAAGAATAAAACATTTATTAAACAAGGAAAAATTAATTATATTACACCAGACAAAAAGTTTGGAAAGATCTCAATATAAATGCAGGAAAATGATTCAAACTCACACTATTCTTTTTATCCTGGCAATACCCTTACAGACACACAAACCTAGTGAAGATTTACCACTATCTTAATACCAAGGCTCCTTGCTTGGGCTGACCCAGTTGCAAATGCTTTTCTTCTGGCAGATTCCTGAGCATTCACTAGATGCTCTTTCTGCAGCTGGTACCCCTCCCTGAGACACCCAAAACTGCATTCTAATCTGACTATTACTTCAACTGCAGAGCAAACACATGAATTCCCTAAACTCAGTCCCCAACAGCCTTGCAGTATTTCTTATCAGAGAGCTTAGAATTCCTGCCTTCAGAAAACCTGACTCTTTTGCCAGGAGATCCCTCCAGACCTCCTTGCACCAAGCTCACAAAAAAACTAAATGAAACTGAAACCATGTTCCGCATTTCTTAACACGCAAATATAAATTGAAGTTATACATTGTTCCTAACAGTATTACGTTTGGGTGCTTAGTGGTAACACTCATCTTTGAGTCAGAATATTGTGGATTCATGCCTTATTCTGGAGACTCGCGTATGTTTGCACTTTAGCACAATACTGAAGAAATGCTGTACTGTCAAAGGAGTTATCTTTCAGATGGGGTAAATTAGGCCCCCTTAGCCTGTTCGGCCAGACAAATCCAAAGGAACTATTTGAAGATGGGAGGAGGGTGGGGGGCAGTTCTCCTGGTGTACTGAATTCAGCATTGCTAAACACAAATTATCTGGTAATTTATCACATTGATGTTTGTGGAACCTTGGCTATACTTATCATTACAACAGTGACTACATTTCAAAAAATACTTAGTTTGAGATGCGTAAAAATATCCTGAGATTTTGAAAGACAAGTCCTTCCCTTTTTGTATTGAAATGTAGTGTAGTAACGAACACTGGTGACAAATTGAATATCAAATTAGTGGGAAAAGTAACATGTGTAGCACATTACAATATTGATGTGCCATGCTGCTCTGTGTTAGGCGTGGGCTACCTCTGTAATCTTACCATACAATGAATTCCTATTGTTGCCATTCAAGGTAAGGCATGGAGGGTGGCATGTGCAAGGGAAAATTAGAAGGCAAGTCATTTCCCTCCTTACTGTTGTATCCGTTACTGGCTAAGGAGCCGGAAAATGGCCAGATTGCTCTCTCCGCTATAAAATAGTGTGCAGCATAGGAACAGAGGAGATAAATAGTAAATAGCATGTTTATTACCATCACTGAAAGAAACTGAAGTGCCATTGCAGACATTTTCACTTCATAACATTTTAAATTGAACAATGCTAGTACAGAAGACTTGAATTTTTGAAATGCATTTTAATTCTGTGACTGCGCTAGGGAGCAAAACCTTTCTTCAACTGAATGTTTTTGGTCAACGACAGAAAATTTTATTGAGGGCAAGGGAATAACATTCAAATAAAGTTACAGCATTAAAGTTAGTAAGTCACATGACCAGATTATTAAAATTGGGCAGAGTGTAAAACACAGTGAGGAAGTGCTAAAGTTTATTTTACTTCATTCCAAAAGTAAAAAAGAAATGCAATGATCCAAAGATCTGCTAATGATTGTTGGCTAATTTTCAGATAATAACCTCAACTTGAAACATGAAAGTTTAATAATTGATTATTATGTACAGTTTTGGTCTCCTTACCTAAGGAAGGAAATACTTGCCATAGAAGGAGTGCAACGAATGTTCACCAGACTGATCCCTACGAGGGGAGACTGGGCCTGTATTCTCTGTAGTTTAGAAGAATGAGAGGTGACCTCAATGAAGCATACAAAATTCTTGTAAGGCTCAGCAGGCTGGATGTAGGAAGGATGTTTCCCATGGCTGTGGGGATCTGGAACCAAGGGACACAGTCTCAGAATAAGAGAGAGGCTATTTAGGATTGAGATGTGGAGGAATTTCTTCACAGGGAGGGTGGTGAATCTTTGGAATTCTCTACCCCAGAGAGCTATGGAGGCTCAGCCATTGAGCATATTCATGACCGAGATTGATAGATATCTAGGTATTAAAGACATCAAGGGATATGGGGATAGTATGGGAAAATGGCATTGAGGTAGAAGGTCAGCCATGATCTAGTTGAAAGGCAGAATAGGCTTGAGGGGCTGAATGGCCTACTCCTCCTATGTTTCTAACATAATGGGCCCAACCTTGTGAACAGATAATACATTTGTTACTTGCTGTCAACTTCATATTAATGTTGACGATTTTTAAATATTTTCTGTGCTACTACAATATTTCTCTCTTTTTATTTTTAGGGATATAATAAGGCTGCTTCAGGTGGAAACCATTGTTATCATGGAGGAACGAGCCCGCAGTTGTTTGTTACAAAATCGCTCTGCACTTGAGCAAGATATCAAGACCTCGTACATTATGGACCATCTAATAAGTGAAGAGGTTCTAAGTCTAGATGATGAACAGAAGGTTAAAAGTCAGGTGACTGACTATAGCCAGGCGTTGTTAATAATGTGCATGGCAGGGTTGCTTATCGGCGTGTTTAGCGTTTATCTACACTTGCGCTAAAGCTCATGTGCAGTCACTATGCTATGCTATCAAATTGATTTATTTCCTTGGTGCTGGCACACAGAAAAAAATTAAGATTTTTTTCTGTGTGCCAGCACCAAGGAAATAAATCATATGTCATCACTAATTAGTCAATCCAATAGATTGTACTATTTTTTACACACTGGTGTTAATATTAGCACAACACATTTTGGCATTAATGTGGGGGAAGCAGTGGCATAGTGGTATTATCATTGGACCTCTAATCCAGGGTCCCAGGGTAATGCTCTGGGGACCCGGGTTTGAATCCCACCATGTGGAATTTGAATTCAATCCATAAAAATCTGGATTAAAGTCTAATGATGACCATGAAACTATTGTCAATTGTCATAAAAATCTATCTGGTTCACTAATGCCCGTTAGGGAAGGAAATCTGCCGTCCTTCCCTGGTCTGGCCCACATGTGACTCAAGGCCCACAGCAATATGGTTGACTCTTAAATGCCCTCTGAAATGGCCTACCAAGCCAGTCACTTGTATCAAAACAGCTGCAAAGTCTATAAGGAATGAAACCAGAGGAATGAAACTGGACGGACCACCTGGCATCAACTTAAGCACAGGAAAAGACAATGGCAAACTCAGTCCTCCTCACTAACATTTAGGGGCTTATGCCAAAATTGGGAGAGCTGTCCCACAGACTAGTCAAGCCATAAACAGCCTGACATAGTTGTAGTCACGGAATCATATCTTACAGATAATGTCCCAGATACCACCATCACCATCCCTGGGTATGTCCTGTCCCACCAGCAGGACAGATCCAGCAGAGGTGGCGGTGGCACAGTGGTATACAGTCAGGATGGAGTTGCCTGGGGAGTCCTCGACATCGACTTCAGATCCCATGAAGTCTCATGGCATCAGGTTAAACATGGGCAAGGAAACCTCCTGCTGATTATCATGTACCACCCGCCCACCCGCTCAGCTGAAGAATCAGCACCACTTAGAGGAAGCACTGGTGGACTTCTATCTCCGTCACCAAGAGTGGCTTAGTAGCACCACTACAGATTGAGTTGGCCGAGTCCTAAAGGACATAGCTGCTAGACTGGGTCTGAGCAGGTGATAAGGGTACCACCAAGAGGGAAAAACACACTTGACCTCATCCTTTCCAATCTGCCTGCTGCAGATACATCTGCCCATGACAGTATCGGCGGTAGTGACCTCTGCACAGTCCTTGTGGAGACAAAGCCCTGTCTTTACATTGAGGATACCCACCATCATGTTGTATGGCACTACCACTGTGCTAAGTGGGATAGATTTTGAACAGATCTAGCAACTCAAAACTGGGCATCCATGAGGCACTGTGGGCCATCAGCAGCAGCAGAATTGTACTCAACCACAATCTGTAACCTTTTGGCCCAGTATATCCCCAATTCTACTGTTACCATCAAGCTAGGGGTTCAATCCTGCTCAATGAAGGGTGCAGGAGGGCATTCCAGGAGCAGCACCAGGCATACCTAAAAATGAGGTGTTAACGTGGTGAAGCTACAGCTCAGGTCTACATGCATGCCAAGCAGCATGCGATTGACAGAGCTAAGCAATCCCACAACCAACGGATCAGATCTAAGCTCTGCACTCTTGCCACATCCAGGCATGAAAGATAGCGGACAATCAAACAACTCACTGGAGGATCCACAAATATCCCCATCCTCAGAGATGGGGGAGCCCAGCACATCAGTGCAAAAGATAAGGCTGAAGCATTTGCAACAATATTCACCCAAAAGTGCCCAATGGATGATCCACCTCTGCCTCCTCCAGGGGTCCCCAGCATCACAGATGCCAGTTTTCAATCAATTCGATTCACTCCATGTGATATCAAGAAACGGTTGAACTGGATACTGCAAAGGCGATGGGCCTTGACAATATTCCGATAATAGTACTGAAGACTTGTGCTCCAGAACTTGCCGCACCCCTCGCCAAGCTGCTCCAGTGCAGATACAACACTGGCATCTACCCAGCAATGTGGAAAATTACCCAGGTATGTCCTGTACACAAAAAAAAGGACGAATCCAACCTGCGCCGATTACCACCCCATCAGTCTACTCCTGATCATCAGTAAAGTGATGGAAGGGGTCATCAACAATGCTATCAAGCAGCCCTTGCTTAGCAATAAACTGCTCACTGACGCTCAGTTTGGGTTCCACCAGGGCCATTCAGCTCCTGACCTCATTGCAGCCTTGGTTCAAACATGGACGTAAGAGCTGAACTTCAGAGGTGAGGCGAGAGTGACTGCCCTTGATATCAAGGCAGCATTTAACTGAATAAGGCATGAAGGACCCCTAGAAAAACTGGAGTCAATGGGAATCGGGGGAGAAACTCTTGGTTGGTTGGAACAAAAGAAGATGGTTGTGGTTGTTGGAGGACAGTCATCTCAGTTCCAGTACATCACTGCAGGAGTTCCTCAGGATAGTGTCCTAGGCCCGACCATATTCAGCTGCTTCATCAATGACCTTCCTTCCATCATAAGGTCAGAAGTGGGGATGTTCGCTGATGACTGTACAATGTCCAGCACCATTTGCGACTCCTCAGACACTGAAGCAGTCCATGTCTAAATGCAGCAAGACCTGTATAATATCCAGGCAAGTAACATCCGTGTGCACACAGGTGCCAGGCAATGACCATCTCCGACAAGAGAGAATCTAACCATCGCCCCATGATATTCAATAGCATTACCATTGCTGAATCCCCCACTACCAACATTCTGGGAGTTACCATTGACCAGAAACTGAACTGGACTAGCCATATAAATACTGTGGCTACAAGAGTCAGTCGGACTAGGAATCCTGTGACGAGTAACTCACTTCCTGACTTCCCCGAGCCTGTGATCATCTACAAGGCACAAGTCAGGAGTGTGATGGAATAATCTCCACTTGCCTGGATGAGTGCAGTTCCAACAACACTCAAGAAGCTCAACACCATCCAGGACAAGGCAGCCCGCTTGACTGGCACCCCATCCACAAACATTCACCCTCCACCACTGACACACAGTGGCTGCAGTGTGTACTATCTACAAGATGCACTGCAGGAACTCACCAAGTTTAGACAGCATCTTCCAAACCCACAACTGCTCCCATCTAGAAGGACAAGGCAGCAGAAGCATGGAACACCACCACCTGCAAGTTCCCCTCCAAGCCACTCACCATTCTGACTTGGAAATATATTGGTGTTCTTTCACTGTTGGGGTCAAAATCCTGGAACTCCCTCCTTAACATCACTGAGAGTGTACCTACACCCACTGCAGTGGTTCAATAAAGCAGCTCACCTCAAGGGCAATTAGAGATGGGCAATAAATGCTGGTCTAGCCAGAGACGCCAACATGCCATAGAAAAAAATTTTAATAACACATTTGGGTGTGATATAATATATTTTTGTTGCTAATGTACGTTGAGATTTACTTATAAAAAGTTAGGGCCGAATTTTCCAACGAGTGACAATCACCGTCGGATTGCCACTCCGCTCCTGTTTTTTTTGCACTAAGATGGAACGCCACATTTCTGACCCGGACTTCAAAACCAGGCTGCTTTGGAAATGTGGAGCGTACCTGTCCTCCTCCGTAGTGCAGGATCATCAGAGAAAGCCAAGCCATGTCCCCTTTTTTATGGCACTAGTTGCTGTAGTTTGGTAACTCTTCATTCATGAACACGCTGAAAAGCTTTGGGACATTTAATAGCTTTTCAATGTTTTAGTGAATGAGTGAGGTTTGCGGGCAGGGTGACAGAGTGGTAGTTGGGTGTGGTGGTAGAGAGGTCAGGTTGGCTTGGGGTAGAGTTGGAAGGTCAGCAGTAGAGTCGGAGGGTCGGTGGGGAGGGTGTTGGTGGCGGTGGGCAAGTCAGAGTGTTAGGGTTGGTGTTGGAGACTTGGGTTGGGAGCCGGGTGGGCTCAGTGGAGAGTCGGGGCCAGGGGGTCATTTGTACAGTCACCCAGGCATTAGACATGGTGTTTTTGTATCTAATATTTCCTGGGTAACTATCTAGGTAAGCAAATCGGAACCCTTTGAAGTCTCTGACTGTAATGAGTTGGGGACTTTTTCAGTGTGTCCCGGGAAGCAGGGGAATTGCCCATCGAAAGTTGAAACATCCCAGGCAATTTCCGTGGAGTCCTTGCATTGGGACTTTCAAGAGGCCCCGTGGAGCATCCTCCAGGATAGTTTTGGCCTCTGACTATCTGGAGACCAGAAGATCTTGGCCTTAGTTGCAAGATGTTCATAATGTTCAGTTAGGAGTTAATTTTCATGCATAAATTATTTTTTCCTATGAAAATTGTGACACTTAAGATCTCTTCAAACAATGAAGTCACCTCGATTTGTTATGGGCTGATAGCACCAAAGATTGGCAGTCCATCCACCATCTTAAACACACACCTCCCACCTTGAAGGACACACCTTCGAGGGCAATTCGTGATGGGTAATAAATTCTGGCCTTGCCATTGATGCCCACATCCCATGAATGAATTATAAAAAGAAATCACCTCCAAGCACCCCACCAAATCACACATCAACTTGGACGCCTATCACCATTCCTTCATTCTTTGCTGAGTCAACTTCCTGGAAGTCCCTACCTTATAGCATTGTTGGGAATACCTTCACCACAAGTATTGAAGGTGACCCACCACCACTTTCTGATGGGCAACGAGGGATGGATAATAAATGCTTATCTTGCTTGCAATGCTGATATCCTGGGATGCATTTTAAAATGTGTTTTGCTGGAAGATGAATCCTCAGTTATGATTTTTTTTTCCAGGCTACACAGAAAGAACGGGCTGCTTCACTTCTAAGTATAATCCTTGAAAAGGATAATTATGCTGTCATATCTTTCTACAATGCGTTGCTGAATGAAGGATACAAGGAACTTGCTGCATTACTTCAAGATGGCCTTCCAATTATTTCCACATCCACAAATAAAAGTTCTACAGATGGTTTGACCGCTTATGGTTAGTATATTTTGTGCATGATATACTTTTCAAGTTTTCTTTCTGTAGTTAAATGTTTGCCTTTTATTGTGATGGATATTGATCAAAAAAAATTGTGGGTGCTTAACTAAGCTGCTAATTTTTCTTCTGTCCACCACCTTAAAGTTGTTTCATCACTTTTCAGTGCAGATATGGCACAGATTATCTTGTGGGGGGTTATTTAACACTTAATACCCATACTGAAGGGGGGCCTCCTAATTCTTAGTGCTCTGGTGTTTTTATTTTGCCAATGAGTTCAGCTGCTCAATGGAGTTGAAGAAATTACAGAGCAGTTGACATTGAAGTGATATGTCCTGAGGTATACATTTACATTACTATAGTCATTGTGGGTTTGGATTGCAGCATTACATGATAGTTTATTCTTTTATTTTGTATATACAATGAAAATAGCATCCTGCTGGGCTGCTAGGTGAGATATCTTCTGGAGAGGAGGAAAATAGTTTGTTACTCCACAACAAGGCTTACATTTGTTTAGGATATCCGAAAATAGCATTGTTGTTGAAAATTTAATTGAGACCTTGGCCTATTTTATCCACATTGCAGGCAGTAGCAAGAATATGAGAAATTGTCTGGCTGTGATTTTGAGTCTGAGACAAGAGAGGGGAATTGAACAAAAGGGGCAGGCAAATTGCTCATAAGACCAAAGGAGGAAAAAGGTGAAATCAAAACATGTGTCTGAGTATCAAAATCATTCTTAATTCTATTTAAAGGCAAATAATGTTGATCAGCTGACAGGTCGCATTGTTTTAGATGGGTTGATAACCTAGCATTATGGGAAATACCCATTTTAAAAGCTTACAGCATTAAAGTGCAAAGGATTTTGGTTAGTGGTTCCATGATGATGAATCTGATTCTTTTGGATTGTGACATCTCAGCAGTACAGATTTCAAGTCTTTACCTTCTTGAGGTCTCAGCTACTTTGGTAAGTGTTCCCGTTGTAACTGATTGATTGTTGGCTTCCTGAGAATTGGGGATTGTTGAGTGGTTGTGTAGTTTCTGAAAGTTGACTGGGAAAATAAAGATGTTTGATCGGTTATTTGGAGTTTGAATCTCATTTTTCATGAGCTTGTCTTATGCATTTGAAGCTGTCTTATCAATCTTAAGATTCTCATTCTGTTTGTAGTGTCAGTAAGGCTCATGTATGTTCAACATAATACTTATGGAGCTTTAATTGATTGTCCTGTCATATGTAGTGGTGTGACAAGTCGAAACTCAACCATTATGCAAGAGGATCTCTCTCTTATCACTGAGAATCACAGGACAGAAAACAGCCATTTGGCTCACAGAGTATGTGCTGGGTCTTTCGAAGAGCAATGCCACTCTCACTCTTTCCCCATATCCCAGATTTTTTTCTCTTCAAGTATTTATCCAATTCCCTTTTGAAAACTTCTAATGAAACTGTTTCCACCACCCTATTAGGCAGTACATTTCAAATCCTGACTAGGCATGTAAAATGTTTTTCCTCATGTCTCGCGTTCTTTTACTAATCACTTTGCCAATCACAATGACCTCTGATTATCAGCCCTTCAATTATTGGAAACAGCTTCCCTTTACTTATTCTATTTAAACCTTTCATGATTTTAAGGGCCTCAATCAAATCTTCTCTTAACCTTACAAAAGCAAAATATTCCAGATGCTGGAAATCTGAAATAAAAACCAAGTGCTGGAAATACTCAGCAGGTCTGGCAGCATCTGTGGAGAGAGAAACAGAGTTAGCATTTCAGTTCGATGACATTTCATTGGAACTGGGAGAAGTTAGAAATGTAATAGCTTCCAAGCAAGTGGAAAGGGGACAATTAAATCCCGGAACTTGGAAACTGTTAAAGTGACAGAAGGCGTTGGAAGAGACTGGACAAGGGGAGAAAAAAATAGGTTGTTAGGAAGAAATCAATTCAATGGGCAGGAACAGGATAAGTCTACCAAAACAATCCTGTTGTGGATATTGGGAAGGAGTTAGAAGCAGGCTGTTGGGGTTGGGGAACCAAAAGGTTGGTGACCATGGAGGGAAGATCTCCACAGAAGGAAAAACCAGTGAAAGTCCTGGAAATGAAGTGAATGATTTGACGTTCAGTACTGGGGTCATAATCCAGGGGGAGGTAGGAGGAAGTTTGAGAGTTGGCATTCGGCCTCTGCAAGGTAGAGGTTGGTTTGCCAGCCAACAACCGTACCACTTTTGTCAGCAGGTTTGAGAACAATGTTAGGGTTGGACCTGAGAGAATAGAGTGCAGCAAGTTCAAAGGAAAACAGGTTAGAGTGAGTGAGGGGACTAAAGAAATTAAGATGGCCACTGTCATGCCGGCAGTTCTCAATGAAAAGATCAAGGAAGGGGTTCCAGGTGGAGGGAGAATATTGGAGATGGGTAAAAGGATCTGCTATGCAGGGAGAAGACTTCTGACCAAAGAAGTTGGTGTGAAGGTATAAGCGACGGAAGAAATGTTGTGCCAAGTTCGAAATTCATTGAGGTGAGAGAGCAAGGGGATGAAGCTTGATGCTTTTGCTGAGAACAAGTGGTACAGGGTCAGAGAGGGAGAGGGCAGAGGGTATTGTGAATACATGTCAAGGGGTGACATTAGAAGAAGGATTGAGGTCAAAAGGAAGTGAAGGGGAAGAAGGATCTGGATGGACATTGCTGCCCATGAGTTGTTGAAGTTTTTGATTCTTCACACCTGAAAAGAAGAAAAATTATTTTTGTTAAATCATGGATGAGACAAAGGATGAAATGAAACTGCAGAGCAGGACAATTTTGAGATGGTTGGTGCTGCTGAACAGAAGTTGAGTATGTCAATGTGGTGATTGTGGCAACAATTCATATGTTGTTTAATGTGGATTTCAATCTCAGGATGTAGCAAGAACAGCGATTTGAGGAACATTGAATGTCTTGGAGATATCTGTAATCGTGGGTGGATCCAATACACAAAGGGTAGAATTTCAGTTGGAATCCCCATGGAATCAGTCAGAGCCGGAGACAGTTGCTGAGGAAAGAGATGTGGCTGTGGAAGTAAGTTTGGTAGATAACTGATTAAACACAAAAAGGGAAGTAGAAAGCAATGAAGATGAAGAAGGTAAAAGAGACAAATTGAAATCTGCTCAGAGTAGAGCAGAACTTCTTCAAAGTGGGTATTCCTGGAAGAGAAGTGGCAGTAAATTAAACACTTATACACTGGTACTAAACCATGGGAGCACCATATACCTCCCTCCAGTCGGAAAAACAGCCAATCATCTCAACTTCCTTAGCCAGTTTTGTATCTTCTTTTCCTTTTATCCCATGGGCTTCCATTTTGCTAACAAGACTAATATGTGGTACTTTATCAAACATCTCTTGAAAGACCATATACACAACAGCAACTGCACGGCCCTAATCACCCTCCCTGTTATCTCATCAAAAAATTCAATCAAGTTAGTCCAGCATGATTTGCCCCTAATAAATCCATGCTGGATTTTCTTTATTAGTCTGTGCTTTTCTAAGTGACGATTATTTTTCTGTTGCTTCTAAAAAGCTTCCCACTACTGACATTAAACTGACTGACTTGTAGTTGCCAGGCTTATCCTTCTCCCTTTTTTGTACAAGGTTGTGTATTACTTGCATTTCTCCAATTTTCTGGCACCAACCCTGTACCTAGGGAGGATTGGAAAATTATGAACAGTATCTCTGAAATCTCTGCCTTTTCTGATTTATAATTACTGGGCCATTGTTGTCAATCTCTTTACCTCTTTTTTTCCTCTTTCCCATCTGTCTCACATTATTTGGTAAACTAATTGCAAGTGCCACTATAAGTTGTTTAATTAATTACTGAATTGCACACAAAATATGGCTTCTTCAAAGAACTGCTCTAGGCCTTTCGCATAGGCTCATATCTCTCATCAGCCATTTAAAATTTTTTCAGTGAATTTTAAACCAATGCATGTGCAAGATACACATTCAGCAGCATGAAAATTGTGCTGTCATCTCAGTATCTCCATACTGTGTTTGCCATTTGGTTATGAATAGCTCGGAAAAGCTAAGGTGAATTCTACTCCTGTCACAAATTTTGTTTCATTACAGTAGCATGCATTTGTGTAGTACCTTCATTGTAATAACATGTCCCAAGGTGTTTCACAGGAGCATTAGCAAACAAAATATGACACTGAGCCACGTAGGAGATATTAGGGCAATGATCAAAAGCTTGGTAAAAAATGGTAGGCTTTAAGGAGTGTCCTAAAGGAGGAAAGTGAGGTAGAATGTCAAAGCGGTTTAGGGAGAGAATTGCAGTGTTTAGGGCTGAGGCAGTTGAAGGCACAGCCACCAATGCTGTAGCGATTAGACTTATGGATGTTGAAGAGGCTCAAATTAGAGAAGCACAGATATGAGGGTTGTGGGGCTGGAGGAGATTACAGAGAAAGGGAAGGGTCAAGTCATGGAAAGTAACAAAGGAAGCAGATTGGTTCACTGATTGCAGCTGTCGATGGCTTCATTGATTTGCTTGCAGATACCCAATGCTCTGTGTCAGCTGGATACCTATGATCACTATCTAAAACCAGAGCTGACAGGCACTGACTGGAAATGGTGCAGACACAAAATCATATTCTTGCTGATCAACCTTGTTTGGCTGCACACTTCTAGAATCACAGAATGGTTACAACACAATGAGGGCATTCAGACTGTGCTGGCTCTTTGCAAGAGCAATTTAATTCAGCTAGTCCCACTCTTTTCCACGCACCCTAGCCTTTCCCAGTAACCCTGCACGTTTTTCCTCTTCAGGTGATTATTGATTCTCTTTAAAAAGCCGCAATTGAATCTGCCTGCACCATCCTCTCAGGCAGTGCACTCCAGCTTCTAATCACTCGCTGAGTTTAAAAAAAAAGTTTTCTCATGTTGCCTTTTGTTGTTTTGACAGCCATCTTAAATCTGATTTAAAACTTGACTAAAGTGTTTGATTCTTGCACTTTTTTATGTAGCACTGATGTATATCCACATTTACACGCCATCACTGCTGCTGAAACACTCATCCGTGCCTTTGTTATTGATGGACTTGACTATGCCAATGCAGTCCTGGCATTCCTTCCACATTCTACCCGCTGTAAA
This sequence comes from Cetorhinus maximus, assembly GCF_964194155.1. Lineage (NCBI taxonomy): Eukaryota > Metazoa > Chordata > Chondrichthyes > Lamniformes > Cetorhinidae > Cetorhinus > Cetorhinus maximus. The sequence goes on along the minus strand of NC_135890.1, from coordinate 41,864,970 downwards.
CTTGAGGCCATCCAATACTCTGCTGCCTGTGTCCTTACTCGCACCAAATCCTGTTCAACAAACATCCCTGTGTTTGCTGACCAACATGGACTCCCACTTAAGCAATGTTTTGTTTTTAAAATTTTCATCCTTGCTTTTAAATCCCTCTATGGCTTCACCCCCCTCTGTCTCTGTAAACTCCTCTAGCTCCATAACCATCTGTGACGCCTGTTCTTCTCTAATTCTGACCTCTTGTATGTCCATGATTTTAATTAGCTCACCGCTGGTGTCTGTGCCTTTGGCTGCCTAGGCCCTAAGTTCAAGAATTCCTACCCTAAACCATTCTTTATTCCTTTGCGATGCTCCTTAAAACCTACCTCTTTTATCACGCTTTTTGGTCATTTTGGCCTGAATATCACCTTACCTGGTTTGGTGTCAGATTTTTCTTTATAAATGCTCCTGTGAAGTGCTTTGGGAAATTTTAAAGGCATGCTAATTATACATTTGAATGTTTGTAAACTATGTGTCCCTTTTGACCCTGAGCTGAACTTCTGACTCATGTCCACTCAGTCACCAGGACCACCCGCTTCCATCTCCATAACACCATACGTCACTGTCCTTGCTTCAGCTCATATGTTGCTGAAACCCTTACCCACGCCTTTGTTGCATCTAGACTAGACTATTCCACTGTCCCTTAGCCAACCTCCTATATTGCAGCCTCCGTAAATTTAAGCCCATCCAAAACTCTGCTGCTGTATCCTAACTCGCATCCAGTTCCGTTTACCCCTGTGCTTGCTGGCCTTGATACCCAGTCTGGTGACACCTCTTTTTAAAAAAAATTCTCATCCTATGTTTTCGAATCCCTCCATGGCCTCGCCCCTCCCTATTTCTGTAACTTTCATTGGCCCTACAACCCTTTTAAGATCTCTGTGCTCCTCCAGTTCTGGCCTTTTGCGCATTCCTGACTTGCATTGCTTTATCTTTGGCTGTGCCTCAGCTGTTTTGCCCCCTGTAATTCTCTGCCTCACAACCTCTCTCTCCTTTTTAAGATACTTCTCAATATCTATCTCCTTAATTAAGACTTTGGTTATCTGTCCTAACATCTCTTTATGCGGCTTACAGTTCAAGTTGTTACTAAACTTATCATGTGAAGAGGTAAGATTTCTGGGTCATTGGGGATATAATCTACCCTCAGGACTTAGAATTGTTCAGGAGAAGAAAAAAGCTCTAAAATAACTAAGTTATAAATTTTAAGCTGATCTGGAAATGGTTTCTCTTGATTCTTATTTGCAAGCAACTGAATTGAAAATCTGTATCTTTTTGCAAGTCATTGTTGTTTTGTTCTGGCAGGTCAGGATGGCAAATGCTTCAGTGCTTGTGTGCTCTATAGTTGCCTTTAAAATGTAGTGATTTCAATTCTGTTTTCTGTACCACTGAGGTGTAATTTGCTTGTTACGTGGATTAAATAAATGAATAAAAATGTCAGACTATCAAAGGTAGATAATCTAACTGATGCAATTGAATGTTAAGGCTATATGTATAAAACTCATTCTTTTACTGTCCTATAGTTGTTTTTCTGACCTGGAGTGCTTTTGCCATCCTTTAATGGAGGTTTCTTGCCTCCTTGCGTCAATTATGTCCTTGTTGCCATGGAGAGTGCAGGTAATTGTCTATTGGGAAGTGAGGGGAGGAAAGAGAGATACTTCTTTGTACATCGCCACATCGCTGATTACCTGTTAGCATTGTTGAAGATCTAAGTGCTTCGTGACCGAAATCTAAGAAAGTGGAATGAATTACCTTTTTAAGTTGGAGTTCCACCCTAAAGATCTACATCTGAGTGGCATTACTTTATCATTGTAAAGCTTAGCAATTGTGCAACTGAGTGCTTTGGAATTCTCATTGGTGGGATGCATGCTTCGCAGCAGGGTCTGGTCTGATGCTGTGAAAATTGTAAAGTCACCAAGATTCATCACCACCATTATATAAATACTATTTAGGTGGTTTGCCACTCTCCAAGAAGATGATCTGAATGAAGAATACCTGAACTGGCCTAATATGAATGGGAATGATTCCTTTCCTAAAAGGCTTTTCAACTTTTATTCACGAATAAACACAATCCTGAACCAATTACACTGTCTACATGTGATGCAGGGCTCTTAGCTAGTTGTATTTGTTGATTTATGTCCATAAAGTTCATCAGATTTTAGTAGGCAAATTAATAGGCCTTCTACCCATTTATCTTGGCTGAATTCATTCAAGAACAGCAGCACAGGACATCACACAGTGATCGCATACCCTAATCAGACTTTTCCTTTAAGTCACACTCTTTACAATTCTCTTATTCATCTGGAATTTGTGGTGAGAATAATGGTGAGGCTATCAATGCTGGCTGTTATTAAGAAGGAAATTTGATAGCAATTTCTGGGGTATATACATGCACAGTCAAATGCAGAAATCCAGAGGTGATTATCAGAGATAACCTACTACTCCACAGGGTGCGCTGTTGCAGTCCTCCTATGGACGGGCTCAACATTGAAATGACTGCAAAGGCATGAATTTGCTATACTTGCCCACTAATTCCAGACAGAAGGCTGGTACATTCAACAGTGAGTTTTTAATGGTGTAATTATTAATTATTGATGAACAACCCCTCTGGCCCTGAAAATTTAATTGTACAATTGTGGATTCTCATTCCTTCAGGAGAAAATTAATGTTGCAGATTTAAAAATATATAAATCAAAAATAATTTTTTGTCTTTCTGCCTGTCTCTTCTTTCTCTCTCTCTCTCTTAATACCATCTTTATTTCATTTTCTATATTTCATTTAAATCTCATTTATATTTCCTGCTTTATGCTTCCAGGTTTAAACTCTGCATGTCTCAGTGAGGATTCTTCATTCTGGTTGAAGACCCTCACTGTTCCTTGACTGGTTCATTGAAGCTATAGGTCTCTATTGAAACAAGCACCGGATGAGAGGAAATTTCAGCTGACAAGCTCATGAAAAGTCTGTGGGCAGCTGTCAGTAGAGTAAACAGTGAGCAGCGCTTCTTTGCTGCTGAGTACATCTTTGAATGCTTTTGGGTGTATAAGCATTGTTCTTAGGCCTTCTAAAAGTCTCCATAAATTTTTTTCCACTTGGGATGCATATCAAATCTTTTCTCCAGTTTTCCCTTTAGCTGTCATGCTGATGCTGCATATATTTATTGGAAAAGAGATGTAACATCATGTTGAGATTGTTACTTGTGTAAGTTTAAAAGATCAATATACACCTCCAGTTCTTCTGTACCTTGTTCCATTTACTAGTTTTTCATGTAGGACAAGTGAATGTCAGCAATTAAGCATGAGAATGAGCTTGACCGTTTCTTCAGGTGACTTTTGCATAGGCACTTTCAGTGTAAGTCACTGTGTTGGAATCAGGAGTGGGAGCATTGAAGTGTTTTGTTTCCTTTCCTGCCCCTAGCCTAGGGACATTGAAGATATTTGTTGTGCTCCCACTATTATCATGGCTGAAATTAGTTAGTTCTGTATAGACCAGAGTTCAACCTGGGACCTTGTTCTGTATGGTTCAGAATCAATGGTGCATTGAGTCATCTAAGAAGCCTAGGATTATTTAGATGGAAAATTATACTAAAGTAAAAACGGTTGCTCTGTCAGATAACTTTAAATATGTCTTTTCCTTGCTGCTGTTTTAACCTGGTTATCTATACAGCTACTCCCTTCTGTTGATATTTTTGGTGATTTGCCTTTATCATGATGAACGTTGTCAGTGCTATGATAGTGCAGCAGTTTCCTATTTTGACAGCCTCTGTCAGTGTCCAAAATGGCATGGCTAAAGCTTTAAACACTCTGTCCCAAAAGTGTACCTTAACACCAATTATAAGGAGAAAGTCAGATGCTGCATTGCTGGATTTTTAAAAAGTTCCTCACCATCCTATAACCTTAAGCTGAGTTTCCAACCCCATATCCTCTCCATCATGAAGACTTCTACTTCTGTGACATTGTGCACCTTCACCTCTACCTCAGCCTATCTTCAACTGAAACCCTTATTTAAGTCATTTTCACCTCTAGACTTGAATGTTCCATTACTCCCCTGGCCAGTCTCCTACCCTTCATCTTCCGTAAACTTCAGCTCACCAAAACCTTTGCTTTCCTGGTTCTAACATGTGCCAGGTATTGCCAATCCATATGCTCACTGACTGGGATCCAATGTAGGTCAGTCAGTGACTCAGATTTAAAATTCAAATCCTACTACTTAAAATTCTTCATGCATTCACTTCTTTCCTGTCACCTTAGTGCAAGCTAAGTGTGTATGTGCAGCTACTCTTGGCCCCTGGCCAGTCGTTGTCGGAAGGCTGTCACCTTAACCTCCTCCAGCTGTACAAGTCCCCTCCCCTCCCACTGTGCTAGAGAATTTGAAACCTTTTTCTAGCAGATGAATTGTAGCATGGAATAAACTCCACAAAATTGAATCTATTACATGTTAATCAATCTTCATATGATGTTGCCTGAACTCTCAACTTAATAGGAAAAGCATTCATGGTGATCTGTGACAATGGCAGTGGGTTTGATAGGGTTCATTCAGTCCAAGTGCATGTCTGATACCTTTTTGAACAAATTGTCCATGTATTACTGTATCTATCAGGTACCATTAGAAGGGGAAGAAGTTATGAATGATACTGGATGAAAAATAAGTCAAAGAGAATGGGTTTGAGAAAAGGGATAAGAAGTGAGGGAAAAACAGAACTGCAGTAGAAAAATTGACAATGAAAGAGAAAATCATAACAATATTAAAGATAAATATTTCAACTCTTCGCCCAAAGTGCACCAGCAAATAAATGTAGTTGTCATCTTTTTGCATGTGACATCCTGCAGTTTTACAAGCCTAATTACGAATTGGACAGCCAAGCCACAGCACAGTTATTAGATTGATTGCCATAAATCATACAGCAAATTTTTAGGCCACGTTCATTCAAAATATGGGACCAGTCTGATCCAGGTGACTATAATTGCATGCTGCACTGTCCATTTCTGGAGGAGGTGTGATGTCCTTACATAGAGAGGAAGGTTTTTGAAGGAGGTTGAACTCTGGAGGTTCTACTGTCGGGTTACTCGCCAGATCTTTGGTGATATTGGTATCAACCCAGAGGTTGCGCTATTTGCCTTTTCTTGCTCATCTTTGGATGTTGATTCTGTTCATTTTTCATTCGCCTTGTCTCCCTGACTACTAGTTAACTGTTAGTAGATAAGTGCCTTCAGGAAGGAAACTGTACATCATCTGACAGAATGGATTGGTATGCAATTCTGTGTAAAAAAAATAAATAAATTACCAACCTTTCAAATGAAAGGTTAACAATCTGAAGCGCCAACTCTGTTTCTCTGTCCACAGATGCTGCTAGACCTGCTGAGTATTTCCAGCATTTTCTGTTGATATTGCAAAATTTCACTTTGGATCCTTGAATGAAACACATTTATATTATGTATAGAGAGAGCCACCAGACTGACTCCTTCTACCATCATTTAGGCACTTCACTAATTAACCAATTTTTGTTCCGAACACCAAACGGGCATATAGCCATGCCATTAAATTCAGATATTTCCGTGCTAAAAGTGAAAGAAACAGCAGAAATAACAATTGCACCTGAAATCAATATATGTTTGGGGTGTTCCAACAATTGACTGGTACTTAATTTTGCCATATCAGTAATCAGTAAAGAGAATATCTAATTTTGTCTTGATTTTTTTCCAGTTCAAACTATACTTTGTGAAGGTGGTGTACCACAGCGCCCTGTTGTGTTTGTTGATCGGCCAGAGATTGTACAATCCATCCGAAATGCACTCTATAAACTGGAAGAATATGCTGGATGGATCACTATATATGGAATGGCAGGTTGTGGGAAGTCAGTATTAGCAGCCGAAGCCCTAAGGAATCACAGAGTTATAACTGGTAAGTGTTGTTGCTGAGAAATATCACACTTTTTAAGTTTTACTGCCTCTTTTTAAAAAAAAAACACATTTATATAAGACCTTTCATGACCATAGGACACTCCAAAGCACTTTATAACTTATATTCAGATATCCACCACCACCCCCCACCCCCATTTAAAGCATGTTCTGATAGCACGTTTTTGTTTTGAGCACTGTTTGTAAATTAGGGAACTTACCTGAATAGCACCGGCATTAGCCTGTCTTTCTTTTTAGCTTGGCTTTTATTTATTCATTCATGGGACATGGGCATCACTGGCTAGGCCATCTTTCATGGCCCATCCATAATTGCCCTTGGTGGTGAGCTGCCTTCTTGAACCGCTGCAGTCCATGTGGTGTAGGTACGCCCACAGTGCTGCGCATGTGCCAAGAACCTCGTTGTAACTGCACATGTCCAGTCTGTATTTTTTAAGCACTTCTTGTCACTTCCTGACCCCTCTCACTATCTCCCCTTCGCAGTCCCTCCCATGAAAACCCCTCGTTCCCTCCTGTTTACTATCTCCCAGCCTCCTCACTCCCTCCCATTTGCCGCTTCCCTCTCCCGATCCCCCCCTCACTGCATCCTGCTTGTCATCCCTTTCCCGACCCCCTCACTCTCTCCCACTTGCTGCTTTTCTCTCCTGACTTCCCACTCCCTCCGCTCACCATCCTTCTCCCGACACCCTCCCTCCCACTCACTGTCCTCTCTGTTTCATTCATTGCCTCTCGCTTGCCGCGCCTCTATCGACACCCTTGCTTCTTCCCACTCTCTGCCTCTCCCAACCCCTTCGCAATCTCCAGCTCACTTCTTCCCTCTCCCAATCCCCTTCGTGCTTCCCCCTTGGCTGGAGAGAGCAGGAGGGGCAGCAAACATTGTGGCGGGAAGTGACGAGAGGGAGGTGGGAAGGGGTAAGTGGGAGGTGAGTAGTAAGTAGAAAGATTATTTTGGGGCCAGTTAGGTTCATGGCAGCCAATAAGTTTTTAATGTAAAAATTACAGGTCAGGAGCACACCCCAACCTTATTATTTGCTTTCTTATGGGAAAGTGAGTTTCATTTTGCCTGGTTTTTTGTTTAGCCCACCATTTTTGGGAACATGTTAGGAGTGCTAAATGAGAGTTAGCTGTTTTGATGATGTACCTTTGCAATGTAGAAATCACGACAGCCAATTTGCCACATCAAGCTCCCATGACCAGCAATGTGATAAGGCCAGGTATCTGTTTTTGTGATGTTGATTGAAGGATAAATTGGGGTGACCTTCCCTGTTCCTCTTATAAATAGTAGGACGTTTTACCATCCGAGAGGGCTGACAGGGCCTTGGTTTAACATCTCATCTGAAAGATGGTGCCTCTAATAGAGCAGCGCTTCCTCAGTGTTATAATGGAGTGTCAGCTTTGAAACTTCTGACTCAGAGGCAAGAATAAGAATATAAGAAATAGGAGCAGGAGTAGGCCATTCGGCCCCTCAAGCCTACCCCACCATTCAATAAAATCATGGCTGATCTGCCCCAGGCCTCAACTCCTCTTTCGTGCCAGCTTCTCATAGCCCTCAACTCCCCAATATTTCAAAGATCTATCTACATCCTCTTTAAATACTTTCAGCGATCTAGCCTCCACGATTCTCTGGGGTAGAGAATTCCAGACATTCACTACCCTCTGAGGGAAGAAATTCCTTCACGTCTCAGTTTTAAATGAATACCCCCTTATTCTGTAACTATGTCCCCTAGTTCAAGATTCCCACGCTAGTGGAAACATCTTCTCAACCTCTACCCTGCCAAGCCCCCTCAGAATCTTGTACATTTTAATAAGATCACCCCTCACTCGTCTAAACTCTAATGAATAAAGGCCTAACCTGTTTAGCCGCTCTTGATAAGTCAACCCCTTCATCCCAGGAATCAGCCTAGCGCATCTCTTTTGAACTGCCTCCAATGCCAGCATATCCTTTCTTAAATACAGGGACCAAAACTGTACACTACTCCAGGTGCAGCCTCAACAACACCCTGTACAGTAGTAACAAAACTTCCCTATTTTTAAACTCCAACTGCCTAGCAATACAGGCGAAAATTCCAATTGCCTTCTTAATTACTTGTTGCATCTGCATGCTAACTTCTTGTGTTTCATGCACAAGAACACCTAGATCCCTCTGTGCTGCACTTTTTTGGAGTCTCTCTCCATTTAAATATTAGTCTGCCTTTTGATTCTTCCAACTAAAGTGCATGACCTCACACTTTCGTACATAAACTCCATCGGCCAAGTTTTTGCCCACTCACTTAACCTATCTATATCCCCTTGCAGATTCCTTATGTCCTCACCACAACATGCCTTCCCACCTATTTTTGTATCGTCAGCAAATTTGGATACATTACATTCTGCCCCCTCCTTCAAGTCATTAATATAGATAGTAAATAATTGAGGCCCTAGGACTGATCCTTGTGGCACTCCACTAGTTACGTCTTTCCAACCTGGAAAAGACCCATTAATCCTGACTCTGTCTTCTGTGTGTGAACCAATCCTCAATCCATGCTAACACAGTACCCCCAATACCGTGAGCTCCTCTATTGTGCAACAACCTTTTATGTGGCACCTTATCAAATGCCTTTTAGAAATCCAAATACACTACATTTACAGTTTCCCCTTTATCAACTCTGTTTGTTATATCCTCAAAGAACTCTAGCAAATTTGTCAAACATGATTCTCCGTTCACAAAACCATGTTGACTCTGTTCGATTGTGTTAAGCTTTTCTAAATGTCCTGCTATTTCTTCCTTAATAATGGACCCAAGCATTTTCCCAATGACAGATGTTAGGCTGACTGGCCTATAGTTTCTTGCTTTTTGTCTCCCTCCCTTCTTGAACAGGGGTGTCACATTAGCGGTTTTCCAATCCGCTGGGACCATCCCGGAATCCAATGAGTTCTGAAATGTTTCGACCAATGCCTCCACTATCTCTGCAGCCACTTCCTTTAAAACTCTTGGATGAAGGCCTTCAGGTCCTGGCGACTTGTCTGTCTTTAGCCCCATTAGTTTGTCAAATACTTTGTCCCTCGTGATAGAGACTGTTACAAGATCTTTCATCCCATTAGCTCCTTGCTTATCTGATATCTTTGGGATGTTTATGGTGTCCTCCACTGTGAAGACCAATGCAAAATATTGGTTTAAATTATCTGCCATTTCCCTGTTATCAATTCTCCAGTCGCATCGTCCAAGGGTCCCATGCTCACTTTAGCCACTCTCTTTCTTTTAATATACCTGTAGAAGTTCTTGCTGTTTGTTTTTACATTTCTTGCCAATTTACTTTCATAATCAATTTTCTCCCTCCTTTATTAGCTTTTTAGTCATCCGCTGCTGATTCCTAAAAAAAAAAATTCCCAATCCTCTGGCCTACCACTAGTTTTCACCGCTTTGTATGCCTTAGTTTTTGACTGGATACTTTCCTTGACCACCTTTGTTAACCATGGGCAGTTCATCCTTCTCATCGAGTTCTTCTTTTTGATCGGGATAAATTTTTGCTGAGTGGTATTAAATATCTGCTTAAATGTCTGCCACTGCTCATCCACTGACCTCCTCCTTAGTCTATTTTCCTAGGCCACTTTAGACAACTCTTTCTTCATACCTCTGTAATTGCCCTTATTTAAGTTGAGGACACTGGTTTGAGACCCGAGTTGCTTGCCCTCAAACTGAATTTGAAATTCTACCATGTTGTGATCGCTATCCCCTAGCTACAATATCCCTTATTAATCCCATCTCATTACACATTACTAGATCTAAAATAGCCTGTTCCCAGGTAGGTTCTGCAATGTATTGCTACCTACTGAGCCATCGCTGACACCTGACTAGGCACATCCTATATTAAAGTTGTGGGCAATGTGTCTCAATGTAGTTCTGACCCTCTCCCAATCATCTTTGCTCTGGAATGTAGGGAATGTTTGAACTTTGAAACCTAGCCTACTGGCTAAGGTGCGTTCGTTATTAAATGGTAAAACACAGTTCTTAGATCATGTGCAAGTGTTAACAGCTTTGTAATTGCATTGCAACTCCTTGTTAATAATAATAATGATGAATGTCATTAGACTGATTTTAGTATATTGGTAGCAATACATAAACTTATTTCACATAGGCCAATGCACCTTAATGTCTTTAGCTCATTGCCTTAAATTGCTCCCACTAACACCACAATAGCAATTTACTTGCAGACACCAAAATATAGCTCTCGGCTTGTTTGACTCAAAATAGGATGGATTTCAACAACATTCTGGAAGAACGGAATGTGTAATTGCACTGATGTGAAAGATTTCACACACCCACCATTACATTTCACTGAAATCCTAGTGTAAAAACACCCACAAAGTGGCTGCACAAAAAACCGTGCACGCATTTCTCAATCTCAATACTGCAACATCCCAAATGAAAATGTGTTGAGCATTTTGATATTGAAGATATTTGACAGCCCAGTTTTGGGCAGCAGTTAGAAAGCATTTAAACATGCCAATAGGACTGCATTGTTGCATAAGACAAGCGTCCAATGCTTTCTGTGTTATGGTATCTCAATTCATCTCCTTTGATCATTGTGCCAGGCAGGTGAGTGAAAGAATTTTTATAGCATTGAAGGTTTTTCAAGAGCCTTTCACTGCAGATGTTGCGATATGAAGCCCAAATGTGAACTCTCATCATTTAATTAACCCAAAGGGATTTTACTTTTTGAATATTCAATGGATTTGCAACTACAGACACAACTTAGATCTCGTTTATGCCAAGTATTCAGGGAATTGATGTGACTCATTTATGTTGCCGCAGTCTAGTGTGCCAGGTGCCTTTCAAAATCAAAGGCAAGTCATAGGGTTTCTATTTATGACAAAGGTTAGCCAACACTCCGTCTCCTGACACCAGTGCAGCAGAGGAGCTTTACATGGTATCTTATGTTCACACATGTAACAGGATTTAACAAGGAATAGAAAGGAGGACTCAGTGGCCTTTGAATAGGTCAGGTGGATTGCTGCAGCATGGCCTTCACACTGGGGTCTTCCACTGTTTGTTTTTCTCAGTAAAATTGTCTGTGCCTTGACATCCATGAGGTGAAAGGGATGCTTGCAGCCTGTACCTGCCACTCACTCCAGGATACATTCCTCCTCCTTCAAGTACCATGCCCTAAGAGGGCGTTGGCGACCATGGACTTCCATTGGGACAAGGACTTCCATTGGATTGGTCCATGATTACGCTTGGCATAGTACTGCAGTGGTTTGCTATTTCCTTCTGCAGTATTGATACATACTTCTGCAGCATTGTTAGACTTTTCTTTGACATCTTCAGTAATTTGATTCAATCTTTTGGAACTGTAATTTGGCAGACTGTTTTCCTGGAGGAGTACACTGGGTAGCAGTTGGAAAACAGGATCGTGCAGGTATTCTTGTTAAACTGCAGAATCTCTGCAGCCGACTTAACCAGGGATCCCATACTTACCCAAGTCCGCCTCTTAACACTGAGGAAGCCAGAGACCGACTCCGTTTCTTGATGGCACGTAAATACCCCAGGTAGGTGAGATGAAAATATATTTTTTGTGTGAAAACATGAGTTGAAATCTGACATGTATTTTGTTCTAAGTAACCTAGTATACATCAGTAATAAAATGTTAAGTGCAGGTAAATTATTGGATAATGTGCTCTGTCTGGTGCAAAAATAGACTTTAGATTATTTTATGTAGATTGATTTGGGAAGGGAATGGTTGATGCAATGGCTTAGCTCACTTTCCTTCAGCTCTGGGATCTGGGTTTGAATCTGGCTGACAATAATGGGATGAAAGTTGTTTACTGACAATGAATCATAGTGTTATGAACCTGATTAGTCACAACCTAGCTCCTCATCCATAGTACAGAAATGCTTAGAATCTACTATTCCATTTGAGAAAGACTCTGTTATAGAAAGTGGAGTTGATTTATTGTGTATTTTTTTGAGCTCAGTTGGCTTGAACCTGTATATTGTCTAATCTGGAACAACTTAATGTTGGCACTAAATATAGGGAGCGCAGAAGTGTTCCATTCCTCAGTACTGACACACTTCACTATGCTTCACCAAAACAGCTAGAACCAACTATGAAATGTGTACATTACGACTATAAATACATTTCAGAGTAAAGAACTGGTTTAAAAACATTTGTGTTCTGATGTGCCGGTGTTTACTAAATGCATTTCTCAGAAAAAAATATGTGGCATCAATAGGTAATACACCAAAGTTGGAGAGGATGAAGAGCAACTTACCTTTTTGTTGTTATTAGAAGACAATGTACATCTAGAAAGCTACATTTGTTAAATCTGTTTCTTTCCAATGTAATTAATAACTGTCACAGCTTAAAGCAATTAATTGGGTGTGAAGCATTCTGCACACCCTGAAGTTCTCTTTTTAATCTAATTTAGATCGCTTTTAGTTCTGGATGATGTTTGGGACAGCTGGGTGCTGAAGTGTTTTGATGTTCAATGTCGTGTTCTAATCACCAGCAGAGATAAGAACATCACTGAAGCAGTTACAGGTAATGAGGTTTTATTCCTAAAATAATTGTTTTTCACAGATCCTGTAATTTGTGGCTCTTCCAAACTTGTTTAAGTTTTAAGGAACAAAGTTGTAAAAAGTTTGTGTATTTGATTTATGTATATGCTCAAGCTAATTAAGTTGCTTTTTACACATTTAAATATTGAGAGTTTTGAAGATGTGTATGGCCAACAGATTGTGGATGAGTATTGGAGAACAGAGTGGTTTCTAATGGTCCTACGGGTCTCCAGATGAATTGTCTAGAAGTCTGGCAGAAAGGCATAACCAGAAGGCATAGCAGTGTTCCCCGGTAACTGCTGCTTCTCCATGCACTGATCTTTGTATTTCTTCTCGTTCTTGTTTTGTTATCTGGCAGCCAAATCTTTCTGTATTTTCTATCAAAATAGAAATGAATATAGCTCAAAGCAGGCAGTGATATGCTTGAAGCTGAGGGGAGTAATTTATGTCGGCATTTGCTTTTTACAGGTTTATCTGTTCCAGATCTTGAGGCTTTTATCTGCAATCTTGCTGTTTAGACTAGGCCATTTTCTGTGATTGGGACTTGACCATTTTTTCAAAGACTGTGATCCATTCTTGTGGGGTTATCTTGTAGGAAATGTTTCTATATTGAAAAGATGAATAGGAATGAACTGATCAAGGTCTTCCTTCAGATTAGATGGGGTGTGGATTGCAATTGAACACGAAGCTTATATTCATGCTTCGTCATGAGCTTTATGAGGTGGTCATAGATAGTGGGGAGTATTTAAAGAATTATTTGATATGGTGCAAAACTAGGATATTTCCTTAAAAGACGAAGGCTCCACTTAGATTGGTCTACCGTGGTTGGTTAACTATGGGATCAAGGACAGAATCCAGCTAAAGGAAAAGACTTGCAAGGAAGAGTAGAAATCCAGCAGACTGTGAAAACCATATTAAAAAACAAGGAGCTGCAAAGAAAGGAATGTGTACAAAACGAGAATTTGAAAAAAAAATTTCAAGTGATATCAGAGCTAACAGCAAAATTTTGTAATAGAAAAAAAATGGTCCATTAAAGAAAGGTACAGACAAGATCATAATGAATAAGAAAATAGCAGACCTATTAAATGAATACTTCGTATCCGTTTTTACAGTGCAATAAAAGGACAAAGTGCCACCAGTACAAGGGAAACTAAAAATAAGCCAAAAGGAGGAATTTAATGGATTTAATATAAGTTTTTTTTTAAATGGTAATGGTGAAAATAACAGCATTTAAGGTAGAAAATTCTTCAGGGCCTGATAGTTTTCACCCAAGGATATTAAATAGATGAGGAAATTGCAGGTGCATTAGCCATAATTTTCCAAGACCCCCTTGATTCTGCAATTTTGCATTTTGATTGGAAGATTGCAAATGTAAGTGTATTATTTAAAAAGAGATGGAAGGGGAAGGCAGGTACTGTAACTACACCCTGTCAGTATATTATAGGTAAGTTACTGAAATCTATTATCAAAGACAAGAGAAATCAAGGAGAGTCAGCATGACTTTGTGAAGGATAAATTGTGGTTGATGAATCCTGGTGAATATTTTGAGGTTACTGGCATAGTGGATAAGGGAGTGTTGTTAGATGACATAGAAACATAGAAAATAGGAGCAGGAGTAGACCATTCGGCCCTTCAAGCCTGCTCCATCATTCATCATGATCATGGCTGATCATCCAACTCAGTAGCCTGCTCCCGCTTTCTCCCCATATCCTTTGATCCCTTTCGCCCCAAGAGCTATATCTAACTCCTTCTTGAAAACATACAATGTTTTGGCCTCAACTACTTTCTGTGGTAGCGAATTCCACAGGCTTACTGCTCTCTGGGTGAAGAAATTTCTCCTCACCTCAGTCCGAAATGGTCTACCCCATATCCTCAGACTGCGACCCCTGGCTCTGGACTCCCCCACCATCGGGAACATCCTTCCTACATCGACCCTCTCTAGTCCTGTTAGAATTTTATAGGTTTTTATGAGATCACCGCTCATTCTTCTGAACTCCAGCGAATATAATCCTAATCGACCCAACCTCTCCTCATATGGCAGTCCCGCCATCCTAGGAATCAGCCTGGTAAACCTTCGCTGCACTCCCTCTATAGCAAGAACATCATTCCTCAGATAAGGAGACCAAAACTGCACACACTATTCCAGGTGTGGTCCACCAAGGCCGTGTATAATTGCAGCAAAACATCCCTGCTCCTGTACTCGAATCCTCTCGCTATGAAGGCCAATATACCATTTGCCTTCTTTACCGCCTGCTGCACCTGCATGCTTACCTTCAGCAACTGGTGTACGAGGACACCCAGGTCTCATTGTACATTCCCCTCTCTCAATTTATAGCCATTCAGATAATAATCTGCCTTCGTGTTTTTGCTACCAAAGTGGATAACCTCACATTTATCCACATTATATTGCATCTGCCATGCATTTGCCCACTCACTCAGCTCGTCCAAATCAAACTGAAGCATCTCTGCATCCTCCTCACAGCTCACCCTCCCACCCAGCTTTGTGTCACCTGCAAATTTGGAGATATTACATTTAGTTCCCTCATGTAAATCAATATATATTGGGAATAGCTGGGGTCTCGGTACCGATCCCTGCAGTACCCCACTAGGCACTGCCTGCCATTCAGAAAAATACCCTTTTATTCCTACTCTTTGTTTCCTGTCTGCCAACCAGTTTTCTGTCCATCTCAATACACTATCCCCAGTGTATGGAAATGATGCTACTCTTTGTGACATGGGTGGGTAGTTGTTTGGGAGATAGGGATAACAGGATAGATCCCTGATTGGTGAGATTGTGGGGAAGTGTGTTCATCCACTTTGGTTCCGTGGAATATTTGGAAAATTGGGATATTTTCTTAATGGTAAGAGAGTAAGAGCTGTGGTGATGTTGATGGATTCAAATGTCCATGTACACAAATCACTAAAAGTTATTGTACATATACAAAATGTAATCAAAAGACCAACGGCCCAGAATTTGCAGAAACTGGTCAGTGAATGGCATCCATTGTTTGTTTGGCTTAGCCATACCTGTTTAATCTCCATGATATTTTGCACTGCAAGTTGCTAGATGTGAGATGTATACCACGAGGCAGCCTCTGTCCTGCACCCGGGATCTGAATCAAGAGGTCAAGCAATAGTTTATCTCCTTAAACAATCAGATTGAAGATTGTTTAATGAACAGTGCAGGTGAGGTGAGAGTGACTTCAGGGGAAAACTCACCAGTGGTTGGAGTCATACATAGTACAAAGGAAGGTGGTTGTGGTTGTTGGAGGTCAATCATCACAGTTCCAGGACATCATGCAGGAGTTCCTCAGGGTAGTGTCCTAGGCCCAACCATGTTCAGCTGCTTCATCAATGACTGATCTTTCTTCATAAGGTCAGAAGTGAGGATGTTCGCTGATGATTGTCCACTGTTCAACACCATTTGTGACTGCTCAGATACTGAAGCAGTCCATGTCCAAATGCAGCAAGACCTGGACAAAATCCAGGCTTGGGCTGACAAGTCACAAGTAAAATTTGCACCACACAAGTGCCAGGCAATGACATCTCCAACAAGAGAGAATCTAGCTATCGCCCTATGACATTCAATGGCATTTCTATTGCTGAATACCTCACTATCAAAATCCTGGGTGTTGCCGTTGATTAGAAACTGAACTGGACTAGCCATATAAATACTGTGGCTACAAGAGCAGGTCAGAGGCTAGGAATCCTGCGACAAATAACTCACCTCCTGACTCCCCAAAGCTTGTCCACCATCTACATGGCACAAGTCAGGAGTGTGAGGGAATACTCTCCACTTGCCTGGATGGGTACAGCTTCAACAACAACAAGCTTGACACCATCCAGGACAAAGCAGCAGCCAGCTTGATTGGCACCTCTTCCACAAATGTTCACTCCCTTCACCACCGACGCACAGTGGCAGTAGTGTGTACCATCTACAAGGTGACTGGAGAAACTCGACAAGGCTTCTTAAGTGGCACCTTCCAAACTCATGACCACTACCAAATAGAAGAAAAAGGGCAACAGATACGTGGGAACAACACCACCTGGAAGTTCCCCTCCAAGCCACTCACCATCCTGACTTGATAATATATCGCCATTCCTTCACTGTCGCTGGGTCAAAATCTGGGAACTCCCTCCCTAACAGCACTGAGTGTACCTACACCACAGGGACTGCAGCGGTTCAAGAAGGCAGCTCACCACCACCTTCTCAAGGGCCATTAGGGATGGGCAATAAATGCTGGCCCAGCCAGAGATGCCTACATCCTTTAAATGAATGAAAGAAAACAAATAAGGAAGTGTAAATTAGATTAGGTGAATTTAATATTAAATCAGATATAAGAATTAAAGAGGAGAAAAAAGGGAAAGAGATTGGATTAAGAGAAAAAATTGGCAAAGAAAAAGTAGAAAAATTTCTTTAATTTTTAAAAAACCTTCAAGTAATTTGAAGAAATGAGACTCTATATGACATTACTTTCGGCACCAGAGAATTTGATGGGCAGTAATTAAAAGGGTATTTGGCTGAAATGGGCATGTAGTAACTTCCTGTGGTGAATTTAGTTCGTGTTTATTGTGCAGATATGACAATTTCATTTTTGCAAAACTAACTGTAGTGCTCTGACAGCATCTTTTGGATTTTCATATTTAACTGTACATCTCTTCTTAACTGAAGCTGCTGTGTGATTTGGGCATGAATAGTGGTAAGCATGATTTGGTTCATTGTTATTTTGACAGCAAGTTTGTGGTTTTATCTGAATGTAGTGCATGTGGGAGAGGGAAAAGATAAACTAACGACTTACTGAATAGTACCAAAACTGAGAGGTTATACCTTTGAGGAAAGATTGAACAGGACGTGGCCATTTTTTTCTCTAGGAAAGAGAAGGCTGAGGGGTGACCTGGTAGAGATCTTTAAGGTACTGAAAGGGTTTGATGGAGCAGAAGTAGAGAAAATGTTTCCAATTGTGGGTGAGAATAGCTCTAGTGTCTGGAGAAACTTCTTTACCCAGAAAGTGGTTACAATAGGGAACTTGGTTCTTCAAGGAGTAGGTGAGGCAGGTCAGGTATGGTATAGATGTACTTAAGGAGAAGCTAAATAAGTACATGAGGGAGAAAGGATTTGCTCAATAATTCAGCATTTTCTGGAGTAGAGAATTCCAAAGATTCATAACCCTCTCTATGAATAAATTTCTTCTCACACCAGTCCTAAATGACCAAACCCTTATCCTGAGATTCTGACTTCTAGTTCCAGGCTTTCTAGCCAGGAGAAACAGCCTCTCAAGCTCACGAAGAATTTTGTACATTTCAACGAGAGCACTTCTTATTCTTCTAAACTTAAGCTCATTCTACTTCCGGGGTTTTAGGACTCCAGGGAGACGGGGAATGGCTAGCTAGTGTACTATCAGACATCTAGTCTTGAACAAATTGCATTTTCCTGCTGTTAAACATTGCAAAGACCAAAGCCATTTCCTATGGCAAACTTCACCATCTCGGGCTTTTTTTCAAAATGCTGAAGAGCCTTTAGAGTGTGAATGGTGAAAGATTGTTTCCACTAGTTGGTGAATTGATAGCAAAGTTAAGCTTTCAGGATTCTGTTAGAAGAGTGCAGAGAAAAGGTCAGGAAAAAATATAATGCTAGGAATATTGGAATTCTGTTCTGTAAGTGGCTGTTTAAAAGGGGGTTGAAAAGTTTTTAAAAGGAGAGAATACAAAAAAGATGCTGTGAAATAATAAGAAAATGGGATTAGAGTTGAAAGCTTCAGTTGATGGCCCCTTGTGTTGTGATTTCTAAGATTCTACAAGGGCTCCATAGAGTACTGGACGATGACTCTACAGGGAGAGCTGCGCCTCAGCATTAATTACCACCTTCAGAGGAGGAGATTAGAAAATAAATGGAGAATGACCATTCTAATGCTGCGGATATTGAATGAGAATCTCAGTTATCACTGGAAATGTTGAATCGCCTTGGTAGCTATCAAACAATGTTGCTAATTAGCTTTGCTAAGTTGATAAGTACGACCTGCAGAAAAATGCTCATTAAACTTTTTTAATGTTCTGCAGGTAATAACTTCCCCGTGTCTGTACAAAGTGGTCTGAGCAATGACAAGGGATTAGAAATACTGGCACGTTTTGTTAACTCAAAGGTGGCTTCACTGCCAAAACAAGCGCACAGCATTGTACAGGAATGCAAAGGTAGGTCTCTTAACGGACTGCTGGCACGTATAAAACATCCCAGATTGCTTTACAGTTGAGAAACATGCACCAAGGAGAATTGAAAGTGTGCGTGGACATGATTGAAACTATGGTCAGAATGATAGGTTGTACCTGGGACTTTTACATTGTGTAGCTGAAAGAGAACAGTTAATTGCATTGCTGTACTGGATTCCATTATTTATTTTTCCTTGCTGCTGCAATTTTTATTCTTGCCACTGAATGGCAGTATGTTAAATCTGTATTTCAACTTTGAAATACCCTGTATGTTAATATAGGCAAACCTAATTCCAGCTACTTGTGACATTGTAGAATTGTAATATGCTTACTTTCTGCACTGTAGTTACATATCTAGAATCTAGTATAAGAAGTAAGACAATTTGTAATTTGTGGTAAGAATACTTAAAGGCTTTAGATGATTTAAATCATTCATGATATCTTTGAAAAGTGTGTCTCCCTGTGCAGCTTTTAATATAGACACATGCGATTCATAGTTTCATTCTAATTTTGGCTAATGATTTTGCCAATGCAGGTATGGTTGATTAGATTTGAGATTGAATGACGTGCTTTGAATGGCATAATGTGGACTCTGATATCATTGCATTTTGTCGGGGAATATCATTTTTAAAATTTTCTTTTTTCTTTACATATACATGCATTTGCCATTCATTATATTTCAGATATCACATTGTCTAATGCCAATTTCTATGTCATGCTTAAAGAAACACCTGTAGTCATTTGTACCATATAGAAAAAGCTCCCCAGGATAGCACATCATAGGTCAGAAAGCAAGTTATGAGGAGCATATAAAGAGTCTGCAAAGGAATGTAGATGAATTAAGTGAGTGGGCAAAAATTTGGCAGATGGAATATAATGTGGGAAAATTAGTTTGTCCACTTTGGCAGGAAGAATAGAAAAGCGGAATATTATTTAAATGGTGAGAGACTGCAGAATGCTGCAGTACAGAGGGATCTGGGTGTCCTTGTACACGAATCTCAAAAAGTTAGCATGCAAGTGCAGCAAGTAGTCAGGAAGGCAAATGAAAAGTTGGCATTTATTGCAAGAGGGATGGTGTATAAAAATAGGGAAGTCTTGCTACAACTGTAAAGGGCATTGTGCCTAGAGTGTGTGCAGTTTTGGTCTTTTTAAAGAGGGATATACTTGCATTAGAAGCAATTCAGGGAAGTTTACTAAGCTGACTCCTTGGACAAAGGGATTGCCTTATGAGCAAAGATTGAGCAGCTTTGCCCGATACTCATTGGAGTTTAGAAGAATGAGAGGGGTTCTTATTGAAACATAAGATTTTGAGGGGGCTTGACAGGGTAAATGCTGAGAGGATGTTTGCCCTCTTGGGAAATCTAGAATGAGGGTGCACAGTTTAAAAATAAGGTGCAGATGAGTAAGAATTTCTTTGAGGGTCGTTAATCTTTGGAGTTCTCTTCCCCAGAGCTCAATGGAGGTCGGGTCATTGGATATATTCAAGGTTGAGTTAGACCGATTTTTGATCCACAAGGGAGTTGAGGGTTAGGGGGTGCTGGCAGGAAAATGGAGTTAAGGCCACAATCAGATCACCTGTGATTTTATTGAATTCTTATGAACATATCTTATTACCAGATCCACCAAGTACGCTGGTTCTTGGTGCACCTTTAATGTTAGGGTTCAGCCTGAAAAATTAACTTTTAAGTGAACTCACCCAGTGTTTACATAACATTAATTTGACTATTTTTGCTGTAAGGGGGCACAAACACTGCAGCAGAATAATACATTCCATTTTACATTATATAATTTTCCTATCCTAACAAACTAGTGTACCCCCATCATATCCTGCATTTCAGGGTCTTATTTAAATAAATAAACAAATGAACTCAGAGGCTGAATGGCCGCAGCTTCTTAATTGACCTCATTATGAACTTAAAAGTAATTGGACCTTGTGGTCTTAAAGAGACAGAATCCTTGATGTCAGTGGCAGAGTAACATAACAATATATGGTAAAATGTTCCTGCCCTTATGAGACAGTTCATTGTGTGTCCTCACTGTGACTAACAATGATCAGATTTCCTAGTTCTGTAAAAACTATACTTCTAGCACAAATTTCTTGTCTCATATTTTGAAGTGTTAAATTTAAATTTCCATGTTACACTTCAAATTAAGTATAAAGAAAGAAAGGTGATCATTGCACGTAAAAGCATAAATGTCTGTAATTTGAGTATTCTTAGCAAACATACTTTTTATTTGAAAGAAATCAAGCCAAGGTTGTGCTGCCCGAAAAGCAATTATAGACTGACCTAACCCACTGTTTACGTAACAGTAATTAAGCAGTAGAATAATTAATTCATACACATTCAAACATGCTCCAATTCACCATGAGCAAAGCCACAGGAGTTCCATTGGTGTGTATTTGTAAACATCTACCATACTCAATTAAAGTTTTTTTCTTATTGCATGCACTACCTTCTGTTGTGATTTTTAACACTGTTCACTCATGCTTAGCTGTCTCCCCTAAATGTTGCCCCCTTTTCTCATACAGGAAATCACTCCTGATCTCTTATAGTTTGTCTTTTTTTTTTAAAGTGTGTTCTTCCTATGTGACCAACTCTCTTTATTCTTTCTATTTCCAACTTCCAAGTCCATTAATAAGTGACATTTTTGTCTAAATATTCCCCTCATAAAAAATTATCTTGCCCAAAGCAAGTTTTCCATCAAAATGAAAATGTAAATAATAGATGTCATATAACCATCATTAATGTTTACCCCATGATTTGTCTTTTTTTTGCTTAATACCTTTATTAAAGCCTTTATTTTAAGGCCTCACTTTCCCCCAAACTGACTCAATAATTTTACACAAAGCTGCAGCTGTTACTAGAAGGCATGTTCTGTAGTCTGAGTTTCCTAGGATGTATCATTTAGTTAGCCCAACTGCTGAATACGCTTCCAGCAATACCTGCTTAATTGTTTTCAAAGTAATTGAAGAAAAGTTAATGGAGAAATTTCAAAAGGTTTATTAAGGCCAGTATTGTTATGAAACAATTTTGTGTGCCATCTCTAAGGCCTATTTCCATTGCCTGACACCACTTCTGCCGCAGCTGATTTTTTTGCTGCAATCTTCATCACCTCATGACTTGACTATTCCAATTCCACTGCTGGCTGACCTCACATATTCAACCTTCCGTAAAGTTGAGGTTATCCAAAATTCTGCTGCCCATGTCCTTACTCGCACCAAGTCCCATTCACCATTATTCCTGTGCTTGCTGATCGACATTGGCTCCTGGTCAAGCAGTGTGTCAATTTTAAAATTCTCATCCTTGTTTTCAAATCATTTCATAGCCTCGCCCCTTGCTATCTCTGAAATCTCATCCAGCCCCACAACCCTCCAAGATATCTGTGCTCATCTAATTCTGGCTTCTTGAACTACCCTGATTTTAATTGTTCATCTGAAGGTGGTCATGCCTTCAGCTCTCAAGGCCCTAAGCTCTGAAATCTCTCCCCAAACCCCTCTACCTCTCTTTCCTCCTCATTTTTTAAAAACATACCTCTTTCATCAAACTCTGGGTCATCTGTCTTAATGCCATTGAAGGTGGTTCAGTGTCGAATTTTGCTTTATTCTGCTCCTGTGTCACTACATAAATACAAGGTTTTGTTTTAGAAAACAAACTCAATATAGAGATTGTCTAAAAAAAAAGACCCATTTCAAAAATTACAGGCTATACTGAATGCATATCTGTTGTAGCATATCTCTTATGTTCAAATATCGGTAATTTATTTTTCTCAATACAGCCAAATTGTATCTGTATTCATAACCACATTTCAGTTCATATGATTTTGGTAATGAATTGAATACAAACTGGATGATGAATTCGATTAGGTTTTCATCAAAAGGTTTAAATAAAAGCTCTTCAGTTTTGCCTTGGAAAGCTTGTCATGCTGAGATACTGATGAAAGGGACCAAGAGAAAATGTGTTGTTCCTCACCACAATGTAAATTATTTTTTGTTCCCTGATACAAATGAGAAAGTTGACTTCTGGAAACTTCTTAGGCAGACTAGCTTTGATTACCATCACCTGTGTTTTATTGTTGACTTGCTTTAGAGTCAGCTTTTTTCTCTGAGTTCTCTGCATCCTGTATTTAGAATTAAAACCCCATACAAAGGAATTCCTAAGAAGGTGGGCACTCTCTTCTAAACTGTTGGTCTGCTTTCCCCATCACAATTGTCTAGTTTGCTTGTGCAAATGGTCTGGAAAATCTTTTAAAAGTTGTTGAAATTGTCAGATTTGAGATCCGTGCTTCCTTTGGTCCCTTTGTATTAAATGAAACTTGTTACAGCAAATGCAGTCCACAATCACTGCTGGAATATCTTTCTGATGGTATGATTTGTCGGAAATTAGAAATGGTTACTGGACTGTCTGGAAGTGATCAAGAAGTGAGCATCTTCTTCATTGTGCCAGGTGCTGTGCCATTATGTACCTGTAAATTCATTTGGAATCCCAGAAAAAGCTGATTTACCATTGTGACCCAGTAAATTTTGATAACCCTCGTAATGAAACGATGCAGGCATGTTTTTAATGTAGTTACCTAGCACCCTACCATGCAAATCAAGGGCAAGGCACAAGAATAAATTTTGCATTGAGATAATTCTATTTCCATCATTGGAGGAACTGGCAGAAAGTCCAGAAGAAAGTACATGACTTGAGCACAAAAGTAAGTCATGAAATTACTGTGCAATAGTAGCACAGGATTTGTGTGCACATGAAAGAAAGTTGCAGTTATAAAATATATCTATATAAAATGTTACGTGAAAATAATTCTTAACAAAGTTATAGAACTGCTGTATACACTTGGTAGAGATTAGGACAGTCAGATTCTAGTGCACCTGTCTCCTAGTCTATAGTGACAGATGTGCAGCTAGTTCCTGCCATAACTTATATTCAGGATGCATAGCATTACATAGCTTCAGGTACCTCCTTAATGGGGATGGTTGGTTTGTTTCTTTATGGACCAAGTTGCTCATCAAAGGTACAGGTTTCATTGTGAAAAGAAAGAACAAACTTGCACTTGGATAGCGCCTTTCACAATCTCAGTATAGCCAAATAAGTACTTTTGAAATGTCACTATTGTAATGTAGGAAACGTGACAGACAGACCCCACAAATAGGGATGAAATAAGTGATAAGATCATCCTTGTTTTAGTGATAATAACAAAAATAAATATTGGCAGGACACTGTACTCCTGTTTTTCAAATAGATATATGGAATCTTTTACATCCACCTGAGAGGACAGGTTTTGGTTTAATGTCTCATCAGATTGATGGCACCATTGACAGTGCAACACTCCTTCATTACTGCACTGACCATCCTTATCCACTGTTCCCTTGCTATGCCCAGGCAGCGGACTATGTCAAAGCAGGATACAAAAAATCTGCTCAGGGACATAAGTTAAGCGAGTGGGCAAAAATTTGGCAGATGTCAGGTTTTCCACTTTGACAGGAAGAATCGAAAAGCAGGATATTACTTAAATGGACAGAGACTATAGAATGCTACAGTGTAGAGCGCTCTGGGTGTCCTTGTCCATGTCCATGAATACAACAAGTTAGCATGCAGAAAGTAATCAGGAAGGCAAATAGAATGTTGACATTTATTACAAGGAGGGGAATGGAGTATGAAAGTAGGGAAGTAGGGCAAAAACCTGCTCGCTGATGCTCAGTTTGGTTCCACCAGGGTCACTCAGCTTCTGACCTCATTACAGCTGTGATTCAAACATGGACAAAAGAGCTGAACTCCAGAGGTGAGGTGAGAGTGACTGCTCTTGACATCAAGGCAGCATTTGACCAAGTGTGGCATCAAGGAGCCCTAGCAAAACTGGAGTCAATGGGAATCTGGAGGAAAACTCTCCGCTGGTTGGAGTCATATCTAGCACAAAGGAAGATGATTGTAGTTTTTGGAGGCCAATCATCTCAGTTCCAGGACGTCACTGCAGGAGTTCCTCATGGCAGTGCCCTAGGCCCAACCATCTTCAGGTGCTTCATCAATGACCTTTCTTCCATCATAAGGTCAGAAGTGGGTATGTTTGCTGATGATGGCACAACGTTCAGCAGAATTCATGACTCCTCAGATACTGAAGCAGTCCAAGTCCAAATGCAGCAAAACCTGGACAATATCCAGGCTTGGGCTGACAAGTAGCAAGTAACATTCATGCAACACAAGTGCCAAGCAACGATCATCTACAACAAGAGAGAATCTAACCATCACCCCTTGACATTCAATGGCATTACCATCACTGAGCCCCCCACTATCAACATCCTGGGGGTTACCATTGATCAGAAACTGAACTGGACTAGCCATATAAATACTGTGGCTACAAGAGCAGGTCAGAAGCTAGGAATCCTGCCATAACTCACCACCTAACACCCCAAAGCCTGTCCATCTACAAGGCAGCAGTCAGGAGTGGGTGGAATACTCTCCACTTGCCTAGACGAGTGTAGCTTCAACAACACTCAAGAAGCTTGACACCATCCAGGACAAAGCAGCATGCCGCTTGATTGGCACCCCTTCCACAAACATTCATTCCCTCCACCACCAACGAGCAGTAGCAGCAGTGTGTACTATTTCCAAGATGCAGTGCAGGAACTCACCAAGGCTCCTTAGATAGTACCTTCCAAACCCATGACCACTACTATCTAGAAGAACAAGGGGAGCAGACACATGGGAACACCACCACCTGGAAGTTCCCCTCCAAGCCACTCACCATTCTGACTTGGAAATATATCGCTGTTCCTTCACTGTCGCTGGGTCAAAATCCTGGAACTCCCTCCCTAACAGCACTGTGCATGTACCTACACCCCAGGGACTTCAGAGATTCAAGAAGGCAGCTCACCGCCACCTCCTCAAGGACAATTAGGGCTGGGCAATAAATGCTGACCTCGCCATTGAAGCCCACATCCCATAAGTGATTTAAAAAAAAAGTCTTACTACAACTGTACAGGGCATTGGCGAGGACACAACTGAAGTACTGTACAATTTTGATCTCTTTACTTAAGGGGGGATGTACTTGCATTAGAAGCAGTTCAGAGAAGGTTCACTAGGCTAATTCCTGGGATGAAAGGGTTGCCTTATGAGGAAAGGTTGAGCAGCTTGGGCCTTTTCCCTTTAGAGATTAGAAGAACAAGAGGTGATGTTAATTGCAACATATACGATTCTGAGGGGGGCTTGACAGAGGATATTTTTGGGCTCAAGAGGGAATCTACAACTGGGGGCACAATTTAAAAATAAGGGATCTCCCATTTAAGACAGATGAGGAGGAATTTCTTCTGTAAGGGTCGTTAGTTTTTGGAATTCTCCTCCAAAGTGGGGCATTGAATATATTCATGACCTAGACAGATTTTTGATCTGCAAGTGGGTCAAAGCTTATGGGGAAAGGCAGGAAAGTGGAGTTACAGCTACAGTCTGATCAGCTGTGATCTTATTGAATGGTGGAGCAGGCTCTAAGAGCCAAATAGCCTACTCCTGCTCCTTTTTCTTATGATCTTAAGTGTATCCATCTGGTGCATTTAAAGTTAGTCATATGTCCTCTGCTCCCTCTTCTCCACCAGCTCCACTGCAATATTCTGATCCATAATCACTACATCTATGTTGTTGGGCAAGAAACCCCTTTGTTACTCACTTGTCACAGTTGTGATATTTGAAATTTTCCCCCTTCACAAATGAACTTGCTCGCTGTAAAGAGCTTTTTGATGAGATGCTATTCGTTAGCTGAATAATTTGATTGACTTTTGTTTCTTTTATTAGTCAGTTTTATTGCTTTTTTTTGAGAGCTAACCATTCCGTAACAGTGATTAAATCGACTTATAGCAATTTGCTTTAACATTCCACCATCTTCTCCTACATCTACCTTTTCAAGATTAGCAAACACTGGAGTATCACATTTTAGATTTTCTACCTTTGGAAGTGAAGGTAGCCATTTTTCCATTAGATAGATCCTCGTGGAACAAAGTTTTGATCATTATTTTTAACAATTGCACTACTGGAAGCACTTAAACACAAGAGAAAATTTCCTGCCCCAAGTAATGCATAATTTTACTGCTTGCTCATACTTTGCTTGCTTTAAATTGGAATATTGTTCTGCTCAAATTGTACTTTGCTGACACCATGAAGCCCTGGTACTGAGTTTGATATATTATTCACATTTACTCGTTTCAATCATTGGATTGCTGGCAGTTCCACTAAATTCTGTGCTGCTTGGATTGGCTGGTTTGAAAGTGTAAGTTGTGAAATCCTAATCCTGAAAATTAATGATGAAACTTAATCAAATGCCAGGAATTGTTTTTGTACTATAATGTTTTACTGAATTGCTAAAAAAAAATGAATAAAAACATTGTGCAATTACATAAAACTTTTCAACTAGCCTTAAAGAGGGAGGGCGGGCGGGGGGGTGATCTGGCTGTCTTGCACCTTTAGCAAAAATCAAGTTGTTGCAAAGAATTATGATTCACACTCTTTTCTCTCCTGTTCCAACTTTCTCTTGTCCCCTTTCCCTATTCCTGAAGGCGCTGAATCTTTGGTTTTCCAAGTATTTTTATTTTTGTTTTTGCTTTGGATTTCCAGCATCCGCAGTTTTTTGCTTTTATCGGCACTGAATCTTAGTTGGGTTATGGTTCCAGGGATATCAGCAGTTGAAGATTCCAACAGTAACGCTCGATTATGGCAGACACTCAGTAGAAACATGAGCAATGAGTCCTGGTCAAACTGGGAGATAGTGGCAAGCTAAAGTTGCTGAGTCCCAACTACATGAAGGATTTGAATTAGCAAACACAGGTGACTTGATTGGCTCAGTCAGTTAATGATGGTTGATGCTTTTATGTGGATTTGAATAGGGCAACCTGCATACCTGTTCCCTTTTATGCATTTCAGTCTAATGCCAATCTCTCCTGGGTGCAACTGTGTAATGAAGTAATCTTCCTGTTAAATTGCAGGACTTCTTTCAGTTTATTACTTTTTAATCTCTTTGTAATTTACAAGATTGCCTCCCGTGGCATAGAGAGGGTTAATGGTGCGGTCCAAATTTGCAGATGGCACCATATTGAGGATGAGAATGGGAGGAGGAGATTTGAAACAGCACGGATTCAGCAATCCAAAATCAATGTGACCTGGATGAGTTAGGAAGGTCAGCTGATGAATGGCAGATGTTTACTTTAAATAACAAAAGCAAGGAAGGAAATAAATAACAGGAGTACAAACAAAACGACTGTAGACCACTGGACAAAATACAGAGTGAACTCAGGGCATTGACAGCTCATTACAAATAGCAGTGTAATGTGTGGCAACAGTCAGGAAATCATACTAAATCTTAGGACAAAAGTGGAATACTGCAGATGCTGGAAATCTGAAATAAATAGTCAGGTCAGACAGCATCTGTGGGGAGAAACAAAGCTAACATTTCAGGTTGTGATGACCCTTGATCCTGTGATCTTAGGATCTATAATAAGAAGGATAGATCACTAATCTAGCTAGTCATTCTATTTAGGCCACTAGTATAGCCACACCTGGCGTACTTTGCAGTTCTGACAACTGAACTACAGCAAGGATTTACAGCCGCTGGTTGCAGTTTAGAGAAGTTAACTAAATTGATACCTGGTTTAAAGATATTGTATTTGAGGAGATGTTGAAGAACCAAAGATTGTTCAGTCTGGAGAAGTGAAGGGTCAGGATGCATCTTCGAACTATCAAAATTCTTAATGTAATGGGTCAATTTCTGATTTGTTTGGAATTACCATAGAGCTCGTGCTCAAGCTTAAAAGAGAGATGAATAGACAGTTGGGGATTTAATTATTTTACATAGAAGATATTGAACTTGTGGAATGAACTACCTAGAGAAGCAGATAATGTGGAAAATCTTGAGGGAGGATTGGATAGGTATTTGAGGGAAGGTGATTGAGAAATTTTAGCTTTAGAAACTGATCACATGGACTGCATAGTTTTTAAAATCCTGTCCTGTGCTTTCTTATGAAAATCACAGAATTGTTACAGCACGGAAGGAGGCCATTCAGTCCATTGTGTCTGAACCAGCTCTCTGAACAATTCACCTGTTACCGCTTCACCTTCTCCCTGTAACCCTGCACATTCTTCCTTTTCACGTAACAGTCTAAATCTCCTTTGAATGCCTTGACTGAATCTGCCATGACCATGGGCCTCTGCCTAAATCACACCTTTAATAAGGACTTCAATTTACTTAAAGCCTTTCACGACCACCAGATGTCTCGAAGCGTTTTACAGCCAGTGAAGTACTACTTGAAGTGTCACTGTTGTAATGTGGGAAACTATGTTGTGACTATTTTGTGCGCAGCAAGCTCTGACAAACAGCAATGTGCTAATGACCAGATCATTTTATCTTGGTTGTTGTTGACTCTGGGCTAAATATTGGCAACCCCCCGCCCGGCTATTCAGAATAGTGCCATGGAATTTTTTTATGTCCATTCGAGAGGGCATTTGGGGCCTTGGTTTAAAGTCTCACTGAAAGATGACACCTCTGACAGTGCAGCGCTCCTTTAGTACTGCACTGGAATATCAACCTTGATGTTTGTGCTCAAGTCTGGCTTGATATTCCATTCTATAGGCCATTTTTCAGCTGTATTCAGCATTGAACTGTCGTTGGAATTGTCCAAATTGTGCTGCCAACCCACGTTTGTTTCTTTTAACCATAAGTTTAGATCCGTTAAAGGATGCTCATGCTCTTTTGCTTCTCCAATGGAGTTGCTGTCCATTGTCTTGTAAATGCCGGGAATGGCTCTTCATTGAAGTGCAGAGCAGGCTTGAGTGGCAGAATGGCCTACTCCTGTTCTTGTGTTCCTTATTTATTTGACTGAAGCTGGCAACCATGACTTTTGTCAACGTGCATTTTTGTGAGTTGAAGATGTCATTGATCCTTTGAACATTGAGGTGGTTAGACTATGAAAAAGCTGAGAAAGGTGGTGGAAAGGAGTCAGATACCAACTGTTGGCTGCATTCCTGTATTAATAAAAGTGGCCTGTAATCACTTAATCTAATTCAACTAGCTGTCATCACGAGGCTTGGAAATTTCCTCCAATCAATCTACAAGTTCCTCTGATGAAAATCAGAATTCAGTTTGTTTAAATAAATAAGTGAAAGAAAACCTGTAAGGTTGATCATAGCTCTTTTAAAAGTAATTGTGATGGCAAGATTCTATCTGACAGTGTAATAATGTGCTGTTTACCATTTAATAATGGCTGGAAATGTCTCTGGCCAAGAGTTTATAAAGTGAATTTACTTGATATTTTTGAAATAAACTTTGTAAGCAAATAGAAATGCATGCTAATGTTTCACAGGTTCTCCTCTCATCGTCTCCCTCATTGGTGCACTGCTGCGAGAATTTCCAACGCGCTGGAACTATTACCTCAACCAGCTGCAGAATAAACAATTCAAAAGAATTCGCAAATCCTCCTCCTATGACTATGAAGCACTTGATGAGGCCATGGCAGTAAGCATTGAGGTGTTGAAGGAGGACTATAAAGAATACTACAAAGACCTCTCTATACTTGCAAAAGATGTGAAAGTGCCAACTAAGGTAGGGTAATGGAAACATGTATTATCAATTCAACCTGATTTGCTGATCTGGGGGAAATTAGATTGACTTAATTTTTACTGCCTGCTGATTTATGCATGTATTTTTAAAAATTAAGACCTATGCTTTTTGATTGGTGATGGCTGTGGGGTTGGCAATTCACTTTGCCTTGAACAGCTTTCTGGCCTTTGCTTATTTGCATGTTAGAGGCAGGCTCCTTGACTTCTGCCAGGGAGTTGGGACAGAAATGGTGCTGCAGCAGGCTTTTGCTGCCTGAATATTTTTAACGGTTTATCAATAAAATTCTGGTTGCTGCTCTTGGTGCCTTTGCTTTGCCAACATTTTGAAAGCAATTGCACCAATTCCATTTCAAGTAAACCTTGAGGGCACCTCCGATGATCTGTGAATGCTGGATGCTTTGACTGACCTGTTGAGCTTGGGTTCAGTGTTCCAACAAGGCAAAGGATGGGGAATACAAATGGCATTACAATGTGATTTGTATATAAGCAGATGAATTTTATGCCACCGGCCATGACAGAAATGTGGCTTTTAGAACTTTCCCAGCCTCCCATCCCATTCCAGAACAGCTGGAAGACTGATGTGTGTTGCCGGAAAGCCTAGACTTGTGTTTCCGTGGCTCACCCTTACTGATGGACAAGATATAGACATGTAATGAGGTCTGGAGTCGAGTTACCCTGAGCATCAATCAGCAAATGGATGATCTAGCTCGGCTTCCTCCTGAAGTCCCTACCATCACAGAAGTCAGTCTTCAGTCAATTTGATACACTTACGTGTTTTCAAGGAACAGCTGAGTGTACTAGAAACAGCAAAGGCTCTGGGCCTCAACAGCATCTCGGCTGTAGTATGCCAGATCTAGCCATGCCTCTAGCCAAGCTGCTCTAATACAGCAACGGCACTAGCATTTACCCGACAAAGCGGAAAATTGCCCATGTATGTCCTGCCCACAAAAAAACAAGATGAATCCAATCCAACCAGTTATAGCACCACCAGTCTACTCTAAATAATCAGCAAAGTGATGCAAGGGGTTGGCAACTGTGCTATCAAGTGGCAATTACTCAGCAATAACTGCCAGGATCACTTGGCTCTAAACCTCATTACAGCTTTAAACCAAACAAAAGAGATGAGGCGAGTGTGACTGCGCTTGTATTCAAGGCAGCATTTGACTGAGTGTGTCATCAAGGAGTCCCACTAAAATTGAAATCAATGGGAATTGGGGTTGGGGGAAAGATCTCCACTGGCTGGAGTCATGCCTAGCACAAGTTAAGCTGGTTGTGGTTGTTGCAAGCCAATCAGCCCAGCCTCCGGACACTGCTGTAGGAGTTCCTCAAGGCACTGTCCTAGGCCCAACCATCTTCAGCTGCTTCATCAATGACTTCCCTTCATCATAAGTTCAGGAGTGAGAAACTCTTTCGAGTTACCGACAGTCACAGATTGCAACTTCTTTCGAGTACAATCACAGTTCTTGGTTTTTCTGGGAGTGGGACATGAACCCACAACCCTCTGATTCAAAGGCGAGGGTGCTATGAACTGAGCCACAGCTGACACCTCTTGCAATTCTGTTCGCAACACCTCAGATATTGAAGCAGTCAGTGCTGGATGCAGCAAGACCTCAAAAGCATTCGATAATTGAGTTGCTAAATGGCAAGTAACATTTATGCCAAACAACTGCCAGATGATGACCAACTTCACCAATAGAGAGAATCTAACCACCTCGACTTGACATACAATGGCATTAACATTGTCAATTCTGCCACCATCAACATCCTAGGGATGACCATTAACCAGAAACTTTATTAGATCACCCACATAAATACTGTGGTGACAAATGCAGGTCAGAGACTGGGAATTCTGTTGCAAGTCGCTCACCTCCTGATTCCTCAAAGCCTTTCTGCCATCTGCAATGCACAAGCCAATGATGAAACGTTTTCCACTTGCTTGAATGATTGCAACTCCAACAATACTCAAGAAGCTTGATACCATCCAGGACCTTCAACATTTCAATCCCTCCAACACTGGCGCACCATGGCAGCATTGTGTACCATCTGAAAGACGCACAGCAGCACCTTGCCAAGGCTTCTTCAACAGAAGCTCCCAAACTCGCAACCCCTACCACCAAGAAGGACCAGGGAAGCAGATGCATGGGAACACTGCCAGCTGTAAATTTCCCTCCAACTCACACATTATCCTAACTTGGAAATACATTACCATTCCTTTATCATCGATGAATCAAAGTCCTGTAATTATCTAATTGCATTGTGGGAGTACATTCACCAGAGTTTCAGCAGTTCAAGAAGGCAGCTCCTCACTGCTTTCTTGAGGGTGATTTTGAATGGGCAATAAATGCCAGCCTTGCCACCAATGCCAACACCCAGTGAAGGAATGAAAAGAAAGTTGGCTGTTTGCTATTACAGTAGACTAAAATTTGCTTTTGCATATTAAGTTTATTTGTTCGGAATATTTGAAATGAACACAAGCCTATTGATTTCCCTGTGATGCTCATTTACAGATGGCATCATTAGACCACTGAGCAGGAAGCTGTGATAAGTAATGAGTGGTTTCATGCGGTATGTTGTGGGATGAGCAGAAATATCTGTAGAATAATACCTATTAATATTTATAGAAGTATATCACTTTACTGTGCCAAATCATTTTGAAATTTTGTTTTAATGAGCAATGGGACTTTCATTACATCAATCCTTTGACAGCCCTTTGGAAAATAGCAGTGAACTGCAGATGGATCAAAGGAAAATGGCTTTCAAAAACATCAATGGTAAATTATTTAAATGAAAAGTGCATTCAGCTGAATTTCCCCTTAATCTTATTGTTATGGTTCATTTTTAAAACATAGCCATCCTTTTCAATGTTCAGACCATACTTCCAATAAGTGACCCCTGTTACTCTTGATAGGGAAGCATCTGACAGTACAGAAATATAAAAGCAAAATACTGCAGATGTTGGATATCTGAAATAAAAACAGAAAATTCTGGAAATGCTCAGCAGGTCTTGCAGCATCTGTGGAGAGAGAAACAGAGTTAATGTTTCAGGTCAGTGACCCTTCATCAGAACCATTCTGAAACGTTAACTCTGTTTCTTTCAACAAATGCTGCCAAACCAACTGGGTAGTTTCTGTATTTCTGTTTGATAGAACAGCCCCATGTTAAATATTACCCTTAACTATTAGCCTAGTTACAGTAAACATGCACGCAGATTTATGTAATTCATCAGACTAAATCAGTGCAAATATCACCTGCTGGGCCAGAGTTGCACTGGCTAAAATAACTACTATACAGATATTACATATTAAAAGGATTGACCAAAGCTAGGTGAGATGCCCACAGTGTATAAGGCAGCATTATACAACACACAATAGTTTATTAAATTCTTCGTAAAAACTCAATTTTTCCCTCTGCTTTCATCCAGTAGAAATGTCTGCTATAGTTTTAATGACAATTAAACATTTCTTCAGCTGTGAAGCTTCTCCCTGTAGTGTGTGTAACACCAGCATGGCACATGGGTTCTCGGTTGCTAAGCACCAGCCAGCCTCAGGACTGAAACCATTTTAAGTTTCATATCAAAAGAATGAAATCCATTTTAACTCTATATGTAACAGTAGATATTATTTATCTATTCATGCAAGCTCAACAGAACAAAATAGCTATTTTGCTCTTGCTTGTAGTAACATCTTCATGTACTTTTCCTGAAAGATAGATTGGATGTTTATTGTTACCAAATCACAACACTAGCTTTGGACCAACAAGTTGTTTTAATTACATAAGGCAAATAAATGGCCAGTATTCACTATAACACAAAATATGCATTTCTCCTTGGGGCATAAACCAACAATGATACTATTTGCTTCCTTTCTATGCATAAACCTTAAACTTAAATAAAAACAAAAAGCTAAAAGCTACTGCGGATGCTGGAAATCCAAAACAAAAACAGAATTACCTGGAAAAACTCAGCAGGTCTGGCAGCATCGGTGGAGAAGAAAACAGTTGACGTTTCGAGTCCTCATGACCCTTTGGCAGAAGGTCCGAAGGGTCATGAGGACGCGAAACGTCAACTGTTTTCTTCTCCACCGATGCTGCCGAACCTTAAACTTAATCTAGCCTAACTTTGTTTGCCAGCTACCATCTTGCAGCTGTTGACCTCATGATTCAGGTATGACTGGCTGTATGTTGGCTCTCAATATAATTCTGTTGCGCCAGAACACAATCTCCAATCTGTTCGTTATTTAGGGGTTTAGGGGGCTTCAGTGAATCATGTTCTTGACCTCTTTTCAAACAGCCGTCAATCAAAAAAAAATGGACACAATCAACAATCTCCTTGTCTTTTGGTAGACTTGGGTAAATGTAAGTTAACAGTACGCTTCTTTCATCTTTCAGGCTGTTTTAAAAGGGGATGATAAGTCTTTTTTGGTTGGACTGTCTCAAGTTGAGCTTATTTTATGCTCCACATCAATGATTAAGGATCCCTGCAGGCTTCCTGAAACAAAAGTGACAGGTGTCTACACCTCTTGTAATTCCATTAGAACAAATGTCCAATCATCAATATTGAATGTAGCCAATCTTTGAACCTGAAACAGATTTGCCGTTGCCAATGTAACACCCTGGGTTGATTAAACACTTAGCACTTCTCACAACCATTGTATGGGCCTTGACCAAGTTGTCTAGCTTGAATCAATGGCTTTCTATTTGTAGTTGATCCCTTACTGGTTATTTCTGTATTTTGTATAAAGTTCAAGTTAAAATATTCAACAAGTACATGTTTTGCCACAGGCATGCTCTCAGTCAAATCAATTTCAGAAGTTTTTACATTTATGTGCACTCTTTTTAATTATTTTTGACCAAACGGAGAGGCATCATATAGCTTCATAAGGCACAGACTGCATGGCCAGTTCTGATTGAAGGAAATGGGAGATTTCATTGATGGCTCTTTGGAAATAATTTGCACTGGGGAATGTTCACACTGTTAATTGCTGATAAATAATAATAACAAATACTATTCACCCATCAGCTCACTGACCTACATTGGCTCCTGGTTAAGCAATGCCTTGATTTTAAAATTGACATCTTTGTTTTCAAATCCTTCCACAGCCTCACCCCTCCCTATCTCTGTAATTTACTCCAGCCAAACAACCTTCAGAGGTATCTGCCTTCCTCCAATTCTGGGCACTTCACCTTCTCTGGTTTCAATGACTTGCACCATTGACGGCTGCCCCTTCAGCTGCCCAGGTCCCAAGCTCTGGATTTCCCTCCCTAAACCTCTCAACCTCTCTACTTCTCCTTCCTCTTCGTAAAACCAATCTCTTTGACCAAGATTTTGGCATCCAGCCTACTATTTTCTTATGTTGGTGTCACATTTTGTGTAATAACGCTCCTGTAAAGTGCCTTGGGACGTTTTACTATGTTAAATGCACTATACAAATACAAGTAGTTGTTTCTGTGGTAAATTTCATTTGTTGCTGTGAATTTTCATGTCGGAACAGGTTCTATGTATTCTGTGGGCGTTGGATACAGAAGAAGTAGAAGACATCTTACAAGTCTTTGTCAACAAATCTTTACTATTCTGTGACCGCAATGGGAACTCTTTTCAGTATTACCTGCATGATTTACAATTGGACTTCCTGACTGAACAGAATCGCAAACGACTTCCGGTAGTTTTTCTTATTTTAAGACATAAGTTATTTTTTCCCCCCATGATCATTTTCTCGTTGCTTCATTTTGTATATTTGGCTTCTTAGTGGAAGTATCATTTTTAACTAGCAAATCTTTTAGCAAATGTGTAATCATAGATATCGGTATCACATGAGATGTTATAGACTGTTTTGAATATTATGCATGCAGATTACAATTTTTCTTGATCAACAAGAGACGCAATGGGGCTGATCCTTGATTTCTGGCTGAAATTGGTGTGAAAGCCCAGACAGGTTGTGCCTCCTTTAAGATTTTTTGATCAGATTAAGATTTTGGGATGTATAACTTGAGCACCTGAATCCAATCATAAATCAATTTACCAATACTTACCTTTGTTATTTTTCAAGGCTTTAACCATAATAGATGGACTATGAGACTTTGAACCATAGAAAATTCACAGCACAGAAAGTGGTCATTCAGCCCATTGTGTCTGTGCTCACCGAGAAAGAATCAGAATCACAGAATTGTTATGGTGTAGAAGGAGGCCATTTGGCCCATTGTATCTGCACCGGCTCTCTGAGCATTTTTACTTGTGCCAATCGCTTGCCTTTTCCCAATAACCCTGCACATTGTTTCTATTTAGATAATCATCCAATGCCCTCTTGAATGCCTTAATTGAACCTGCCTCCAGCACACTTCCAGGCAGTGCATTCCAAACTCTAACTACTACCTCATAGGTAAAGACAGTTGTAAAGTATTCATTTAACACCTCAGCCATGCCCCTTGCCTCTATCTATAAATCTCCAATTTGGTCCCTAAACAGCTCTATTCCTCCTTTTACTGCCCTTCTTCTACTGGTGTGCTTATAGAATACTTTGGAATTTCCTTTTATGTTAGCTGCCAGTGTTTTTTCATAATCCCTCTTTGCTTCTCGTATTTGCTTTTTCACATCTCTCCTGAACCTTCAACACCTGGTCCGTAATCTTGTAGGTTACAGCACTTCAGATGCAGATCCAGGTGCCTTTTAAATGAGTTGTGGGCTTCTGCCTCCACCATCAAAGCAGGCAGTGAATTCCAAACACCCAGCACCCTCTTCAGTGGTGAAATTAGAAGGTTTATTTGAAAATGGAATAATAAAGTAGTACACAAGACTATTAATACAGAAGTTCTAGATTGAACAGATTCTAATTAAGAAATATAGTATAGAAGATGAAATTTAAATGCTTAACTCTCTCAATCCTTTCCGACTCTCAAACAACAGGATCGGCAGATTTAGGCAAACCTTAGACTGAATTTACCACCCTTCCCTAGGGGTGCCATAGAGGATACGTCTCTCCTTTCTGATATGACATCAGCTAGCAAAGATGTCGCTCGGAACCTCTACTTTTAACCCCTGAATTACCATTACCTCATCTCTAATCAAGCCTGTTGTAATTAGCCAGTCGGTTATTTGCTGTGACTGGGTTAATTATTATTGGATCTAGTCATTTACATACATTGCTCCATGGAGCAGAACAATGACACTGTTCATGATCTTTCTCTTATATGAATTTGTACAAGTCTCCATTCATTCTCTTGCACCTGGCCCAGGCAGTCAAGGACAGTACCTGACTGCTCTCTATTCCTACAGACAATAGCAGTATGTTTAGAAATATTGGTTTGCAGCAGATTAATGCTTTAAACTTCAAATATTAGTATATTAACCAGCCTTAATAACTACTTGCTAATTACTTATTCTTCAGTTACGCATTAAAGCTCACTACTTATTTAAATATCTGTTTCTGATTAATTACTAATTATACAGTAATTCTTGATTAATACATGAAAGTGATTATAAAGTACAGAATACAAAATGGCTTCTTCAGCCCAGTGTTAGTACAAAATAGTCCCTTGACCTTGTTAGCTTACTACTGAGAAAATATTGTGAAAACTCCCCAAAGCTGACCAAGTTACACTAAAATCTACTGCCCAGGCTCACTTACTCTCTCACTAGAGCCTATGCCAGAAGGCCCAAAACATTTTTGGCTTGGATCTTGCTTGATTGTTCCCTTGCTGAATCTTGTTGATTGCGGAAGGGTCTGGGAGATGACCATGGGTGGGATGGGTGATGGTGTTGGATTGGCTTTGTGGTACCCGATTTCTGCTCCTTTTTTCTGGAACTTTTTAAGTACTGGTGGTCAGACTACTCAAATGTTTGATAACAATGGACGAAGTTCATGCAGTGCATGCTCTTGTACCTGAAAATTGCAGTTGTGGCACACAGTTGTCATAGCACCCCTATGTATATTTAAGCAGAGCCCACTGAGAAATAGGTGGATGGGATGATTACCTATTTACAGGCTTAATTGCGATTTATTAAAATTTTTTGAAATTATTTGTTGAGTTGGCTTCTATTCATATTTGTTTTTCTCTCAGGATTTACATGCAAAAATGGTTCGCCAATATCAGAAGACGTACAAAAGACAGTTTCCATCACCTTCTGATGAAGATTGTATGTATTGGTACAGTTTTCTGGCTAACCATATGGCTAAAGCGAATATGGACAAGGTTAGTGCAGACTATACAATTACCTTAGTCTTAATCTGTAAAAGTCAACTGCAAGACTACTGTTCCATTTTGAGAATTACAGAAGTAACAATATAAGTCCATAGCGAGAAAGTATATTTATAGTGGCCATACCAGTCTACCATGATTAGGTATGATTGGCAGAGGAAGCTTTCAGTTGACTGTTTGCTCCATCTCTTATGAAAGTTAGGCTGTGTAACAAATTGATGATCTTACTGTAACATGGCTTATGTAATTCGAAACACTAATTGTTACTCTTTGTCCCATTTTGTTTTTCCGTGTTTGTCCCAATATATCATCTGCTATTTCTCAAGGGCCAGTTTAACAAATTGCTCCGAACAACAACTACTTGCATTTATACAGTGCCTTTAATATAGTGACATGTCCTAAGGCACTTCGCAGAAATAGTGTCAAGCTAAATTTAACACTGAGCCATACCCTGATATTAGGACAGGAAAGAGGTAAGTTTTAAGGACTGTTTTAAAGGAGAAAAGAGAGCCGAAGTTTGGGGAGAGAATTCCAGAGCCTACAGCCTCAGCAGTTGAAGGCATGTCTGTCTTTGATGGAATGATTAAAATCTGGCATGCTAAAAAGGTAAGAACTGGAGGAGTGCAGATTTCAGACATCTCCCTCTAATTGGCACCTTTTTTAAAAAACTTAAAACTTTGTGAGTGCTATGAACCATGAGCCACTAATTAAATTAAGTTTTGAAGAGCAACAAATACTTATGTGCTAATTGCTATTAGCTTTATTGGGTACAACTTTATTTAAGCTGTTCTTCCCATTTCTATTGCTGTGGAAAAATCCAAACCAGAATCCGCCAGCTTCCAAGCATCTGTCAATGCCTGCTCAAAACAGCTACAAAAGGTGTTTAAAAAAAGGGGGGCATGAGGTAATCATCCCCCTAACCTCCATTTCCCCCTCCCATCTAGCACTTGTTTTCTGCTCAGCCTTCCCATCAGTGTGCTTGTTGCTTCATAGAATCTTTTGGTCTAATGTCTCAGTGCTTTACTGTATTATAACAGTGTTGTGTTGCCAGTTTTAATTCTAAACTGTTAAAAATGTTTTTAAATTTGGGGGACGATACTAGCTAACTGCTAGTGCAGTTTAACTAACTCCATCTAGGTATTTAATTCAGGGGAACTTAAAAAATGCCTTTTGGAAGAAAATACAATGCACTTAAATGAAATTACATCCTTCAATGAATTTAGATTTTAGTGCTACTTCTGTCCCCCAGTTTGTCAGAATCTTTTAGGATCCTGGATAATAATTTTTGGTTCTTTTACAAATGTATTTCAGCCTGATGTTTCTTTTGTTTTTTTTATCCATTTATTTTTATTTATTTTCATTTTTGTTCATTGTTTTTGTTTATCCCCACCTTTTATCCTATTTTCAATCTTTTTTCCCCCCAATCATCCCCTCCCCCACCCCACCCCCACAAGGGCCATCTGTCATTTGTTCATGTTGTTCTTTGCAGAACGCTTACCCTTGTCCTGCTATTATCACATTCTGCTTTCTTACCTTAATGCCACCATCAGCACCACCTTTAGCCAGTACCGCTACATTAACACCCTTTGCCAATCTCTCCTTTGCCCCCACCTATTGCTGGCCTTCTATCCAGCTTCATCTGCTCCACCCCCCTTAAACAGTATAAATTTCATCACATTTTCACTTCTCTTTAGCTCTGAAGAAGAGTCATACGGACTTGAAACTTTAACTGTTTTTCTCTCCACAAATGCTGTTAGACCTGCTGAGTTTTTCCAGCATTTTATGTTTTTGTTTCAGATTTCCAGCATCTGCAGTATTTTGGTTATATCTTTGATTTTGTGTATGTTGTTTTTTGTTGTATTTGTTGGATTTTGTAATAAAGTGAAACTGATTTATTGAAATGAAACATTATCAATTTATTGGCTTGGATTTTGTGGTCAGCCCCAAAAGAACGGCACTTGCCGTTCACTAGACTGACAACTGTCATAGAGTTTTTGTGAGCTTTTGATTTGCTGTCATCAGGCATCTGATCCAGCACTATTCTCTACAAGACATCTGTGAGGAGCCTGGCTCTTCAACCAATGAATCCTCTTTGAGGCATGGTTTAGCCTAATTGTTCTCAATTCAAAATCCAGGCCATTAGATATTGTACAGGTTAACCCATTTGAGTGTTTATCTCATCAGAACGTATGTCATTATGTCTTAGCACATTTAGCATACCTGCATGTCTAATTTTATGAACTGTTCTGAAGTTAGTTGAGGAAGAGAAGTTTTAAGCTAATTTGCTTCATGTTTGTCCATTCACAAGATGGCGTTATTAAAATGAAGTTTAAATGCTGTTGTACTTGATTTATTTTGTAACCCTAATTATACTTAAGCAGCTTTGCAACAAATATATATAAGCATGATCATACAAATGCAAGTTGCGGTATGGATATGTACAAGAGACAAAGGATACAGAGTTGCTTTTCTCTGGCATGTAGAGGTATTAAGTGACAGCTGGGGTCTGAATCTTCAATCTTCCAACCATTCAAAGTCAGTTACTATGTTTTCCTGTAGAGAAATAATCAGATGATAAAGCTTTGCTAGGCAATTCTGTCATATTCCTAGCAACCAACTAAAAGACAATTTTATCAGAGGCTTGGGAGAAGATTCCCCCCGCCTACCTTTTCTTTCTCTCTATCTCTGCCAGAGTTGGTGAGTGACTTGACAATGTTATGGCTCAGCAGATGGTGAATGCTAAGCTGCTCAAAACCCAAATGGAAACTTACAACAGCAGCCAAAATGTTTTTTGCATTTTCTATAGTATGAGGAGCGGTTCTGAAATCAGGAAATGATTTCCCTGACTACTTGTGATGATTTTATATTAAAGTAAGCATTTATTAAAAGACAAAGGGTAGTGAATGTCTGGAATTCTGCACCCCAGAGAGTTGTGGAGGCTAGATCACAAAGTATTTAAAGAGGAGGTAGATAGGTTTTTTAAATATCGGGGAATTGAGGGCTAAGAGGAGTTGAGGCCTGGGGCAGATCAGCCATGATCTTATTGAATGGCGGGGCAGGCTTGAGAGGCTAAATGGCCTACTCCTATTTCTTATGTTCTTATGTTCTAAAGGATAAAAATACATTTACATTTAAACACAAGAATGGCTTCACACAGTAAGCAGTACTTTAAAACAGTTCCACAAATCTTAACTTAACTACCCTCAGAGCTAGCCTTTCCCTTTTCTGTTCAACAGCTATCCTTATAAATTCTAAAATCTATATAAGTGCAGTAATTTTACCACACAGTGCTTTTCCCTTGGGGTGTCCTCTGAGGCTGACAGCAACTGGGTCTTTAGGTCTGGCCTTGTTCACACTGTCTTCTGGTAGTTCTGACCAACTACTCTGCTGCCTTCTGGGAGATATAAGCAGCTACCCTCTCACATAAGCTTCAGTATTTCCCTAAATGCGTTCCTTCCCTTTGATCTCTCTATTGTTTCAACCAGTCTCTTCAGAAACGCTTTCTTCCCAGGATTGATTAAATTGTCCTTTACTTTAGCTCTTAGACTTGTAAAAACAAACTTACCCTATCATTACCTCACTCCTTACACCTTTTTAAACCTGCATATATCCCACTTTGAACTAAAACAACTCAATTCAAGCCATTACTGTTATTGCTTTACATAAAATTCTGATTGAAGTTCCTCTTGGTTCATTAACATATAAAAACCACTTCTTACTGTTGACTTTAGACCCTTGTCATCACTGTAGCTCTTATTCCAATTACAGCCTGACTTCCAGTACATAAGAAAATATTTCCGGGCTATTACCAGAAGAA
The DNA here is from genome assembly GCF_964194155.1 of Cetorhinus maximus. Classification (NCBI taxonomy): domain Eukaryota; kingdom Metazoa; phylum Chordata; class Chondrichthyes; order Lamniformes; family Cetorhinidae; genus Cetorhinus; species Cetorhinus maximus. Next base: position 41,822,697 of record NC_135890.1, on the reverse strand, counting down.
CATGTTACAATTTTTTGTTTTCTTGACAGCAAGAAAAGGATAAAATACATTTTTGAAAAATAAGGACGGCATCTGATTTAATCTCGGATGGAATCTTTAATTGAGTAAAAGTTATCTATATGATTGACTGTTTAAGTTCAGTTTCCTAATGGAAAAATCTATCTGCATGCTTCAAATAGAGATTATAGTGAACATTACATCAGAAGATAATTTTTGCACGAAAATTTTCTGTTAGAAATTGAGTTGCTATTTCAAATAAGCTACTGTACTAAATTTCTCATTTTATAAATTAATAATTTTGCTTTTTCAGAGTTAGGATCTCAGTACTATAATGGTTTTCAGCAGAAAGGCTAAACCCATAACAGCTTTTGATGTGAATATTTCAACTTTCCCTATAACTATTAAAATATAATGAATACAGATGAGCCCTTCTAATTCTTACATAGAGCTGTGTAGTAAGTAGAACTTAATCAAGTAAAAGTATGATCTTGCTTATAGTCTATTGAAATAGAGTAAGAGCGAGAAACTTTATGCTGATGGCTTATGTTCACAAGAGTCAATCTAATAAACTGGGCTAATAAAATCTTGTATAATAATAATAAAAAAACAGAAAATGCTGGAAAAACTCAGCAGGTCTGGCAGCATCTGTAGAGAGAGAAACAGAGTTAACGTTTCGAGTCCATATGACTCTATGTTAGCTCTGACCTTTTAGCTCTGAAGAAGAGTCATACAGACTCGAAACATTAAGTGTGTTTCTCTCTCCACAGGTGCTGCCAAACCTGCTGAGTTTTTCCAGCATTTTCTGTTTTTATTTCAGATTTCCAGCATCCACAGTATTTTGGATGCTTTCATAATAAAATCATGTGTATTGTTTTAGGGCCCATTTACATTGTAACTGAATATAATTAATGAAAATGTAGAAATTTGATTGAGGTTTGGGAAAATGTTGGAGCCTATTATAAAGATGTAATAGCAGAGCATTTAGAAATACATAATCTGATCAAGCAGAGCCAGCATGGCTTCATGAAGGGGAAATCATGCCTATCAAATTTATTAGAGCTCTTTGAGGTGGTTACAAGCAGGATAGATAAAGAAGAACCAGTAGATGTAATATATTTGGATTTCCAGAAGGCGTACGATAAGGTACTGCACATAAGGCTACTTAATAAACTAAGACCCCATGGCGTTGAGGGTAGTATATTAGCAAGGATAGAGGATTGGCTAACTAATAGAAGACAGAGAGTTGGGATAGGAGGGGCATTTTCAAGATGGCAGCCTGTAAACTAGTGGAGTGCCACAGGGATCAGTGCTGGGGCCTCAATTATTTACAATATATATTAATCACTTAGATAAGAGACGTGAATGTACTATTGCCAAGTTTGTGGATGACACGCAAATAGGTGGGAAGGCAAGTGGTGAGGATGACACATGGAGTCTGCAGAGGGATATAGACAGGTTAAGTGAGTGGGCAAAAACTTGGCAGATGGAATATAATATGGGAAAATATGAGGTTATGCACTTTGGCAGGAAGAGTAGAGGAGCTGAATATTATTTAAACGGAGAAAGACTGCAGAAAGCTGCGGCATAGAGGGATTTGGGAGTCCTTGTGCATGAATCCCAAAAAGCTAATATACAAGTTCAACAGGTATTAGGGCAGGCAAATGGAATGTTGGCCTTTATTTCAAAAGGAATGGAGTATAAAAATAGGGAAGTTTTGCTAAAACTGTACAAGGCACTAGTTAGACCACACCTAGAATACTGTGAACAATTTTGGCCCCCTTAACTAAGGAAAGATGTACTGGCATTGGAGGCAGTCCAGAGAAGATTCACCAGGTTGATCCCGGGTGTGGAGGGATTTTCTTATGAGGAGAGGTTGAGTAGGTTGGGCCTGTACTCACTGGAGTTTAGAAGAATGAGAGGCGACCTTATTGAAACATATAACATTCTTTGGGGGCTTTACAGGGTAGATGCTGAGAGGTCGTTTTCCTTTGTGGGAGAGTCTAGGACCAGAGGGCATAATATCAGAGTAAGGGAGCACCCATTTAAAACAGATGAGGAGGAATTTCTTCTGAGGGAAGTCAATCTATGGAATTCTTTACTGCAGAAGACTCTAGAGGCTGGGTCGTTAAGTATGTTCAAGGCTGATTACTTTTTAATCAGTAAAGGAATCAAGGGTTACGGGGAAAAGACAGGAAAGTGGAGTTGAGGATTATCGGATCAGCCATGATCTCATTGAATGGTGGAGCAGACTCGATGGGCCAAATGGCCTACTCATGCTCCTACATTTTATGGTCCTTTATTCCCTTCCCTGTTTTTCATTCCACCGTGAAAATTGTCATCACACACTCCTTCAATGATAGTATAGGGTGCTGTGGACTATGACTTCTGTTATGATCTAAGTCAGTGGCATTCTGAGATTGCCTAACAGGAGGCTATATCCAGATTAGGTGAGCTTGTCAGTAACTTCTGCTTCTGCCTCCCAAAAGATGGAGTACAATATGCAAGGTGGCCCATTTAACTGCACAAAATCAATTAAACTCTTGCACCTTGGTTGAGCAGTTTTGAATGCCAGCAGCAATTTAGACGCTCACCACATGCCTTTTTAGTCATTCTAAATGTTTTCAGTAGCAATTTGTGCTAAATAGGTTGTCTTCCTTGGAACTAATGACCTGGATTGCCCTTTGATCTCTCGAGTATGGATTCTATTTTACCTTTGTGTTATCAGAGAAAAACATGCTGAATGTTGTAAATTTCTTTTTTCACAGGAACTCTATTTACTCATGTTTTCAATGGATTGGATAAAGGCCAAGACTGAACTGATGGGCCCAGCCCAGTTGATAAATGACTTTGTGGAATATAGACACATACTGGATGAAGAGGTACATTTTACAGTGACCTGAGATATCTGCTGCATGTGTGAGCATTTGCTAAACTCTTGTTAAGATGGCTGGTAAGGCAATGGTTCAAGTCTAATTATTAAAGCAAAATTCTGTGGATGCTGGAAATCTGAAAAAAAAAAATCTCAGGCAACATCTTTAGACAGAGAAAAGAGAATCTGTTTCTCTCCCACGGGTGCTTCCTGACCTGTTAAGTATTTCCAGCGGTTTCTGTTGTTTACATCTTACCATTGCCTATTGTTTTAAGTTGCGTGTTAGTGGAATTCTCTTGTGCTTCCAAACAATGGATTAAATCAGAAATTTAACAAAGGCTCCATTGAGAACATTAGGAAATATGATTTAACATTAGCTGGTTATGAACATTTTTAAACTTCCCGAAGTATCATCATCAATTAAACCCCACACCTGAGACTTGAATACATAATCTAGGTTATGCTTCAGTGCAGAACTGAGGGAGCGCTGCACTATTAAGTGCCATCTTTTAGGTGAGAGACTAAGGCAAAGCCCGTTTGCTTTCTCAGGAGACATAGAAGATCCCATGGCATTATTCGAAGAATAACGCTTCAATTCTCTAGGTATCTTGGCTAACATTTAGCCTTCAACCAACCTTGTTAAACAGATTGCCTGATCATTTATCTCATTGCCATGTGTGGGACCTTGCTGCATGCAGATTAGTTGCTGCTGTTACAATTATGAGGTTTATAATATTATTTTGATTTTGGGACTGTAGCTTTAAATTTAGGGTAAATGAAAGAGGTCATGCAACTTGTTCTGGTTTCCCCTGACAGTAAGCATAGGTGGTTAAATTGTTAGAGATCAAAGGAAAGCTTAGATTGTTTTACTGAGAAGAAAGTGCGAGATATCCACACTTAGAGACAATGGTTGCAGTCTCTGAGTTCACAATAGAAAGATTTTGAGACTCCCAAAGTTCCAGAAAGGTGTTTAAAATACTGAGTTGTAATCAATTGTGCTGTAAACTGCCCATTTACTTCTAAGGTGAAAGAGGGCTGGTCTCTCAAGGAGCTAATTAGAATTTCTACCTGGATACAAGGTTAATGTGTTTCATGTTGCCATGGGGTAGAGGAAACCATGTTTGAGATCAGGTTACAGGCTTCCCTGCATATCAGTGATTATCACAGATATCAACTCCAGGCAGTAGTTCTGTGGTCAGCAGAGGAAAATGGCTATAAAAACAAAAAGCTAAAAGCTACTGCAGATGCTGGAAATCCAAAAGAAAAACAGAATTACCTGGAAAAACTCAGCAGGTCTAGCAGCATTGGTGGAGAAGAAATCAGTTAACGTTTCGAGTCTTCATGACCCTTCGGCAGAACTGAGTATAGTTAGGAGAAAAGTGAAATATAAGCTGGTCTAAGGTGGGGGGGCGGGGGGAGAGAGAAGTTGAGGGTGTGGTGATTGTGGAGATAAGCAAGCAGTGATAGGAGCAGACAATCAAAAGATGTCACAGACAAAAGGATCAAAGAGGTGTTGAAGGTGGTGATATTGTCTAAGAAAAGTGCTAATTAAGAATGGAAGACAGGATACTCAAGGTACAGCTCTAGTGGGGGTGGGGTGGAAAGACTAACAAAGTTTTAGTTTTAGGTTTAAAAATAATGGAAATAGGTGGGAAAAGAAGAATCTACATAAATTATTGCAAAAAAAGGGAGGGGGGAGAAACGGGGTGGGGATGGGGGGAGGGGGATCTAAAGTTGTTGAATTCAATATTCAGCCCGGAAGACTGTAAAGTGCCTAGTCGGAAGATGAGGTGCTGTTCCTCCAGTTTACGTTGAGCTTCACTGGAACAATGCAGCAAGCCAAGGACAGACATGTGGGCAAGAGAACAGGGTGGAGTGTTAAAATGGCAAGTGACAGGGAGGTTTGGGTCTTTCTTGCGGACGGACCGCAGGTGTTCTGCAAAGCGGTCGCCCAGTTTGCGTTTGGTCTCTCCAATGTAGAGGAGACCGCATTGGGAGCAACGAATGCAGTAGACTAAGTTAGGGGAAATGCAAGTGAAATGCTGCTTCACTTGAAAGGAGTGTTTGGGCCCTTGGACAGTGAGGAGAGAGGAAGTGAAGGGGCAGGTGTTGCATCTTCTGCGTGGGCATGGGGAGGTGCCATAGGTGGGGGTTGAGGAGTAGGGGGTGATGGAGGAGTGGACCAGGGCGTCCCGGAGGGAACGATCCCTACGGAATGCCGTCAGGGGGGGTGAAGGGAAGATGTGTTTGGTGGTGGCATCATGCTGGAGTTGGCGGAAATGGCGGAGGATGATCCTTTGAATGCGGAGGCTGGTGGGGTGATAAGTGAAGACAAGGGGGACCCTATCATGTTTCTGGGAAGGAGGAGAAGGCGTGAGGGAGGATGCGCGGGATATGGGCCGGACACGGTTGAGGGCCCTGTCAACGACCGTGGGTGGAAAACCTCGGTTAAGGAAGAAGGAGGACATGTCAGAGGAGCTGTTTTTGAAGGTAGCGTCATCAGAACAGATGCGACGGAGGCGAAGGAACTGAGAGAATGGGATGGAGTCCTTACAGGAAGCGGGGTGTGAGGAGCTGTAGTCGAGATAGCTGTGGGAGTCGGTAGGCTTGTAATGGATATTGGTGCACAGTCTATCATCAGAAATTGAGACAGAGAGGTCAAGGAAGGGAAGAGAAGTGTCAGAGATGGACCATGTGAAAATGATGGAGGGGTGGAGATTGGAAGCAAAATTAATAAATTTTTCCAGGTCCCGACGAGAGCATGAAGCAGCACCGAAGTAATCATCGATGTACCGGAGAAAGAGTTGTGGGAGGGGGCCGGAGTAGGACTGGAACAAGGAATGTTCCACATACCCAATAAAGAGACAGGCATAGCTGGGGCCCATGCGGGTACCCATAGCCACACCTTTTATTTGGAGGCAGTGAGAGGAGTTAAAGGAGAAATTGTTCAGTGTGAGAACAAGTTCAGCCAGACGGAGGAGAGTAGTGGTGGATTGGGATTGTTCGGGCCTCTGTTCAAGGAAGAAGCTAAGGGCCCTCAGACCATCCTGGTGGGGGATGGAGGTGTAGAGGGATTGGACATCCATGGTGAAGAGGAAGCGGTTAGGGCCAGGGAACTGGAAATTGTTGATGTGACGTAAGGTGTCAGAGGAATCACGGATGTAGGTGGGAAGGGACTGGACAAGGGGAGAGAGAAGGGAGTCAAGATAATGAGAAATGAGTTCCGTGGGGCAGGAACAGGCTGACACGATCGGTCTGCCAGGACAGTTCTGTTTGTGGATTTTGGGTAGGAGGTAGAAGCGGGCCGTCCGAGGTTGGGCGACTATCAAGTTGGAAGCTGTGGGAGGAAGATCTCCAGAGGAGATGAGATCAGTGACAGTCCTGGAAACAATGGCTTGATGTTCTGTGGTGGGGTCATGGTCCAGGGAGAGGTAGGAGGAAGTGTCCGCGAGTTGACGCTCAGCCCCCGCGAGGTAGAGGTCAATGCGCCAGACAACAACTGTACCACCCTTGTCAGCGGGTTTGATGACAATGTTGGGGTTGGACCAACAACAACATTGTCATCAAACCCCAACATTGTCATCAAACCCGCTGACAAGGGTGGTACAGTTGTTGTCAGGCGCATTGACCTCTACCTCGCGGAGGCTGAGCGTCAACTCGCAGACACTTCCTCCTACCTTTCCCTGGACCATGACCCCACCACAGAACATCAAGCCATTGTTTCCAGGACTGTCACTGACCTCATCTCCTCTGGAGATCTTCCTCCCACAGCTTCCAACTTGATAGTCGCCCAACCTCGGACGGCCCGCTTCTACCTCCTACCCAAAATCCACAAACAGAACTGTCCTGGCAGACCGATCGTGTCAGCCTGTTCCTGCCCCACGGAACTCATTTCTCGTTATCTTGACTCCCTTCTCTCTCCCCTTGTCCAGTCCCTTCCCACCTACTCCACCCTGTTCTCTTGCCCACATGTCTGTCCTTGGCTTGCTGCATTGTTCCAGTGAAGCCCAACGCAAACTGGAGGAACAGCACCTCATCTTCCGACTAGGCACTTTACAGCCTTCCGGGCTGAATATTGAATTCAACAACTTTAGATCTTAAACTCCCCCTCCCCCCATCCCCACCCCGTTTCTCCCCCCTCCCTTTTTTTTCAATAATTTATGTAGATTCTTCTTTTCCCACCTATTTCCATTATTTTTAAATCTAAAACTAAAACTTTGTTAGTCTTTCCACCCCACCCCCACTAGAGCTGTACCTTGAGTATCCTGTCTTCCATTCTTAATTAGCACTTTTCTTAGACAATATCACCACCTTCAACACCTCTTTGATCCTTTTGTCTGTGACATCTTTTGATTATCTGCTCCTATCACTGCTTGCTTATCTCCACAATCACCACACCCTCAACTTCTCTCTCCCCCCGCCCCCCCCATCTTAGACCAGCTTATATTTCACTTTTCTCCTAACTATACTCAGTTCTGCCGAAGGGTCATGAAGACTCGAAACGTTAACTGATTTCTTCTCCACCAATGCTGCCAGACCTGCTGAGTTTTTCCAGAGGAAAATGGCTGTTTGGCTTTATGAGCTACCAGAGCTGGATGTAGGAGGGAGATGGCCTCTAGTTGAAGAGATGCATCCAGCAGCCACGTAAGGATTCCGGGAGATTCATGCTGGCATTGCTGGGGGAAGAAGAATAATTGGAACAGGCTTTACTGATGGTGGTGGATTTAAGAAACTCTCCAAAAACTGAGGAAAATGCCTGGAGATGATCACTCTTAAAGTTACTACTCGGCGAAACGGCGAATATGTATTCATCCATTGGAAGCTGGAAGCAACCGTGGACTGTTTGCTAAAAGGAATGTAATTCCATAGAGTGAAATGGGTGATAAGTATACAAGGGGAATGTCACTTTCTGTAGTTCAAGTATAAGTTGCATACAAAGTCAATAGATTTTTTTTTAAGCATTACAGTAAGAGTTTTAAAACATGAAATCTTGTGCTATTCTTTCAGCTAGCAACTGGAAGTTCGAATCTCTTTTTAGAAGTTATAGGTCTTTACAGAGATCATAACACTGCATTTCTCAACATTACGGCAGTGACTGCATTTCAAAAGTACTTCACTGGCTATGAGATGCTTTGGGAAGTTTTGAGGTCATAAAAGAGAATATATAAATGCAAGTTCGTTCTTATTAAGAATACTTTAAAGGACACAGAGCAAGAAAATGAAATTAAATCATATCTCTTGAAATCTAGCAACAACACAGACGTAATGGCCTCCTTCTGTACCAGAATTCCTATACAAGAGACTCTGCTTCGTATTTGAAGGAGTTTCATAAGTACAAGATCAATATCTGAAAACTGGAAGATAATAAAACTTTTCCCAATATTTAGAAGAAAAGAGTGGCAATAAATGAGGCAGCTGAAGGCACAGCAACCAGCAGGGGAACGATTACAATTTTGGATGCTCAAGAGGCCAGAATTAGAGGATTGCAAAGTCCTTGGAGGGTTGTGCTGCTGGAAGAGGTTTCTGAGATGAGGAGGAGTGAGGCCCTGGAGGGCCAAACTGAGACGTTGATGATCTGGGAACCAGTGTAGGTCAGTAAGCACAGGGGTGAAGGATGAACTGAACATGGTGTGAGTTAGGATACAGGCTCCAGAGTTTTGGATGAGCTCAAGTTTATGGAGGATGGTAGCCAGGAGAACATTGGAATAGTCAAGTCTAGATGTGATTGAACAGATCCATAGCTGCAGAAATGTCTTAATGAATGGAGGGCCAAAGGCTGGAGAGTTGGGAATTTGAATGTGTCGTTGTAATTAACTGGGGGTTCCAGGATTAATGGTTGAGACAGAGAGACTGTGTTAGTATTCAACATTAGAGTGGATAGTAGATTGAAGTTTTATTGGAACAGGTTATGGAAATATGATTAGTACTGTTTGATCACAAGAAAAGTCAGTGGCAACTGTGGGACTAAATGCCCTGTTTCTGTGCTGTTTCTCCAGAGCTCCGCACCAGATCACAGGATGTAAGTTCTAACCTGTGGTTGCATTTGCGGAGTATTCCTGGTCTCAGACATATCTTTGCCGAGATGCTCAGGCTGCTGTCTGTACTTCTTTGGATCTGGTTGCAGAGCAATAGTGCCGTGGTGCAGGCCACCCACCCATTCCATGGTTGACACATGATGAGTGATATGCTACAATAAAAAGGCACAAATCTACTTTTTAGAAAGGAGCTAATTGATGAGGGTGAGGTGCTAATTAATGCTCAGTGATGCTTACATGGTTTTATATAGTTAATGTAATTATTGCACTAGTTATTAATCTTCCTGACAAATTAGCATATTATACTATTATATAAACAATATAATGTGTGTATATGTGTCGATATATTTTTATATATGCTGAGATGAGGAGGAATTTCTTTGCTTAGAGGATGGTGAGTCTTTGGATTCTCTACCCTAGAGCGCTGTGGAGGCTCACTCATTGAGTATGTTCAAGACAGAGCTTGATAGATTTCTAGATATTAAAGATATCAAGGGATATGGGGATAGTGCAGGAAAATGGCATTAAGGTAGAAGATCAGCCATGATCTAGTTGAATGGCAGAGCAAGCTCAAAGGGCCGAATGACCTACTCTTATTTCCTGTGTTCTTATACCATATTCAAAATTCACCATACTCAATATTCCCCAATTTGCATTATTTCAGTTTATTAGTTTCCTTTATAAATAACTAAATTAGGAACAGTTCACTGTTCTGTGGATTCTGAAACTTTAACTAATTGGTGCAATGACTAAAACTAATTTGTGTTCTTAAATGTGATAAATGGAAAACTTCCAAAAGTTTCTTGTTCCTTTGACAGCTGTTGATGTGCAGAACTGTGCTGTCTGCTAGTCTGTCATCTCTGTAATTCAAAGTTTTTGATTTTCATTAAACTTGATGAACTACTTTTTTTTATTTATTCATGGGTTGTGGGCATTGCTGGCTAGGCCAGTATTTATTACCCATTCCTCCTTACTGTCTCTCATTGTTCTTCAATAGTTAGCATGTTAGGAACACAATGGACCCCTGTGTTATAAACAAACATTTTCTCCTTCATGAGTTTTCTTGAATTTCTACTGGGTTTGATAATTGGCTACTTTATCTCACATCTAGTACTGGTGAAAAACATTATTTTAGACACTGTAGAACTTCGACCCACTGAAGCAGTCTGGACAGATGCACGTTCAGTGTAAATTTGATAGTTTCAGATTTGTAAAATAGGACCTCACACTACAGATTTTGGGCCGAGTGAAACTAATTAAAGCACTCCCAGCCTCGGTGACTCTCACTACTGCAGGCAGTGTTCAGTTTGTATTAGCTCTGATTCTTCCTGCATCCACATTGCTGTTTTGCAGACCTAGAAGAACTATTCCCAGTGTTCCTCCTAATTTGACAAAATGCAGTAGGACCCAACAGCATTGTTAGTTTAAGAAAAACACAGCAATTACAAATGAAGTGTTGCCTTTCTGGTATGGTGCCTGCTCGGAGCTAGAAGGGCATTGTTAAGCTCGAGCTTTCAGTGACCAGAGCATAATGTAATGAAGCTAAAGTTATGCAGCACTTGGCTAGCATATTCTTCCCTAAATCCACTACTAAATGCAGGCTAACTGATGATATTCTTATTGCTGTTTACAGGACCTTTGTCACATTTACCTACCTAACTGTTCCAATATGTGTGAAGCATTTTGCAATGCCTGATATAAATTTAAGCCTTTAGAGGTAGCCAAAGCTTTGAATGAAGCCTTCAGTCAGTGGCTGTGACATTGTTTTCTGAACTCCTGTTAAATAGAATTTGTATATTTTGAATCATTTGTGTTTCTTTTTGAGAATGTGAATTCTTGAAAATTTAAGGAAATGTATTCATTTTGAAACCATTCCCCTTTTGATTTCACCGTGCTCTTAGCAGGAGTGCATTGATATATTAGTGTCCAGTGTGTTTGCATAGAGAGCAGTAAGGTATTATGGGTTGATGCAGTGTTGGGTTTAGTAAGTCAAATTGCCTTGTTGAATTTCGATTGGATTTGATGAGCAGCTTCCCCCTGTCAGGTTATGGTTTATTTTAAACTGTTCCCCCCTCGAAACAGCATGTTCAAATCGTTATAATAAAAACAGAAAGTGCTGGAAATCTCAGCAGGTCTGGCAGCATCTGTACAGAGAGAGACGGAGTTAATATTTTGAATCCAATATGATCTTTCTTTGGAACTGTGTGTTTTAGTGTTCAAGACATTAACTTGGCACCTGGATAATGGAAAAATAAATGCTAATTTTTTTTTTTGTCACGCTTGACAAGTAATTGTCTCATGTTTGACACTTCATTTAGAAAATGTGTTTACTGGTATGCATAGCAACCTGGGAAGCTAAACTTCACTTATAATTAAACACTGAAGGAAGTGGTCCTGGCAACAAATGGCCCTTTTAGTTGGGGTTGCTGTCCTTGGCTTTCTTTCTGTGCATAACTGCTACTAATTGACATGGATGTTGGCAAAGCAAGAGAGCCTCCTTAGACTCCAGATTATTTGCCAGTTGTAAATCCTCATTTGCAATGAGATATGTGCCAGAGGGCTTTAGCCATAGGTTTATAATGAAAAGGACTGCACCACCTTGAAGCTCGTAACAAGAGCTGTCTTGTTCCTTTTTGGAGATTTTGGGGTTGGGGTGGGGGAACATTTACTCTCCAGTAGGTAGACCCAAGAAGCATTAGCTGTTTGGAATTTTGAGGCCAGTTGTGGGTTTTGTGGTCTCTCGTAGCATTAACCAGAATTAAAAGCAAGATTAAATTGTGTGTGAGGGTGGCTTATAGTCCTTGCAGTAGAAATGTGAAATTTGAAGAACTTGTGTGATGCTCACGGATTCTGCTGCAGATGGTGATGTTGAACGTACTTTCTGTACTTCTTGCTAAGCCTTCCTCTGTCATAAGTGGTTTATGTCTTGATCCCAGACCCCTTTCAGGTAAAGGCAAAATACTGCGGATGCTGGAAATCTGAAACAAAAACAAAAAATGCTGGAAAAACTCAGCAGGCCTGACAGCATCTGTGGAGAGAAAGACAGAGTTAATGTTTCGAGTCCATATGACTCTTCAGAGCTCTGAAGAAAAGGCAGTCGACTCAAAACGTTAACTCTCCCTTTCAGGTAAAGATAGTGCACTGAATGGAGGTATGTCTGTGATTGGAGAGGGGAAAAACCCTAGCAGCTTGGCATGTGCAGGATTCTGCAAATTATTGCTGGAGATAGTGGCATTATTTCTGTTGTTCTAGAGGGTGATAGGTCAAGAGCTGAGGCCTGGGAGTGTAAGATCACTTTGAGAACACTTGGGTAAGAGACTTAAGCAAAGTAAGCCTGTCAGTTTTATCAATATAAATGACAGTTGTGTAACTGCCTAGCCAAGGCCTACTGTCTGCATTTGCTGCCAGGCTAAGGAACGTACTGTCGTAGGATGATGCTGAGAAGCTGTATGACTAGAATGAAAGTGACCATCGAGCGCATTGTGCACAATGTTGCAGAAGTTGAGATAGGCAAATGAACCAGACAATTTCCTGTTTATCGAATTGCCAAAAGGCAACCAGCAACAGTGTGATCATCTTTTCTATGGGGTAGTGACTGCAGACATTATGCAGAGTGACTGGGGGAATATGGATAGCTGTTTGATATTTTGTTTATTGAAAATGCAGTCATACAAGAGAGTGAAGTTTTTGCACAGGCCATGTTGAAGATGGAAATCGTCAATGTTTCAACTTAGAAATGGGAATGTCCTTTGTAAATTGTTAATGCTGTCTGTAGTGCCTTCCTTATTGAATCTGATTTGATTAATAAGACTTTCAGTTCAGTAAATGTCTCCAGTAATTCAAAACTTGTTAAGCTGCCAAGTGATACTAATTACGATGGTTGCCTCAAGGTCCAAGTTGTGGTTAAATTGAGAGTTGCTTCAGGACGACAAGATGCAGCTGAATATCTGTCATTCACATATGAAGAGTATGTCCAGGATCCCAACGGAAATAAAGTTGCATAACATATTGATAGCAAAAATTGTGAATGGCGTATTGCTGTAATAATCTGCTTTTCTAATTAGATTTCTCATACTTATCTATCATTTCCCATTTGCCTGACACATTTATATCAGTGGTACAGTAACTAGAGAGAACGGTCAACAAATTTCTTGTCAGTGGCGAGAGCCCCTGCGCCTATGCTATAATGAAACCTGCCCTTGTACAGTGTTAAAGGTTAAACATATATCACAAAACATTGTGCAGTAATTACCTTAATAATCAATCAGAAATGCAAAGTAAGGAGAGACTGCTAAATATTTCAACATGTGCATCATGGTTTTGAATAAGTTTAAACTGCAATAAGTGCAACTATGCTTTCAATCCAGCTTCAAATACTTGCAACAGTTATAATCTTATTACTATGAATGTTCAGGAAATAAAAGTATATTCACTGGCAGCAGTAACTAATAAACTGAAGATGCAATTGAAATTCCTGTTTAAAACATGAATTTATTTAAATTCAGGTGAGATGTAAATTAATGTGTAGGTATTAATTTGGAGATAACCACATATGATGAATTTTAAATTGTACAATCCTTGGTTGTGAAATTGAGTACTGTATTCCGCAATGATGAGATTTAAGTTATTTATTGTCAGTTTTAATGTCCAAGATATCTGTAGATTGCCTTTCATACTAGTAAATATCCTTAAGTTTACAAATGACTTTTACATTAAATGGTTGTGTATACAACAGTGTGATCTTACTGTGTTTGAGATGATCAGATCTGACAATCAATATTTTCAGTTTAGTTCTTAATTGTCTTGACATTGACAAATATATGAAGAGACATCTGGGTTCCATCTTGCCCCCTCACTATAATATGATTGAGTGTAGAGACTGTGATTGTCACTCAGTACAACAGACGAGGTCATATGCTGCTAAAATCATATGCTGCTAAGAATCAGGGTTGCCAAGGGAACATCAGCATAACCTGATCCTAACAATAACTGAATTTAATATGGGAAAAAGCACTGCCTGCAATATGTTGAAAATAAAGATTTGAAAATAATTCTATATATTTGACTGGCAGTGTGCAATGTGCATTTTTTTGGTCATAGGCTATTCTTTGCACAAGAATAAATAGCTCAGGATGACATCAGTAGGATCAGGTAGAAACTATGGATATTTGGCCCTAGCAATGTACTTATGATGACACCATCAGTATTACTTAGAATCCAATTAACCTTAAGATGGGGATGTTAATTTCTGTATCATTAAAAAATCCCCTTAAATTACTAATCACATTCTTTGACTTGTCAATGATAAATTTTGAACATTAAATAGTCACTATATTTTCCAATTTTAATAATCTCAGCAAAAACTGACAGATTTGCAAACAGCCTATTTACTTTTGATCGGATTCAATAAATATGCAGAATTCCTGGGTTAGAAAGGCACAATACGAGCCATCTCAAAACACAACCAATGAAGTTCTTTTCAAGTGTGGTCACTCTTGTACTGTAGGAAATGCAGCAAACAATTTGCACACAGCAGGCTCTCTCGAACAGCAATGTTGTAATGACCAGGTAATATATTTTAGTTATCATAAATTTGAATTTGAGCTATGTTAGAATGGCTATTGAAGCAATACTACTCAGATTTTCTATGGTAAAAGACCAAAGTGAAGCATTTCTAGCTTGTTCAGAGCACAATGACTTTGCAAGGTCAGATTTGAATAGGTTTGTTAATTTCTTTTTATGGAATAGGAGTTCTAGTTTTGACTGGCACCCAATGTGATTAAAGTTGAACAATTTGGTTCATAACATCCAATTACCAAATGAGAAACATGATTAGAACACAGCTTAGTGTTTAAGCTTCACTGACCATAAGCTATGCTTTCTCCCTTAAGCCTTGACCTTGGGAAGCTTTCATTCTGTTTAGAAACATAATTCTTTTTAAATAAAAACTGGGCAACATTGTCTTTTCATTTTTTAGCCATATTTGATTCAATAAGGATTCAAATAGGACAATAAGAAAAAGAAGAAACTATGTAATAAAAAAAAAACCATTCAGCCTAACAATTCTATTCTCTCCACAGAACATGTATAATTTGCCCCGTCATATACTCAACCCAACCCAGCCCTGAGAGCAGCCCTTACCCACTAGGAACCTGGTCGATACAATTATAATTTATTTCTCATGGGCCACTTAAACAAGAGATTTTAACGGTTTTATCAGCTGGATTTTCATTCTATAAGCTTTCACCAATTCATTCATTCTATCCGTCGGTATTTTTAGATCTTCTGCTAGCCACTTCAGTTAAATCTGGTCGTTTGCAAATTTTCCTACATGACTGAAATGGTGTGAAGGCTTAGAGAATGAAAATTAATGTAAAAAAGGCAAAAATTTTGAAGATTGGAAGAAATAATGGTGGGGAAGCAGAGGTCAGGATAAATGGTCAACAGCTGGGACAAGTGTCACAATTTAAGTACCTGGGAAGCATCTTGTCAGAAGATGGTTACTGCCATAAAGAAAGCAGAGCTGGAATAGCAAAGAATGCATTTCCCAAACATAAGAGTTGTTTAGCATAGGAATGAGTAGCAATCTTAAGAAGGGAATTATGGAGACTGTGATTTAGTGTCTTGTTGTTCAGGGCTAAAGCGTGGACCTCAAAAAAAGTGCAAATCCAAAGACTAGGAAGGATGGAGCAGGTCAGTTGGACCAACACAAGAGCAATGAAGAGGTTCTTAGCTTGGTGGAGGAAGAAAGATAGTGAATATCATCAATAAAAGGCAACAAGGTTGGGTTGGCCTTATTCTAAGCATGATAACTTGCTGAAGGAGGCAATTGAAGGAAGGTTAGGGACGTAAATAGAGGGGGGAAAGAATGGTGATGCTTGACAACTTGAAATTGAAAATGGGAAACTCCTACAAACAAATGAAGAGGAAAGTGCAAGACCATGAGGAACAATGATGGTGAAGGCTGACGGTTTCACTGTCACTTTTACACAAATTCCAGGCCAATATGATGACCATGTTTCAAATGATATGACGTTATTATTTTCTGTTGAATTTGAGATTTAAGGTTCACAATGCAGAGCATTTTAACTTGTCATCCGTTCAGAAATCAGTGTTTTATTGGTTATATACTTAAAGGTAAAACTGATGTACTATTTCCTTTACAGAACAGCACAGTGCGGGAAAATTTTCAAGAATTCTTGTCTTTGAAAGGCCATCTCCTTGTGCAGAAACCCTTCCCAGATATTGTGCAGTTGGGACTTTGTCAGCCTGATTCTTCTGAAGTATACCGGCAGGCAAAACTCCAGGCTGTGGAACGAGCCAAAAAAGGAGCTGTATACTTGGAGTGGATGTTAGTATCTGATGGTGGTATAATGTTTAAAAAAAATGCTTAATTGAGCGAATATCATCGTAATTTGTCCTATATATTCTTCAAAAAGGATTATATTTATTTCAAAATGTTATTACCAATTATGAGGTTTGTAAGATTGTTATGTTTTGGGACTGCCTTTAATTCATTTTACTTAAGGTAAATTCATTTTAGCTACGATAAATAAATTCATTTTAGTTAAGGTAAACTCATGTAACTTGTAGGTAATTTGAGGTTAATTTAGGGAGGGTGTTAAGCCCAGTAACAATGGAGTGTTCAGATGACATCAGAAGTTGCTAAAGGAGGGCCATCTTGACCCTTACACCTGATCTTTATCACAATGGGTGCCACAGTGGAAAGAAGCTTCCAGGAATAAATTACATAATTTGAACCAAAGTGATGTTGAAACAAATGGTTTGAAACTGCACGGTTTTTTTGCCTGAAGGGTAACAGCACACTCCTTGGAACATAGCAAATTATTGGTGGTTGAAGAAAGACCATATCAGCATTAAGAATTGGATAGATAGATAATTGAAGGAAGGGAGAATAAAGGGATTTGGATTTGGAAACCAAGTATGAGGTTACTACTGCAAGTGTGTAGATTAAATACCAACACAGACTGCGTGTTTGTGTGTGAGTGATGTGATCAGGAACTTCAGTCCACATGTGTGACCCTGAGCTCTCTGGTGCTTGCCACCTCAATTCTCTGCCCCACTCCCACTCTGACCCTTCTGTCTTTGGTTCCGTGCTCACTTTTTCCAATACTCTTTGAAACCCTTCAGTCCTCCTTTTGTCCTGCCTGCACACTGGGACCACTTTGATCAAGGCTTGACTTCTACAATGTTTCCTTTACCAGATTCTCAAACACCAACTCATCCTAAACTACATCTGCTTTTGTGCTGTCCCACACCAAATCTTGCTTCCCATTACCCATCCTTGATGACCACAATTAGCTTCCCACCTTGATAATATCTACAAATCGACCATGTCTTTTCCTTTACCTATCTCTTCAATTTCTTCCAGCCCAACATTCTAACACCCTGTTCTTCAACTCTGGCCAGGACCACTTTCCCTCCCCGTCGGAATTTAATTGAGGGAGCGGGCATGATGGTGGAGGGAGCAGGAGAGTTGGGCATCAGATTCCCAGGGTTGGGAAATCTGTCCCCAATTAAGTTGGAGGCAGGAAGGGCTTGATGCAGGAGTCCTGTTAGTCAGTGGCGGAATGTCAATTATGTTCATTAGCGAGCCAACAGACACCTGGTTTTCCTGAGCCTGCAGCAACTTAGTGGTGGCTTGGATTAAATGGGAGGCGCACAGCTCTCTCGCAACTCACAAAGACCACCCGACAAACCCTGTCAGGTTTGCCAGAGGCCATCGGGAAGTGAGTGCAAGGGCCACCGAAAGCCTTCCCCTGCCTTTGCCTCTGACCCCTATGTTCTCTCTCCTGCGACACCCATCCCTGCCTCACTGACCTTTCACCTGGGAGTCCATCGTTGATCCTGGGCCTTTGGTGGGTGCATTACCAGCACCTGCCACCGGTTCCAGTGGCGCTGATGGCAATAAAGAGGTGCCGGCCTTTGATTAGTCGGCAACTCTTACAGGATGGGATTTCTGCCCTTGGGTTCCTCAATTTCGAGGAAGAGTTAAATGTCTGAGGAGCACTTAATTCCATCTGGCCAACCTTGTGGAGCTAACGGGGGTTCTGTTCTCCAACTGCTGTGGGAGAACCCCACCTCCACCCACAAACTCTGGAACACTCATCATATCCTGTGCCCCTTTTCTAGTTAGTTTTTCTCTTTTTTTGTATTTTTTGCTTTGTTTGGTAATGATTCTACTTTTTCCATTCACAGCTCCTCTAGATCCATCTTTCATTTCTTTACTTGTCCCATTACCACCCACTTTGGCCTTGCACCATGAAACCTTTTGTCATTCAATCTCTCCTGCCCCCTGCCCGCTCTCAGACCTTCCCTTTTGTTTTTTTCCTTCTTCCCTTTCCCTGCCTTTGTACTTCTGGAGAACCTGTTATATGCCTTACTTCCCAGTTCCAATCAAAAGTCAGCAACTTGAAATGTTAACTTCTGCTTCTCTCTCCACACATGAGGCCTGAGCGGCTGAGTTTTTCCGGCATTTTCTGTTTTTATTTCAGATTTCCAGCATTCACAGTATTCTGTTTTTGTTTTGGAACTCTTTGTAGAATTTTATCCTCTTATGAAAACCTCTTCACCACCTTCAGATGTGCATTTGTTCTGTCATACTAGGTTGGTTATTCAGAACTTTGTAGTGTTTAGAAATAGCCAGAACAACGTGTTTTTAAGTACATCATGACTGTAGGTTAATAAATATTTTCAAATAATAGGAACAGGAAGACCTTGCAGAACTTGTCTCGTCTTGTTGTTCGACCTCATAGTGATGCTGTTTTTCATGCCTGTTTTTCTTGTGATGGACTGAAGATAGCTTCTTGTGGAGCAGATAAAACCTTGCAGGTAATTAACTGCCTATAAAATTACAAAATTTGATTACTTCACCCATCTCTGAGTTATTTTGAGTTGGACTGCTCTGGTGACTTTAGTGATGGGGAGTGTTCTGGAGAGGCTGCATTGGGATGAGGAGGAGGTGCAACCTTAAAACAGCCCAAAAGCCAGGAGCTGTTAATCCTGGGAAACAGCTTGTGACGTAGATGTTGTCACCCAAACCCAATTTAGAAAGTTAGTATTTCCTCACCAGTTGGAATTTGCCGCCTCTGCAGTCGGTATAAAATTTCAAAATTTAGCTCAAGAAGTTCCCACTTTTTTTTAAACCACAAGGCTGCTAGGCCACTTGGGAGGAAATTAAGAGTCAGCCATAATGGTGTAGGAGTTGAGTCACACATTCATCAGGCTGGACAAAGGCATCAGATTTCTTTCCCTATGGTGCGCCAGTGCACTGGTTGGAGTTTTGTGACAATCCAGCTTCACCTTCACTGGTATCAGCTTTTTATTCCCAGTTTTTAAAAAACTGAAAACAAATTTTCAATCTGTTAAAATGACATTTTAACTCCTCTGAATTACTAATCCAGGCCTTTGGATTACTAATCCAGTAACACAACCATTATGCAATTGAACCACTGTAGGACACAAGATACAAATTGTCACTGATTCCATCAAAGTGCTTACTGCCAAACCCTCTACTGAGTTGTCATTTGCTGATTTTAAAAATCAAAACGTGCCTCCATGCAGAAGTTACAATGAAATAAAAAAAGCTATTTCCCTCCAGAACTGTCTGATAAGGAACAATACTTTACTGCTTGGGCAAAGCAAAAGTAATGTTCCTTTTCTACAACTCACTATTTAGTATATTGCTCGATGTAAGCGTCAAGTGCTAATTGAGTCAAGAATATAAATCTCTGTTATCCTTTTACCCACCTCCAATATTCTCCCTCCACCTGGACCCCTCCCTCTGGATTCTTACCTTCTCTTGATCTTTTCATTGAGAACTGTCGGCGTGACATTAGCCGTCTCAATTTCTCTGCTCCTCTCACCCATTCTAATCTGTCTCTCTCTGAACTCACTGCACTCTGTTCTCTCAGGTCCAACCCCAACATTGTCATCAAACCCGCTGACAAGGGTGGTACTGTTGTTGTCTGGCGCATTGACCTCTACCTCGCGGAGGCTGAACGTCAACTCGCAGACACTTCCTCCTACCTCTCCCTGGACCATGACCCCACCACAGAACATCAAGCCATTGTTTCCAGGACTGTCACTGATCTCATCTCCTCTGGAGATCTTCCTCCCACAGCTTCCAACTTGATAGTCGCCCAACCTCGAACGGCCCGCTTCTACCTCCTACCCAAAATCCACAAACAGAACTGTCCTGGCAGACCGATCGTGTCAGCCTGTTCCTGCCCCACGGAACTCATTTCTCGTTATCTTGACTCCCTTCTCTCTCCCCTTGTCCAGTCCCTTCCCACCTACATCCGTGATTCCTCTGACACCTTACGTCACATCAACAATTTCCAGTTCCCTGGCCCCAACCGCTTCCTCTTCACCATGGATGTCCAATCCCTCTACACCTCCATCCCCCACCAGGATGGTCTGAGGGCCCTTAGCTTCTTCCTTGAACAGAGGCCCGAACAATCCCCATCCACCACTACTCTCCTCCGTCTGGCTGAACTTGTTCTCACACTGAACAATTTCTCCTTTAACTCCTCTCACTTCCTCCAAATAAAAGGTGTGGCTATGGGTACCCGCATGGGGCCCAGCTATGCCTGTCTCTTTATGGGGTATGTGGAACATTCCTTGTTCCAGTCCTACTCCGGCCCCCTCCCACAACTCTTTCTCCGGTACATCGATGATTACTTCGGTGCTGCTTCATGCTCTTGTCGGGGCCTGGAAAAATGTATTAATTTTGCTTCCAATCTCCACCCCTCCATCATTTTCACATGGTCCATCTCTGACACTTCTCTTCCCTTCCGTGACCTCTCTGTCTCAATTTCTGATGATAGACTGTGCACCAATATCCATTACAAGCCTACCGACTCCCACAGCTACTTCGACTACAGCTCCTCACACCCCACTTCCTGTAAGGACTCCATCCCATTCTCTCAGTTCCTTCGCCTCCGTCGCATCTGTTCTGATGACGCTACCTTCAAAAACAGCTCCTCTGACATGTCCTCCTTCTTCCTTAACCGAGGTTTTCCACCCACGGTCGTTGACAGGGCCCTCAACCGTGTCCGGCCCATATCCCGCGCATCCTCCCTCACGCCTTCTCCTTCTTCCCAGAAACATGTTAGGGTCCCCCTTGTCCTCACTTATCACCCCACCAGCCTCCGCATTCAAAGGATCATCCTCCGCCATTTCCGCCAACTCCAGCATGATGCCACCACCAAACACATCTTCCCTTCACCCCCCCTGACGGCATTCCGTAGGGATCGTTCCCTCCGGGACACCCTGGTCCACTCCTCCATCACCCCCTACTCCTCAACCCCCACCTATGGCACCTCCCCATGCCCACGCAGAAGATGCAACACCTGCCCCTTCACTTCCTCTCTCCTCACTGTCCAAGGGCCCAAACACTCCTTTCAAGTGGAGCAGCATTTCACTTGCATTTCCCCTAACTTAGTCTACTGCATTCGTTGCTCCCAATGCGGTCTCCTCTACATTGGAGAGACCAAACGCAAACTGGGCGACCGCTTTGCAGAACACCTGCAGTCCGTCCGCAAGAAAGACCCAAACCTCCCTGTCGCTTGCCATTTTAACACTCCACCCTGTTCTCTTGCCCACATGTCTGTCCTTGGCTTGCTGCATTGTTCCAGTGAAGCCCAACGCAAACTGGAGGAACAGCACCTCATCTTCCGACTAGGCACTTTACAGCCTTCCGGGCTGAATATTGAATTCAACAACTTTAGATCTTAAACTCCCCCTCCCCCCATCCCCACCCCATTTCTCCCCCCTCCCTTTTTTTTCAATAATTTATGTAGATTCTTCTTTTCCCACCTATTTCCATTATTTTTAAATCTAAAACTAAAACTTTGTTAGTCTTTCCACCCCACCCCCACTAGAGCTGTACCTTGAGTGTCCTGTCTTCCATTCTTAATTAGCACTTTTCTTAGACAATATCACCTCCTTCAACACCTCTTTGATCCTTTTGTCTGTGACATCCTTTGCTTATCTGCACTTATCACTGCTTGCTTATCTCCACAATCACCACACCCTCAACTGCTCTCTCCCCCCGCCCCCCCCCACCTTAAACCAGCTTATATTTCACCTTTCTCCTAACTATGCTTCAGTTCTGCCGAAGGGTCATGAAGACCCGAAACGTTAACTGATTTCTTCTCCACCGATGCTGCCAGACCTGCTGAGTTTTTCCAGGTAATTCTGTTTTTGTTTTAATATAAATCTCTTAGTTGAAGCCATGGAAAGTTTTGAAATGGCCTTCTGTGTGTGTGTTCTAAGATCATGTTTAAGAATATTTGACTGATTTAGTGACAAAAATTAAATCGTGTTTCAAAACTCTCTCTTTTCAAATTATGATGTAGATTTTTAAAAGTGGAACAGGTGAGAAACTTTTGGAAGTCCTTGCACATGATGATGAAGTTCTGTGCTGTGCATTTTCGCCAGACGACAAGTTTATAGCCACTTGCTCATCAGATACAAAAGTTAAGGTAGGAGACCATCAGCAGAAGTTGATGATTTGCTTTTCTGAGTCATGGTTTTGTGTTTAGAAGCCATTTGCAGTGTGCTGTGTTGCAAATATGTTGCTTAGTAGTCCAGCATTGATGGCAACGGCCTTCTCTACCGACAAACTAATGAAAGTTCTTTCTCTTTAGGTCTGGAATGTGTTAACTGGGCAGTTATTTCAGACGTACCATGAACATAATGAACAAGTCAATCATTGTCGTTTTTCGCATTCACAGCATAGGATTCTGTTGGCAACTTGCTCTAATGACAAGTTTTTGAAAGTGAGTGAGTTATCATTTGAATTTGGTTTGTTTTACTCTGAAGATGTATAGTTGTTGGAAATCCAAGTGCAGTTCCTGTGGCTCTGCTTCATTGTAAGTCGAATGAAGCCACTGTTTTGCAATGATGAGCTGTGTTTAACATACAATGCATAATCTATTACTCTTGCTAAGGTGTAGCTGTATTGGACCTTTTTCCTCCAACACTTAATTTCTGTACGTAGCTGGACAATACTTACCATGAGCAGACCAAGTTTATTTTTGACTTAAAACTTATGCCCTATTTACTGGCATAATCATGATAACATGTCCAGGTTTCAAAATAATTACCTAATCCTAGTCTATTGCTGGTAGGGCATGCAACATCCACCAAATTCTCCCATCACTTCTGAAGCTGTAAAATAACACATCACCAGATCAATGCACACAGGCTACAATGATTTAGCTTCATTCACATATAATAATATATAGCTGTAATAATACATAGCAGAAAAACATAGTAGAATATGTAAAAAAAAACAGGAATGTAGAATATATGAACTGTTTCAAAAGAAATAGAATTAACATTGTTGTATTTCTTTCTTTTGCTTTTGAATGACAGTTTGAAGTTTTATTTTTATTCATTCATGGGAAGTGGGTGTTGCTGGCTAGGCCAGCATTTATTGCCCATCCCTATTTGCCCTTGAGAAGGTGATGGTGAGCTGCCTTCTTGAACCATGCAGTGCATGTGGTGTAGGTACACCCATAGTACTGTTAGGAAGGAGGTTCCAGGATTTTGACCTAGGGACAGTGTTGTTGGAGCTGCACTCGTTCAAGCAAGAGAAGAGCATTCTATCACACTCCTGACTTGTGTCTTGTAGATGGTGCACAGGCCTTGGGGAGTCAGGAAGTGAGTTACTCACCACAGGATTCCTAGCCTCTGACCTGCTCTTGTAGTCATGATAATGGGGGATTCAGCAATGGTAATGCCATTGAATGTCAAGGGGCAATGGTTAGATTCTCTTTTTTTGGAGATGATCGTTGCCTGGCACTTGTGTGGCATGAATGTTACTTGCCATTTTGTCAGTCTAAGCCTGGATATTGTCCAGGTTTTGCTGCATTTAGACATGGACTGCTTCAGTATCTGAGGAGTTGTGATTGATGCTGAACATTGTGCAGTCGTCAGCGAACACCCCCCGCTTCTGACCTTATGATGGAAGGAAGGTCATTGATGGAGCAGCTGAAGATGGTTGGGCCTAGGACACTGTCCTGAGGAACTCCTGCAGTGATGCCCTGGGCTGAGATGACTGACCTCCAAGAACCGCAACCAGTTTCCTTTGTGCTTGATATGACTCCAACCAGCAGAGATTTTTCCCCTGATTCCCATTGACTCCAGTTTTGCTAGGGCTCCTTGATGCCACACTTGTTCAAACGTTGCCTTAATGTCAAGGACAGTCACTCTCACCTCACCTCTGCAGTTCAGCTCTTTTGTCCATGTTTGAACCAAGGCTGTAATGAGGTCAGGAGCTGAGTGATCCTGACAGAACTCAAACTGAGCGTCAGTGAGCAGGTTATTGCTAAGCAAGTGCTGTTTGATAACGCTATTCATGACCCCTTCCATCACTTTACTGATGATCGAGAGCTGACCAATAGGGCAGCAATTGACCGATGCACAGTGGCAGCAGTGTGTACCATCTACAAGATGCTCTGCAGGAACTCACCAAGGCTCCTTAGACAGCACCATCCAAATCCATGACCACTACCAACAAGAAGGGTAACAGCAGTAGACACATGGTAACACCACCTCTCATCCAAGTTCCCTTCCAAGCCACTCACCATCCTGACTTGGAGTTATATTGCTGTTCCTTCACTGTTGCTGGGTCAAAACCCTGGAGCCCCCTCCCTAACAGCACTGTGGGTATACGTGCACCACATGGACTGCAGCAGTTCAAGAAGGCAGCTTACCACCACCTCAGGGGCAATTGGAGATGGGCAATAAATGTGCTGGCCTAGCCAGCGAAGCGCACATCCCATGAACCAATTTTTAAAAAAGACTCGGCCTGTGTCATTGAAGTCCCCCACCCAGAGTACATTCTGCGCCCTTGCCACCCTCAGTGCTTCCTCCAAGTGGTGTTCAACATGGAGAAGTACTGATTCATCAGGTAGGGGGAGGGGGCGCGGTACGTGGCAGTCTGAAGGAGACGTCCTTGCCCATGTTTGACCTGATCCCATGAGATTTCATGGAATCCGGAATCAAAGTTGAGGAATCCCAGGGCAACTCCCTACCCACTGTTCTGCCATCTCTGCTGGGTCTGTCATGCTGGTGGGACATACCCAGGGATGGTGATGTTTGTGCCTGGGACATTATCTGTAAGGTATGGTTTTGTGAGCATGAGTCTGTGAAACGGCCCTTCCAATTTTGGCACAAGCCTCCAGATGTTAGTAAGGAGGACTTTGCAGGGCTGAGTTTGCTGCTTTCGTTTCTGGTGCCTAGGTCAATGCGACGTGGTCCGGCTGGTTTCATTTCAGAATCACAGAATTACAGTGCAGAAGAGGCCCTTTGGCCCATCAAGTCTGCATCGACACGTGAGAAACACCTGACCTACCTACCTAATCCCATTTACCAGCACTTGGCCCAGAGCCTTGAATGTTATGACGTGCCAAGTGCTCATCCAGGTACTTTTTAAAGGATGTGAGGCAACCCGCCTCCACCACCCTCCCAGGCAGAGCATTCCAGACGGTCACCACCCTCTGGGTAAAAAAGTTGTTCCTCACATCCCCCCTAAACCTCCTGCCCCTCACCTTGAACTTATATCCCCTTGTGACTGACCCTTCAACTAAGGGGAACAGTTGCTCCCTATCCACCCTGTCCATGCTCCTCATAATCTTGTACACCTCGATCAGGTCACCCCTCAGTCTTCTCTGCTCCAACGAAAACAACCCAAGTCTATCTAACCTCTCTTCATAACTTAAGTGTTTCATCCCAGGCAACATCCTGGTGAATCTCCTCTGCACCCCGTCCAGTGCAATCACATCCTTCCTATAATGTGGCGACCAGAACTGCACACAGTACTCCAGCTGTGGCCTCACCAAGGTTCTATACAACTCCAACATGACCTCCTTACTTTTGTAATCTATGCCTCATTTGATAAAGGCAAGTGCCCCATATGCCTTTTTCACCACCCCACTAACATGCCCCTCTGCCTTCAGAGATCTATGGACACACACGCCAAGGTCCCTTTGTTCCTCAGAACTTCCTGGTGCCATGCCGTTCATTGAATACTTCCTTGTCAAATTATTCCTTCCAAAGTGTATCACCTCACATTTTTCAGGGTTAAATTCCATCTGCCACTTATCTGCCCATTTGACCATCCCGTCTATATCTTCCTGCAGCCCAAAACACTCAACCTCACTGTTAACCACCCGGCCAATCTTTGTGTCATCATTGACTTTGTAGCAGTTGCTGCATTGCTGCAGTATTGCACCCATATCTCACTCCGGTAAATCATTGTTATCCTTTTAGTTATCTTTACGCAGTCCATAGTATCCTCATGAGATATGGTTTTTACTGTCACTTAATAATGGCTTGAATTTATTTAATCTGCCTCTAGATTTACAGAATTTACCCACCCCTCCCCCTCTTTGTAATCTGGTTATTTTGCTATCTTGTCACCTTCAGTCTTGACCATTCTAATGCTCACTTGCCTGGACTCTCATCCTGCACCATCTGTAAATGTCAGCTCATTCAAAACTCTGCTGCCTAACCCTATGCTGCACCATCTCCTGCTCACCCATCATCCCTATCCTTCTTGACCTATGTTGGCTCTTGCAACAATTCCAATTTAAAATTTTTATGTTTAAATCCATTCATTATTCTGTACCTCTCCCTATTTCTGCAACCTCCTCCAGCTGTGCCACCCCCTCTTGAACACCACTGATCTAACCTTGAAATTTTATGCCTCCCTCCCTTCACCTCACCATCGGTGACTATGCCTTTAACCATCAAGGTTCCTTACTCTGGAATTCTCTTTCTGTCTCTCCATATCCCTCTCCTCCTGTAAAGCTGTCCTTAAAGTCAACATCTTTAACCAAGCTTTTGATCACCCTTCCTGATATCTCTTACATAATTTGTAGCTTGTTTTTGTCTGAGTTCACTTCTCCGAAGCACCTTGGGATATTTTCCTAAATCAAACATGCTATATAAACTCAGGTTGTTGGCAACCTAGTTTGGTATCTCTTGAAAACATGAAGAGCTTGTACTGAGCTTCTGTACCTAAGTCAATAATGTAGGTTAGAATCAGTAGAAGCCCTCTATCTGAAAGAGAGGCATACTGCTCAGTGCTCCCCTTCCAATGCACATACAGAAATACCTGTAGCTTCCTTTCCTTCAGTTGATTGCTTATCCACATGCAGGTTTTGCCTTGAATTTCCAATGCTTTCATCTTTAGTATAGACTTTGTCGAAAGATTTTGGAGATCTAAGTACAACACATCTTATGGGTTTCCCTTGTCCAAGGTGCTTGGAATATAATTTCCTCAAAGAAGCCTGATGCATTTCAGGTAGCATCTTCCCATGCAAAGTCATGCTGACTATTTATTGGGCTATTGTTGTACAGCTAATTATGTTTGCTTCTGGTTATTAATTCCATCAATGTAACTGGTATGAATGTCAAACCGATATGATGGATATTTTCAGAAAGTTTATATAAATACATTTAAAAATGGCTATGGAGTAATGAATGACTTAAAACGCCAAAAGCACAATTAGTTGATTTAACGGATAAAGAGACTGCTATAAACAAGCGCAGTGCCATTAATTGATTCAGAACTATTTTCTGTATACCACATATAAATTAGACTTTTTGTAGCATGCACTTAAAATGCCTCATTTCTGTTGCTGTATTAGTTTCTCATGGAGTTAATATCACCAGGTACATACTGCATCACTATTTGTGATCTGGTGCATGGTAATTTGTTACGCAGTTGGGTGTTGTAAGCTATTTCTGATGGCGAGATTGTTGGATTCTTACCACCATGCAATGCACTTGCTTTTTGCAGACTTTCATATAATTTAGGAAATGTAAAGCAATTTTGGTTTCTAGAAGTATTACATGCATCTTTTTAGCTTTAGTTTTTGATGGGAGACTTTATTTACTGGTTGCTGAGCATGTTCCAGGTCACTGTAGTTTTTGCCTTGTGAATTTTTAAAGCATGCTGCACTTACATCTTTGTTCTAGAAGTTATTTTAGTAAAGACAATGCATTGTACAGTAGTAGCTTTTTTATGAAATTCAGCTCAAGTTTTCTACATACTTGGCTTTAAACTATTTCAAGATGAGAAAAGGGATAAATGAAAAGGGTAAAATGGTTTTAATATAATGCCGAAATGAAAACTATATTTTCTTTCACTTTCAATCTAATCTAATGTTACTCCTCTTCTGCATTTTATAGATATGGGACCTGGAAGGGACAAGCTGTAGGAACACACTGTTTGGTCACACAGATTATGTTAACCATTGCAGTTTCTCACCTGATGACCAATATCTAGCCAGCTGCTCAAATGATGGAACAGTGAAGGTATGCATCATCTTGGGTTCTTTCACAGTTAAAGCTGCATTTTATACCGTACATTTGTAGACTTTATTGGAATGACATTGCTCTCTTTCAATTCAACCCTTAAAAAATAATTGCAAGTAGTTAAAGTGCAGGGAAGTAGAGATTAGAAATACATAAAATGCTTGATGTGCCTTCAGCTTTATTCCATCCAGACTTTGTGGAGTAATGTGGATTTGCTGGTTTTTAGATTTGGAGTATGATTATGCTTTGCTATGAATTTTGTGGAGAAAAAAAAGTGTCATTATTATTAAACAGTATCTTTCCTCAGGAAATGTTGTCAGGTTAGGTAACAAAATTCCACAAGTGGCAGACAAGGAGTACAAATACCAGTGCCAGCAAAGGTTGCATCTAGCATGCACTTTGCATTTGCTGCACCAACTCCTTCCTGTCTAAACGTAACACCTATAAATTGACTAAACTGTGTGCATACTTGGCATTAAACATTCAGTCCTCGCAACATTAGTTGGTGCTGCTGCATTTCAAAGCTCAGTTTCCTACGTTTCCTTTCACTAGGTGGTGCTGCAGCAAAGTTTTATTTAAATATTTCTTCTTAGCTTGCCTGAGGCAGTTTCCTGTTGAAAGTTTTATTTTAAAACTATGTTTTAGATTAATCCTACCTGGCTTCTGCTCCTCCCTTCCCTGACTCCACTGGCCCTCTGCTTGACTTCCCAGGATCTGCTTTTCCCTTGTTATTGACCTCTGTCACTCCCCTTCCCACTGCCTATGGACCTTTGGCTACTCTTTAATAGTGTACAAGCACTTTTTTTATTCTTTCACGGGATATGGGCGTCTCTGACTAGGCCAACGTTTGTTGCCCACCCCTAATTGCCCTTGAGAAGTTTGTGGTGAGTTGCATTCTCGAACCGCTGCAGTCTGTGTGGTGTCAGTACACCTATAGTGCTGTTAGGAAGGAAATTCCAGGATAATGATCCAGCGACAGTGAAGGAACGGCGATATAGCTCCAAGTCAGGACGGTGTGTGGGGCTTGGAGGGGAACTTTCAAGTGATGGTGTTCCCATGTATCTGCTGCCCTTGTCCTTCTAGGTGGCAGAGCTCGCGTGTTTGGAAGGAGCTATCGAAGGAGGTTTAACTAGTTGCTGCAGTGCATCGTGTATGTAGTAAAACAAAACATAAGAAATAGGAGCAGGAGTAGGTCATTCGGCCCCTCAAGCCTGCCCTGCCATTCAATAAGATCATGGCTGATCTGCCCCAGGCTTCAACTCCTCATTCGTGCCAGCTCCTCATAGCCCTCAACTCCCCGATATTTCAAAAATCTATCTACCTCTTTTTAAATACTTTCAGTGATCTAGCCTCCACAACACTCTGGGGTAGAGAATTCCAGGCATTTACTATTCTCTAAGAGAAGAAATTCCTTTGCATCTCAGTTTTAAATGAGTGCTCCCTTATTCTGTAACTATGCCCCCTAGTTTGAGATTCCTCCACTAGTGGAAACATCTTCTCAACATCTATCCTGCCAAGCCCCCTCAGAATCTTGTACATTTCAACAAGATCACCCCTCATTCTTCTAAACTCAAATGAATAAAGGCCTAACCTGTTTAGCCCTTCTTGATAAGTCAACCCCTTCATCCCAGGAACCAACCTAGTGAATCTCTTGAACTGCCTCCAATGCCAGTATATCCTTTCTTAAATACGGGAACCAAAACTGTACACATTACTCCAGGTGCGGCCTTGCCAACACCCTGTACAGTTGTAACAAGACTTCCCTATTTTTAGACTCCAACCCCCTAGCAATACAAGCCAAAATTCCATTTGCCTTCTTAATTACTTGTTGCATCTGCATGCTAACTTTTTGTGTTTCATGCACAAGAACACCCAGATGTGCTGCACTTTTTGGAGCCTCTCTCTATTTAAATAATAGTCTGTCTTTTGGTTCTTCCAACCAAAGTGCATGATCTCTCACTTTCCTACATTAAACTCCATCTGGCAAGTTTTTGCCCACTCACTCAACCTATCTATATCCCCTTGCAGATTCCTTATGTCCTCATCACAACATGCCCTGCCATCTATTTGTGTATCGTCAGCAAATTTGGATACATTACACTCTGCCCCCTCTTCCAAGTTATTAATATAGATAGTAAATAATTGAGGCCCTAGGACGATCCTCGTGGGACTCCCCTAGTTTTCCAACCTGAAAAAGACCCATTATTCCTGACTTTGTCTTCTGTGTGTTAACCAATCCTCAATCCATGCTAATACATTACCCTCAATCCCGTGAGCTCCTATATTGTGCAATAACCTTTTATGTGGCACCTTATCAAATGCCTTCTGGAAATCCAAATACATTATATCTACCGTTTCCCCTTTATCAACTCTGCTTGTTATATCCCCAAAGAACTCTAGCAAATTTGTCAAACATAATTCCCCTTTCACAAAACCATGTTGACTCTGTTTGATTGCGTTAAGCTTTTCTAAATGTCCTGCTATTTCTTCCTTAATAATGGACTCTAGCATTTTCCCAAAGACAGATGTTTGCCTTACTGGCCTATAGTTTCCTGCTTTTTGTCTCCCTCCCTTCTTGAACAGGGGCGTCACATTAGCAGTTTTCCAATTCTCTGGGACTGTCCCGGAATCCAGTGAGTTCTGGAATATTTTGACTAATGCCTCCAGTATCGCTGCAGCTACTTCCATTAAAACCATTGGATGCAGGCCATCAGGTCCTGGTGACTTGTCTGCCTTTGTTCCCATTAGTTTGTCAAATACCTTGTCCGTTGTGATAGAGACTTTTACAAGATCTTTCCTTCCATTAGCTCCTTGCTTATCTGATATCTTTGGGATGTTTATAGTGTCCTCCACCGTGAAGGCCAATGCAAAATATTGGTTTAAATTATCTGCCATTTCCCTGTTATCAATTCTCCAGTCGCATCCTCCAAGGGTCCCACTCTCAATTTAGCCACTCTCTTTTTATATACCTGTAGAAGCTCTTGCTGTTTGTTTTTATATTTTTGCCAATTTACTTTCATAATCAATTTTCTCCATCTTTATTAGCTTTTTAGTCATCTGCTGCTGGTTCCTAAAACCCCAATCCTCTGGCCTACCATTAGTTTTTGCCTTATGCCTTAGTTTTTGATTGGACACTCTCCTTGACCACCTTTGTTAACCATGGGTGGTTCATCCTCCTCATCGAGTCCTTCTTTTTGACCGGGATAAATTTTTGCTGAGTGTTATGAAAACTGCTTAAATGTCTGCCACTGCTCATCCACTGACCTTCCCCTTAGCCTATTTTCCTAGCCCACTTTAGACAACTCTTTCTTCATACCTCTGTAATTGCCCTTATTTAAGTTGAGGACACTGGTTTGAGACCCGAGTTGCTCGCATTCAACCTGAATTTGAAATTCTACCATGTTATGATTGCTACCCCCGAGAGGATTCTTAACTACAATATCTCTTATTAATTCCACCTCATTACACATTACTAGATCTAAAGTAGCCTGTTCTCAGGTAGGTTCTGCAACATATTGCTCTAAGAAAAATTCCCTGATGCACTCTACAAATTCGTCTTCCATTTTACCCCTGCCAATCTGATTTGTCCAGTCAATATGCAGATTAAAATCACCCATGACAACTGTAGTGCCCTTCTTACATGCCTCCATTTTTTCCCGATTTATACTTTTTCCTACAGTGAGGCAACTCTTGGGGGTCTGTAGATGACTCCCACCCTTGACTTCTTCCCCTTGCTATTCCTTATTTCACCCAAACTGATTCCACATCACGCTCTATTGCACCTATATTAATACTCACCACCGCAGTGATACCTTCCTTTATTAACAAAGCTGCCTCACCTCCTTTTCCTTTTTGCCTATTTTACCAGAATGTCAAATACCCTTGAATATTGAGCTCCCAGTCCTGGTCACCCTGCAAGCATGTCTCTGTAACAGTTATCAAGCCATATTCATTTATTTCTATTTGTGCCATCAACTCACCTATCATGTTACAAATGCTGTGTGCATTCGGATAAAGAGCCTTAAGCTTTGACTTTTTAACCATTATTATTCATTCTGGTTGTAATTCTACTGCATTCTTCTGCTTATATTTGCTGCCCCTTCCTATCAAACTTAGATTATTGTTCGCATCTTCACTGTCATACATCTCTGCTCTCTCGTTTCTTTTTGATTTTTTAAACTTCTCTTCAGTTGAACCCTCCGCTCCACTAATTAGTTTAAAGTCCCATCTGCAACCCAGTTATGCAATTGGCCAGGACACTGGTCCCAGCATGGTTCAAATGAAGCCCGTCCCAACGGAACAGCTCTCTTCTTCCTCAGTACTAGTGCCAGTGCCACATGAATCAGTACCCATTTCTTCCACACCAGCATTTGAGCCACGTATTTACCTTTCTAATCTTATTTACCCTACGCCAATTTGCACATGGCTCAGGTAGTAGTCCAGAGATTATTACCTTTGTGGTTCTGCTTTTTAATTTAGCTCCTAAGCTGCTCGTAGTCCCTCAGCAGAACCTCTTCCAAGTCCTACCTATGTTGTTGGTACCTACGTGGATCACGACAACTGGATCCTTCCCCTCCCATTCTAAGTTCCTCTCCAGCTCAGAAGAGATGTCCTTAACGGCACCAGGTAGGTAACATAGCCGTCGGGACTCTGTCTTTGCTGCAGCGAACAGTATCTACCCCCCCGAACTAATCTATTCCCTATTACCACCACATTTCCCTCCCTCCCCCCCCGCAGCTCTTGAATGGCGCTCTGTACCAGTGTGCTGTGGTCAGTTCGCTCATCCTCCTTGCAGTCTGTGCCCTTGTCCTCACCGGGAGCAAAAACCTCATACGTATTGGATAAGGGCACCGGCTGAGGCTCCTCCTAAGCTAAATTCTGGATCCCCATACCTGTCTCACTCACAGTCACATCTTCCTGTCCCTGACCACAGTCCAGATTTGAAGTAATTAATCTAATGGGTGTGATTGTCTCCTGAAACAGTGTCCAGGTAACTCTCCCCTCCCTGATGTGTCGCAGTGTTCGCAGTTTGGTCTCCAGCTCATCAACCCTGAGCCGAAGCTCCTCGAGCAGCCAACACTTGCTGCAGATGTGGTCACCGTGGATTGTACCGGTGTCCACCAGTACCCATATACTACAGCTGCAACACATCGCCTGCCCAGCCATCTCTATTCTATTTAATTAGTTTATTTGGATGCTAAACACCTTAAAAGTGAATTTCTTAACTGTACTCTTCAGCAGTAATAACGTCTCCTGATTTAAACCACTTGGCCAATCAAAAGAGACACGGTGAAGATACCCTGCCTCTACTCCCTGTTTTAAACTGAACTCCCGGCTCTCTGCGCTGTTTTAAACTGAACTCCCAGCTCTCCTCTCTGTTTTAAACTGATCTCCCGGCTCTCCTCGCTGTTTTAAACTGATCTCCCGGCACTCCTCACTGTTTTAAACTGATCTCCTGGCACTCCTCACTGTTTTAAACTGATCTCCCAGCACTCCTCGCTGTTTTAAACTGATCTCCCAGCTCTCCTCGCTGTTTTAAACTGATCTCCCAGCACTCCTCGCTGTTTTAAACTGATCTCCCAGCACTCCTCACTGTTTTAAACTGATCTCCCAGCACTCCTCGCTGTTTTAAACTGATCTCCCGGCACTCCTCACTGTTTTAAACTGATCTCCTGGCACTCCTCACTGTTTTAAACTGATCTCCCGGCACTCCTCGCTGTTTTAAACTGATCTCCCAGCTCTCCTCTCTGTTTTAAACTGATCTCCCAGCACTTCTCGCTGTTTTAAACTGATCTCCCAGCACTCCTCACTGTTTTAAACTGATCTCCCAGCACTCCTCGCTGTTTTAAACTGATCTTCCAGCTCTCCTCTCTGTTTTAAACTGATCTCCCAGCTCTCCTCACTGTTTTAAACTGAATTCCCAGCTCACCTCTCTGTTTTAAACTGATCTCCCAGCACTCCTCGCTGTTTTAAACTGATCTCCCGGCACTCCTCACTGTTTTAAACTGATCTCCCAGCTCTCCTCGCTGTTTTAAACTGATCTCCCAGCACTCTTAGCTGTTTTAAACTGATCTCCCGGCACTCCTCACTGTTTTAAACTGATCTCCCAGCTCTCCTCTCTGTTTTAAACTGATCTCCCAGCTCTCCTCACTGTTTTAAACTGATCTCCCGGCACTCCTCACTGTTTTAAACTGATCTCCCAGCACTCCTCACTGTTCTAAACTGATCTCCCAGCTCTCCTCACTGTTTTAAACTGATCTCCCAGCTCTCCTCACTGTTTTAAACTGAATTCCCAGCTCACCTCTCTGTTTTAAACTGATCTCCCGGCACTCCTCACTGTTTTAAACTGATCTCCCAGCTCTCCTCGCTGTTTTAAACTGATCTCCCAGCACTCTTAGCTGTTTTAAACTGATCTCCCGGCACTCCTCACTGTTTTAAACTGATCTCCCAGCTCTCCTCACTGTTTTAAACTGATCTCCCAGCTCTCCTCTCTGTTTTAAACTGATCTCCCAGCTCTCCTCACTGTTTTAAACTGATCTCCCGGCACTCCTCACTGTTTTAAACTGATCTCCCAGCTCTCCTCACTGTTCTAAACTGATCTCCCAGCTCTCCTCACTGTTTTAAACTGATCTCCCAGCTCTCCTCACTGTTTTAAACTGAATTCCCAGCTCACCTCTCTGTTTTAAACTGATCTCCCGGCACTCCTCGCTATTTTAAACTGATCTCCCAGCACTCCTCGCTGTTTTAAACTGATCTCCCGGCACTCCTCGCTGTTTTAAACTGATCTCCCAGCACTCCTCGCTGTTTTAAACTGATCTCCCAGCTCTCCTCACTGTTTTAAACTGATCTCCCAGCACTCCTCGCTATTTTAAACTGATCTCCCAGCACTCCTCACTGTTTTAAACTGATCTCCCGGCACTCCTCGCTGTTTTAAACTGATCTCCCAGCACTCCTCACTGTTTTAAACTGATCTCCCAGCTCTCCTCACTGTTTTAAACTGATCTCCTGGCACTCCTCACTGTTTTAAACTGATCTCCTGGCACTCCTCGCTGTTTTAAACTGATCTCCTGGCACTCCTCACTGTTCTAAACTGATCTCCCAGCACTCCTCGCTGTTTTAAACTGATCTCCTGGCACTCCTCGCTGTTTTAAACTGATCTCCCAGCACTCCTCGCTGTTTTAAACTGATCTCCCGGCACTCCTCGCTGTTTTAAACTGATCTCCCAGCACTCTTCGCTGTTTTAAACTGATCTCCCGGCACTCCTCGCTGTTTTAAACTGATCTCCCAGCTCTCCTCGCTGTTTTAAACTGATCTCCTGGCACTCCTCACTGTTCTAAACTGATCTCCCGGCACTCCTCACTGTTTTAAACTGATCTCCCAGCACTCCTCACTGTTTTAAACTGATCTCCTGGCACTCCTCACTGTTCTAAACGGATCTCCCAGCACTCCTCGCTATTTTAAACTGATCTCCTGGCACTCCTCGCTATTTTAAACTGATCTTCCAGCTCTCCTCACTGTTTTAAACTGATCTCCCGGCACTCCTCACTGTTTTAAACTGATCTCCCAGCACTCCTCGCTATTTTAAACTGAACTCCCAGCACTCCTCACTGTTTTAAACTGATCTCCTGCCACTCCTCACTGTTTTAAACTGATCTCCTGGCACTCCTCACTGTTTTAAACTGATCTCCCGGCACTCCTCGCTGTTTTAAACTGATCTCCCAGCACTCCTCGCTGTTTTAAACTGATCTCCCAGCACTCCTCACTGTTTTAAACTGATCTCCCAGCACTCCTCACTGTTTTAAACTGATCTCCCAGCACTCCTCGCTGTTTTAAACTGATCTCCCGGCACTCCCCATACGCTGCTGCTACTGTGCATTGGTGGTGGAGGTAGTGAATGTTTAAGGTGTTGGATGGGGTGCCAGTCAAGCTGGCTGCTTTGTCCTAGATGGTGTCAAGTTGCTTGAGTGTTGTTGGAACTTTCCATCACACTCTTGACTTTTGCCTTGTAGATAGTGATTTTAAAGCCCTTTCATTTCTTTCCTTTCCAGCCCTATTGCCCATAACATGTTGGTTTACTTAGCTGGTTTATTTATCCATTTCTCCACACTGAGCTGCAAATCCTTCCCATTCCTTGCTTTACTGGCTGCTCTATGCTGGTTTGCTGTCACTGATAGAGGAATCCAGAAGTGTAGCATTCCCTGAGGAGGGGAGGAATACTGGTAGAAGCCTTTGCAGTGTTGCTGGAAATTCCAGGGTATGGGGAGCTGACAGGTTCCATAAGACCATAAGACATAGGAGCAGAAACTAGGCCATTTGGCCCATCGAGTCTGCTCTGCCATTCAATCATGGCTGATAAGTTTCTCAACCCCATTCTCCCGCCTTCTCCCCGTAACCTTTGATCCCCTTACCAATCAAGAACCTATCTATCTTGGTTTTAAATACACTCAATGACCTGGCCTCCACAGCCTTCTGTGGCAATGAATTCCATAGATTCACCACTCTCTGGCTAAAGAAGTTTCTCTTCATCTCTGTTCTAAAAGGCCTTCCCTTTATTCTGAGACTGTGCCCTCGGGTCCTAGTCTCTCCTACTAATGGAAACATCTTCCCCACGTCCACTCTATCTAGGCCTTTCAGTATTCTGTAAGTTTCAATCAGATCCCCCCTCATCCTTCTAAACTCCATCGAGTATAGACCCAGAGTCCTCAAACGTTCCTCATATGTTAAGCCTTTCATTCCTGGGATCGTTCTCGTGAACCTCCTCTGGACCCTCTCCAGGGACAGAACATCCTTCCTGAGATACGGGGCCCAAAATTGCTCACAATATTCTAAATGTGGTCTGACCAGAGCCTTATAAAGCCTCAGCAGCACATCCCTGCTTTTATATTCTAGTCCTCTCGAAATAAATGCCAACATTGCATTTGCCTTCCTAACTACTGCGTCAACCTGCAAGTTAACCTTAAGAGAATCCTGGACTAGGACTCCCAAGTCCCTTTGCACTCCAGATTTCTGAATTCTCTCCCCATTTAGAAAATAGTCTATGCCTCCATTCTTCCTACCAAAGTGCATGACCTCACTTCCCCACATTGTATTCCATCTGCCACTTCTTTGCCCATTCTCCTAACCTGTCCAAATCCTTCTGCAGCCTCCCTGCCTCCTCAATACTACCTGTCCCTCCACCTATCTTTGTATCATCTGCAAACTTAGCCAGGATGCCCTCAGTTCCTTCATCTAGATCATTAATGTGTAAAGTGAAAAGTTGTGGTCCCAACACTGACCCCTGCGGAACTCCACTAGTCACCGGCCGCCATCCTGAGAAGGACCCCCTTATCCCCACTCTCTGCCTTCTGCCAGACAGCCAATCTTTTATGCATGCTAGCACCTTGCCTCTAACACCATGGGCTCTTATCTTACTGAGCAGCCTCCTGTGCGGCACCTTGTCAAAGGCCTTCTGGAAGTCCAAGTAGATAACATCCATTGGCTCTCCTTTGTCTAACCTACTCGTTACCTCCTAAAAGAATTCTAACAAGTTTGTCAGGCATGACCTCCCCTTGATGAAACCATGCTGACTTTGCCCTATTTTACCATGCACTTCCAAGTATTCTGAAATCTCATCCTTAATAATGGACTCTAAAATCTTACCAACGACCGAGGTCAGGCTAATCGGCCTGTAATTTCCCATCTTTTGCCTCGCTCCCTTCTAAAACAGGGGGGTTACATTAGCGATTTTCCAGTCCTCTGGGACCCTCCCTGACTCCAGTGATTCCAGAAAGATCACCACTAACGCCTCCACTATCTCTTCAGCTATCTCCTTCAGAACTCTGGGGTGTAATCCATCTGGTCCAGGTGATTTATTCACCTTCAGACCTTTCAGTTTTCCTAGCACCTTCTCCTTGGTAATGGCCACCATACTCACCTCTGCCTCCCGACTCGCTTGAACTTTGGGGATGTTACTTGTGTCTTCCACCATGAAGACTGACGCAAAGTACCTATTCAGTTCCTCCGCCATTTCTTTGTTCCCCACTACTACTTCTCCCGTGTCATTTTCCAGCAGCCCAATGTCTACTTTTGCCTCTCTCTTACCCTTTATATATCTAAAAAAATGCTTGCAATCTTCTTTTATATTACTGGCTAGTTTACCCTCATATTTAATCTTCTACCTCCTTACTTCTTTTTTAGTTGTCCTCT
This sequence comes from Cetorhinus maximus, assembly GCF_964194155.1. NCBI lineage: Eukaryota > Metazoa > Chordata > Chondrichthyes > Lamniformes > Cetorhinidae > Cetorhinus > Cetorhinus maximus. The sequence continues at coordinate 41,784,252 of NC_135890.1, read as the reverse complement.
GTTGGTTTTTGTAGGCTTCCCAATCCCCTGGTTTCCCACTGCTCTTCGCTTTCTCTTTAGCTTTTATGCTGTCCCTGACTTCCCTTGTCAGCCATGGTTGCCTCGTTCTCCCTTTCGTATGCTTCTTCTTCCTAGAGATGAAGTTTTGCTGTGTCTCCCAAATTACTCCCAGAAACTCCTGCCATTGCTGTTCCACTGTCTTTCCTGCTAGGCTCATCTCCCAGTCAATTCTGGCCAGCTCCTCCCTCATGCCTCTGTAGTTGCCTTTATTCAACTGTAATACCGTTACATCTGATTCCAGCTTTTTCCTCTCAAATTGCAGGGTAAATTCTATCATATTATGGTCACTTCCTCCTAAGGGTTCCTTCACCTTAAGCTCCCTTATCAAATCTGCCTCATTACACATCACTAAACCTAGAATTGCCTGTTCCCTAGTGCGCTCCACCACAAGCTGCTCCAAAAGGCCATCTCGTAGACATTCCACAAATTCCTTTTCTTGGGATCCACTACCAACCTGATTTTCCCAGTCTACCTGCCTATTGAAATCCCCCATGATCACTGTAACCTTGCTTTTCTTACACGCCTTTTCTATCTCTTGGTGTATCTTGTGCCCCACATCCTGACTACTGTTCGGAGGCCTGTACATAACTCCCATTATGGTTTTTTTACCTTTGCGGTTCCTCAACTCTACCCACACAGATTCTACATCATCTGACCCTACGTCATTTCTTGCTATCGATTTAATTTCATTTCTTACTAACAAAGCAACCCCACCCCCTCTGCCAACCTGCCTATCTTTTCGATAGGACGTATATCCTTGGATATTTGGCTCCCAGTCCTGATCCCCTTGCAGCCATGTCTCCATGATGCCCACCACATCATACCTCGGGGAAGGGAATCACCTGCAGATGCTTTTCAACAAGGGAAATAAAACCAGCAGGGGACTTAATAGGGCATGAGGGAAACCGGTATGAGGATGATGCCGCCAGATGAAGGGCTATGAGTATATGGAATGTGAGAAGAAAGGTGGAGATGGAACAGATGGACCAGAAGCTGAATGTGATCACAGTAGTCCACTAGAGACTCAATACAGAGCAAGCAGATTTTTGTGAGAAGGTAAAAGGGAGTGCAGTGATCTAGCAGCTACAAAAACAAACACCTTGAAAAGGAGAGAAATTTGCTCATTTACTTTTTGATCACCTTGTATCACCCTTCATCTCCAAACTGGCCCGCAAGCCTCATCAGGTTTCCTCCCCCCAGCCACCCAATCACCTAAAATTCAAACTTGCCTACATGTCCCTACATTCCTCCAACCAATTAGCACCTGTACTCCAGCACCATTCCCACTCCCCCTGCACCCCCCGTCAACCATGTTAATAGGACAGATGCAATGCAATAGAGGGAGACAGAAATTAAAACAAGAGACAGAAGAATAGAATGTAGAAAAGACAGACAGAGAAGCAAAAGATCACAGTGTGATTCATCAATACACAGACAATAGTTAGGTAATACAGTTTGTTAAATTCAGGTGAGTTTTGAGGATTAGAATGTGGGCTGCATATCTTCATAACTTAAAGTCAAATAAGAAAAACCAATAAGTTTAACATCAGCTCAGCAGAGGCCTTAAACAAGAACTCTAGTAGGTCAACAGATGAAAAGGCACAATTTACTAAAGAATAGAATCAGGGAAGAGTAGTGATGGTATAACGTGCCAGAGACTTTTGAAGACATTACTGATATGAACAGGAGAAATACTGTGGCTATTATATACCTGGTTTTTTTGGAAAGTCGGATGATTTTATATATTGACAATCAGTGGTTTGGTTAAAGAATTATGGAATAGGTGGTGAAGCATAGCACTGGATAGAAAATTGGCTTAAACACAGAAAACATGAGCAACTATAAAGTAAAATAATAAATGGGAAATTTAAGGCTAGAAACAAGCTATGCATGAGGAATCTTGGATAATTTAGTATATTCTATTGAGTTAGACATGGAAAAAATGCAAAGTCTAAAAATCTGCTATTGAAACCACAATAAAGGGTAGGCTAAATAATGAGTACTACCACCTTCAAAGTAACTAGGTAAATAGATGAAAGGCACAATTCACTGCAGATAAATGTAAAGTAATTGCAATGCAAGCAAGGAACCAAAAAAGAGAGTGTTAAATGAAGCAGAAGTACCCCTTTTATCTTTTATCTGGAACGAGGTCTAATGGTTACTATGGATAAATCCATAAAACTATCAACGTAGTTATTCTGTAGTGATAAAGCCATTCAAAAAGCTGGCTCATATGATCGTAAGCATAAAACTATTGCTGTATAGAGCAGTTGTTATACCCTAATCTGGAGTACTGTTAGTAGTTCTGTTTACCTGATCACAGGCAGGATATTATTGTCCTCCAGAGGATACAGGAGCAACCAGTGAAGATGGTCGAGCATTAAGAATGCAAGTTGTATGAGGAAAAATTAAGGACATTGGACTTGTTTTCTTTTAAAAAGCAGAAACTACAGAGGGATCTAATTGAATTTTCCAAAATTATCTATAAAGCGAATTGTCAGAATTTATGGAAGCAAATTATTCACAATAATAGGTTCAAGAACCAGAAAGTGTGAATTAAAATTTAGGAAATTGCAAGTGCGAAAAGAAGATGGAACCCAAGGATAATAATCTTTGGAATAAGTTACCAAAGAATACCATTGAACCAGATTCTACAGATGGATTCAATTTTGAATTTAATGCATTTCTTGGGAGAAATGGAACATGAGAAATGAATGGTGGGGGTGATCTCTGAGAAAGTGAGAGCCTTGTTCACCCTAAAAAACCTTTAAATACCCCACAGAATTCTTGAGGGTCAATTTCTATGGGATTCTCCTGAGTAGTGGAAAACCCAGAAAAATAGAGTTTAGGTCATTTTCCTGGGGCTTCTGCAGCTTTTCCATCAAAGTTATGGTGGACAAGGAGGAGAATCCCTGTGATACCACTTTGTGTTTAATGTGATGCCATTCTGGTCATTTTTCAGTTGGGCAGCTTTTATAGTAGCTGATGTAAATGGCAACCAGCAGTTACAGAATCTCAGTAGGGTTTCTTCATGTATATATCCAGGTCTAGCTTTTCAAGTTTTAAAAACATCTTTGAAAATTGATTCATTCTGAAATCAACTGCATTTATTTTGTTGCTGATGTAGCAATACTGTTTTATTGGTTTTGCAGCTATGGAACATTTCCTCTGCAAATGAGTGGAAGTGCTTTGATGTAAATGAACAATTTCGGAAACCAGATGAAGACGATGATGATGATGAAGAGGAGGAGGTGCTGTTAAAGTGCTGCACATGGTCATCTGACGGTGCTCAAATCATGGCAGCTGCAAAAAATATTATTTTTGTAAGTGTTCTCTGAATGTGGCATTTGATGGTAATAACGTAAATGATGTGCTTCATTACTATATTGGGATTTGCTGCTTAAATAATAGGTTAAAAAGTGAAAATAACTCCTGCTGAATTTAAACCAACTTAATGGCTGAATGTACAATGGATTTCTTGCAATATTTCCCACAGATGTCAATGGACTGGATTTTGAGACATTACTGTTGCGTGTGGTGTTCAATATGTCATGAAGGGTTCAATATGTCATGAAGGGAAGTGAAGTCTTTTCTCTCTCCACGCTTACACTTTAGGCTTCAAAACATTCCTGCTCTTCCGTGACTTCATTTCTTCCCTCTGGTATTCGTGTTCTTCCAAATTGCTTTTCTTCCTGACCGTTCCATAGCTGTGCTTGGCCTAGTTTGCTGTAAACTTGCACTTTTAGTTTAGTTGCTATGCTGCTCTGTTTTTTTTTTTGCTTCCATACAATTCAGAAATGATGAAATGAACATAATTCATGTGTTTGGTTTCTAAGTGCTTTGGAACTAATATTGCGCGAATGCCCCTGTGCCTTGTCTTGTCAAGGGACAGCTGACCAGGTGTACATGGATTAGATAAGGGACACTCCTCTGAGAAATGCCTTGAAATATATGCAATCAGCCAGTGAAATGTTGCAATGTGCAGGGATTGGTAAGGGAAAGATGAGGGAACATATTGTATTCAACTAGACTTGGATTGTAGATACAGTCTCCAAAACTAATCTGGTTGGCTAAATCCTATTTTCTTCCCCCTCCACCCTACCACACCCCACTCCAATACTTCACAGCCTCACCTTGGTCTCTGCTAGCTATGTGCCAGAGTTCACTCCCCTTCTAGAATGCTCCATTCAACAAAATGTAAATGCACTCTATCTCTCTTACATCTCAAAACTACTATACATCAAAGCACCCAGATAGCTGGCTTTAATCCAATTAAGACATACCCACACCCATAACCCTCTATTAAAAAAAAAATTCCAATAATATTATATACATTAATAGCTTCATGACATTGGGTCTGCACCTGATTACATCATAAGAGGGTGCAGCAATGTAAATGAATGTTGGAAGGTCAGAATGCCTTTGCGCTTAAATTTCCTTCTGAAGTAGTACCCTGAGAAAAGTCTGGCACCACTTACTTTGCTGTTTAGGTGACATCAGGCTGGCATTATCAAGATGGGTCATTATTTTAGGATTTTTTTTATTCGTTCATGGGATGTGGGTGTCACTGGCTAGGCCAGCATTTATTTCCCATCCCTAATTGCCCTTGAGAAGGTAGTGGTGAGCTGCCTTCTTGAACTGCTGCAGCCCATGTAGTGTAGGTACACCCACAGTGCTGTTGGAGAGGGAGTTCCAGGAGTTTGACCCAGCGCCAGTGAAGGCAAGGTGATGTATTTCCAATGTCAGGATGGTGAGTGGTTTGGAGGGGAACATCCAGGTGGTGGTGTTCCATGTGTCTGCCGCCCTTGTCCTTCTAGATGGTAAATGGAAGATGCTGTCTAAGGAGCCTTGGTAAGTTCTTGCAATGCATCTTGTAGATGGTACACACCGCTGCCACTGTGGGTCAGTGGTAGAGGGAGTGAATGAGTGTCAGTGGGGTGCCAATCAAGTAGGCTGCTTTGTCCTGGATGATGTCAAACTTCTTGAGTATTGGTGGAGCTGCACTCATCCAGGCAATTAGAGAGTATTCCAGCACATTCCCGACTTGTGCCTTGTAGATGGTCGACAGACTTTGTGGAGTCGGGAGGTGAGTTACTCGCCACAGGATTCCTAGCCTCTGAGCTCTTGTAACCACAATATTTATATGGCTAGTCCAGTTCAGTTTCTGGTCAATGGTAACCCCCAGGATGTTGAAAGTGGGGGCTTCAGCGATGGCAATGCTATTGAATGTCAAGGGGCGATGGTTGGATTCTCTCTTGTTGGAGATGGTCATTGCCTGGCATTTGTGTGGTGCGAATGTTACTTGCCACTTGTCAGCCCAAGCCTGGATATTGTCCAGATCTTGCTGCATTTGGACATGGACCGCTTCAGTATTTGAGGAGTCGTAAATGGTGCTGAACATTGTGCAATCATCAGCGAACATCCCCACTTCTGACCTTATGATGGAAGGAAGGTCATTGATGAAGCAGCTGAAGATGGTTGGGCCTAGGACACAACACTGAGGAACTTCTGCAGTGATGTCCTGCAACTGAGATTACTGACCTCCAAAAGTCACAACCATCTTTCTTTGTGCTTGGTGTGACTCCAACTAGTGGAGAGCTTTCCCCTGATTCCCATTGACTCTAGTTTTGCTAGGGCTCCTTGGTGCCACACTCAGTCAAATACTGCCTTGGTGTCTCACCTCACCTCACCTCTGGAGTTCAGCTCTTTTGTCCATATGTGAACAAAGGCTGTAATGAGGTCAGGAGCTGAGTGGCCCTGGTGGAACCTAAACTGAGCGTTAGTGAGCAGGGTATTGCTAAGCAAGTGCTGCTTGATAGCACTATTGATGACCCCTTCCATCACTTCGCTAATGATCAAGAGTAGACTGATGAGGCAGTAATTAACTGGGTTGAATTTGTCTTGTTTTAATGGACAGGACATACCTGGACAATTTTCCAAATTGCTGGGTGGATGCCAGTGTTGAATAAAAGCTGGCTGGACTTCAAATATGGCGCCTGGCGTGATGTAGCGGCGAGGTGATGGCGTGGCGGGCGAATCGGAGCCTGCCCACCATTGAAATGGCGTGTTTCCCAGGAATGCATAAATATTGCAGTGAGTCTGGGATGATGCAGCATGAGAAGCTGCCATTGCAGCCAGATGGCAACACGGCATTTTGCAATTCTGGCACGATTTTGCCCAGTGTATCTCTTTAATCAGTCAAATTGAAAACTCCTCACTAAGTCATGCAGAGTCTAAAACAGGAAGTTTTTAAAAAATTCATTTTATGGCATGTGGGCATCGCTGGCTGGCCAAGCGTCTAATGCCGGCCCCTAATTGCTGTTGGGAAGGTGGTGGCGAACTGTCGTCTTGAGCCGCTGCAGTCCACGTGGTGTAGGTACGCCCACGGTGCTGTTAGAAAGGGAGTTCCAGGATTTTGACCCAGTATAAACTGTAATGTGTAATTCAATGCAAAATAATATACAAAAAGCAAAACAAAGAGAGGGAAAGAAAGAATAGGATTAGGAGAGATAAAAGACTCGGGGAAAAGGTAAAAATTTTTTTTACTTAAATCTCCAATAATAATTAAATTCTAAATGATTCTGACTCAGTACCTGTAAAATTAAATTTTAAGGGCCAAAGGGCTTATTTAATATTAATTAAGATTTATCACACCTTTAAAAATTCACTTACACCTGAATGCACCAGCCCTAACTTTGACATGTTTAGTCGGTAACTTGTGGGCCACAGTGCAGCTTCAGGCTCTTCATGTATTTCAATGCCGAGTCTTCACATCGTGAAACTTGTGGAGGAGCAGGGAAATTTGGACAGCAACCTGATTGCCACGTTTTACTGCACGTGCACAGATGCCAGAAGTTGCTGTCCCATTTACTGTACTAATGGTGAGCACTGATAGCCTCATTGGTCTGTACTCTGTGATAGGAATAACAATGTATATCTAGTGTGCGAGAGAGAGAGAGCTAATTGCAAGAAAGTATTGACATATTTACGTAAGAAAACATTGGACCTTGATGAATGATAGATATACTAAACTGAACTGTTTGTAGAAATAGAATACAAGAATCCGCTACCATGAATGTTCATTCTGTTTCTGGGCAAGTAATCGCTCAATGTGTAGATGTGATTGGACAGATAAAGTTAATAACTAAAATATTTTGCTTTGTGCTTTTTGTCCAAGCGTGTTGTCTTGTAAGAATTGATAATGTGACCATCTTCTGGTAAGTTGGTGTATATTTGCTGTAAGCCTATTGGTATAGATCATATCAGAGAGGATGAATTCAAGAAACAAATAAATGTAAAAATGTCCCTTAATTTTATATTTTCTATCACCCTAATTTTGATCTGTTTCTTCTTCCTCTTGCTCTCTTGTATGAGTCACTTAGTTCCAGATAGGTGATAAGGGAATTGTAAAAATGCTCTTACAACAGGCAGAACAATCTAAATCAGTTTTATATCATCGCTTCATTTTATGACTCACAGTAATTAGTAATAAAGAAATGGTTTAAAAAAGTTAAAATTTAATGCATAGAGGAACAGTGCTTAGTGAAGGGCTAAACTACACAAGCAAGTTCATCTACACAGCAATCGTTCAATTGGCTATACTGTAATTACTGTTGAAAGTATACATTCTAGAATTAGCTAAGTAATCAGTTAATTATAGAACCTGTCTACTTTAAAGCTGCTAGCATTTAGCTACAATTTACAAAAAAAGAATCCTGCTATTCTGGCACCTGACTAATACACACTTGCATTGTTCAATACATAATATTGTACGCAATACTTTTTGAGTTGGCCCATTTCTCCCAAAGTGTGCTATGAATAAATTTTATCGATTTTAGCTTTTTTTTTGCTTTAGGAAACGAATAATTGGAAGAATCTTTTTTTTAATTGAAAAGCATCAATAACCCCAATTCTATAAAATGTGCAACTAAATATAGGTAGAGAATTGTTATGTTTAATCACAACTACATAGTTATTTTAGTAAAATGCATTTTTTCTTTGTGAACTCCACACTACCTCCCTCTCTTCGTACGATGTATACAACATTCTGATTAGTTTGTAAACTAATATACTCAAAGCAGGTGATCAGAGATCAATCTTGAATTTCTAACTCCCATTTATCATGTTAACTTTGCACTATGGTAAAATGCCAAACTTCTAGAGCTAACTAAAAACCCAGAATCAAAATGGCACAAATACAGTACCTTCTATATTTGTGATGTTTTCTAAGAACATATTTTATCCCACTCACTGTATTGGTTCATCTGCTGAGAAGAAGCGTGAGCAAAAGACTTGCCCTCAAGCCTCCACAAATGTTATTTTGAAACCACTTGCAGATAAGCTTGCTGTGATTATCTAGCTGAAATTGGTAACGTCATGTGATGGATCATGAATTTAATTCTATATATATATATATATATATGATGCAATCTGCTGCTTCACCAAACCACCTACACATATTGTACACTTCTGTATTCAAAGTGGTGCCAGAGGAAATTGGGTCCGATACTAAAAATATTTTTTGTTTGTTATAACGTTTTCTTGGCTACTTGTATACATGTGCTGAAATGATTTTGATGTGGAGAGATTTTTGTGTTGCCTCCACTATTTCTAATTGCTGATTTATTTTCATGGTGTCAAAAATTCTTTTGCTTTGCAACTTGTTTGTTGTTCCTATAGCATTTTATTTTATCTTTCAGGTTTTTGATGTGATGACTGGTGACCTTATAGCTGAATTAATGACAAGTAGCTATAGCACTATTCAGTCTTGTGATGTTTCTCTTACCAGCCCATTACTGGCAGTGGCCTTGTCGCACAATTCTGTAGAGGTAAGTGGATAGAACCTATGGTCCTGCAGAATTTGCATTTATATAGTGCCTTTAATGTAAATAGAACACTCCAAGACCCTTATCATGAAGAAAGGGAATGGAGCCCAAACCTTTGTGGGAGAGTTCAGTGAGACGATCTCTGAAGGTAGAGACATACATTGAGCAATGGAGTGGTTTACGTGGTGGGGGAGTTCCAAAGGATAAGGCTAAAGACTTAGGCACCATTAGCAAGGTGGGAGATGTGCCCAAGACCATAGTGGTAGGACAGCAAGCATGGGAGGGGACACATTGAGAAATGGCTGGATACTGAACTTTTTCTGCTTGGGAGTCAAATTTTCATGACCATCTCAGGACTAAGGAAAGAAAAAGGCCATTGGCTTTCCTTTTCCAAGAATCATCCTTACCCATTCATCTTCTCTATCCATCCTGGACAAATCTTCTCATTGTGTCCCTTTCTCCAATATTCACATTGTCTGCTTCAGCAGCTTTGCCTAGGAGCTTTTAAACCTATTATCCTTTGGGTTTAAAACATTCTGACCAATGTTCTTTTGTATTTCTGGCTTAGTCATTTTCTGTTTAAACTTGGGTCCCCTGGCATTTGAACCTTTAACTTCTTTCATGGTATACATTGAAGAATTTTAGCAATGGTTTTCATAAACTTGAAAACTTCAAGCAAGTCCCCTCAAATCTCTTTTCCAAAGACTAAACAGGTTAAATCTCCATAATAGTTCCTCATAACCTAAACTTCCTGAGTTACCTTTTATGTTGCCTTGTATTTTATGACTCCTTATTCAAGCCACTAATCACAGACATAGAAATTGTCAAAATGGTTTCCTAAAATCCAAGTATATAATATCAGTCCACTAACCCTGATATTTATAGGGAGGCACGGGGTAACTTGGGGAAAAGCCAGCAAGGCTGGAGGTGCAGAGATCCTGCTGAATTTAACAGCAGGACCTCATTATTTTTTGAATAAAAACAGAAAATGCTGGAAACACTCAACTGGTCTGGCAACATCTGTGGAGAGAAGAGCGGTTAATGTATCAGATCGCTTACCTTTCATCTTAACGCCTGAAATATTAACTCTGTTTCTGTCTCCACAGATGTAGTCAGCCTTGCTGAGCGCTTCCATTTTTTTTCTGATTTAATTTCAGATTTTCAGCTTCTGCCGTATTTTGCTTTTGTATTGGTGCCTTCATCATTTTTTTTTCTTCTGTTTCCCACCCAGTAGTCAGCTAAATTGACAGACTAGCTGCCTGTCAGATGGAAAAAGCAGTGGCAGGAGAATGTAGCCGGGGGACCATTGGAGATGGTATCTGGCCTTCACAAGGAGGGAGGGGCCTTAAGATATGAAGGCTTGCGGGGAGAGTTTGGTGATCTCAGCAGGAAAGAGAAAGTCGATAATCAGCAAAAGAAAGACTGATGGCTTCCATGGGAGGCTGGGGGATCGCTCCTGTTCTTCCTGGCCCACAAGAAATGCTGTAAAAGCTGCGTGCATTCTTGAGCCAACAGGTGCCTAGGAAGTGGGCGTAGCAACTGGTAAATTTAAATCAGTCTTTCAATTGCTCTCTTGGAGCCTGATTTAAAGATACTAATGAAGTGTCCCACTTTTCAGGAGTGAGACACTTGCATGACACATCACCATAAAAGCACAAAAGAGCATGAACATGGCAGGTTGTGGGGTTAGGAATGCATTTCCTGGCTTTTAATTTTGAGCAGCCCTTCCCTCGCCCACCCAACCCTGTTATAGTTAATAATCAAGGTCACTATGTCAGTAAATGATTTTAAAGGTCTTTATTAACTTAGGACATGGCAAATATAACTGCCCTTTTCTCAATCACTAATGAATTCTGCTTTTCAGAATGTCACCCACTCTATCCTTTAATATTTTTTAAACATGTTTTAAAGTTGATTGTAACAAGTTGAATAAAATTTCAAATATATAAATATATAATATGGCACTTTGAAGCCTACTTATATAATCAGAGACATTTCTTTAATAAAGAGAGATGGATGTCTCAAAGCCCACTTCCTGTTGATTCAAAATCGCAGGCAATAATTTGCTATATCATTTGTGACGTGGAAATGATAAAACAGCACTTGCAATTGCATTTCTGTTCAATTTCTTCTAGCTGTGGAACTTGGAGTTGCGTAAGAGAGTGGCTGACTGCAGTGGACACTTGAGCTGGGTTCATTGTGTTCAATTTTCATTGGATGGCTCAACATTATTATCGTCTTCAGATGACCAAACTGTTAGAGTATGTAATTTTTTCTTATGTAATTCAGAAAAGGAATGGGTGCTGTGATAAATAAGTATGCATGCAGAGTTTCATTGAGTGGTATTGGTTACTGTAGAAACATTAATTGCACAGTTCTGGAAGTGGTCCATAAAAATGGTCCCAGAGTTTATAAGTCCCAAATGCTACTCTTTCTCCTATCCCACAGCCACTTAGCCAGATATCTATCTGGTTTACTGTTGTATTTGTCAACACTATCTGCAGACTGTTTCATTAATTAACATTTTCACAGTTTATAATATCTCTTCGCCTTCTCTCTTTTGAATCTGAGTCTGTGGGCTGGATTTTGCCACAGGGTATGGAGTTCCAAAATGGGGACCATATAGGGTTCTGAGACGGCATTTGCTGGAAGTGAGACTGATGGAACAATCTCCCCAGAGGCTGCCTCCTAATTGGTTGCCTCCAAGCTTGTTGTCCAATTCAGGAAAGTGGGCAGGCACCTGATGCTGCTGGCCCAATCAGAGGGCCAGCAACTCTAGAGCATTGTCAGCTCCAACAGGAGTGGTTGAAGCTGCTACAGCGGGTTGAGGACCAGGAGGGGACCTCAGCTCCCTCACTGGCCTACACATCAATCATCGAATTACTGGCATCCAGACTTCTAGTAATTAGCCTGGAGGGGAACTCCCTTGGCTGCAATTGTGGCTTTTCACTAATCCCGCCTCCTCCCTCTTTGTGGCATGGAGACTCCAGCTGTCATGGCCCCGGCAGGCTGCTTCCATTCAGCTGACAACCTCAACACGTGGCAGGGACCACTCCATCACCTGCAAAATGCTGCAGAGGCCACAAAATAGCCCCTAAATGGGGCTTAAATGATGTAAATTGACTGCGAGCCTCCATGCAGCAGGCAGCCCATCTCTTCCAAACCTGCCCCTAGGACGGTTACCCGGAGGTGGGAATGCACCAGGGAGCTATCCCAATACAGCCCTCTCCTATTTTCACGGCTCTCCCACCTCCCAGCCTGCCTTCAGGAACCAGGAAAATTCAGCCCTATACCTCCGACCTTAGAGCTTTTGAGTATGTCCAATATGTTAGCATTCAATTTGCATATGCCCTTTAGAATTACGAATACCTGGGTTTCCTCAACACTTCCTTTTCTCAAATATAAGTATCCTGTTTTCCTTGACCTCTCGTGATATCCCCAGCGTGTAATCTAAGTTATTAGTTCTGGTTGTGTCGTGTTGTAGCTTTTCCAATGCCAGTATATCTTCACTGTAATCAGATTGGTGCACAGTTTTCTAGGTGCAGATGCATCAGCGCTTTTCGAAATTTTATTAACTCTACTCTGTATTTGGGATGATTACAATGGTTGCTTTGTGTGCCAATACAGATTAATATTGTTTCATACCATTATAGCCATTTGAGTTATGCGCACTGAATTAAGCAAAGCAATGAGATTGTTAGCTTGCTAATTTCTGAAATAAGTTTGTGATTGAGTACAGGACTTTTCAACCCACGGTGGCTGACAGGGCCCTCAACCATGTCCGGCCCATCTCCCGCATATCCGCCCTCACACCTTCCTCTCCCTCCCAGAACCATGATAGGGTCCCCCTTGTCCTCAGTTATCACCCCACCAGCCTCCACATTCAAAGGATTATCCTCCACCATTTCCACCAACTCCAGCCTGATGCCACCACCAAACACATCTTCCCTTCACCCTCCCTCCTCCCCCCCCCCCCCCCCCTCCCCCCGTCGGCATTCCGTAAGGACCGTTCCCTCCGGGACACCCTGGTCCACTCCTCCATCACCCCCTACACCTCAAACCCCTCCCACGGCACCTTCCCATGCAACCACAGAAGGTGCAACACCTGCCCCTTTACTTCCCCCCTCCTCACTGTCCAAGGGCCCAAACACTCCTTTCAAGTGAAGCAGCACTTCACTTGCATTGCCCTCAATTTAGTCTACTGCATTTGCTTCTCCCTATGCGGTCTCCTCTACATTGGAGAGTCCAAACGCAGACTGGGTGACCGCTTTGCGGAACACCTTCGGTCTGTCTGCAAGCATGACCCAGACCTCCCTGTCGTTTGCCATTTCAACACACCACCCTGCTCTCATGCCCACATGTCCGTCCTTGGCCTGCTGCAATGTTCCAGTAAAGCTCAATGCAAACTGGAGGAACAGCACCTCATCCTTCGATTAGGCACTTTACAGCCTTCCGAACATAACATTGAGTTCAACAACTTCAGATCATGAACTCTCTCCTCCATCTCCATCCCCTTTCCGATCCAACTTTTTTCTAAAAATTTATATATATTTTTTAATATATTTTTCTTTTCCCACCTATTTCTATTATTATTTTAAAATTCATTTCCATCCATCGTTTTATCTCCACCTTTTAGCCTATTTCGATCCCTTACCCCTACCCCGCCCCCACTAGGGCCATCTGTCACTTGCTTGCCCTGTTTTCTACCCTTAATGTCACCATTAGCATATCCTTTAGCTAATATCACCACCGTCAACACCCCTTTGTCCTTTTGTCTATGACATCTTTGGCAATCTCTTCTTTGCCTCCACTTATCATTGGCCCTCTATACAGCTCTACCTGTCCCACCCTTCCCTTAAACAGCTTATATTTCACCTCATTTCTATTTTTCTTTAGTTCAGATGAAGAGTCATACGGACTCGAAACGTTAACTGTATTCCTCTCCACAGGTGCTGTCAGACCTGCTGAGTTTTTCCAGCTATTTTTGTTTTTGTTTGTGACTTAAATTCTGTAACCTTCTAATGGTGAATGTTAATATTTGTAGATGCTAGAGTATTTTTAAAGTTGCAAACCTTTAATTATTTAGAGTTCACAAATGCAACCTTTTTGAATGTATCGCCTCCTCACTTCAAGGTGAATTCGCACCTTGTACACAGTTCTACAGACACAACAGACATTCTATGCCTCACCCTGTTGAATATTCTTTAAATGTGAGCTTAGACAATGATCGTGATTTGTCCTTTGAGCCATCACAGTCAAACCCAATCCTTTCCAGTAGCAATCATTGGATGATAGCGACTCTGGCCGATGCGTTCCCAAGGACGCGGAGGCCAGTTATGAAATCAGCTAACTCAGAACAGATGAGGGATCCAAACGCTGACCTTTGTTCCTGAAAGCCTCAGTGCCACAAATAAGGTGATGATGTGTTTAGCCACTAAGGTTTTGTAAAAACTCTACTTTAAGCTCTGCTTCAATATTCCTGAGATGAACAGTAAATCAGTCTGTGATGTGACCCAGTAATATCTGGCATTTATGAAATTGCTAAAGGAACTCCAACTATTGGCATTTGGAAAAAACAATCTTGGAAGGGATTGTTATTCTTGATCTTCTGGTATGAGTACACTCCTCTCCCACCTAGGAAGTTTGGAGCAAGGCTTTGCTCATTCTCAGGATGTGTATATAGTGATCTCTGGATGGTTTAATAATACAGGGGAGGCGATGGCATAGTGGTATTGTCACTGGACTAGTAATCCAGAGACCTAGGATAATGCTCTGGGATCCCACCACGGCAGATGGTAGAATTTGAATTCAATAAGAATCTGGAATTAATAACCCATTAAAAACCCATCTGGTTCACTAATGCCCTTCAGCGTAGGAAATCTGCCATTCCTATCCTGGTCACATGGCCTACATGTGACTCCAGACCCACAGCAATGTGGTTGACTCTTAAATAAACTCTGAACTAGGGCAACTATGGATGAGTAATAAATGCTGCTAAAAATCTGCTAATATTGAATAAGAAAAAAAAAACATAAGATTGTGCCATCAAGACTTCATTCACTTGTGAACGAATAATTTTATCTTGCTTGACATCAAATGTGAGAGAAGACAATGGATTTTAAAAATTACAGTGATCAGTGGTTATATTAGTTTCCATCTGTAATTTATAGTTGAGTTCAAATGTTGCTGCTATGGAGCAGTGAACAACATCCACTGATAATTACTTTTAAGGTTAGCTGTCTCCTGCTGCCTCGCTATTGTCTGAGATTAAACCTGATTATTTATAGCCTCAGTGTCCTACTCTACCCTGAACTAAGCTTCTAAACCTTTACCCTCTCCATCGCAAAGATAGAGATATTTTCACCTCTGTTTTATTGCCCCTACCTCTGCCCATCTGGCACTTAGGCCCTTATTAGGACCTTTGTAACCTAAAAACCTTAAATATAAACATAAAAATGAATGTTTATTTTCTTTAATTTAACTAATTGAATTGGATAAACATCCAAAGGGAACAGAGTTGCAGAGTAACAGGGAAAAGGTGGGGATTGGAATGGGCCGAATAGCCTCTATCTGTGCTGCAACCATTCTGTGATTCTATTCTACAATTCCAATGATCTCCTGCTGGCATCCACCCCTCCACATTACACAAACTTCAGATCGTCTGAAATTGCTGCCTATATCCTGTCCAGCACCAACCACCCCTGTCCTTGCTAACCGATATAGACTATGGTCTCACAGTGCTTCAAATTTAAGAATCTTATCCTTATGTTTAACTCCTCCTTGGTTACTAGTCCATTAGTTGAACATTGCACTCATTTTCAAGAAAAAATAATTGCATCACAGCGAGATCTTGAGATTGATGGGCATTTATTTTCCCTTCCAAAACATTTTTGAAAAATGTTTTGAACTTAATTTACATTTAATTTTGGAAAGCAGCCATATGATGGTATTATTGACAGTTTGTAACAAGTTATATTATAAAGTAGAGCTGTTGCTGTATCGGGAATACATTTCATTTGTTCAGTTGCACAAGAACTCCGTGTCACTTTCCTCATTATGACTACGTTCCAGCAACACAATGACATCAGCCTTGTAACAACTGGATCAGGAGTTATTAAGCCATTGTGCTCCATCCCTTCTGAAATGGTCTGCAGTGCAATAGTTTTGTAACAATAATAAATACTGCTGTTTCCAAATACCTTTTCCCTTGGAGAAACCTAAATTATATCACTACCTTCATTCAAATTTTCATCAAGGCCAAAAATATTGAATGGAGTCTGACTTGTCTGGGAAATCACTTGAAATAAAAGCTGGTCCTGTTTGGACTAAATATAAGTATCTATCTATGGAAGATATTGTTGTATATGTATTATTTACTGTGTTCTATTAACATTTCAAAACTTAGCTACTTGGCAGGTGTTGGAAGGAGCGTCTTGGAACAAAATAAACTTGAGCAAATAAGTTGCCTTCTGTACTTTGAAGTTAATGAAGTGTAGTGGAGTACAACCATTTCTGTCTTCAGTCTCTTTCTACGCTCAGTTCTACACTGGCTGTTGATTAATGGTAGATTCTTCACTAACCTGCAAGTGCTGATTGTGATTTGTTTTCATACAACTTTCTGTCAGTTGTGCACTGATGTACATGCATCACTTTCAAACTGTTACACATTAGTAATTTCCACCTAAACCATTCTGTTTCATGGTGATACATTGTCTTGTGTAAACACAAAAATTACAATGTTGTTTTCTTTCCTCTGACTTTTTCGTGGGTGTCAAAGAAATTACATGTCATCAAGGTGGTGCTGAGCCTTGCAATATTGCTTTAATATCTTCTAAGCTTTTTCATGAAACCTAATGTCATTTTGTTGCAGCAAAATGGTTACATTGTATTTTGAGAATAGATTATAGCAGTAAAGGATGCAATAAGTTCCTTGTTATTAGACCTTATATTACATTTTGTTTTGACAGCTATGGGACACCAATAAAGTGCATAGTTCCTCTGCTGTTTCCTTGGTACGAGATATGGATGCAGTCTTCCAAGAGGATGAAGTCACTGTTTTAGTATCTGACAATAAAAAATGTTTACAGGTAAGCAACTATTTATTTTCTAATAGAAAGACCATGTTTTGGTCTCTTAGTAGCTCCCTTTCTAAATGATGGGGTAGTTCAGAAGGCTGAAGCATTTACAGCCAGAAGTGCCAAGTGGATGATCCATTTAGGCCTCCTCCTGAGGCCCACATGATCACAGATGTCAGTCTTCAGCCAATTCAATTCAATTCACGCAACATGATATCAGAAACTGAAGGCACTGGATACTGCAAAGGCTTTGGGCCCTGTAACTTCCTGGCAATTGTACTGAAGACGAGATTCAGAACTAGCTACAACCTTAACCAGGCTCTTCCAGTACAATAACAACACCGGCATCTACCCAACAATGTGGAAAATTGTCCACGTGTTTCCTGTCCACAGATCCAACCTGCTATTAACCACCCCATCAACCTCCTCTGGATCAAGAGCATAATGATGGAAGGTGTCATTAGCAGTGCTATCAAGCGGCACTTGCACAGCAATAACCTGAGCCACTCATCTCCTGACCTCATTACAGCCTTGGTCCAAACATGGACAAAAGTGTTGAACTCATGACTGGAGTGAGAGTAACTACCTTTGAGATCTAGGCAGCATTTAACTGAGACTTAGATGGTCTTAGATAGAGATCTTGGTATCAAAGAACAGAAAGGGGTGTTAGAGATTTTGTTTTTCCTTATTCTTTCATGGATTGTGGGTTTTGCTGGCAAGGCCAGCATTTGTTGCCCATCCCTAATTGCCTTTGAACTAAGTGACTTGCTTGGGCTTTTCAGAGGGCAATTAAGAGTCAGCCACATTGCTTTGGACCTGGAGTCACATGTAGGCCAAACAGGGCAAGGATGGCAGATTTCTTTCCCTGAAGGGTATCAGTGTTCACTTTGCAACAAACGATGATAGTTGTCATGATCGCCATTACTGAGACTGGCTTTATATTTCAGATTTTAGAATTGACTTCAAATTCCAACCGCTGCTATGGTGGGATTTGAACCTATGTCCCCCAGAGCCTGGGCCTCTGTATTACTAGTCCAGTTACATTGCCATTACACCAAAGCAAAGAGCATTTGAAAAACCAAGGCAGTGGGAAACAAGCCAAGGAAGAGGCAAAGAGATTGGAGACACAAAGTTGAGCAAGTCTGAAATACAGATTGTAGCAAAATAGGGTACAATCCTGGCCCCAAAAAGAAGAAAAACCAAGCCCTTTTCCAAGGGTGGAGACTCCCTCTACCAGCACCCTGTGCTGAGCGAAGAGAGTCTAACCCCCAAGCTTCACCCTCTCATTTATACCACTCCCTGCAGATATTTCAAGTATATTTGGGGCTGGTGGGAGAAGAATTTTACATTAAATGGTCTTTGGGCTGCAGAATTGGACAACTAGCTAAGTTTTGAATTCTTTGAACCAATTACGATATGAAATTGTATGACAAATAAACCCGAATTAAGATGTGATGCCCCATGTATTATTTTTCCACCCTAATGATTGGCAGGTTCATCATCCATCATTTTCTTGTTTTCCAGCCATGTTATCTCACCACCACCATCTGCTGTTTCCATTTCTCGAATAAAATTAGTGTTCTGCGTCATCATCTTTTACTTCAGTAGTTTAATCAGTTGGACTTTAATAGGACCATTAAGCACCTGTCTATGGAATCTGTTCTATATTGCTCCCGTCTGTTTAGGAGCAGGCATGTTTACAACCCTACTGGTATCCGCATCATTTTGGATTTTTTTGTCATCTTCATTTTGCCTTTTAGAGGCAAAAGTCACTTCAATATTAACTTTTTTTTTGTATTTGCAACAGCTAATAAATGGAAAAACTGGTGATGTGCTGTGCCAGAGTGAGGTCCAGGACTCACGTATTCGTTGTTGCTGCCTTGATCAGCACATTAATTTGGCTGCATTTGGATGTGGAGATGGAATCTTAAAGGTAGAATTGTTGGATTTGATGTGAATGCCCTTTCAGTGCCAGTTGGAAATTGTGGCTTCTGTATTTATAACCATGGCATTAACCTTCAAGTCTAGTTTCTTGCTTACAAGTAAAAATTGGCTGACCTTGATAGTCCTATGTGATGATGCTGTTAGGTGTGAGTGAATGCATGACTCGGGTGACATTCAACATCACTATGGGAAACTGAGTGGAGTATCCACTCAAGATGGGTTAACACCTTCACAAAGGCTTTTAATATGGAGACATTTTCTGGATTTCTATCTTCTGGAACTTGCTGTTGAGTCATTTTACAAAATTGTTCTAAGCATGTATAAAACTGTAGCATGGCAAAGAAACTATTAATTTTACTTTATAGCAGTGTAGTTTCTCATCTTGCTATGGTTATTGCTGCACATTTTGCTATTTTACATTTACTTTGCTTTTTTAAACTACCCCTTACCCTCCTTCTGTGTCTTCTCCTTCCACATGCTATTTCCAAGTCAATAGGGGAGCTGACAATCTGTTCCTGTAGTTTTGCCAGCTGCTGGGATGTGTACAGAACCAGCCCAGGTTGACTTTGTCCTTCTCTAATGGGCAAGGTGCTGACCTGCCATCCCTCTCCCTCCATCGTGTGCTCTGAATCAGAGGAGCAGGTGTGTAAGCCCATATCCAAACTGTGTGGTCCAGTGTGTTGCTCTTGTTCAGTGCCAAACAGTTCATGGTCTTATACAATTGCATTAAGAATTCTATAGTTTACTTGGTGACCTGATATTTTGTTAGCTCTCGTCTCTGTGGCAGACTTGATTTTGCCTGGTTGAAAATTGATGAGAATCCTTCAGGCTAGTGTGATCTTATTATTTCTCCGTGAAGCACCTTTATTAGCCAAAGTCAGAACTAAGTCTATAAAATTCCACCTTGAATTCCACAGAAGTTTTGATCAAAGTTATTTATTCATTTTAAATAAATTCCATGAAAATAAAACTAGTAGGAGGTGTGGAGAGACCCAGAGAAGAACATCAATGTGTTGTTAATTGATTAGCAGCCATTACTTGTAAATTAAACAGTGTACCTTTGTTAAAACTAACAGGCACAAAGTTTTAACAGGCACAGGAAGATTATTTAACATTGATCATGCACCCAGTTGTTTCCGGCTACCTGAAAGTATTTATGTCACCATTAATAGTATATTGTTCCCAATTTTGAAAAATAGTTTCACTAACTTGATAATCAATAATTATGCAACTTTATAGATACATACCTGTAACTTGAACATTGGTATCTTCTTGTCAATTAAGGATATATTTAGTAAGCCTTAATATACAATTTTTAAAAAATTATATAATTAATTTTAGACTGTCACTGTTTCACCTTGTGAATTGGTTTCTTTAGCTTTCTTTTGTTACTGAGTTTATTGTGTGTCCAACAATAGTTATCTTAATCCAAATCCTTCTTGATAAATCTAGTTGTTGATCAAGTTATACCTTGAATTCTGAGCAGAATTTATCGTTGTGTATGTACGGTCTTTCACGTTGTCGTTCATGTGCTTTGTTTTTGTCTGTCAGTCCTGCTTGGTAATCATTCACGTTTGTACATCTTATGTATGATGAGCAATATAGCTTTGACGATAATCATTTCTACCTAACCATAATTGTGGATGAATTGAAAGGTCACTTACTGCTTTAATTTTAATGCCAGTTGTGGGGAAGCTACATAAATATGTCTTTAAGGAGTGAGTGAGCAAGCTTTTGAGCAAAAATGAATGAATCAGAGAGAGCCAATGTGACTTTGTTAAAGGTAAGTCATGGGTGACAAAGATAATTTTTTGAGGTTACTAATAAGTTGGCCAAAGGAGTGTTTATGGATGGTAATTATATAGACTAGTATTTGATAAGATTCCACACAAGATTATTGTTAGTGTACAGAATTAGAGGTAGCCTTTTGACTGGAGTTGGAAATTGGTTGGCATCCAGGAGACAGTGTGTGGAAATAAAGAATATGTAATTAGATTGGTAGGCTGTGGCAATTTGTGTTCCCAGTGATCTATCCCGGGTCTGCAACTTTATTAATGATTAGGCTGAAGGAATAAGGAGTTGAATATCTACGGTATTAGATGACACCAACAATCACGAGTAAACAGTCCAGTTGGGAGAAGGAAGTTGCAAAGGGACATACACAGATTAAGTGAGTGTGCAAGACTATGGCAGTTTGAATTTTAATGTGGGCAAATGTGAGGTCGCCCACTTTGGACCTAAGAAGGATAAGTCAGAATATTTTCTAAATGGTGAGAAATTACAAACTGTAGAAGAGCAAAGAGATTGGGAGTACAAACAAAACCTGACACTGAACCACCCAAGAAATAGTAAGGCAGATAAGGTTATGAGGACAGGTTGTATAATCTTAGCTTATGTTCCCTTGAGTATTGAAGATT
Source organism: Cetorhinus maximus (assembly GCF_964194155.1). Classification (NCBI taxonomy): domain Eukaryota; kingdom Metazoa; phylum Chordata; class Chondrichthyes; order Lamniformes; family Cetorhinidae; genus Cetorhinus; species Cetorhinus maximus. The sequence goes on along the minus strand of NC_135890.1, from coordinate 41,762,931 downwards.
AATCAATGATCTGATTGAGGGGTTTAAAAGGATTCACTAGGTAGGTACAGAGAAACTTACCTGCTACAGAAGGCTATGGATGCCTGAGGTCAATAGATTTTTGTTTAAGGTTGTTGAGGGTATCAAGCGATGTGGAATTTAGGCAGGCAAATTTAGTTGAAGTACAGATCAGTCATGATCTAATTGAATGGCAGAGCAGGCCCCAGGGGCTGCATGGCCTACTACTATTTCTATCTTCTCGTAAGGAATAATGAGGTGGAAGAGTCACATGGTAGGAGCTCTGATGGTAGGTTTGCCATGCTGTCAGTTCAGTAGGTGCTGAACATTGGTGTACTAATGAAACAGAGGGGAAGGGGAGAAAATATAAGTCCTTTGAAGAGCATGTCTTCAAATAAATAGAAATATTTATTTCACTTCAGTGAAAGTCTTTGGAATTTGATCTTAGTATAAATTTTACAAATCCAACCCTTCACCGTGTAGTTTGATCCATTTGATTTTAGATTCATTAATTTGACAAATATATCCTTACATATATGAGAGATCTTTATTGCTCTGAAGGAGAAGATTACTCGAAGCAATACAAATCAACCTTAAAACAGCTTTCATAGTTCAAATAGCTTTCAACTGAAAAGCCCTTCAAAAGATCATCTTTTTGGATGTCATGATGAAAAGCAAGGAAATGGAGTTAGATGTACATTCTGTACACCATGACAACAGTGAGCTAACTTTGTAACAGTAACTTTAATCTACAAAACGAGGATTCTTTGTGGTTTTCAAGTTGTCTACTGATTGCAGTGATATGAGACGACCAACTACTACCCCTTTGAAATACTGGCATTGAGTGAGTAATGTTCTGTAGTTCAAAAATGACAGTATTCAAGAAAGATCACCTCTTAGTCTAAAACGTATCTTGAAATAGGCCTTTTAGGTTTGACTTCATGGAGTGGGAGGAAGGAAAGCCTAAAAAAAGTCTTCCTCCTAGTGATGATTACTTATAAGCATGACCACCCTTAATTATGCGAACCTGCAAAGTTCTCAGGGTAACATTTCACTGTGGCAGAGATTTATAGCAATTGTTTTGTCTCAGGCTGTGGACTTAAAAACCTTCCTTCCACATGGCACAAAGAAACAGTGTCGTTTCTGCATTATTTAAATTCTATTAGCCAGTTCCTCAAGCAATCAGTAAAAATAGTGTCCCTTTCAGTTCTGAAGATTCATATTCAACGCAAAACGTTAATTTTGTTTCTCTCTCCACAGATGCTGCAAGACATGCTGAGTTTTCCTAGTACTTTACGCTATTTTTGCTAAAATAAAATCAATATTTTGACTTGATAAAATGAAAGTTAAATGAAAGTCTTTTATAAGTCATCATGATACAAGTGTTATTTCCATTTGTGAACTTATTTAAAGCTTGTGTTTTGAATATTTTCCTTAATCAAACATGCAGTTCCCTTAGTAGTGGAAAGCTTAACACCATGAAGTCTCCTATATCTATTGAGCTGTCTCTGCAAATGTGCCTGAATATGTTCAAAGCTTTAACGTCAATTTGAAGCTGTAATTCCACGTTTGCAACTGAAGTGGAATAATAATTCATTACAGTGCTTTAAGATATAGAGCTTATTGAAAATGCAGCTGCTACTTTAAATAGTACAGTGCTTTCTGTATTGCATTATTTTGTCATCTTCACACTGTTTCAATTAAAAGATATATATGCTGAATAGTGCTAAACTGTTTGAGTAAACGCAGAACATTTTTAAACTCTGCATGAATTAACTTTTTACTTATCCAAAACAAGAACAATAATTAATTTTTAATTCAGTTATTAAATTTTAACATTGATGGGGAAATGGTGAGTGTGTGTGTGTACTGGTTGGAGTACACTCAGGAAATGCAATTTGCTACTAGGGTCAGAAGCATCTTGCCAAGAAAGCAAGCAGAAAGGGATCAGAAACAGGGAGAGATAAACTACTTACAAAACAGGCACACTTTTTGCTTTCAGTATTAATTTCTACTATAGAACTAGTCTGATTAGATGACACTGATATTGAGTAAAGATCTGAATGCAAAAATGTCCAGTAGCTAAGCTTGTGTGTGTATGTCTGCATGCACATTGGTGCTTAATTTTGAGCCTTTTGTTAATGGCTTCAATGTTTTTTATATGTTAATGTTGTAGGTAGGCATGAAGTCGGTCAAGAACGTCCTACAGAACATTGGGCGGAAGAGGCAGCAATTCCAGCACAGCCTATTGATAGCAATAGGGCTAGAAAATGGCACAGTAAAGGTGCAGAGCTAATTTAAGCACATATACTTGCTAAAAGCTACCCCATCAGTGCAGTTTCTGAGTGTTGCTGAGAATGACACCTCAGTGGTTTGGAGTAAATAAATATTTTTTTAAAATTCTTGCATTGAAGTGAAGCTGCTCTGAAAAATTTATGCTATTAATTGAGAATAAAGAAGGATGAATTTTAAAAAAGCACTGAATAACAAATTGCTCAAATTTGACATATTATTCCCCACCTATATATTTTTGAAATGCTTATGAAGATTTTGGGTGCTTTCAGGGATATGAAATGGAAACACGCAGCAGCAAACACTTGTTAAAAATTTGGAGTAATAAGCTTGTTTTATAACCCAATTCGTTTCTCTTTGGAGAGCTGGGAATTGTTTTCCAATGAATGTCATGTGTTTCGATTTGAAGAAAGTTATTTTTGAATTTTTTGAGGTCTTACTTTTCTTAAGCCTCTGTTTTGGGGGGAAATTTTTTTTTGTTTAGTTTTAATATATTTTGTTTTTAATATAGTGCACTAAGCTTCAACATGAGTATGTGAAAGCATGTGTCGATTGTTCTTGGCTTCAGTTGCCAGAGCATGTGATCATCCATAAAAGATTTTCTCCAAGAAATAAGTGGTAAATACAATAATGAATGCTGATGTGAGCAAAAGTAGCATTTAAGCCTTGCTGATGATGATTAGAGGGATGGAGAATAAATCTTTAATTAACAATGCAAATGTTGACCTTTCAGAAATGGAAAACTTGCTGTAACATCAGCAAAGCTATCTGTGCAGTGACTGGAATTAATGTTTAATTACTTTGGCAAAGATAAATCATTTTATTTTGCCACTCATTTATTTACAATGAAAGTTCTTGATAACACAAGCATGATGCAAACCAACAACTATAAAGTGAACTTATGAGATCCAATTTCCCTTCTACCAAAATACAGCCCTGGAGCATCTTAATTTCTAAAAATGTATTTGTTGTTTTCATTAGCTATGAACCAGTTTTTTTTCTCCCAAACTACCTGAAAATAATTACTATAACTTAGCAATAACTATAATTACTATAACTGAAGTCAGAATTTAACTGTTTTCCATTAAACAAAGATGAAATTATGGGCAGTGAGTGAATGCATGTAGTGTTTGTTCTCCTCTTCAATGGTCAGTATGTATTTTGTCAGATAACTGCATCACTCGAATATGAAGACATCCTACCAAATTTTATTTGTCTTTGAACTTTGCATGCAACTGCAAGAAACATGTTACTGATTAATATTTTCCCAAGATACTTCATTTCAGTGTTCTAACGACATTTTGCATTAGTAGTAAGCAGGTTTTAGCAGACATAAAGTCAATTTTGTAATTGTTTTATGAATTTGATACGTGCATATCTTTATCAACAGCCGATTAAAATCGCATAAAGCGTTAAATTTAAGAAATGATCGAGTGTATCGCATCAAAGATGGAAGGAATAAGCACTCAGTTTTGCAGAGAATACAGAAGTCATGCTTCAGCTATATAAAGCCCTAATTAGACCACACCTAGAGTAATATGAGCAGTTCTGGGTTCCACACCTTAGGAAGGATAAATTGGCCTTGGCAGGAGTGCAGGCTAGATTGACCAGAATCATACCTAGATTCCAAGGGTTAAATTGCAAGGACCGATTGCACAAACTAGGGTTCTTATTCCCTGTAATTTAGAAGGCTAAGGGTTGATTTGATCGAAGTTTTTAAGATACTAAGAGGAATAGATCGGGAGAAATAATTTCTACTGGTTGGGGAGTCTATGTCTAGGGGGCACTGTCCAAAAATTAGAGTCAGACCTTTCAGGAATGAAATTAGAAAACACTTCTACATATAAAAGGTGGTAGAAGTTTGGAACTCTCTTCTGCAAACAGCAATTGATGTTAGGTCAATGTTAATTTTAAATCTGAGATTAATAGAGTTTTGTTAGTATTAAGGGACATTGGGAGAGGGAGGTATATGAAGTTAGGACACAGATCAGCCATGATCTTGTTGAATGGTGGAACAGGCTGGAGGAGCTGAATGGCCTACCCTGTTCCTTTGTTGGGTGTGAGGGGTTAGGAGGAGGAGAGAAGAATATGTTTTGAGAAGGGTTGTAAAGATGGAAAAGGACATAGCACGCAGAGAGATTGGTGAAAGAGTACTAGAAGGTAGAACTAAGGTGGCTGAATGTTCAGCCAGTGAATGCTGCGGGAAGGAGGTATAAGGCCGGAAAAGGTTACAAGGGAAGGATCGGTGAAACTGTGGATGAGTTTGTAGATTAAGACGAGGATTAAAAATTCATTAATTTAGGGGATGTTGAACTGGTGTTGGTCAGTGAGGATGGAGATAGCAGATGAGAGGAGACTGTGGAACAGATAGCAGAGTTTTGAATGATGAGCGGTTTCATCCAAGATGGAGGCTGATGATAAGGGCATTGGAGAAGTTGAGCCTAGAGGTGACAAAGATGTAGACTAAGAAAGGCTTGCACCTTACAGCACCTTTCATGATCTCAAGACAACCCTGAGTGCTTTTTTAAAGTATAGCCAGTGTAGAAATGTAGGAAACATGGCAGCCGATTTCTGCACAGCATGTTCCTACAAACAGCAATGTTGTAATGACAAAATAATCTGTTTGTAGTCATGACGATTGAAGGGTAGATATTGGACAGGGTAATGTTCAACATTAGGGCTTCTGAGGCAATGCTGAGGTAATGTAGGACAGAGACAGGCACTTTGCAATGCATAATATATGGTTTAAACCCAACACTGATTGCAAAGGGTGGTTTGATTGTGTTCGTCACAGTTTAGGCTGAGCCCCCAAGGATGGGGATTGTGAGAATTGCAAGAATGTGACATGTTTCGGGAGGCTTGAAAACATTGGCCTGGATTTGCAGTGGTAATGACAGTGAAACTCTCAACATTCACCATCAATATTTTAATGAAACTGACTGTGACTTCAGGAGTCCACATGTGCACAAAATAATGTGGAGATCCAGAAGTTGCAGTCAATGATTCTAGACAGTTGAGGCAACCACCACCCCCGCCCCACGCAAAACTGCAATAACTGGGAATCAATTGAACTGATGAGAACCTCCACTCTTATGCTATTAGTCTTGCTGTAAAAAACCCTTGAAAAAGTTACAACTTGTTGAATGAGGTGTAGCGAGGTTTTTAACAGAATAATAATTTCATAATTACTCCTAAGCATCCCCATTGGCCCTGAAAAGTTAATTTTATAATTGTGGGATTTTCTTTTTAAGTTTATTCATTTTAGCTTTCACCTTAATCCAATTATAATCATTTAATTTGCTATCTGAAAATTAAAATTAAGGGATATAGAGCTTTTAACTTCCTAGTTTGCTGTCTAGGAGAATGCTTTATTGTGATTGGCTTCTTACCCTGCTTGCTTCCTTGAGTGCTGTTGCACACCAGCAGATCCCCTTGGCGTGGCACCACATTAAAACTGACGTTGAGATCGCTAGATTTTTGTGGGCAACTTTCTTGAAGATCAGCGGTGAGTGTCGATACTTTGCCGCTGACCACAAAATCCAAGTGATTAGTTTTGGTGTCTCGTGTGTTACTTTGGAGGAAGTTCTGGTTTATTCATGAAAACGTGGGTCAGATAGTTTGACAGCTGGGAAGGGCAAGGAGGGATAATGTGTCACAACCATCACTACAAGATATTTTTGGCAACTTTATCTCAGGCATTTTTAGTGCTGCAGGCAAGTTAAAACCTAGACTGCAGGGATTCGAACAGAGAATTGTAAGAAAGTTGAAAGTACAACTAGTAGTAGGCTACATTTAGGCAAGAAGCAGAGGTTAGACATAAGAAAAGATACATTAGACATTCGTGGGCCCTTTTAGGATGTGGGTAAAGATGACATTTTTTAAATGGGGAGTTAGAGTGTTTAAACTATGTTGTGAGCATAAGAGTCAAGCAAGGTAGTTGATTGGAAATAAGAACAAGATGGGAAGCAGAGAAACGAAGAAACAATGGAGCGATGGAGTGGTGAAGGGGAGGTGGTTCAAAGTTGAGGTGAATGATTGGTAGTTGATGGCATGGGAAGCTGACATCTGAGATGGCTGTGGAGTGTGTCCCTTAGCCAGATTTGGCGTTGCAAGGCAGCATCAAGTTTGTGCCCAATGTACTCAAGTGTCTAGCTCCTGGACCTGATTGCAAAGATAGGAACAGTATTGGGAGTAAGCAGATATGGGAGACAGTGAATGACTTGGGGCTGAAGATATCCAAGGCAAAAGTTGGTTAGCAACGACGTTCTGATGGGCAGGGGGCAATTGGCAATTAGTGAATTGGTGCAATAGTTATGGAGCAGCTTTTCCCTCAAAAGTGTAGAATCACTGACTGCAACAGTGCAAAACTTTAATGTTCTTGTGAGGCCATGAGAGAGGGCGAGGTTGACCAAATGGCATTGACTTAGTTATGTGTTCAAGAGCCCATGTAAAAGGTGAGGTTAAGGGAGGAGACGGGCAGAAAATTCAGGAAAGGCAACTGGGGGAACTAAAGTGTAGAATGAACTCAACAAATATGAAAGTGTTGGAAAATAAATTGTTAAGAGGATTGTCGTGATGGTAAATGAATGAAGACTTTACATGAGAAATAGGATACTGAGGTACTAAAATGAGGGTTAGGAAAGAGCCTGATGTTGAATGTGATGAGAGCTGTGCTGCTACCACCATTTGGTTTAGCATGGTGGGATCTTGTTGCCAGGCAGGGATGCTTCAATGATTGGAAAGGAATTACCGCCCTTAAATCAATTTTCAGTGTCAGTTGATTCATCTGTGATATCATAGTAAATGGCAAGCGACTTACTTGTAATTTTTTAAAACTGTTTTGAGGTTAAAATCTAAACGTATATATTCTGCCTGTTTACCAAGTAATGTTCAAATGAAGGACAAGAGAGTGGGCAACAAACAAATTTAGAATTAGAGGAATTTGAGGCTGTAACAAATGAGTATTGAAGATTCTCCAAATGTTGTGGGACAAGGTCATGGAAGGAATCGAGGACAAGGATTCTGAATTTTTTTTTTTGGCACATTGCATTTGTGGAGCTTGCCAAGCATAGTGCTGACTGGAATGCAAGAATTTGTGCAGGAGATCAGACAGCCAGCAGAGTCCTGGATTAACTGAAGTTTGTGAAGGGAATTGTAACCACGTGAGATGTGAATGCCAAGAGCTTGCCTGGAATTAATCATGTCTCAGAGACTGCTCAAAGACACCAAGGCCACAGGAAATGGTGAGGTATTATAGATGCTGGCAAGGAAAACATAGGTGAAATCGTTCTTACTTGAGTTACATTAGCTGCAATATTTGCAAGTAATTGCTATATTGGCATATAGAAATTGAACCATTTGTCCCAAAATGGTATCAACTGGAAAACCATGAAATGAAATGTGAATTGCAACCTTCCCAATAAAGATTGTTACCTTTGCAAAACTTATACCTGCAGAACAGTTTTTCTTTGTTTTTGTATTTGAGGATATTGTACTGCAGTTGCATTGGTTAAAAACACTAAGCACAGAGCAGATAAATTGGGAAATTAAAATGGAAAGCAGTCAGGCTCTCAGCAACACTTAGCATTTTTGCAGCACGCAAAGTTTGCTAATACTATAGACTAATATTTGATTTGTGCAATTATAGCTTTTACAGTGCATCATTTAACTGACTCAATGCTGCAAAACTTAACCATTTTGCTCCAATTCTTCTTTGCTCCTCATCATTTCTTCTGTTGTGATAAAACATGTTAAATCGTCGATGTATCCTTTCCCCTAAGGTTCTGGAGCTCCCTAGTGGTAAAATCCTCAAGACATTAATAGGTCACACACAATGTGTCCAACGATGTCAGTTTACACCTGATGGGATGATGCTGATTTCAAGTTCTGATGATGCCACAATAAGGGTAAGAAAGACCTTTGTTCTGAAAGTCTTATTCTGTATAAGTATACTCCTGTCTCATTTGAATCTTTTTGAATCTTTTTAAATAGAAAAATAGATTCTGTCTTCAGTCTTATGGTATTAACCACTTAGCTTGACAGTGCAGAACTTTAATGTTTTTGTGCTCAACATTGGTAAAAAGCAAGCTCAGACCTGAAAGCAGGAAGCACTTCTTAACGTAGAGTGATAAATACTTGGAATAGATTTCTGGGATCTGTAATGGAGGTAAAAGTTCTGGAATTATTCAGGAGACAGTTAAACGCTGTGGTGGAGAATTTATAATATGGGGAAGACTAGTTAAATAATCTTATCTGTACTTTGAAAATATTGAATCAGAATTTTAGTTTTAATTAACAAGAGCTGCATGTAAATATCACCCCAGTTGATTGACAGGAGCAATTATCATGAATTATTACAACTGTCAATTGAGCTGGTTCTTCAGAATCATGTATTGGCTTGCTGTCTGAAATTCTTGGGGAATGAGAACTAAACACATTGTATTAGGAAAACAAATATCTGTACTAATATTCTGTTTTACGTGGAAAGTTAGGGATAATATAAACTTTAGTTGCATACTTTTAAAGTCCACATAGTATCAGTGGATCTCCTGTATCTTTGCCCACAGGAAGGATGAAATGTATTTCCCTCCATGCTTTGAAGACTCTGTAGGTAAAGTTGCACAGATCAACAGCTGTTGGAACTTAAGTTCCACGGAATAGAGGAAGAGTGGAGATTCAGGTGTGACTTTGTGTCACAGTGGTGATGCCCAAATAAGGCGAGTGTGACATACATTGAAAAATTAGTATAGATCAAATAGTTGAATGACAAGCAGTGCAATTATTTGTAGTAAAAGAAAAAATGAACAGCACAAGAGGAGGCCATTTGACCCATTGTGCCTGTGCCAGCCCAAAAAGAGCAATCCAACCTAATCCCACTTTCCAGTTCTTGGCGCATATCCCTGTAGGTTATGCCACTTCAATTGCGTATCCGAGTATTTTTTTTATCTGTGTGAGGGTTTCTGCCAATACCACCCTTTCAAGCAGTGAGTTCTAAACCACACCACCCACTGGGTGGAAAAAATTCTCCTCAGCTCCCCTCTAATCCCCCTTCCAATTATTTTAAATCTAGGCCCCCTGGTTATTAAAGAACTCCATCTAGCCACTGACAAGACTATTGCTTGGCCCTTTTGACTACATACACACACTAAATAAATAAATAATTGACCTCTCTGCTAAAGGCAATAGTCCCTTCCCATCCACTCTACCTAGGCCCCTCAGAATTTTGTACACCTCAATTAAATTGACCTTCATCCTCCTCTATTCTTGATAAGTAAGGAGGTGAAAGGTTATCAGGCATAGGCGGGAATGTGGAATTGAGACCACAGTCAGACCAGCCATGATCTTATTGTATGGTGGTGCAGGCTCAAGGGCTACTCCTCTTCCCAATTCACATGTTTGTATCCAATCTCCCCTCTTAACTAAAATTCTTCATTTCTGGCGACATCCTCTTAAATCTCCTCTGTACCCTCGCTAGTATTCCAGCTGCTTTCTAACTGGTGTTTTATACAGTTCTAGCATAACCCCCCTACTGTTATATTCTATACCTCAGCTGATGAAGGAAAATATCTCGTTTGATTTCTTAACTACTTGTCCTGCTACCTTGAGAGATCTTTGAACTTGCACTCCAATGTCCGTCTATTCCTCTGCACTTCTCAGTATTGTTACACTGTAACCTTTCCAATCCAGAAATCTATTGCTCAGAAACATTAGTTGTCCGGAATTTTCTTGAGCAGGCCCGAGCAACTGATGATACCATTTTAGTACAGTACTTTGGGAGCAGAAACATTGACAATACAGTATTTGGATAAGTAAAACTGCTTTATGACGTTCAATCACTGTTTTATGTTTCAGGCCAATATTTACACCTATGGGGTTTTCCGATTCACAAACTTGTGTTTAGGCATTCTAAAGTCATTCTATAATCCAGAAAGTTCCAAAATCCAGAAATGACTTGGTCCCAAGCATCCCATGGATGACATTACAGTGTACTTGGGACAAAATATGAAAAGATGACATTTAAGAAGCCGTTTGATCCAGTGGCCTGACATAAACAAGTGGACATTTGCTTCCTGAATTTAAGGTTGCAAATTTAAGTCCCAGATCTGTGGTCAGTCTCATCCCATTTGCCTTAACAATGTGATGAGTTGACTAATTGAGCATCTAGAATACCATGTTGACTGGTCAGTGTGTGTCATTGATCATTGTGCAGAAATTTGCAGCTTGAATTGAGAAGGATAAGTGATGAGAAAGGCATCAGCCAGATGGGAAGACTGCTTCATGCAGGTAGAAAAATCAGTCTGAAATTGGGTTCATTGCCAACCCATAAACTGTGGTACATTGCCTTTTGAACAGTAGAAAATGATCCCACATGGGGACTTCATTCAGCTCTTCGGTTGTTAAGAACAATTTTGAAAGTTCTAGTTTTTGTCAGGTGTTCCTAAAGCAATTGTGAGAATGTTGGAAAATCACAGATCAAAATTTACTTTTTTGTAAAATATAAATGTTTTATACAACAGTATCCCTGATGTCAACATCATAAAGTATCTAAATATTTGATCAACCATTTGAGTACATAAACATTATTATCTTGCATTTTTGTAATTCAGGAAATTGAGAAAAAAATAAATACTGCTTCCTGTTGTGGTGCTGAGCTCAAGGTTGATACTAATCAACTTGGTAAACATAAAGAAAGACATTTGGGCCCTTAATGCTGCCACATTGGTGCATTCAAAATTTACCCTCCTCTAACTTCAAGAAGTAGTGCAACATTAGCAAAATATCTGCAATAAGCCAGAACTGCCTTCTCCACCTGTGTAGGATACACTATTCATATATATATATATATATATATCTCTCATAGGATTAGTTTTCACTTTCTTTTTAATCCATGAATGGTATGTGAATTTGTATTGTAGCCATGGATGAAATGGTTAAATTGTTCTTTCCCTGAATACTTAATATGTCAATGCACAATTTAGCTAACTGCTGTTGAGATGTGATTCCTGCCTCTTTGACGAAAACATAGTGAATAGATTTTGAAATAATGGGTGCAAGATAGCAATTGAAAGTTGGACAATGGGGCATAGTTGGTAAACAAGCTGGCATTTTGTAGGAACTACCTAATTTGTGGCTGCCTTGTTCACAATAACTGTTATTAGGGTATAATGAATCATCTCAGAGTATGACTAGAGGCCTAGAAAGATCTTGAATTTTCCTTTTCAATTTGTAGTGAGAAACAAGAACAATGGTTTGATGAAGGTTATATATTTTCCAGGGGGGGGGAAACTGAGTAATTGTATTTATTTCTCTGTATGACCACTGCTTAGAAGCATTGAGTATGTAGCGGCCTGACCTAAGGCAATAAAATGTTTAGTGTCCGATGCAAATTCTTTTGCACCTGTATATGAGCCTTGAAGTATACCCTTGAAGTGTCTTGCCTCAGTTAGATTCAGAACATTGGTAACTTGTATCTCAACATGTCTCTTTCCTGAGACACATCAGCAAATAGTGTATGTTAAAGCACTGAATGAAATTAATTCTTTCCTTGTTGGGGGATCGGGGTGGGGTGGGGTGGGGTGGGGTGGGGTGCAGTTCCCACAAGCAAAGGTAGGCAATGCCTTCACCTCAGAAAGAAGAATTGGAGCTCCCTCCACTTTAGAGGATAAATTCATCAATTGTTCAATAATTCAACAGTTACTCTCAAATCATGCTTGTCAAGGAGTTGCAGCTATGTATTGTAACTTTGTCTCCAACTCATGAGCTTCTTAAGTGCAGTGCCATCTAACAATGTGGACTTGGTACAAGAACCCCTTCAAAAATACGAGATTTACTTTCTAAATTTGTATCCCTATTTACAACATAAACGTGGGTTGACTAGTTAAAATTCCAATTCTGACTCCATGCCTGAAGCTTTAGAAGAACCAGCAAAGCAAGAACATTGCGCAATGTTTTTCCTACGAAAGTTGATTGTGTTCGGCAATTGCTGCTAACCGTTTTCACTGTGGTATGGTCAGTTCAGTTTCTGTATTTTACAAGTTAACTTTAAAATCATTAAATTGTTGTTTTAATCCGGTTTCACAGTGAAAGATTTCCTATTGTGCATAAAATGACTGATGTGCCTGGCTGTAATTTCAAAATCTTGATTTGTTTGAGAATTATTCTCAATATGCAGTAATCTTTTGAATTTTTGATTCATTTTTATTCTCTCTGTTCTTCCAAACAATAGAAAAAAAATCTAATAAGAATTGCCCTCAGTGCGTCAGATTTTAGAGCAGGCAGCATCTTGTGCCATTTTGAAGAGTAGATGCTTCAGTTGTGAAATTTTGCACCGCATGTGTGATGTATGCAGGTCACCAATGATCACTATAGCCAGTTCAAAGAATTAAAGTATATGGATAATCTTCCTTCATGCCTTTCTTTGAAGTTGAGTAACTTATCAATCAGACTGCTGTTAAATAGGGATTCCATCTTGGAATTGTCTTTGCATTCAGCATCATAGCTTATTTCCAGTAACGAAACTATGCTGACAAGGCTTCAGACCTCTTATTGGCTGTTGGACGGTGAATAACAAGATTCTGAAAGAGATCAAGGAACCTGATGGGTCAGGTGTTAGGACCCTTTTGTCACAACTCTAATCTACCAAAACATTGGGGAATCAAAGACCAATGCTCTTGAAAACCCCACCACCAAGGAAAATAAGTTCAATTTAACAAACTACCCCCTTTTCCCACCCCAACAAGGCTGTTCCTTCCTATCAGCAAAGAGCTCACCCCTAAGAAATATAATGCAAAGACACTAATGTAAGGTACGGGCCCAACTTAGCAATAGCTCATTTCTCAGACCCATTGGAAAGCCAGCAACTGAAGCTGGGGAGTAACTGAAGCTATCGTACTACACAGCTGACATTGTAAATAATTTGCACTTTGGCTAATTCATGGTAATTGATTTATTCTCAGAGAAATTTGAGAATTGCAAACTGCAACAGGAGAATGTAACTCTCACTGTCCTATCTTGTATGACGTGGGTACATATATGGATATTGATTAAAGGGAGGAGACATCCAGCAATACAGAATCATAAAATTGTTACATCACGGAAGGATGCAATTTGGCTCATTGTGCCCTTGCTGGCTCTTTGCAAAAGCAGCTCAGCAAGTTCCACTCACCCGCCCTTTCCCCATGGCCCTGCAATTTTTTTTTTAAACTTCAGAGACTTATCCAATTCCCCTTTGAAAGCCACAATTGAATCTGCCTCCACCACATTTTAGACGGTGCATTCCAGATCCTAACCACTTGCTGTGCAAAAAAAGTTTTGTTTCATGTTGCTATTGGTCCTTTTGCCAATCACCTTAAATTAGTGTCCTCTGGTTCTTGACCCTTCCGCCAGTGGGAGCAGTTTCTTTCTACTCTGTCTAGACCCCTCATGATTTTGAACATTCTATCAATTTCATTTCAACCTTCTCTAAGGAGAACAACCCCAGCTTCCCCAATCTATCCACATAAAACTTCTCTGCACCTTCTCTAAAAAGTTTGCATCCTTCCCAAATGCGGTCCCTAGAATTGGACACAATACTCCAGTTGAGGCCGAGCCAGAGTTTTATAAAGGTTCATCATAACTTCCTTATCTTTGTATTCAATACCTTTTGTTTATAAAGCCAATGATCATATATGCCTTTTAACTGCCTTCTCAGCCTGCCCTGCCATCTTCAAAGATTTCTGCATATATACCCCCAGATCTCTCTGTTCCTGCACCCCCTTTAGAATTGTATCCTTTATTTCATATTGCCTGTCCTCATTCTTTCTACCAAAATGTACCACTTTGCATTTCCCAGCATTAAATTTCATCTGCCACATGCCTGCCTATTCCACCAGCCTATGTCTCTTGAAGTCTGTCACTATCCTCCGCACAATGCACAATACTTCCAAGTCTTGTGCCATGTACAAATGTTGAAATCGTGCCTTACACACCCAAAGTCTAGGTTATTGATTTATTTCAAGAAAACCAGTGCTCCTAGTACCAAACCTTAGGGAACCCCAATGTACACCTTTCTCCAGTCCAAAAAACTGTCTCCTGTCTGTCAGCCAACTTTGTATCCGTACTGCCACTTTCTCTTTTATTCCATGGACTTCAACCTAGCAGGTATGTCCATAATGTGCCAGTTTATCAAATGCCTTTTGAAACCACATTACCCTCATCAACCCTCTCTGTCACCTTATCAAAAAACTGACAATTTGGTTCAACACGATTTGCCTTTAACAAATCCATGATAGCTTTCCTGAATTACTCCACACTTATCCAAGAGACTTAATTTTGTCTGGATTATTGTTTCACTTTCCCACCGCCAATGTTAAACTGACTGACCTGTATTTATTGGGCTTATCGTTATAACCTTTTTTTTTTGAACAAGGGTGTAAAATTTGCAATTTGCATGATTTTTTTAAAAAAGCTTTTCTTTCTCCTACACAGTTGTGGGTTGGGAAAGAGATTCCCAATAAAAGCACATATCTTTAAAGTTAGCTGAGTAATATTTGGGGGAGATTGGGTTCAGCGATGTAGTGTAGGTGAGTAACATTTGGGTACCATGGTCTGAGCTACATTTCATACCAAAGAAGGTACCCAGTCAAAGAGTGCATAACATAAGATGAAAACTTAGATATTGTAGAGTTTTGTTTAATTTTTTTGAGAGCAGGGCACAGAAAATTTTGAGGGACCTCTGTTAGGACATTATTTAGTAGGCAATTAATGCCCCAAACTACAAAAAGATAACCCTTATTAATGTCTTAACGCAGCTGATAACGTCATGCTGCATATATACTTTGTAGCAAGCTTTCTGCAGAATTGCAGTCTTTTCAGAAAACAGTCTAAAGTCACTCCCAGCTTCCATCAGTTTACTCCTCCCCCTCTGGCCAAGCCGTAACACCCAGCGACTGTCGAAGATCCTTTCCCTGTGTCTCCTGAGACCTGCCAAACTGACTTTCAGCAGTAAAGCCTACCCCAATGATGCCTTCTCCTGGCCTCGCCAGGGGGAATCTTCAAGTGTCCTTAAATTTTTTTTATTCTTCGTTCATGGGATGTGGGCGTCACTGGCTAGGCCAGCATTTATTGCCCATCCCTAATTTTTTTAAGAGTCAACTACATTTGCTGTGGGTCTGGAGTCACATGGAATCCAGACCAGGTAAGGACGACAGATTTCCTTCCCTAAGGAACATTAGTGAACCAGACGGGTTTTTATAACAATCAGCAATGGTTTCATGGTCATCATTTTTAACTCCAGATTTTTATTCAATTCAGATCTCACCATCTGCTGTGGTGATATTCGAACCCAGGCCCCCAGAGCATTTAGATAAAAGCAAAATACTGCAGATGCTGGAAATCTGAAACAAAAACAGAAAATGCTGGGAAAACTCAGCAGGTCTGGCAGCATCTGTGGAGAGAGAAACAGAGTTAATGTTTCGGGTCCGTATGACCCCCCTTCACAGCATTACCTTGGGTCTCTGTAATACCAGTTTAGTGACAATACCACTATGCCACCGCCTCCCTAAAGGTCCTCGCTAAAAGTTTCTTCTCTTCAACTAGTAGACAAGCTTTCGCCGGCATTCTGCCTGGTAACTAACAGAGAAAACAATCTTTTCCCTCTGCAGACCATAATGGCTGCTGTCCTGTCTGTCTCCCCTCTCTCTGCCTCCCTCTTTCTCTCTCTCTCTCTCTCCCTCCCTGTCTCCCCTCCCCCATTTCTTTCTCTCTCTCTCTCTCCCTCTCTCTCGCTGCCTCCCCATCTCTCTCTCCCTGTCTCACTCCCTGCTTGTCTCTCTTCCGCTCCCTTTTTCCCCTCCTGTCTCTCTTCCCCTCTCTCTCTCTCCCTCTCTCTCTCCAACCCTCCCCCTCTCTCTCCCTCTCCCTCTGTCTCCCCCTCTCTCTCTCTGTCTCTCTCTCTCCCTCTCTCTCTCCCCTCCCCCGTTTCTCTGTCTCTCTCTGCCTGTCTCTCTCTCTCTGTCTCTCTCTCTCTCACACTCTCTCTCTCTCTCTCTCTCTCTCTCTCTCTCTCTCTCTGTCTCCCCCTCTCTTGGTCGCTCTGTCTCCCCCTCCCTCTCAGCTGGTCCGCTCGCCCTCCCTCCCTCTCGGCCGGTCGGGTCTCTCTCCCTCCTGGGTCACTATCCCTCCCTCCTTCCCCCTCTCCCTCCCTCCCTCCATCCCTCCATCTCTCTCTCCCACCCTCTCTGCCAGTCGGGTCACCGTCCCTCCCTCCCCTGCCAGTCGGGTCCTTCTCTCTCCCTCCCTCTCTCGCTGTCTCCCCCTCTCTCGCTCTCTCCCCCTCTCTCTCTCTCTCCCCCTTTCTCTCTCGCCGCCTCTCTCTCCCCCTCTCACTCCCTCCCTCCCTCTCTCCCTCCCTCCTTCCCTTTCTGCCAGTCGGGTTGCTTGCTCTCTCTCCCTGCCTCCCTCCCTCTCTCCCTCCCTCTCTCTCCCTCTCTGCCTCCCTCTCTCCCTCCTTCTCTGCCGGTCGGGTCCCCCTCCCTCCCGCCCTCCCCTGCCAGTCGGGTCCCTCTCTCTCCCTCCCCTTCTCTCTCTCTCTTTCTCTGCCCCTCTCACTCCCTCCCTCCCTCTCTCCCTCCCTTCTTTCCTCCTTCCTTTTCTGCCGGTCGGGTCGCCCTCCCTGACAGTCGGGTCCCTCTCGCTCTCTCTCTCTCCCTGTCTCCCCTCCCCCATTTCTTTCTCTCTCTCGCTGCCTCCCCATCTCTCTCTCCCTGTCTCACTCCCTGCTTGTCTCTCTTCCACTCCCTTTTTCCCCTCCTGTCTCTCTTCCCCTCTCTCTCTCTCTCTCTCTCCAACCCTCCCCCTCTGTCTCTCTCCCTCTGTCTCCCCCTCTTTCCCTCTGTCTCTCTCTCTCCCTCTCTCTCTCCCCTCCCCGTTTCTCTCTCTCTCTCTCTCTGCCTGTCTCTCTCTCTCTCTCTGTCTGTCTCTCTCTCTCACACACACTCTCTCTCTGTCTCCCCCTCTCTTGGTCGCTCTGTCTCCCCCTCCCTCTCAGCTGGTCCGCTCGCCCTCCCTTCCTCTCGGCCGGTCGGGTCTCTCTCCCTCCTGGGTCACTATCCCTCCCTCCTTCCCCCTCTCCCTCCATCCCTCCATCTCTCTCTCCCTCCCTCTCTGCCGGTCGGGTCACCGTCCCTCCCTCCCCTGCCAGTCGGGTCCCTCTCTCTCCCTCCCTCTCTTGCTCTCTCCCCCTCTCTCTCTCTCCCCCTTTCTCTCCGCCTCTCTCTCTCTCCCCCTCTCACTCCCTCCCTCCCTCCTTCCCTTTCTGCCAGTCAGGTTGCTCGCCCTCTCTCCCTGCCTCCCTCCCTCTCTCCCTCCCTCTCTCTCTCTCCCTCTCTGCCTCCCTCTCTCCCTCCTTCTCTGCCGGTCGGGTCCCCCTCCCTCCCGCCCTCCCCTGCCAGTCGGGCCCCTCTCTCTCCCTCCCTCTCTCTCTCTCTCTCTCTCTCTCCCCCTCTCTCTCTCTCCCTCCCTCTCTGCTGGTCGGGTCGCCCTCCATGACAGTCGGGTCCCTCTCTCTCCCTCTCTCTCTCTCCCTCCCTCCCTCCCTCTCCCCCCCCATCCCCCTCCCTCCCTCTCGCTCGCTCTCCCTCCCCCTCCCTCCCTCCCTCTCGCTCTCCCTCCCTCCCTCTCGCTCTCCCTCCCCCTCCCTCTCGCTCTCCCTCCCTCCTTCCCTTTCTGCCGGTCGGGTCACCCTCCCACCCTCCCTCCCTCCTCTGCCTGACTGTCTCTCCCTCCCTCCTATCTCAATGACTCTGAGACAGAAGGTTTGCAAAAACACCTGCTTCTGCCTTTGGTTTCAGGTGTTAAACCTGGCACGTGTGTTTCAATAACATCTGACCGGGGTCCGCAGCACCCCATGGTAACCAAACCATGCAGGCTTGTTGTCCAGAGGAACTCATAGCAGATCACATGACTGTCTTTAGGACTCCATTTTACCTTGAATTAAAGAGAAATTTCAAAATGTAATAATCTTAAAGCCTCACATTTGTAACACTTTTCTGTCCTGTAAGCACAAAACTGAGAAAAGGTCAGTTGGCCCATCAAGTCCATTTCTGTAACTTGTGGATTGTGATAGAGAATCAATCTCAGGAGATGTGTGTATCTTCCATAGACCAGTTAAGAACAACATTGATAGAGAACTGGGAAAATTGGTCTGCACAGTTTAACAAAACCACACAAATGAGAGGAAATAAGTTAAGAGGAAGGAAATTTAAACACTCAAAAATATTCTTCAATTGGATTTGAAGTATGTAGTTATCCCTGAAGTAACATTTAATCCCTGACACGGGATAGGATAATTCACAGAGTCAGTTCATTAATTTACCTTTCCTTGGTTGTGCATATTTAGCAGGTTATTATAGTTTACAATTTACCATGTAAAAGTATGAACAAACATTTTGTGCTTGGTAATTTTATGGGGAGATTCATAAAAATATGGTATCGAACAGCTTTAGTGATACTTGTTGAATATGGTTGAGCGAAATATTTCTGTGAGGCTCACTGTGTACCAGTAGAAGCACTTTTTGCTGATTACTTATTTTCTCCTTCCATTTTTAATGACTTCATTCTTGCTTCAGGTTTTCTCTGTGATGCCCATAAATCTTGATGTTTGCATTGCAATTCCAATTTGGCAGCTTACTGTATAAGGGAAATTGGAACTAAAGCAAATAAGTGAAGCCCTGCTGATATTTTTAATAATGGTTCTTGTATTAGCCTTGCCATGACTCATTGGGGACAGTGCACTGTAATATCAAGCCTCACTGTTCCCCGCGCCGCGAAAAATGTGAAAAGGTTTGATCAAACCACCAGATTGCCCCAATTCTACCTAACTGTTTAATTTAGGTTAACAGGATACAAGCACCAGGTTTGTAAACTTAATAAGTAAATAATTGTTTATTGAACAAACTGTCATTAACCAGCAGCAAAAGAAAGAAATATGACCTACTAATTTCTAACACTATAACTTAAACTGTACCCCCTTCTTAAATCCCTATACATACACATACAAGACACACAAAAACATAAGGGTGGGATAAAACAGTTCAATAGCACCAATTCTGGAGTACAGGATTCGATGAGTTGATTTTGATCGATGTCTTCCAAATTCCTGTCAGTTCTTGTTGATGACACAAGGTGGTCTTCCAGCACTTTCAGCATTTAGTTCACTTGGTTGAGCACTTGTCTTTTCAATGTCTCTAACAGTGATTTTCCCCTTTTGCCTCTTGACAGAGGTTTTCAGAGAAAGAGAGAGAAGGTTATACAGATATGAGAAGATAAGCAAGCTAGCTATTATTGTGGAATTACTGGAATCTTCCACACACAAGAGAAAGGTTTTAGGTCTTGTTCCTTTTCAGACTAGGAGCTATTCAGCTGCACTGCTTCTCACACAAAACCTGGCCAGGAGCCAATTAAATGCTTTTGTCAGGCAGCTCCCTTGGTCCAGGACTCCTTTCTGGCAGCATCCTTTCTTTCATGGCACACTCTGCAGCATTCCAGGACTGCAACATTGTATATATCTCTCATCCTGTTCCAGTGGGCATGTCTTTCAACCTGCAGCCATTGTAATTTTAAAATCCACCTCCCAGCAGAAAATCAAAAGATATGCTCTTTACAACAGTCCAATAGAAATAAAAAGATGGATTCCTTACAGCCTCGATACTGTTTTACAATGGAGTTAACATAGTCTGAATCTTTATTATGAATCTGGTGTTCACAAGTATACGTACAGCATTTAACATGGCACACTACAAAAATAGGTCAGTCTTGATAACAGTTGTCCTGTCTGATGTAAGTGAAGGGTCCTGTTTTAAATGGATGCCTTGGTTTTCCTTCGGTTCAGTACAAATTTGAATAAATCTGAAGTTCTAATGTCTTTTTGAATTAACCATATAAATTGTATACCTTCATTCAAGAAATTTCCATTTGAGTGGATAATTGAAGATACTGCCAATTGTAAATGGGAGCAAGTAGGTGAAAATTCGGTTTAATAAAGCAAAGTTCTAGAGGTTATTTAGCCTGTCAAGTGTTTCTCCACAAGAGCCAGTTGGCCTAATCTAATATTCTTGCTTGCTTCTCAAAACCACTAATATTCCTTTTTTCAAGTAATCATCTAATTCTCTTTTAAACAAATGTGTAGATTCTACTTCAACAGTTTTGTAACACAGAATTCTGAATTCTAACCACTGTGCATAAAACAATCTGTTCTTCTTTCCCTTTATTTTTGTTTATTATCTTCAATTTGTAGCCTTTCATTATTGTTTCAACTGGTCAGTGAGACAACCTAGCATTACTTATAAACTTCAAAACTTGGGAACACTATCAGATCGCCCTCAACTTTCTCATAATCTGCTAGAAAATAGTCTTAACTTCTCCAATCGCTTGTCTGGAAGACCTTGTTTCTTGTAACATCATAATTTGTCTGTGCTATACATATTTTATTGCTTTTATAATAATGGGGTCCCCAGAACTATGCAATCGTAGAATCATGGAAAGTTGACGGCACAGAAGGAAGCCACTTGGCCCATCGTGTCTGCGCCAGCTGAAAAATCGAACCACCCAGCCTAATCCCACTTTCCAGCATTTGGTCCGAAGCCCTGCAAGTTACAACACTTCAGGTGCACATCCATATGAACATACAAGTTAGGAGCAGGAGTACATCTCTCGGCCCTTCGAGCCTGCTCCGCCACTTAATAAGATTATGGCTGATCTGATTGTAACCTCAACTCCACCTCCCCACCTATTCCCAATAACCTTTCACCCCCCCCCCCCCCCCTCCATTGCTTAGTAAGAATCTACCTACTTCTGTCTTAAAAATATTCAAGGACTCTGCTTCACTGCCTTTTGAGGAAGAGAGTTCCAAAGACTCTCAACCCTCTGAGAGGAAAAAGATTCTCATCTCTGTCCTAAATGGGCGACCCTTTATTTTTAAACAGTGGCCCCTAGTATTAGATCCTCCCACAAGAGGAAACATCCTCTCCACATTAACCCTATCAAGATCCCGCTGGATCTTATGTTTCAATCAAGTTGCTTCTTACCCTTCTAAACTCCAGACACGAGCCTAGCCTATCCAACCTTTCCTCGTAAGACAGCCCACCCAATCCAAGTCTTAGTTTAGTAAACCTTCTCTGAGCTGCTTCCAACACATTTACACCCTCCCTTAAATAAGGAGACCAATGCTGTGCGCTGTACTCCAGATGTGGTCTCACCAATGCCTTGTATAACTGAAGCATAACCTTCCTACCTTTGTATTCAATTTCCCTCACAATAAATGATAACATTCAATTAACTTTCCTAATTGCTTGCTGTACCTGCATACTAGCCTTTTGCGATTCACGCACTAGCACACCTAGATTCCTCTGCATCTCAGAGCTCTGCAATCTCTCTCCATTTAGATAATATGCTTTTTTATTTTTCCTGCCAAAATGGACAATTTCATACTTTCCCACAGTATGCTCCATTTGCCAGGTCTTTGCCCACTAACATAACCTATCTATATCCCTTTGTAGCTGCCTTGTGTTTACTTTGCATCTTACTTTCCTACCTATCTTTTGTGTTATCAGCAAGTTTAGCAACCATATCTTCATCCAAGTCATTTATATAAAGTTGAGGTCCCAAGGCTGATCCCTTGGCACACCATTTGTTACGTTGTGCCAATAAAAAAAGACCCATTTATGCCTAAGATAAAGGCAAAATACTGCGGATGCTGGAAATCTGAAACAAAAACAAAAAGTGCTGGAAAAACTCAGCAGGCCTAACAGCATCTGCGGAGAGAAATACAGAGAGTTAACATTTCGAGTCCGTATGACTTCTTCAGAACGCGTTCTGAAGAAGAGTCATACGGACTCGAAACGTTAACTCTGTCTTTCTCTCTCCACAGATGCTGTCAAACCTGCTGAGTTTTTCTAGCACTTTTTGTTTTTGCTCCATTTATGCCTAACCCCTGTTTCCTGTTTGCTAATCAATCTTCTATCCATGCCAATATGTTACCCCCTACATCATGAGCTTTTATTTTTCGCAATAACCTTTGATGTGGCGCCTTATCAAATGCCTTCTGGAAATCTAAATACAGTACATCCACTGGTTCCCCTTTATCTACAGCATATGTTATTTCTCCAAAGAACTCCAATTTTTTGGTTAAACATTATTTCCCTTTCATAAAACCATGTTGACTCTGCCTGATTACCCTGAATTTTTCCAAGTATAATACCTAATAATGGCTTCTAGCATTTTCCAAGATGTATGTTAAGCTAATTGGCCTGTAGTTTTCTGCTTTCTGTCTCCCTCGTTTTTTGAATAAAGGAGTTATATTCAATATTTTCCAATCTATTGGAACCTTCCGTGAATCTAGGAAATTTTGGAAAATTAAAATTAATGCATTAACTATCTCATGAGCCACTTCTTTTAAGACCCTGAGATGAAATCCATTAGGACCTGGGGTCTTGTACCACTTCCCTGGTGATTGTAATTATCCCAAGTTCCTCCCTCCCTTCCATTTCCTGTCTTACAGCTATTTCTGAGTTGTTACTTGTATCCTCTATAGTGAAGACTGATGCAAATAACCTGTTCAATTCACCTGTCATCTCCTTATTTTTCCATTATTAATTCCCCAGACTCACTTTCTATAGGACCAATGTTCACTTTGTTAACTCTTTTTTAAACATCGATAGAAATTCTTACTATCTGTACTATATTTCCAGCTAGCTTTCTTTCATACTCTAATTTTTCCTTCCTTAACAATCTTTTGGTCATTCTTTGCTGTTTTTTATATTCTGTCCCATCATCTGACCTGTCACCAATCTTTACACAATTATATGCTTTTTCTTTAAATTTGACAATATCTTAACTTTTTTAGTTACCACAAATGGTGGGTCCTCCCCCTTTTCTTTCTCGCTGGGTTGTATCTATTCTGTGTATCCTGAAATATCCCCTTAAATGTCCACCACTGCATCTCTAGTGACCTATCCCTCAGCCTAATTTGCCAGTTCACTTTAGCTATCTGTGCTTTCATGTCCTCATAATTGCCCTTATTTAAGTTTAAAATGCTAGTCTTGCACCCACTCCTCTGTTCCTCAAACTGAATGTAAAATCCAATCATATTATGATCGCTACTACCTAGATGTGCTTCATTATGAGGCCATTAATTAATCCTATTTCTTTGCACAATACCAGGTCTAGTATAATGTGTTCTCTGGCTGGTGTCAGAACATGCTGTTCTAAGAAACAATCCAAAAACATTCTATGAATTCCTCATCTAGGTTACCTTTGCCCATCTGATTTTCCTAGTCTATGTGCAGATTAAAATCCCCCATGATTATCACCGTACCTTTCTGACAAACTCCCATTATTTCTTCCTTTATACCCCGTCCTACCGTACGGTTACTGTTAGGGGGGGCCTGTACACCATTCCCGCAAGTGATGAATTGCCTTTATCATTTCTCATCTTTACCCAAATTGTTCTTCATCCTGGTTTCTTGAACTTAAGTCACCCCTTTTGAATGTGCTAATACCATCATTAATTAACAAAGCTACCCTCCATCATTTCCAAGCTTCCGGCCCTTCCTAAATGTCATGTACCCTTCAATATTCAGGTCCCAATCTATGACCAAGCACTTTTTAAATGAGTTGAGGGTTTCTGCCTCTGCCACTCTTTCAGGCAGTGAGTTCCAGACACTTACCACTCTCTAGGTGAAAAACATTTTCCTCATCTCCCCTCTAATCCTTCTAATCACTTTAAATCTATGCCCTCCCAGTCACTGCCCTCTCTCCTAAGATAAGTAGGCCCTTCTCATCCACTCTATCCAGGTCCCTCACAATTTTGTACATCTCAATCAAATCTCCCCTCAGCCTCTTCTGTTCAAGGAGATCAATCCCAGCCGATCCAATCTTTCTCATAGCTGCAATTTTCCAGTCATGTCAACACCCTCATAAACCTTCTCTATATCCTCTCTAGTTCAATCACCTCTAATGAGGTGACCAGAACTGCACACAGTACTCAAGTTATGACCTAACTAATATTTTATATAGTTCCAACATAACCTCCCTGTTCTTACATTCTGTGCCTCAGTTAATAAAGGGAAGGATTCCATATGCCTTCTTAACCACCTTATTGACTTGTCCTGCTACATTCAGTGGACATTTACTTTAAGATCCCTCACATCCTCTACACCTCTCAGTATCCTCCCATTTATTGTGTATTCTTTTGCCTGGAGCTCTGATTAATTCATTCCAGAATCCAGTTGCTGCTTACTGCTAGGAACATTCTGAATTAACTTCTGGGCAAGTTTGACCTACAGTGCTTCACAGTGGTGCTGAAGTGAATATATAGTTGAATAAACTGGCACTGGACCCTGTCTGCTTTTCAACCAGCACATTTATACACTCTATACACTTCTGTAACAGCTGGCATGTGATGCGTGAAATTCTGGTGCTTATGTGTACACTGTGTCTAATATAAGCAGCATGTGCGTATGTACAAATAAAGTAGTCATTGAGGCACTCAGCAATTTATTGCCCATGTGAATTTGACCGCTGAGCCTGGATTATAGATCTGGGTCAAGGTAATGTTAAAACAAAAACTGATTTTAAAATAAAATGCTAGATCACTGTAGGCAGTCTATTTATTTCTATTTCTTTTAGTGCATAGGAATGTAGCGATTACATTCCATTGTAAATTTATATTTTAATTCCAGTTTCGCTGTGAAAAAGTTACTGTGTTAATCCTTTTGAACAAAGCTGCATCTAGCATCAGAAATGATGCATGTCAGAGCACTGAAGGATATGCAATGCAAATTAGAGCAATGTGCCTTAAGTATTTAGATGTATCTTCTCTAAAATGTGGAATTTGTTTTATCGCTTTTGAATGCAAGTGTTAGTTAAAGTATAGACTTTATCATGAACAATTCAATATAAATTCAGGCATTGGGCTTGATTTCACAGTCAACGGTGAAGCAATAACACTCTCCCCTGACCTTGGAGAAAGTTCTCCACAAAGGTCCACTGATCTCTGTAACATGGATTCCCTCTCTCCTGACATCAGTGTGAATCTGGCACCAAGCCAAGGGTAACTCCAGGCATCCAGCAATAGCGGTGCCCTCAAGCAGGATAACTACCTAATCAGATTGAAGTATTTGCACAGGCAGCGAATGTAGAATTTCTTACCTTATCTGAGAAATTTGCATTCAACAAGTATAACATTACGTTTTCAGAGCCGGTGACGCTGTTTAACAGTAATCATTAACTTAGTCCGCTGTTTAAAAACCCAGTTACACCTCATTCAACAAGGCTTACCTTTTTGAAGGGTTTTTACAGCAAGAAGAGGAGAGAGAGTAAGACTGGAAGTTCTCATCAGTTCAGTAATTTCCAATTGATTACATTCTGGTGGGGACTTTAAAGTGCACCCTCCGGAGAAGTGTGGAATCAATGACAGCAACTTCTAGCTTTCCACTTTAGCTGTGCATGGACTCTAGAAATTGTTGTCCATATCAGAGGGGCAAAGACAGCGAGCCTTGATGATTTCACTGTCATTACTACTGCAAAAACTGGGCCATTGTCAATTCAGTAGGTTCTGAAAATTGCTTTGCACTTTTTAAAAGTGATTAGAACTATCAACATTTTTTTCTCAAAAAAATCAATCTGAATGCACTGAGACACTAATGGAGGAAGGAGCAAATCGCTTTTATGTAGCACCTTTTTGTGTTCTCAGCCTCAGGAGAGCTACTGACTGAACCAAGTTGATCAAGGGGATGGCCTTGAGCATTGGTACCCCGAGTTGAGATTCCAGTTTCAACTGGGATTCATATGTACAGGTTTTTCTGGAGGGTAGATTTCATTATTATTGTGTAACTCACTGAATGAAAAGGTTAGCAAGATCTCTTTTCTGCACAGTGAACCATTACATAGCATTGGGATGAGAAAGGGAGAGAATAAAATTGGAAATGATTATCAGGATCCACCCCAAGATAGTGGTTTAGTTACTCAACAACCATTTCTAAAGTAAACATGAATGTAAAAATTGTGCTGGGGCAGAGTGTAAATGTGAACAAATGTGAAAACTATCTTTTTCCCAGTTGACTGAAGAACATTGATTGCCTCGGGATGGAGCTATGCTGAGAAGTTTCATGTTTAATCTCTTCTTTATGTTTTAAACATAGATATGGAATTGGCGCACAGAGGAATGCAAAGTCCTTGAAGGACACACCGAACAAGTGAAAAACTTTAAGCTGTTGCGAGAACCACAACTTCTGTCCTGGTCCTTTGATGGGACTGTGAAGGCAAGGAATAAATAGTGAAAAATGTTATTTTAATTGGACTTCAACATATAAAAGCAAAATATGTTGCATTTTTTAATATTTTTCATAATATTGCAAAGGAAACGACCATTTAGGGAGAAGTAATTTAAATGAAAGGTCCTTTACATGACACTTTTTTTATTTTGTGTATATAAAATTGACACTGATTCTGGGAAATTTTGTGTTTTTATGTTTTGTCACCCAGTGTTGACTTTGAATATTCAGGTGTTAGATGCAGCATATCCACATGTATATTTGAGGCCCATTATTCTTGTTACGAAAATGTGGCCTAATACTGCTCCAGAAGAGAATCAATACTATACCAGTGTAACTTTTTTTCTGATTACCATACTTTGCATCCTCGTGGCCTATCTGAGCATTTGCCAATTGGACCAGGATTTGAGATGTTTTATTCCATGGGCCCAGGTGCACTAGAAGCTGCCAAATTTATGTCATGTAGCATCAGTACGGACAGCAGAGAGAGAGAGAAAACTTTAATCCTATTATTTTGGGCTCAGCTCAAGCTCCCAGAATTCAAAGGGTAGAATGAATGCCCGAATCACTTTATTTGAAGCATAGCAAAGAGTAGGAAATTAACAGCTGAAGACTTCCTCTATTGAGTCCGTGGGGTTGATTGAAAGAACTGTGAAGTGGATATGCTGTACTGGGAGTAGGAGGCATACCACGTTCTGGAACCAAAACTGAATTCTATAGTTATTCTGGATAGTCGTGAATTGGGAACCATTATTTTGATTTTGAAATGTATAGCCTGAGTTTTACAAGCACTGGAAGAACATGTTAACCTAATAAGACCTCAGCACTGGATGTTGTTGGATCTAATCATGCACCTGGAGCATGTGAACTTACCCGACAACAGATATTTAACATACACTGCCATAGTTTCCAGGCATGTCTCACCTTTTCTAAGGAACAAAGGTAGCTACCTGCTAGTCCTCAGGAACCACTCCCAAATGTAGCAAACCTCACTAATTTCAGTCCCCATTTATTTTAAGTAATGAGTGTACATTGTCTGGAGCAGGTACTTCCAGTTTTGAGAGCACCTAGCATTGTGTGACCATGCCCTTTGCAATTTGCATATTATCTATCTGCTCTTTCCTTATTAGAAACTTACTACCTGGTGTACAGTTTTCTGCTTCTTCATGCACACTATTGAAGTGAAGTTATTATTTCATTATTCTGTTTCTTTGCTCTAGGTTCCACCAATCCAATTATCATCTTTAAGTGGGCCACTATTTTCTGTCTCCCTTTGTTTATGGGCATATATTTGAATAAAATCTTTTTAGCCTTTCTCTTGCTTCTCTGTCTTTTTCACATGCTTTAGTTTGCTTTCTTCATTTATCCAATCTCCCTGAATGCCAGCTTCTTTGTATGTTTTGAATGCTGCCTTCTTTACCATTGATACTATCTTTGCTACTACACTGCGATTTCTTATCTGGCCAGTAGGAGTTTTGATTGTAACTCCAGCAACGTTTCTTTCATTCCTTCCTATATTTATTCTGTAGACATCCTAACTATTATTGCAATGCAGTTAATAAACATATATAATGACCTGTCCAGTTCTTCCCCTTTAAGTAACAATGTTTTTGGGTCACTTTTTTTTACATTCCTTCATGAACATTCTATTCTAGTGATATGATCATTTAATCAAAACTACTTCCCTATCTTGTGTACCGTAATAGAATCCCTACTAAGGATTAGCTGCCCAGCAAGCTGAGAAAGGAAGCAATTTACAATAATTTTTGAAACATGGTCCTCTATTTTTTGCCCTGCTGCTGTTTTCCTATCACCGTTTCTGAGTAAATTGAAATAGTCCTCAATCATGCATAATGAATGACCTTTATTCCAGACTGTCTTGGTCTACAGAAAACATTCCCTGCCTAACCTCTTGCCCAGGTGACACGTAACAGTATCCAAAGGAAGGTAAATGGAAAGTTAGACCATAAGACATAGGAGCAAAAATTAGGCCATTCGGCCCATCGAGTCATCTCTGCCATTCAATTATGGCTGATAAGTTTCTCAACCCCATTCTCCCGCCTTCTCCCCGTAACCTTTGATCCCCTTACCAATCAAGAACCTATCTATCTCGTTCTTAAATACACTCAATGACCTGGCCTCCACAGCCTTCTGTGGCAATGAATTCCATAGATTCACCACTCTCTGGCTAAAAAAGTTTCTCTTCATCTCTGTTCTAAAAGGTCTTCCCTTTACTCTGAGGCTGTGCCCTCGGGTCCTAGTCTCTCCTACTAATGGAAACATCTTCCCCATGTCAACTCTATCCAGGCCTTTCAGTATTCTGTAAGTTTCAATCAGATCCCCCCTCATCCTTCTAAACTCCATCATATGTTAAGCCTTTCATTCCTGGGATCGTTCTCGTGAACCTCCTCTGGACCCTCTCCAGGGCCAGAACATCCTTCCTGAGATACGGGGCCCAAAATTGCTCACAATATTCTAAATGTGGTCTGACCAGAGCCTTATAAAGCCTCAGCAGCACATCCCTGCTTTTATATTCTAGTCCTCTCGAAATAAATGCCAACATTGCATTTGCCTTCCTAACTACCAACTCAACCTGCAAGTTAACCTTAAGAGAATCCTGGACTAGGACTCCCAAGTCCTTTTGCATTCCAGATTTCTGAATTCTCTCCCCATTTAGAAAATAGTCTATGCCTCTATTCTTCCTACCAAGGTGCATGACCTCACACTTCCCCACGTTGTATTCCATCTGCCACTTCTTTGCCCATTCTCCTAACCTGTCCAAATCCTTCTGCAGCCTCCCCGCCTCCTCAATACTACCTGTCCCTCCACCTATCTTTGTATCATCTGCAAACCTAGCCAGGATGCCCTCAGTTCCTTCATCTAGATCATTAATGTATAAAGTGAAAAGTTGTGGTCCCAACCCTGACCCCTGCGGAACTCCACTAGTCACTGGCCGCCATCCTGAGAAGGACCCCCTTATCCCCACTCTCTGCCTCCTGCCAGATAGCCAATCTTCTATCCATGCTAGTACCTTGCCGGCCTTTATTTCAAAGGGAATGGAGTATAAAAATAGGGAAGTCTTGCTAAAACTATACAAGGTGCTAGTTAGAACACACCTAGAATACTGTGAACAATTTTGGTCCCCTTATCTAAGGAAAGATA
This sequence comes from Cetorhinus maximus, assembly GCF_964194155.1. Lineage (NCBI taxonomy): Eukaryota > Metazoa > Chordata > Chondrichthyes > Lamniformes > Cetorhinidae > Cetorhinus > Cetorhinus maximus. The sequence continues at coordinate 41,733,172 of NC_135890.1, read as the reverse complement.
TATTGGCATTGGAGGCAGTCCAGAGAAGGTTCGCAAGGCTGGTCCCGAGTATGGAGGGATTTTCTTATGAGGAGAGGTTGAATTGGTTGGGCCTGTACTCATTGGACTTTAGAAGAACAAGAAGCGACCTTATTGAAACATATAAGGTTCTTAGGGGGCTTGACAGGGTAAATGCTGAAAGGTTGTTTCCCCTTGTGAGAGAGTCTAGGACCAGAGGCCATAATCTCAGATAAGGGGTCACCCATTTAAAACAGAGATGAGGAGGAATTTCTTCTCTGAGGGTAGTGAATCTGTGGAATTGTTTACCACAGAGGCTGTAGAGGCTGGGTCATTAAATATATTCAAGGCTGAGATAGACAGATTTTTAATCAGTAAGGAAATCAAGGGTTATGGGGAAAAGGCAGGAAAGTGGAGTTGAAGATTATCAGATCAGCCATGATCTCATTGAATGGCAGAGCAGACTCGATGGGCTGAATGGCCTACTTCTGCTCCTACACTTTATGGCCTAATTTCTTTTTGTGGATACGATGTTCACTGTTATCCATATGTTTTGTCCTCTATCCGCTTTATGGTGCATGCAGGCGGTATCTCACAAATTCAAATCTTGGTTTAACCAGAAGATCACCTTATTAACCACACTTATATTTCTGATTCTGCAAACTTGTTTTGTATACTCAAAGCATTGTTATAAAATCACGTAGATTGCTCCTTCGTGAAGTGTTAATGGTAATTTAAGATAATTTTGTACATTTGTTAGTCGGTGTATTTTGTGTGTGTCATGAAGCTATTAATGTATATAATATTTTGGAAAATATTTTTCTTTTAAAACAGAGGTTTAGTCTGCAGGTATGTCTTAATTGGATTAAAGGCAGCTAGTCTGGGTGCTTTGATATGTACTAGTTTTGATATGGAAGAGAGATAGCATGCATTTGCGTTTTTTGAATAGAGCATTCAAGAAGTGGGGTGAAAACTTGACGCCTTTCTAACAGCTACCAAGCAATATGTTTATATTACTAATAAAATTGGTACAATGAATGGGGTTTCATTGTTAAAAGGTAAAGTTCAAAGAGACTGGTGAGACAATGAGAATTTGAATTCAATCAGTGGTGGTAGGTATAACTTCAGTAGTTTTCAGGTGTACAGGCAGAGGCAATGTAAGATCAAAAGACAGCTGCAATCCTCCAACTGGCTCCACAGTGAAAAGAACCACATTTTGAATTTGTAAGGTGAAAATGCTTTGCCTGATGTTTGGTTAAGTCTACGGGCTGCTGTTGCCTTAATGGAGATTAGTTTGGGAATTTGTTAAAAGTTATGATAGTAATTTGTAGCCATGTGTGTATATATTTTAACCTGTGTAAATTAATAAAACGTTTCATTTAGTTTAATGTAAAACCTCAAGATCTAGTGGTCTGATTCCTGAGTTTAGAGTCGCATCTCAAACATAACATTTAAAATTATTGGTTATTGCAGTTGTTTAAAGTTTCCCTCTTGGGGGTTTTTAAATAACTCAGCTTTACCAACTGCATCAGTTCATAACAGTGTGTTTGATTTAATTTCGTAGAAACAATTTTGTGGTCCAGTTGGCAAAATCCTTACCAATTGTTGAACTGTCTTTGAAACTAGTAGGGGTTTGTTTTGAATTTCTTCTTCTGACCCCCTGTTGTGTTTTGGGACCAGAGGAGAGGAGATAATTTCTGTACAAAGGATTCTATTTATAAGCTAAATGGTGTGCAAAGCTCCCCCAGATGAAGGTCAGGTCATTTTTCCCCATGGCCCCAAGTCCTTCACTATGCTGCTTTGAGGGTCTTTTTTTAATTTATTCTTTCATGGGCCTGGGTATTGCTGGTAAGGCCAATATTTGTTGCCCGTCCCTAATTGCCCTTGAACTGAGTGGCCATGTCAGAGGGCAGTTAAGAGTCAACCACATTGCTGTGGTTCTGGAGTCACATGTAGGCCAGATCAGGATAGGGATGGCAGATTTCATACCCTAAAGGGACATCAGTGAACCAGATGGGTTTGTACGACAATCATTGTCACCATTACGGAGACTAGCTTTCAATTCCAGATTTTATTAATTGAGTTTAAATTCCACCAGCTGCCGTGATGGAATTTGAATCCATGCCCCCAGGGGATTAGCCTGGGTCACTGGATTATTAGTGCAGTGCCATTACCATTACACCACTATCTTCCTGCAAAGGGTAAAGGTTACTTAATCACTGTGCAGCCTGGAGGGACCAGAGGAGAGGAGAGAATTTCTGTACAAAAGATTCTATTTATAATTTACTTCTGTATGTAATAGCATAAGGGTCTGCCTGTCTAAAACCAAGAATGTTCTTATTTTTAATGTTTTAGTTTAATTATTTCCTCTGCTTTCAGTTTATTTTATGAATAGAAAAGGAACTCTATATCCTAGATTGTGGAAAGCATGCATGATGCATGATTGTAATAAGTTCTAACTAACAACACCATTGTGACGTACCGAACAAGATTTTATTCAGGACGTGTAAAACATGAAATGCTCACAGGCTATTAAAAACTTTTAGGCTAAAACAGTGACTTTTAAAGTAATTAAACTGTTATTGCAAACTCCCTTGTGAATATACGAGATAGATTGAATAAGTTTATGCATTATTGAAATAATGTAGACAGGAAGCCAAGTTTACTCAGTATCTAGTAAAACATAGCCTCTCCAAAAAACATGTGACATTGAACATTGCCAGCAAACCTTAAGACTTTTATAGGTAATTACTGGTACTTTGTAAAATAAAAACTCCATGTATGCTGAAATATTAATTTGAAAAATACATTGCTTAACTTCAATACATCAAAATGTGAAATTTATAACAAAAAAATCAGCAGTGTCTAGAATTTCAATTGGGTGATCATCATCCCCATATTTCAGAGTAGGCATGAAAGTATAGCATTTGTGGAATTTGCTACCTAAAAGGACTGAATGTGAGAAATGGAAACTAAAGCTAAATGCCAAGATTCTCATGTTCCTATGTTCCTGTGCCCAGTATTGGAAACATTGAAACCTTGTTTGGCAGCCACTATAAGCTTGAAGAATGTGTCATCTACAGATTGGTCCAGCTTTTGTGGTCAGCAGCAAATGAACAATGCCAGACCTTTGTTACACTTACTCACAAATTTTCTATGGGTTTTTACACTGCAGCTTGCTGTGATTAGAAAACCAAAACAGCAAGTCACCTTCTACATCAGATCTAGGAATAATGTGAACAGGGAAAGCGACTGTGTGTCTCCTTAACAAATCAGATTAAAGGATGCTCACTGAGACTTGGAAAGTCTAAAACAGGAAGTACAAGTTAGAATATTTAATTCAATGAAAAACTCATGCACTGAAAGGAAATTAAGAGACTGGGAAGGTAAGATTAAGGAAGAAAGATAAAAAGTGACAAGGAAAATGTAAAATGTTTTAACATCTCAAACAACTTAAATCAGAAGCAATGCAATTCCACACTTATAAAAGTTAATTTTCAGTGGTGGAGAGTTTGTTTAGCAATAATGAAGATTTAAAACACCATTAAAGTTTCACATGCACTTGAATTAACAAACCCCAACTTTCTTGGTGAGTTTAGTGGATATCTATTACATAAGCACCGTAACTTCATTCCATTCCGTGCATGTGAATGCTTCATCTCCCAGCGAGATACTGATGTAGCACGAGTTGTGGAAGAGCAGGGCAACTTGGACAGAAACGTCCTGATTTTTGCATCTAACTGCATTTGCGTGTACTCTGCATATTGCTGACCGATTTACTCCTTAAGAATGGTGAATGCTGCAAAATTCAGGACAATGTAGAGTTTTTCTTTTGGAAAAATCAAATCGTATGACTGTATTTTTCATGTCAGCTCTCATTTAACTCGCTCAAGCCTTTATTTTGAATTACCGCTTTGACCAAAGATAAAGAGGTACATATGCTTGGGACAGTGAAACAAGAACTGAACAGACCTTAGAATATAAATAGTATTCAGCCTCATATTCTCAATAAGATTGTATTGTGGCTTACATCAGTTGAACCTTATTTGCAAAGACGCTTGAAATACAGTAACCAATTATTTGTTGCTTGTTACCTTTTCACGGGATTAGAATTTTTTCTTTCATTTTTATCTTGCTGTAACAAAATGGCAAAGTGTTTGTGTAAAGAATAGAATTACAGTAATAGTTTCATCCAAAATATGAATTTGCCTCTTTAAGGTACTAATTGATTTTTGGGACATTTGAAACTTTACTTTGAGTCTTATTGGACAAGCCTTATTGGACTGTACAAATTTAGTTAAGCTAACATTTAGTTGTGCTGACTCGGACTAGTTTGGGGTATCTAACATAAGTGGAGATAAATTATGTGATTCTCATGTAAATCTAAGTGATAATTTGGTTAATGCAGATCTGGTACAGAATGTTTTCTAATTTTCATTATTTCAAGGTTACATCAGACATTAGCACTAAATTACTTTTAACATTTAGGTATGGAATTACATCTCTGGAGAGTTGCTGAAGAACTACGATGCTCATAAGGGAGCAACAGTTCTGTCATGTGATGCATCATCCAGTGGCAGTGAAATTGCTTCTGCTTCTGCAGATAAAAGTGCCAAGGTTGGTGTTCATTTTTGTTTTAAAGTCTGAACTAAATACCTTGACATTATCTGTTCAAAAATAGTTGAATCTAGTTTCTGTGCATGGGATAACTTGCTTGAGACTGGAGGACAATAGGAAAGTTTATGATAGCAATGTAACCCTAATAATTTATGAGCAATGCAGGCGACAAAAGAGATTAATTTCTGTGAATCAGCACTTCTAGCTGTACCATATCATGCACTTAGCTATAGTAATTTGTTCACAGATTTTAAATCTGATAATTCATTGTTGTGCTTGTGTTGATATTCTGCTAATATTGTGACATGCATAAAGGGTTGAGCATCAGCAGTGGAAAAGTCACACCAGTGTAAAGGACTGATAGTCTTAGTTGGTTTAAGATCCATTATAGGGATGGAGGCAACTTCTGCACTATATTTGGCCACACTACAACTGATCTGAGAATGTAAGATTCTGACAATACTAAGACTGAAATGTTCTTATTCCACTGCTTGATGGATGCAGAAACTATAATAGTTTTGGAATACAGAAATGTGAAAAAGAAAGCATATATAAACACACACCTAGCCAGAAAGATACAGTAGTGGCGACATCATAGTGTGTATTTGTACATGGGTATATTCTAGTCAAGTTGCAGTACTAAAACTTAATAAACTCTTCACACACAGTGTTCTACATTAATGGCTTTTGTAATCTATTAACATGTAGAGCATGCTGAAGAAACATCTTTTATATAAATTCATGAATGTACATTAGATCAAAAGTGTGCTGCCCCAGAGGAAAGAAAATTTATTTTAAAGAGCTTTTTTGATCTGAATTCTAAGGACTCAATGGAATGCAGTCTCTTCAATCTACCTCATCTTCAGCATTCTAATCAAAGTGAGAGTGTTTAGAGCCAATGTTCTCATAAAGGACAGGAAAAAGAGTAACTATGTTCAGAATTTGCCATCAGCAGGAATCACGTTAAATAAAACTTACTCAGGGTTCAGAGTGTGACCTTTCAGGTCAAACTTCAGAATCAAGCCCTTCATAATTTCGGCAATTTAAAGCCATGTTTTGGCTTTTCCAAATGCAATCAGCTGAAATATTTATGATTTGTAAGTTAATTTTGAATATTTCCATTACTTCAGACCTTCTGAATTGCAAGTTGTTGGAGAAAGGCAGCCCTCTTCTGCAATGACTGGAGCATGACGCAACTTGGTTTATTGATCCAATTTGGATTTATCTTTGACATTTGGCAGATTTTGCCTCTGGTTTTACAGGTGTAATATAAACAAATCAAATCTCCAAGACAAATATCTGCTTGCTCGGGGTAGGAACTTCAAAGGAATACATTACTGAACATGGGAACCTTTCATGATCTGTACATCCCAAATAGCAATCTGTAGTTTGAATTACTGTGCAAGTTTTCAAAATCACAGATCAATTTGGATGCTGTAAGCAATCCTAAAGGATTTTTTATTTCCTTTGGATGAATTATTTGATCAAATTATGTAGGCAGTAAACACATTACCTAGTTTGCTGTCAGAAATCAATACTGCTGAATTGCTGTATAATAGTTGTTCTGGTTGATAAACAACATAATTCTATTCCTTTTTTTTAAACCTAAAAAACACTTTAATTATTAACTAATTTTAAAAATAGATATTTGAACAGATGTGAACATAGAGAAATTCAGATTAGTCACAATGAATCATAGAATGATATAGCACAGAAGAGGCCATTGTGCCTACACCAGTTTTGGGCAGATGTCCAATTAGCCCCTACTCTTTTCCCATAGCCCTGTGATTTGTTTTCCCTTAAAGTATTTATCCAATTCTCTTGTGAATGTTGCTGTTGAATCTCCTTCCAACACTCTTCCAGGCATGCATTCCAGATCACAACAACTGACCGCATAAAAGAAAGTACTCTCCTCCTGTTGCCTCTGGGCTTTTCAACAATCGTTTTAAATCTGTGCCCTCTGGCTACTGACCCTTCTGCCACTAGGAATAGTTTCACCTTATTTATTCTATCTAAATCATCCATGATTTTGAACAGCTCTACAAAATCTCTGCTTATTATTCTCTGCTCGAGAGAAAGAACAACCCCAGCTTCTCCAGTCTCCTACATAACTGAAGGGCTGTTATTCTGAAGCTGTTTGAGATTTTCAATGATACAGAATTGCTAATAAGAAAAGGCATTTCAAAGGTACCCATTGGCAGTCAACCCTGGGATTATATTAATTTCAAAGACATTCCAGCTCAGTCCTTTCATTTCCTGCCCTCCTTAGAGAGGTTTTTTTGACTGAGCACTCAATGAGATCGCTACAGCTAACCCTTCATGCCCACTGAAGTTTTAAATGGTTAGCAAAGCCACAGGTGACTAGATTGTTCATGTAATATGGACTTGTGGTGGAATCAACAAGACAATATACTCCTGGACTATAAGTTATAGATGTCACTACCAGTACTTACTTTGTCGACAGACCACCATTAGGATGGGAAGATGTTCATGTCATGCTCAGTTAAAGCGTGAGGATATTGTGGACTGTAAGATCATACTTTGTGAAAGTGGCCCAAACTCTGTTAAGATGGCTGCAACTTAACATGCGACTTTGGAACATTTGAACTGTGGACAGTATTCGATTCTGTGGCCAACATTTGGTTAAACATGGACCTGAATAAGGGTACTTGTAACCACCTGTGAAGTTTAAACATCTCTCAGTGTGAGGAAGGACCACCGTTTGAGGAATATGAAATTTCTAGACTTTGGCCTCAGAGCGCCATATTGAACAAATTTGAGCTCAAGCTGGGGCAGAGATAAGAGTGAATGACCATTGTCAACTGCTATTGTATCATGGCAGTCTGGATCCCAGAAGTGTTAACCCTGCAGTCATGTGACTGAAATTAACTGTCAGGGACTGCAGTAAATACAACCTGAACAAAGCAAAGATGTGTGAGAGAGAAACACCTGAAGCACCAGGAAACATCTGAAACAGCTGAACCATCATAGCTGAAAGTCTTATAATGCAGCCAAAGTACTGTATTTGTTCCAGCTTCCAAGTCCACCTGAGAACCAACCTCCTAGCTATACATCTAGAAGAGACTTCGCAGCTTCATGAGAACCCTTTGTTTTTAAAAGACTTTCACTCCAACTAAAGTGTCAACTCAACCAAGGAGATATCAGGTCTGCATTGATATAAAAACTGAGTTATAAATTCTGTTTTGATAATTACAGCTTCAACTTCATCTGTATTTAACCTTTGTACATGTAATAGTGTGAGTGAGATGAGTGATTGAGACATTGCATTACGAACTTCTGGGGCAAGCGTATGTAATAATAAATAACCTTTTTTTTAAATCACCAAAAGTCTGCTGCTAGAATTTATTTTAAATTAGGAAAAAAATTACTGAGGGTAAGCAAGTATTCACACCTTACATGCAAACATCCTGATTACAGACTGGAAGGGACTACACACGCATTCTGTCCATAACATTTATTACATTTTGATTCAAGCTTGTTGACTCTAAAATGGTTCCTGCAAGACATAAGTAAGTTAAAGTTAAGATCTTTCCCTGTCTCCTAAAATACAAGAATTTTGCTCTTGTCATTGACAAGCCTGTAGTTAAATAACAATGCAACAATTTCACTTGTCATCAAGCAGGAGAGGAACCTGTTCTGCAATAATTAAATTCCTTTTCCTCTGTTTTCATTCATTTTGAGAAACTTATGGATAGAGAAATCATGAATCATTCTTATAACCCCTTACTTGATAAAGAACCTATGGATTTCCGGTGTCATGAAGATTTATACTATTGAACTGCTGTCGTTTCCACACCGGATTGACCTATAGTCTCAGTTAATTAGAAAATGCTGAAGGTTTTCTAGCCCAGGCAATACCTGCGTTTTAGAACAACTTCAGAAAGGTGAATTCAAAGAATCTGAAACAATCTTCTTATCTTTATGAAATTCCGCTGTTTGGACCCTTTCTGCTAAAAAGATCTTGCTTTTTGCTTTATCTAATTTGACTCTGTGTCATTGACATGAAACATCTACCTCCCAGTTCAACCAGAGCGCAAGTTGGCTATAATGTTATATGGAGACTATGATAACTACATATCTGTCAGGATTACCTTCACTTGCTAATTAGAAGCACCCTTCACCTATCACATGCTTTTTCAATTAAATGTATATGTCCTTTTCACAAAACATAATTATTGCAGATATTACAGCAGCCTGTGTATTGCCCCCTCCCTGTTCCCTGGTAATCAGGACCTGGGGCCTAGTCGCTCTGTCTCTAGCTCCGTTTCTTAAGAGAAAAGGGCAAAAAGATTTTATTAGTTAGCTCCGCTGCTTGGCACTTTTTAATGGTTATTTTTATTGTTTACTCATTTTTTTAATTATTAATTTATTGCTTTGACTTTTTTTTTGCTTAGTAAGTTATTTATGTTTTCTTCACACCTTAACATTTAAAAAAAAATTCATGTTCAATGTTGTGCCAAACCAGATCCCAGGCAGCTGCTGCTGGATTTCTTGCTGATGGGGAATGAGGGGCTCACAAGTCTGATCACTTTTTGGAGGGCTGGCAAAAGGGGTTGTTTTTGCTCTAATAGGAATGAAAAGTGTTGGAAATGCTCAGCACATCTGGTGGCATCCGTGCAGAAAGAAACCAAGGTCAGTGACTCTTCATCAGAAATAGTGCAGATCATGGACCTGAAACATTGATTCTCTCTATACAGATGCTGCCTGGCCTGCAGAGTATTTCCAGCATTTTCTGTTTATAGTTCAGATTTCCAGCATTTACAGTATTTTGCTTTCCTATTATATGCTCCATTCTGGACATTTGTAAGTGTGTTTGGTTTCAATTTGAAATGAGAAAATGTTTTATCACTCAATGAAAAGTGTAATTTTGCTGTTAACAAAGCCCACTTGTATGGATAGAAATAGCCAATTATTGCAGGTGAGTTGGTTGGTGCTAATTTACTGGAAGGTTTTTGCAATTTTTAAACTTGAAAAAGAAACCAGGAGTCATGCGCCAATAGAATATGTCACTGTTAGTTCAAAATATTCTCATTTGTACATGGGATTGTTGTCTGTGGTGCTTGTGAGGTTCATGTCTTTTGGGTGTTGCTGTCCAGATATTGCGTAGGGCCAGGTTCAAAGAAGTGGAGCTGGTTGTATAATGCAGCAACCAAGTTATGTTATAATTGTCTGACAAAGCTGTGGTTATACAATGTATCATACTGAACCCTTGAGCTTTTGATGGGCTTTATAAATAGAGGCATAGGGTACAAAAGCCAAGAAGCTTTGCTAAAGCTATAACAGTTCAAACCCGCTGTGACTATGGTTCCCAATTCAAGGCACCCAAAAGTTGTGAGGGGGATGATTAAAAGGGGTGGGGTGGTAAGGGGCCCGGAAATAGGAAAAGCACCAGGGCCCATGATTTCTCTCCATGGCCCTGATTAAATGATACTTTTTGTCTTATTAGTAGTGAAGTACTCTTTCATCTATATAAGGAGCATACTATTGAAGGATGAAAGAACCAAAATAATTACGGAAGGAAAGATGGAATGGATGAAAAAGATAAATGAAATAAAAACAAAATTCATATCATTATCCCTGAAAGAAGTGACATTTCAAAGTGAATGAAAATTAATTTTAATAATTATCTGCCATGCAGAGGAAGGCTTTTATTGACTTTTTAAATGTTAAAATTCATACCGTAATGCATGAATTGGTATTTTCTCTTCCATTAATTCTATAATTTCTGCCATCAGTTGTAATGGATATAATTAGCCAAGTGTTTTCTTCATGCCTTCTGTTTTGTGTATCACAAGATTATCTTGGGAAGGAGCAAAGTTGGAAAACTGCAAGGAAATTGTTTTTCAAAATATCAAGTCAATAAAGAATTTTACAGATACATATCATGTGCAACATTACTTGAAAAGCTGAGGAGTGCTATTACAAGGCTCAGCTGTAACAGATGTATGTTGCAGTTGCAAAAATAATACATTACGCAGAGTTACTGCATCCCTTCAGAACCTAAATATGGCTCAGAAAATGGAAGCATTTATTATTTCAAAAATGTCAAAGCTGCTTATAGAATATAACATGGCCATTTGCATTACTTTAGAAGAATATATGAGTAAGAGATGTTTTAAAACCATCAGGATTCTTATTAATATGACGTGTGTTGAATATTGATTTTGCTTTCTGTAGTAAAACTAGCTGACATAAGGACAGGAGGAGGCCATTCAGCTCCTGGAGCCTGTTTTGCCATTCAATTGGAACATGGATGATCAGTGACCTAACTCAGTATATCTGCCTTTTCCCCATATCTCAGTACTTTTAGTTGACAAAGCACAAAGAATCTCAGATTAAAATTAACGATAGACCTAGTACCAACTGGCATTTGCAGGAGAGAGTTAGAAACTTTTATAATTATTTTGGTGAGAAGTGTTTCTAACCTCACTCCTGAAAGGCCTGACTATGTTTTAGGCTTTGTGCCCAAATTCTAGACTCCCCAACTACTACTCCCCATCTCTTAACCTTTTAAATTCCAGGGAGTATAACCCTAGTCTGTGTAATCTCGCCTCATAATTTAAAAAAACATCTATTAAACATTTTAAATCATTGGCAGTATAGCTGGTAAAGAGTAATCCAACTCTGTACCAAATTTACTTTATTTTATATGACTATGTACTGTTCCATAGTGTTGAGGTGTAAAATACAAAAAGTAAAATTTATGCTGTGTAATAGAATTCATTAATAAAGGTGACATAAATCATTCTTAGACATTGGCACCTTGATGTTGGCTATTGCAATCAGTATCCGCTCTGAACAGCTAAACTAAAGGTCCTAACTGGTATCTTGTGGGAGTCTAGGCACTGCCCTAAGTTCTGGAATTCCCCACCCCCTAAATCTGTTTAACACTCTCTCTTCTAAGGTGCTTCTTAAAATCTACCTCTTGGGCCCAGCCTTTGGTCATCTGCCCTGATATTTCCTTATCAATTTTTGCCTGATAATGTTCAATTGCCACTAGGTTTCAGTACCACTGCAACATCAACAACTTGCATTTATATAGCGTCTTTACAGCCAATAGAGTACTTTTGACATGCAGTCACTATTGTAATTATACTTTAAATGAAACTTTGAGCCAATATATTTCCTGTTTTGTTTGTACATTTTATAGAAGATGGTGTCCGTTACTTAGCTATCAGTCAATTAACTTAATTTTATCTGTAACATAGGATGTATGTGATTTTTTTTTAAGATTTGGAGCCTGAACAGCACGATGCCTCTTCATGTTTTGACTGGTCACAATGCCTGTGTCAGGAGCTGCAAGTTCACTTGGGATAATAAATCCTTGGCTACCGGAGATGACAATGGTGAAATCAGGGTACCTATCACTTACCATGATTTTTTAAAAATATTTGTTGTTTTTATGGGTTTACTTTGGTAAACCAAACCATGTTATAGGAAATAAATTTGTTTCCTGAATGTCCTCAGTTATGCTGGGATTATACCCTGTAAATGAACTCATAGGAACAACGATCAATTTTCCTGGATCCCTGCTTGTAATGTGCATGACCTACATTGCTGAGTAACACAGAAACATCCTGAAAGAAAAAGGAGGAAACTTAATGTCAATATTGTAATGGAGAGGTGAATAACATCATAATGATGGTCTTATAATTTCTTGGCATTTATACGATACCTGCAGTCATTCATAAAACTACCATAGACAACAGACACCCAGGAATGCTAGTCTGTTGGATGGAAGCAGTTTTGATTTAAAGGAACAGAAGAAAGCAAATCTTTGGTTTCAAAGACTAGTTTGTAACATATTGTTTTAGTAAGATTTTTGGTCAAGTTGTTGAGAAGGCTTTATACCACGGATTGTGGCAATGCTGTTCTTTATTTAGCTTTGAATGGGGATTCTGTTTTTATGTTTTTCTAAGGGAGAAGCATCAAGGGTTGCCAGACAGGTGAGGTAGCGCAACGTCAAAACTCTGCCTATATTCCAGTACCCACAAACTGTAAACACAGGCAGGAGTGTATTATTTTGGACATGGCTCTGGGCTCTGATTTATTAGGGTCGCTGTGGCAGGGTTGTGCCACCAGTAGAGACCAAAGTCTTTCTTACTCAGCAACTGGTATGGCACTGCAAATGGCTGTGAAAGCTGCTTCACCCCTTTTGTGTCTTCTAATTGGGATACTTTTCACTTTTTTTTGCGCTGTTCTTTCCCTTTAGGTTTGACAGCAGCTGCAAACCAGTTGAAATGCCTTTTAGGCCTCACCAGATACTTTTAGAATTTTTTCATCCAAAGTGGTTTTGTTATGATCCCCAGCTGAGGTTACCACTGGACAAGCCTGATCCCAGGATGGAACCCAGCTTGATAGATCATAACTTTTATTTGTTTGTTCAGATATGTGGAGAGGGGCTACTGAACAGAGTCACCGGAGGCAGGCAATGAATTTTTAACAAAAACATAAAACGTTTATTAAACAAGAAAAGATTAACTATATTATAATATCTCTTCGCCCACAACTATACCTTTACAGATATATACAGATTTGTAAGGGTAACACAAGTTACCAAAGCTATCTTATACTTTAATGTTCACCATAAGTACACAGTCCATGTAAACCAATTGGCAACCCGTGGTCAGACACACTACACTCTGAAACCAGGTGACAGATGCCATCCTAGACAGATGCTATGGATCTCATCTCAACTCCCCCCAGACGCTTGTTACACTGTGAGCCAATCAGTATCACTGAACTCTGTCTTTCACACGAGGGTTTCCAATCTCCACTCTCCAAGAACTCGCTTTGGAATCTTCTCCCAAACCAACGCTTTCACTCGGGCACCTTCTGCACGGGCTCACCTCCAAGGTTTCAAACTCTCCTTCCGATGTTCCTTTCCCCTGGGGCACCATATGCATTCAACCTTTCCTCCATGCACTCTCTCTCGCAGACTCAACTGTCAACAGTAAACCGCTGCTTCAATGCCCATAGCAAAGAGTTACAGACCTTCAGTTGTCTCTTTGGACCTTCTGGCCTCTCACAAGCCTTTATCTCTTTAAGCTTGAAGCTTGGAGACTTTCTCTGCTCCTCAATCTTAATTTCACTTAACAGGATCTTTTCTAGATTCCGGCCCTTCCTTTGACGAGAAGGTCTGCTTGGGACTTTCTCTTGTTCCACTCCCCTGGATTCTGGGGTCTTTTCTTTAGCTTGGGACTGGCTATCTGTCCACTTTGCTCCAGTCTCTCCTGGCAGTTGTCTTCAAAACCAACTGAACTCGAACAGCTTCCAAATCAAACTGCTGTTTCTAGTTTCGTGTGTCTGTGGGAGGGACATGCCTCTCTGGACCCCTGTTGCTAGGCAACAGCTCAGTTTTTCTACTCTTGTTTGTTTAACAGAGCTGCAACAGTCATAAAACTCTCATTCGAAATGCAGGCACCTTTTAAAGTAAAACTAAAACTCAATTTGACCTTTTAACACACAGATACAAAAATACAAATCAAACTTAAACATTAAAGCTAAAACTAATTTCTAGCACATTTAAAATACAAATATAACTTACTTAAACTATCTCTATTTCCTAACACTTTTAAATTTCACCAGAAGTGCAATTTTGCACTCTCTCCACCTCCACCCCGAAGTTTTACCAGCTCTTTGCAAAGGGCCAAAACTGCACCAGGATCTATGAATAATTCTTCACATGAGCTGGCCATGGAAAATTACTTTGAATCAGCTCACTGCATTTCTGGCTAGCTTTGTCCTTGGATCCTGGTATTCTGAGCTGCACTTTGCCAAGGTACATTACTATAAGATGAAAGAAGCTGCAGGTACAGTACAAAATTGTTGGAAGTTGATACTTTTTCTTTAAACTTTTTTTACGTTGAGATATTTGAGACCAACTACCTTTGGGAGCAGTGCTCAAATTTCCATGTCTCCTTTAACTCCGAAATGCTACGTAACAAATTATCTAAACTGATATATTCAAAGATTGATTAGGTTTTTCTCTGAGCTCAATGGCGGGAAAAAAGTATAGACCCCTCTAGTATTCAAATGTGCAATGCTTCAATAAATGTATAGCACACCCTCTAACTGCATATTCACAACCACCGGGGAAATTGTCAATGAAAGCAAATGCAGGTTTTTGTTATTAAAGTTGTTGAACTAGACTAAACAGCACAGTAGAGTCGCAGATTGCTTACTTAAGTCTGAAGCCCAGCTTTAGCAGGTGAGAAAGCAAAAAGTAGTTAATCTTGGAATGGAATTCTTTTTGTGTTTCTCTGATTAGATCTGGAGGGTGCAAGATGGCTCTTTACTTCATATTTGTTCAGAAGAATCAGAGAACAAGGATTCCAAACATGGAGGCTGGGTTACAGATCTTCACTTCTCCCCCAACAGTAAGATGTTGGTCTCCACTGGTGGCTACATAAAAGTAAGAGGAAATAAAGTGGCAACTTTTGAAACATGGTACCAAAGAAACATTTTATTTGAACAATTTTGTTAAACAGTTTCTTTATTAGGTTTTTTTTGTTGTTGACTTACCTGTAAATTTAGCCAGAAGCCAGATAAATGTTAACTATTTTCAACTAGGGTACAATTACTGCCTTGAAACACATTTCATTATTAATTAGATGGTCAAATCTAGCTTGTATGAGAATTTAATATCTCGTTCCATGGACATAGAACTGATAAGTCAGCTTTTAATCATTTATTTGTGATGTATTGTTACACAGCAAAATTTAAAAAAATTTTTCTTAATAATAATATGATTTCCATCACCATAAAGCTTGTTTAGATCTATGCCAGCTTGTTAAAGATACCTCAGAAGTACAGCCGTTACTTATGGCATTTACTGGGTGAGTTACTGCAAACTTACTGATACAATCCTTGCTCAGGGCTACTTGGGTATCATCAGCAGATTTAAAATCATAATCACATTTTCGCTAACCCTTAATTTTAGGATTTATGGTGTAATGCATTTTCTTATTTGTTTATGGAATGTAGGCATCACTGGAAAGACCAGCATTTCTTGCCCATCCCTAATTTCCCTTGAAAGTAACTTGTCAGTTCATCAGAATGCAATACACTGAAAAACACTGATGAATAGATGCACACAATCAATCCATCAGAAGTGAGCAGTAACAATTCCAAATACTCTTCATTCCAAGAGAGTAAAGGGAACAGAAATCCAGATTCTCTTATGACTATTTGATTATTAAGAAAAATGAGTCTAATGTAAGCTTACACTAAGTCATGAGGTGGTAAACACACTGTACCTTTTAGAAGTTGCATATCTCTGGAAAGTCATGGAGAATGGAAGAACAGAGTAGTTTAAAGGATGAGATGTGTCCAGAGTCCATCTCAAAGTGGCTGTTTGAAACGTAAAATTTCTGCGTTTGTTTAGCAGCACAGTACCAGATCTTCCCAGTCTCTGTGTAGTTAGCTGCCCTGGCTGTACTCTCATTGTAGTTGACCTCAGTGACCCACGATACAGGGAGCAACCTGACATTGTTTCTTGTTCCTGAAAGCTGTCAAAAGAGGGCATATATAAGGGTGTCGTGCAAGCACAGGTTGGAAGTTGGCTGTTATTTCACCCCCCCCCCCCCCCCCCCGCCGATAGAATAGCCAGGTGCTACTCACTGCTGAGGTTCCATTCTGAATAATGTATCAAAGAAAGATTGGCGCTCAAGGATTTGTATGCTAAAAAGGAATTGTGTAGAAAGTTGGCAAAATAAGGGTTCATTTACTTGGTTTTGGACCATAACTACATACAAAGAAAATCATTAGTTAGTGATTTTTATAAGAATTAAACATCGTTCTTTTACATGATAGGAGTTCAGTTGGCTAATTGGCATTGGCCTTATCCCCAGACTTGACCAGCATGATGACTTTGTTTAGCAAAATTCCATTCTCCAGAATATATTTATTTTAAAACAGCTAACATTTTACAAACAAATTTTCAGCACTAAGTGAGCAGATGAAATTTAGTCACAGTCAAATGTCTATATTGGAAGCACAGATCAGTCTTATATATATGATGTCCTTGTGTTCTTCCCCCATCCAATGACTATTCATGGATGTGGATTGTAACTTAATTTGAAAAATAGGGTAGGTAATTTTACTTTTTCTTACCTTAGGACAGACTTCTCCCCCACCCTCCATTATTTATTCATGAAAATTCCAATTCCTCATGGAGGGATTCATAACAATAATCCATCTTTTGTCATTTTGAGAACAGTCTGTAAAAATATGCTGGTTCCACAATGAAAATGCTTTGGGCCACTTTATTTATAATTACAAAAAGGTTTCCCATTTGACAACAGAGTGATTGAATGCACTGATTGCTGCACAATGATTTATAATCTGGATTTAGAAACACTGATTGCACAATACTAAGCGGATTATAACCACCAGGGAAAGTTTCTGAATTGCTGTATGTTTAAATCGGAGCAATTGCATTCATGATACTAAGATTGCCACTGTGCTTTTTTCAGAAATGGGAACATTCCAAATCATAAACCTGATAATATTCAACTGAATTTTGAAAGTCTGGAATGTCAGTGACAGAAGGCCAGTATCTTAATGTCGCAGATATTGTTTGTTCAATGGGAGTGAGCGCTCCCCAGAGTTAGTGCAACCTTTCAATTCAAGAATATTTCACAAAGCTGGCAACTATCAAAGGATAATTCATATTCTCACACCACATGTGTATTGACATTTTAATCCATCACTTGAATGACTTTTCACTCAGGCAGTGAAAATACCATTCTAGTACATTGACTCCAAATATTTAGTGCAACATAGGTAAAGAAAGACCTTGTGGCCTTGCAACTAGTTTTTTCATATCACAAGTTCTTCCAAGAATGTGGTTCCATACCTTGAGATCTATAAAAGGACCTTAAACAAAATTGATATTTAATCATAATAGAAACAAAAGTTGCTGAAAATACTCGGCAAGGTTGGACAGGATCTATGGAGAGAGAAGCAGAATTAAAGTTTCAGGTCAATAACCTTACAAGAATAAAAGGGACCTGTGATGGGGTGGAAAACGGGAGAGATTAAATGACAAAAGAGTTGGTGGTACAGGATCAAAGGGAATGGTAATGGTGCAAGTAAAGAAGCAAAAGATGTATCTAGAGGACGTGTGAATGGCAGAATATGAACAGCTGCTGTTCAAAAGCAGAAATAAGAAAGATCGAAGCATACAAAATGATATTTACTTTAATTTCAGCAAATCGGGCTTCTATAGCAACTTTAACATTGCAAAAGGTAGTGCATGGGGAGGGGCAGGAGGAATGTAGTAGAAGAAGTCAAGAAGATAGTCAGAAGAAAGGTTTTAAATACAGAGCAAGGCAGAAAGATTTAGGGAAGGAATTTTAAACCCTATAACCATGTTCGCTCAAGTTCAAGATCAAAGACATGTGAATATCTGGTACATTTAACCATCCATCTACCAGATCTGGCTGGACCACATCAAGTGCCAATGGGCCTTATTCTCTCTGCCAATGCTACCCACCACTCCAGAATCATTCTGGAGAACTGAGATGACTCCCCAGCTTCCTTTTCTGCACTGTTATGGCACAACAGATGGTAAATGCTAAGCTGCTCAAATCCCAGAGGGCAATGTGAAACAACTGCCACAACTGTTTTGCAATTTGTATTCTTATTTCGAGATGCATGCCTTGAATTCAGTAGTAATAAATCCACCGAGTCTTCAAGGTTTTTTGCAAAACTAAACATTTTTTAATAAAAGAAATAATTTTAAGCACATGCATAGGTCTACAAACTATTACTATGATAACTCCTAGCTCCTCCAATTAATCTGACTCCCAGTTACACCCCCATTAAGGCAACAGTAAGCACAAAATAAATTTTAACAGACCCAGGCAAAGCACACAATACCCTGGACAGAATTTTCACAGCAAATTCTCTTAGTACAGGTTCCTATTGGTAACAGCTTGGTACGTAGAGGCTGGAGGCTTTTCACATTTGTTCGACCTTAGAATTCCATCATCTTACACATAACCTCATCTCCTTTGTACATGTTTCTTACTTTTTAATGTAAATCCCATTGTCCCAATATGTCTTTGCAACTTTACCTTTCTAATAATAAAAATCTTTCCTAGTACCAATTTTATCAGTAAGTTTTGGGAAAACTAAACACGCTGTTTGGCTTCTTCTGGCTAAGTGTAACATTTCACCCTCTCTTTTGAAATTCAAATTACTTTGGTTTATCTAAAAATGCAAATTTTCCTTTACACCTCACATTCTAAAACTTCGGCCATGCTTACTTATTTAGCATTTCAAACCTAGCTTCTCTTCTGATACATCAAAGCCTTCAGACCAGCTGTCTCTAATTCAATTAAGTACCCCCCAACAAACACACGTGCGCACACACACTATCCAGACCCCACTATTCCTACTTTACAATAAATCACAATAACATTATGAAAAGTATTATATTTTCATGACAACTTCCGGGCCACTACAATTGAGAGGTTCCTTTCAGCTGTTTCTGCTGCTTTCTCTTTCCCATCAAGTCAAACCACCCTTAGGAGCACCCTGCTGTTACCTCCTCTAGTTTCTTTCTCATCTCCCCTCATGCCCTCTCTGACCAACCTCCTATTATCCTGATCCAGTTCCCGCAAAATTGCTGCCCATCGAATGACCCTTGCTGGCCTCATGTTAACAACACCACCACCACCCCCATGCCTCCCTCACAAAAATCATCAAAAATCCCTGTGTCCCTGAAAACTGCTGCCTAATTTCTAACCTTCCTTTCCTCTCAAGTTGCCCTCACTGAGATCTGTTGCCCATCTTTCCCATTACTCACTTTTTGAATCCCTCTAGCTTCCTGACCTGCAATAGAACCTAAATGGCTCTGATCAAAGTCACAAATGACTGCAGCAATGTTGCATTATTTTTCCAAAGTCCTCAATCCCATTGCACTTTTACATGCTTGACCAACTATCCTTCTCTAATGCTTTTCTTCCATTGTTCAACTCAGTGGAACTATTCTCACTTGATTCTATTCTTATTATCTGATCACAGCGAGAGTATCTTAAGCAATGGTTACTCTTTGCACACCCACACTGTTACCTCTGGAATCCCCAAAGATCTCTCTTTAGCCTCCTTTCTTTCTTTACCTATGTGATGTTCCATCGGCTGACTTAAGGACCAGCTTCCACATGTATGCTAACAACATCCAATTCTACCTGTGCATCACCACTCTCACCTTTACCATTGTCTCTATTATTGTCAGACTGCTTGTCCAACATCCATTCCTTTTGCCCCGCAATAAACCTTCTCTATTGCAAAGACTACCTGTAAGGTCACCTGCCTACAACCCTGCCTCAATCCCTCTGCTGCTGAAACCTTGTCTATATCCCACATCCCACCTGCATCTTCCTCCAATATTGTAACCACCCAGCCCACAAACTCACTGTTCTTTTGTTATTGGCTTCTTGTACATCACCCCTCCTTTTGTCTCACCAGTGGTGGCCTTCCTTTTAACCACCTATGTCCCACAATCTGGAATTCCTTTCTTAATTTCACTGCCTCATTTAAAGCCCCCCTCTTCAACCAAGCTTTTGGTCACCTCTGCTCACATCTCTGCCTTTTATTCCTTTTCCTTAAGCATCTGTGAAGCACCTTTGGATATTTTCTCTATGTTAAATGCAACAAAGAAATTAAAGTTGCTTTCCTCATGCCTGGAAGAAGAAATTGTAATCCAACTGTACTCCATTGTGTGCATCTTTTATTTTTCAGTAGGAAGAGTTTAAGTTCTATGTCAGTTGAGAGAAAATCTAGATCACAACATGCTATTGTAAGACATGGCCCTGTGGTATAATTAATTCTGTTTGTAGATGGGATATTGTTAATAGAGTATTCTTGTCCATTAATCACCTAATTAGCTTTTGAATAAATGCTTCACATTGAGGCTGTCGCCTTTGTAATGGTCTCGAGCAACCCTGCAGAGTCCATGCTATTTATGCACATTACTTATGTCCTGTTACAATTTTAATTAAGACTTTGTTGGAGTCATGGCTGAGAATTATCCTATCAATGTTATCATGCTAATAGTGTGGTCTGGACAAATACTGCGTAGTTACCGTTACTGTGGTAACACTGAAAATTCTGATGAACAGAAAATATTTGCATATAGATTTTATCAAGGGAACTGCAGATTATTAGCATTTTGTCGATGTTTTAGATGCAATTATTGAGTGACATTGAATCCTCATATATATGTTCATCTTTTATTGCAATTATTTTGGAAAAAATGCAACTTTCTTACTTGCTGGACATGGCTCTTTGGCACCAGTCACATTCTTAACATTTGCCCAAGTGACCATTTTCCATTAGGCTGCTCAATTATGACCCCTGTCCTCAACTGCTTTGTGCACCTGCACTTTCCAGCCTGACAGTAATTGGGAGCAGGAACCCGAGCTGATTGTGTTCTTAGTTAAGGAGCTCTCAGCCCAATCCTGTTCTCGTTGTAGCTGACATAGGAAACTCTTTCGAGTTACCAACAGTCACAGATTGCAACTTCTTTCGAGTACAATCACAGTTCTTGGTTTTCCAGGAGTGGGACATGAACCCACAACCCTCTGATTCAAAGGCGAGGGTGCTATGGACTGAGCCACAGCTGACACCTCAGCTGACATAGGAAGTGGAATTGGAAGTTCAGGCCTGAAAACCTGATTCAATTAGATCATAATCTGTACCTCGATTCCTTGCTCCATTTGTCATGATTTTTACCAAATAAAAATCTATTTATCTCAAGTGTTGAAAATTTTAATTGCCTCAGTATCCATGGCCTTTTGGAATATAGTTCCAAATTTCCACTACCTTTTGTGTGGAAAAGTGCTTCCTGATTTCACCCTTGAACAGCTTGGGTCCAATTTTAAAATTGTGCCCCCTAGTTTTGAATTCCTCTGGGAGAACAGCATCTCTGTATCGAATCCCTTCATCAACTGATGCAGCACATAAGATTTTCATGTTTCATTTCCCTTAAGACTGGGTGGTGCCTTTTGTCACCAGGCCATTGTAGGAGCTGACATAGACCTAAGTAATTAAATGGTACCTCACTTGCTTTAGCATACAGAAAGACAATGGCAGCATTTCTTCTCTTGTTAGGTTTGCTCATTAATCATTGGTTTAATTAGCTAATAGTTTAGCTATTAGGGTCTAATTATAACTGTGCTTGACTTAATCAGAAAATTCAAACTGACAGCTGTTCAAAAAGGGAGCTGTGAAAAGAATCGTGTTGATATCCATTGTAATGATGTCAGATGGGGCAATTCTAATGTCTATTGCTTTGCATATGTCATCATCTTTAATAAGCCCACCAAATGAGGTCATTTGATGCCAGTACTTGTTGTAAACAAAATTATTTTGCAAGATGAGAAGCAATCAGCCGCCAAAAGCCAAATTGGCAGGGGTTAAGAGTGTTTAGGTTGTGCAGCGAGCTACCATCTTGTTGATTCATTATTGGCATCTAGGTTTAAAGACCCAAGCACAGATGAATGCTCCTATGCTAGCCGCAAGGGCTTTATGTGAAATTAATTTGAATACTGCAACCCAGCTGAATGGGAGTCCGTCCACAGCTTAAACTACACTTTTACCTGTCTTTAAAATATGCAGTCGCTTTGAGAATGTTCTAGGAAATGTTCTCCTCAGATTGTGGCAGAATACAAGAGTTTCACTAAGGTCATTGTGCCAAACCTGATCAGCAAACACTTAATGCTGAAGCAAATATCCCCCAACTTGATGACTGCAAACATTCAAAGGATGTTCCCTCTCTTCAGATGCTGCCAAATCTGCTGAATTTTTCCAACACTTACTGCAGATGCAGGAAACCTGAAATAAAAACAGTATTTTGCTTTTATTCTATATATTGTGTACAGTAGCGGTCCCCTTATCTAAGGAGCGATAGACTTGCCATAGAAGGAGTGCAACAAAGGTTCACCAGACTGATCCCTGGGATGGCAGGATTGTCCTATGAGGGGAGATTGAGGAGAGTGGGTCTGTATTCTCTGGAGTTTAGAAGAATGAGAAGTGATCTCATTGAAACATACAAAATTCTTATAAGGCCAGACAGGGCAGATGCAGGAAGGATATTTCCCCTGGACCAGGCGACATAGTCTCAGATAAAGAGGTAGGCCATTTAGGACTGAGATGAGGAGGAATTTCTTCACTCAAAGGGTGGTAAATCTTTGGAATTCTCTACCCCAGAGGGTATGGAGATTTAGCCATTGAGCATATTCATGACAGAGATTGATATATTTCTAGATATTAAAGATATCGAGGGATGAGGGATATGGGAATAGTGTGGGAAAATGGCATTAAGGTAGAAGATCAGCCGTGATTTAGTTGAATGGAGGAGCAGACTCAAGGGCCGAATGGCCTATTCTTATTACCTATGTTACTATAATCAAAGGATTTTTATTAAAGGGGAGAATGAAAAAAGTTGAAGTTAATCAAAGTCTTTTGTGACTGACATGGTGATGGTCCCCTTTCTTAAAAAAAAATGTTGGTAGGTCAGTGTTATAATTTGAGGATCTTTAAGCTATAATTTTTTTCTCTCAGTAGTTTCATGGTTTTTCTGCCCCACAGATCTGGAAGTTGCATTTTTGCACAATCTGTCATTGCCGGTGGTGCATGACCTGGAACTAACAATGACCCCAATTGCAGTAATGTAAACTTGGCCTAGAAACTAAAAATTTTGGAAGCGCTCATTAGATCAGTCAGTATCTGTGGCCGGAACCAATAACTCTGACAAAGGCCCTGCACCTGGAAAGTTAATTTATCTGTTTTCTACGCAAATATCGTCTGCCCTGGCATGTATTTCCAAAAATTTTTTCCGTTTTGGTCTTTACAAAGAATCATACACCATGACATCATTCATATAATTAATACACCAGGCAACTCTGGTATTGAAAGAAATTGCATTTATATAGCACCTTTCACTACCTTAAACATCCCAAAGTACTTTACAACCAATTAAGTAATTTTTAAGTACATCCATTCATTTAATGTAGGGAAGCATAGCAACCAATTATGCAGAGCAAAGTTCCGCAAACCAAAGCAAGATAATCTGTCTTAACAGTATTGACTGGGAGATAAATATTGGACTGGGCGGTATCCTCTACTCAAGTAACGCCATGGGACCTTTTACATCCACTTGAGCGGGAAGACAGGGCCTCAGATTAACATCTTGTCCAAATGATGGCATGTATGACAGTGCAGAACTTTGTTAGTACTACACTATCAGCCTATACTATGTGTTCAGGTTTCCGGAGTAGAACTTGAACCCATGATCTTCTGACTCAGAAAAGAGTGCTACAACTGAGTTAAGGCTGACACCTTGGTGAGCGAGTTGTCCCTTAAGATAAACGTCAAACATATTACATTTGAACATTAGTATTAAACATCCTGTGATCTCTGATTAGCTTGTTTAAAATGATAACTAATAACATATATGTTTTAAAATAACATTCTCCAGTCAACATTAGTGCAAGGGCAGTTAGGTCTTGTCCTTCATGATGATCTTTCCTGCTCGCAGCAGTAGAACCTTTTAATCTACCCTCCTTAGATTAATTCTTAATTACCAGTTTATACAATGTTTTATAGCTTTGTGTTTTGAGTCCTTTCTGGTTGATTGTACATCAAGGAAGTCATCTGGCAGTCATAAACAAACTGCCTGACCCCATTGTCCATACTGTGCCTGGTTCTCCTAATTGCATCCAGGGTACTCTGTTTAGGTGTTTGTCTAATCCAAAAGGATATTGATCATTTTTCCAACCTTGTCGAGAGCTTTACCAAGTTTCCTACCAGACGTAGCTTTCGAGACCAAGTTGATGACTGGTATTTGTGCTTCGAGGTGTTTGGATTTATTTCCAGATTCTACTAAATCAAAGATCTGAAGGTTGGCTCACCTAATGTAATCAGTACTAAGGGTGTCAGTACAAATACAGCACCACCAGTTATCCTGGTGCAAAATTCCCATACCACTAGCCTTTCTAATAATCTACTGCCTTCATAAATTAGGTTGTTTGATCTTTGGGAACTGTTAGGTGCCAGGAATGAAAGTGCCACTATAAGAAGAGAAGGAAATACAATGTTCAGGCAATAAAACTGCCCTCAAGTCAGGGCTGGATCAGGAATGGTCCCAATCAAAGTTAGCAAAAGGCAGTTCCATACGAAGCAGCGTCACAGTGAAAGATGATTTGGCGTTGGGGCTTGGAAATCTGTGCCAGATCAATTATTATTTATATTGTATATAAATGATTTGTCAGTGAGGACAAAAATAAAGCCGAGAAGATGATAAAATGGTGTAAACCAGTGATCTGGGGGTAGAAACATACTACAAGATCCAGTTTAGGAGACAGACCTGGAGGTACCTGTGGAGAGCATTTAAAGTAATTTGTGTGTGACAGCAGTAAAGAAGGCAAGTAAGGGTTTATAGCCAAAGAGATAGAACACAAGTTCAGTCATGTTTTGTATTGATCATCTTTTTCCTTCATAGAGAGGATTGGACTTTTGAGTTGCATTTGAGTGTTGTGTTTTAAAATAAATAACTACACATTTAGAAACAAATAACACAGGCACACAGGGTGTCTAGATGTTTATGAAGAGCTGAGAGACATAACCCTTTGTTCAAACCTGGAAGCTAAAAATGCAGGTCCTGTTTTTACAGTTAGAAATAAGCTGAAAGAAAGACAATATCTCAATCAAGAACCAGGCCGCACATGCTTTCGAGGAGAGAATTAGAAATGAGCCAAGGATGTAGCATTTGCTTAGAGTTAGTTTTTCTCTATGCTGTTTTGCTGCCTGTGAATTGTGCTTGGTGATTTGTATCCAGCTGGGTTTCGCTAAAGTATTTTAACTTGCCTTTCAGGATGGCCTTATTGTTACACCCCTGGATCCTGCGATCATACATTTAAATATTAGATCGTATTTGCATGCTCCTGGATATGAACACTTGAATTATTTACAGGAGTGACTAACACTGCTGTACTCAAGAGCATAGCTAAGGAAGACATAAGCTTATAACAATTGGTCTTAAATCAAATTTATTTTCGCTCTTTGCCTGTCAGTCTTTGAGATTTATTCTGCAGCATTTGTGTATTAAATCAGTTTACAAATAGTTAATAAATTTTCTACGTACCAGTACTAATGTTTTATGCCTACATGAATGAATTTGTTGTCTTCTTCTTTCCTTTCCGATTGGCCTTTCTTAGCTATGTGGTATGTTATGTTAAAAGCTGCCAATCAGATTGCAAAACCAAATGCAGAAAATGACCATGGAAATTCTCAATCAGTTTAAATCCCTATAATCTATCCCCAGAAACATGTTTAAAAAGGGTTGAGTGCTATAAAAAGCACTGTGACCATTCCTAAACTACAACTTTTGCCAGACCCAGGAGGGACAGAGAGGGATAATGTCTTACAAACGCATTCTGTGAATTGCCAGACTTCCTATCAATCATAAACAAATATTGTGGTGAGTTAATGCACCATTGACTGCCAGTTCCAGAATATGATATGGTAATTTTATTAAGGATTGGAGTTAGAGTGCATAACCAGCTTACATGATGATGCAGCTGCATTTAGGAAGTTATTGTCTGTTGTCGGATTCAACTGGCAAAGTGATAGCTCTGAGGATGACCTATGAACTACGCATGAAATATATAGTTAAGATACATCAAAAACAAACTGATAACTGTGCAGGTAATATTAATTTTTGCGATTTTTTTCTTTTTTTTCCTCCATATTTTGTGTCTATTAATATTAACCATATTTCCAATACTTAAACCTGATCTTAGTGAAACAAGATTAAAACTGAAATAATTTTCAAAGTATTTTGAGTGAGTTCATTGGTTCTCCTTCTTAAAACACAGGAATCCAGTCTCTGTTTTACATATGG
The DNA here is from genome assembly GCF_964194155.1 of Cetorhinus maximus. NCBI lineage: Eukaryota > Metazoa > Chordata > Chondrichthyes > Lamniformes > Cetorhinidae > Cetorhinus > Cetorhinus maximus. The sequence goes on along the minus strand of NC_135890.1, from coordinate 41,706,624 downwards.
TGATTTCAAAATAACAAGGATTAAGATGGAGGCTACTGTCCTCATTAGATTTCAAAATGAAATACAGGAGACTGTCAGTCTGCAGAATGGGGCAAGGGTTTTTTGATCGTAAAATAATAAAGATACCTTGAAGGTGGACCAAGAATTTAAAAGATGGTATTGGATGCAAATTGCCTGATAGAAATGTAATCTCAATGGGACCTTTTTGGAAGTCATCTACTCACCGCATCTTTTGTGTATAAAACTTCATATGAAATAAATGTCCCAATTTGGTTAATCTTTTTCCTGTCAGGTGAACGATATGAGGTACTGTACATATATCTGAAGCAAATGTTTGATTATATAAATATCCAAATTACTCACATTTGTTACACTACTGTAAATAGTTATGTCTCCCCAGCTCTCCCAAACAATTATAAAGTATTTGCTTAACAAAACCGAGTGAATAATTTCAAGATTATTGAATACAAAATGACTAGTTTCATACTGAATGGTATCAAGAAATATATGGAGAACTTCAAATCCAGAGCCAGTAATATCTTGCTGAAATAGGGTTATTAGCACATGTGGGAAATTTGTGCCTTGACTGTTGGCATCCAGTACAATGTTTTCAAGTATTTGTGCTTGTAGCAACCATCGAAGGTTGACTGTAATCTGGGGATGTAAAATAAGATCAGCTTTACTCACCACTGTTTATTGATATTTTTAATTAAGAACGTAAGAAATAGGAGCTGGGTAGGCCATTCAATCCTTCGAGCCTGCTCCACCATTCAATAAGATCGTGGCTGATCTGATTGTGGCCTTCGCTCCACTTTCCTGCCTGTCGCCATGACCCTTGACAATCAAAAATCTAACTCAACCTTGAATATATTCAATGACTCAGTCTCCACTGATTTCTGTGGGAGAGAATTCTAAAGACTAACGGCCCTATGAGAGAAGAAATTCCTCCTCATCTCTATCTTAAAAGGGAGATCCCTTATTTTGAAACTGTGCCCCAGTTCTAGATTCTCCCACGAGGGGAAACATCCTCTCAGCATCTAACCTGTCAAACCCCTTCAGAATCTTTTATGTTTCAATAAGATCACCTAATTTTTCTAAACTCCAATGAGTATAGGCCCAACCTGCTCAACCTTTCCTCAAGCCAAACCCCTCATTGCAGGAATTAGCCCAATGAACTTACCCTGAAGTAAGCTTCCAACGCACGTATATCCCTGGAAGGTAACCAAAGCTGTACACAGTGCTCCAGGTGTGGTCTCACTAATGCCCTGTACTGTGTAACAAGACTTCTCTACTTTTATACTCCATTCTTCTTGCAATAAAGGCTAACATTCCATTTGCCTTCCTAATTATTTTTCAATATCTGTACATGCATTTACATATATTGATTTTGACTTCACTAATACAATGTGTATTTTAGCCTATCTTTTTTGGGGTGTTAAATATTGAGTAAGTAATGCTTGCTGACCTATATTAGCCCCTGGTTAAATGTTGCCTCCATTTTAAAAATCTTATACTTGTTGTCAAAATCCCTCTATGGCCTCCTCTTCCCTATTTCTATAATATTCTCCAATTATTTGTTCTCCTTTAATTCTGGCCTCTTAAGCACCCATGATTTTAATCGTACCACTATTGGCGCTGAACCTTCAGCTGCCAAGGCTGTAAGTTTTGGAATTCCATTCCTAAGCCTCTCTACAACATCCCCCTCCTTTTAAGATGCTCCTTTAAACCTACCTCTTTGACCAAGCTTTTGGTCATCTTCCCTAATATCTCTTTATGTGGCTCAGTGTCAAATTTTGTTTGATAACAATTAAATGGAAAGCCTTGAGACGTTTTACTGCATTAAAGGTGCTATATAAATGGAAGTTTTGTCGATTAAATAAAGTAAAGGCTATTTTTATTCACTATCAGGATGTGAGATTTGCTGGCAATAGTAAAGAAATGCTGAGTGTGACAGGTAGGGATGAAATGTTTTGTGGTAATAGTGCATCAGTAGATAAGGTCAAATAGGAGAGCAATAGTAAGTTAAGTTAAGATGAAAACAGACAATGCTGGAAATACTCAGCAGCTCTGGCAGCATTTGCAGAGAGTGAAGCAGAGTTAACGTTTCAGGTCGATGACTCTTTCTATTGTGTGGAATCTTTTCTCTCCCCTTTGGTAAGTTTAGTGGTGGGGGGGTTGCATTTAATCAGGCATGAGGGTGGCGGGTAGGTACCTTCCCATTTCCACCCTGATTAAGTCTGTGGCAGGAGAGCCCGTGGACTACCTATCCGCCTGCGGCCTATTGAAGCCCTTAGGTGGCCAAATAATGCCCTCTCCAGGGTCTCATCCTGCTGCAGCTGGTATTCACCCAGCAACAAGTCTTGTCCATGCAGGGAGAACGACGAGCAAACCCTGTCGGGCTTCTTACAGGGTCCCTTCAATGCCTGATCGAGGGACCCTGCTTCAGGAAGGGTGGGGAGGGGGGAGGTTTGCCAGCTGAAAGCCATTCCCCTGCCCTTGCCAGCCCCCCTCCCCTGTGAGCCCCCTCCCGCCGTCACTCACCTCTGGCCTGGGATCCAGCGACAACACGAGGCCACGGTGTGTGTTATATCTCCCCAGTGCTGTCCTTCAGTAGAGCTGCCAGCCTCTGCTTGGCCGGCAGCCCTCAGCAGGTGGTACTTCCATCCCTGATGCCCTTGATCCCAAGAGAAAGCCCGCTGCTGGCCTGTCAAGTGCCCGAGTGGAACAAGATGCAGCACGCCTTCCCTAAAAGAGGTGTTTCGGGGGGAGGGGGGGGGGGGTGGTTGTGGGGTGGTGCCCACCGGCTCTCCGGCAATCAGCCAAGACCCTCGTCACCTCCGCAAGATTCTGGCCATTAACTCTGTTTCTCTCTCCACAGATGCTACCAGACCTGCTGAATACTTCCAGAGTTGTCTGTTTTTATTTCAGATTTCCAGCATCTGCAGTATTTTATTTTTGTATTAGAAGTTAAAATTAAAGATAATTTAACTGAATGCGTAAAGCATTCGTAACAAGATACCGGAATTAATGTCAGAAGTTTGAATAATCATTGCAGAGACCTGGTTGCATGGTAACCAAACATACTTGTCATTTCAAAAAGACAGACAAAATGGAAAGAGGGGTTGTGGGGCATGGAGGTGGGGAGTGGTGGCTAGCCCTGATAATAAAGGACGACCTATGTACAATAGAGAAGGGTCTAGACTCAGAAAAGCAGGAGGTAGAATCAATATGGGTGGGGATAAGAAATAACATGGATCAGAAAACTCTGGTGAAAGAAGTTTATAGGCCCCCTAATAATAACCAAACTGTTGAATAGAACATCTAATCAAGGCATAAGAGGAGCTTGTAACAAAGGCAATGCAATAATCATAAAGGAACTTCAGTCTTCATATAAACTGGACAAATAAAAAGGGCAAAAGTAGTTTGTGGGACAAGTTCATGGAATGCTTTCGAGACAGTTCCCTGGAACAGTACACCATAGGACAAACCAGGGAGGGGGATATTTAAGATCTTGGTTTGTGTAACGGAACATGGTTAATTAATGATCTCATAATGAGAGATCCTCTGGGGAAAAGTGGTCCCAATATGAGAGAGTTTCTCTGATTCTGGGATGAGATGATTGTCCATGAGGAGTAACATCAACCTTTACTCTCTAGAGCTCAGAAGAATGCGAGGTTGACTTCATTGAAACATACAAGATCCTGAGGCTTAGATTTTCACCATGACAGAGCGCTCCTCCGTCATGGTGAAAATGGCGGAAGAGAACGAATCTGGAAGTCCCACCCCCAAATATCACACTTACCATTTTCACAGGGGCAAGAATGGGCCCGTGTTGGGATTTGGGCTTGCGCGTTTTGCAGAGGCGGCTGCCCATAAAAATCAGCAGCTGCCTCCCCTCATGATTTTAGCGCGAGAGGTGTCAGAAACCCGACATGCGCAGATTAGACCTAGTAGGAGCAGTATTTGTGGATTGGTTTGAATAGCCAGGGTGCTCTTTTGGAGAGGACAGGTGCCCTTTGGGGGTAGTAAGATGCCCTTTGGGATTACTAAAAGTAGGCATAGATGTTAGTAAAAAGTATAAACTCATTGGAACTGTGAAGCGCATTGGAACTGTCAAAAACAACTGTCAAAAGTGCAGAGACGATCTGTCAAGGCGTCAAAGCATTTAAAGCTCCAGCTCTTTCATTCTTGCCTGTTGACATAAGCCTCAGGGGTTTCATCTGCTGAGTAAGTTCTGCATGACTGATTTCACAATGGTCAGTTATCACAATAGGATGCCTGCCTTTTAACGGTTTGATTGACAGCTCCAGGTGGTAATGGACTTTTGGTTATGGGGCTGTGAATTCCAATGCTTGCCTTTATAAAGGATTATGCAATTGAGTGAAATATTTGTTATAAGGGATAACGTGGTTTGAGGAATGTAAATGTAGTAATTTTTTTTAAAGTCTGCAATAGAATTTTATTTTATCTCCACATGGGTCCTGAGGTCTGCCCATGGTGGATACTGGGTGAGTTGGTATGGTAGATGTTAGGGAAAAGGGTGGCGTGTGGGGGTTCATGAGTTGACACTAAGTTGGCATAGGAGCTACAAAAAGCCATGGCAGTGGGCAGAGGGGCATAGGTTGGCATAAAAGGCCATGGGAGTGGGAAGAGGGCATGTGGTTGTATGGGTTGGCATGGATGAGGTATGAGGGTGCGGTGAGGGCTGGGGAGATTTTATGTTTTTGTGTTTTTTATATTAAACTTCAACACAGTGCCGGAGTATCGAGGCATGCCTTCCATCCATCCCATCTCCGCACTTGGCATCCTGAGCACTTGGTCCGGGGTCACCTGGCCCAACTTCCAGGGAACCCCACCTCCCCGGGACATTTTTAGAAATTGGGTTTGCAGAACCAGGAATTCTCCTGCCTTTGTGCACCTGACACATGGCTGAAAATTTAGGCCTGAAAGTCTATTTCCCCTAGCTGTTGACCAGAGTCTAGAGCCAAAGAGCATAGCCTCAGGATAAAGGGATAGCCATTTCGGAGTGAAATGAACAAAGGTTTCTGAATCTCTGGAATTCTCAAACGCGGAATGGTGTGGACACTCAGTTGTTGAATAGTTTCAAGGCTCAGATTGGTAGATTTTTGGACTCAAAGAGAATCAAGGGATGTGGGAACCGGGTGAGAAAGTGAAATTGAGGTTCAAGATTAGCCAGAATCTTATTAAATGGCATAGCAGGCTAGAAGGACTGTATGGCCATCTCCTGCTCCTGTTTCATTTGTTCTTAAGGCCATCATTTATTGCCCATCCCTAATTGTGTTTAAGAAAATGTTAGTGAGCTGCTTTCTTGAACTTCTGTACTCTGTGTGGTGATGTTCACAATGCTGTTAGGGAGGGAGCTCTGATATTTTGACCCAGCGACAATGAAGGAACAGCGATATGTTTCCAAGTCAGGGTAACCTGTGACTTGGAGGCAATTTGGAGATCATTGGTGTTCCCATGTATTTTGCTGCCTCTGTCCTTCTAGCAGTAGAGGTCATAGGTTTGGGAGGTGCTGTTGGAGAAACATTTAAAAGTTGCAGCAATGCATTATTTAGATGTTTCACACTGCTGCTATTGTGCACCGGTGGTGGGAGTGAATTTTTAAGGTATCAATATCTTGGGGTTCAACAATTACCAAACTTGGATGCCACTCAACTGGGCTGCTTTGTCCTTGATTGTGTCAAGATTCTTGAGTGGTGTTGAAGCTGCACTCGTCCAGGCAAGTGAAGAGCATTCCGTCTCACACCCCTGACTTATGTCTTGTAGATAGTGGACAGGCTTTGGGGAGTCAGGAGGTGAGTTATTTGCTGCAAAACTCCTAGACTTTGACCTGCTCTTGTAGCCACAGTATTTATATAGTTGGTCCAGTTAAGTTTGGCCATTGTTGACCCCCAAGATATTGATGGTGGGGGATTCAGTGATGGCAGTCAACTGACAGTCACTAAATGAGGTTTTAATCAATCAAAGTATGTACCCACATATTGAAATAGCCTTACTCATTAACCCTTGCTCTGTTCTCAGACATACAAAGATTAATTTATTGTCTACATATGAATTTGTAAATATTCCTATTTGCTTTATACAAAATAACTTGCCCAGACAAAAATGTATGAAAGCGTACCCTACACACCACAATGTTATTAGTTCAGATTTAGCCTAAACATAAGATGATGAAGGTCACCTTCCACTGACAACTGTGCACATTGCCAAGGGAAATGATTAAATGGGATATTCTTTCAAGCTCCATTTGATTACAAGTGAAGTATGCAAGCTGTCCATTTGAGTTATCTCTCTTCCTTTCCAGCCCAGATGTATAGTGCTTTGTGATACCTAGTTAACTGTTGGTACACCAATGTTAAATTTATTGCAGTGAATACCATTTTTGTGATCCTTTTTAATCCAGCATAATGTTTTGCCTTAAGCAGATGATTAGAATAGGCATTGTGATATGCATCACTTTATGACTCAATAATAATGTTTGTTTGGATACTACTTCAAACAAACTTTTTTGTGTTGGGTGATGTAGTGGGTTGGCAGTTTTTTTTTCACCTATGGATCATAATCAACATTGAGCATTATAAAATGCTTTAATAGTTTTCTTTGGCTGCTGGCTTTTTAGCCTTGAGTGAATCTATTCTAGTATTCCTTGGGTGCAAGTTCACAAAACGAAGTGTTTAAATTCAGCCCTAAGTAGGCAGCTTCACTTTGAAGTGTGTAGGAACTTGGCACAGAAGAAACTGCTCACCTGAGTTTCGGACTATTGCATGATTGTATGTTTTACGGACAGGTTTTGCGGAAGAGACAAAAAGACAATAGAAAGATACTTTAGTTCAGTGTTCAGGCAAATTTATTAAGCATTAACATGCAACAAACCTTAACAAACCAGGCAATAGTATAACTGGTCACAATCAGTCTTTACTTCCTGTGCGAATCAAGGGCACAGTTGACCCTGTCATCATCTTTTCACTTGCTTTGGTGTGGATCCTTCTCTGCTGTGCTGTGTGCCAGGGTCTTTAAACTTTTTTCTTTTACCCGCTTTTCGTGTCCTCTTTTCTTCGCGCACTGTCCTCTTTCGCCCAATGATTGGTTCTCAGGACATATGATAGCTCTGATTAGTCTATTTGGGCTTATGTACTGGTTAAGTCCATGTGGCACATTGTTACCATATTAGGAATGGGCACATGACAGCCTCTGTGATTGGCTCATGGGTAATAGCCCAGGCCGCATGACGGGTCTCTCTTACACAGACAACTTGATCAGCTTAAACAGTTCTTTGGTTACGATTACAATTAGAAGTTTAACAAGGTTTCAAACATAACAATACTTCGTCAACTGTAAACTGAGTTACACTATATACCATTCCCTGAGCTCACATTACAAGAAACGTTAAAAGGGACAGATACCTCGTGGTCTTGATTGCTACAAAAATGCTAACAGAATTAAAGGCTGATTGCAATCTAATGAGATTATCCAAAATGCTAATACAATTGGTATGTATGAAAAAACACAATGAATATAAGGGTCATAAGCATAATTTTCTACATGCTGAAGCTTAAACCATCTGTTCATTGAAGCTGAATTGAAATGGCAAGATGCAACTGCGCATCTACTCCACGCATCATTTTGCACTACTGAGCTCTTGTTTGTATACAATTGTACAGATTTCCAGCATAATCCAGTCTAGAATACATATTGGTAAAGTCCTCATTTCTGTGATCCTATGGTGTAACAGATGTCTTCAGCTTTTTATGTAAGCCAATACAGAGGAACAGTACATGGTATTGAGTTAGTTTCACTGTATGCTGAAAAGAGAATATTCCATTTCCTTTACTGGCATTCTTCAACTTAATGAGCATAATTTTTTTCTTTAAAATTGCTAAAGTGAGTGATCTCTAATTAGCAATTTATATTTAGTAGTGCACTGGGACACACAGAAACTAGTTCTCAGTAACAAGTGAGCTATGCATTTAAAAGTTAGCAAGCATGCCATAGAGTTTTAAAGCTGCAGTGCCTCAGTCTTCAAATGTGAATATTTTTTTAAAATAAATATAATACGTATATATATTCCCAGACCCCTTTTCTCCTGTACACATAACCGCCCCTCACGATTTAGATTCTTATACTCCAGACGATAAGTGGCATCCCTATTTCTTTGTCCAAAATGAATCACACCACACTTTCCTCCCATGAATTTCCTTTGCCACTTTGAAATTTGATCAGGGAATGTTGGCCAAGATGGTGAGAGAACGCCTAGCTCCTCCACAGATGGTGCTACCCATCATGGACCTTCTGACTGAGAGGCATGAGTAGCACCAATTGAAACAAGCTGACACTAGCTTTCACTGCGGTGCTGAGAGAGTGCAGTATTGCTGAGGCACCTATCTGAAATGCTAAACTAAGGCCCTTGAGTTTGTGACTCAGAGGTTAAATTTGACAATACTTAAATGGAGGGCTCTGCCTTGTCCTGGTTATCATTCATCCTTCACCAATGCCACCATTCATAGAGTAATTGGTAATTCACTGCATTGCTGTGTTTTCAAAAATAAAATGCATCATTTATTCCAAGGAGTTGCTGGTAAGTTTTATAATTATTTTTTATTCTTGTTACTGACACTGTAGAGTTTTCCTTCAAGTCTTCATTGTCAAGCTCTTAATCATTTTGTTAGGTTGCACTGAATGTTTGCGAATGAAGGGAAAGAGGGCAAAGTTTGAGAATTATTTCGGAAAAAACTGTTTGTACATCCCCTAGTTTAAAAGGGCATTGGAATGTGCCTGGAAACAGATCATCCTCTCCTATGAGAAATGCTGCAGAAAACTAAAAAGAAGGAAAAAAGAAACTAAAAAAACAGAAAGGAGACAAGGGGATTTTTTAAAAAGAGGCTAACACATGTAATTGATGTAAATGTTATGAACCACGTAGAATAGAAAACAGATATAATTGATTGTTATCTTTTCACCAATGCAGACTTTACTTTTCCTTTATGTGTGATCATTCCCAAAATACCTTTTTAGTAAGAGTTGATTGCAATAATCAACTTTAGTACGATTTCTTATTTTTGCAAAGAAGCAATTTATTTTGAAGTTACACATAATCAGTGACATAAAAAGGAATACGTTTGAATTCCTAGTCACAAAACCACAATTGCATTTTCAAGCCAGGATAGTCTTACAAAAATGATTAGAAATGTGGATTGAATCATTTATTCTCTTTCCATGATGAGAAAATATCTTTCAATTTTATGTCTGATCTATGATATCAACTATTTATAAAGCTGGTAGTCAAAATTAGGATATTCTTAAAAAATGTTTATATAATCTTATTGATCTAAAGGTTTTTTTTTGGTTTGATAAGGTCACGTTTTTACTGGTCAATATGCAACAGAACTATTATAAATGTATTATTCACACCGTAATGAGTGGTAGTCCAGTGCAAATTGTTGGTTTGTTTTGTGATCAGCTTTGTTAGTCAGAATATTGTTCTAGTTGTAAAATAAAACCTGAGATGGGTGGGAGTGAGGAAGATGCATTCTAGTTTTAAATATGGGGGAAGCTCATGTATTCATTTGTCACTAGTTTTTTGCACATTAACTATACAGTTAATCGTTATTTTACAGGCAGTGCCACTGACCAAACACAATTTATTTCTATTTTTTTCTTATTGTCGTAAAGGCAAACTATTGAGGTTTAAATATGTGGTTTGATTTGCCTATCCCCAGCACAAGGTCCATTTATCCGGTATTGTGAGAGTAGAAATGCAGTTTTGACTTTTTGAATCTGAAGTATTGCACAGAGAAGGACAAGTTCACCTGATGCATGTTTTCATAATTATCTAATACAATGAACGAGTATGTTTTCTACTTTTAAACATTTATTATTAAACAACAACAGCTTCTCACCACCACCACCCCAACGCCCTCCCAAGTAAAACAGTGGAATATGATGCTCTCAGTCTCACACTACAATAGAGTAGGATTTACTAAACCGAGGAGCTGTCAGGAGAGTTTATAAAAAAAAAAGTTTGAAGCCAAACAATATTCTGACTAACAAAACTGGTCACAAAACAAACCAACAATTTGCATTGGACTACCATTCATTATGATGTGAATAATACATTTAGAATAGTTCTGTTGTATATTCACCAGTATAAACATGACCTTGTCAAACAAAAAAAACCTCTTGGATCAATATGATTATATAAACATTTTCAAACTATTGATATTCTCCTCCACAAGCCCCCCTCCAACACCTAGAGATGTCAGCATCATATTAATCAATTATAGTATGACTGTGTAATCTTCCATGCCTTTAGCGAGATGTCTAAATCAATTTTTGTCTTGCACTTGGGTAGCTGTGAAAAGTTGCTAAGCTATTGACTTAATCCTTTCTTGGGTCTACAGTGTGAGACCTATCACTCTAAGAGATTGCCACCTGCAAAATTGTCTGACTTTGGAGCAGTTCCCTGCAGTCGTCAGATTGATGCAGCTGAACATCAGGTTTAAGGAATCATAATGTCATTTTTTTGTGACAATTGTTAGTCTTGTTAGGTTCATATGCAGTATCAGTAGGAGAAAGCATTTGACCTTGGCCTGTTGATTAAGAAATATTGCTTCTTTATGTATGCGCTCACTAATTGTGTGTTAGCTGTTTCAAAATAGATATGCAATACCATCTATTACATATATGTGTATGCTTCTGTGTAAGCATGGCATTGACATTTTCAGGAAGATGAGATTTGTTTATATGTGCAGTGGTACTATTATGCCTTGTTTGTTCACCCGCACTGATGGTTAGTGATTCTCAGTCCAATATTGAAGGAAAATCTTCCGTTTTGGAGAAAATTTTGCATAATAAAAATTCAACATCTACATGCAGTTCCTGTCTACAAACTGTACTTCCTGTTGTCATGTTGTTGCCATGCCTTTGTGTCAACATCGTCTGTTTAAAAAATTCCTATGTCAACATTTGTAATGGAAACTTCCAATGCAAACTTGTCACATTGTAACTTTACTCTGTAACCTCCTGAGTTTTGCGTCTTTCAGGGACTGTAACAACATTTTCCCACTTGACATACAGTACAAACATGTGACTGTCCAATCTTTCATGAGGCAGAACTGACAAATACTCATAAGACAAGGTCAGTGACCAAAGCTGGTTTATTTTACAGAAGTAATGGCTGAATAAAATTAGCTATTACAGGTAATTTGAAACATATCCTATGTTTCCTGCAACAGCATAAAAATAACATAAATACACTGCAATAGCTCAAATAGCAAGCAGAATATTCACTTTTTGATTTGCCTAGTCAGCATCTACCTAATAAACTGGTTTTATCTCAGAACCCAGCTAAGGCCAACATCTTTCTTCTCACTACCCATGTTAGACCTGACTGACCCTTAACGTGGGTTTGTCCTCTCCTTTTTATCAATTTTGACTCCAGGAAATGGAATCTCACCAGTCCGACTTAGCAATACCCATTGCTGAGCTCAAATAAATTACATTGTCTTAGTCAGAATAGGTGTGACTGATCAGTGACATGTTAAAACTAAATTTAATTGTTTGAAACTTGCTGGCTCAAAACCTTTGACAAGGTCCCACATAGGAGACTTATAAAGAAGGCAAATTCACATGGGATACAGGGTAATTTGATAAGGTGGATTCAAAATTGGCTTAGTTGCAGGAGACAGAAGGTGATGACAGAAGGCTGCTTTAGTGACTGGAAGCCAGTGTCCAGTGGCGTACCACAGGGATCTGTGCTGGGTCCCCTATTATTCATCATTTACATAAACGACATAGATGACTATGGTGGGGGTGGGTGGCGGCGGGGGGTAAGATTAGTAAGTTTGCAGATGACACAAAGATTGGCCAGGTGGTTAACAGTGAGATTGAGTGTCTTGGGCTACAGGAAGAAATAGACAGGATGGTCAAATGGATAGATAAGTGGCAGATGGAATTTAACCCTGAAAAGTGTGAGGTGATACACTTTGGAAGGAGTAATTTGACAAGGAAGTATTCAATGAACAAAGGGACCTTGGCGTGTGAGTCCATTGTTCTCTGAAGGCGGAGAGGCATGTCAGTGGGGTGGTGAAAAAGGCATATGGGACACTTGCCTGTATCAATCGAGGCATAGATTACAAAAGTAGGGAGATCATGTTGGAGTTGTATAGAACCTTGGAGAGGCCACAGCTGGAGTACTGTGTGCAGTTCTGATCACCACATTATAGGAAGGATGTGATTGCACTGGAGGGGGTGCAGAGGAGATTCACCAGGATGTTGCCTGGGATGAAACATTTAAGTTATGAAGAGAGGTTGGATAGACTTGGGTTGCTTTCGTTGAAGCAGAGAAATCTGAGGGGCAACCTGATCAAGGTGTACAAGATTATGAGGGGCATGGACAGGGCGGATAGTGAGCAGCTGTTCCCCTTAGTTGAAGGGTCAGTCACGAGGGGGCATAAGTTCAAGGTGAGGGGCAGGAGGTTTAGGGGGGATGTGAGGAAAAACTTTTTTACCCAGAGGGTGGTGACGGTCTGGAATGCACTGCCTGGGAGGGTGGTGGAGGCGGGTTGCCTCACATCCTTTAAAAAGTACCTGGATGAGCACTTGGCACGTCATAACATTCAAGGCTCTGGGCCAAGTGCTGGTAAATGGGATTAGGTAGGTAGGTAGGTCAGGTGTTTCTCATGTATTGGTGCTCGATGGGCCAAAGGCCCTCTTCTGCACTATGATTCTGTGTGATTCTGTGATATGGCCTTTGTCGATTCTAACCTATTGATTCCAATTTGTCTCTTCTGCTGCTACTTGTTCCTAACTCTCTGCAGTTCTTTCATGGTGCCTGGGCAGTCGGCCCCTGAGCAAGCTCCTCATTGCGCACATCTATCCAAGATAATTTTCTGCCTTCCATTGGTCTTTCTCACCCCAAATCCTCTCTTCTGCCGCTCAAGTCCCGCTGATCCTACTCCGGCACCCTCCCACAACTCTTTCTCCGGTACATCGATGATTACTTCGGTGCTGCTTCATGCTCTCGTCGGGACCTGGAAAAATTTATTAATTTTGCTTCCAATCTCCACCCCTCCATCATTTTCACATGGTCCATCTCTGTCACTTCCCTTCCCTTCCTTGATCTCTCTGTCTCAATTTCTGATCTTCCGACTAGGCACTTTACAGCCTTCCGGACTGAATATTGAGTTCAACAACTTTAGATCTTGAACTCCCTCCTCCATTCCCACCCCCTTTCCGTTTCTTCCCCCTCCCTTTTGTTTTTTCCAATAATTTATATAGATTTTTCTTTTCCCACCTATTTCCATTATTTTTAAATCTATACCTTTTATGCCCTTTTAGTCTTATTTCACCCCACCCCCACTAGAGCTATCTGTACCTTGCTTGTCCTGCTATCCATTGTTAATTAGCACATTCTTTTAGATAATATCACCACCTTCAACACCTCTTTGATCTTTTGTCTGTGACATCTTTTGGTTATTTGCTCCTATCACTGCTTGCTTGTCCCTACAACCACACCCCCCCCCCCCCCCCCAACTTCTCCACCCACCCCCCCCACCTTAAACCAGCTTATATTTCACCCCTCTCCTATTTTTACTTAGTTCTGTTGAAGGGTCATGAGGACTCGAAACGTCAACTTTGTTCTTCTCCGCCGATGCTGCCAGACTTGCTGAGTTTTTCCAGGTATTTCTGTTTTTGTTTTGGATTTCCAGCATCTGCAGTTTTTTGTTTTTATCTAATAGTCACAACTATAATACCTGTTCCTCAAACCAAACGCATAGCCCATAAGCATGGTGTAACTATACCATATAAATAAGTTTATTGAGAGCATGATGATTCGCTTTTTATCCCCACAATAAAAACACAGTTCTTTCTTTGCTTGATTTAATTATTTTTAGGCTTTATTCCTGTTAATATAATCCAACTGAAGAAGGTTGGAAGCTGCAAAAAAGCCGCATCTGGCTACAGAGCCATAGGTTACAGAAACATGGTTTAGCCAGTTAGAACCATAGAACACTACAGCACAGAAAACAGGCCATTCGGCCCTTCTAGTCTGTGCCGAAATATTATTCCGCTAATCCCATTGACCTGCACCCAGTCCATAACCCTCCAGACCTCTCCCATCCATGTATCTATCTAATTTATTCTTAAAACTTAAGAGTGAGCCCGCATTTACCACGTCAGATGGTAGCTCGTTCCACACTCTCACCACTCTCTGAGTGAAGAAGTTCCCCCTAATGTTCCCCCTAAACCTTTCCCCTTTCACCCTAAAGCCATGTCCTCTCGTGTTTATCTCTCCTAATCTAAGTGGAAAGAGCCTACTCGCATTTACTCTGTCTATACCCCTCATAATTTTGTAAACATCTATCAAATCTCCCCTCATCCTTCTACGCTCCAAGGAATAAAGTCCTAACCTTTTAATCTTTCCCTGTAACTCAACTCCTTAAGACCCGGCAACATCCTAGTAAATCTTCTCTGCACTCTTTCAATCTTACTGATATCCTTCCTGTAGTTAGGTGACCAGAACTGCACACAATATTCCAAAGTTGGCCTCACCAAAGTCTTATACAACCTCACCATAACATCCCAACTCCTATACTCAATACTTTGATTTATGAAGGCCAGTATGCCAAAAGTTTTCTTTACAACCCTGTCTACCTGTGACGCCACTTTCAGGGAATTATGTATCTGAACTCCCAGATCCCTTTGTTCCTCCGCACTCCTCAGTGCCCTACCATTTACTTTGTATGTCCTACCTTGGTTTGTCCTTCCAAAATGCAACACATTATTACAAATGTGAGAATTTTCACCTTTGTGAACCTTTGAATTAAACCTAGAATGTTACTAGAGTGTCCACATTATTCAACCAACCAATCAGGATTTGAGTGAACCAATATAATGGGATGTTGAGTGTTAATAAGAGTTTAAGGCAGGTTGTAACATTGCTAATTATACAGCAAGAACATATGACTGTGACAAATAGCAAGTACCAGTCCAGATTGGGCAGGAAGCTGGCATGCACGAATAGCTCTTTCTTTCACTTCTTGGTGCTCAAGTCTTCTCGGCTACACGAACCCCTCGGGATTGTTTAACCAGACTCTTCCTTCAGAGTCCATTCCCAAAGTCTTTTAATTTATACCCTTTTTCAGGAGGGGATGCCTGGTTGGATTATTGTCAAGGCCTTTTGGTCTATGAATATTTACTATATTTCACAATACCTTGTCAGACATTAAGTCCTTTGTCTAAACTTTGATGTTAATCTACTTTCCATTAGCTCATGGGCTTTCGCATGTATCTTACCCTATCTTTTCCTTACCACCTTTCAAGCTGTCTTTCCCAGACTACTCCTATACTATTACTTTATATTTTTCTTTATTCTTTAATGGGATGTGGGCATCACTGGCAAGGCCAGCATTTTTTGCCCATCCCTAATTGCCCTTGAACTAAGCAGCAGAGGGCAGTTAAGAGTCAGCCACCTTTCTCTGGATCTGGAGTCACATGTAGGCCAGACCAGGTAAGGATGGCAGATTTCCTTCCCTAAAGGACATGGGTGAACTAGATGGGTTTTTAATGACAATCGATGAAAGATGCCAGCTTCCTGCCCAATTCCAGATATTTTAATTGAATTTAAATTCCATCCAGAGCCCGGGCTGCTGGATTACTAGTCTAGTGACGTTACTATTGCGCCACCATTTCTTTCATGGGATGTGGGCATCACTGGTGAGGCCAGCATTTATTGCCCATCCCTAATTGCCCTTGAGAAGATGGTGGTGAGCTGCCTTCTTGAACCACTACAGTCCATGTGGCATAGGGACACCCACAGTGCTGTTAGGGAGAGAGTTCCAGGACTTTGACCCAGAGACAGTAAAGAAATGGCGATATAGCTCCAAGTCAGAATGGTGTGTGGCTTGGAGGGGAACTTGTAGGTGATGGTGGTAGAGGTTGCAGATTTGGAAGGTGTGTCGAAGGAGCCTTGGTGACTTGCTGCAGTGCATCTTGTAGATAGTAGACACTGCTGCTACTTTGCGTCGGTGGTAAATGGGATGCCAGTCAAGCGGGCTGCTTTGTCCTGGATGGTGTCGAGCTTCTTGAATGTTGTTGGGGCTGCACTCATCCAGGCAAGTGGAGAGTATTCCATTACACTCCTGACGTGCTTTATAGATGGTGGGCAGGCTTTGGGGAGTCAGGAGGTGAGTTACTCCTTGCAGAATTCCCAGCCTCTGACCCGCTCTTGTGGCCACAGTAGTTAAATGGCTGGTCCAGTTCAGTTTCTGGTCCGGCTTCCTCCCCATCTCTGGTACCATACTAACTCCTCAAATAGTTCTATTCATTCCATTATCAGCCATTTATGTCTGAGACTGTTTGTAAGACCTGCTGACAGGCATTCAAAATGATTATTCAATGCAGCTGCTCTTATTCCTTATCAGGGTGTTAAAGCGTCACCACAGTCACGTCCAGTCTGTTCTGCACATTAATGAATATATCCAACTATGGCTCTTTGTTCAAACTAGTTCATCTTATCTAAGAATGATGATTTTTCTGGCCTGGTTTCCATGACAGTAAAACTTTGTGATTTCCAGTAAAAATGTACTTAAAACACTAACCCATTTCTTTATCTATTTCAAGCTAATTTCATACTCAGCATTTTGCTAACAGTGTGACCCAGACAATAAATGTCATCTTGATGTCGAGAGAAGTCCAGGAATTTGAAGCCGAGCTTGAGAGGCAATCTATGTCTTTCCAGATTCTTTTGCACGTTAACTTAGAAATCAAAGCAGAACAGATTATAAACAGAAGCAGAGTCTTACTGTTTACCCAGTGTAGACCAGCACAGAAATGCGCTCCTGATTCCCAGGGAACCCCAGGTATTTGAAACCAGATTTGAGTGAAAATCCATTTATGTCCAGATTGTTATCAGACCTCTCAATGTTAGGTCAGGGAATGGGGTTTGAACTAACAAACAGTTAAATTAGCAGTTAACTTGAAGTTTGGGCTAAATTTAAAATCAACGGGACTTGAGCAGCAGAAGAGAGGACTTGGGGTGAGAAAGAGCAATGGAAGGCAGAAAATTATCTTGGATAGATGTGCACAATGAGGAGCTTGCTCAGGGGCCGACTGCCCAGGCACCATGAAAGAACTGCAGAGAGTTAGGAACAAGTAGCAGCAGAAGAGTCAAATTGGAATCAATAGGTTAGAATCGACAAAGGCCATATCACAGAATCACACAGAATCACAGTGCAGAAGAGGGCCTTTGGCCCATCGAGCACCAACACATGAGAAACACCTGACCTGCCTACCTCCCTAATCCCATTTACCAGCACTTGGCCCAGAGCCTTGAATGTTATGACGTGCCAAGTGCTCATCCAGGTACTTTTTAAAGGATGTGAGGCAACCCGCCTCCCAGGCAGTGCATTCCAGACCGTCACCACCCTCTGGGTAAAAAAGTTTTTCCTCACATCCCCCTTAAACCTCCTGCCCCTCACCTTGAACTTATGCCCCCTCGTGACTGACCCTTCAACTAAGGGGAACAGCTGCCCCCTATCCACCCTGTCCATGCCCCTCATAATCTTGTACACCTCGATCATGTCGCCCCTCATTCTTCTCTGCTCCAACGAAAACAATCCAAGTCTATCCAACCTCTCTTCATAACTTAAATGTTTCAACCCAGGCAACATCCTGGTGAATCTCCTCTGCACCCCGCCCAGTGCAATCACATCCTTCCTATAATGTGGCAACCAGAACTGTACACAGTACTCCAGCTGTGGCCTCACCAAGTTTCTATACAACTCCAACATGACCTCCCTACTTTTGTAATCTATGCCTCGATTGATAAAGGCAAGTGTCCCATATGCCTTTTTCACCAGCCCAGTAACATGCCCCTCTGCCTTCAGAGATCTATGGACACACACGCCAAGGTCTCTTTGTTCCTCAGAACTTCCTAGTGCCATGCCATTCACTGAATTCTTCCTTGTCAAATTACTCCTTCCAAAGTGTCTCACCTCTCACTTTTCAGTGTTAAATTCCATCTGCCACTTATCTGCCCATTTGACCATCCCATCTATATCTTCCTGTAGCCCAAGACACTCAACCTCATTGTTAACCACCCGGCCAATCTTTGTGTCATCTGCAAACTTACTAATCCTACCCCCCACATAGTCGTCTATGTCGTTTATATAAATGACAAATAATAGGGGACCGAGCACAGATCCCTGTGGTACGCCACTGGACACTAGCTTCCAGTCACTAAAGCATGCTTCTGTCATCACCCTCTGTCTCCTACAACTAAGCCAATTTTGAATCCACCTTATCAAATTACCCTGTATCCCATGTGCCTTTTCCTTCTTTATAAGTCTCCCATGTGGGACCTTGTCAAAGGCTTTGCTGAAATCCATATAAACTACATCAACTGCACTACCCTCATCTACACACCTGGTCACCACCTCAATAAATTCAATCAAATTTGTTAGGCATGACCTCCCTCTGACAAAGCCAAGCTGACTATCCCTGATCAAACCTTGCTTCTCCAAGTGGAGATAGATACTCCCCTTCAGAAATTTCTCCAATAGTTTCCCTACCACTGACATGAGACTCACTGGCCTGTAGTTCCCTGGCTTATCTCTACAACCCTTCTTAAATAGCAGAACCACATTAGCTGTTCTCCAATCCTCTGGCACCTCCCCCGTGGCCAGAGAGGAATTAAAAATTTGAGTCAGAGCCCCTGTGATCTCCTCCCTTGCCTCCCTCAGCAGTCTGGGACACAAATCATTCGGGCCTGGAGATTTGTCCACTTTTAAGCCTGCCAACACCTCCAATACCTTGTCAGTCCCTATATCAATTTGCTTAAGAACCTCACAGTCTCTCTCCCCAAGTTCGATACCTTCATTCTCATTCTCTTGGGTGAAGACGGACGTGAAGTATTCATTCAACACTCTAGCGATGTCCTCTGGCTCCATCTATAGATTGCCCCCTTGGTCCCTTATGGGCCCTACGCTTTCCCTGGTTATCCTCTTCCCATTGATATACTTATAGAATATCTTAGGATTTTCCCTACTTTTACCAGCCAGAGCTTTCTCATATTCCCTCTTTGCTCTCCTAATTGCTTTCTTAAGCTCCACCCTGCACTTTTTGTACTCCACTAATGCCTCCGCTGATTTGCTCCCCTTGTACCTGTTAAAAGCCTCTCTTTTCCTTCTCATCGTATCCTGAATATCTCTGGTCATCCATGGTTCTCTGGGCTTGTTACTCCCCTATCACCCTCGAGGGAACATGTTGAGCCTGTACCCTCCCCATTTCCTTTTTGAATGCCCCCCACTGCTCCTCTGTAGATTTCCCCACAAGTAGCTGTTCCCAGTCTACCTTGGCCAGATCCTGCCTTATTTTACTAAAATCCACTCTCTCCCAATCCAAAACATTTTTTTGCAACTCATCTATTTCTTTGTCCATAACAAGCTTAAATTGTACTATGTTGTGGTCGCTATCTCTAAAATGCTCCCCCACCACCACCTCAGCCACCTGTCCGGCTTCATTCCCCAGAATTAGGTCCAGCAATGCACCGTCCCTTGTTGGACCCTCTACATATTGACCTAAAAAGTTCTCCTGTACACGTTTCAAGAAATCTACTCCATCCAAGCCCTTAACACTATGTCTATCCCAATTAATGTTGGGAAAGTTGAAATAACTACCCTATTATTGTTTTTACACACTTCCACAAATTGTGCACAAATTTTCTCCTCAATTTCCCGCTATCTGGAGGTCTATAATAAACACCTAATAATGTGGTTGTCCCTTTTTTATTCCTAAACTCTACCCACAAACTTCATTCGATGCCCCCTCCAAGATATCATCTCTCCTTACTGCAGTAACTGACTCCTTAACTAATAATGCAACGCCTCCTCCTCTTTTACCCCCTCCCCTGTCTCGCCTGAAGATTCTATATCCAAGAATGTTGAGCTACTAATCCTGCCCTTCCCTCAACCACGTCTCAGTGATGGCTACTATATCACAATTCCACATGTCAATCCTCACCCTTAGCTCATCCGTTTTACCTGTAATACTCCTGGCATTAAAGTAGAGGCCACCCAGCCTTGCCTTACTCCCTTGAGCTTATTGCAGCTGTACTCCCTCTGACTTGATTGTTTTACTGTATTATGAATTGTCCCTATTCTGCTAACATTCTGTGTCCCCTCCCCCTACCAAATTAGTTTACACTCCACCCAACAGCACTAGCAAACACACCCACATAGATGTTAGTCCCACTCTGGTTCAGATGTAGACCGTCCCGCTTGTACAGGTCCCACCTTCCCCAGAAACGGTCCCAGTGTTCCAGGAATCTAAAACCCTCCCTCCTGCACCAACTCTTAAGCCACGTATTCATCTGCGCTATTCTCCTATTTCTGAGCTCGCTAGCATGTGGCACTGGGAGTAATCCAGAGATTACAACCCGAGAGGTCTTGCTTTTTAGTCTACTGCCTAACTCCCTGAATTCTTGATGCAAGACCTCATCCCTCTTTCTACCTATGTCTTTGGTAGCAATATGTACTATGACCTCTGCCTTGTCACCCTCCCCCTTCAGAATGCCCTGCAGCTGTTCAGTGACATCCCGGACCCTGGCACCAGGGAGGCAACATACCATCCTGGAGTCATGTTGACGGCCACAGTCGCGCCTATCTGTTCCCCTGACTATAGAATCCCCTATTACTATTGCTCTTCCCCTCTTCCTCCCCTCCTGTACAACAGGCTGCTTATGGTGCCAGAAGCTTGGCTCTGTCCGCACTCCCTGGAGGAACCAGCACCCTCATCAGCCTCCAAAATGGAATACCGATTTGCGAGCAGGATCCCAGGGGACTCCTGAACTACCTGTCTGTTTCTCTTGGACTGCCTGGTGGTCACCCATTCCCTTCCTTCCTCAAGTCCTTTCATCTACGGTGTGACCACCTCTCTAAACGTGCTATCCACGATGCTCTCAGACTCGCAGATGCTCCACAGTGTCCCCAGCCACCGTTCCAGCTCTGAAACCCGAGCTTCCAGGAGCTGCAGCTGGGCACACTTCCTGCACACATGCTGGTCCCGGGCACTGGAAATGTCCCCGGCTTCCCACATGGAGCACGAGGAGCACACCACTGCTTTGAGTGCTCCTGCCATGACTTATCCCTTTAAATTAAACCTTTTAAGTCAATTACTCTAGGGCCCTTCTTTCCTGATCCTCATTACTGCAGAGTATACAAACTGTAAACCACAAAAAGACCTCAATATATCAAGGGATCAAATTTTGGTGGGACGAAGACTGAGATTGATATCTTCTGGATTGCTATTAACTGAGCTGTTTCAAAAGAAAATATTCCAAATTGTAAAAATGGAAGCTAGATGCTTTATAATGCATCCACAGCATGTTTTATACATTTTCTGATTCTTTGCAACATAGGAAGCCTGTTTCCCGGTTCAGCAAGATGCAAAATGAGAGCACAGTATTTTAATAAGGCTCTGATAAGATATTTATAGACTAACTGAAGTATGTTGAGAAACTTATTTAAGATTTCAGAGCATTATGTATAGAGTTTTCTCGTTGACCTGATTGACCCAATTAAGAAAATTGTGACTCCCAAGAGTATGTTGTAAAATTAAAACTTGATATGGGGTGGACAATGAAATATTTGGTTGGGTCCCTTAATAAAATTTAACAATGAATTGGCATTTTGTATTGAGAGCTCTTACTATAACTTCACTTCTGCTGAAGATCCGGCCTATTGGAATGTTTAAAGTTTGATTAGTTCTAAAGGGACAAATTAGATAATCAACACTATTTCCTTGCTCAAAGATATTTACACCTGCAGATGAGGAGACAACAGGCTATAGATAGGAAACCAAGTGCGAATGAACTACAATTGATGCTATTAGTCAGTTTGCCCACGTGTTTCAGCATGAACCATCAAAAGCCAGAATATTAGTATTGTTCAGAAATACAACAGGGACTTTGTTATACTGCATTGTACATTATGTAGAAGGTGAGTCCCTATTATAGTGAATATATCACTCTGAATTGTGCTTTGATACAGAGTGACCTGTCTGCGTTGTCCAGTTATAGAGAGTGGTCTTTTTAACTCTATTACGATGAAAATATTCCCCTGCATTCTATTGTGCTGTGATTGAGGGAGCGATCATTTTCAGTCTGTTAGTGAAATTACCATGCATTGTAGAGTCATAGTGATCACTTTCCCTCTGCTACAATGAAAGCGTCACTCTTCATTGTAGAAGGATAGACAGTGTTTTATCCTTTGATTCTGTTAGAATAAAAATCACTCTGCATTGTAGAGTGACTCAGGGAGTGATCCTCTTTGATGTGGTTACAACAAAAAAAATGTTCAGCATAGTACATTTATTCTGTTACAACGAAAACATCACTCTGCATTTTACAGTGATGAACTCCTTTCAGCCTGTGGCTACAAAAGCACCACCAAACATTCTGCAGTGAGAGGGAGTGATCCCCTTTCAGTCTCTGGGGTATAGTTTCCGTTTGTTTTCTCAGCACAAAATTTGGTGAAATTAGTCAAATCAGAACAAAAGCTATGGAATTTTAAACTTAAGTTAAATCAAACACGAATCGAGTCTTTGCGATCTTGAATAATGCTGGTTTAAAAATCATTTTGCTCCCAAGCCAGCCCTGCTTACAAAAGTGGCCATGCCCCCCAGATTGAAATGATGAAGGTGGCAGGTTTCTGCCTATTGCAACCATTTGAGATGGCTCTTCAAATTGAGCTTGCTTTCCGGTGCCCAGGTGTCAGTGGGCACATTTTCAACGTTGTTACATATTCAAAAATATTTAGTTTGCTAAGAAACCAATTAGTCTACAATAATGAAACTAATAAATGGCTCGGTATAGTTTTTTTTAAGTCATTTTCAGTGATTTAAGATCAGGTTACTCATAGATGAAGGATTGCAGAGGGATAATGATCTCCTTTCGTTCCATTACAATGAAAACATCACTTTGCATTATACAGGGATTCGAGAGTCTACCCCTTTTATTCATACAGCAATTTGATTTTATATAGTGTCTTTGACATAGTAAAACATCCAAAGGTGCTTTACAGGAATGTTATCAGGCAAAATTTGACACTAAGCCTTTTCAGGGATAAAACGACGTGTGACCAAAAGCTTGGTGAGAGGGGTAAATTTTAAGGAGCATTTTAAAGAACAAAAACATTATGGAGAGATTGAGATTTTTAGTGAGGTAATTCAAAGCTTAGAGCCTAGATGGCTGAAGGAACAGCTGCCAATAATGGGGTGAAGGAAATCAGGGATGTACAAGAGACCAGAATTGGAGGCGTGCAGAGTCTTCAAAGGACTGTAGGGCTGGAGGAAGTTACAAAGATAGGGAGTGAAGCTATGGAAAATTTGAACACAAAGATGAAAATTTTAAATTTGAAGTGTTGCTGGACCAAGAGCCATCAGTCAGTAACCATGGGTGAATGGGGCTTGGTGCAAGTTAGGATGTGGAGGCCGGGAGATATGAGGCAGACCAGAAACGCATTGGAATAGTCCAAACTGCAGATACAAAGGTATGGATGAGGGCTTGAGTGACATATGGGCTGAGGTTGAGTCAGAGATGGATAATCCTACGGAGGTGGAAACAGAAAGCCTTGTTGATGGAGAGAATATGGATACAGAAGTGCATCTCAGGGTCAAATTGAATGCCGAGGTTATGCCTGTCTGGTTCAATCTCAGCGACAGTGACCAGGGTGAGAGATAGAATGGAGGCTAAGGAACAAAGTTTGTGGTGAGTACTGAAGCTAACGGCATTGGTTTTCTCCATATTTAATTGGAGGAAATTGCTTCTTGTCCATGGACAAGCTGCGTGACAAATCAAAGGCAGTGCTGGAGTTGAGAGAGGTGGTGATGAGGTAGAATTGAGTGTCATCAGCCTACATGTGGAACCTGATGTGCTTTCAGAGGATTTCACTGAGGGGCAGCATGTCAATGAGAAATGGGGTGGTGGGGGTGGCAAGGATAGATCCTTGGCAGGATTCCTCAGCTATTGGTTGCAGATCAACAAGCATTCATGTCAGCAAATGATCATGCTCCCCTGTCTCTTCTTCCTAAAGGTCTGTTCCTGTTCTAAAACATTGGCTCCAATATTAATTGGAAGAGGCACTGGGAGCGGAAAACCCAGAAGTAAGCTCAGCGCATCCGTCAATGACTTCTTAATGTAGCCACCTCATTATTATTTTGCTTCTGGGTTTCTTGTCCAATCAGTGGCAGTGGGCATGCTGAGGACTAGCATCAAACTTTAAAAAGGCTTAAAACCTTTACTAGAGTTTAAAAGCTATGGTATTTAAAGGGAGAATCCAAACATGAATGTTGGAGCAACTGAAGTTGACAGGTAGAGCGGAAGAAGTCTCACAATGGAGTCCAGAGAGTCAAAGGCTGCTTTATGTGCTTAACTGACAGCTCCCTTGATATGATGCTGTGAGGAGTACGAAAGAGATACTCTTTCCTAGCAATGGGAGGAATAAGTCTGTAGCTGAAACCAAGCAGGCATAGATGGAGGCGGCATGGTGGGTGGGAGGGGGTCGGCAGAAGGATTGGAGTGCCACACTCCTGTATTCAGTGAAGGAAGCAGTTCAATGACCTAAGCATGTCAGGAAAGGTGAGTACCTCTGTATATTCACCTACTAACTACTTTGTGCATCACCCAAACCCCTAACTCTTATCTTCTCAAGCCACACCAGTACTCCTCACATCCATGAACCTTGGGTATGCCCTTCTTCACCTCCACATCTATCCAACCACCATTCCAGTCACCCTGATCCTTATGTGATTTCATGCCACTCCCTTATGGTCATCCTCAACAAATGTATTCCATCCATTAAAAGAACTCATGCAATTACTCTTGCTCATTAGACAGTGCTTCCTCTGCTTGCAGGAGAAGAGAGCACAGGTCACCAGAGAGGGGGAGAGAACCCGAGGTTGCACACTGACAGATTTCCCAATTGACAACTGCAGAGGAGGAGGGACTGAAAATCACTGGGATTTCAACATTTTGGGCTTTCAGAGATGGGGACAAGGTGAGCTCATGCCTACCTGGTGACACAATGAAATACAAGCCACTCATGTCACATGGCACTTGGCCACATTGACTTGATTTCAACAGTGAGTGAAATATCATAATGATAACTTGCCACATATCCTTACCTCGTTAGGACTAATTCATGCCTTTTATCCCCGGCAGTTTCTTTACGCATGCAGCAGCAGTCAGTGGAAATGGCCAACAATGAATCTTCAACTAGATGAGTTTTTGCAAGTGTGCAACATGACAGGAATCCCACAGCTGTACAGCAGCTCAGATACCTGTATTTTGATGGGACCACTAATGTAGATAAATGGGTTTTCACCTGGGAACTCACACTTCACAAGTGAGTAAGACCAGATGGTGGTGACAAGGGACAACAGTAGAGAGTCTGCGTTTGAGGGCACAGTCTTCTCCAAGCACTGCACAGCTGGACACAGATGCTATATAGATCATATGTGATGTAGTTACAGATCTTACAATTGCAAACAAGTGCAGCTGAGGAAACTGAGTGCAGACTTGGAGTTTGGTGAGTGGGGGAGTTCGTTGAAGGGGGGATGGAGGTATTCATTTCTTTTTTCTATCTTTCTCATTCTGTAAGAATAGTTTCTTGTTCTACTACAGGGAAAGGAGCTAGCTGTTTGGTGAGTATCTGATAAGTTCTATTCTAGCCCTAGGGTTTAAAATAATACACAAATTAGTGGTAAAGTTAATAAAATATATAAAAAAGCAACATAAATAAGTGAATAATATCATTAAGTAATTATTTAAAACACATTAAGGATGGCAGGACAAGTGATGTGTCAAGACTGCAGCATGTGGGAGCTCTGGGATAACATTGTGATCCAGGATACGCATGTCTGCAGTAAGTGTTTGCAGCTCGAGGAACTTCGGCTCTGAGTCATTGAGCTGGAGGCTGAGCTGCCTACGCTGTGACACATCAGGGAGGGTGAAAGTTACCTGGATGCTTTATACCAGGAGGCAGTCACACCACTTGGGATAGGGACTTCTGATTTGGTCAGTGACCAGGGACAGGAGAGCATGACTTAGTGAGGCAGGTAAGGGAACCCACAGGGCAGGAATGCAGGAGCGTGAGCCTCTGCAATTGTCCAATAAGTTTGAGGTTCTTTCAGCTTGTTTGAAGGAGAACATGGGCTGCAGCGTGGATGAGCAAACTGACCATGGCACCATGATACTGGAAGCCACCCAAGTGGAGAGAGAAAAAAAGGAATGTAGTGGCAGTAGGGGATAGTATAGTGAGGGGGATTGACACTGTTCTCTGCAGCAAAGAGCGAGAATCCAGATGGCTGTGTTGCCTGCCCAGTGCCAGGGTTTGGGACATCTGCTCAGGGCTGGAGAGGAACTTGCAGTACGAGAGGGAAGATCCGGTTGTCATGGTCCATGTAGATACCAACAACATAGGTAGAACTAGGAAAGAGGTTCTGCGTAGAGAGTATGAGGAGCTAGGCACTAAATTGAAAAGCGGAACGTCAAAGGTTATAACCTCTGGATTATTACCTGACCCGCATGCAAATTGGCATAGGGTACTTAAAGTTAGAGAGATGAATACGTGGCTCAAAGACTGGTATGGGAGAAGTGGGTTCCGGTTTGTGGGACACTGAACCCAGTACTGGGGAAAGTGGGGGCTGTACCGTTGGGGCACTCTATACCTGAACCGTGCTTGGACCAATGTCCTAGTGAGCCACATAACCAGGGAAGTAGAGAGGGTTTTAAACTAAATAGAGGGAGTAAGGGCTCAAATGTGGAAAGGTATGATATATCAAAGAGTAGAAACAAGGTAAGGGAGGAAAATAGTAACATGGAAAATGAGGGTCAAAGGATGTATAGAGAGAGAAAAGCCTAAGAATGCACAAAGAATCAGGACTAGATGTTACAAAGGTAACAAAAAGACTAAACTAAAGGCGCTGTATCTGAATGTGTGTAGCATTCATGACAATGTAAACAAATTGATAGCACACATTGAAGTAAATAAGTATGATCGGAGACATGGTTGCAGGATGACAAGGATTGGGTCCTGAATATTGAGGGGCATATGACATTCAAGAAGAATAGGAAGCTAGGTAAAGGTGGAGGGGTAGCACTGTTAATCAAGGATGGCATTTGTGCAATAGTTAGAGATGATCTTGGTTCAGGATGTAGAGTCGGTTTGCGTGTAGATGAGGAATAGTAGGTGAAAGAAGTCACTAGTGGAAGAGGTCTACAAGCCCTCTAACTGTTACCACAATGTAGGACAAAGCATATAAGAAGAAATATTGTGTGCTTGTGATAAAGGGACGGCAGTAATCATGGGTGACTTTAATCTGCGTGTAGGCTGGAAGAACCAGTTTAGCAGTAGTGGCCTGGATGAGGAGTTCAGAGATTGCTTTCAAGATAGTTTCTTAGAGCAGCAAGTTCTAGAACCAACCAGAGAGCAGGTTATGTTAGACTTGGTATTGTGTAATGTGACAGGATTAATTAATGACCTCAGAGTGAATGTACCCCCATGTAGCAGTGACCACAATATGATTGAATTTTACATCCAGTTTGGAAAGGAGAAGAGTGGGCCTATGACTAGAAGTTTAAACTGAAATAAGGGCAATTGTGTGGGGATGAGAGCTGAGCTAGCTGAAATGAACTGGGATACTAGGCTAGGGGATAGATCAATATAAAAGCAGTGGCAGACATTTCAGAATACTCAGAATAAGTATATTCCTACTGTAAAGAAAAATTCTAAAGGGAGACATGGCTGAGGGAGAGGCAGGATTGGCAGCTCAACATTCCAGCATATAGAGTCTTCAGGCAAGACAGGGGAGGGGGTAAAAGAGGGGGAGACATTGCATTATTAGTTAAGGAGTCAGTTACTGCCGTAACGAGAGATGATATCTTGGAGGGGGCATCGAATGAAGCTTTGTGGGTAGAGCTTAGAAATAAAAAAGGGGTAGCCACATTGTTAGGTGTTTATTATAGAGCCCCGAGATAGTCAGCGGGAAATTGAGAAGCAAATATGTGCACAATTTGTGGAGGTGTGTAAAAACAATAACAATAGGGTAATTATATTAGGTGATTTCAACTTTTCCAACATTAATTGGGATAGACATAGTATTAAGGGCTTGGATGGACTGGATTTCTTGAAATGTGTACAGGAGAACTTTTTAGGTCAATACGTAGAGGGTCCAACAAGGGACGGCGCAGTGCTGGACCTAATTCTGGGGAATGAAGCTGGACAGGTGGCTGAGGTGGTGGTGGGGGAGCATTTTAGTGATAGCGACCACAACATAGTACAATTTAAGCTTGTTATGGACAAAGAAATAGACGAGTTGCAAAAAAATGTTTTGGATTGGAGGAGAGCGGATTTTAGTAAAATAAGGCAGGATCTGGCCAAGGTAGACTGGGAACAGCTACTTGTGGGGAAATCTACAGAGGAGCAGTGGGGGGCGTTTAAAAAGGAAATGGGGTGGGTAAGAGCTCAATATGTTCCCTCCAGAGTGATAGGAAGGAGTAACAATCCCAGAGAACCATGGATGACCAGAGATATTCAGGATATGATGAGAAGGAAAAGAGAGGCTTTTAGCAGTTACAGGGGAAGCAAATCAGCGGAGGCATTAGTGCAGCACAGAAAATGCAGGGTGTAGCTTAAGAAAGCAATTAGAAGAGCAAAGAGGGGATATGACAAAGCCCTGGCTGGTAAAAGTATGGAAAATCCCAAGATATTCTATAAATATATCAATGGAAAGAGGATAACCATGGAAAGAGTAGGGCCCATTAGGGACCATGGGGGCAATCTATGGATGGAGCCAGAGGACATCGATAAAGTGTTGAACGAATACTTTACATCCGTCTTCACCCAAGAGAATGAGGATGAAGGTATGGAACTCGGGGAGAGAGACTACGAGGTTCATAAGCAAATTGATATAAGGAGTGACAAAGTATTGGAGGTGTTGGCAGGCTTAAAAGTGGATAAATCTCCATGTCCAGATGATTTGTGCTCATGTCCCATACTGCTGAGGGAAGCAAGGGAGAAGATCGCAGGGGCTCTGACTCAAATTTTTCATTCCTCTCTGGCCACGGGGGAGGTGCCAGAGGACTAGAGAACAGCTAATGTGGTTCTGCTATTTAAGAGGGGTTGTAGAGATAAGCCAGGGAACTACAGGCCAGTGAGTCTCATGTCAGTGGTAGAGAAACTATTGGAGAAAATTCTGAAGGAGAGAATCTATCTCTACTTGGAGAGGCAAGGTTTGATCAGCGATAGTCAGCATGGCTTTGTCAGAGGGAGGTCATGCCTAACAAATTTGATTGAATTTTTTGAGGAGGTGACCAGGTGTGTAGATGAGGGTAGTGTAGTTGATGTAGTTTATATGGATTTCAGCAAAGCCTTTGACAAGTTCCCACATGGGAGACTTATAAAGTAGGCAAATGCACATGGGATGCAGGGTAATTTGACAAGGTGGATTCAAAATTGGCTTAGTTGTAGGAGACAGAGGGTGATGACAGAAGGATGCTTTAGTGACTGGAAGCCAGTGTCCAGTGGCGTACCACAGGGATCTGTGCTGGGTCCCCTATTATTTGTCATTTATATAAACGACATAGATGACTATGTGGGGGGTAGGGTTAGTAAGTTTGCGGATGACACAAAGATTGGCCGGGTGGTTAACAGTGAGGTTGAGTGTCTTGGGCTACAGGAAGATATAGACGGGATGGTCAAATGGGCAGATAAGTGGCAGCTGGAATATAACCCTGAAAAGTGTGAAGTGATACACTTTGGAAGGAGTAATTTGACAAGGAAGTTTTCAATGAACGGCATGACACTAAGAAGTTCTGAGGAACAAAGGGACCTTGGCATTTGTGTCCATAGATCTCTGAAGGCGGAGGGGCATGTTAGTGGGGTGATGAAAAAGGCATATGGGACACTTGCCTGTATCAATCGCGGCATAGATTACAAAAGTAGGGAGGTCATGTTGGAGTTGTATAGAACCTTGGTGAGGCCACAGCTGGAGTACTGTGTGCAGTTCTGGTCACCACATTATAGGAAGGATGTGATTGCACTGGAGGGGCGCAGAGGAGATTCACCAGGATGTTGCCTGGGATGAAACATTTAAGTCATGAAGAGAAATTCGATAGACTTGGGTTGTCTTTGTTGGAGCAGAGAAGACTGAGGGGGCGACCTGATCAAGGTGTACAAGATTATGAGGGACATGGACAGAGCGGATAGGGAGCAGCTGTTCCCCTTAGTTGAAGGGTCAGTCACGAGGGGACATAAGTTCAAGGTGAGGGGCAGGAGATTTAGGGGGGATGTGAGGAAAAACTTTTTTACCCAGAGGGTGGTGACAGTCTGGAATGGGCTGCCTGGGAGGGTGGTGGAGGCGGGTTGCCTCACATCCTTTAAAAAGTACCTGGATGAGCACTTGGCACTTCATAACATTCAAGGCTATGGGCCAAGTGCTGGTAAATGGGATTAGGTAGGTAGGTCAGGTGTTTCCCATGTGTTGGTGCAGACTTGATGGGCCGAAGGGCCTCTTCTGCACTGTGTGATTGTGAAAAATGGGGAAGAATATTAAGGAGCTTATTTCCATTAAAAGAAATGTACACTTAAACACTGTCTCTAAAAAAAACTTTTGAAAAATTTCTTGAACATGAAATAAATGTTCACATATTATTGGACATTAATAATGCACGCATATTAGGTCAAATACTGAGAAAAGAGACAGCTAAACTCAGGAATTGCAGTTCAGATAACCTATCATTATTACTGAGGAAACTTAACATACAACTTTTATGGGATGTTTTAAATGTTCAACTGAAGATTGAGAGGCAAAAAAAATGCAGCACATTATACCCCACATCACAAGAAGATGGATGGAATCATCAAATCCAGTCCAAAAACATCAGTAAAAACCCTGTCATCCCAGATACTGTAATTTGCAAACAGTTTGGCATATTCGGTAACCATGATTGTGAGGAATAGTAACCCATTTTATATCATGGGCAATGCATTTAATTTTGTGTTAAGTTAAAGTTACCCCATTAAATCATTTGCCCAATGCCTCTTTACCTGTTGAATCCTACAAAGGTTCAGCTTGCACAATATAAAAGACTACCATAGTAAATTGAGATTGATCATGTGTTATGACGTGGCAGATGTGTGCCAGGCAGATCAAATCCATGAGGGAAACTTGATCACGCGGGCACAACTGTTTTGCAATTTGTATTTTATTTTGAGATGCGTGCCCTGAATTCAGAAGTAATAAGACTACCAAGACTTCAGAGGTTTTAGAAAACTAAAACATTTATTAACAAAAGAAAAGATTTCAAGCACACAAGTCTATAAATTACTACTATAATATAAATACTAAAACCCCTAATTAATCTGGCTCCCAGCTACACCTCCATTAAGGCAACAGTAAATACAAATAGATTTAAACAGACCCAGGCAAAGCAACATGATAAAAAACAAAAACAGAATTACCTGGAAAAACTCAGCAAGTCTGGCAGCATCGGCGGAGAAGAAATCAGTTAACGTTTGGCAGCATCGGCAACATGATACCCTGGACAGTGATATTCAAAGTGAGTTTTCATAGCTTCAGGACCCTGTTGACAGCAACTTGATGCACAGAGGCTGGAGGCTTTTCACACTTGTTAGATCTTAGAAATCTTTCTCCCCTGACACACAGCCTCATCTCCTTTACATGTTTCTCCCTTTTAATGCAAATTCCATTGTTCCCATATGTTTTTGCAACTTTACTTTTCTCAGAATATAAATATTTCATAGTACTAATTTTATCAGTAACCTTTGTGAAAAATAAACATACTGTTTGGCTTAGCATCTTCTGGCTAGGTGTTACACCTTACCATCCCTTTGAAATTCAAACTAACCTAATTTATCTAAAACTGAAAATGTTCCTTACACTCACATTCTAAAACTTCAACCATGTTTACGTATTTAGCATTTCAAACCTAGCTTCTTGTTGATGATTCAAAGCCTCCAGACTAGCTGTCTCCAATTCAATTAAATCCCCCACACATAGACACAGAGAAACTAATCCAAACTCCACTATTAACCCACTTCTACAATAAATCACAATAATATAATGAAAATTATTACATTTTCATGACACATGGGTCCAATAAGATGGCATTATTTCTTTTGGATAGGGTACTGTACTAATTGCTGTGTTGCATATTAATAACCCATGAAATCCTGTGAGCACAGTCTGAATGATCCCCGAGCAACTGGTCAATAATCTCCATTCATTTACACAGTTTTGTTTCTAATATTCTTTTGATAACTTGATTATTTTTGCTGACACTGTCTTTTACCATGGAAGGGAAACTACATTAGACAGCAAAGGAAGTACTTGGTCGCCTTTCACTTAGAAGAATATGATATTACATTTAATGCATTTCAGTAGTGGTTGAATTTATATATCGTTTTTTACAGGTGGTGACAGCAATTTCTTAATTACCTTAATTTAACATGAATTATGAGTAGGATTTAACAATCCCCTCTGGCTTTTCCAGATGTTGGAATAATGCTAGAAGGCGGTTCATTGGAAGAATGAAATATCTCCCAGTATTCTCCTTTTAGGTGGTCAGAATAAGTTAACATGCATTGGTATGAGCAAACCTAATGATGAATAACTTGCCAGAGGGTCTGCCATTAGGAAACAAATCTTTAAGATCCACAGCATGTTGGTTCCACACTGCAGGCTGCGTTAATTTTTTTTTTAGGAGCCTTGCTCAGCTGAATGTGAAATTCCTTTCCACCTGTGTGTTAGCATCAATGCATCAATTTGCAGCTCAGTAGCTGACAGCCACCATTACAGAAAATTGCACAGCAGAAATAACCCCAGGTGTGAATTTCTAGAAATAATGGCTATTTTTCTTAGTTTGCATGGATTCAGTTTGGCATTTATTTGATGAACTACTTATGCTGTTCTGACATATAGAGCAGTTTCCTTCTAAGAGAATGCTTTTATCATCTTTGGATAAACGATCTTTAGATTGAAAGAGCCTGTCATTATAGAATGTCAATGTTGACGCTGTTCAGTAAGGTCTGACTAACATATGGCATAAGTTATGCTGCACTCATTTTGTACAGCAAAGTGATCATATATTTTGAAAATGCTTCATGGGAAAGAATTGTATTAGAGCTGTCATACTTAATTTTGACAAAGTGTTGCTAGGCATGTATAATAAAGCTCCTTTGTTGGAAGCAGCAGTAAATGTAATCCCAAGCAGTGTCAGCCATATTTATGTTGCTGTATTTCTCCTGTACATGTTAGACCCTGCAGTTTACTTGCAATACATTGCAATGAGAATCAGAACAGCACAAATACTTTTAACCGAATAATTTAAAATGCCAGTAGCTAGACCAGGAACCAACTTAATTCTTCTACTTGGCTGAGCAGTATCTCAGTATTCATTGTTGATTAGTTCATGCAATTGTGTTGGTTATAGCTAAAGCAACGAAACGAGCATTCATGTTTCACAATATTTTGGCAATATTAATCTCAGTTCACAAAATTGTGCATTAGTCCATTTTGCTGGTGCCTTGTAAGAAATTGTTTGTGAAATGCTGGGTATTTGTAATTTTACATTACTGACCATTTACAAAAGTGTGCAACTAGAAAATAGATTCCTTTTTAGTGTGTGTGATTTTTGCAGTGGACGTCAGTGTTATCTATTGGAATACCTTTTGCTCCCAGACTCCATATCAAGCATCCCCTGGTCAGGTTTCACATGACCAGCTGAAGGCTAAAGTTCTCTAGTCTGCACCAATGTTATGACTTCTGTCCCGCACCTGCCTCTGAGTAAGATCAACAATTTCTTGTCCCAAATTAATGAGCAATTTTTGGAGACTGATGGCAGTTAGCCAGATTTGGAACCTTGCACTGAAATTTACTTCTCATATTTCTTAGTCCAGTCTAGAATCAAAAACAAATTCCAGGATCAAAAACAAATTCCAGGATCAAAAACAAATTCCAGGAGTTCAAGGGAAATGTGCTTACTCACTCTGGCCTCCAGACTCCAGAGTTACGAAGAATGATTCAAATACCAATGGACACCACAAGACAAATGAGTGGAATGAATTGGAATCATAGTCTGATGTTAGGTTCATATGCAGCCTTGCAATGTGATGCATACATGATGTGCGTTGTGTCCCAGCCTGTCGTTATGTGCTGCTTACATTTTGATATCTTGAAATATCAACTAGTCTTGTTGAAACAGCAGTTGAAAGCAGATTTAGCAAGAATATAAATGACGTAGATACATACGTACCATGCAGGCACGCATCAATCTTCTGTGGCATTGCATACAGAAAATTGGAGAATAAGATTATTTCCTTAACAAAAACAGAATTACCTGGAAAAACTCAGCAGGTCTGGCAGCATCGGTGGAGAAGAAAACAGTTGACGTTTCGAGTCCTCATGACCCTTCGGCAGAACTGAAGTATAGATAGGTATATATATATATATATATATATATATATACTATACTTCAGTTCTGCCGAAGGGTCATGAGGACTCGAAACGTCAACTGTTTTCTTCTCCACCGATGCTGCCAGACCTGCTGAGTTTTTCCAGGTAATTCTGTTTTTGTTTTGGATTTCCAGCATCCGTAGTAGCTTTTAGCTTTTTGTTTTTATTTAAGATTATTTCCTTACCTTTCTCGGATGTCTTGGTATATTACCTTTCCTCCCAGTCCCCGGAGATGAGTACATAATCCAGGCCGGCAGTTAAGTGCAAAGCCGAGGGAGGCTGCTCTATTGGAGGTAGCATCTTTTAGATAAGATGTTGAATTGATCTCAGGTAAGCACAGAAGAACGCATGGCATTATTCTCCTGGCTTCCTAGCCAACATTTATCCTTCAACCGATACCATGAAAACAAACTATCTGATAGTTATTACAGTGCTGTTTGTGAGATCTTGCTGTGCGCCAATTGGCTACTGTGTTTCCTACATTATAACAGTGACTACACTTCAGAAAATACTCTTAATCTATTTGAGAAATATTTTGGGGAATTCTTATGCAAGTTCTTTCAATTTTTGAGACCTGACAAGGGTTGGTCTAAAGTGCGTTCAAAATCTTAAATAATCATATAGGTTTGAAACATCAAAAAAGATTCCCTTGTTCTTTAAGCCTTCCATAGTTTATCCAGACACTGTTCGCATTCACCCAAATGCAATAGCATAAAAATTATTCCAGTGTTTGGCAACATAGGATTCTTCTATGAATGGGAAGAAACCATTTAGCACAAGAAGCTTGTCCTCTTGGTCAGTCTCAACACTAGCTCCCTGCCTATTAACTATATCACTGGATTTCCTCTTTCCCATGAAAGATCTATGCTTCATTCTTTCACGAATTCTACTTCTTTTTCTGAAGAGAGCAGATCCAATTACTTCTTAATTTTTTTCATCGCTTAAATTTCTGAAACCTGGCATCATCATGGTCAACCTACACCACACTCTTACAAGGACAGTAATATTGTTGCTGAGATATTGCAGTCCAACCATACAAGTGGTACTCCAGATCTGTCTGATCAGTGTCAACATCGCCTCTTCTGATTTGTATTTTAGTACTTACCCAGTCAGGCAGCGCTGCACGAGACCAACATCTTACTAGTTTTTTTTTAAAGTAGCATCATGGTTTACCAGGACCAGTTACAGCTAATAGGAAAATAAGAGTGAGTTTACTCTTTTACAAAAAGAATCTGGAATGTTCTCGTATAGATGTCAAGTGCAATGAAAAAATGAAAATCCTAAAAAAAAATCAATGGAAAATCAGCTTAGTCATCCTGAGTTATCTTTGGTCACTTTGTATGCAAGCCCTATATTTTACTGAAATGTGCCAACAATGACTTTAACCCTCTTGAAACATTAGACAAAATAATCACTTAGAAAACCTGGCATTTTTCCCAGAAGCAAATGGACATCCTGAACATTTGTCTATGTGGTGCATTATTCAATAATGGGCTGTTGCATCTGCAAGTTTTCATTTCAGCTTTTAAAGTGATTTATCAGAAGGACGGTTAATACTTTGAACATAAATTTTAAATTTGTACGTTTTATTTTAAAATGTTCATTAATGCTATCACTATGATAACATGTTTATACCTGAAAAAGCATGTGGGGATACTTACATGAAATGTGAAATATTAATGATAATGAGCATTGGCACATGAATGTTTTCATTTCACACATCCACTATAAGACTGAATTTATCTGACTTGTCAGAAGTACATATGATTTCATAATTTTCACATTTTTTAACCACCATCCATGGTTAACTAAAAAATTTAAAGACATTATCAAACTTAAAGCATGTAATTGCGAGGAGACGTGTGGCAGGTCAGAAGATTGGACAGAATATAAAAATCAGTAAAGAATGACTAAAAGATTGATAAGGAAGGAAAAATTAGAGTACAAGAGAAAGTTAGCTAGAAATACAAAAAAACATATCAAGAGTTTTTGTAGATATTTAAAAAAAGAAAATTTAACAAAGTGAGCATTGGTCCTTTAGAAAGTGAGGCTGGAGAATTAATGGAACATGAGCTAGCAGATGAATCGAACAGGTATTTTGCATTGCTCTTCACTATAGAGGACAAAAGTAACCACAGAAATAGCTGTAAGTCAGGAAATGGAAGGGAGGGAGGAACTCAAAAAAAAATTACAGTCACCAGGGAAGTGGTATTGAGCAAATTGTTGCTGCAGGCTGACAACTCCCCAGGTCCTGGTGGGTTTAACCCTAGGGTCTTAAAAGAAGTGGCGAGTGAGATAGTTGATGCATTGGTTTTAATTTTCCAAAATTCCCTAGATTCAGGGAAGGTTCCATTAGATTAGAAAATAGTGAATGTAACTCCTTTATTCAAAAAGGGAGGGAGACAGAAAGCAAAAAACTACAGGCCAGTTAGCTTAATATCTGTAATAGGGAAGACGTTAGAAGCTATTATTAAAGATGTTATGGTAGGGCACTTAGATAAGTTCAAGGTAATCAGGCAGAGTCAGCATAGTTTTGTGAAAGGGAAATCATGTTTAACCAGTTTATTGGAGTTTTTTGAGGAAGTAACATGTGCTGTGGATAAAGAGGAACCGGTGGATGTATTGTACTTAGATTTCCAGAAGGCGTTTGATAAAGTACCGCATCGAAGGTTATTGCAAAAAATAAAAGTTCATGGCATAGGGGGTAACATATTGGCGTGGATAAAAGATTGCTAGCTACCAGGAAACAGAGTGTAGGCATAAATGGGTCATTTTTTTTGTTGGCAAGATGTAATGAGTGGTGTGCCACAGGGATCAGTGCTGGGGCCTCAACCTTTTACAATTTAAATAAATAACTTGGATGAAGAGACCAAAGGTATGGTTGTTAAATTTGCTGATGACACAAAGATAGGTAGGAAAGTAAGTTATGAAGAGGACATAAGGAGGCTACAAAGGGATAGAAATAGGTTAGGTGAGTGGGCAAAGATCTGGCAAATGAAGTATAATGTGGGAAAATGTGAAATTATCCATTTGGCAGGAAGAATAAAAGGGAAGCATATTATCTAAATGGTGAGAGATTGCAGAGTTCTGAGATGCAGAGGGATCTAGGTTTCCTAGTGCATGAATCGCAAACGGTTAGTATGCAGGTACAGCAAGTAATTAAGAGGGGTAATAGAATGTTATCGTTTATTGTGAGGGGAATTGAATAGAAAGACAGGGAAGTCATTCAGTCACACAGGGCTTTGACAAGACCACATCTGGAATACTCTAAAGTATTGGTGACCTTATTTAAAGAATGATGTAAATGTGTTGGAAACAGTTCAGAGAAGAATTACTAGGCTAATACCTGGAATAGATAGGTTGTCTTATGAGGAATGATTGGACAGGCTAGTCTTGTATCCGCTAGAGTCTAGAAGAGTAAGAGGCAACTCGATTGAAACATATAAGATCCTGAGGGGTCTTGACAGGGTGGATGTGGAATGGATGTTTCCTCTTGTGGGAGAATCTAGAACCAGGGGTCACTTTTTAAAAATAAAGGGTTGCCCATTTAAGACAGAGATGAGGAGGAATTTTTCTCTGAGGGTCGTGAGTCTTTAGAACTCTCTTCCTCAAAAGGCAGTAGAAGCAGAGTCTTTAATATTTTGAAGGTAGATAGATTCTTGATAAGCAAAGGAGTGAAAGGCTATAGGCAGTAGGTGGGAATGTGGAGAAATCTGATCAGCCATGACATTATTAAATGGCAGAGCAGGCTCAAGGGGCCAAGTGGCCTACTCTTGCTCCTAATTAATATGTTTGTATCTGCACATGTTCATATGTTTGTAGTCAAATTAAATTTGGCATGTATTTAAAAGTATGTTTTATTAAAAATAGATTCTTTTAAATATTTAGATGAACTAAACTACCTTTAATTGACACCTACAGCATCTTTCAGAGTCCAGGCTGAGATTGGCATACTATTGAGAGCCTTGCAGCCCAGTGATGGACCTGTGCTTTTGGCCCATGGCTCCTAATAAAACCAAAACCAGCCAATTCAGATTGAAACAAACCACGCTGAAGTTTGCTGTCAACTGAGCCCAGACCTTGTCAGCAAAGTGTTAGTTGGTGCCGACCATTTGCATTCCAGGACACTCTGCACAAAGTGATAGAGCATGAATTCTTCGACTCCTTGTTGGTGTTTTTTTTCCTCCCGATTGCCACGTGCTTTGGACTGTTGCTGCCTTGGAACTGTCAAGCATGTGGATAGGTGAGACCATCCAGCACTGTGGATCTTGGTCTTTTACCTTACTGCCCCTCCCTTTATCATTGAAAAACTAAGTTCAAAATGAAACGGTAAAAGCTTTGTGCTACCAAGTACAAATAGCATTTGTTCATAAAAGTGAATGGTAAAAACTAAAATCACTATATTTCTTTTACAGTGGTGGGATATGAATACTGGAGAATCTCTGCAGACATTCTACACTAATGGGACAAACCTGAAGTCCATACATGTTTCATCTGACTTCAAGACCTATGTAACTATTGATAACATTGGAATACTCTACATCTTGAAAATGATAAACTGAAACTCCTTACTCTGAAGAAACAGAAGAAAAACGTTTATGGTACTACTGGAAGAGGTTGTAATTTATTGCACTTAAAAATGCTTTCTTTAAACATTCAGACAAAGCAAGATATGGAATGAGAGCCTTTTGTATTTTCTAATTTTTCATACAAAAATTGCTACTGAGCCACTGGAATTTGTCGGAGACTTCAGCTTTATGGGAAGAGTGCCGTAAGGGCACCGCATGCAAGAACAGTGTGTGATGTTTCTTTCTGTTATTCACAAGCTCTGGGTTCTGTGATTCCACTGCTGGTGTTTTATTGCTTTGAAACTCTGTGGCAGTGCACATTAAAATTTGGAGCACAGTAAGCAGTTTACAGAGATTTTGAGAGCATGATCAGTTTATAAAGATTTAGAGTACCTAAGTGGCTTGCGATATGTGCTTGGTGCTGTTCAAAAAAAAAAACCCTCTGACTTTTCTGCTGACCATGATTGCATCTTTTCACCTGTTAGGAAAGGATGTTCTGTTAAATTTCTGAAATTTTTTGATAAGTCTTCAGAAACAGTGTTCAGAGGGTTGTTATAATTCAGTCCTGAATAAGAGGTCTACAATTAATGAAATCAGTATTTAATTCATAGAATGTTGAGTTCATATTTGTAATTCAATTTCAATTGCCTGTTTCTACCGATTTTATTTTCATACTTCATGCAATTAAAATTTTCATGACTATTTAATATATTTATGCTGACTTTATTTGTAAAAATGATATAGTAAGGGTATAGTAACTTTTTGTTGAGTTTTGATATTTCTTTGGAATAACATTGCCCATCCCTAATTGCCCTTGAACTTACTAGGCCATTACAAGGGCAGTTAAGAGTCAACCACATTGCTGTGGGTCTGGAGTCATATGTAGCCAGGCCAGGTAAGGGTGGCAGATTTCATTCCCTGAAGGACATTAGTGAACCAGATGGGTTTTTTTCAACAAGCGATGATAGTTTCATGGTCACTATTACTGACACTAGCTTTATATTTAAATTCCACCAGCTGCCATGGTGGGACTTGAACCCATGTCCTCAGAGCATTAGCATTGGCCTTTGGATTATCAATCCAGTGATATTACCATCAAACCACCATCTCCCCCAGTTGTTCACCTAATCTGAGTGAAAGAAGTGATGAAAAAAATGAGTTCAAGCCTGGAGCGCCACAGGTTTGGTTCAGAAGTAAATCGTTGCCTCAGGTGCAATAAAATGCACGGCATGGAGGATTCCTGAAGTGGGAGAAAATTAACTTCAGATAAATGGTGAGTTTTGGTAGATAATATAGTACCATCAACCATATTCACAGTCTTTAAGGAAAACCCCATTCCACAAAGGCAGCCTGATGCTTTTTTTATTTACAGGATGTGGGCTTTGCTGGCTGGGCCAGCATTTATTGCCCATCCCTAGTTGCCCTTGAGAAGGTGGAGGTGAACTGCCTTTCTGAACTGCTGCAGCTCATGTGGTGTAGGTACATCCACAGTGCTATTAGGAAGGGAGTTCCAGGATTTTGACCCAACGACAGTGAAGAAACAGCGATATATTTCCAAGTCAGGATGGTGAGTGACTTGAAGGGGAACATCCAGGTGGTGGTGTTCCAATCTATCTGCTGCCCTTGTCCTTCTAGATGATAATGGTCGTGGCTTTGGAAGGTGCTGTCTAAGTGAATTTCTGCAGTGCATCTTGTAGATAGTACACACCGCTGCTACTGTGCGTTGGTGATGAAGGGAGTGAATGTTTGTGCAAGGGATGCCAATCAAACGGGCTGCTTTGCCCTGGACAGTGTCAAGGTTCTTGAATGTTGTAGGAGCTGCACTCATCCAGGCAAGTGGGGAGTATTTCATCGCACTCCTGACTTACGCCTTGTGGATGTTAGACAGGCTTTGGGGAGTCAGGAGGTGAATTACTCATGGCAGGATTCGTAGCCTCTGACCTGCTCTTGTAGCCACAGTATTTATATGGCTAGTCCAGTTCAGTTTCTGGTCAATGGTAACCCCCCAGGATGTTGATAATGGGGAATTCAGTGATGGTAATGCAATTGAACGTCAAGGGGCGATGATTAGATTCTTTCTTGTTGGAGATGGTCATTGCCTGGCACTTATGTGGCACGAATGATATTTGCCACATGTCAGCCCAAGCCTGGATATTATTTTTTGGTTGTACTTTGGTAGAATTTTATGGTGCATGGATAAATGAGGAAAGCAAAAGATCCTACATTTGGTACTTCTGATTAATAGTATTCTTCAGAAAGTTAAATAAGTGCCAGAATATCCTGAAACAGCAAATTTTCCATAACTATTTGGAAAGTGACTGTTCAATGTGCTGTTATCTTTTAGATCCATTAAATTTTAGAATTTTCACCTTGTAGTAATGGTAAGATTGCAGTGTAGACCAACTTTCATAGCATTGAAAAATAAACCTCTTAAATTGTATTACATTTTTGGAGAGACTTCCGTAGAAAAACATGTAATACAGAAACAAGCATCCATTGTAAGTAGAAGAGGCAGTAGAACTGGCTGAACACTAACTGATTATAAGCAAATTGTTTGAGAACCCCAGAAAAAGCTGTCTTGTGGCACTTGGGTTTAGCATCTGTTATGATATGGCAGGTGGTATTTACCAGGCTGACCAAATCCCAAAGGAAAACTTGGCCAGGCTATCACAACAATTTTGCAATTTGTATTTGTCATGAAAAGGTTTGTGCACTGAAGTCAGGAGTAATGAGTCCACTACCACCTTTAGAGATTTTAAAGATTAAATTAAAACATTTATTAACAAAAGAAAAGAAAACTTAAAACACACAATACTACAGTTACACAATTACACTTAGTTTTATAACAGTTCTCACAAGATTTCTACTTAATTAGATTCCCAACTACACACCCCTTTCAGGCAACAGTCCAAATAGATTCTTAATCTATAAAACAGCAATATTAGCACAAGCACCCACTGTTGCTATAAGGGAGGTATTTCGCAGGTTTTTTTCCCCCTTTTACTTGACAATGGAACTCCAAAGGCTTTTAACAAAACCTTGGTTACTGGAACAGCAAACTTCTCCAGGGTGACCAGAGGCTTTTTCCCACAAGTCTGTTTCACACAGTGCACTTTTCAAGATCTCACATGGCCACACCCCACATAGCTTTCAATCCTTCTTTAAATATATTTCCTCCTTTTTGGTCTGTAAATTCCATTGTTTCAACCTGTCTTTGGAAGTTGTTTTTCCCAGAACATAGAAATCTTTCATGTCATTACAACCAGCACTTGCGGGAAAAATAAACTTAATAATTTTTCCTTATTTATCTTTCCAGTTATAAACATCTTATCATGTCCCTTTGAAAATCAAACAGCCTCTCAACTTATCTAAAAATGCAAATTCCATTTGCACTGTATCTACTGAGCCTTTACCCTAGCTTACCCATCTCTATTTCAAATGCCGGTTTTACACCTAATCCCTTTTGATGATTCCAACCTTGCAGTCTGATTGCAGTTTAATTAAACTGGACACATGCACAAACAAACATACACACAGTCACCATAAACCTGCTTCAGTACCCCACAGCAATATTAGGGGAAAAATTGATATTTCCTTTACAAGTTACAGGCAGTTAAACACCAGAACAGTGTCAAACCTTGTTTCTCCTAAGTCTTAGGAGAGCCTATAGGGCCTGCTGAACACTTTGTAAACTTACCAGAGTTGATTTAAATGTTCAGAGAGTGCATACCTTTTCTAAACCATTGAAAGCTTCACTCTGGAAAAGAGGAGGCCACAATTTGCTGAGCTCCGTGCCATTATTCTAGTTGAAGGGACCAATAAAATTTGCATTTAAGCAAGAATTTTGTACAAAATTAATGAAGAAGTATAGGTAAGTGAACAGTATAGCTGGAAAGTTGAATAGTTTTTGTAATTTTTTTTCTAACTAAAAGTACAACTTTGGCCTTGCAACTTCCTTCAGTCAAGCTCACATTTCACTGAACTTCGCTTAATTTGCTCTCTTAGAGTAATCTGCTTTTCCTGAAGTTTTCAGGTTCATCAGTAAACTGCTATGGAGACCTTACAGGTGTTTATGGGGCTTATCAAACTATAATTCTGAGTTACTGGAACATCCTCTTTTATGACCACACTTTATGAATATATGCACTCAAAGCTCTCAAATTATACCTGTGTAAAGAGAGGCTAGAGAGGTATGTCTGTATGTTGCATACAAAAAACATGTGCATACATAGGAGTTGGCCTCACTGATATTTACATTCATCATACTTATAAAGTCAGTATTTTGATACATAATCTAGATATTGTAGGTGAATGCTTAGAGACACTAAAAAATGGCCCCCATATGGTTTGTTCTCATTTGATCAAACTTCTAACCAGATGAGGACTGTGGCACCCTATGTGATTAATTGGTTTTCTTCCGCTTCATTTTCAAGGCAATATGTTTTGTGGGAGTATATCAAGCAGTTGAAATAGCTTAGAAATTACTTCATGCTCCATACCTGGACAATTGATGTTGAGAAATATTGTTTATTGTACTTTCATTGATCTTTTATCCTTTGAAACCTGTCAGGAACATTGTTCAGAACTCAATTCATAGAATCATGCATCCCAGATGGAGGCCATTCAGCCCATCGTGCCTGTGTGGCTCTTTGACAGAGATACAGTATCAGGTTAATCTCATTCCCCTGCTTTTTCCTCATAGTCCTGCAAATCCTTCCTTTGTTACCTTATTCCACAATACTATCTCACAGTACACTATACTGTCAATTTGTAATCACAAAGTTGGTCAGGAAAAAGTGAACTGCTGGAAAATGCTTGTATTTCAGCTAGGTTTTTCATTTAAAAAATGTTTTAATGTCAAAATTAAAAGATACAGCTCCTCTAACTTTTTATAATTCCATTTTAAATGTACTTTTTAAATTTACAGATGTGTATTTAAGAGTGGAATTGTGGTACATTCAGAAAGTTGAGGCAGATGAAATTTTTACCTATACTCCCACTGGTGTGCAACAAGAATGGCCTTACAGCATGGGCAATTTATGCCTGCAATAGTATGTATAAGTACAAGCTATGTTTGTCCATATCAGGTTTACAGTTGTTGATTTTACTGTTTAGAGCTGAAGTTTTAATGCAGTGAGTGTGCCTGCAGAAGCAATGCCTAATGAGAGATTTTAGTGGTACTACTTCCACCCACGAGTGCCATGTGAACAGGATTCACATCTCTGTCGTCAGTTTGAGGCCTCAAAGCAACCACACCATGAGATAATCAAATAACCTCATGCTTGAAGAAGCATTTTTTAAGACTTCTCAAATGGCTAAAACAAATTGAAGATAATACTTTAACTAGCTTCTTTCAAACTCATTACTTATTGCCCCTTACCAGAAATTTGCATAAATTGCATTATCATTGCATATAATTGCCACATTCTTCCTCCTTGACACACATCAATGAAAACTGGACCTTTTTTTTATTTAAACACATTTTAAAACTATAAAAGAACCAGGATTACCTAATTGCAGAACAGTACACAGGTTCATCACTTAAATATTGAGGGCTGACCATGAGATGTTTTATTATAATTTCTATTACATAAAA
The DNA here is from genome assembly GCF_964194155.1 of Cetorhinus maximus. Taxonomy (NCBI): domain Eukaryota; kingdom Metazoa; phylum Chordata; class Chondrichthyes; order Lamniformes; family Cetorhinidae; genus Cetorhinus; species Cetorhinus maximus. Next base: position 41,661,906 of record NC_135890.1, on the reverse strand, counting down.
CCTGTCTCTGAGCAATATCTTAAAATGCTCTGCCAGATTTTAACCAACTTTCATTAATTCCTTCCTTATATCCTGCAGCAGATTATTTCACAAACGAGCATGCAGGGAATGAGCATTCTATTGCCTTGTGCTTTAATCAGCTCTAATACTCCTGCATATAACCTTTGTGATTAAATGTTGTGGAAGTTGACAGCATTTTAATGAGTGCTCAGAAATGTGTTACCTCAACAGAGACCAGGTTTTTTTTAATGTTTAAAAAAAAAATCTGTATAACTTTTATTGGTTTTCAGCCATTATTAGTACTTGTAGAGTTGATTAAAAACAAATTAATGTGGTATGTATAGTTTAAATTATCCCATCCTCCTTTTGAGTTCATTATTGTTGCATCATTGCAGCTGTGTATGAATTATATTTTTCTCCTGTGCAAGCAGGAATCTAGGTTGACTTTCTATCATGGCCTAGTGGGCAAATGTGCACTATTAAGCCTCACCGAACAAAATCCCCAATTTCAATTGTAGATCTTTGCCAAGTCAGCTGCCCACGACATTTGGAGCACTGTTAAAGCACTGATAGCTTTAGCATCTCTGGGCTAGAGGTAGTCAGGGTATCTGATGTTACCTATTTGAAACTGCATGTGCAGGGATGTTGCATCAATCTCAATACCCTGACAGCATTTTCCAACCTCCCTTTTCATCTCCAAAGTCCTTGAACACGCTGCCTCTCAGGTCTATTTCCATGTTGTCCACAATTCCATATTTGAATCACTCCAATCAGATTTCTGCCCCAGCCACAGCACTAAGATAGCCCTGATCAAAGTCACAAATGACATCCTGTGTTTCTGTGACCATGATAAACTATTCCTCCTCATCCGCAGCTTTTGACATAGTTGGCCACACTATCCTCTTCCAACGCCTCTCCACTGTTGTCCAGCTGGGTGGAACTGCACTTGCCTAGTTCTATTCTTATCTATCCTGTCATAGTGAGAGAATCCACCTGCAACAGTCTTTCCTCCTGTGCGTACACTGGACAAATCCTTGGCTGTCCTCTGTTTCTCATTTACACATCAGCAACATCATCTGAAAATACAACATAAGTGTCACATGTATACTGACAACACCCAGCTCCACTTCACCACCACCTCTCTCAACCCTCCACTGTCTTTGGTCTGTCCCACCGCTTGCCTGATATCCAAACTGGATGGGCAGAAATTTCATCCAATTACATTTTGGGAAGTCTGAAGCCATCGTCTCTGACCCCACCATAAACTCCATTCCCTAGCTTGCCAACTCCATGCTGCTCCCTGGCAACTGCCTGAGACTGAACTAGACCATTCACAACCTTGGTGTTTTATTTAACCCAGAATTGAACTTGCCCCTTCACCAATACCACCTCCTTCTACCTCCATAACATCACATGCTTCAGCTCATCTGCTTTCATGCTTTTGTTTACCTCCACACTTAACAATTCCATTGCTCTCCTGGCTGTCTTCCACTCTCCATAAGCTTGAGTTCATCCAAAACCTTGTTGTCGGGATCCTAACTCGCATCATGTCCTGTTCACCCATCATCCCTTTGCTTGCTGACCTACATTGACTTCTCATTCATGGTTTTAAATCCCTCATGGTTTCAGCCTTTTCTATATCTGTAATCTTTTTCAGCCCTACAGTTCTCCAAGATCTCTGAACTGCTCCCATTCTGGCCTCTTGCATACCCTGGATTTTATTCACTCCACAATTGGGAACTTTTTCTTCAGCTGCCTAAGCCCTAAGCTCTGAGTTCTGGAATTCCCTCCTTTCCCTTCTTTAAGATGGTCCTTAAAATCTACTACTTTGACCAAGCTTTTGGCCATCTGTCCTAATATCTACTTGTCTGATAATGCTACTGTGAAGCATCCTGGGAACTTTTACAATGTTAAAGGCACTATATAAATTCAAATTATTGTTGTTATCTGACCTGCGACAGAAAGAATGGTCATTTGGAAGAAGTACCCAGAGGGTATCCAACATGGATACAAAAACAGCTTGTAATGCACTTTTATAGGTCAGCTAACATTGTCTAAATTACGACATGATATATAAAGTTAATTTTATTTCTAAGTGATTCCCCATTTTATGCAATGAAACAGAAATTGCCCACAAGTATACAAATTTAACACTAAATTGAATAAGAATAAGAGACAAATGGACTCAAAACGTTAACTGTTTCTCTCCACAGATACTGCCAGACCTGCTGAGTTTTTTCAGTATTTTCTGTTTTTATTTCAGATTTCCAGCATCTGCAGTATTCTGTTTTTATTTTATTAGTAAATTTCCTTGTCACATCGCGCTGAATGAGAAGTGTTATCTATAAGCACGGTCTATGAACTTAAGAAAAGCAAGGGGCCATAAAAGGCCACTTGAGCCACTGAAACTCTTTGCTGAAATATCCACACTCCAAGTCTAGTATAAAATTCTATTTCAAATGATTTTCTATCCACTTCTGGGTCTCATATTGTGTTGTGCACACTATTCATAAACGGAGCCAGGACTGAGATCCTTGCAGGGCATTTTGCTAATGCTATTGGGGAGGGTTTAAACTAACTCAGCAGGGGTGTGGGTACCAGGGGAGAATATTAGAAAGTAATACCAGGGTGCACGGAATGCTGGGAGAGGCAGATAGCACTAAAATAAAGAATAGTAAATTAATAGATGGACTCAGAGTAAGGAAACAAGTAATGAAGTCTAAATCAGGGTTACACTGCATGTGTGTGAATGCACGGAGTATAGTTAATAAAATTGGGGAGTTACAGGCACAAATTGCCTTGTGGGATTATGATGTTGTGGCAATAACGGAGACCTGGCTTAAGGAAAGGCAGATCCGGGTGTTAAACATTCCTGGTTACAAGGTGTTCAGAAAAGATAGGAAAGGGAAAAAAGGAGGAGGGGGTGGCATTTTCTGCAAGGAAATTACAGAGAAGTGTAGACATCATAGAGTAGTTATAATGGGGGAATTTAAGTCCCCTGTTATGTAGACTGGGATAGTGGTGGTGTAAGGGGCAGTGAGGGACAAGCGTCTCTAGATTGTGCTCAGGAGAATTTCCTACAGCAGTATGTGTCCAGTCCAACAAGAAAGGAGGCACTGCTAGACCTGGTTCTTGGGAATGAGGTGGGCCAAGTAGATCAAGAGACAGTGGGAGAACATTTAGGAGACAGCGATCATTATATCATAAGGTTTAGGATGATGTGGAAAATGACATTGGTCAATCCAGAGTAAGAATAATCAACTGGCAGAGAGCGGACTTCAATGGGGCAAGAACGGAGCTGGGCTGGATAGACTGGAACCAAAGGTTGTGGGGAAAACAGTAGCTAAACAATGGGCTACCTTCAAAGAGGAGATGGTTTGGGCACAATCAAGGTATGTTCCCTCAAAAGGGAAGGGTAAGGCAAACAAATCCAGAGCTCCCTGGATGACAAAGGAGATGGAAATTAAGTTAAAGAAGAAAAGGTGTGATTACGACAGGTGTTGGGTAGTAAATACAATTGAGAACCAAGCTGAATATGGAAGGTTCAGAAAGGATGTGAAAAAAAAAACACGAGAATCAAAGAGGGATTGTGAGAAAACATAAAAGGAAATCCCAAAATATTCTATAAGCACATCAATAGTAAAAGGGTGGTAAAAGGAGGAGTGGGGCAATTAAAAACCAAAAAGGGGATTTACACATGGAGGCAAGAGGCATGGCTGAGGTGTTAAATGAATGCTTTGCATCTGTCTTTACCTACGAGGCAGATGCTGCCCAGACCATGGTGGCAGAGAAGGAAACTATCACTAGAAGGGTTTAAAATTGATAAGGAGGAGGTATTGGATAAGCTGTCAGTACTTAAAGTTGATAAGGCACCAGGACCGGATGAGATGCGTCCAAGAATATTGAAGGAAGTGAGTGAAAATTGCTGAGGCACTGGCAATAATCTTTCAATATTCCCTGGATTCAGGGGAGGTGCTAGAGGACTGGAGAATTGCAAACGTTACGCCCTTGTTCAAAAAAAATTGTAAAAATCTGCAGACCAGTCAGTTTAACTTCGGTGATAGGGAAACTTCAAGAAACAACTATTCAGGATAAAGTTAATAGTCACATGGAAAAATGTGGATTGATTCGGAAGAGTCGGCATGGATTTGTTAAAGGAAAATCCTGTCTAACAAACTTGCTGGGAGTTTTTTGGAGGTTATATACACACACACGATAGGCTGAATGGCCTCCTTCTGCACCATAACAATTCTGAGATTCTGTGAAGCCGGTATTGGTAATCTTCTGTACAACAATGTTTGCAATGGCTTCCATTTCCTAATTCAATTTTACCCATGGATTCACCAGTTACAAAATAAATGTGTCCAGTATTCATTTTCCTGATTCTGAAATCACTCTTCAGATTGTATTCACCCCCACCCTCTCTACATCTTTCTGGAATATGTGTGCATCCACACCTAAAAGAAATCCATCCATGTTCTGAACAGAGTAATGACTGTTTCCTACTACTTTGAACAACCACCAGGGCATTGTTTCCATCAGTGTTAGACTCCTTCCTAGGAGGAGGATTGTGCCTAGTTAACAAGAGGGTAGGTCATTTGAAAGTGTCAATTGAGATTGATGAATTTTTTGGGGGCATGAATATTAAGGGATGTGGGGACAAGTCAGGTGAATGCAGTCAAGCTATGGATCAGACATGTTCTAACTGAATGGCAGAACAGCCTTGAGGGAATGAATGGCCTGTTCCTGTTCCCATGTTCCTAACAATAAAGATACCTGGGTTTTATGTTAACATCTTCATAGATGTACCACTATTTGTCTTTCTCTCATTGGATGCCCACTTTCTAGAATTAAGCACATGGCCTATAGCATTCAAAAGGTTCTCAATCATAAACATTACCAACAAAATTATATATTTTAATAACTTAAAGTGTGAATAGGATGGATTATGTATGAGTTCCTGTACATCAGATCAGAGTTCCTTTCCCTGTAGTGGTTTTTAGTATATCTGCAGTTCACAACTCCAAGGACATTACGAATTGTGAAATTGTACAGCAAGGCACTTGCCAGCATGTCACCCCTTCCAGTTTTGAAAATGCTGTTTTAGTTTTGCTGATTTGTTTAACTGATATCAGTTTTGTAATGACATGCTGTTTGCTTAATTATAATGAGTGTGGACACCTTTTATGCTGTGAACAAATTGCATATTTTACAAAACTGCTAATCATCGCTGTACAGGACAGATGAGTTTCTAAAATGATAATTACTCAGAATTTCAATTGATTCTAATGTGTTTAAGCCAAAACAAGCTAATCATTACCTTTTTATTATAAATGTGACAAATGTTGCATTTTCAAAATTTAACCATCTTCCCTTGACATTCAAATGGCATTACCATTGCTGAATCCTCCACTGTCATCATCTTGGGGGTTACCATTGACCAGAAACTGAATTGGACAAGTCATATAAATGCTGTGGCTATAAGAGCAGGTTAGTGACTGGGAATTCTGTGAAGAGTAACTCACCTCCTGACTCCCCAAAGCCTGTCCACCATCTACAAGGCACAAGTCAGGACTGTGATGGCATATTCTTCACTTGCCTGTATGAGTGCAACTCCAACAACACTCGAGAAGCTCGACATCATTCAGGACAAAGCAGCCCGCTTGATTGGCACCCCATCCACCACCTTAAACATTCACTACCTCAACAAACAACACAGTATCAGCAGTGTGTACCATATACAAGATGCACTGCAGCAACTCACCAAAGCTCCTTCAATAGCACCTTCCAAACCCATGACCTCTACCACCTCGAAGGACGAGGGCAGCAGACACATGAGAACACCACCACCTGCAAGTTCTCCTCCAAGTTACACACCATCCTGACTTGGAACTGTATCACCACTCCTTCACTAATGCAGGGTCAAAATCCACTCCCTTCCTAATAACAATGTGGGTGTACTTACAGCACGTGGCCTGCAGCAGTTCAAGAAGGTGGCTCATTATCAGTTTTTTCAAGGGCAATTAGGGATGGGCAATAAATGCTGACCTAGCCAGCAATGCTCACATCCCATGAAGGAATAAATTTGAAAAAAATTCTAATTGTGTACCCTCTCTGAAATTGCCAGTATACCAGTCAAATGTTAGATTTTGCTATGCCCAAGCTCATTGCGTGACGCACCATTATAAAACTCCTTGGTTAGACCCGATACAAAGTGTGCGTGAATTTGCATACCCATAGTTTTTAAATAACAAATACAGAAATACGACAAAGAGAAAAAATAATTAATTCAGGTTCTCAATGAGTCTTAGATAAAACAATCTTATCCAGCAGAATGCAATTTCTTGGACTATTTATGACACTGTGCATGCAGGTTTGTGCCAAAATTAGAGCCAAAAGAAATATATGCATTTTCTACAAGTATACTGAGCTAAAGTTGTTTTTTACAGATATAAATTGCCCATTCCTGATAAGATGAAATTTTATGTTTGGCCAAAAATTGCATGTGAAAACATATAGTGAATTATATGTCTAATAACTAACTAAAAAAAGTTAAAATGCATGCATGCAAGAGCCATATGATTCCAGGATGTACATGTGCCGTAAAGGCCAATAAAGGTCATGATAAAGATTATAAGATGGAAGCTAAGGACTGAAAATTGAGTCCTTGGCTCCCCACCAATAGCTTTCCCAAGATTATATTTCCCAGGGATTTGTAGCATTGTGCAGGTAACTCTGAGTAATAATATAATTATATAATTCTCAATGAACTTGTATTAATTTATTGTTAAGCTTTTATCAATCCCCAACTAACTTTTTTAAAGCAATTTGGTCATTTTTTGGTACTTGCCAGTTTGAACTCAGTAGTTACACTAAAAAAAGCCAATTGACCAATGCTTTGATTATTGGTTCCAGATATATTGTAAATTCGCATGAGTCCTCATTTTTTAAAAAAACATCATTTTTTGCCAATGCTGAGTTGAGATGCCAAATTGTAACTCTTTCAAGTATGGTGCTTTTGAAAGCTGTGGTGCACACATTATTTCTAAGGTGCTGCTGTGTTTAGTGAGGCCTGTCCCTTTAAGGGCATAGACTCTAATTGTTCAGGCCAAAGATCAGCCCTCATTCACTGAATTGCCGAACAGCTTCAACGGGCTAAACAGCCTACTCCTGTTCCTAAGTTCCTAAGGTTGATTGTTGGTGTGAGAGAGATTCTTCAATTAATAGGCGCTTGTAAATTCCAGCTCGCAGTCAGAAAAAAAATCTTGAAATAATAACTGCAATTTAAAAAATATACTTTTGACACTTGGAATTGGAGTGGACTCAATGCAATATGGCATGGCAAAGGGAACAAAATGGACGCTAAGAAATTAATTTATTTGGAGCTTCATGTCAGCTTGATTTATCTATTGCCTATGTTATTCTAGAGGAAGGAAGGCACAGGACAATGACCTCAAACTTTAAGCACATTTTCAATCACACTCAGTTTGAGAACTCTATTTCCACTAGAGCCCAGACCTCATTTTAGGAAGGAAAATGGGTCTAAATACAAAAAAAAAAATGCCTTGTATGTTGGGATCCAAGAATGATGGGAATAATTATAACTCAACATGCTAATAAGTAGATTTAACTATGGCAGAAATTAGTTTCCTGTATTAATTGTCCCTGGAATGCAAATGAGTTTTGTAAATTCAAAGAAGCAATATCTAATCTGTTAACTCCGACTAGTTTTTACACAGCTGAAAATGAAAAGTACATCAAAGTGCCATATGCAAATTATATTACAATGCGAGCCATGATTCTTTGATATTCTAATCAGGACCCCGAATGTGACGGTAACATCAATGCTTCAAAAGTGTTTATTTTCCCCGTCCAAATAAATATGTCCAAATGCAGTCATTACTACACCACTAGGCAGTAATCAGTCTTTTAATTAATTTCTAATTTATGTTTAATTGGAAAATGCATATGTTGATGCCAGAAAAGTTTTAAAATATTAACTTTCCTTAAATGATGAAACAATTGCAACATTCTCAGTAAATTAAGGTAGTATAGATTATTTAAAAATAAGAATTTTGTTTCAGCTCTTCAAAGCTAGGTATTGCACCCCAGTTTTTATTTAACAAGATCTTACTTCTTAATTCTCTGTCTTAATAAATTACAATTTTCAAAGTTTAATTTTGAATCCAGCCATATATTGTGCAGCGGAAAGTTTTGAGTTACTAAATTGATTTCATCCAAATGATCATTAAAAAAAATACAATTACATATTCTCACAGGAAAAGTAACCTATTCCCCATGAAGCATAGAAGCTAAAAATTAAGAAAGATAATTTAATCAGCTGAATACATTGTGATTAATTGTTTATAAATTTTATTCTCCAAGTTAATTTCACTAATGAATGACAGGGGTATAAACATTGGACTACTCATACTTTCCTGGAGTCTGACAACAGTGATGACAATGATGTTGCAATTGTATCAAGTACCAAGGACAAATTCACATCAACACTAATTCAGAAATGGCTGTTTTAAGTTAAGATGTAATTATTACCATTTATTCAGCTCATACAATTTATTTAAACATTTATTTAAACAATGGATTTAAAAGAAATTAAAATTAACTTATTTAGTGACCTTTTTAAAAAGAACAAATCCTACTGATTGATCTGTACAATGGTAAATTGCATTAAGTCCAGAACAAAGTTCAAAACATAAAGGTTCCTAGTTACCTAACATGCAATATTTAAATCTTCAGCTAATCACAATATCTGCTTTTTAAAAGTTTATCATTACAGCACAGAAATCAGTGCAAGATAGTTTTATATTCCTTTGGTAATGGTCACATTGTTGACTATCAATTTGATTTGAAAAATGACTAACCCTTACTCTACAACTTACTGGTGCTTGTGACTGACGAGAGCTAGTGCAGCAGAGTGAAGCTGTGTCATTAGTTAGTGAAATTAACTTTGGGAATAACATTTCTGAACAATTAATCACACTTTGTTCAGCTCATTAAATTATTTTTCTTCATATTGAGAGAGATTTTAGCTTCTGTGTTCTTTTATGTTTCCAATGTATCCATGGGGAATCGGCTACTTCTTTTACAAGAACATTTAATTGGTTGTTTTGGCAATTGATTCAGCAAGTAATTTGAATACATTTACTGCATTTTGGTTTGCACTGGCACAAATTAATGCTCCACATATTAATGTGTGTGTTCAAGAGGTCAATGGAATATGCTTCACAAAGCCCCTAGCCCCAGATGAATACATTACACAGTTCTTAGAAGCAGGTGCTACTTTTCTCCATTAGAAAGAATCTCTCAACAATTTGTGTCAAAGCAAAATGTCAGTCTATCCTGTAGTGACAGACCCATGTTAAAATGTCCTTACTATTCTTGTTCTTTTTCTTCTTAGCTGTGGCACCTGAGATTTCTCTTGAGCTCGTTGTCACATTCCCATTTACACCAAAGTCATTTGATTCCTTGTTTTTTATTACTGTTCTGAAATAAAATCCTCACTCTCAATTCAGTTTCGGTTTCAGCTAAACCATCCAGAGGATGTGCCAAATTGACAATAGGCTGTTGCCCACCCCCTATCACCCTCTGCGCCTCCCCCCACCCCCCCCAAAAAAAATCTGCTGTTGGGTAGAAATTCCTCTTTGTTCTACAAATATGTTTTTGGTTTCCATTAGCTCATGTTTTGCAATGTGCTATTTTACTTGGTTGGATTTGTGAGTATTTAAATGCATTGGAATAGATGCATAATTGAAAAGCCAATCAGAAGACAGCAGCAATTGTGCTCCTGACCTGCTGAGTGTTTGCAGTTTTTTTCTGGTTTTGTTTGTCTGTCTGATCAGTCCTGTTAACAGAAGCGTTTCCAGTACTTTTAGTGAATATTTACAACATTTTTTTTGATAATGAACGTTTATTTGCAGCATGTTTCTTATCTTCATATCTTGTCTATTCCTCATATATCTCCAAACTTTCTGCCCATTCGTTGTCTCATAGACAAACATTTCAGAGTCATCCGGATTGACCTATAATGGTGCTGACACAATGGGCAGAGTTTTCCCAGATTTGCACTAAGTGCGGTAGCGGGTGAATAAAACGACCCAGGGGTGGTGCAGCGGGGTAAGGTCTGGAGCACTTGGTGGCATTTTGTTGGAGTAATAGTTATTAATTTAATAAATGTTATTTTGTTTAAAATACTTTTAGTATTTTGATTATTTTTTATTGAAGGTCAAGATGGTTCTCGCCCCTTCAACCAATTCGGGTTAATCTTCAGCAATGCAGGAATCCTGCACTGCCCAAGCTGCACGCTCAACCGCAGCTATGTTTCCAGCCCATGGCCATTAACCCAAGTGATCTGGCAGCCAGTTAGAGGTAGAAATGTGTTCTGAGAAGCCTTGGAACTTACTGCAGCAGGAAAAAGGCAGCCAGCCCGCTGCCTGTGGATATATTTTTAAACCTTCTCTTAGGTGGGATCTTTGGCCAGACACCTCTTCTCCATTAGGCCTGAGGCCCCTATGACCAATACCTGATCACGGGAGGTTGTGTTTTCCTCATTAGTTTGAGATTTGCAAGTTCTCACTCACAATTTGGGCGGTGTTATAATCCCAGCTGCTGTTAATACTGAGCAAGTCCGATCCCAGAGTGAAACCTGGCTTGATAGATTTGAACTTTTTTTAAGAAACTGTGGAGGAAAGTTGCTGAAAAAATTCGCAGGAGTCTGCTGATGAACTTTTAATGCAAAGAATAAAACATTTATTAAAACAAGAAAAGTGAACTATATTATACCAGACAAAAATGTTGGAAAGATGTCACTACAGACACAAGAAGATTCAAATTCCTACGCCAGTAATATCTCTACAGATACATAAACCAGTGAAGAGCTACCACTAGCTTGATACAAAGGCTTCTTGCTTGGGACTGGCACAGTTGCAAATGGTTTTCTTCTGGTGAATTCCTGAGCATTCACTTGATGCTTCTCACCCAACTCGTATCTCTCCTCGAGACACCCAAAAACCATTCTCTAAACTCACTGTTTCTTCAACTGCAGAGCAAATAAATGAGTTCCCTAAACTTAGTTTTCCAGTAGCATCTCTGCTAAACTGATCGCTTTACTGAGTCCTGTAGTTGATTATTCAGTTGACTACTGTCCCACTGGCCTTGCAGTTTTTATTCTCGGACACCTTAAAATCCCTGTCTTCTCTCTCTGACACACATTTTGAACACCCCCCTCTCTCAACTCCTGTCTTTTCTGTGCCTCTGTCACTGGATCACTGTCGTTAGGCAACAGTAAAGCTTTTCTACTTTCTTTTTCAGGATCACTGAACTTTCAACCCTTTTGAACCCATCTCTTTAACATTAGGGGTTGTAAGACCTCATTAAAGTTGTATACAAATAAACAAACCTAAAAAACATGAAACCTTTTAGTCAAAAGTCTATCCAGACTCCCAGTCACCCAAGGTTCATAAGCAAAACCTAAATGAAACTGAAACCATTTTTACATTTCTTAACACACAAATACATATATTAATTCAACTTAAAATTGTATATTATTCATAACAGTAGGTACATTTAACTTCACCAATATTCCCAAATGGATCTTGGGAGGGGGACAGAGATGTGCCAGAGATGGCCAGCAAGTACGTTTCTAGCTTTGTTCACCGTGGATCTGCCAGGAAACAGATGATTCCAGGCTGGAAAGCCCAGGCCAGATTTGTACAAATTGCAATTTAACAGATTAACTATATCCATTTATTTTATGTTGTCCAAGCATTTAAGCACAAGACTGTACATACATAAGAGTTTTACTTGGAGGATTTGACTAGCTTATATTTTCCCATCAGTAGAAAGGCCTCACCTGCATTGAAAATGGTAGATGGCACCATATGAGAAAAACTGCCTTTGTTTTTTTGAACTGCTCAGCATTTTGATGACATAACCAGATATCTTGTAAACAAATTTGATTCACATTGAACTAATAAGGAAGCAACACACACACACACAATTAATTTCAGGGAGGGTTATACATCACTGCAGCATTTCTCCACAATCACATGATACCTTGTTAACTTACAGTCGCCAAAACAGCCAAACAGACAATGAAATCAGAATCATGAAGCTAGATATAAAAACATGAATTTGACTGTTAGGTTACATTTACGTAATTACTCTTGTAACAATTTAAGCAACTGTGTTAGGATTAATTTAATTTTTTTTTGCCACTAGACCCGGAGATGAAACAAAAGGTTTCATTTCTTTTTAAGAATATAGATTAACATCCAGATGTTTTCAGGGTATTTTTTTGCTTTTGAGATGGCAAGGGAGCTGCTGTGATCAGGGCTCCTTCTTTGTGTTGGTCCTGTAACATAACTGCACCAACCTCTGATTTTATTTTTTTAAACACTATATTTGAAAATACTTTATCTTAAAAAAAGGGAAGAAAGCATAGAATTGATATGACAAGAGTGTTAGGATTACATCTGTAATTTTCCATGTGGTAAATTCCCAATCACCAATAGGAAATAAATGTTATTGAGGAAAAGTATTTAGCAGCCACTTGGCACACCTTCAGGTCCACTTAGGCATTACTGTTGGAGAGTGGATGCCAAATGGCATGGACCTGGGAGTCTGTCTTCTGCTTTCCTCTTAACTGAGGTACAACAGGCAGTCCACCAGGTGCCTCTTGTTCTCTGGCCACTTTTCGCTTTCACCTGTAACTGAGGAATGACTGGCATGGGGACATATCTTGTTTCTTTACGGAAGAGTATGCAAATGACATTTTGGTAAAAGGTGATGCTCAGGTCCAAGAGGTGTGGTACAGTACACTCAGTCTGAGTTGCTGTGGCACTTTTACATGCATGTTGTAGTCTGGAGCTATGAATACTGAAGGTAGTGGCTCCAATTTTCTTTCCATCCATCATATGGCTGACCAGGAATCTCTCCCACTCTTACTACCTGCTACTGGTGTGCATTGGAAGAATTTGCAGATTGATACTCAACTTGTTTGGCCACATCATGAATGCACCTTCCTTGGTCGTCAAATTCTAGAGTGGGACTTGAACCTGGACCTTTTGGCTCAAAGGCAGGGACACTACCCACTGCACCACAAGACTCCTGACACTCAAGAGATTTCCATCTAATTGATTCAATCCAAATATTTTGCTATTCATCTGCTTAACTGCAGTTTCTAATACAAATTATCTTTTGATCCAACTGTGTCCTTTTATTTATGCAATTATCAACCTTTTTTAATCTTTTGCGGGTTTTACAGGTGTCCCATAGATATTGAGTTGCACAGTGCAGGTAATGAAAGATGCACTTAATCCATTATAGTGATTGATTACATCATGACAGCGAAGTCCACAAGTTTACCTTTTTCGATGTAAAAACATATTAAAGAGAACTTGACAGTTCATAAGGCTGACTGAAATATGCTGAGAGAAAGAAGACACTTTAATGTATGCTATTTGAATTTCAAAAGTTCAGAACACTGCACAACACTTATTTCACATGCAGCCAGATGCTAAGGTTGGTTTGGAAGAGGAGAAAATTTTTTCAATAGCAGTGAGTGCTACATCAGCACTTCCACTGCAAAGCTTTTACATATAATTGCACCATTATTTTAACTGCTCTCTATGCCTAGATAATAAAATGGTTATAGTTAACAATTACATAGTATTCTACTTGACCAATACCTGTTCCAAACTTATTTACCCTGTCCAAGCCCACATTCCTGTATTATTTAAAAATGCCTCAATATTAACTTAATAATGCAAGGGTGCCATAGGACATTGAAGGCATCAGAAATGTCTCTTTAATAGCTGCTTGTGATAAAGCATCCGGTGTTCTAATAGTGCACTATGTAGGGTAAAAAAAATCATCATACTTCCCTTTTGATTTTTGTAACGATAACATCCTTATTACCATGCACCAGTAATTTTGACATTTCCCATGTCAAAACTAGTTATAATTTTGAAAGAGAGTTGTTTTACCCTGTGCATACTGGTTGGTCAGTATTGTAGTTTTTGCCATTTGGGAGAGGGAACATGGAAGGCCTCCAACTTAATTTCGATATAACACAGTCAGGGACTTAATCATTAAACCCAAACAGCCCAACCCAGAAATTACACAAATAAGGATGCAGGCATTGAATCCCAAGTTTCATTACGATAACCCACTTTTTGCTATAAACACAGATCAAAAATGAGAAGAGGCTGAATCAGAACAAGAACATTGTTGGGGACATGCAACATCAGGTCTGCCTCACCAGAGCTGTGCAATGTTCTCTTCGGAAATATTTAAACAAACAGAATTGAGTTGGGTTGAGTAAGGTGTTAATTGAAAGGATGAAATAATCCGTAAGGATGTGTTGACTTGTCCATAGTAGTTAACTTGCTGACACTGGGAAGATGCACTTTATCACAAAGCAATACATCGAAAAACCTGACATTGTCATTGATTCTCTGGCTGATTGTAATGTCAACCTTCTCAGTAGGGTTCTTAATCTGTCTAGCACACAGAATAAAGATATACAACAGATTTAGAAACACCTTTTGAACTAGTGGTTGGCATACTGATTTGCAATTGCTTACAAAATTTGATCCCTTCAAAGCAGAATTAGCTGAGGAAGAATGGAATTTATATAGGTACCTTTATGCTCGCTGTACCCCAAAGCACTTCACAGTCAAAAGGTAATTTCTAGTCAATGAATGCTTGTTAATAATGCATAAGTAGCAAGATCCCACAAACAGCAATCAAATGAAGGACACATCAATTTGTTTTTGTAGTGTTCTCTAAGGAAGGAGTGTTGGCCTGGACACAGGAGAATTCCCCGCTCTTTTCACAGTGCCATTGATCTTTCACATCCACCAATAAGGGGCCCTAGGTTTTGAATGTCTCATCTGCAGGTCAACACCTCTGGCAATGCAGCATTATTTTAGTGCTTCAATGAGAAGTCAGCTTAAATTATGTGAAGTCCTGGAGTGGGCCATGATACCACCAACCTTTTATTGACACTTTTCAGTTTGGAGTTTATTTTTTTAAGTCATTTTTAAAAAAAAGTGACACTAGCCTGTGGCTGTTATTGCAGCGAAGAAATCTGCATTCACTGAGAGGCATTTATTAAGAAAGTAGACAAAGTGAGTCAGAACCCAGACTATTTCTTGACAGTGTGGTATCTGATTTTGATGTATTAGCAAATGTTACAGGAATAGACATTGTGACAGCACTCCTGTCCACATAACAACTGCAAACAATTTCAAAAATAATTGCGTGAAGCCTATTGAGATGCTTGATGTGATATGCACAATATAAAAGGAAGTATTAAATTATAGCAGATCAACATACCTCACTAATACCATGTTAAGTGTTTTGACAGATATGAAATAGCTGTTAAGATTACATGTTGTCTGATCCACCTTGAGTCCAGTGGGCCTGCTCTCAATTTGATTTCAATGTGTGAATTCCAGCTTCAAAACGGATTCTTGCAAAAACAAAGACATTTGACAAAATCAATGCCTGTGGAAAATAGAAATTTCTTAATTGCTGCACAAAACCTAGACCTATCTGTCCCAAAAATGCCATCAGCTTATATTTTTTTTATATTCATTCATGGGATGTGGGCTTTGCTGGCTGGGCCAGCATTCATTGCCCACCTTAGTTGCCCTTGAAAAGGTGGTTTTGCTGTCAGTAATTTGGCCAAATAAGGTATTTTTGTAGCAATGGCTTTAAAAATGAGAATGGATACGGCAGACACTGCTCTGCTAAAAACGCAAATAAACTAGAGCTTAACATGATTTGAGAACCAATAATAATGCAGCCAGAGACTCACCTGCAACGGCTTCTCTTCCCACCCCTCCACCATTACTTCTGGAGTCCTTCAAGGATCTATCCTTGGTCCTCTCCTATTCCTCATCTACATGTAACAACATCAAAAGCACAATGTCAGGTTTCATACGGACAATGATACCCAGCTCCACCGCACCACCATCACCTTGCTCACCTTCTCCACCGCCACTGTCGCTGATTTGTCACACTGCCTACCAGGTTTTACTTGCTCCACCATTGTTAGCCACGCTGTCAACTGCTGAGACCCTGTAGTAGAAGGGTCTGGCACATATAGGGCTAACGAGGTACCGCCCACACAGTGATGTAAGAGAACACATAACTTGCACATAGGGGACAGAGACGTGTGTACAAGCAAACATGGAGACAGCTCCTAGCTTAAACCCTTTGCTGTATATATGTACATAGCTCTTGTAGTTAATAAATACATACTTAAGGCTACGAAGACTTCATTAAGACCTACCAAACAGTATCCAAAACCCCACAACAACCCCAAATTCTGGAATTCCCTACCTATATCTCTCTGTCTCTTTACCTCTTTCCTCTTTTATAGATGCTTTTTAAACCCAATCTCTTTGGCAAAGCTCTTGGCTGTCTGTTCTCATATTCCCATATGTGGCTTGATAGTCAAAATTTGCTTGGTGCCAAATCTTGTTTGATAATGGCCCTGTGAAGAGCCTCGTGACATTTTGCTACATTAAAGGTGCCATATAAATGCAAGTTGTTTTTGAAAGACTCAGCTCTCAGCAAGTAGGCAAGCCAATCAAAATCTCCAGAAAAAAATTCTGCAAAAAAAGCCAGACTTATTTTCTGATGATTTTATTGTAAAGCAATATGCATCATATGGAGTTTATTTTCAACTGGTTCAGGTCAAGTGTAGGTTCAGTGTTGAACCACAGTCTCAGCAATGGCAAACAATTCACTCTAACCTTTCATATGAATATGTGAAATCTTTTATCTTTTTATTTGCACCTTGGTTTCCATCGGGGGATAGACTGAGTCCTAATTTTGCTTAAAATCTTCATGAATCCTGGTGAACCTTTCTCCATGCTGATCACTTTTGCCATCATTTTGACTCCTCATTCAAAAGGCAGCAGGTACTTAAATCACTCCACAGAACTGGGCAGTGATTGGACAAATGGTGTGTTTTTTTTTGCTGAGAGAACAAAGATATGGTGAATGATCAAGTGTGATATACATCATCTCTGTCCTATTGGAGCTACAATGTTCCTTCATTTAACTTTAAGGCTTTGTTATCACACCTGGGGCTGGAAAATGCAATGAGCCATTCAAAAGTCCACTCACTACAGTGGGACTAGAAAATCCCTCTAGCGGGAGTGGCTGTAAAATTTTGCCCCTGATCCACACAAGGCAGGTGTATCCCATAGATAAGAGGGTGTCCAACCTTTTCGCGTGAGGGGCCATATTTCAATTTTTTTTCCCTCTGTGAGCCGGGGAGCAAATTTCGGAAAGATAAAGGCATTAGAAATTTACCTCTTTATTAATCAAAGCAACACAAATGTGCCTTTTTATGAACAAGCTTCAAATGAGAAAACTAATTTACCAGCTTACTGCCTCATCACTATATTGAACATTGATTTACTGAGATCTGGCATTGTAGCTGCTATACCAAGGTAGTAGGTTGATCCTAAATGACTTGACGCTGCTAAAATAATTGCCCATCACACAGTTGAATCATCTTTCATTCACCTGTACCTACACAACCCAGCATGGTGGCTTTCTAGGGACAGATGAGATCAATTCCTCCTCAAAGCACATAACCAAGACTCTGGAATTCCCTCCCTAAACCTCTCTGCTGCTTTTAAGATAGCACATCTAGATTTTAATCAGGAAACAAAAAAAAACAAAAAAAATGGTCACAGGAACCCAAACAGTGATAAATTTCAGGTTCAGGACATCTGCTCAGGGCTAGAGAGGAACTTGGAGTGAGTGTGGAGGGTCTAGATGTTGTGGTCCATGTTGGTAACGACGACTTAGGCAGGAAAAGAAAAAGGTTCTGTATAGTCAGTATGAGGAGCTAGGTACCAAATAAAGAAGCAGAACCTCAGAGGTAAGCTCTGGATTATTCCGGTTTGTGGGGCACTGGCACTAGTAATGGGGAAGTGGGGGCTGGACCATTGGCACGGTCTATACCTGAACCATGCTGGGGCCAGTGTTCTAGTGAGCCACATAACTAGGGAAGTAGAGAGGATTTTAAATTAAATAGTGGGTGCAAAGGATCAAATTTGGGAAGATGTGGTGAATCAAAGAGTAGAGACAAGGCAAGAGAGAAAGGTACTAATATGGGAAATGATAAACACACCGTGACAGGAAGGGATAGAGAGCACAAATTTAAGAGTAAATCAGCAGTTAAGGCTAGAGATTACAAAAATAATAAAAAGACAAAACTAAAGGCTCTGTATCTGAATGCACATAGCATTAGAAACAAAACAGATGAACTGATAGCTCAAATAGAAATAAGTAAGTATGATCTGATAGCCATCACAGAGACATGGCTACAAGATTACATAGATTGGGACCTGAATATTGAAGGGTATATGACATTTAGGAAGGACAGGAAGCTTGGAGGGGTGGCTCTGTTAATTAATTATGGTATTTGCACAATAGAGAGCGATGACCTAAGTTGAGGAAACCACGATATAGAAATGGTTTGTGTAGAGATGAGAAATGGTAAAGGCAAGAAATCACTTGTGAGGCTGGTGTACAGGTTCCCTCACATACTCAAATGGTAGGATGGAGTATAATGGAAGAAATAATGAGAGCTTGTCAGAAAGGCATGGTGATAATCATGGAGGATTTAATCTACATATAGACTAGAAAAATCAGATGGGCAAAGGTAGCCTAGATGAGGAGTTAACAGAGTGTTTTCAGGATTGTTTCTTAGAACAGCACATTTTAGAGCCAACCAGAGAGTAGACTATACTAGCCCTGATATTGTGCAATGAGATAGGATTAATTGATGACCTCATAGTGAAGGTTCCCCAAGGAGCAGTGATCATAATATGATTGAATTTTATATTCAGTTTGAGGGAGAGAAGAATGGGTCCAAGACTGGTATTATATACTTAAATAAGGACAATAATGAGGGCATGAAAGCAGAGCTAGCTAAAGTGAACTGGCAAATTAGGTTGAGGGAAAGGTCAATAGGGATGCAGTGGGAGACATTTAAAGGGATATTTCAGAATACACAGAATAGATACTTTCCAACGAGAAATAAAAATTCCAAGGGGAGGACACACTATCTGTGGTTAACTAAAAAAGTTAAAGATAGTATTAAACTTAAACAAAAAGCATATAATTGGGTAAGATGGGTGGCAGGTCATAAGATTTGTCAGAATATTAAAAAAAAGCAAAGAATGACTAAAAGATTAATAAGGAGGGAAACTAATTAGAGTATGAGAGAAAGCTAGCTAGAAATATCAAAGCAGACAGTAAGAACTTCTGTTTTAAAAAAGTTAAAACTGAACTGTTTCTATTTTAAAAAAGAAAAAAGTCAACAAAGTGAATGTTGGTGCTATGGAAAGTGAGTCTGGGGAATTAATAATGGAAAATAATGTGGCGGCAGATAAATTGAACAGGAATCTGCATTGGCCTTCACTGTAGAGGGTACAAGTAACATCCCAGAAACAGCTGTAAATCATGAAATGGAAGGAAAGGAGGGTCTCAAGGAAATTACAATCATAAGGGGAATAGTACTGAGCAAATTGTTGGAGCTATGGGCTGACAGATCCCTAGTCCTGATGGTCTTAGGGCCTTAAAAGAAGTGGCTAGTGAGATAGTTGATGCGTTGGTTTTAATTTTCCAAAATTCCCAAGATTCATGGAAGGTTTCATTAAATTAGAAAACAGCAAATGCAAGTTTTTATTCAAAAAGGGAGGGAGACAGAAAGCAGGAAACTACAGGCCAGTTAGCTTAGCATCTGTCACAGGGAAAATGTTAGAAGCTATTATTAAAGAAGTTATAGCAGGCACTTGGAAAAATTCAGGGTAATCAGGCAGAGTCAACATGGTTTTATGAAAGGCAAATCATGTTTAACTAATTTATTGGACTTCTTTGAAGAAGTAGCATGTGCTGTGGATAAAGGAAATCGGTAGACACACTGTATTTAGATTTCCAGAAGGCATTTGATAAGGTGCCACATCAAAGGTTATTGCAGAAAATAAGAGCTCATGGTATAGTGGGGTAACATATTGGCGTGGATAGAAGATTGGCAAGATAATAGGAAAGAGAGTAGGCATAAATGGGTCTTTTTCTGGTTGGCAAGATATAAGTGGTGTGCCACAAAGATCAATGCTGGGGCCTAAACATGTTACAATTTATATTAGTGACTTGAACGAAGAGACCAAAAGTATGGTTGCTAAATTTGCTGATGACACAAAAATAGGAAGGAAATTAAATAAAGAGGCTACACAGGGATATATTGGTTAAGTCAGTGAGCAAAGATCTGGAAAATGGAGTATAATGTGAGAAAATGTGAAATTGTTCATTTTGACAGGAAGAATAAAAAAGAAGCATATTATCTAAATGGTGAGAGATTGCAGAGCTCTGAGATGAAGAGAGATCTGGATGTCCTGGTGCATGAATCACAAAAGGTTAATATGCAGGTACAGCAAATAATTAGGAAACCTAATAGGATGTTATTGTTTATTGTGAGGGGAATTGAATACAAAAGTAGAGAGGTTATACTTCAGTTGTATGTGGTGAAGCCACATCTGGAGTACTGTGTACAGTGTTGGTCTTCTTATTTAATGAAGGATGTAAATGCATTGGAAGCATTTCAGAGAAGTTTTACTGGACTAATGCCTGGAATGGGAGGGTAGTCTTATGAGGAAAGGTTGGACAGGCAAGGCTTATATCCGCTGGACCTTGGAAGAGTAAGAGGTAACTTGGTTGAAACAAATAAGATCCTGAGGGGTCTTGACAGGTTGGATGTAGAAAGAACGTTTCCTCTTGTGGGAGAATCTAGAACAAGGAGGTTACTGTTTACAAATAAAGGGTCGCCAATTTAAGACAGAGTTTAGGAGAATTTTTTTCTCTCAGAGGGTCATGAGTCTTTGGAACTCTCTTTCTCAAAAAGCAGTGGAAGAAGAGCCTTTGAATATTTTTAAGACAGAGCTAAGTAGATTCTTGATAAACAAAGGGGTGAAAGGTTATCGGGGATAGATGGAAATGTGGAGTTAAGGTTACAATTAGATCAACCATAATCTTATCGAATGGCAGAGCAGGCTTGAGGAGCCGAGTGGCCTACTCCTGCTCCTGATTCATACGTTCGTATGTTTGTACGTTCGTAAATTTCATTGCATAAATGTGTTGAAATAGTCCTCTGTTAATAACAACAGTGACTTCTCCTCCATCCTTCCTACTTTAGTCTCTATTTTTGCATCATACTTCAGGTTTTCAAAAGTGTGCAAAACAGATTATTCTACTGCATTGAAATCAGAATCAGTGGAAATTTAGACACTGACTACAACAAAAAGGACAAACATCCAGATATCGCATCTGGTGGTTTTTTTCAAACCAACATTGGTAAGACTTTATCTAGACGCTTACATTTTGTACAATGGAGCACTCACTCACTTCCTGAAAATAATGTATTATTCCATGCCATACAACTATTCACCTATCAACTACTTACAATCTATATCAATGATTTGGATGAAGGGACCAAATGCATAGTTGCTAAATTTGCTGATGACACAAAGATAGGTAGGAAACTAAGTTGTGAAGAGGGCATATGGGAATTGCAAAGGGATATAGATAGGTTAAGTGAATAGGCAAAAAATTGACAGATGGAGTATAATGTGGGAAAATGTGAACTTGTCCACTTTGGTAGGAAGGTTAGAAAAACAGCTTACTATTTAAATAGAGATTGCAGAATTCTGAGGAACAGAGGAATCTGGATGTCCTAGCACATAAATCACAAAAAGTTAGTACGCAGGTACAGCAAGTGGTTAGGAGGGCAATTGTCATTTATTGCAAAGGGAATGGAATGTAAAAGTAGGGATATTTTGCTACGGTTGGTGAGACCACATCTGAAATACTGTGTACAGTTTTGGCCTCTTTATTTAAGAAGTAACGTAATTGCATCAGAAACAGTGCACAGAAGGTTCACTCGACAGATTCCCAGGATGAAGGGGTTATCTTATGAGGGAAGGTTGTTCAGGTCAGGCCTGTATCCATTGGAGTTTAGAAGAGTGAGAGGTGAAATATTTAGGACCCTGAGGAGGCTTGACAAGGTGGATGCAAAGAGGATATTTCCCCTTGTGAGAGAGGCTAGAACTAGGGGACTATGGAACTCTCTTCCCCAGAGAGTGGCAGAGGCAGGATCATTGATTATTTTCAAGGCTGAGATAGATTGATTCTTGACTGAAAAGGGAATCAAAGGGTATTGGGGGTAGGCAGGATAGTGGCGTTGAGGCCATAATCGGATCAGCTGTGATCTTATGAAATGGCAGAGCAGGTTTGAGGGACTGAATGGCCAACAAAAGCAGTACAGAAAAACTTCCTTGAAGGCTCAAAGTTAAAGGCGCTGCGGAGTGCAGAGCCAACCCAAGTAGATCAGGAAGATCCACATTCAAGTGCTGACTGAATGATCTTAGCAGGGCTTGATGCAAACATGCCATAATTAGCCTTGTTACTCCTGACTTAGTGAAGTGAAAGAAGAAATCATTCTGCTCTTGATTGCTGTTCAGTGACCCTTGCTGGAAAGTGCATGGCAGAGGACAGGTTTGGACTTGCCTGCGAGATTCTCGATGGCTGAATACTATACCATCATTCACTACCTATCCATTAAATCTTAAAGGACACTATCAACTTCCTGACTGTTTCCAATCCCTGGCAGGCTGCCTCTTCCCCCACACCCCACCCCATTCTGGCAGACAGCCTCGTCCTTGCAGCCTCTCTTCACCCCACCCCAGCAGGCAGCCTCTCGTCACCCCATGCAGGCTTACTTCCACCACTGCTGCTCCGGTCCACAGGCCTCAGGCTGAGAGCCGCCACGCACCTTCCCGCTGCTCACTGCTCCTCCAATCACAGACTGTTTCTCTCCGGCATTTGCAGTTGATAGGCTTACTATTGAGCATATCAGTAGCAAACACGGGAGAAAACCAGCCTGTGATTGGAGGAGCAGCTCCTTGCAGAATCTGGCACTTCGACTTATGGTTGGGGGGATCAGATAGAAACCCTTGGTGGGCTGGACTCTGGACCACAGGCCGTATACTGGACACCCCTGCCTTAGATAGTTGGAAAGCGAGTAGAAGATTCTTCAAGAAAGCTTGCCCATACTCATCACCTTCAGCAATTTCAGCGATTGTATCAGCCCAGATTGAATGCTGCGATCTTGTTCGGCAGGCTACAGGACGTGCTCATTGCTCATCTCTTGTTCCTTTTTACTCGATCAAATCCAAAGCCTCGCAGGCCGTTAGTCTTGATAAGATGGCTTTTTCCACCTTTCCTCTACAACATCAAAAAGATGTACTCGAGCTGTCAGTCTGTACAAGATGATGCTGCCGGCAGCATCGCACAACCTGTTTGTGCTCAAATGTGTGTTCCAGAAACTCAAGGGCTGCTGCAGCTGCATAATAATATATAAGGGCATAAGAAATAGGAACTGGAGTTGGAGTAGGCCATTTTGGACTTTTGAGCCTGCCAAGCCATTCAATATGATCATGGCTGCTCTGATTATACCCTTACCTCCACTTCTCTGCCTGCCCACATAACCCTTGTCAATCAAAAATCTAACTTAGCCTTGATTATATTCAATGGCCCAGCCCCCACTGTTGGAAGAGAATTCAAAGACTATTGACCCTCTGAGAGGGAGAAATTTCTCCTGCACAAATATCAAAACCTAATTTCATATAGTATGTCTGCTAACTGTGTAACTTTCTCTCTCAAACCATATCATTGTCTGGAACATTGTTCAAATGCAGAGCTAACAATCAACTATTGAGTTAGGAGAATGCAGGATAGATTGCAATTTGGTCCTCGAGTATAATTGTTCATGTCTGTCGGAAACATAAGGGGAAAGGTTCCTCAATGAGCTATCTGTAACGGAACCATAAAGGAGGGTATAAAAGTAATGGTTTAATCACAAAGAGAAAACAAAAAGGCAAAATAAAACTGCCTGCTGGCCCTAAGCTCTGGAATTCCCTCCCTAAACCTATCTGCCTCTCTACCTCTCTTTCCTCATAGCAGTGTCCTTAAGTTCATGGACCGGGTATTGTTGGTTGGTCAGCTGGAAAGGATCTCTGGAAAATCATGTCACCAGGACTGACGTGACCTGAGTGAGAGAGGGCTCATAGACATGAGTCTTATTGGTTTTAACTGTATCCAGGCATCTTGGATGGAATACTGCAGGTGGTGGACACGACTTGAGAGCCAAATCAATTGAGTGGTAAAGTGAGAGATCCTAAGTTGGAAAGACTGTGAGATTATACATGGCGCCACATTTGCGCAGGGAATGGTGCAAATGCTTGAGATTCTGTAAGACATATTTTTGTCGTATCAACTATTTGTAGTGAAATTTGCATTTTTATTTGAAGTATCATTCGTCTATTAATTCAACATTAATCTGCGTTAGTTCTGATTTGTGTTAAAGTAAAAGCTACAAAGAGTAGAATCTTGTTGGTAATTTCTTCATTTGGACGTCATTCAAGTAAAGTTCATTATTTTACTTAACGGTTTACCTAAAGGGATCGTAACACAATAAATATTTAGGGTAGTGGGAAGATGTGCAACAAGTATCAGCTAGATATTAGTTTTTGACCGAAAGTCAGAGTCTAGGAGCTGATATAGGTCAGTGACCACATCCGTATCCAAGTACAGCATCTGTGCATACTCCCTTGCTGAAGTTCAGGGTTATCTGTGGCATTATTAATACATTGGTTAGCAGCAAATTCTGAAAGTCTGTGTCCTTTGCCATCAATTCGCTTGCTACGTGCTGTTTCTGTTCCCCTTCTTACAAAATAATTAGTATGGAGAGACTTGATGCTACACCCATGCTACAGAGATTACTGGAACAAAAACAGAATTACCTGGAAAAACTCAGCAGGTCTGGCAGCATCGGCGGAGAAGAAAAGAGTTGACGTTTCAAGTCCTCATGACCCTTCAGCTGCTGAAGGGTCATGAGGACTCAAATCGTCAACTCTTTTCTTCTCCGCCGATGCTGCCAGACCTGCTGAGTTTTTCCAGGTAATTCTGTTTTTGTTTTAGATTTCCAGCATCCGCAGTAGTTTTTTGTTTTTATCTCCGAGATTACTGGAAGACTCCTTTGGGCAGTGTCCATAACAGTGTCCCTAATCATTCTAGTTCCCACTGATGCTTCAGCACTAGTTTTTATTGGGAAAAATGAATGCAATGTGGTACAAATTGGCACAATTCACATCAATTGCTGCCTTGCAAACATGTAACAAGAAAAAAAAACTAATGATCACTCTGTTAATGCAAACTCACAAAATACCCAACATCTTAGCACACAATTAGATAACTTGCCTGTGCTGAACAAATCAAACTCTATAATTATCCAGGTAAACATCATGTTTCCATGGGGCGGAATTTTACGCTGGCAGGATTTTATAGTCCCGCTGAAGTCAATGGACTTTTGAACAGCTCGCCGCATCTTAAAGCCCTGCCCTCGCCGCAATTCTACCCCGTGTTTTTTTTAATGAACACACTGGGGGTGGGAGGTGGGGAGCAGTGGGGAACTGAACAAAATCAAAGGGTTTCCAATTTTCACCAACACTACATTTGTCTAGCTTTGTACTTAGTCAATTAGAATTCAAGAAGCCTGTCTTGGTTTATGCAGAGTGGAGAAGCTGCCAACTGTGTTAAACTTTGTGTATAATGAAAAACACAGAGTGAATAATGCAACACTCCAATGCGCTGTGGGCAGCAGCAGAATGAACCTTTGTACTTAGAGCTCTCCAATTTCTTGTTTACATTCAAAAACTGACAGAGAAGAGGTGCCACAACACAAAGGGAATGGTTTCCACAGGAAGTGCAACTTTGCAATTCCTGAATAAAATCACTTGGGCTAGCTATTTCTTATTAACCAGATAATTCCCACTTCAAAAATTTCTACAATAATAAATAAAAGTTACATTAAATGATGACAACATTAATTACTACTGAACGAAACATCTTAGCTAGTCACACAATAGGAGCATAAGACTTTATCAAAAATGTGTTGAAGTGTTGAAAAAAATTGCATTCGATGTTGTTCAAACTGATTAAAATGACTGAAATATAGAGATGAGATAAGATCAGTGACTGTCTACTGGAAACTTTTCCCCCTTCCCACCCCTCTATGGTTTTCAACCGTATAGCCCCCTAATCCCAGACATGCGCTTCTATCTCCTTCCATTGATACACAAATTGGACTGTCGGTAGACCTACTGTCTCAGCCCGGTCTTGCCCCATGGTCCTTATTTCTTCCTATTTTTTTCCTCTCTCCTGGTCCGGCCTCTTTGAAACTATAGGCACAACTCTTCTGATGCCTTCCCCTACTTAAACAGTTTCCAATTTTCTGGCCTTAATTGTTCCTTTTCACCATAGATATCCAATCCCTCTATACCACCAGGCCTACCTTGAACAGAGGCCCATCCAACTCCACCAAAGGGAAACATTGGGTTGAATTTTCCAGTGGGTTTCGGTACCCCTGTATGATATGAGTGCCGTGTGCCCACGTGTATCATCAAGGTGCCTGCAGGCACAACCTTGCAAGAGGTATTCTCCACATTCACTGTCCTATTAATGATAATTGATAATGAAACTTATTACCACATAAGTGGTTGAGAATAGCACAGATGCCTTAATGGGGAAGCTAAGTATGTGAGGGAGAAATAAAAAGAGGATATACAGATAGGGTTAGATGAAGTAGGGTGGGAGGAGGCCCATGAGGAGCAGGATTCTCAACTTTTTTTTGCTGACATCTCCTTCCCATGTTACAAAAATTCTACGGACCTTCCTGTAACACAAGGATGTCTTTTATCTCTATAAAAATTAGTTATGCAATTAAACATATATTATCATTTTTGCTTTACTTAGTTAATAAGAAACTTATTGCTGGTGCTAAGGAACAATTTTGTCAAGACATGAAGATATCTTTGACAATCGCATAAGCATGAAATGACCAATGTTCATCATGACCTGGCTCTTTGTTTTCATCAATGCCATTGCTGAAAATCCAGCCTTGTCTATGTAGGTTACACTAAACAGGACCAACGCTGCCAGTGCTCCAGAAGGTACATACTGCATTCAGTTGCACCATAGCCAACATGATCTTGTTTCATGTGATATCCATACATATACCCTTTCGAGCATGGGTCAACTGGACGGCAATCAGGAGTGCAAATCCTGGCCAATTTTATTTATTCCCAACAGATGTTGGAGCTATTGAATTGCCACTCAACTCTGCAGGGCAGTTAACTGAGCACAATACAGGAATCTATAACAGCAACAATCCCAATCATACTGAGTTTCTGGATTTACCCAGCAATTCATCATTGTATTGCACAGCAAGCATTATCCCGTCTAACAGGAAGCATTGCCAAACGTCCATGTTGTTCTACCATCACATCAGAACAGTTTTGGTTTTTGTTTCCAAGGTTATGCAACCATACATGTCTAATCACACACTCATCTAAGAAAGAAAACTAAAGCCAAAGGTAAAAAACAGTGGATATTGGAAATCTGAAATAAAAACAGAAAATGCTAGAAATATTCAGCTGGTCAGCCAGCATCTGTGGAGAGAAACAAAGTTTACATTTCATGTCGGTGACCTTTCATCAGAAATCATTATATAGATTCCCTATCAAGCCAGGAGTTCCTGTACTACACCTAGCATTGTTTGCACTTGTAGTTTGCCCTGACTTTATTATCCATACATACATTTTTTGGAGCCATTTGTGTTTAATGGATACACCTCAACGCAAATGCAAACTCAGATAAATCTGCAGTTTTTTAAACTATTCAGATGCAGTGAAATAGAACATCCAATGTGAGGAAGAAGGGAAGATTGTTTAACCTGGGAAAAGAACAAGTGATTAGATTGAATATATAACAAGAGCTGGACATTGAAGAGGCAGAAGCTAAAATTAATCGATAAATAAAAAGCACGTGTTTTTTTCATGAAGGCAAATCCTGACACAGTGTACAGATTCTTCAACAGAGAAAAATCAGTGACGTTTAAATGCTGAACACAAAGATTAAACATGTGGAAATGATGGCAGTGAGAAGAATAAATAAATGGAGGGGAATATTTGTGTTTCCCTCCTAAAGAAAATGATTGATAAAAATCAGCACATGTATTGTAGGGTAGCCGAGTTGAGTTGCAGACATTTCTGGGATGGAAACTTTAAGTTTATTTACAATATACTCAGCAGCAACTACACGTGTGCTTCCAACTCCAACTCTGACTCTACACTGACTGCTGAGGTAGCCCCGCTCTACTCTCTATTGGTTACTACAGATCTTGTGATCTTGTCTAACGAGTATTATTCTTAAAGGTACATTGCACACTAAATAAAATCATAATTACTACATTACTCCCCCTTTAACTCAGCTATACATATTATATTTACAAGTACATATTTTTCAAGACACAATATTTACACTGGGTAAGGAATTTACAAGTTCAGTCTTTCAGGTGGTTTCCTGGTATGTGTGGAATGTCGCAGCTCCACAACTTCAGATTCTTTGTCAGAAGCCTCCTTTTCTGGAGTTGCCTGAACACCTGGTGCTTCGGTGGGCACTTGCAGTTCTGTATCCTCAACTCTTACAGGAACATCAGACATGTCAGTCCTGGGTTGAGTATCCTCAACAGGAAACGCAGACCCAGTCATGATCAATGGTGGAACCAAATCTTGGTGATTTGTCTCTCTCTTCCTTAAATGGTCCACGTGTTTACAAATGATCTGGCCTTCCATCTCCACATGGTAAGATAGAGGTCCAGTCACTTATTTCACCCGGTAACCACTTTGGTCATTCCCCGAAATTTTTCACGTATACCGGCTCTCCCATGGTAAATTTCGTCTCGTGACTATGCCAGTCGTGTCTGGTTTTCTGGCTTCCCTGACTCCTTTCCACCTTCCCCTCTGAATTTGGCATTATTAAGCCTAATCTTGTCCTGAGACGGCGTTTCATCAACAATTCCACAGGTGTGACACCTGTTGTTGTGTGAGGGGTATTCCTGTAATGAAAAAAAAAGTGTGCTAGCTTGGTTGCCAAGGAATCGCACACAGTTAGCTTTTTCAAGCCTGCCTTGAACATTTGAACCGCCCTTTCGGCCAGTCCATTTGAGGAAGGGTGGTATGGTGCAGTTTTTACATGAGTGATACCGTTAAGGCTGATAAACCGTTGAAACTCAGCATTCGTAAATGCCGTGCCGTTATCGGAAATAACTACTTCTGGTTGTCCGTGAATGGCAAAACTCTGACATAGTTTCTCAATTGTAGCGGCCGACGTTGGTGACTTCACCTCATATACATCCAACCATTTTGAATGGGCGTCGACAATGAGCAGGAACATTGGCTACATTGGACCTTCCCTGGGAACAATGTGTAACCGCACCCAGGGTCTACCTGGCCACTCCCAAGGGTGTAATAGAGCTGTCACTGGCAACTTTTGCAGTTGCTGACATTGCACACAGTGCTTTACTAAACTCTATTTCACCATCCATCCCACGCCACCATAGATAGCTCCGTGCTATGGTCTGAATTCAGGAAATTCCCGGGTGGGCACTGTGTAGTTCAGTTAAAAGTGGGTCCCTTCCCTTTGGAGGAACTATCACTCTTGCTTCCCACAATAAGATGCCATCCTGGCTGGTTATTTCATGACTTGTGTTGAAGTAAGGTTACATTTAGTCAGATATGGGTTCCTGTGATCAACCATAAAGCACTTGTTCTCATACTTGAGATAGGACTGGTTCCCAACCTGTCCAGTCTCTGATCTGTCGAGCACATACCGGAGAATCTATGAAATTTAAGAGTAAAACAAGTTACTGTGGAAGTGGGATGTGCTCATCATTTTCTCATAAAGGCAAACGACTAAGGGTATCGGTGTTTGCTATTTGATTGCCAGGCCTATGTATGAAAGTGGGGCTATGGGTGGTATAGCCTTGTCCTCACTAAACAACCCTAGCAATAGTTTGTGGCTTGAAACGATTGTAAAATGGCGGCCGTGCACGTACTGGTGAAATTTCTTGACACCAAAGATGATGGACAGGCCTTCTTTTTCTATCTGCAAGTATCCCTTTTCTACTGTGGTGAGCGTTCTTGATTCATAACCTATTGGCCGTTCCGTGCCATTGTCCATCCGATGAGAAAGCACTGCTCCCACTCCGTAGGGAGTTGCATCACATGTCAATACCAACTCTTTTGTCTGGTCGTAATGCACTAATAGATTGGACAAATGCAACAATTGTTTCACCTTTATGAAAGCTTCTTTCTGGGGCGCCTCCCAAGGCCAATATTGGTTTATTTTGAGTAGAGAATGCAGGGGGACCAGCACTGTAGACAAATTGGGTAAGAACCGCCCATAATAGTTGATCATTCATAGGAATGATTTGAGCTCTGAGGCGTTCTTTGGCGCAGGTGCCTCACTTATGGCTCTCACTTTCTCCTCAACTGGGTGGAGGCCCTATGAATCTACTCAGTGACCCACATAGATTACTTCCCTCACTTGGAACGTGCACTTTTTTTAAAAACACACTCCAGCTTGCGACAAACGTTTTAAAAATTAATCTAAGTTTGCTAAATGATCTGTTTCAGTGAATCCTGTCACCAATACATTGTCCAAATAGACTACAACCTGGGGCAGTACCAGCAGTAAGCTTTCCATTGTTCTCTGAAAGGTGACACAAGTGAAGGAGACACCTAAAGGCAATCGTGTATATTGGTACAACCCTTTGTGGGTATTTAATTGTGACAAATTCCCAGGAGGCATTATCCAACTCTAGTTGTTGATAAACATGAATCATTTCAAGCTTTGTGTACGTTGTCCCTCCTGCCAGCTTTGCATACAGGTCTTCAATTTTTGGAATGGGGTTCCTGTCTGGCTTAGCTACTTTATTAACTGTCAGTTTGTAGTCTCCACAAATTTGGACGATTTGGTCAGGTTTAAGGACAGGGACTATGGATACTGCCCATTCTGAGAATTGAACAGGTTGTATAATGCCCAGTTTCTCTAGTCTGTTCAGTTCAATGTCAACTTTTTCTCACAGGGCATATGGCACCGGTCTCGCCTTCATGAAACAAGGGGTTGCTTCTGGATCCACATGAGTCTTGGCCTGCAAGCCCTGGATTTTCCCCAGCTCGTCCTTGAAGACAGAGGTGTACTTTTTAAATAGCTTTGGTAGCCCACATGCTCTCAACTGGAAAATTTCAGCCCATTCTAACTTAATCTCCTTTAATCAATTTTGTCCCAAGAGGTTTGGCTCTTCACCTGATACCACCATTAAGGGTAGCTTTGCCGATTGGCTTCCATAACAGACAGTTACTCTGCTTATGCCTTTTACTTGAATGTCTTCACCTGTATATGTTTTTAGCTTGGCAGCTGTTTCTTCTAAACTTAATTAATGTTCATCATTTTTCAAATATCTGATGGTATGTTCTCCAATTACTGTAGTGGAAACTCCCGTGTCCACTTCCATTCTAACAGGTTTGCCATTTACTGCCACTGTGACAAATATTGATTCTGTCTTTCCAACTTTCAGGTTAAACAATGAGTAAATGTCTGAATTTGTTGTTTCAGGCTCTTCTACACTGTAGACTTCATTGGGTTTCCTCTTTTGTTTACAAGCCTGCTTAAATCTTTCCTTGCACTGCCTCATCATATATCCATTTCTATGGCAATAGTAGCATTCAATTTTTTTAAACTGTCAATCGCCAAAAGACTGCTTGTTTCCACTTCTACTAAAATTATTCTTTGATTTTGCTGCTAAGTTATTTTTCTTTATTCTTTGGCTAGCAGGGGTTTCACACTTCTTGGCAAAGTCTTGCTTTTTTGCGCCACTTGCGACTGAGGTTTTCCACCCAATGTGGAGGACGGTGCCATTTTGCGCACCCTGTATTACTTTTGAATCTCTTACTGTGCTTTCCATGGCCAGCGCTATCTCTAGCACCTTCTTGAAATCCAGATTCACTTCTGACAATAATCTTTTCTGAATAGAGTCCTCTTTCACTCCACATACTAAACAATCTCTGAGCATGTTGTTCAGAGTCATACCAAACTCACAATGTTCCATTAGCTGCTTCAAATTTTCCAGATAGCATTCAATTGTCTCACCCAGGGCTCTATTTCGCCAATTAAACCTGAACCTCTGCATCATGATTGAAGGCTTAGATTGAAAGTGACCATGAGGTCAATGAGGTCTACCAATTCATTGGAATTCTTTGAATCTGGGGCATTGGGTGTCATCAAATTTTGAATCAAACCGTAGTTTTGCTCCCACAAGTACTCAAGAGGATCGCTCGCCTCTTCTCTTCCCCCATAATCTCGATCGCTTGATAAAAGAACGTGAGTCATTTTATGTATCAAGACCAATCATCTGTGGCTGGTTCAAAAGGATCAATTCTCCAAATTTTGGCATTTTAAGAGGTGATAACCTCTTCAATTTTAACAGAGCTTGCTACTTAAAATCACTGGATGAGGTACAGCGCCAATTTCTTTTTAACTTGATTTTTTCTGTTCAATCCTGTTTTATCCTCATCACCAGTTTATTGTAGGGTGGCTGAGTTGTACCATTAATGATAGAATTGATGTGCAGACATTTCTTGGGTGGAAACTTTAAGCTTACTTACAATATACTCAGCAGCAACCACACATGTGTTTTCAACTCCAACTCCATCTTTATGCTGGCTACTGAGGTAGCCCACGCTATTCTCCTATTGGTTACTACAGATCATGTGATATTGCCTGATAAGTATTATTCTTAAAGATACATTACACACTAAATAAAACCATAATTACTATAACATGTTAAAAGCAAGTTTTAGAGGGAGGTACAACTAATCCAATCCTTATCTGTTATAAAAACAGAGGTGGAAGGGTTTTGGCAAACTTACAGAAAATAGAAAATATAGCCTGTGAGGAGGAGTGAAGGTCTGTTTTCAACTAACGAATCAGGACAGCTTTGCTGATGAAATTTCTGATGTTTGGAGAAAGATCACCAAGGGCAATGTAGGTTGGCAGGCTATTTAGAAGCAGTTCCTGCAGCCAGAGCGAGACAAGGTCTCGATTCCATAATCAGTGACTTGTTGATAGGACTTTCTACTTACAACTGTCATAGTTTTGGCGGGCCCTTGAAATCTTCTCATGGAGCTCAAGGGGGCTGCGAACCCATGGTTAGAACTTCTGTTGTGGAAGAAAGTGGAGCGTAAACATTTAGGCTGATGGCCTGTTTCAAATTTAAAGTAATTCTATGTAATATGGCCAATGGCTAATAGTTCATATATCGGTATCATGAACCAAAGTTAAATCTGATCGTTTGAAGTCTAAAATCCCAGATAATCATTCAAAGAAGAAATGGTTCTGGCTATCCATGCAGTTTCGACCTTCACAATATTAGAACAAAATAGAAATGTACTGAATTGCTTTTGCAGTTGTCTGCTGACAGATATGTGTGAAAAGCTATGAAAGAAATTCAGAACTCAACGGGTTTTATTCAAATTTTAATGAAGAAATCAATGCACGGACCACATGAAAAGCCAAAAATACCTTTTGACGCATCTGGCAGCTCAGGGAGAAACTCAATTTCAGAATGTTAACTTCCAAAGGTGTGTTGTTTACTTAGACTTCTCAACACTAACATTTTGATTAGATCTGCAAATTCCCCAGTGTCATTGTTTCTGAAATAATTCAATAGTTCAGCTTCTATCATACTTAATTTTGATTTTGCAGCTCTGATTGAATTATATATATTAACTATTTTGACTGAGGACCTCTGGCAATTAGGCAGCATTTGGCAGCACACAGAGTTAAGCATTAAGTAGCTATTCGCTGTTTGAAATAAGTCCTCATGGAGATTCAAATGACAGCATTCTGATATAACTTTTATCTGTTCCTGTGCAGACAGCTCACCACAATCCATTATTCATTTAACATAACCTTTCATTTATTTTCACTAAATGTAGCTGGTAATATTTTAATATTACCCCAATCAAAAATACATATTACAATTGTTCAATATTATCAAATTATAGCAAAGGTCCCATAAATTAATGAAATGCCGAGTAAAGGAAAGGTACTAATCATTTCATGTATACTTGATATTCCTGCTTCTCCCCGCTGAGTAATTGATTCAGGAAGTGTGATTTTGTTTTTTGGAATTGTAAATTAGAACTGTAGACTTTCTTACATAACATTAGAGTCAAGCACACTGTCAGATTAAGTGAATCACAGGATTTTTTCTGAGCTTCCTGCAGGAGGAGATAACTATCACACCATGCAATTTTTTTTAAGAGCTTTTTAAATTTCAATTCTCATTTCTGAAACCCATATTAAGAGAAGCACTGATTCATTGTGATTTATATTAATGATACGAACTATCTGAAATAGGACATACGATATATATAGTGTTATAGGTTAAAGGGAATCAAAAGTACTGTTTATATAGTTGTTTGGCAATACAGAACTTGAGTATTGCTGGAAAAGAGACATGTCTAAGCTTTTCGTCTTGCACTCATCAGGATACTTCAGAAGAATACCAATATAAGGGGACAAGAACAATTTATACTGTATGTGAAGAGAGTGCTGTTTGGTTAGCAAGTGGTATTGCCAAGGAGAATGCACCAGTGAAGGTGACTAACAGCTAACTGCCAAGAATTGTTTGGTTTAAATTGCCTGGTTTAAGTTTCTACATTAATTAATGTTAGAACCAGCGGTTGGTGCAAAGTGAAGACGTCTTGGCTGCTGTTTGGGTGGCACATGTTCACCTGCATCGTTCTAGTCCTGTAGTCTGACACCACCTGTATTGTAGAAACACACTCTGGGAAGCTTATTTGTCAAACAAAATTAACTTTATTTACAAGAGAGCTGCCGTGGCTGCTTGCATCCAGCCAGCCCCTCAACCAGCTATCTTTTTCCTAGGAAACCTTCCCTAGAATTTATTCCCCCTGAACTAACCACACATTAATTGAACAAATCACGTGACCCCTACTCAGTTGAACTGATCTTAAAGTGATAGTCATCGCATGTATGTTGATGAAGTGAAAACCATCTAAAACCACTGAGTTGTTAGAGTTTCTATGACCTGCTTGAAATATTGGGTGGACCATATTCTGACTGATGCGGAATCAATGGTGATTTGAAAGGGTTTGGTCATGTAAAAGTTCAAAGACAAGATTCATGGCACCAGACAGGGCTGTTCCTGTCCTAGATTCTGCCCACAATTCAGGCTCTATTGGGTGATATACCTTTGTCACAGCCTCTCTCATCAAGCAGAATTGGTAAAAGAAAGCTCTCCTCAGACATAGTCAAGTGCATGTGCCTGCATCTAGAAATATGGTTCATGGACCAATTGGTAGCGAGCATGAGAGACCAAAAGTACATGTGCACTAAGGGGTAACAGTGAGAGGGGACAGCATGCTTTTGGAGCAACATGATCAGCATCATATTCCTTCATTTGTTCTTTTCTTTCAGAAAGCACAGTTATGGGAGGATTTCTGTGGAAAAAACCTTTGCAGTTCTATCACAAACATTTGAAAAAAAGGCTACATCAGAACAGTTGGCTCATGAACACACTTAAATAATAATTACTAAAAAAAAACAAGAAAATTCATTGAGAATTGTCTTAGAATGTTGAAAAACAATCTTCTTAAATTGCTCTTTAAATAAACATGTATTCAGTTCCCAAGCAACCTTAGATGGTTCTTTTGTTTGCTTGGATAGATGACTCAGCATTAGACACACATACATGCACACACATACACACACAGACCAATTTTGCAGACATCCAAATTACATCATTGGGACTTCATCTTCAATTAATTTCAGACAAAAGCTGCTGTAAGAGTTGTTTGGTGTCTCACGGAGAGGTCTGGAGGCTTGCAAGTGTTTATTAACAACTCATAACTATATACATCTCCAAGGTATAACCCTGCATGGGAGCTGTCTCCATGCTGGCTCCTTCCAGATTCTTCTACACAAAGTCTATTATCATGTGACTCTTTACATCACTATGTGGTCGGCCGCCTTGTTTTCGAACACCTGTGATAAAACTGCAAAGGTTTTTTCCACAGAAATCCTGCCATAACTGTGCTTTCTGAAAGAAAAGAACAAATGAAGGAATATGATGCTGATCATGTTGCTCCAAAAGCACGCTGTCCCCTCCTCCCAAGTCCTTACCCAATATTATTTACAATACAATCTTCCTTACTTGCTACCCCTTCTCCCCACCTCAAGTCTCCGACTTTACAAATTCAGGTAGTTTGGAGGCTTGACGATTGTTCCAGATCCCATTCTTTTCACATTTGGAGGAGTGGCAGTCTCAGTTGCTTTGGGCTGTCTTTGTTGGTTCAGAATTGACATCATAGTATTCCGTGTTTCTCGCACTGGGTGTCACCATTTGATTTGCGTTTTGAACTACTTCGAGTTGCGTTTCTCTTTTTCAATCCGTCTTCTTTGATCGGATACCATGGACGTATCACGTTCCTTCCAAAGGGGATGTTTGCTCCATTCACTCATAGAGTGGACACAGGTTTTCTTTTTCCGTGGAGTCTGTCATGTTCTCCTTGGAAGTTTACATTTCAAAAATGGAATCTTCATTTCCATTTGTTTCACAATTTTAGCCAAATATTTATTTACTCTCTTATTTTCCAATTCTTTTTCAAGCTCATGAATCTTTTCATTCAGTTCAACAACTATTCTGATGATTTCAGCTGTCTTTGTTTCAGAGTTATCTGTGGAAACCTTATACAAGCTTAATAACTTCACCTAGGCATTCAGTTCTTTCAGAATATTTCTTCCATGGTCTCTGGCTGCTCCTCAGCTCTTTCAATTCACTCATTAGATCCTCAATCTGTTTCTTAAAATTTTCCTTTTCTGCTTTCAAAGTCTAGAATTACTCTTCCATACTGCGCATCTCATCTTCAATGTTCTTCTTAACATGTTCTACTTCCTGTGAGTGACACTCCAGTGTTCTCCTTTGTTCTTGTTTCCATTAGCAAACTCAGCTTTCACCCGTGGAAAGTTGGTGAACAGTTTTTTGTTCGCAGAGCCTAATTCCTGTGTTTCAAGCTCTCTTTCTTTAATTTTAATTTTCCTAATTGTTTCTGATACTCCTCATGCTCCTTTGTATTATATTTATATTACTTATATTTTCTCCTGCAACTGTTCAAATTTTTCTTGACATTCTAGGTTCTTGGTTTTCATTTCAGCAATTTCATTTCTCAACAACCCAATTGTTCTCTGTAAGTTTGAGGCATCCAATGCTTTTCCTTCTAGTTCCTTGATCTTCAGCAACAGATTTACATTTGCCAATCTTATTTCTGCCTTTTCTTTTTCCATTTGCAGCAAAGCTTTGTCCTTGTCCTTCATTTTGGTTTCACTGTTGGCCAGGTCTGTCTACAGTGAAGTCTTAACTTTTTCAGTTCTATAATTGCACTACTTGTGGCTTCATTATCCATTTGCTGCTTAGAAAGCTCTATGGCTTTCCCTTTCAATGCCTCCTCTTTTCTATTCAGCCGGTTCTTCAGCTCTTCAGACTCTTTCTTGTAACTCTTGGCTTCCTTCTGGAATATCAAATATTGCTGAGTCTTCTCTGCCAACTGGTTCTTCAGTTCGTTCAGAGTGACATTAAATTCATTTTGTTTCCCTTTGTAATTTTCCAGAAGAACAAGTTTTGATCTGAGGGATCCTTGTAGTTTGTGAAGGTCCTTCAACAGGCTTGGCTTTGTTTTGTGACGTTCAATTGCTTCATCTTGAGGTTTCTTGTAATTCAACAGTCTCCTCTTCTGCTTTTCTTCCAATCTGCTGTTCCAGACAGTCTTCATTTCTTCATGCTGTTAAAGGCTCATGCACTCCTTTTGCATTTGACATCTTGTTAATTTACACTGTGCTTCAGTGCATTGCTTTGTCACTACTAATAGTTCCAAAGCAGCTTTTCTGAGGTAGTATTTAATATCTTTTTAAACTCTGCATGTTTTTCCAGGGCCACATATTGATTCTTCGAAGAGTCTTTCAGGACAGTGACTTCTTTCAGTACCTTTTCTAACTGCTGTCGTGCCTAGCTGTACTTCTGGTTGAGTTCTTCCAACTCAGCTTTGATACAAACATTCTCCTGTGGAATAGCTTCATTTTATTTTTGTAGGCCTTGTTTCTTTTGGGTTACATCAGATGGCTTTCCTTCATTCACAGCCATATGTTCACTTTGCATTGCCACCTGCAGTTGCAGTTTGGTAATATATTGGCATTTTCAAAAAGCTCAATTTTTAAGCCTTTCAGCTGCTTCACAGCCTCTTCTTTCTGCACTAAACTTGTGCACCTCATTGCACTGATATAATCTGTGACCATCTTATGGTTTGCTTAGGTATTGTCTCCCTTGCACTGGTATCTCCTGTCTCCCTCATTTTGAGGTCTTCTGCTTCCCTTCACCTGGGGACTCCTGTCTCCTCCTCCCTGGGATCTCCTGTCTCCTTGGCCCTAGACTATCTCTGCTCCTTTGGTGCTTTATTGGGAGTGCTCTAGACCTTTTTAAGGTCTGCACTCTCCACAACTGAGAGTTTAAGATATTTATCAATGGCTTTTAATATCTCACCAAATGTGGTTGAGGATTCATCTTTACCTTGTCTTTGGGTACTTCATCCACAATTACACTAAGCAATTATAAAAATAGTATTAACTTGTGTCTCTTCTGATTTCTTACTTAATCATGATGTACTCCTATAACCTAAAAAAATTTCTTCTCCACGGCACCTAATTTTGGGTCTGGTTTGACTCTTGTCTTAGCCTAAATTAGCCTGGTAATGTTACTTTGCTATCCAAGGCTGTTTTGGTAGATAGGTTTAAATGTTGTTGCCCCTTTAAAAATGGCTGCACGGTAACCATTTTTTTTCTTCTCTTTGTTCTTCCACACTTATCTGTTTCAGAAGGATCCCATTGCTGTGATGGGGTCATCTTTTTAAACTTATTCTCTCTACAGGAAACCTTTAAAACAAGAAGCTTGAGCCATCTAGTGAACTTTTAAATTGGAGGAATGTTTTGGAAGGTGATTTTTAAGCTCAGCCTTCATTTTTAAAACTTTTTTTCATTCATTCAAGCTTGGCCACTACATGTTATGGCACCGGCTGTGGACCCTTTCTGCAGCTTTCTTCCAGCTGTGTTCTGGAATGCTCGTGCTGATCCTGGTTGCTGCCTATTTTAAAAGGTAATTTCTGTCTTTTTACTGTGTTTTGTTCACCCCTGCTAGGTCCTTTGATTCTGGAGTCTGTGGGAATTCACAATGGGCTCCTGCATGATGTTCAGCATCATTCGCGACTCCTCAGATACTGAAACAGTCCATGCCCAAATGCAGCAAGACCTGGACAATATCCAGGCTTCGCCTGACAAGTGGCAAGTAACATTCGCACCACACAAGTGTCAGGCAATGACCATCTCCAAAAAGAGAGAATCCAACCATTGCCCCTTGATGTTCAATGGCATTACCATCAATGAATTGCTTTAATTAAATTTTTCATAACATAAACTAATCTCCCTGCCCGCACAGGGAGCGCTCAGCACTTCCGGGCCTTAATTGGCCCACCCACGTAAAATGGCGGCGCGCACCCGATCGGGTTCACGCTCGCTCACACCTGCCCTCGCACAACCCCCCCCCCGACCAGGGAAAAATTCAGCCCAAAAGCTTCCTGTGCCCATCAATTCCCTCACTGAAAATGCACAAAATGCAAATTGACAGATCTCGGCAATATTGTCCACCCAACAACCCATTTAAACAGCCATTCCCCCACCGCTAACCACCCACACCACCACGCCCCTGCCCTTATGTCCAAAGGTCAAGTATTGCTGATTGGAAAATTTAGGCTAACATTCCAAATGTGATTTTATGAATGGGTCACACAGGGTTAAACTAAATAGTTTCAACCTAATAATTGAGAGTTCTTGAGATGTTTGCTTCACATTGACTGGATAATTTCAGTGAATGACCAATGATCACAGCCAATTACCTCAGCCAATGGGCAGTCATTGATCGTCTATCCTTGTTTCACATTTCTTTTTGCAATGTGTATGACCATATATCAAATGGAGCATGTTATCACTGATTATTACTGCTCAGGGAACAATTATCAGAACCAATTACTTTACTACTCTTTGAAAATAGGGGTCTCATGGGGTTACAAAGTACATTCTACACACACACATATACAAAAATATATTTATAAATATTTAGTCATTCATTTTAGTTCTATTTGATTTTCAGCACCATGGGTATTGATACATGACCACTATTTCACCCCCACTCCACACTGCTGGACTCCTAGGTTCAGCTATATCACTGTACAGAAAAGGCAAAGAGGTAGGCAGGAAAACATGAATAATGGAGCCACCACCAGATTACTCTCACAATGTGTCTACTACCTAATGGGTGCATTGGGAGAGGAATGCGGAGACCAGAAAAAAAGGAGAAGCATTAATTTCCAAAGTAAGTTAGAGTTAATGTGTACGAACAAGGTTTTGCAATGTCAGAAGCAAATTGGGTGATTTCTGATCTGATTTTCAGGTTCGCCTATTTCCATCCATTTTATGTTAACAATTCCAGACAATGGTTTTTTTCTTTAGATTCAAACCTGTTTGAATACAGTGATGAGTTAGCTCCATGTTTCTCTACTCAATGAACTCTCAGTCTCCATCAGAGGAATTATCGAGCACTTCCCCACCCTACAGATCAATGGCAAGCAACTCCTAAGACCAGTCGAATAGCACAGGCCATCTGGTCACATTCCCACTGTCTCAGTGTTATGGCAGGTGGATGGTAAATCCCAAGCTGCTCAAATCCTAGAGGGAAACTTTCGACAACTATTTGCAATTTGTACTTATTTCGAGATGCGCACCTTGAATTCAGTAGTAACAAGACTACCGAGTCTAACAGGCTTCTTATAAAATTAAATTAAGACTTTATTAATAAAAAAAATGATTTTAAGCACCTACATACGTTTACAAATTACTATTATAATAACTCACAGCTCTCCTAGTTAACCTAACTCTCAGTTACACCTCTGTTAAGACAACAGTAAAACACATAGATTTTAAAAGACCCAGGCAAAGTAACACGTTACCCTGAACAGTCGAATTCAAAGTGAGCTTTCTTCATTTTAGTTTGTGTAGACAGCAACTTGAGACTTTAGAGGCTGGAGGCTTTTCACACTCATTTGATCTTAAACATGCCTTTCCTTGTACATAGCCTTCTCTCCTTTAAACATATTTTCCATTTTGAGTGCAAATTCCTATTGTTTCATTATGTCTTTGGACTTTACCTCTCTAATAATAAAAATCTATTATAGTACCAATTTTACCAGTAATCGTTGGGAAAAATAAACACACTGTTTCTTAACCTCTCCTGGCTAGGTGAAACATTTCACCCCCTCTTTTGAATTCAAGCTACTCTAGTTTATTTAAAAATGCAAGTGTTCCCTTTACACCTCACATTCTAAAACTTCACCCATGTTTACCTATTTAGCATTTCAAACCTAGCTTCTCTTCTTACATCAAAGCCTTCAGACCAGCTCTCTGAGTCAATTAAGTCCCCGCCCCCCCACACACACACACACATACATAGACACAGACCCCATTATTACTCTACTTTACAATAAATTCCAAATAGCATTATGAAAATTATTATATCTTCCTGACAGTCAGTCAGGGAATGGTAACGTTTTCTGAATTGGAAAGGAAGGGCAAGGTAAAAGAGATGAAAATAGCCGAAAGATGTGCTAGGAATAAAAAAATAAATGGCTGAACTAGGAGTGTGTAAATTATTTAATGCTTATATTATCAACTGGCTTTATTAACACGCCACATGCACTGTCTTCATTGCCCTGCAGGATGCATTATGTACCATCTCAGTGGTTTGCCTTTGATTAAATACATGCATTTAAAATAACCAGTAATAACTCCTTTGCAGATCTGTTGTGTAACAAAGAATTGGGGCCTGCGAGAACAGCAGAAAATCACATCCGTGCAGAAAAGACTAAACAATTATCGACATGAATTTTTTAAAAAATTTATAAAATTGGAAATGGATGTCCATTTCAAAACCAGGTATGCTGTCCTCTGAATTACTAATGCGTTTTACAATGCTTCACAGTAAAATTAAAACAAAATGAAGGCGTTCAACCTTGCTGCATGAAGGTCATTCAAGACAGAGTCAGATACAGAAAGCATATTACAAAGCATCTAGCTGGCATATTATTGCAGCCTCATATGGATGCAGATTTTCCATAGAGATATTGCAAGCAAGAGAGACAATAGCCGCTTGATTAACTTTAATGTAGTTGCTCTTAGTGCTGTTCCACAAAAAGCTTATCAAAGAATGTTCAGCACTGTGATTCAATGGTCAGCCTCACTGATTGATGCAATTTTTTGCCAAAAGCCTGAAAATAGTTTCTGCAGCAACAACCAGTTATCAATATGAGTTATCAGAAACTGAGAAAGATTCACAGGTTGGTATGTTGACAGCGTTAGATGGAGTAAGGTGGGAGGAAGCTTGTGTGAAACACCAGCATAGAGCTGATGGGCTGAATGGCCAGTTTCTGTGCTGTAAATAGAACCATAGAAAAGCTGCAGTGCAAAAAAAGG
Organism: Cetorhinus maximus; assembly: GCF_964194155.1. Lineage (NCBI taxonomy): Eukaryota > Metazoa > Chordata > Chondrichthyes > Lamniformes > Cetorhinidae > Cetorhinus > Cetorhinus maximus. The sequence continues at coordinate 41,619,246 of NC_135890.1, read as the reverse complement.
CCATTCAGCCCATTGTATCTGCGCCAATTTATGTAATTCTATGTGGCAGACATGAAAATCATAGAGTGCATTTAAAAACATCAATTTCTCTTTTTGATGGTCTGTTTAGAAACATTATCAACCCCTAGCCCAAACACTGGGGGATACTTTGACTCCAATATTTGCTGGGATGATGTGGGGGGGAGGCTAAAAATGGCTGAATAACCTGGCAAAAGTGGGGATGTTGAAATCCTGCTGAACATAACAGCATGTCATTTTTTGATTCATTTCCCACCCAATAGCCAGCCAAATTGACAGGCTGCAGTATAAACACAGGCTTACGTATAAGAGGGATTCTGATTTGGCATTTTAAATGAATCAAGGCCTCAGCAATTTTGCAAAGGAAAGAAAAGCTAAAATGCAAGATCAAAACTATCAGCAGTAATCGTCATAGATTAGCAGAATTGTTTGAACACACTTTGTCGAGCATTGCTGACTGTTTGTGTTCTCAATTATTAATAACACACAGTTCCTGTTATGACAGCAAATGTCTTCAACAGATTTTTCAAATCAAATGGAAAATCCAACTGTTCAGCCTTCTCAATCAAAATGCAAATCAGAAAGCTCTCTTCTAGTCTCCAATTGTCCCTAGTAATCTGCGCATCAAGAATAATTAAACACTCATCTACCTAAATAAAAGGCTTAGATCAATCTGATACTTAGTTATTAGATTATTATATAAAGGTGACTTACCACAAAATGGAAGGTCTCTGTGCACAGAACTTCACCAGAACTCTAACTATAACAAGAACAACTTAGCCAGACAAGGGGAAGTGGGTTTGGGTCTATGCAGGGAGTTAAATTCCCTGAGTGACATTGGGTCAGGATCCAAACATCCTGTCCTCTTTGGGGTTTCACTGGGACTGCATTGAAGGCAAGTTGGGAATCCGCACACCGTTACTGGGTAAGTAACTAAAATGTTCAACTAGGTCATTAAGCACAGTTTTAATTCTCAATTCTGCCTTAAACAGCCAGCAGACCTTTTTCTCAACCTGTCAGAAACTGATCAGGGTCACCATGAGTGCAGAGTTGCAAGAGCTTCTTCAGTGAAACTGACAAGCTTTTGATCAGTTACGGTGAAGATCTCCAGCCATAGCCAGATGGGAGTCGACTGGTTATAACACTTACTCTCTGAGTGCCATTACTACTTGACAGGTTGTTGTTAATTCCTTGGAAGGCACAAGTTTCCAACACTTCACTCACCTTGTTACACCTCCCTCCTCGCAGCCTTCACCACGGCTGGGAACAGCTTATGCAGCTTCACCTTCCACCTCTGCTGAGGGACAACAGAAGAAGCAACAACTGCACACCAGCTGCCTTCTCCTTAGCTGCATGTCCCTCCACAGGGCAGAGGGGATGGACACTGAGGTCCAGCTGGAAGGAAGGAAAACCCTCAATATAAGGTCTACAGGCAGAGGATCAGCACTGTCCACATGTCTGAGCACCAGTGCCTCAGGAGGATCGGGCTCTCACAGCAGTCACCAATGACATCTGCAGCCTCCTGGAGCAAGGCCTCCTTTCTAGTGAAGCAGCTAGGCACACATTTCCAATGGCCGATATGATGCCTGTCTCTGGAAGGCCAGTCCTCTGGATCTCTGCCTCTCACCAAGCTGTGTACTCTTCTTTTGCAAGTATGTAAAGCAAAGAGGTGTGCGTGTTCATAATGCTGTGTGTGGAGAGGAGGGAAGGACCACATTTTTGGAGAGTGCTTGTGAGGCATGAGTGTGAGAGGCCAATAGGATGAGGGTGAGTGTGAGTGCTGGATGTTCAGATGGGGATGTGAGGAGGTACTTGGAGAGCGAGGAATGATTGGAGCTGCAAGGTGTGTGGACCTGAGGCGTGCTATGCAAGAAACTGCTGGCAAAGTCTGAAGGCTCGGCATCTGAAAATGCTATGACACTCATCTTCCTGACTCTTCTGAGGTTCTGGATCCTCTTGGTGCACTGTCTACAGGTTGCAAGGTCCACAATCCTGCAGCTGACGTCAGCCACTTCCATTCACATCTGTTTCATTGGTGAGGTTGTCCTCTTTTCCCCAAACATGGGAAAATCACCTCACTACAGCCCCTCAGATCCCACAGCAGGACCTCCAGGTTAAGAGTGAGAGACTCAGGAAGCAGCCTTCCCTGGTTTCCTCTCCATTCCCGTAGTCACTACAACCTAAAAAAAAATCCATGTGCTGCCGTGCCATTGTAACCTGTGGCCGCTTTAATTTGAAATCCTTCCTTTGAGGTAATGGACGTGTCATTCTGCCCATCTTCCCTGATTGGCCAGGAAACTCAGGAAAACAGTCTCAGCCAAGCCTGCTCCAGCTTGCAATGGGTTGCCAATCTGCAAACGGCCCTGGCATTTAGCCAAGATCTAAATTGAGAAAGTTCCACCCGACAAATGGGGTTAACTTCCTGAAATTAGGTAGAAGAATCTGTCTCGAACAAAGACTCATGTCCAAGGGTCCAGAAATGCTAGTGTAGATTTTTCATTCCAGAAGGCCAGCGGCACCAGCACAAAATGGGCAAGCGAAGGCTGGGAAATCAGGCAGAAGTCACTCATGTTGGATGTCCACCACTGAGTGTGTGTGTGTGTCACCTTTCCACCAGCCCTATAGCCCAGCTGCCAGTACCTAAAATGGGCGAGACTCTCACTTTATTACGAAAACCAAAGTGAATTATGTTGAAATTAGGACAGGCATGTTTCTTTGAGGTTCTCGGAGGGGGAAATGCACTAGGTGAATTGCTCGTGCAAAGGGCTAGTACAGACATGACAAGCCAAATAGCCTCCTTCTGTGCCGTAACCATTCTAGGATTCTAAGATTCGTGCATGGAATATGCTGAATACTCAAATCATTTGAATAAATGGGTCAGTCATTCTTGGCTCAGGAAGTCACTTAAAGGACTGATAGCTTATTGGAAGATTGTATGAAATTGGCCTTGGGTTTGTGGTAAGTTGAATTCTTTACCAGTCTTTAGACATTTGGATTCTTTCTGGAAATTTTTGGGCCAGGATTTTGTCAGCAAAATGAATCAAAGCAAAGTTCAAAATTCAGGAGATGTCGATTCCAGAGAAGAATGTTAATCCTTTCCTGTTATTTGGAGGAAGAAATGGAGGATGAGAATAGTGATGCAAAGCAAATGAGTGCACCAGAAGTAACCCTGCCCTTCTCCCGACGACCATCGCTGTAGAGGCAGGCATACCTATGTAGTAATGGTCAGAGTACAATGCCTTCCTAGTTGGGCTTCACTGGGGAGACAATGAGAGAACTATGCTGGCATCTCAAATCTGTTTTGTAGATAACCTCCGCCACAGGGGTGCCACTGTCAGTGGCAGTCAAGGTCACAACAGCCCTGAAATTTGATATCTCAGGTTCGTGCCAAGTTACCAGAGAGACATTGCTCAGTGATCTATCTGCAATGCACAGATGCATCACGTAGGTCAACTGATGCATCTTTCACCAGGAGAGCCAACATTATCATTTCCCCTCTGAAAATATGGCAGCAAGATGACAGTACCTCACAATTGTATCACATCACAGCTTTCTCCAAGTTCCAGGGCATTATTGATGGCACCTCTATGTCCATTCAGGCCCCTACACAGCCTCGTTGGTGACGTAATCCACGGTGGTTCCACCCCACCTATGTACATGTAGCTCCTATATAACTATCTTGATACAACCATGAATGAAGTAAGGATATAAAATCTATGTAGCCAACAGGATCATTATCAAATACTTTGTCTACTTGGCTCACTAGCAGCATGCTTGTTTGAGCTAGAATAGCTGAAGAACTGCTTCAAGATGCCTGTCATAAAGCAAGAAAGAACTTGCTTTTATATAGCACCTCAGGATGCCACAAAGTATTTCACAGGCAATTAATTATATTTTGAAGAATGGTTACTGTCATAATTTAGAAAACAAAACCATCAATATGTGCAAAGCTAAGTGCCAATGAGATAAATAGGCAAATCAACTGTTTTAAGTGTTGGTTGAGGAATAAATGTTAGTCAGAATAGTGGGAAGACTCCCCTGCTCTACTTCAAAAAGTGCCATGTGATCTTTTACATTAGTAGCTCAGTCGGAGCTTTGGTTTAATTTTTCATCCAAAAGACAGCCCCTCCAACAGTGCAGCACTCCCTCAATACTACAATGAAGTGTCTGCCTAGGTTAATGTTCTCAACTCTCTGGAGTGAGGCTTAAGCAACATGTCCGGGACTTGACCATATATTTGCACATTATGAATTGGCCAATTTTGCTGATGCCCCTTGTGGCAGCTCAGAATGAGTCTCAGGCATAAACGCTGAGGATGGCTACCTTGACTGCGCTGAAAAGCCATCACTCTAATGATGTAGGATCTTTGTAAGTGGGATTCCAATAGGTGGGCAATACCAAAGGAGTGTTGTACAAGGAGGGGCAGTCTTTTAGGTTAAACATTGAACTGAGGTCTATCTGCACTCGCAGATGTGTGTGAAAGATTGCATGGCTATTTTACGTAAATCCATCACAGCCCCCTTGTGCATTGGTCTGCACACCGCTGCAGTTAAAGGCTGGTGCATGCAATCTGCCTCTGGTGTAAGTGAAGCTGACATGCACCTCCTTCTCCAAAAGGAGAGAAATATCTAAAGGAACTTCTAGAGTTTTAATTGTAGCAATTAAAAATCATCCTACTAAATATTCCAGCCAAAATTACATCAAATATAAATGAAACATCAAACCCCAGCAATCACAAAAGTAGATCCCAAACACGTAAACTTAAATTCCACACACAACATTGCTGCACTAAAAAATCCAACTAAAAGACCACAATGTGCCAGACCTTCATTGTCGATTTAATGGTGAGTACATGCCTTCACTATTTTATGTGTGTATTAACATTAATTTTAATATTTAAATTAATCTCTAACCAGACAATTTACTTACTGCATTAATTAGGCAGAGATAAAGCAAAAGCCTTATTTCTCAGTCTTTGTGCACCTATTCTGTACAGGCTGGATCAACCACATTTACAGGAAAATGTATTCTATGATAGATGATGATCGCACACCAGTTCCTATGTTATACAGACCCAAGCCACCAACTCTGTCCACTACTGATTAGGCTAATAATTTGCATTCCAGAACTGTCATCTTTTTTTCAAACGTTGCATTCCAATGGCGTAGGCATCCATTTCTGACACCAGCAGCCAACTGAATTCCCCTTAAGACCATAGATTTGTTCTCCCTCTTTATCTATGTGCACCTGACCACCTGTGTGCTGTTTTGTAGCTTACAAGCTTATTCACCTAAAATCACCTGAACCTCTTAATTATTGTTATCCCTTGTGTAGGGCAAAGCCACAGATCCCTTAGAGTACATAGACAGCACCTGCAATTCAAAGGGGAGAATTAATTTGAACACTCGATACATTTTAGCATTATTTGAAATATTACGGGTCTTATTATCTATTATATATTGTGGTCTGTCTTAGATATTTTCTTGGGTTTAATGGTGTCAGTTGCTTCTGTAAGCTGTGTGTGTGTCTTGCATTTATGGGCATGGCTCACGTTGCTCTGTATTTATAGCTACAGTAGTGGATCTCAGGGGTGCAATAATCATAACTTTATTTTGTTTTCTTGCCTGTTCCCTTGGAGGATAGTGTGAAGTAGTGGAAGATTTGCAATCTGATAAACAGTCTGACAGGCTGCAATGCCAATGTTCCTCCCATGGCTAATGATCTTCTTTACGCCAGTTGCTAGTATAGTATGAGGGTTTTATGGCCTCAGATAACCCATACTGTGAAAGGGAGGGATCAAGCGCACCTACTAGACATGGCTTTCCCTCTCCTCTCCCTGGAACTGTCTGGAACAGGAATCATACTCTACAGTTCCCGACTTGGGATCTTCATGGACCTCATGTCAATGCCAACCAAAATTACTTTCTCCCTTGATATTTTTGATTCTACCTCCTTCCTGGATAGCATACAGACTTTCTGCAGTATTAGACATTGTACTGCCTATAAGCATAATGCCAAAGCTTCACTCTGTACCTACCTTGTGACTGAAATTTTATATTATCACCTGTGCATTTATCAATCTGTCCAAAGGTGTTATGACCACAGCCAATGTTAATTGTTGCGCAACCAAATCCCAGAGGGTCTTAGCTTATGGGCCACAGCCTTTTTTTTGTATTCTTGTAATGAGACGATGGTGTACCAATCATAGTAGCTAAGAGGTCCAGAAACACTTTTGGGTTTTTAAAAATTAAATGTAAAAGCTTCATTAACAGAAAAAAAGAAAACTTAAGCACACAAGATTTCAGTTACACAATTAAGGTTAATCTTAAAAACATTCCCCAAAAGGACTCTACTTGGTCAAACCCACAAGTAACCATTTTCCGGGCAATACTCCCTCCTGGATGTTTAAATATGAAATCCAGTAATATTACACAAGGAAAACTGCTGTAGCTTCAATAAAGGTGTACCACATGACCTTTACCCTCTTACACTTTACCCTCTTCCACTTTGCGGTGGAATCCACTGCAGAATAAAACTGCTTGCTGCAGCCCAAGACTTTTCTGGCTTGAATGGATGGGTGATTGAAACTGCAACCTCTTTCAGTCCAGAGCTCCAGCTATCTCAGCAGCTCAAACAGCTGCAGCTATCTCCAGCCATTTCTAGCTCAACAGCTATCCACAGTATCTCTAATATACCTATTTCCCCTTTCATCTCATTTCCATTGTTCTCATACCCCTTTGAAACTCAAACCCTTCCAGATATAAGATCTTCCATGTTTCCATCTTGTTTTTGCTTTTGGGTCAATAAAATATCAAATCCCCACTACTTGCTTACCTATAACTCCTGCAAGATGCTAACTTTTTCCTTTGTGCCTCTGACTCCCCTTTGACATTCAAACCAACTCTCAACTTATCTAAAAATGCAAATGTTAGATCTAACCTATTTACTTTTTCTCAAACTTAACACTTCTGTCCTTTTCATGTTTTCCAAACCCGAACACAACCTGACTCCTTGCCATGAAAATATAATAATTTTCATAATATTATTGAAGGGTTTGGATTAGTTTCTCTGTATGGGTATGTGTGTGGGGGTTTTATTAAATTGCAGACAGCTAGTCTGGAGCTTTTGAGTTATCAAAAGAGAAGCTAGGTTTGAAATGCTAAATATGTAAACATGGCTGGAGTTTTAGAATATGAGGTGTGAGGAACATTTGTGTTTTTAGATAAACTAGAGTAGTTTGTATTTCAAAGAGATGTTGAGATATTGCACCTAGCCATATGAAGCTAATTCAAACAGCGTGTTTATTTTTCCCAAAGATTACTGATAATATGAGTATTATGAAAAATTTATATTCTGGTAAAAGTAAAATTGCAAAGACAATGGAGTTTAGATTAAAAAGGGAGAAGCATGTATAAAGGAGATGAGGTTATATGTAATGGAGAAGGCATTCTAAGATCTAACACAAGTGCGAAAAGCCTCCAGCCTCTATGCATCAAGCTGCTATCTAATGAAACCGAAGCTAAGAAAACTCACTGACTATCACTGTCCCGGGTATTGTGTGCTTTGCATGGGTCTGTTGAAATCTATTTTGTTTCACTGTTGCCTTAATGGATGTGTAACTGGGAGTCAGACTAATTAGGGAAGTTAGGAGTTATTATAGTGGTAATTTGTAGACCTGTGTGTGTGCTTAAAATCTTTTCTATTATTAATAAATGTTTAATTTAGTTTTGCAAAAAACCTCTAAGACTTGGTGGACTTATTACTACTGAATTCAAGGCATGCATCTCAAAATAAAATACAAATTGCAAAACAGTTGTGGCAGCTATTTCAAGTTTCCATCTGGGATTTGAGCAGCTCAGCATTAACCAGCCGCTGTGCCATAACACTCCTATCAAACTCTTTCCCAGCTTAAATAAAAAACACACATACACAGATACCCAGCCTTCTTTACACAAGTAAGTAAAGAATAACACAATATTCCCCAAAATATTAAAAAAAATAAGATCCATTCTCACAATGAGTTGACTTGACATTTGATGAGGCAAAACTTTTTTTAAATTGTCAAGATGCTTTGATTTGAATTAAAGTGAGCTACTTTGGGTGCAGATATAGTTTAGATCTATTGACAAGTACATTTTCTGGTAGATCAGGGAACAGCACAACAGTGCTTAGGAACCAAAAACTCCTGCTCAGTTATATAGGGACAGATCTTCACCACCTCAGTGCTAAGTATGGTCTTATATCAGGACTAAAGTCATCTTGCCAAAAAAGAGTCTATGCTTTACTTAAATATTATAACACTTTGAAACTAGGCCAATTACTTTCCATCTGCTGAGAAGCATATTTTTCCAGACACTCCCTACATTCATCTACATGGACCTAAGGGAAGCATGATAAACAAACAATAGCGTTTATGTAATAATAGAGATGCTCCCAATGGGAATTCCATATCCCTGGTGCAAAGCAGAACTTTGCACACAGCAAAAATCATGACTGAACTTGTAAAAAACTAAAGAGTTTGAAATGCAGGCAAAGTAAACCAACCTTCTATACTAGCACACAAAATAGCCTCATCAACGTGGTATCCATTTCAAGACTACCTCTGTGCATCTCTTATCATCACCTATACATTTTGCAGTAGTTATTTGGAACAGGTTTGGAATGTAAGTTGGAGGAACTGGGCCCAGGGTGGGAGATGGAGATAGCCACACCTCCTTGACTCTATTGACATTTCTATCTGGCTTTAAAGAGGCCTTTTTGGGAAAGATAATTCTGCTACAGATTTCCTACAGCATATTTAAAAGGCAATAACCACTCCCGCAACCCATTTTTCTTGGCTTGATGCTCCAATTGCAGCCTAAAACAGGTAGTAATTTGGAGAAAAGCCCAAACCTTGTCCTGTACTCCTAGAAAAAGTACAAAATCAATGGATCCAAACTGCTGTAGTAATTTTTACAACAGATGGAATTTACTAAAGAGAAGCATGTGGTGATGCATTTTGGCAGAAGGGATAGCGAGAGACAATGGGCAGAATTTTCTGCCTGTCAGGCGGGTGGGCCCGACCCAATCTCCGGTGGGCGGGGAGAAGATCCCCTGCTGCCATTTTACGTGGGCAGGCCAATTAAGGCCCGCCCAGTGTGACGTCCGGCAAGAAGCGCTATGCGCTTCCTGTGCGGGCGGGGGGAGATTCCCCAAAAGCGAGAGTGTGCTCTTTCGCGCATGCGCACGAAAGAGCGCACATCTCCCTGAGGCTAAGTGCTGCCTCAGGGAGATCACTTCCAAGTTGAAAAATATTAAAAATAGAAATAAAAAATTCCCTAACATGTCCCCCTCATGTGACAATGAGATGGGACATGTTCATAATTTACATAATAACTTCATTAAAATTTTTGAAACCCTACATGAAATCTCATCCCGCCACTGGATGAGGTTTCATGTTTTATCTATTTGCCGCCGGGGCTCCTGGCCTGTCCACCAACATTAAGGTTGGACGGGCAGGTCCTTTAATTGTATAAATGATCCTATCAATGGCCTCGATTGGCCATTGACAGGTTGGCAGGCCCACAGCTGATTTTGCTGTGCTCCTGCCTTCCTGAAAATTTAAATGGGGCAGGATGACATCGGGGGTGCTGCCTGACATCATCCCGCGTCATTTTACGCCTCAGCGAGCGGGCTCTGCCCCCTTTTCACCGACGGCAAAATTCTGCCCAATATATACTTAATGGCAAAGTTCTAAAGCGTGTTCAAGAACAGAGGAATTTGGGGGATTCATGTGTACCGATAATGAAGGAGGTAGGACATTTTGAGAGAGTGGTCAGCAAAGCATATGGAATCTAGAGTTTCATAAATTGTATTAAGTGCAAAAGCAGGCAAGTTATGCTGAACCTTTATAAAGCTCTGGGTAGACCACAACTTGAGTATTGTGTCCAGTTCTGGTCACCATAATTTAAGGAAGAATGTGATAGTCCTTGGGAGGGTACAGAGGAGAATAAGCAGAATGGTTCCAGGGATTAGGGAATTTAGCTACAAGGTTAGGTTGGAGAAGCTGGGTTTGTTTTCTTTGGAGATTGAGGGAAGATCTGATTGGGGTGTACAAGGTTATGACAGGTTTAGGTAAGGTAGACAAAGAAAAGCTGTTCTCATGAGCTGATGGTACAAGCACTAGGGGACACAAATTTAAGGGCTTGGGCAAGAGTGGGATGTGAGAAGGAATTTTTTTTTAATGCAGCAAGCGATGATGATCTTGAACTTGCTGCCTATGTGGGTGGTGGAAGTCGAGACAATCGATGCCTTAAAAAGGAGATTAGGTGGGCATGAGGCAAATAAACTTGCAGGACTATGGGGATAGAGCAGGGGAGTTGGACTGACTGAATTGCCCTAAAGAGAGCCAGCGTGCGCTTGATGGGCTGAATGGCCTACTCTGTGCCTCATGACGCTATAAGTCTATGATTCCATCATGATTTATGACAAAAATCAAGCACAATATTTTTAAATGATTAGAGAGAAACCTACTCTTGAATCATGGCAAAAATAATCTTGGCCCGTAACTTCTGTGCTCCTCAGAGTCAGATTTGGGGGGTGTCTCAAAGATACGCTGGGGAATCCTTCTGGCAAGTTCCCAGTCAGGGGTTTGCACGGCAATTGCCCTGAAGTGCACACTTCCTCTGGGCAATTGCGCACTGGGAACCATCCGAAAGTGTGATTTAAATTGCAAACTTTGGAAGGTTCCGCCGGGGTTATACCAATAGTTACCCAGAAAATGTTAGAAGAATCTAAAACCTCTTCTAACTTCTGGGTAACTACTTTAAAGACTCAGACCAACCCCACGGGACTACCCCCGTCACCCCCGACCTCTGACAACCCAATCTCACTGCCCCGACCTCGGGACACCCAAACCCTTGCCTCCAGATCCCCCCCAAACCGCCTCTCTGGAACCTCCCCCTCCAAAACCCCCTACCCCCCCAACCTCCAGACCTCAGGACACCACCAATCCCCCAGCATCTGGACACCCCCAATCCCTACCCCTCCCGACCTCTGGACATCCACACCACCCCCGATCTCTGGACGCCCCCACCCCTCCCGACCTCCGACACCCCCAACCCCTCCAATCTCCGGACACCACCAACCCCCCCACGACCTCCAGACACTCCCAACCCTCCCCCCAACCTCCAGACACACCCAACCCCCAAAATCCTATCTACTTACCTTAGACATTTACCTACATCCTGGCCTGTCAATTTCCTTGGCCCTTTAAACTTTCCGGCTTTACAGCAGCAAGTGCTGTAAAAAAAGGGGGTGTGGCCTCCTTGAATATGCTGGATCTAGATTTCGCTGGGGCCTGCGAGGATTCTATCGATGCAGGCCCCAAGTAGTCCCGGTGAACGGAAGAGACCAGGTAAGTAGACATTTATTTCTTCTAACTCCTGCAGGCCAGCACTTTCCAATGTCAGTTGGAAGTTACGACTCCTTATCATGAAGTTTTTCCTTTAACAATAATCAACTTAGTGTGTGTGCATTTGTAGTAATATTAGTTTCTTTAAGAAACAATTAGTGCTGAGGCGTTGGTTATTTTATTCACATTGAGGAAGATGATTAAAAATGTTACATTTATGTGGGTAAATATTTTTACTGTGTCAGAAAAGGGGAAAATCAGGCTGTCCAAGGTATTGTTAACTTCCTACAAAATGAAGGCATCTTCTTCTTCTTAGGCAGTCCCTTGGGACCGAGGATGACTTTCTTCCACTCCAGGGCTGTGGGTCCTGAGGTGACTAAAAAAGTCCAATGCTGGATCCACACACTCTGCCACAGGTGGGGCAGGTAGTGTTTGGTGAGGTGGGTGAGTGGGATGCTCAGATTTTGGTGCGCTCCTTCTGCTGTTTGCACTTGGCCTCCACCTGGGCCTGTTGGAGATGTTTGAAATGGTTGGCACCTTCGCGGATGCTTCTCCTCCAGTTTGGGTGGTTTTGAGCAAGAGACTCCCACGTATTGGTGGGGATGTTGCATTTTTTCGGGGAGGCTTTGAGGAGGCCCCTGAAATGTTCCCTCTGCTCTCCTGGTAACTGCTTGCTGTTACAAAGTTTGGAATAGAGAGATTGTTTTGGAAGTCTAGTGTCAGGCATGTGGACGATGTGGCCCATCCAACGTAGCTGATTAGCCATAACCAGTGCCTCGCTACTGGAGATGTTGGCCTGAGAAAGGACCTTGATATTGGAGCGACTATACTACCAATGAATTTGCAGGATTTTGCAGAAGCATTGCTGGTGATATTTCTCTAGGGACTCAAGGTGTCTGCTGTACGTTGTCCATGACTCTGATGCGTAGAGGAGAGCAAGTAGCACTGCAGCCCCGTAGTCCATGCGTTTGGTGCCGGGTTTCAGGTCTTTATCATCAAACACTCTTTTCCTCAGTTGGCCGAAGGCTGTGCTGGCACACTGGAGGCGATGTTGAATTCCATCATCGATGTCTGCTCTCGCTAAGAAGAGGCCCCCAAGGGATGAGAAATGATCTACATTGCCCAATGGTTCACCGTGGATCTTGATAGTCGGTGGTGGGGGGGGGGTGGGGGTGCAGCGTTGTGCAGCGGGAGTAGGCTGGTAGAGGACCTTTGTCTTCCAGGTGTTTAGGGCCATTCTTTCATACACCTCTGTGAAAGTGTTGACAGTAAGTTGTACCCACAGACAATAGTTATGTCCACAATGGAATCTATTGCAGATCAGCAAAGTTGACAGACCAGAGCAAATATTCACGATTTGTGCACCTGAAATGCTACTTCAATTCCTTTTTGTCAGTGTTTAGCCAAGTTTTCAGCCTCATCCATCCTTTCTAATTCACCAAACTCTCACCTGTTTGTCAACATTTCATCAATTTAAATTTACAACTCACTATTTCAGGATACATTACTTATAAGCAGTTTAGAGATTCACAATTTCACTGCATTCAGTAACATTTTGCACCAGTCCAATGGTTTTTGATCCTTCAGAAAACTGACTGAAACTTAAAATGCTTCAGATTGAGAGACCTGTCCAAATAAAGATAAATTAATATTGCAACAGGAAATATCCTAAAAGGCATTCAAGTATTTCCCAAGGTGTTATCTTCTAGACTTCCATTTTCCACAAAAACGTTTACAAGAAAATAACTTGTGAAATGTTATTTTCTCTCTGATGCTTGGTGGTGTTGGTGTTTCATTTAAAAGTGGGATTTTCACACTTCAAATTGCTATTAGACAATGATAACATGATTCTGCTATGTACACAGATGCTTGTTAAAGCAGGTGAAAAGGTGTAAATTACAATATTGTGCATGGAAATAAATCTAAAAATAATTACATCTAAACTAAATTTATTAGCCTTATTATAGTAAAACAAGTACCCTTCATGATCAGTGTAAAACTATCAGCACCTCAGGGTAATTTTCTCCTGTGCTGTGTGTTTATTGTGTTGGGTCACAATGGGGAATAAGAGGTCAGAAAAGTGGCTGAGCAGACTTCCACCAAGTCCAGTATTTGCACCACAATGTCACCAGTGCAGGCTAAAATTGCAAGCAATCAAGCATTGCATTAAGCCCCCAAAAATGATTTAATTGGAGCAGGTCTGGGACTTCTCAAAGATTGCTTGGGAAAAGTCGAGAAATTGCTCAAGACCCATTGACAAGGGTTGGGATAGAAATCCCTTCCTCCTTTTTTTTCGTTTTTCTATCTAGAAGCTCTGCTGGTTAGGAATAGAGTTTTTGAAAAATTACATTTTTTGTTTGGTGGGTCCATGAGGGATGGAAGTTTGCATTCTATTTAAACATTTCTTTTTTCCTTTTTTGCACGTCAGTGATGTGGTCATTACTGGCTAGGCCAGCATTGGTTGCCTATCCCTAATTGCCCTTGAGAAGGTGGCGGTGAACCAGCTATTTTGAACCGTTGCAGTCCATTGGTGTGCGTACATCCACAGTGCTGTTAGGGAGGGAGTTCCAGGATTATGACCCAGCCACAGTAAAGGAACCGCAATTGGATGGTTTGTGGCTTGGAGGGGAACTTGTAGGTTGGTGGTGTTTCCATGTATCTGCTGCCGTTCTGCGTGGTAGAGGTCATGGGTTTGGAAGGTGCTGCTGAAGGAGACTTAGTGAATTACTGCAGTGCATCTTGTATATAGTACAGACTGCTGCCATGTGCATCAGTGGTGGAAGGAATGAATGTTTAAGATGGTGGATGGGGTGTCAGTCAAGCGGTCCTGGATGGTGTCAAGCTTCTTGAGTGTTGCTGGAGTTGCACTCATCCAGGGAAGTGGAGAATATTCCATCACATTCCTGACTTGTGCCTTGTAGATGGTAGACAGGCATTGGGGAGTCAAGAAGTGAGTTACTTGCTGCAAAATTCTTAACCTCTGACCTGCTCTTGAAATTGCAAAAAAATAATGAGGACCCCTCTAAAGCTTATTAGATTGGCTGCTGCACTTTATGTCCCCTCCTTATGGTTCATACATTCCCTGCCAAGGCTCAGAATAAATATGTTCATTAGTAGCCTGTGAAAACTCTTTTGAGGCCCGTTTGATGTCCTTGGGACACAGCATGGATCAGTTATACCTGTGATGAGCCCTTCTGTTATACAGAGGCCAAATGCCCAGTACAACTTGACCTTTTCCTAGCATCTGTGATTTTACAAATCATGGTTCTGAAGGCAGATGAAGTGCCACTCCATGACACAAGCAATCTTCATAGATTTATGCAAATAAGGGTTCTATTACATCATTAGGACTCCAATTAGATTTTAACCCAGTCTTGAGTGGGAAAAGCTGCTGTTCCTTCCCTACCAGGTGAAAGCAGGTCAGCAGTTGTCCGGAAGGATGAAGAGTCCCAAAAGGTAAATCAGAAACCTGTCATTATGAGGCCAGGAGGAGAAGGAATGCTCCTCGATCCCTCACAAAGCAACTTGCAACCTGCCCCTCCCTGGAGTCCCCCTGATCCTCTTACCCCGCCACCATGAGTTTCTGCCAAGACTCCCTCCCCACAACCTATCTCCCAGCCAAGAGGCAGCCAAAAGCCACCACATCTTTGGCATCACCTGGAACAGGCTAAGGTTCAGCAACCGTTAAATGATGGAGGCCCAGCAGTTAATATTGACAAAAGCCTGTTGTTTCCTCTGGCTTAACCTTGCTATGGCCATTGATTCCATGTTTGATATTCCATGCATGAATCAATTATTAAAAAGCATCTCCAGGATTGAATTGATTAGGGAATTGGAGAAAGCACCAAGTAGGATCTCTATAGGGAACACAATAGTGTGGCTTGATAGCCATGAATTGGGATGAACTATGGCCATAACTGAGTTTCACGAGTCCCAGGGAGATGTGGAAAAGGGAAAATCTGTCGATCACCAGGCCACCAACTCTGGAGATAATTGTAGGACGAAGGCAACAGCATTTTAGTGCCTCTGTGGGAAGTCATTCTGCATAATTGTGTTAAATGTCGTATGGCAATAAACAAGCAAACTGCGCGTATTTATGACTAAACAGCAAGAATGATATTCCAACAGTGAATTTTTGCCGGCAGTAATTTAATTTATCCAGTAGCAAATTCACGATAGTGATGTTATTTGACAGTTTAACAAATGGTAATAAACCCTCTGATCTTTGTTAATAAATATAATTTTGCTGGTGACGAGCTACAGAATGCAGCAAAGAACTAAAATTGCATATTTTATTTAAAGAATTTATTAAATGCCATGGGTATATTATAATTAGTGTATGAAATCTCTATTTCAGTCTATTTATACACAATAACTCTTATTAAGGGAATGATCTAACTTATATAATTTTAAATGTTGCACAAGATGTAAAGGTTTTGAATTGAAGCACATGTAATGGCACAGTGTTTGTGAAAAGGATTTGCGAGATTGTAGTACTCGATGCTGTATTTTAAATTATTTAGCAAAAGGAGGCAGATTGAAAATACTCTGACAGAAAATTCAGCAACTCAATAAGAGAAAGGATTACGCTTCCCTCTGGCAAGGGAAGATTTCAATGCATAATTACGCTTAAGATTGTTGAAGTTAAGGGTAAACTTATCAGAGATGCTTATCAGAGCAGGGCCTTGAACATAGCAGGCAACTTAATGGGAGATTTTAGGCAATGTGCTCATAATTTTCTGATAAACTACCTGCTGAATGCAAGGCTAAGCCACTTATGTGGGGACTCAGAAAAACCTAACCCCAGATCTTTATCACCATCTTTTTTCGCTTTGTTGTTTCTGTGCCTTTTTCGTGAAACAAAAGTGGGAGTTAATGAAACATTAATCTGCCTTTCTCTTTCAGGATGAACGGACATTGGTGTGTCCCATCATTCACTCCTTTTGTCTCAGATTTCAAGCTTTACTTTTTATCTTTTGATAAGTTGAAAACTTATAAGTTAGGAGCAAGGTTGAAATGTTTCACTCGGAGGATAAATTTTTTTATTCGTTCACGGGATGTGGGCATCACTGGCTGGGCCAGCATTTATTGCCCATCCCTAGTTGCCCTTGAGAAGGTGGTGGTGAGCTGCCTTCCTGAACCGCTGCAGTCCATGTGGTGTAGGTGCACCCACAGTGCTGTTAGGGAGGAAGTTCCAGGATTTTGACCCAGTGACAATGAAGGCAGGGCGATATATTTCCAAGTCAGGTTGGTGAGTGGCTTGGAGGGGAACCGCCAGGTGGTGATGTTCCCATGTGTCTGCTGCCCTTGTCCTCCATGAGACTTGTGGAATAGTTTGACAGAGAGAGACATTTGACATGGAGGTACATAAGGCGGAATTTTACAGCAGCGGGATTTTACGTTCCTGCTGAAGTCAATGGAGTTGAGAATGGCTCGCCGCATTTTACTGCCCCATCCCCACCCCAAAAAGACCGTAAAATTCCGGCCATTGATTCAAGGGACAATTAGGTGCATTTCTGAAGACAGAAGATGTGTTGAGAAGGTGGTTAGGTTGGATTCCTCTCTGATAAAGGGATATTTGGTTTGAGCCGAATTAATTTTCTTGCTCTTAACATTCAGCTGAGTGCATGCCACAAAGTTATACCAGTCTCAATGTTGTCTCAGCTGGAACGAGTTAATGAATTATATAGTTTACAATATTCCTAAAGGCTTGAGAGGCACAGAATTCAACATCAGCCAGAATCCAATGGTTTACCACAAATTATGCTTAATATGACTAAAGGGTTCAGAATAGATCAGGGATGGTACTTTGAGACCAAGGAGGAAAATGATTGACTTTTAGTTTCTTAACAATACTTGTATTGTGCTTTATTATATCAAAACATTGAAATACCTCTGAGCACTGCACAAACAACAACTATTTATATTGCACCTAATACTGGCACCTCACAGAAGCATTATCAAGGAAAATTTGACACTGAGCTATAAAAGGAGGTATCAGGACAGATGATCAAAAGTTTGGTCAAAAGGATAGGTTTTAAGGAGCATCTTAAAGGAGGAGCAAGATGTAAAGGGATGGAGATGTATAGAGAGGAAATTCCAATGCTTAGGGCCTAGACAGCTGAAAGCATGGCCACCAATGGTGAAGTGTTTAACAACAGGGATGCTCAAGGGCCCAGAATTGGAGGAACGCAGATACCTTGGAGGTTTATAGAGCTGGAAGAAATTACAGAGATGACGGGGTGAGGGGAATGGGGTGAGGGTGGTAGCGGGGTTGGGGGGGCAGGGGAAACAAGTCCATGGAGGAATATGGAAACAAGGACGATAACTTTAAAAATTGAGGTGTTACTGGGACCCAGTGTGAGTCATTGAGCAGAGGAGTGATAAGTAAACAAGTGCACTTACTGTAATAGATAACAATAAGTGCACCCAGAATGCAGATATTAAAAATATAAGTTATTTTGCTAAAACCTGTCCACTAATTGGCTGAATCAATGGTCAATTTGGACTGTGTTAAAATAAATGTAGACTGAAAATTAAGTATTGCACAATCTGTGGTAAGTGGGCTATAATATAATTACTACATGAGTTGTTTTAAATAGAGGTGACTCATAGGCCGGAATTTTTCCTGAATTGCACTAACTGCTGTGGCAAGCGTGAAAAAAGACATTTTTCCCTCCAGCCACAAGGGCAAGTTTTTTGCGCCACATTGTCCACTTCCCGCCTCATCAATTATGTAGCCATAGGAAACATGCCGTATCACTGACGGGCAGCCTCTGAATAGCCCTCGACACCATTACCTAACCATTTCCTCACTCCGGGTGCCATATCTAAAATGCAACCACACACATAGTTCGCAATGCTTGCAGCCCAGGGCTGCTCCGATGAAGACATGGCCCGTAAAGCCAAGAAGAGTTCAGTGGCCCATCACGGGAATGTCTTTTGGAGGCCCACCATGATGTCCTCTACTTCTGCCTTGGCTGCAGGAGGTCTGACAAACTCACCACTTGGCTGGGAGGCGGTGGCGATGGTGGTCAGTGCACAGAAAAGGTTGGCCATCCAGTGCAGAAAGAGGATGAATGATCTCATACTTGCCACCAGGGTAAGGCAACCATCTCATCACTCTAAACTCACACACTCACAAACTCATCACACATTCACTGGCATCTCACTCACTGCCATCTCAAGGAACATCACCACCCACTCTCTCTCACACACCCTCACATCTCCATCTGGCCTCATCTCCTCTGGAGATTGCCTCCTCAGCCCTCACCATCTTGAGGCCACTTGCATAGATCAACATGTGCCCCCACACAAACCATGGGATATACTCCTTCCTCAGTACAGCCCTCACCCTGCAGGCTCTTCCATTGCCTGAGGCCATTTCTCCCCCTTCCCCAAGCAAGCCCTAGCCCTGCACCTGTTGAAAAGCCACCCCGGCCTTATGGCTGGTCTGATAGGTAGAGACCTGTCCGTGAGCCGCCGTGAAAGTGATGTGGTATTGCCTGTGAAGCCTGGCGCTGATGACTACAAGGTCCCCAGCATCACAGATGCCAGACTTCAGCCAATTTGGTTCACTCCACGTGATATCAAGAGATGGCTGAAGACGCTGGATACTGCAAAGGCTATGGGCCCTGACAATATTTCAGCAATAGTACTGAAGACTTGTGCTCCAGAACTTTCTGCGCCCCTAACCAAATTGTTCCAGTACAGCTACAACACTTGCATCTGCCTGGCTATATGGAAAATTGCCCAGGTATGTCCTGTGCACAAGAAACAGGACAAATCCAACCCAGCTAATTACCGCCCTATCAGTCTACTCTTGGTCATCGGTAAAGTGATGGAAGGGGTCATCAACAGTGCTATCAAGCGGCACTTGCTTAGCAATAACCTGCTCACTGATGCCCAGTTTGGGTTCCGCCAGGGTCACTCAGCTCCTGACCTCATTACAGCCTTGGTTCAAACATGGGCAAAAGAGCTGAACTCCCGAGGTGAGGTGAGAGTGACTGCCCTTGACATCAAGGCTACATTTGACCGAGTGTGGCATCAAGAAGCCCTAGCAAGACTGGAGTCAATGGGAATCAGAGGGAAAACTCACTGCTGGTTGGAGTCATACCTGGCACAAAGGAAAATGGTTGTGGTTGGTGGAGGTCAGTCATCTCAGCTACAGGACATCACTGCAGGAGCTCCTCAGGATAGTGACCTGAGCCCAACCATCTTTAGGTGCTTCATCAATGACCTTCCTTCCATCATAAGGTCAGAAGTGGGGGTGTTGGCTGATGATTGCGAAATGTTCAGCACCATTTGCGACTCCTCAGAGACTGAAGCAGCCCATGTCCAAATGCAGCAAGACCTGGACAATATCCAGGCTTGAGCTGACAAGTGGCAAGTAACATTCATGCCACACAAGAGTCAGGCAATGACTACCTCCAGCAAGAGAGAATCCAACCATCGTCCCTTGACGTTCAATGGCATTACCATCACTGAATCGCCCATTATCAACATCCTGGAGGTTGCCATTAGCCAGGAACGGAACTGGCTAGCCATATAAACACTGTGGCTACAGGAGCAGGTCAGAGGCAGGGAATTGACGAGTAACTCACCTCCAGACTCCACAAAGCATGTATACCATCTACAAAGCACAAGTCAGGAGTGTGATGGAATACTCCCCATTTACCTGGATGAGTGCAGCTCCCACAACACCCAAGAAGCTTGACACCATCCAGGACAAAGCAGCCTGCTTGACTGGCACCACATCCACAAACATTCACTCCTTCCACTACCGACGCACAGTAGCAGCAGTAAGTACCATCTACAAGATGCACTGCAGGAACTCACCAAGGCTCCTTAGACAGCACCTTCCAAACCCACAACCACTACCATCTAGAAGGACAAGGGCAGTAGATAGATGGGAACACCCCCACCTGCAAGTTCCCCTCCAAGTCACTCACCATCCTGATTTGGAAATATATTGCCGTTCCTTCAATGTCGCTGGGTCAAAATCCTGGAACTTCCTTCCTAACAGCACTGTGGATGTACCTACACCACTTGGACTGCAGCGGTTCAAGAAGGCAGCTCACCACCACCTTCTCAAGGGCAATTAGGGGTGGGCAATAAATGCTGGCCTAGCCAGCGAAGCCCGCATCCCATGAATGAATAAAAAGAAGTGCTACCTGAGGCAAGGTAGGCAAACAAACCTTAAAGTCCCAAGCAAAATACAGCTCACCGGGTGCACGTCGCTTATATACCGTTGTGAAACATGTTGGCATGCAATCACACCAGTCTGAGCTCATGATCCAGTGTGCGGGGAGGATACCGGCGAACAGGGCTTATAATAAGATTCTAATGTATTCACAGAATCACACAGTGCAGAAGAGGCCCTTCGGCCCATCGAGTCTGCACCGACACATGAGAAACACCTGACCTACCTACCTACCTAACCCCATTTACCAGCACTTGGCCCATAGCCTTGAATGTTATAACGTGCCAAGTGCTCATCCAGGTACTTTTTAAAGTCTCCACCACCCTCCCAGGCAGCGCATTCCAGACCAGCACCACCCTCTGGGTAAAAATGTTTTTCCTCACACCCCCCTAAACCTCCTGCCCCTCACCTTGAACTTATGCCCCCTCATGACTGACCCTTCAACTAAGGAGAACAGCTGCTCCCTATCCACCCTGTCCAAGCCCCTCATAATCTCAATCAAGTCACCCCAACGAAAACAACCCAAGTCTATCCAACTCTCTTCATAACTTAAATGTTTCACCCCAGGCAACATCCTGATGAATCTCCTCTGCACCTCCTCCAGTGCAATCACATCCTTCCCTTAATGTGGTGACCAGAACTGCACACAGTACTCCAGCTGTGGCCTCACCAAGGTGAGGGTCAACTCCAACATGACCTCCCTACTTTTGTAACCTATGCCTCGATTGATAAAGGCAAGTGTCCCATATGCCTTTTTCACCACCCCACTAACATGCCCCTCCACCTTCAGAGATCTATGGACACACACACCAAGGTCCCTTTGTTCCTCAGAACTTCCTAGTGCCATGCCATTCATTGAATACTTCCTTGTCAAATTACTCCTTCCAAAGCATGTCACCACACACTTTTCAGGGTTAAATTCCATCTGCCACTTATCTGCTCATTTGACCATCCCGTCGATATCTTCTTGTGGCCCAAGATACTCAACCTCACTGTTAACCACCCGGCCAATCTTTGTGTCATCCGCAAAATAATTAATCCTAGCCCCACATAGTCATCTATGTCGTTTATATAAATGACGAACAAAAGGGGACCCAGCACAGATCCCTGTGGTACGCCACTGGACACTGGCTTCTAGTCACTAAAGCATCCTTCTGTCATCACCCTCTGTCTCTTACAACTAAGCCAATTTTGAATCCACCTTATCAAGTTACCGTGCATCCCATGTGCATTTGCCTTCTTTATAAGTCTCCCATGTGGGACCTTGTCAAAGGCTTTGCTGAAATCCATATAAACTACATCAACTACACTACCCTCATCTACACACCTGGTCACCTCCTCAAAAAATTCAATCAAATTTGTTAGGCATGACCTCCCTCTGACAAAGCCATGCTGACTATCCCTGATCAAACCTTGTCTCTCCAAGTGGAGATAGATTCTCTCCTTCAGAATTTTCTCCAATAGTTTTCCTACCACTGACATGAGACTCACTGGCCTGTAGTCCCCTAGCTTATCTCGACAACCCTTCTTAAACAGCGGAACCACATTAGCTGTTCTCCAGTCCTCTGGCATCTCCCCCGTGGCCAGAGAGGAATTAAAAATTTGGGTCAGAGTCCCTGCGATCTCCTCCCTTGTCTCCCTCAGCAGTCTGGGACACAAATCATCCAGACCTGGAGATTTATCCATTTTTAAGCCTGCCAACACCTCCAATACCTTGGCACTCCCTATATCAATTTGCTCAAGAACCTCTCAGTCTCTCTCCCCGAGTTTGATACCTTCATCCTCATTCTCTTGTGTGAAGACGGATGTGAAGTATTCGTTCCACACCCTACCGATATCCTCTGGCTCCACCCATAGATTGCCCCCTTGGTCCCTAATGGGTCCTACTCTTTCCCTGGTTATCCTCTTCCCATTGATATACTTATAGAATATCTTGGGATTTTCCCTACTTTTACCAGCCAGAGCTTTCTCATATCCCCTCTTTGCTCTCCTAATTGCTTTCTTAAGCTCCACCCTGCACTTTCTTGTACTCCACTAATGCCTCCGCTGATTTGCTCCCCTTGTACCTGCTAAAAGTCACTCTTTTACTTCTCATTGTATCCTGAATATCTCTGGTCATCTATGGTTCTCTGGGCTTGTTACTCCTTCCTATCACGCTAGAGGGAACATGTTGAGCCTGTACCCTCTCCATTTCTTTTTTGAATGCCCCCGACTGCTCCTCTGTAGATTTCCCCACAAGTAGCTGTTCCCAGTCGACCTTGGCCAGATCCTGCCTTATTTTACTAAAATCCGCTCTCCCCCAATGCAAAACATTTTTTTGCAACTTGTCGATTTCTTTGTCCATAACAAGCTTAAATTGTATCATGTTGTGATTGCTATCACTAAAATGCTCCCCCACCACCACCTCAGCCACCTGTCCAGCTTCATTCCCCAGAATTAGGTCCAGCAATGCGCCGTCCCTTGTTGGACCCTCTACATATTGATCTAAAAAGTTCTCCTCCACATATTTCAAGAAATCCACTCCATCCAAGCCCTTAACACTATGTCTATCCCAATTAATGTTGGAAAAGTTGAAATCACCTAATATAATTACTCTATTGTTATTGTTTTTACACACCTCCGCAAATTGTGCACATATTTGCTCCTCAATTTCCTGCTGACTATCTGGGGGTCTATAATAAACACCTAACAATGTGGCTGCCCCTTTTTTATTCCTAAGCTCTACCCTCTTGAAATTAGCTTCCCAATGTGCAGTGGAGGGAAACGCAGCCCACCATTGACGGGTGGAGCAGGTGATCGCAAACTGGATTTACAGTGACTTGAAACTGATTCTTGCGACCTCCTGATATTTTCCGCTCCCATCTGCCATGATGCCCACTACAAACTGGAGCAGAAAATCCGGATATGGCAAGAGGGGCTTAATGAGGCAGTTGAAGTTGAGACAACATTTGAAATATGTATTGCTGTTCTTAGCTATTCAATGAACACCGTATGCATATCTTTCCATCTTCAGCATAGGTAGAAGCATTCAGGGGGAAGGGTGGTGTAGTTTTAATATCACTGGATTGGTAATCCAGAGGCCCAGGTTATATCCTCTGTGGGCATGGGTTCAAATCACACCACAGCAACTGGTGGAATTAAAATTCAATTAATAGAATCTGGAATTTGAAAGCTAATCTCAGAAATGGTAACCGTGAAACTATCATCGATTGTCATAAAAACACATGTGGTTCACTAATGCCCCTTTAGTGAATGAAATCTACTGTCCTTGCGTGGTCTGGCCTACATGTGAATCTTAACTGTTCTCTGAACTAGCCTAGCAAGCCACTCAGTTCAAGGACAATTAGGGATGGACAAATGCTGGCCTTATCAGCAGTACCCACATCCCATGAAAGATTTTTTAAAAAATCCAGAATGAACAGTGCACAGTCAGGTTCCTGATACCTAAAACATTAGTGAGATATTACACATCATACGTATGTGACTTGAGCACAGAGGAGGCAAGGGAGTTTGGTGTGAGAGTTTTCCTGAGGTGTCTGTAAACCTGTGCAATATACTGAGGAGGCTCTGTTACTTTCCTGGGGAATTTATATTTTGCGGGATATGATTGGAATCTGTTTAAATTTTCACACTCTGTACCAGGGGAGCTCAAATCTAAGTTGGCAGTGTTGTGTTGCAGTAAGGTCAACAGAAGGTGAGAAGATAAGCAAAACATGCTGACCATGTTTGGTACAAAGAATGCCGATCAGAAATAGGGCAGATTCAGGGTTGTTGTCAAGTAGGCATGTAGCCACTTTGTATTAAACCAGGGTTCTCTGGTTTGGGGTCATTTCTGTGCCTGTGTGGGGTGCTGCCTCTCTCATACATGGACTTTAATTTAAAGAACACTCACATATTCTAATTGTGTCAATCATTTTGGCCAAGAGTTTCAGCTTTGGGTGCAATCCGAGCACAAACTGCACTAATTTTGAGAAGTGTTTTGTTTCTCAATTTTCTACTCAAACTTATTTGCATATCACCAAATGTAAAATATGCCACAAACCAGTGCAATCAGGTATTGTTTTAAAAATTAATTTTAAGATCAAATTTGCATTAAAATATTCCTTGATATATTTCAGAGTGGTAACTTGGTGCAGTTTGATTAATACATTTGAAAATGGATTTAATCACAAAAAATAAGGCATTTTTAATCAGAATGTCTAGTTCACCACCTGTGAGTAACTGGTTTTAAATCACTTTAAAACTATACAGAACAATTTACATTGGCATACAATAGTCAATTTCTTAATAATTTTTTTTAAAAATTAAAAGCTTTTAAAACATTCCTTTTAATGTCCTTGGGGCTAAGATTTTAAGAGCCTTCTAGAAACAGGTACAATACATATAAACTGGCATAAAAACAGAAAATGCTGGAAAAATTCAGCAGGTCTGGCAGCACCTGTTAAGGGAGAAATGTTTCGAGTCCATATGACTCTTCTTCAGAGCTAAAAAGAAGTAGAAATGTGATGGATTTTATCATTGAAGAGGGGGTGGAATGAGATAGAAGGTCAGGGATAGGTGACAGCTAAGGAGAGATTGACAAAGATATCATGGACACAAGGCGAAGGGAGTGTTAATGGCAGTGGTAAAGAGTAAAGAAGGTGCTTAGAGTGGCATAAAGGTAAGATAGCAGAATGTGTTCATAGCAGAAAAATAACACCTTCTGCTATTAACACCTGTGTCCATGATATCTTTGCCAATCTCTCCTTAGCTGTCACCGATCCCTGACCTTCTATCTCGTTCCACCTGCTCCACCCCCGCTTCAACTATAAAATCAATATTTCTACTTCTCTTTAGCTCTGAAGAAGGGTCATACAGACTCGAAACATTAACTCTATTTCTCTCTTTACAGATGCTGTCAGACCTGCTGAGTTTTTCCAGCATTTTCTGTTTTTAATACAGATTTCCAGCATCTGCAGTATTTTGCTTTTAGCTGACATGTAAACTGGCCACGGTCATTCATTTGATCTGGAGGTGTGGCTGATTTTGCATGCAGGGCCGCTTTCCCGCAATCTTTTTTTTAATTAAACCTGTGAAAAGGATCAAGGAAACACGATTTGTGCTAACTGAAATTTACACTTAAAATTCTGCGATGTTTTGCTCTGGTTTGCCCAATTTCAACAAATTTTACTGAAGAGACGAGCACAACTGAATGGAATCGCCTGTCCCTTATTTTTTAACCTGGAACTTGAAATAGGGGCTTGTATGTGGCAATGGCTATAGAGACAACAAACATACTGTTATTTACCAGAGTAGGCTAGATTATGGGCTACCATGTGAGAGGGAAAGTGCAGCACAAAAGGAAAGGACCTATAAACGATCAATGTTTTTTCTACATTAACAACAACTTAGGTTTATGTAGTGCCCTTCTGGCTTTCATAAGAACAGATAACCCACCAAGTACTTGGAGCACAGGATGTGAGCTCATTGATACGCAGAGGTTTCATTGTTTCACAGCTGAAACTTCTATTCAAGCATTGAGTGCACGGATAAGGCTATTTTATGCATTTTATAATGTTGATAGGATATATAAGCAAGGAGTATGTATCTGCTGTCGCTTTGTGAAGTTACTGCAAGGAATTTTAACTTGCATCTTTGCTGGATTCCTTGAAGTTTTGTCATTTTAGTGGCAACATGCTTATAGGTATCTTCACTCTAATGGATTCAAGATAACAAAAGTACCTGGTTTGCAGATGTGCAGCATTGATCCCAGTTTGAGCAAGGACATTACACACTGTACACACAGTTTGGTTTAAAATACCCAGAGAGAGTGACCTCACACAGGGAGAGATGAAATGTTATGGTCAGGGAAAAAAATTGCACAAAGTGTACTGCCCTCTGGCCTCTGAGTCACAAGGTTGTGAGTTCAAGTCCCACTCTAGGACTTGAGCATAAAAATCTAGACAGACACCCCTGCTCCTAATTTGTATGTATGTTTGTATGACGGAGAGCTGCACTGTCAGAGGTACCACATTTCAGATGGAACGTTAATCTGAGGCCTCATCTGCCCTCTCAGGTAAACATAAAAGATCCGACAGCACTATTTTGAAGAGCAGCAGGGGTATTATTTCTCGTGACTTTGCCAATACTATTGCTCAATGAACATCACAAAAACAGATTTTCTGGTCATTATCACATTGTTTATGGGACATTGTTGTGCACAAATTGGCTGCCACGTTTCCTACTTTTCAACAGTGGCTACACCTCAAAAATACTTAATTGGCTGTAAAGCGTTTTGGGACGACGTGTGGTTGTGAAAAGTGCTATATAAGTCTTTCTTTTTATGAAGCGTGTGTGTGGGTGGGAACTGTAACGTGGTCGGGGATTTGCTTTAGGTGGTTAGATTAGATTTAAAGAGCTATGGGCTATATCCAATCACCACTGCAGAGTAAAAAGGACTAGGGATAGAACTAGAAGCACATAACCCGACGATTGTTGTGGAGACATTAAACCGAGACCCTCTCTTCCCTCTCAGATAGACTTAAAAGATGCCATGGTACTATTTTATCGAAAGGGAGTTTGCCCCAGTGTCCTGAAAAATTTCTCTAAATGTCATTAAACATCAGAATAATTAAAACAGTTGATCTAATCAACCACATTGCTGTGTTTGAGATTTTGCCATGTATATATTAGCTGCCATTTTCCAACAACAGTGACCACATTCCAGAAGTGTATCATTCACTGTAAAGTGTCATGAAAGGCAATAAATAAATAGAAGTCTTTTTTCTCTTTCTCTCTCCCTTTCTGAAATATGCCATTTCAGAAATGTATTTTGAAAGAACATGAAAAGCAGATATGCTTAACCTCCAGACTTTTAGCTTTTGTTGAAAAAAATGTGGCCTACTTCTGTGTCTCACTGTACAATAACCGTGGCTCTCAATTTCAATTAGGTTACAATGAACCACACCATCTCCATTTGTCTGCCCTTGGCAATACTGTAAACAAAACTGTAAAACTGAGCTATACTGTTATAAATGTGGGACTTTATAAGATGGTTATGTTTTAACTTCAAGGTGAAGTGGAGTAGTTTGGAGAGAGGAATGCGACTTCCATAAACATCTATCCAGAGACAAGCCCATGTGACTTCATAGGAAGCCTGGCTGGAGACAAATCCATGTGACCTTTTTGTTATGGGGGCAGAAAAGCAAATCAAAACTTACTGAAGGTCAGGTGCAGGTGTTAACACCTGGACACAAAGGAGGAAGCAGCTGATCTTGCTGCATACAAACTCACAGGGCGGAATTTTCTGTGCCCATTGGCAGTGGGCTTGTTTGGTGGAGTGAGCAGATAATATGGCGAGAAGGCCAAAAATCGGTTTCATGGTGTCGTGAAACCAGTTTGCAATCATCCGCTCTGCCTGTCATTGGCAGGCCGCATTTCCTGTCCTCATACATTGGGAACTTCATTGTAATACATCTACATATCATTATAAACTCAGCTCATCGAAATCATCCCCCTCATGCAGGATCACAACCGCACATAAGTGAAGTGCACCTGACAAGCTGCACTTCACTTGGGACTTTGAGGTTTATTTGCCTACCTTGCTTCAGGCAGTGCTCACGGCCATCTGTACCAGGCTTCACAAACAGCACCACATCACTTTTTGGGGGGCTCATGGGCAGATCTCTACCTACCAGCCATAAGGCCGTGGTGGCTTTTTGATTGCTGCAGGGCTGGGGCTTGCTTGGGGAAGGAGGAGATGTGGCCTCGGGCAAGGGAAGAGGCTGCAGGGCGAGGGCTATACCGGGGAAGGTGGGGGGATATTGCAGGGTGTGTGTGGGGGCACAAGTTGATCTATGCAACTGGCCTCAAGATGATGAGGGCTGAAGAGGCAGTCTGCAGAGGAGATGAGGCCAGATGGACATGTGAGGGTGTGTGTGAGAGAGCGAGAGGTGAGTTACTCATTGCACGATTCCTAGCCTCTGACCTGCTCCTGTAGCCACAGTGTTTATATGGCTAGTCCAGTTCAGTTTCTGGTCAGGGGCAACCCCCAGGATGTTGATAGTGGGGGATTCAGTGATGGTAATGCCAGTGAACATCAAGTGGCGATAGTTGGATTCTCTCTTGTTGGAGATGGTTATTGCCTGACACTTGTGTGGTGCGAATGTTACTTGCCATTTGTCAGCCCAAGCCTGGATATTGTCAGGTCTTGCTGCATTTGGACATGGACTGCTTCAGCATCTGAGGAGTCACGAATGGTGCTGAACATTGTGCAATCATCAGTGAACATCCTCACTTCTGACCTTATGATGGAAAGAAGG
Source organism: Cetorhinus maximus (assembly GCF_964194155.1). Taxonomy (NCBI): domain Eukaryota; kingdom Metazoa; phylum Chordata; class Chondrichthyes; order Lamniformes; family Cetorhinidae; genus Cetorhinus; species Cetorhinus maximus. Next base: position 41,590,334 of record NC_135890.1, on the reverse strand, counting down.
TCAATGATTAAACAGCTGAAGATGGTTGAGCCGAGGACACTACTCTTACCAACTATTGCAGTGATGTCCTGGAGCTGAGATGACTGACCCCCAACAACCACAGCCATCTTCCTTTGTGCTAGATATGACTCCAACCAGTGGATAGTTTTCCCCCTGATTCCCATTGACTTCAGATTTATTAGGGTCCTTGATGCCACACTCTGTCAAATGCGGCCTTGATGCCAAGGGCAGTCACTCTCATCTCATCTCTGGAGTTCAGCTGTTTTGTCCATGTTTGGACCAAGGCCGTAATGACGTCAGGAGCTGAGTCGCCCTGGCGGAACCCAAACTCGGCATCAGTGAGCAGGTTATTGCTAAGCAAGTGCCACTGATAGTACTGTTGATGACCCCTTCCATTACTTTACTGGTGATTGAGAGTAGACTGATGTGGTGATAATTGGCCAGGTTGGATTTGCCCTGCTTTTTGTGTACAGGACATACCTGAGCAATTTTCCACATAGCTAGGTAGATGCCAATGTTGCAGCTATACTGGAACAGCTTGGCTAGGGGCGCGGCAAGTTCTGGAGCACAAGTCTTCAGTACTATTGCCGGAATGTTGTCAGGGCCCATAGCCTTTACAGTATCCAGTGCCTTCAGCCGTTTCTTGATATCATGTGGAGTGAATCGATTTGACTGGAGATTGGCATCTTTGACGCTGGGGACCTCTGGGGGAGGCTGAGATGGATCATCCACTCGGCACTTCTGGCTGAAGATCATAGCAAATGCTTTAGACTTATCTTTTGCACTGAGGTGCTGGTCTCCCCCATCATTGATGAGGTTGGGGATATTTGTTGAGTTGTTAAATTGTCCACCAGCATTCATGACTGGATGTGGCAGGATTGCAGAGCTTTGATCTGATATGTTGGTTGTGGGATCACTTATCTCTGCCTATCACTTGCTGCTTATGCTGTTTGGCATGCAAGTAGTCCTGTGTTATAGCTTCACCAGGTTAACACCTAATTTTTAGGTAAGCCTGGTGCTGCTCCTGGCATGCCCTCCTGCATTCTTCATTAAACCAGGGTTGATCCCCTGGCTTGATTGTAATGGTAGAGTGTGGGATATGCCAGGCTATGAGGTTACAGATTGGTAGAGTGTGGGATATGCCAGGCTATGAGGTTACAGATTGTTCGAGTACAATTCTTCTGCTGCTGCTGATGGCCCACAGCACTTCAAGGATGCCCATTCTTGAGCTGCTAGATCTGTTCCAAATCTATCCCATTTAGCACATTGGTAGTGCCACACAACATGATGGAGGGTATCCTCAATGTGAAGGCGGGACTTCATTTCCACGATGACTGTATGGTGGTCACCCCTAACAATACTGTCATGGGCAGATGCATCTGCAGCAGGCAGGTTGGTGAGGATGAGGTCAAGTATGTTTTTCCCTCTTGTTGGTTCCCTCATCACCTGCCGCAGACCCAGTCTAGCAGCTATGTCTTTTAGGACTTGGCCAGCTCGGTCAGTTGTGGTGCTATCGAGCCACTTTTGGTAATGGACATTGAAGTCCCTCACCCAGTGTACATTCTGTGCCCTTGCCACCCTCAGTGCTTCCTCCAAGGGATGCTCAACATAGAGGAGGCTTCATCAGCTGAGGGAGGGCAGTACATTGTAATCAGCAGGAGGTTTCCTTGCCCATGTTTGACCTGATGCCATAAGAATTCATGGGGTCCAGAGTCGATGTTGAGGACTCCCAGAGCAACTCCCTCCCGACTGTATACCACTGTGCTGCCACCTCTGCTGGACCTATCCTGCTGGTGGGACAGGACATACCCAGGTATGGTGATTGTGGTGTCTGGGACGTGATCTGTAAGGTATGATTCTGTGAAGATGGCTATGTCAGGCTGCTGCTTGACTAGTGCTCTCCCAGTGTTGGCACTCGCCCCCCCATATGTCATAATGGAGGACTTTTCAGGGTCTACAGCGCTGAGTTTGCCGTTGTCATTTCCGGTGCTGAGATTGATGCCAGGTGGTCCGTCCAGTTTCATTCCTTTTTTGAGACTTTGTAGCGGTTGAAACAACTGAGTGGCTTGCTAGGCCATTTCAGGGTCATGTAAGAGTCAACAACATTGCTGTGAATCTGGAATCACATGTTGGACAGACCAGGTAAGGACAGCAGATTTTCTTCCCTAAAACCAGATGGGTTTTTATGACAATTGACAATGGTTTCATGGTCATCATTGGACTTTTAATTCCAGATTTTTATTGAATTCAAGTTCCACCATCCGCCGTTGCGGGATTCGAACCCTGGTCCCCAGAACATTACCCTGGGCCTCTGGATTACTAGTCAAGCGACAATACACAATCACCTCCCCTGACAATATTCTTGCAATAGTACTGAAGACTTGTGCTCCAGAACCAGTTGCACCCTAGCCAGGCTGTTCCAGCTACAACACTGGCTTCTACCCAGCAATAACCTGTTCACTGATGCCGAGTTTGGGTTCCACCAGGGCCACTCAGCTCCTGACACCATTACAGCCTTGGTCCAAACATGGACAAACCAGCTGAACTCCAGAGTTGAGGTAAGAGACTGCCCTTGACATCAAGACAGCATTTGAACGAATGAGGTATCAAGGAACCCTAGCAAAACTGGAGTCAATGGGAGTCAGGGGATAACTCTCCACTGGTTGGAGTGATACCTATCACAAAGGAAGATGGTTGTGGTTGTTGGAGGTCAATCACCTCAGTTCCAGCACATCACTGCAGGAGTTCCTCAGGGTAGTGTCCTTGGCCCAACCATCTTCAGCTGTTTCATCAATGACCTTCCTTCCATCATAAGGTCAGAAGTGGGGGCGTTTTCAGATGAGTGCATAATGTTCAGCACCAATCATGACTCCTCAGATAATGAAGCAGTCCGTTTCCATTTGCAGCAAGACATGGACAATATTCAGGCTTGGACTGATAAGTGGCAGGTAACGTTCTTGCTACACAAGCGCCAGCGATGACCATCTCAAACAATAAAGAATCCATCCATCTCCCCTTGACATTCACTGGCATTATATACCATTGCTGAATCCCCACTATCAACAACCTGGGGGTTACCATTGAACAGAAAGTGAACTGGACCAACCATATAAATACTGGGGCTACAAGAACAGGTCCGAGGCTGGAAATTCTGCAAAAATAACTCACCTCCTGACTCTCCAAAGCCTGTCCACCATCTACAAGGCACAAGTCAGGAGTGTGATGGAATACTCTCCACTTGCCTGGATGAGTGCAACTCCAACACTCAAGAAGCTCAACACCATCCAGAACAAAGCAGCCTGCTTGATTGACACCCCTTCCACAAAACATTCACTCCCTCCACCACTGACATACAGTGGCAGCAGTATGTACCATCTACAAGATGCCCTGCAGCAAATCGCCAAGGCTCCTTTGACAAGACCTTCCAAACCCACAACCTCTACCACCTAGGAGGACAAGGCAGCAGATAAATGGGAACGCCACCACCACCAGCTTCCCCTCCAAGTCACACACCATCCTGACTTGGAACTATATCACTGTTCCTTCACTGTTGATGAGTAAAAGTCCTGGAGCTCCCTCCCGAACAGCACTGTGTGCGTCCCAACACCATATGGACTGCAGCAGTTCAAGAAGGAAGCTCACCACCACCTTCTCAAGGGCAATTAGGGATGGGCAATAAATGCTGGCCTAGCCAGCAATGCCCACATCCCGTGAATGAGTAAAAACAACTAAATTTCTGCTGAGAATGCAGTGTAATGTATAAATGTGGTGTGGGTTTAAGAAATCAATGGGGAATACCTTTTCTGTACTTTAGTGAATTGGTTGCCTTCTAAGTAATGTTTAGTCAATGTTGATCTTACTTTGTTATTGTAAAAGTCTTAAAATGTAAAACATTGTGCAATTCTGTGTTGGTCACTCATGGGAAACTCATTCCTATTTTTAATAGTTATCTGTCTGCTACAGGGATTGTAACAATACCATGGGGGAGGTGTCATTTTATGCTTCAGACAGAGGAGTTGCCACCTCTTTTAATAGAATAACTACTCAGAAATGAGGGAATTATGACAGAGAAAGAGAGATATCAATACATCTGATTGTTATTAATTTAAAATTTAAAAACTATTGTGAATAGTTTAAAGAAAACATAAGTGGGATCAAAATAATCAGTGTAAAAATATTTCAACATTGAGACACTGCTATAAGGTTTGAAGTGTCTAGTGGGTTGCAAATGCAGATCCTCTAATTCATGCATTTATCGCTTTAATGCCTCTGAGCCACAGTTAACTAAACATTTTATAGCTATTATAAAAGTCATACTTCATGGCTTGCATCAACCAGCTTTTTATAGATTTGCAGCCATTACAAATTTGTCATGACAATTTTCTAACTGTGTGATATAGTGCTGGCTGCTTCAGTTTACTGTCAGTGTAGCAACTGTTGGATTGTAGCAGCATGAGTACATTGCAGTGTTGGGAATGCAATCATTCATTGTAAAAATAGATGATACCATCAGAAGGTAGGATCCAGGAAAAATAATCTAGATTTCAGGCAAATGCACAGCAAAATAAAGATAATAACAAATTAAGGGTAGAAGTTCATATGAACATAGAATGAAATAATAAATAAAAACTACAAGGCAACATAGGACAAAGTGAAAGGGCTGCACCCACTCAGGACAGTAACTGACAGCTGTAAAAGGAAGATTAGTTGGAAGATATTTAGCATATGTCCAATAAAAACATTCTCCAATATGAACTTATTATTTGTTGACTGAAGTAGTAACTTCCTCAAGCGTGCAGCATTAGCAGAGTCCTGGTTAGAGAAGAAACACCATTTAGAAAATGTAATTTAAAAAGATAGGAATAGACAAATCGCAGGGGCAGCAAGAGGAGCCTAAGGAGGTTTTGTAGACAGGTTAAACATGGCAGAGGCAAGGAACAGTTAAATCCATTGAAGCATAAATATGATCAGGTTATGGCAGATTTATTGAAAGGATTCTTCAGATCAGTTTTCACAGAACAGCACTATAGACATATTCCAGTCACAGTGAGCAGAGCTAAATAAAGAACATGCTATGCAGAAACTTAAAGGATTAAATATCCGTAACGCTTCTGGGCTAGATACATTGTACTTTAAATAGAAAGTACAGTATTACTGAAAAAAGAGACATGCTGTCAAAGCTTTTCATCTTACACTCATCAGGACAGATTTGCAAGAATAACAATTGTAAAGGGAAAAACAATTTATATGCTTGAGAAGAGAATATTGATTGGTTGGCAAGTGGGCTCTGATAATTAGGAGGATTATCATGGAGAATGCATTAGGGAAAAGTTAACTGCCAAGCTTTTGTTTATATTCAAACCATGCGGGTGGGTTCTGATTGCTTAAGGCATTACCATGAGGAATAAACCAGGAAATGGCTGCCCCCAAGCTTTTGTTTAGTTGAAAAAGATGCAATGTATGGACATGCTCTTTCTGTCTGCAAAGGACAGGGACCTGTGTGTGAATATATCTTCTAGCATGCATAAGTGAGCTACACTGCGAGCTGGACTGATAATCTTAAATTGGTTGTCAGTGCAATTCTTAGCTCAATGAGGATTGTTTAGCGAGTGCTGAATCACATCTAATTTTAGACACTATGTTTTGAGTTTTGTAAGCATAAGGTGGTTGACTACGGTCAGTACTTTGCCTGTTGCGAACAGCCGAAGGGATATGCTGTTTAATATGAATCGCCAGTCATTGGGACATATGGCCTACATGCCTGGCATCATACATGCCACATTACTCATTTGTGTGGTTGGCAGAGTAGCAATGTGAAACGGCTAGCTTCACATTTTGCTGAAATTTTTGAGACACCTTACCCTTATAGGGTAATTGAGATAGGCTGGGCACTTCTCAGAACTCAAAATGACTGCCTTAGGCCCATTCATGAGTTTATATGATATACAGCGAGCAATGATCTGATGAGAGTAGCCATTAGCCTAAGACCACCACTTGCGGTCCTGAAAAGTGTCCAGTCTACCTCAGATTACCTTGGAATGGTAAGATGTTGCAAAAATTTGAGCAACAGATGAGCTAACCATTCTACACTGCTACTATCAAAAAGCAGCATGAGTGGTATTTGCCACTAACAGGATGCTGCTGTCAAGGCAAAAAGACATTTTGCCGATCACACAAATGAGTAATGTGGTATATGAATTTCAATGCCAGTGTGATGGCTGGTACATAGGCTGTATGTCCCATCAACTGGTGGATTGTATCAAACAGTTTGTACCTTCAGCTGTTCACGACAGGAAAAGTACTGACTGTACCCAGCCATCCCATGCTTGTAAAACTAAAAACATCGTGTCAAATATTAGATGTAATTCTGTGATTGGGCAACACTTACTAAACAGTTCTGACTGTGCTAAGAATTACACCGAAAATCAATTTAAGATTATCAGTCAGACTTGCAGTGTGGCTCACTTACACATGCTCGAAGCCACATATATTCACAAACAGGTCCCTGTCCTTTGCAGACAGAAGGAGCATGTCCACGCATTGCACCTTTTTCAACTAAACATAAGCTTGGGGGACAGCCATTCCCTGGTTCATTCCCCATGACAGTGCCTTGACCAATCAGAGTCGACCTGCCTGGTTTGAATTTAAACAAAAGCCTGGCAGTTAATGGTTCCCTGGAGCATTCTCCATGGTAATCCCTCTACCTATCAGAGTCCACTTGCCAACCAATCAGCACTCTTCTCATGCTGTATAAATTGGTATTCTTGCAAATCTGTCCAGATGAGTGCAAGATGAAAAGTTTCGACAGCATGTCTGTTTTTTCATCAATACTCAAGTTCTGTACTACCAAATGAGGAGAAAGTAGTATATAAGGATGTTGTGCCATGATGATCCAAAAAGACCATGAAGCATTGTACCATCCTTGTACAAGACCTTGGTAAGATCAGAACTTAACTGGGCCAACGATATAAATAGTGTGACTACAAGAATAGGTCAGAGGCTGGGAATCTTGCAGCAAGTAATTCACTTCCTGACTCCCCAAAGCCTGTACATCATCTACAAGGCACAAGTCAGGAGTGTGATGGAGTATTCTCCACTTGCTTAGATAAATGGGGCTCCAACAACACTCAAGAAGCTTGGAACCATCCAAGACAAAGCAACATGCTTGACTGGCACCCCATACACCACGTTAAACATTCACTCCCTCTGCCACATCGTGTACCATCCACAAGATGGGCTGCAGAAAATTGCCAAGGCTCCTTCAACAGCACCTTACAAACCTATCACTTCTACTGCAGAAAATGGCAGCAGACACATACACCGTCACCTGCAAGTTCCCCTTCAAGCCACACCCCAACCTGACTTGGAACTTCATTGTTGTTCCTTCGCTGTCACTGAGTCAAAACACAAGAACACAAGAAATGGGAGCAGGAGTAGATCATATGGACCATCGAGCCTATTCTGCCATTCAATATGATCATGGCTGATTTTGGATTTCAACTCCATTTTTGTGCCCACTCCCCATATTCCTTAATTCCCTGAGAGACCAAAAATCTGTCAATGCCAGTCTTAAATGTATTCAAAAATGGAGCATCCACAACCCTCTGGGCTAGAGAATTCCAAAGATTCAAAATCCTTTGAGTGAAGTAATTTCTCCTCATCTCAGTCCTAAACGATTGGCCCCTTATTCTTGAGACTGTTCCCCACCCCACCCCATGTTTTAGACTGTCCAACCGGTGTAAACAATATCTCAGCATCTACCCTATCAAGCCCACTCAGAATTTTATACGTTTCAATGAGATCGCCCCTCATTCTTCTAAACTCCAGAGAATATAAGCCCACTTTACTTAGCCTTTCATCAACCTGAAAAACCTGGAATTCCTTCCCTAACAGTATTGTGGATATACCTGGACCACACGGAGTGCAGCTGTTCAAGAAGGCGGCTCATCATCATCTTCTCAAGGGCTATGTGGGATGGACAATAAATGATGGCCTAGCAAGCAACACTCACATCCCATGAATGAATTAAAAAAACTGTGTCCAGATTTGGGGCCCTCACAAGGTGGACGATGTAGACACCCTGGAGAAAATTCAGAGGGGGCCTTTCAAGCCTTTCTGAATTCTTTGGAGGAAGTAAGTAAACTAGTGGATGAGGGTAATCAGGTAGATGTTGCTCATTTGGAATTTTAAATCTTCCTCATTTAAAATTAGAAGCAGCAATCAGGGAAGGCCTGGTGTCAACTGATGAGGGGAATAGCCAGAAGCAGGATTTATATACTGAGGTCAGGAAATTTTTTTGATGCCTACAGTTCAAAATAAATGATTTACATTCTATCAGATAAGTGGTCACACAATGAGGGAAACTAAGAACGCTATCACAATTTGCAGAGGATTTTGATTTTGTAGAGACTAAAGTGTGTCAATGTTGGATCCAGTGCCCTGGTTTGTTAGGGCTAAAGGATCTGGGCTGCATGCTTGTTTTGGGGTGACCGAGTTGGTACCAAGACAGAGAGGATCCGTAAATCCTTCTTGGAAAAAACACATTCTATTTATTTACAAAAGGAACTCAGCAGATACATTTGTGTGCTTACAACTCAAAACTCTGTCTTTTCTCTTCAGAGTCTAAGTCAAGACTACTGACTACAGAGGTAGCCCGCACTACTCGCTATTGGGTATCAAGGTCATGTGATCTTACATTACAACATTTGTCTTAAAGGTATATTACACATCAGATTACTACAGTCAAGTAAATTAAATCTGTAGAAACTCATGGCTGCACTGATCCTTTCAGAAGCAATTCAATTTTCTGAATTCACTTTTTAAATTTAGCATGTGCCAAACGAATTAAGTCTCAATCTGCATAATGGTCGCACTATCTAGTCATTGCAAATAAGACAGATTTCAAATACCAACTTCTGGGGCAGTTTCCTGCAGAGTTAGCTCATAGGTTCTGAAGTCCCAAAATATGCAGTAATGTATCTCGTACTGACTCCTGAATAGTGTAGACTCTATGTTGAAGGTTTTGAAGCTATCCGACATGTCCCATTATTGATTTTACCTTGTACCGTCTTGCTCTATAATGTGAGCTCATACAGGCGACTCTTTGGAATTGTATGAAGGAGCTTTATAATTGGTTGAAAGATTTTCACTCAGCAGACTGGTCTTGGTTCAGACTTGGGTGTCTGAGGTGAAGTGATATGTGCGTCCATTTTCGAAATGCAATAATGTTTAAAAGGAAAATCAAATTAAACCCTAACAGGAATGCATTCTATTCAGAATATTTTTTCCTAAAGATAAGAAGGTTGGTGGTGGTGCGAGTGATGAGGAAAGGATGGCATCAAATTTAAATCCTTTACCAAAGCCACAATGAACAATCTTTGTTTCTCTCCTGCTAACTCCACATGGGATTAATGCTCCATGAGTGGTGTTGGTGTGTATTTTACCCATTCAAAGTGGAACAGAGGCTAACTCCATTATGCAAAGTGTTACCCACCCTGAGGAATGGACAAAGAATTAGCATCCAACAATCTTTTGAAATGTCCCCAGTTATATAACAAAAACATCTTCCAAAACTGCATGAACACAAATGGCAAATTGTGCAAAAAACACAATCTGCATAATATGATGGAATGAAATTTTGAGAGGGGGGCTTTATTTTGAGAGCAGTGGAAGCAGTGAGAACAGAGCAGGGCATTAGAGAGCGTGGGATAGAGTGAGACTTCATTTCGAGAGTGGGGGGGAGGGAGTGCGAGCAGAACAGAGAATAAAAGAGTTCAAGAGAGAGCAAGACTTCAAGAGTGGCAGGAAGGAGCGAGAGTGGAGTGGGGCTAACCAGGAGCCAATCTGTGGGTTCAGAGTCTGTGTTCAGAAAGAAAAATCGAGGTGTGAGATCACCGAGAAACAGGTAAGTGATTGACTTGTGAGTATTTCCTATTTATCTTATCTGAACTAGGAAATAAACTGGTGAGACTTATCGTTCTGTTTTTTAAAGTAAGGTTTATAATCACTTATAAGGTTTATTAAGTAATAATAGGGTTTATAAGTACTAGTAAGGTTTATTATTATAGGTAAGGTTTACTGTTTTGATAGTAAGGTTTATTAGTATCGGTAAAGGTTTATTAGCAGTGGTAAGGTTTATTAGATGTAGCAAAGCAATTAACTAAGAGATAGAGGAATGGCAGGGCTGCTCCAACCTCTAGAGTGCACATCCTGTGCTGTGTGGGAACTCCGGGGTGCTCCCCATGTTCTAGACAACCATTTGTGCAGGCAGTGTTGCCAGTTGCAGCACCTTGAGCTGAGTGTTTCGGAATTTGAGCAGCAGCTGGCATCACAGTGGTGCATCTGCCAGGTTGAGACCTTCATGGATAGCATGGACAGGATGTGGTCACCCTGTGAGGTGGTGACATAGTGGTATTGTCACTGGACTAGCAATCCAGTAATTAGGGTAATTCTCTGGGGACCTGGGTTCGAATCACACCATGGCAGGTGGTGAAATTTGAATTCATTAAACTATCTGGAATTAAAAGTCTAATGATAACCATCTGGTTCACTAATGTCCTTTTTGGGAAGGGAAAATCTGCCATCCTTACCTGGTCTGGCCTTCATGTGACTCCAGACCCACAGCAATGTGGTTGACTCTGCAATGGCCTTGCAAACCATTCAGTTCTCAAGGGCAGTTAGGGATGGGCAATAAATGCTGGCCTAGCCAGCGACGCCCCCATCCCATGCAGGGGTGCAGGGAGAGAGGGAATGACTGGGAGGAAATGAAATAGGCAGGTAGTGCAGGAGTCCCAAGTGCATCCCATTCTCCAACAGTATTCAGTTCTGATGAGAGTGATAGTTCCTCTGGGGAGTACAGCCAGAGCCAAGTCCTTGGCACCGCAGGTAGCTCAGCTGTACAGGAGGGGCAGAGGTACAAGAAAGATTGGAAGAGCGATACTGATAGGTGATTCGATATTTAGGGGAATAGGCAGGTGTTTCTGCAGCCGTAGAATCCAGGATGGTGTATTGCTTCCCTGGTGCCAGGGTCAAAGATGTCACTGAACAGCTGCAGAGAATGCTAAGAGGGTAGGCTGAACAGCCAGCAGTCATGGTCCACGTTGGTACAAATGACATAGGCAGAAAGAGGGATGTGGTCCTGCAGTTAGGATTTAGGGAGTTGGCAGGAAGTTAACAAGCCCGACCTCAAAAGTAGTAATCGCTGGATTACTCCCAGTACCACATAAGCAAATGAATATAAAAATAGAAGGATAAAGCAGATGAATGTGTGGCTGGAAAGGTGGTGCAAGAGGGAGGTCTTTAGATTCTTGGGACATTGGGACTGGCTCTGGGTTGAGATGGGATCTGTACATAGAGCCGGGACTTTAAGAAGTTGGTGTCTTTAATAAGCGGGTGTTTTCTAGATTTTATGGGATTAGCTAAACAGCCTTGATTCTCTCTCTGGAAAGAGGATTTCTAAACACTTTGACCTCTAAACAGTCTTAGTTCAGGCTGCCATGTTGATATTCCTAAGCTGATTGACTGGCATCTTCTGTGTTCCCTTACCTATGCAATTGTTTAGAAAGGACCTTGATATGACCCTCAGCACAATGTAAACTAAAAAGCTGACCTTGAGCAGAGTGACAAACAAGGGGGGTGGTAACCACCCTGACCTTTTGAGTACCTGTCCTGTATCCATTGATCAGGATAGTTTGATAGGTGATTGACACTGGGTAAACTACCAGACCCCAGAAAGGGTATATATAAGGTGGTCCTGCTGAGGGATCGTATAGGGCTGAGGTGCTGGTGAGGTGGCAGTGTTCATTGGGCAGCTGCCTTCTTCAGATGGAAGATGGACCAGTAGTGGAGGAGGAAGTTTACGGCAAAAGTTTCCTAACACTTCGATTGGAGAGCAGAATACTGTTATCACACGCTACACGAGATCAATGCACCCTACTAACTATCCATTTGTCCTCCGGGATTGAGGATCAGTAAACTGCTCTCAATTGTTACAGGCTGTAGACTTTTTCTATCTAATTAGTTAATGTATCATATCTAAAGTTTTGCTTATTAATAACTCAATAAACTACCTTAAAATTACATACGAATAGCTGACTGCCTATCTTAGGTATCTGTGGTTCCCAAACCCAGAAATCTTACAGGACTGAGTTGTGGGGTGATTTGCTACTGTTATTGAGAGAGTTTAAATTAACTGGTGTGGGATCCAGGGGGCAATATCAGAGAGGAATATCAAGGTGCACAGAATACTGGGTGCAACAGATAGCACTAGAGTGAGGAATAGTAAGTTATGAGGTGAGGTCAGAGTAAGGGAGAAAGTAATAAAATCTAAATCAGGATTACCATGCATGTATGTGAACACGTGGAGTGTGGTTATTAAGATTGGTGAGTTACAGGTAAGATTGCCATACGGAAATATGGTGTTGTGGATTTAACAGAAACCTGGATCAAAGAAGGACAAGACTGGGTGTTAAATATTCCTGGGTACAGGGTATTCAGGAAAGATAGGAAAGGAAGTAAAGGGGAGGGATGTCGGTATTGATCAAGGAGAGCACTGCAGTGCTGGAGAAAGAGAATGTCCCAGAGGGGTCAGGGAGAGAATTTATTTGGCTGGAGATAAGGGACAAAAAAGGTGCAATTACATTGCTTGGTGTAGTCGATAGGCCACCAACTAGTGGAAAGGATGGAGAGGAATAAATTTGCAAGGAAATCACAGAGATGCAAAAATTATAGAGCAGCTATAATGCGGGACTTTAATTATCTGAATATAGACTGGGATAGCATTAGTGTAAAAGACAGAGAGGGGCAAGAGTTCCTACAGTGTGTTCAGTGTGTACAGCCATTATGTTTCCAGTTCAATGAGGAAGGAGGCGTTGCTAGATCTGGTTCTTGGGAATGAGTTGGGCCAAGTAGATCAAGTGTCAGTAGGAAAATATTTAGGGGACAGTGATCATTGTATCATAACGTTCAGGTTGGCTATAGAAAAAGAGCAATCCAGAGCAAGAGTAATTAACTTGGGGAAAACCAACTTCAATGGGGTAAGAATGGTTCTGGGCTGAATAAATTGGAGTGAAAGAAGGGTGGTAGCTGAATAATGGGCTATCTTCAAAGAAGAGATGTTTCGGGCACAGTCGAGGTATATTTCCTCGAAGGGGAAAGATGGGGCAAACAAATCCAGAGCTCCCTGGGTGACAAAAGAGATATTGATTAAGATGAAGAAGAAAAAGTACACTTATGACAGATGTCAGGTGGATAATACAATGGAGAACCAGACTGAATACAGGAGATTCAGAGGGGAAGTGAAAAAGCAAGTAAGAGAAGCAAAGAGGGACTATGAAAAGAGATCGGCAACTATCAAAAAAAGTCCAAAAGACCAAAGTCTACTCTAGGCATATAAATAGTAAAAAGGTGGTAAAAGGAGGATAGGGCCGATTAGGAACCAAAAAGGGGAATTACACATGGGGGCAGGAGGAATAGCTGAGGGACTTTGCATCTGTTTTTACCAAGGAGAAAGATGCTACCCAGGCCATGGCGAAAGAGAAGGTAATTAATATAGGAGGATTTAAAATTGATAAGAAGGAAGTATTAGATAAACTTTCTATACTTAAAGTTAATAAAGCACCAGGGCCAGATGAGATTCATCCAAGGATACTGAGGGAAGTGAGAGTGGAAATTGTGCAGCACTGTGTTTAACTAACTTGCTGGAGTTTTTTGAAGAAGTAACAGAGAGGGTTAATGAGGGCAATGCTGTTGATGTGGTGTACATGGATTTCCAAAAGGAATTTGATACAGTGCCACACAACAGACTTGTGAGCAAAGTTATAGCTCATAGAATAAAAGGGACAGTAACAACATGGATATAAAATTGGCTCTGTGATAGGAAACAAGAGTAGTGGTTATTGGGTGTTTTTCAGGCTGGAGGAAGGTTTGTAGTGGAGTCCCCAGGAATAACTGTTGGGACCCTTGCTTTTCCTGATATATATTACTTTGGTGTAAGGGAACAATTTCAAAGCTTGCAGATGATATGAAACTTGAAAGTATTGTGAACTGCGAGGAGGATAGTGTATGTTGTCAATATGTATGGACAAATTGGTGCAATGGGCAGACAAATGACAGAAGTTCAATGCGGAGAAATGTGAAGTGATTCATTTTGGTAAGAAGAACGTGCAGGGATGATATAAAATAGAGGGTATGACTCTAAAGGGGGTGCTGGAGCAGAGAGACCTGGGTGTATATGTGTATAAATTATTGAAGGTGGCAGGACAGGTTGAGCGCGTGGTTAATAAAGCATGCAGAATCCTAGACTTTATTAATAGCGGCATAGAGTACAAGAGAAAGGAGGTTATGTTGAACTTGTATAGGACACTATTTTGGCCTCAGCTGGAGTTCTGTGTCCAGTTCTGGGAAAGATGTGAAAGGCATTGGAGAGAGTGCGAAAAGATTCACGAGATGGTTCCAGGGATGAGAAACTTCAGTTGTAAGATAGATTAGAGAAGTTCGGAGTGTTTTCCTTGGAAAAGATAAGGCTGAAAGGAGATTTGATAGAGGTGTTCAAGATCATGAGGCACCTGGAAAGAGCAGATAAGGAGAAAATGTTCCCGTTCGTGAAAGGATCAAGAACAAGAGGGCACAGATTTAAAGTAATTAGTAAAAGAAGCAATAGCGACATAAGGGAAAACATTTTCACGCAGTGATTGGTTAAGGTCTGGAATGCACTGCCTGAGAGTGTGGTACAGATAGGTTCAAAAGGGAATTAAACTGTTAGCTGGAAAGGAAGAATGTGCAGGGTTATGAGGAGAAGGAAAGGGAATGGCATTAGGTGAATTTCTGGTGCAGACCCGATGGGCCACATGGCCTCCTTCTGTGTTGTAACAATTCTGTGATTCTGGAAGGAATAACAGTCACTAGAAAGGCTGAGAGAGCTTAGAGACACTCAGAGGTAGCTATCTTTTGATTCTGAGGTAAAGGTTTGCCGCATTAACAGCCTTAGCCAGAAACAGACCCTATTTTAACCCATTCAAATCCCATCCACTTGCACAGTTGAAATTGGGCTGTTTTCAGCATCAAATCAGAAAGGGAAAAATTGAGGATTGGGAAAGAAAGTGAAAGATCCGTAGCCACACCATCTACAGACTGCTCATCATGCCAAATAACAGGATGAAGTGGGCTGGGAGTTGAGAAGGGACAGACTGTCATCCTCAATGTTCTGGATGTCACAGGCTCTATCACAGTTGGCCTCAGAATGTGGAAACCAATTTCTTTGCAGAGTTAGGGAGGCTTCCTTGTACTTCCGCTGGTTCTGCTCTGCTCCCTCCTATTATGGGTCAATTGTTCTGCGAGGGTGAGGGAGAAGTGTCAGTTTTTGTGTAGTGTTATGTTTGGGTGATGTGCCCACTATAGGGGAGGTCTTGTGGTACAGTGGTAATGTCCCCAACTATGGGCCAGAATCTCTAGGTTAGAGTCCCACTCTGAGACTTGGTGGCAATGTAAGGTGCGTTCATAATTTGGCCAAACAGGTTGGCCTTAAATCCTTTCAAAATGCCTGATGGTAGGTGGTGAAGAATGGGAGTGTTTCCTGGTCAGCCATACTGTAGAAGGCAACGGCAAACCACTGCAGTATTTTGCCATGCATCATCATGTACCAACCCAATGGAAATCTATGGTCGCCAATGCCCTCTTAGGGCATGGTACCTGGAGAAGGAGGAAGCTTGCCATAGCTGAATAGCTGGAGGTATGTGGAGGCAACAGAAGTCAGGTGAGCTGAATAGGATTGGAATGTGTGTGAGGGTAAAGTGCAGTGTCTGGATGTTAGAGTGGTGAGTGCCAGAGAGCACTGCTGGGTGAGTGATGGGGTTGTGGTGCATTGAACAGCGTAAGAGGTTGGAGGTGTGGTGAGAAGAAACTGTCTCAAGAAGATGCATTCACTAATGTTAACCACCCGCATGGGATCATCACTGCTGCTAGGTGATTGGGTCCAGACCCTCTTGGCCACCCGCACCCATTTCCTTCTGATGGTGGTCCTTGAGGACCTCTTGAGCTTCTGCAGAGACATAGCCTCTTATTGCCTATTCAACTCCACCACAATTGCCTCCAGCACTGCATCCTTGAACCTGGGAGCCTTCTCTTCGCCCCGGTATTCCATTTTCCTTGTTTAGAATTGCAGCAATGGCGCTCAGCAGCAGCCTTTTGGGATCCAGTGATGTTCCCCTTAAAGAAGGACAGACAGCCTTTAAGAGGAGCAGGCAGGCTATCTGCACCATGTGCTCTCTGCGAACACTGCTGGGTTCCCTGCTGAGGGCTCAGGCAGCCAGCAGCTTGGGCATCATTCACAGGGGAAAAAACAATTATTTAAATGAGGAGGCAGTGTGAAAGCTGCGTGCTGTCTGCCTCCATAGCTATGGGTGTGGGAAGATCCTCTGCCAGAATTCATCTGCCAGAAAATGATCCGATTTCTAACACATTAGGCCTAAATATCATCTCCCACCCAAGATGATGTCTGGCATTAGATTAGAGTTCTCAGCTCCAGTACAACATGAGGTAACACGTGCGCTAATTCATATCATCGTGATGAGCATAAATTCAATGATTTACTCATACCAAAGATGTAAGTTTGAGTCCAGGCAACAATGAGATTTATGTCACAAACAAAAACAGAAAATGCTGGAAAATCTCAGCAGCTCTTAACAGCATCTGTGGAGAGAGAAGCAGAGGGCAGAATTTCACCCATATCAGGCGGGCACGGCGGGGGTAGGTGGGGGCAGAAGGCGATTTCACACTGGCTTGCCAATTAAGGCTCACTCAGCGTGAAACATGAGCAGCAAGCAGCAGTGCTCAGCGCTGCCTGTGCAGATGGTGGGGGGGTGGGGAGGAGGGCAAGCGGGGCAAGCACGAGCTTTGCACATGCGGGTGAGTGGACACTTCATAATCTCCCTGAGGCACAGAGCTGCCTGAGGGAGCTGAAGAGTTATATACGAAAAAATAAAGAAAATAAAAATGTAACGAAACATGTCCCCTCATGTGACCCTGTCACATGAGCAGGGACATGTTATTAATTAAGTTTTTTTTTGCTTTAGGAAACCTTATACTGCCCGTGGATGAGGTTTCCTAAAAAGTGCAAAGGCCACTTGACCTTTTCACCTGCCCGCCAACCGTAAGGTTGGACGGGCAGCGAAAAATTCAACTGAATTGGTAATTTAACGGCCTGAACAGGACTTTAAATTGTTGGCGGGTGTGCCCTGTCAAACAAAATATCGCGCGACTGTGCGTTGATGTCGGGACGCTCGCCTGACGTTATCGCGTGTCATTTTGCGCTCGAGTGGGTCGGGTGTGTGCCCGCCCGCCTGCCAAGCTAAAAGTTTTACCCAGAGTTAACGTTTCAAGTTCGTATGATACGGACTTGAAACGTTAACTCTGTTTCTCTCTGCTAGACCTGCTGAGTTTTTCCAGCATTATCTGTTCTTGTTTCAGATTTCCAGCATCCACACTACTTTGCTTTAATCTTAATGAAATTTATAGAGTGACTTTTACTGGTATTTAAAACATTTGTGACCAAATTCTTCCACCCACACACTCCTTGGTATTCTTGCTTCTTAGAGGATCATTGTCTGATAATGACCCGGGATGTGCGCTCCGGTGCCAGTGTGATGATGCTTGATAAAAGCAAAATACTGCGGATGCTCGAAGTCTGAAACAAAAATAAAAATAACTGGAAAAACTCAACAGGTCTGACAGCATCTGCGGAGAGGAACACAGTTAACTTTTTGAGTCCGTGTGACTCTTCATTAGAACTGAGGAAATATAGAAATGAGGTGAAATATAAGCTGGTTGAGGGGGGGTGGGACAGGTAGAGCTGGATAGAGGGCCAGTGATAGGTGGAGGCAAAGAAGGGATTGCCAAAGATGTCATAGACAGAAGGACAAAGGGGTGTCGATGGTGGTGATATTAGCTAAGGAATGTACTAATGGTGACTTTAAGGGTAGAAAGCAGGAAGAGCAAGTAACATAGTCCTAGTGGGGGTGGGGTGGGGGGAAGGGATCAAAATAGGCTAAAAGATGGAGATGAAACCTCCATCGCCACCCCCTTTCCGATCCCCCTTTTTCCAATAATTTATATTTTTTTCAATATATTTTTCTTTTCCCACCTATTTCCATTATTTTTAAATGTATTTCCATCCATTGTTTCATCTCCACCTTTTAGCCTATCCCTTCCCCCCACCCCACCCCCACTAGGGCTATCAGTCACTTGCTCGTCCCGCTTTCTACCCTTAATGTCATCATTAGCACATTCCTTAGCTAATATCACCACCGTCAACACCTCTTTGTCCTTTTGTCTATGACATCTTTGGTAATCTCTTCTTTGCCTCCACCTATCACTGGCCCTCTATCCAGCTCTACCTGTCCCACCCCCCCCTCAACCAGCTTATATTTCACCTCATTTCTATATTTCCTCTGTTCTGATGAAGAGTCATACAGAATCGAAACGTTTACTGTATTCCTCTCCGCAGATGCTGTCAGACCTGCTGAGTTTTTCCAGTTATTTTTATTATTGATGATGCTTGATGTTTTGTAGTGAGCTGAAGTCTCATCGTGGTAAATAATTGTAGTATATTGAATAATGTTGCCCTTAAGGACTTGCACTGACCAGCTGGTGTAATAGTTGCTATAAGTCGTTTAATTATGAATAATGTAGTATTTAGAATAGGAGTCAGTGTGTTAAGACATTGAGTGATGCTGTCTATTAGTTTTTAACAATAGCTAAGAAAAATAATTAGGAAATGCTCTGAAAATAAGGTGGCCAATGCAAATAAAATCTTAAGTTATTCAAATATAACATTTGCTAATTTCAAGTGATTGAATTTATGAAATTTCACTTGCAGTCTGACGAAAAATATATTAATTGGGTGAATCTAATGACACCAGTGGCCCAGCCAATGTATTCGATATTCACAACAAAAGAATATAACTTGTCACCTCTTTCAACACAATAGAAGCTGAATATAAAACCCAACCTTATTAAAATATCTTGAAAATAAGGAAATAGTGAAATGGGAAAGCCCATTATATGTTATGAGGCCATTTTCAAAAAGGTTAGTGAGCCTTGACATGGAGTTAAATAAAGGAAGACTTGCAGTTGTATAGAACATAAGAAACAGGAGCAGGAATAGGCCATTCGGCCCCTCAAGCCTGCCCCGCCATTCAATAAGTTCACGGCTGATCTGTCCCAGACCTCAACTCCTCTTTCTTGCCAGCTCCTCATAGCCCTCAATTCTCAAAAATTTCAAAAATCTATCTACCTCCTCTTTAAATACTTTCAGTGATCTAGCCTCCACAACTCTCTATGGTAGAGAATTCTAGACATTCACTATCCTCTGAGAGAAGAAATTCCTTCGCGCATCTCAGTTTTAAATGAATGTCCCCTTATTTTGTAACTATGTCCCCTAGTTTGAGATTCGCCCACTAGTGGAAACATCTTCTCAACATCTACCCTGTCAAGCCCCCTCAGAATCTTGTACTTTTCAATAAGATCACCCCTTGTTCTTCTAAACTCTAATGAGTAAAGGCCTAAACCTGTTTAGCCGTTCTTGATATGTCAACCCCTTCATCCCAGGAACCAGCGTAGTGAATCTCTTCTGAACTGCCTCCAATGCCAGTATATCCTTTCTTAAATACGAGGACCAAAACTGTACACAGTGCTCCAGGTGCGGTCTCACCAACACCCTGTACAGTTGTAACAAGGCTTCCCTATTTTTAAACTCCAACCCCCTAGCAACACAAGCCAAAATTCCATTTGCCTTCTTAATTACAAGCTGCACCAGTATGCTAACACTTTATGCTTCATGCACAAGAACACCCATATCCCTTTGTGCTGCACTTTTGTGGAGCTCTCTCCATTTAAATAATAGTCTGCCTTTTGATTCTTCCTACCAAAGTGCATGACCTCACATTTGCCGACATTAAACTCCATCTGCCAAGTTTTTGCCCACCCACTCAACCCATCTATATCCCCTTGCAGATTCCTTATGTCCTCATCACAACATGCCCTCCCACCTATTTTTGTAACATCAGCAAATTTGGATACATTACACTCTGCCCCCTCCTCCCAGTTATTATTATAGATAGTAAATAATTGAGGCCCTAGGACTGATCCTTGTGGCACTCCACTAGTTACGTCTTTCCAGCCTGAAAATACCCTACTAATCCTGACTTTCTGTCTTCTGTGTGTTAACCAATCCTCAATCCATGCTAATACATTATCCCCGATACTGTGAGCTACTATCTTGTGCAATACCTTTTAAGTGGCACCTTACCGAATGCCATTTGGAAATCCAAATGCACTACATCTACCCATCCCCCTTTATCAACTCTTCTTGTCATATCCTCACAGAACTCCAACAAATTTGTCAAACATGATTTCCGTTTCACAAAACCTTGTTTACTCTGTTCGATTGTGTTAAGCTTTTCTAAATGTCCTGCTATTTCTTCCTTAATAATGGACTCCAGCATTTTCCCAATGACAGATGTTAGGCTGACTAGCCTATAGTTTCCTGCCTTTTGTCTCCCTCCCTTCTTGAAAAGGGTCATCACATTAGCAGTTTTCCAATCTGCTGGGATCCTCCTGGAATCCAGTGAGTTCTGGAATATTTCAACCAATGCCTCCATTATCTCTGCAGCCACTTCCTTTAAAATCCTTGGATGCAGACCATCAGGTCCTGGCGACTTGTCTGTCTTTAGCCCCATTAGTTTGTCAAACACTTTCTCCCTCGTGATAGAGACTATTACAAGATCTTCCCTCCCATTAGCTCCTTGCTTACCACATATCTTTGGGATGTTTATTGTGTCCTCCACCCTGAAGACTGATGCAAAATATTAGTTTAAATTATCTGCCATTTCCCTGTTCCCCATTGTCAATTCTCCAGTCGCATCCTCCAAGAGTCCCATGCTCACTTTAGGCACTGTCTTTCTTTTAATATACCTATAGAAGCTCTTGCTGTTTGTTTTTATATTTCTTGCCAATTTACTTTCATAATCAATATTCTCCCTCTTTATTAGCTTTTTAGTCATCCACTACTGGTTCCGAAAATATTCCCAACCCTCTGGTCTACCATTAGTTTTTGCTGCTTTGTATGCCTTAGTTTTTGATTAGATACTCTCCTTGACCACCTTTGTTAACCATGGATGGTTCATCCTTCTCATCGAGTCCTTCTTTTTGACCAAGATAAATTTTTGCTGAGCATTATGAAATATCCGGTTAAATGTCTGCCACTGCTCATCCACTGACCATCCCTTTGGTGTATTTTCCCAGCCCACTTTAGACAGCTCTTTCTTCATACCTCTGTAATTGCCCTTATTTAAGTTGAGGACACTGGTTTGAGACCCGAGTTGCTCGTCCTCAAACTGATTTTGAAATTTTACCATGCTGTGATCTCCAACCCCTAGAGGATCCTTAACTACAATATCTCTAATTAATCCCATCTCATTACTAGATCTAACATAGCCTGTTCCCAGGTAGGTTCTGCAATGTATTGCTCTAAGAAACAATTCTTGGTGCACTCTACAAATTCGTCTTCCATGTTACTCCTGCCAATCTGATTTGTCCAGTCAATATGCGGATTAAAATCACCCATGACAATTGTAGTGTCCTTCTTACATGCCTCCATTATTTCCACAATTATACTTTGTCCTAGAGTGAGGCAACTCTTCGTGGGCCTCTAGATGACTCCCACCCGTGACTTCTTCCCCTTGCTATTCCCTATTTCCACCCAAACTGATTCCACATCACAATTTATTGCACCTATATCAATACTCACCACCGCACTGATACCTTCCTTTATTAACAAAGCTACCTCACCTCCTTTTCCTTTTTGCCTATTTTCTCCGGAACGCTTTTCATGTGCTGGCCCAAAGTCGATAAAGTACTTTTGAAGTGTACAGACTGTTGTAATGCAGAAAGGTGGCAATCTATTTGTGCACAAGGGCCCACAAACAACAACGTGATAATAACTAGATAATCTGTTTTTGTGATATTGTTGGAATACATATTGACCAGGATACCTGGGAGAACTCCACTGCTTTTCTTCAGAATAGTACACTGAAATCTTTTATGTCCACCTGAGGGGGCATATAGAGCCTCAGTTGAATGTCTTATCCAAAACACAGCACCTCTGACAGTGCAACACTCCCTTAGTACTGCACTGTGACTGTCAGCCTAGATTATGTACTAAAGGTGCTCTGAGTGGGGCTTAAGCCTATGACCTTCAGCTTGGTGCTGAACCACAGTGGATATGAATTGAGCAACTCATCATGGCTTTCACAGGAAGATTTTAGAGACAGGTATTTAAAAAGAACTGGATTCCCTTGAGTTTAGAAGGTTGAGGGGTAATCTTACTGAAGTGCTTTTAAATGATCAAGGATTTGATAGAGTGGTTACAGAGAAGCTTTTTGCTCTGCTGGGAGCTTCCAGAACAAGGAGGCATCATCTAGGCCATTCAGAAGAGAAATCAGAAAGTACTTTCTCACCCAAGCATAGTGCAAATGTGGAATTCTGTCTCGCAAAAGTCTGTGGATGTTGGGTCAGTTGATATTTTCAATACTGACATGATTGATTTTTATTAGATACAGGTATTGAGATGTGGATCAAAGGCATGTACATGGAGATGAGGTACAGATCAGCTATTATCTAACTGAATGGCAGAACACACTTTAGGGATAAATGAAGCGAAATGCAGGCTGGTTGTAAGTGTGTGGCTTCTCAGCCATATGATTCATCAGGCGCAATCATCCCAGATTTGCATTAAGTGCGGTAGCGGGCAGGTAAAACAATGGCAGGTTTTCACGCCATATTGTCCCAAATTCACCACATTATTTATGGATTCCTGGGGAAATGTGCCGTTTCCATGGTGAGCCGGTGCTCATTCGCCCACCAGGCCATCAGCTCACTGCTTCATCATGCTGGGCGCCATATTTAAAGTCCAGCCGCAGACACACTTCTCAGCGCTTCCAGACCACGATTGCTGCAGGGAAGACAAGGCCCTGAAAGCGACGCATCACTGGAATGCCTTTTGGATGCCATGGAGTCCCACCAGGATGTCCTCTACCCCTGCTCTGACTGCAGGACGGGCAGCGGTGTGATCAATCCGGCTTGGGAGGCAGTGGCAGCGGTGGTCAGGGCCTACGCCTTTCAAAAGAGGACAGCCACCCAGTGCTGCAAGAGGATGAATGATCTCCTCCATTCTGCCAGGGTAAGTTACTGTTCTCATCACTCTCAACTCACACACTCACAAACCCACCACACATCCACAGGGCCTTCCTTCACTGCCGATTCAAGGGACATCACCATTCACTCTCTCACCTACACCTTCATTGTCCTCATCCCGTCCATGGGACCACTCACCACCCAGACATGCCAGATATACTTATCATCTGGTCTGGCAGGTGTCCTGCTTACACTCTCTCCATCTCTATTCATGCAGGACAAGGTGGCACACAACAACAGGGAGAGGTCACAGACCGGTGGTGGAGTGCCTGAAATCAAGGTCCTCACAGACTTTGAAAACAGCCATTCAGCTGGCCGGCGAGGATCTGGATCGGTCCTGTGCTGGTGGTGAGGTCAGCGGTTCTCCAGCGAGTTAGCGTCCAGCAGTGCGACATCCATCAGACAACCATGCCATGAGTGATGTGTCCTGTTTCACAGGCCACTGCCATGCACTAATTATCTCCCCTTGCTTCTGCAGGCACGTTTGGGAAACAGCCAACAGAGTCCATGACCCAAGGCCTCAAATCAAGCCCTGAATAAACCTCTGAAAGGAATCTGAAGGCACCCTCCTTGAAGTCCCCTCACAGTGCTCACCCACACCCTCCACCAGCACAGAGACACACACACCTCGGTGGGACCTAGCTTTAGAGTAGCCTCAGGATCACAATCTGGTGAGCACATCGCACTGTCTGATCCACATTCTCAGAGGCAGTGGCTTCCCAGCTGTCCGGCACTTGGAAGGCTGCTGGAGGCCAGAAATTTGCTGTCCAAGTCAGATAGCAAGCCTCTGGGCTCAGTCACGTCACAGTTGCTGGAGCTGCAAAGGCAAGCTCAGGAACATTAGGAAAGTATGTTCACTGCACTCCGCAGATTGCAAGGCACGCTGGAGGAGTCCATCTACCTTCACTCTGAGGTGATAGCACTGGTATGCTAACGCACCAAGATCAACACTGGTAGGATGGTGGCCGCCATGGAGACCTTGGTCCAGGACATTGTTCCTGCACTGCTGCGGGGGCTCAACTCCATCGCTGATGCCATAGTTGGCCTCCAACTGTGTGTATGTGAGAGGAGTGCCAGGTGCCTCTGGGAGTGTCCAGCCCATCCGAATCCCCTCTACCTGTGACCTCAGCAGCTCCAGCTCCACACACCAAGGAGGGTGCCACTGCCACACAGCAGGACCCCAAATACAAGGCGGGGCCCTCTAAGTCTTGGCCGGTGAAGGTCATCACAGACAGGGCGTAGCTGTCAGCAGGCTGCCTCCACCTCCGCTGTAGATTTCTGGAGAGCACTAAGACTTGGCGGCAGGGTTAGGAAAGTTAAGGATAATTAGCTGCCTGGGCCTGGGCATGGGTGTTAATCACTTTTACATACTGTTCACTATTATTAATAAACTCCCAAGAATGTCTCCCTGCCTATGGCTCCTTGTTCTGATGAGCAGTGTTCTTATCACTCAGATGTGAAACCTTTCTGCACAAGATAAAGGTAGGTGTCTCAGTCCAGGGCCTCTTCCCTGTGCTTTGTGCAGCCTTCAGACCACAGTGATGTTTCAGCTCTCACTCCCTGGACACATTACTGATGCCTGCACCTCGGCGGTGCTAGTCATTGCTGCCAGAATGTTGTGGGCAGGCACCACAGAGTTCTCTCATACTCTCTGTGTGCTCTCAGCACCTTTAAGGTGGGGCTGGCCCCCATCTCTTCAGCATCTGTGACCACTGATGCTGTGCTCCTGAAGGGCTCAGGTGCTGAAGGCGGACAAAGGATCAGATGTTTCTAAAGTTTCATGGCTGCGTCTCTGAGATGGCCCTGATCACGGGGCACAAGCGAGCTGCCCTTGGTCAGACAGAGTCAGACATTCTTAGAGGCTATGTGAAGATCTATGGAGTGTCCTCACTGCATGTCGTCATCATCCTCCTGTGATCGAGCGACTATTAGGGCCTCCACTGCACCTCCATGACAGGAGCATTCTCACAGGGGGTATTTGCGCTGCCATAAGCCAGACTGGAGTCAAACGTTCACAGATGCAATAGATCATCACATCTATGAACATTTATGAGGTCACCTCTGCATGTCATCACCATCCTCCACAAATCTAGCAGCTATGAGGGCCACCTGAGCGTGTCTGCCTCATCTAGCCAGTGCGACGGCCACATCCTGGTCATCATCTCCTTTGAAGACCTCCTCACCCTCACCCCCGGCAGCATCCTCCTCATCGGAGGAGACATGCAGCTCCTCCATCTCCTCCTCAGCCAGCTCGCCTCCCCATTGGAGAGCCAGGTTGTAAAGGGTGCAGCAGACAATGACAATGCATGACACCCTCTGCGGACTGTATTGCAGGACTCCACCAGACCGGTCCTGACACTGGAACCTCATCTTCAGCATCCCGTGGTCTGCTCTGCCAAGTTGTGAGCTGCAACACGAGTCTCATTATATCGTCACTCTTCTGCAGTCTGAGGCCACCACACGGGTGTCATCAGCCACGGCCTCCTTGTCCCCGAGTAGCCATCCCTGCAGCTTCTGTGGACCCTGGAAGACTTCAGGGATCTGTGACTGACCGAGGATGTAGGAGTTGTGCACACTCCCTGGAAACCGTGCCATACCTGCAGGATGCGTTTGTGGTGGTCGCACACCAGCTGCACGTCCAGCGAATGGTATCCCTTGCAGTTGACATAGTCGATCATGTACTGTGATGGAGATCTGAGCGCCACATGAGTGCAGTCGATCGCACCCTGCACCTGTGGAAAACCTGAGGTCTGTGTGAATCCAATCGCTCTTGCATTCTGGACGTCTTGGTCCTGGGCGAAATGCACAAAGTTGTGTACCCTCGCAAAGATGGTATTCGTGACCTCATGTTTGCATTTCTGGTTGGAGGCTTGTGAGATCCCATAGAGGCTGCCTGTGGAGCCCTGAAAGGAGCTCCTGGCATAGAAATTGAGCTCCGCTGTCACTTTCGTGGCCACTGGCATTGAACACCCTCCATGACCTTGTGGCGCCAAATCCTGCAGTAGCTGGTAAATGTGACTGACTAGCTCCCTAGATATGCGCAGTCTCCATAGATACTGGTTCTCGGTCATCTGTAAGAATGAAAGGCGGTGTCTATAGACCCTGGGTGTCATTAGGCACCAACCAACAACAGCTTGCTCTGGCTCTTTGGTGGCATGTGCAGAAGCCCCAACCGGCCCTTGTTCCTGAGGTTGCTGCTCCTGCCTGTGTAGCCAGCAGCCTCAGTCACTCTCTCCTCTGTCGTCTTTGCGTTCTGTGGGCCTTCAGACATACAGCTGGTTCACCTGGCTCCATGATCCTAATGTACTCTCCTGCAGGATGAAAGAGAGAGACACGTGGTCAGCATGGGTCTACTAAGAAGCTGTCCTGGTAAAGGTGAAGGCCCCTTAATGCTTCCCGGAGAGTGCTGGCCACCACTTGGATGGCCAGAGATTAGTGCGCTGCATGGCTGCCCGAAACCCCACCCATTTCCACATCACACCACCCAACCGATTGGCGACAGCTTTGCCCATTGGACTGCATGCTGTGCTCTCAGCTCAGGCACAGGCATTCTCCTAACCTGCACTGCAAGGCTGCCCTGTTAGCTTGAACCATGGGGGATACTGGTCCAAACCGGGATGCTGACATTGCAAGGGGCTGTGAGCACCTCCAGCAGTGACTGCACCATGGCCAGCTTTAGCAAGGAGATTGTACAACGTGTGCATTCGTCCAATTCTGCAGTCCACTAAAATGCTCATGACTTGGCAGTCTGTGCCGGGAGGATGGTGAAAAGCTCTGGAGCATTTGGTGGCACTTTGATACCTCTGCGTTGCTTGAGTGGGCAGATAAGCTAGAAGCCCAAGTCTAATCATATCAATGGCTGCACCTGAACTGTCTCAGCCTCAGAGGAATGGTCACTTTATACAGGTTTCCCTAATGCATGGCCACTTCCTTCATCCACACTACTCCCCATCCCGAATGTTTGTGTGCTATATTCAACAGCCAGGAAGCCCTTGCCCAACCCCCGCCCACAAGTTGCCTCAATGGCAGGTCTGCCCTTAACCACCACCTCCACCCACCCCCGACCATGCCCCTCAACTTTGAAGTCCAACAGGCGACCCTGGGGAACGCTGCACAATGTTGCTGTGTACTCGCCTCCGAGTTCCCCTCAAAGTGCAGCCCGCCAAGTGCACACCTTTTATGTGCTGTTGTGAAACATGTCGGCGTGCTTTCCCACCGACGTAGACGGACGATCCAAGTGGGGGAACGATTCCGGTGGGCTGGTCTGATAATGGTATGCAGATTATGACAATGATGTTCCTAACGTCCGATGGCGGGAAACACGCCCCGCCATCAGCGGGCTGAGCGGACAATCGCAAACTGGTTTCATGGCGTCATGAAACCAATCATGTCATATTGTCTGTTCACACCACCGAACACACTTGACACCGGCGGGCACGGAAAATCCCAGCCTTCATGTCACTCATCAGGTGATTCCTTTGTTTTCTCTCTTTTTCCCATGGGTTTGATCCTGTAAAAGTGGTCCTGAAACTATTGTGAGTTTACTTGTTAATAAAACGTCAGTACTCTTTAAAACAAACTACAACTACATCTATTATCTTAAAGAGACGCCGACACAAGATGAAAGGCCAATCCCTCTTCCTATGAGATAAAAAGGGAAATATCAATAGAGTGCAAAGAAAATTGGCAAATAATACGGCATTGAATAAATTGTGAAATGTTCAAACAAGAGATGATTAGTTTATGGTCTAAACAAAGCTACACAAAATTTGCAGTCTAGAGAGAAATAGGTAACATGGTTAACTGTGAAGAGGACTGTAAATTACTTCCAGAGGATATAGCCAGGTTGGTAGTTTGGACAGATAGATGTTGGGTGAAATTTAATGTGGCGAACTGTGACACACTACATTTTGCAAGAATGAAAAAGAGGGAGCATATGCAGTAAATGGTGAAACTTTAGGTGGAATAGACAAATAAAGAGACTTAAGGGTTCAGCTATATATGGGGTAATTTGATCAGGTTAGCTGTCTGTTTTACAGCCAGTCCAATTTTACAGTCCATTGACTTCAGCAGATAGGAAAATCAGATGGTTTGTAAAATAGACAGCCAATTTACTATCACCCGTTTTTTTGCCTGGTGACATAAATTCAAATTATCCAGCATGAATTTTCAATCTTTACTTGAATGCATCTAGAAGCCTGGTTGAGAACAAGGAAAACACTCCCTACTGAGAGAAATTGAGGTCAGTGATGACAGAACACCACAAATTGGGAATGAAATACTACTGGAGCATCAGGACATCTTGGGCATTTAGTTCTGTGGCTTTGCATGCTTACCTCTGATGGAACTGAAATATTGCATTGTTCTGCGTTCGTCAGTGGGAGGCTAAAAGCTTTACAAGATCACATCTTTGAAGTGTCTATGAAATTGAAGAGGAACTATTCCAGTCATAACTTTTATGACACTGCTGTCTAAAACTGAAATATGGTGAGCTGTTATCTGTTCAGTATATCAAAAATAAAAGACTCACATTGAAGGCTTTGCTTGTTGCCAACTGGTTTTGTCTCCACTTTTTACAGTTTATGATATTCTCATGGATCAAATATTATGGCCTTTTGACACCGAAGCAATATGTCTGTCAAAATACTGACACTAAAACAATGGCTTAAAATGTGTACCACCTCTCACTGTATTTTAAGTAGACTATGTGGTTGTGCTGTTATCATATTCGCACAGGCCCTTCTTTGACACTAATACATTTTGCAACTCAGGATTTTTGTAAAATGGCAGCTGACAAGAAAATACAAAGACATTTGCTACTGGTTGTGGCAGTTTGGTGGTTTGTAGTGAAGCATGAAGCCATAGGTCCTCAGAGAGCAACCTTAGCTTGACCATCTGTGGCTGGAAGACTAGAAAGGCGAAGTACTTCATGTCACACACGCACATCTCCTTCCTCTGGTTACAAAACAACAAATGCAGAACAAAATTACAGAATGGTAGGGGCAATTCTAATTCAGCTTTAGGACATACAGTTGAAATTGAGAATTTTTCAACAATCTTGCTTGTGAAGATAGCCTGATAGGCATGTGATAACTGAAGCTTGCTCTATTTACTGTAACAGAACTCATTGGAAATTTTAAAATTAATTTTTGATTTGTTTCATTCAGAAGGGAATATGAGTTACCTTTCAAAGCAACCTGCTTGAAAGGAATATTCCTCCTGCACATAAGCATCCTTTGATGCAACAGGGTTGCCACTATTTTTAAATGCTAAACACGCTGAGTTTGTACCATAGCCGGCTCTACTGGAAGTTATCTGCCTTCAGAAGTGCCAGCATAACATATCAAATATTAATGTGGCATATTTTAATAGGTCAGCACACATCCCACAGTATTCTTGTGTTTCAGTTCACTAGGCACCTGAATCCTGCCTAGTTTTCAGAAGCATCTGCCATCCACCTTTAGATCAGAGTCAACATCTTCAAGGTCTAATAGAGCAATGAATTTTGAACAAGTCCTAGCTTTAACTCCCAGCTCTAATCCCCTGCTCTCCAATGTCTCCCTTGTATTGAATGACCTGAAATCTTGTGCTAGCTTATCGTCTTTCTTTTCTACTTGGCCTTTACTTTCATGATGGCCACTATCAGTTATGTGATTGGCTGAATGTGGTTTTGAAACTGTAGAATCAGATATCCCAAGCTGAATCTTCATTTACCATCTACATACATGTTAAATGGAGTCTTCCTATGTACTTGTTGCCAACTGGTTTTGTCTCCGCTTCTTACAGTTTTATGATATTCCCATGGATCAAATATTATGACCTTTTGACACTGAAGCAAAATGCTGTTACCTTTAACATGTGCTTGGGTTAATGCTGCAGCTAGAAATGGGAGGGCAAGCATTGACCGTGTGGTAGGGAGAAATGGAATATATTCTTAGCCAAAGAATGTTGGGGTATAATTGTTCGTGTATATGTGAGTGAGGGTTCCTAGTGCAAATTTCATGTACACAAAAGTTGGCTGTTAGCAATGTATACAAAAAACTACCAAAGTAAGATTTACAATGGAAGATTGGCGGAAGTAGACAAGATTCTTCTCTTACTAAAGGAATATCAAGGTGAGAGGGTGGAGAGGAAACGTCTGCCTGCCTCTTCCATTCTGTTGTATCCCCGACCTATTTTACTAGCTCAGAGGTTAATAAGCATACAGGGTGCACTTCTGCTGAGATTCCTGACACCAACATGGACAAACTGCTGGCAAAGAGAAAAGGAGAAAAAATTTGGTGGTGCTGCAGCAGAACCTTGAAAAGACAGAAGACGACTTATAGGGGCAGAAGACCCCTGAAGAAGAATTCAGCTGAAGCTCCCTTCACAATTCAACTGAGGCCAAGACTTACAAAATTGGAGGGAGGAGAAGACACTAACAGGTCCTGACCCTCTATCCTGACACGTGCAGTCTACCCGTCATAGTCCAGGGACTACCATCAAGCTGCTACTGGAGGTAACAGGGACAGATGGCAGGTGCGGTCTCACCAAGGCTCTACATAATTGCAGCAAAACTTCTTTACTCCTGTACTCAAATCCTCTTGCAATAAAGGCCAATATACCATTTGCCTTCCTAATTGCTTGCTGCATCTGCTTTTAGCTTCCAGTAAGTTGTGAACAAGGACACCCACGTCCCTTTAGACATCAACACTTCCCAATCTCTCATAATTTAAGAGATATTCTGCATTTCTGTTTTTCGTACCAAAGTGGATAACTTCAAAATTTTCACATTGACAGGTTTGCCAAACATGATTTTCCTTTCATAAATCCATGTTGACTCTGTCCAATTATTTTTCAAGTGTCCAGGTATCACATCCTTTATAATAGATTCTAGCATTTTCTGTACTACTGATGTCAGGCTTACAGGTCTGTAGTTCCCTGTTTTCTCTCTCCCTTCTTTCTTAACTAGCAGGGTGACGTTTGCTACCTTCCAGGCTGCAGGAACTATTCTAGAATCCATAGAATTTCGGAAGATGACCACCAACGCATCCATTATCTCTACAACCACCTCTTTCAACACTCTGGGATGTAGCTTGCCAGGTCCAGGAGATTTATCAACTTTCAGTCCCATTAATTTCTCCAGTACTACTTTTTCACTAATACTAATTTCTTTCAGTTCCTGATTCTCTTGAGGCCCTTGGTTCTCTAGTATTCCTGGAGGTTTTTTGTATCTTCCTTCATGAAGACAGACAATATTTGTTTAATTTCTCTGCCATTTCCTTACTCTCCATATAAATTCTCCTGTTCTGCCTGTAGTGGGCCCACATTTGTCTTTGCTAATCTTTTTCTTTTTAAATACCTATAGGAGCTTGTACAGACCACTTTTATGTTTCTCGTTTGTGTACTTTCATATTCTACTTTCTCTTTCTTTATCATTTTCTTTGTCCTCTTTGCTAAATTCTAAAATTCTCCCAATCCTCAGGCTTACTACTTTATTTAGCAACTTTATAAGCCTCTCCCTTTGATCTAATATAATCTTAATCTCTTGTTCACCATTGTTGGATCATCTTTCCTGCTGGGTACTTGTAAATTTGCTGTAAATCATACATGAATTCGTTAAATGCTAGCCATTGCTTGTCTACCGTTGTACCTTTTAATGAAGTTTCCCAAGCTACCGTAACCAACTTCCCCCCCCATACCTTTGTAGTTTCCTTTGTTTGGATTTAAGACCCTGATTTCAGATTGAACTACAACAGATGCAAACTTCATGCAAAATTTTATTATGGTCAACTTCCTTAGAGGGTCCTTTATGCTGAGATTATTAATTAGCCCTTTCTCATTGCACAATATTAGATCTAAAATAGCCCATTCTCTAGTTGGTTCCTTAACATACTGTTCTAGGAAACCATTTCTTATACATTCCATGAATTTGTCCTTCATAGCATTAGTGCTAATTAGGTTTACACAGCCTACATGTAGATTGAATGCATGCAATAACATACTGCATCAGCTGGGACTTAGAAAATTCCATGGCATAATATTCTTAATGTCAACTGATGTCTGAAACTTGGTCAAATTTCGTTGTGATCGCTAGAATTGTTTTGCACAAACGGGCTCTGATCGCTTTTGATGTCAGCTGAATGCTTCTGAACACTTAGAAGATAATTAAATGATGCTAAATGATCACAAAAGATGTTGCTTGAGCGCTATGATTTTGTTTGATGTTAATTGATGACTAATGACATCAATTGATCATTACTTGGATGTCTAATAATAGCTAAATGATCACTTATGAGTGCAGATGATGTCAAATGATGGCTAAATAATTACTTTTGAGTGCAGGTGATCACATTTGGGTGCATATGATACCTGTTGAATACAAATGATGTCAACATTTTCTGGTAAGGTGGGCTCTGTCTCTCCACCAGTATTTGCATGTGGTAAACAGGGAAGGGGCTACAAGTGGTGATCTCAAGTGAGGGAGCTTAATGTCAGGATTTTGCCTCCTTTTATGTTCAGACGGTATCATGGAGAAAGTTTCAACCCAAAATGCCAGATAGTGTGTTTCTTTACGGGCACTAAAATTAGTCTGCCCTCTTTATCCAGATAGAGTCAGTACGTATTAATTATAGCAGGAAGACTAAGAGGTTCCCTACCAGAAATACCATAAATCTTGCCTATGAAAGGAAGTTAATCTAAATCCATTCCAAGCTAAATAATAGACATTTCTTTGAAAGTCATAAATAGATCAAACATTGGCAATCCTGGGACTGTAGAAAATAAAAATATATGACTAAATCCCTTTGTCCTCATTTAATTATGATTTTCAAAACAAACGCCAGGTTTGCTATAATTCCAGTCCTTCCAATAGTTGCTGTCGGCACCTCAGCTTTTACAAAAGAAACATATCTTAAACTTTATACAAACTCATCTGGAATATTCACTGCCAAAATCTGTCTATAATATTCTAAGTTATAAAGAGATCTATTCCATTCAGGAAGTGGTTTTCAGAATTATACTGAAAACAAATAGTGCATTAATTGTTTTTATTCTGCACATAACTTCTCTAATTAGCATTTGACCATTCCTAAGTACTTGGGCCCTTGCTTCGTGTCATTATTGTATTTCGGCATTGAACTAATCAATGATTTTGAAGTGACATTAAGCAGTAACACACATTAATATTTCCATGCATTTTCAGCCTGACACATAGGGATAGAATTTGCTTCACTGGTGTAATTGGCAATTTACAATAAAATTTCTCTGATCCAAGCTAACGAACTGCAACTTACACTAAGTTTCTTGGAAATCTCATTAGCATACACCACAACATAGAAACTGGCATAAAAAACCCTAAGTTGGAAGTGGTGGAAGTAATGATGGGCACTGGGGAAACCCTGACAGCAGCGCAAAAAGGTGAGAGCAAATATCATTCCTCAGGGTGCAGTCTGGAGGTGGCAGAAAAGTGCAACATAGTTTACATTTCTTCATTTTTAAAAATCGTTTTAAAAGCTGTTTCCAGTGTCTCAGCTGGATCTCCATTTTCACAGAGATGCCACTCACTGAAGAGAAATCAGCCAGGAAAAGAGGCAGTAATTGCCACAAGGGTGATCTGCAAGCCTGGCTAAGCACCTTGCAAACCCTCAGGCTGTCCCAAAAAGTGCTTTAAAGCCAAAGAATTGCTTTTGAAGTTTGGTTACTCTTGTTGCATAGGAAATATGGCAACCATTACGTGCATAGAAAGCTCCCACAAAAAGTAATGAAATAAATGACCAGATCGTCTGTTTGGGGTATTGGTTGAGTGATAGATGTTGGCCAGAACACTGGGAGAACTCCCTTGCTCTTCTTTGAATTGTTCCATGAGATATACATCCAGCTGAGAAGGCAGGCTGTTTAATGTCTCATCCAAAAGAAGGTCTTTGACAATGCAATATTCCTTCAGAACTGAGATGAGATCAGCCTGAATTATGTGCTTAAGTCTCTGGAGTGGGACTTGAACCTACAATGTCTGACAGAGGTGAGAAAGCTACCACTGTGCTCGAGCTGAGGAAGCACAGGCTACTTGGGGGTCAAGACACTCACCATTCTCTTCCTTGCTGTACAGACTACAACATTTTGATAAGTTTAAAACTTTCTCTGAGAAACAGTTGCCCAAAGGACAATATTCCATTATGAACTGCCTCGTGCTGAGGTGCAGGCATAGAAGCAGGTGATGGGTTTTGAAAGGAGCCTAATGGGCAGTTGCCTCACATTGCGTGCAAAGAGTGGATAGAATGTGTTAACTGCACGCGTTTGCTCAGCAGGTCAACATGCACCTTGGTGTTAAAAGACCCTTTGGTGAGGTGCGCTAATACCATCATTTCAGTCAAGCAGCAGCAGGCAATACCCAGCTCAAGATCACATCATGCAAATCCATACAGCTCATCCACAGAGCGCTCTATTGATACACCAAGGACAGCTTCTAGCTTGCACCCTTTACTGTATATTTGTACATAGTTCTAAGAGCCAATAAACCTATGTATGACTACGAAGTCTTCATCAGACCTACTGAACTGTAACTAACACCCTAAAACATGGTGGTAGCTTGTGGAAAAACCCAAAATCTCATAGAAAGTGCAAAGAAATACTAAAGTGTTGGATGACTGAGAAAAGAAAATCAGCGAAGCATTCTGAGCTGAAAAGAAGCTCCAGAAGCAGTGGCTCAGACGAAAAATCACCAGGAACAAGCTCCAAAGAAAGGCCTGGAAGCTGGAGGTAGAGATTTAAAATTCCTTACTGCAGCAGAAGATTCCATTGCACCTCCTTTGGAAGTCCAGCTTCAAATCCCAGAGCACAGAGCCAGCACACCTAGCAAGGGTGAGCTAAATCTTTTAAAATTCCTGGCCAGAGCAAACCCCGAGAAATCTTTCAAATAATTCAGAGTTGGAAGTGCAGTTTGAAAAAGCCTGTTGCTAAAACTCGCTCGCTCCAAAACGGAAAAAAATAACTAATTAAATAATCTAGGAGAATTGCAACTCTGCTGAGAGAAAGCAAAGTCCAGGATTCAACAGATTTACAACTTTAAAGTAAAACACTGAGTGGGAGAACTCTGCAGGCGGCAGCCATTGTTGACATTTTTTTTCAAGCTGAACACAATCACCATTGGAGCGGAGCCCACCAAAACTGGCAAGCATGGGAAATCCCTTTGTCTCCAAGTGAACAGCAACACCAGCTTGAAATTCAGAAAGTTCTTAAAGCAGAACCTACGCTTAAAAAAAAAATTAACCATTGATCAGAACCCTACTCTTCCAAGTCAATTTGGACTAATCCAAGGCCCAGATCAATCACATAATTGGGGACTTTGGAGGAAAAGATTCCTAAAGTACAGCATCACTTCAGGGTTAGAGAAAAAGTCAGAAGCAGAGCAGGTTAACACACTATTTAAGAGGTGGAGCAAGATAGAAGGTGCTGATATTGGCATAAAGGTAAGAGCAGAATGTGTTAATAGCAGAACATGGGTCAGTGCGCTGTGAAAGCACAACATAGAAATCAGTGACAGATGGCCCTGTGTGGGGGGGTGGGTTTGAGGGAAAAAAGATTTAAAAAAAAAGAAAAAATAATTTAAATTTAAAAAAAACAATTGGATTTAAAAGGCGTTAAAGATGGAGGAGAGTGTTCATGGTCTGAAGTTGTTGAACTCAATGTTAAGTCCGGAAGGCTGTAAAGTGCCTAATCAGAAAATGAGGTGCTGTTCCTCCAGTTTGCATTG
Organism: Cetorhinus maximus; assembly: GCF_964194155.1. Lineage (NCBI taxonomy): Eukaryota > Metazoa > Chordata > Chondrichthyes > Lamniformes > Cetorhinidae > Cetorhinus > Cetorhinus maximus. The sequence continues at coordinate 41,554,357 of NC_135890.1, read as the reverse complement.
GGCTTCACTGGAACATTGCAGCAGGCCCAGGACAGACATGTGGGCATGAGACCAGGATAGTGTGTTGAAATGGCAAGCGACAGGAAGGTCTGGGTGCTGCTTGTAGGCTGAGTGAAGGTGTTCTGCAAAGCAGTCACCCAATCTGCATTTAGCCTCCCCAATGTAGAGGAGACAGTATTGGAAGCAGCGAATATAGTAGACCAAATTGATGGAGGTGCAAATGAAGCACTGCTTCATTTGGAAGGGGTGTTTGGGGCCTTGGATGGTGAGGAGGTAAAAGGGCAGGTGTTGCTCAAAGCTTTCAAGAGCTAAAAGATGCAGTGTACATTACCTCAAACCAATCTGACACACAAGAAACACAATTCTGAAATGACTGGTATCCCAGAAAATTTATCTAAAGCAAGTTTCCAGATAACTTGTGTGTTTATGCATGTTCACCCTTTGCAAACTGAGTTTAATTTCATGACAACATCACAATACGAAATAACCCGAAAATTTGTTCTAGACCAAATAGGTAACATGCTCAAAATGACACTTGGGATTTCCCATGGTGAAAGTAATTATTTTGCAGTTTGCACTCTACACACAACACTGAAGAGTGGGAATGACCCTGCTTTTAAACTCTTTGTGACAAACACGGAAAAGGCCATCGTACTCATGGGGCCACTCTGCTATTGCCAAGGTCAGTGGCGTTTTTGTCAACACCAGGTTAGTGACTGAAAAGCTACTCTGTCATCCTTGTGAAACACCATAAAGATCCAGCCTTCCACTCCCTCTTCTGTCTCAATACAGAGGGGGTAATGCTCATTCATTCTTAGCTTCGACTTGCCTTCAGATGATCCAGCACAGCAATGAGCGACACAGAATGAAGACAAAAATTACGATGATGATGAGGGGGAAGAACAAAAACATTGCAACTTCCTGGACAACTAAACAATAGCAAGGATGGTGATCAAAAGGGAGATGATGGTGGATTGAAACTTTTGCCCAATGTTCATTTGCCCCAACCCTCCTCACCTCCTGGATCACTCACAGACACCAGCTTAGTTGCTTCCCACCTGGGGTAATAATGTAATGTTAGTGAGAATGTGGCATTTGATGATTCAGAGCAAGAGGACTGGGAAGTGGGTAAAGACCTGCTACCATCCCTGCAGAGGCAGGGGGGAAGTACTATGTTCTGCAAAATGTGTGTTCAAAACCTTAAGTTTTAAGATGTTAAATAAGTTTTTTTGACTTTGTGTCATTTGACTTGTTAGCTATCACGTGACAATGACATGGAGATCAGTAAAAGGCTGTGAAAAATAATGAACACAGATTACCATGGCAGACTGTCAAGCAACCAAGTTATTACATTAATATAAAAGCAAAATACTGCGGATGCTGGAAATCTGAAACAAAAACAAAAATACCTGGAAAAACTCAGCAGGTCTGACAGCATCTGCGGAGAGGAACTCAGTTGACATTTCGAGTCCGAATGCCTCTTCCGAAGAGTCATTCGGCCTCGAAACGTCAACTGTGTTCCTCTCTGCAGATGCTGTCAGACCTGCTGAGTTTTTCAAGGTATTTTTGTTTTTATTACATTAATAGTTTTGTGCATATTATGTTCATGCTTCACATGAATGGGTAAGATATTGGGGAAAAAGTGAACCCAAAATTCTATTAATTTTTGTACAACACCATCAAGTACAGAAATACTTACATGTTTAGTCACAACATAAAATAAAGTTTACAACAATCACAAGGTATGCACCAGTCTTTTATATACAATGTAAAGACTGGTCTCTAGCTTAAGTACAGGAAATGCTTCCAGTTGTTGAAACAAAGTGCGTAGCATTTATCTCCACTACAGCATTAATCCTTCTCCTGAGATAAGTGATGAATCTTAAGAATGGCTAAAAGCAATTTGCAATGGGAAATATGCTCAATCATATTGGCTTATCTAAGCGAGGAGACACAAACATCCTTTGAAAATAGATCCTTAGGAATTATGCATGATGGAATTAAGAAAGCAAGAAGATTACACTACTCAATTCCCTCAACAGAAACATCATCACTGACCGAGATAAACAGATGTTATATTGTCTTTGGTAAAATCCTATCAGGAACTTCACTCATGTGAAACAACTGTTTCTGAAACAGCATTAAGTGCAAGCGATTGACTTGGGACCATTGACGAGTTTGATGCACTGCTATCCCTAAAAGAACTTGAAATGGCAATCATCTCCTTAGCATCAAGAAAGACAACAGGAAAAGATCAAATTCCAACTGAGAAATTGAAACAAGGAAAACAGGTTGTGCTTAAAACACCTACACACTGCCTTGCTTTCCTGCTGGAGGATGACATGAAAGATGCTAACATCATTCAATTGTGCAAAGAGAAAGAAAATCGTATTGACAACTGGATGGCAATTTCCCTCCTTAGTATTGAGACACTCTCATGGGTGAAGTTAGCAAGTACTTGTCCACTGAGACATGATCCTTACCCGAAAGTGACTGCAAGAAGTGTCAGGAGTTGGGAAAGCTTTTTTATTTGGTCTACAGAAATGTTACAATAGCATTTGATCAGGTCAAACAAAAAGGTCGTTATTAATTGCTGGAGAGAATTTGTTGCCCCTTCAGCCCTCCTCAGTTTGATTTGATCCTTTCACAATGGTACAAATGCTACTGTTTTAGTATGATGATGATCAATCTGCCAGCATTGAAATCAGTGGTAGCGTTAGACAGGATGCACTTTGGCTGCAATATTCTTTGGTCTATTCGTCTTTCTGCTGCTTTATGTTTTCTCACCTAGTGTCAAGAGTTTATTGCTCTGTACAAGATCAGTTGGTAAGCTCTTTAGTATTGTTCACTGCAAACAGTGAAGTGGAGTTTAAACAGTGTTCCTTTATGTTTTTACTAGCTGATGAATTTGGAAAAACCATCTCTCAAAGGCGGCAGTGATCATGGCATAAGGCATGTTGAGTGCACCAGAAATTTCAATAGCTAACAGCACATTAGATCTGTACAAAAGTTATGTGGGATCAACTGTATTTGGTAACTTAACCTTAGATATCGAGCTAAGTTCTCGCATTGAGAAGGCAGCATCCTCATATTTATGTGCACGCTGGCAGGTAGCCATGGGCTGTCCAGTTTTCTGTAGGACAGCAGCCATTTCTCACCTGGAGATGGTGGAAGGTGGTCAGGCAATATGGTGATGAGCTCAGGCTGTTAAAGCTAGTCTCAGTAATGATGACCATGACAACTAATCATTGATTGTTGTAGAAACCCATCTGATTCACTCATGTCCTTGAGGGAAGGAAAACTGCCACCCTTACTTGGTCTGGCCTACATGTGACTCCAGGCCCACAGCAGTGTGGTTGACTCTTAACTGCCCTCCCCCAGCAATTAGGGATGGGCAACAAATGCTTGCCTTGCCAGTGATGCCAACAACCCATGAAAGAAAAAAATGCTGTGGTCTCATGTTGCCGCTGCACAGGAGGGAAACTAACTCACTGGTACAGTTTCCCATCAGAAACCTGCTGGGAGTTAAAATCCACCCCCAACCTTTTTTAATTGTGACAAGCAAATGGGCTATAAAAATGGAGGTGACAATTCAAGGACTTCAAGATTGAAGCCCAATAATCCACAGTACCATTAATAAAGTTGGTCAGATTTGAGCACCCTCACTATCTTGTTATCTGTTTCACAAGTGTCTTAGCAGCATTATTGCAAGTGCATTCTGATTGGTGTATTAGTTGCTGGTGCAAACCCACAAATCCAATTTTGCATAAATATCATAGTTCATAAATGGTATTCCTGCAATGTTATTAAGACAAAAAAAAACAAATTTCATCAATTTAGTGCACAAGGAGGAATCTTATCCTCGTTATCCATAAAAGATATTTCTGAAGAGACATCCCTGCACTGAAATAGTGTTGCTTGTGTTTAGTGCCTACACTAAATTCAAAATATGAATGATATTTCTGCTCCCTCCTGGATTGTTTCACAGTATCTCTAACAGAACCTTATTGATTTTATATAACCAAATTAAATATTCAATGCCATTGCTATTATGCTAAATAATACTGATGCTGATCACCAGGAGAGTAAATGTCAAACCACTATTTATTCAGCAAAGCTGTATGAATAAAGCAGTTCATTTGCATATCAAATGGCTGATGTGTATTTTCATCTGACATCTCATGCCTGTCTGATTCAATTCATTGTCTATCCTCTGTCCTCCACACAGCAATGAAACATTGAGGGTGTGTGTCAAATGATACAGATAGACCAAAAAGACAGCTTGGTTGAGGCTTAATGGCAGAGGTTGAACATATGGCTTGTAGGTCTGGGATGACAAGGCTTTCTTACAAGGAGTCGAAACCACCCCGTCCCCCTCTCGTCTTGCCCATAGTGCCTTATGCTGTATAGATGATGTTTACTTCTTTAAAGAATGATCATTTTGAAGAATGAGATGATAATTAATTATCCTCATACATGTGATTTTAGATTAATTTGTTAGATTAATTCAGTCATTTTATTGATATCATGCCAACATGCCTACAAGAAGTGCTTGACTTTGTTAATGTCTCGGTGTTTAATGATAACTTCTATTAGAAGGCTATGTTGATCGAATTTCCATCCATTTTAGTATATTTCTTGTGTGAATAAGAGGTTTTTCATCCTTTCAATGGAGGATATTAAAATTGAGCAAAACAAACTTTTTAAGTTACAAATATGGCCATAAATGTGACTCAAAAGTGAATTACCTTTAAACTCAAACTGGGTGTAAATAAGCACCATGAGTTTCACAAGACAGAAAAGCAAGGTTTGTATTTCACACTTTTGTTCAATATAACATTTGTCACAGCTGCCTTCGGGGAATCATTACATAATTATCTAATGAAGAATTGAAATATGATCAAGGAAGGTTGGCGTTGTGGTGTCTTTACTGATCCAGTATGCTCCCAATCTGACTGAATTAATGATCCCATAAAGCTGAATGATAAAGGAAAGCTCTGGAATCTGGTAGATTTAAAACTAGTAATCAATTGAGCTTTAAATTCCAATAACATAATTTGTATACTTGGTAACTGTAAACAAGTCAAGAGGTACATCTCCGGATGTAAACTACTAGAACTTGATTTGATAAATGGGAGCAAGTGATTCTGACCAATCCACAATCAGATCGAGAAACAGGGCTTAGACTTTTAATGAACAGGAGGTGATAATTTCACAAGGGCAGCGAAACAAATTGTAAAACATTCATATGTTTATACATCCTGTTTATTTAATGTGCTTTTGCAGGATATAAATAATGACAAAATTACAAAATCTGTAACTGGAAGCCCAAGCATATGTACAATTATTAGTTGCAGCGAGGCCACTATTTTATCCCCATACATTTTCATTTTGGTACCATGTTTACAGTGGTTCTTTTAAACTGCCAAATTACTACATACATGTATCAACAGTGAATAGGCAAAATATGTACAAGGAAACAGCATTGTTCAAGTACTATAATACCGTATTAAAAGATTAACACTGAATTGAACTAAAATTCAGTCCAACCATACAATATACATTTGATTATCAATTACAACCCAAGCTCTAATAGTCATCCTTAACTTATATTGGGTGACCTTTATCAGTAAGCCCAGCTTAGTTTCTATATCATATAAAAATAATGTAACATTGAAACAACTTAAGACCATTATTACACAAGTTCAATAAGGATTCTAAAATAAACATTAAATTGATTCACAATAGGTTTTTTTTCCAGAGATGATGCCATATAATTGTTATCATCATTTTTTTACAATGCTGCCTGTTCACACCACAGTTAAATTCTAGCTCAATGTGGTTTCAATAGGCAATGCAGCATAGCTGTATTATATGCTGCTACATCTTTAATTTTTTTTTTGCAAACAGATGAGAAACATGACGATTCTCATACTCAATAAACATTGATCGCTCCAGGTAGTAAATCAGTTGATTGTGGTTTCACAGGTTTAGTTCAAAAAACGTCGTGTGCTGCATTGTTTTGAAAGAAATCAGTCACAGATCTTAGTCTTTGCCTCAAGCGGAAGATGCATCACACTGCCGAGCAAGTCACTATTCGTGAAATTTTGTGTTTTGTACTATAGAACAAAAATATATTCATTGTGCCATGTTTCATTTAAATGTGACAATCAACGTGCAGACAATATATTTTCTTAAATAGGTTTTTTTTTCATCTGAAAGGCAACCTCTTCTGCATCCATTACTGTTACTTGGACTGCTAACGTATCCAGTGCATCATAATGAATACGCAGTGTGCCTCCATCTGTAATGCAATGCTGTTGGCTTGCAGACATTAACACCTTCTGTATTGCACAAGGGACCTCACCGTGATGGGCTACATTGGAATGATGGATCCTTTTTTCCAGTCATAGAGAAAATTATTTTTAAAAACTAGAAATTTATTTCTTCTGAGCCCCTCAGTTGCCATTGGTTTAAGCGGTTTTAAAATTAGGTCATTAATCTGAACACTGTTTAGAAATAAGACTGAAAACTGGCTTCAAGTGTAAAACTCCTGATTTTTTTTTCTATTTCAAAACATTCTTCATTCTTTCACATTTTAGGAGCAAGATGTCATAAAAATCACTACTGCTTACATGAAAAATAATAAATAAAAATATTCTCATTCTAACATTTGTAGTACCACGTTACTAAAGAAAAAAAATTATAAAATTATTTTCAGTGCAGATCAGTGTTTAAAACAAGGACGAGAGTCTCTGAAGGAATTGGTCTGAGTAAATGTAGCGGTGTTGTGAAATTTCCAGTAAAACAATAGTGAAATTCACAACGATTGCCTAAAGCAGTTAGCAAACCACTAAAACAGTGCAGTCATTTCAAAACAAAAGCAGTTATTCAAAGATATTAGCTTAGCCATTTTTAACAATATCCCAAGGCTGCAATGCATAAATCACAGCTTTTTGTGAAAAAGTGTTAGTCCAAAAGGGATTAAAAAAATGCTTAGACTTATCAGCTTTTAGCAGCATTCAATTTATCAGATGGGCAGAAGAGACCTTCAGAGTTAAGAGTCCACTGATTTCTTCTAAATCCGCGATGACCCGAAAAAAGTTTGAAGAGAAAAGTTACATCAAGACCAAGAGAAAAATCTTGAAACTGCATCAGCTTAAGTCCTTCTGATGGACTGGTTTTAAATAAGTCTAAAGACAGTTGTCGTGTGTCAGTGTCATTCCTGTTGCTACAGTGGGAGGAATGTCAAGGAAAAAGAGCAGCTTCATGCAGTGATGACAGTAACTGTGTAAAGGTCACTCAGCGAGTGCAGTTTTCCTCTCCACTGGGTCAGAGGTCACCAGAGGAGACAAAATGTGCTGCCTGAAGTGATTGCTCAAAAGAGTGCGAAGGCACAGACAGAGGAGAATGAGACATAGCGTTTAGAATATTGTGGTCTCATACTTAGTGCTCATCGCCCTTTTTGATTCTTGCACAGGTTCCACAATCCAAGGTACATTAGGATGAGTCTTTTGTTCCAGAAGAGGTTGATCAATCTGCAGGCAAATCAAAAATACAACTGCATGAGCAAATGAGCTTTTATTTATTGATGAAAAAAAACTAATAAAAATTAAGTTTTACTGCCTCCACAAACCATCATGTTCAAATCTCTTTGACATGAAGTAAGGCTACATTACATTTCAATTCTACTGAAAGAACCAGTAGTTGCATTTTAATAACAGCAAAGTACAGCAGCCCCATCACATGACTTCCTCAGCCATACGAATGTTAAATCTGGCTTCCGTAAGTACTGAACATCTCAGGTATACCGGATGCCGGGATAGTAGGGGATACATTCCAACAAGTGCAGCCTGCACACACACACACATACATATACATCAAAATTCAGTCATCTGAAATAAGCTTATTAACTAAATAGCTTTGAGTCCACTATAAACAATTCAAATAAAGATTAAATCTAAGGTATAATCGCACCCTATTGGGAGAATATCTAATAGATTTTGTACTGAGGTATTCTTTTAAAGGAATTGAATTCAAATAGATTTTAACTGTACTGCAAATAAAAATGAAAATTTTTACAGTAATACATTACAATTTGAGGGGAGCAGCAGTAGATCAGCAATCTAAATTACTGAAGTGCTTTGATTGCTAAAATGTCAATAACATGACTTTACAGAAATTATGTTTTATGATTATTTTGTCTTACATAACTGCCAAGTCTCTTTCAACTTATGGGTGAAGCTTTGCTAGCTAAGTAAATTCGCTGTACTGTAAAGATTTGCAATGACAATTCAAATGAATGCATTGATAGTTTAGCACTAAACAATGAGCAACAACAATAATACTAATGAAAGGGCCTCAATAGCCTTTAGGTAATGTGGACTTTTCACCCTTGTGAACTTGTCCTAATAAAGATGACTTACTCTTTTTTAGTTGATTCTTCAAATGATCATAGAACAAACAGTAACCCTGGAAGATACCTTTAACATGTGTAAAATAAATAGTAAAATCTACTGGCCACAAAGCGGCATAGTGCACAGCATGCGCACCAACACACTGTGCCATGGAGTGATAAGTTGCAGGCTTGGATCTGCAACTTCCCACATGGGGAGTTCCTGATCTCAGTTGGTCCTTCAGGACAAGCACTGAGTGGGAAGTCAGGTGTTTCTGCACAGGGTGGGTGGGGGAGGGGGATGCGACAGGGAAGAAACAGAGGCAGTTTCAGCCCAGGCCACTTTCACACACCAACGCCTAATGCCCCATGTCAGAGAGGCATCAGTTTGCCCTGGCTGTAGGTCACCTGCCCAGCCACTCTGGTGAGGAAGAAAATATATTTCAAAAAGGGGGCCAAAAGAAATTAAAAAAAACCTCGTCATGTTCCACCCCACCACCACCCTGCCCACCCTGCCCCACTGCTGCACGATGCTTGGAAGTTTAGAAACGTGAATTGTTTTGTGCTCATTTTAAATTACACTATTTAGACGATTACAGCATAGGCCAGCTGCAAAAGACACGTACCTAGTGTTTTACAGAAACTGGTCTTTGATGAAATCATGTAAAAAAAGACCATTCGTTGTTGGTATCCGGCTTATTACCATTCTGCATCTCCTAGAGACGGTGCGATTAAAACTGTTAAAGGGGAAATCTCACCACAGCACAATTCATTGTTATTGTGCGTAAACAATACATCATTAAAAATACTAATAAACTATAGTGCAACTTGTACGTTAAGGCATTTTATCCATAACCCAAGTAAAACAGAAATATATTGAAGCACCTTCCATGAAGTCTGTGTGATACCAAAGTACAGTAAATATAGCAACCAACAAAACTCAGAAGAGTCGGTAAGTTGCTCCACTGTATTTCTTTCAACTATTTACTTAACATATATTACTATAAAACCCATCATCTGACTCTCAATTTTGTGGAGGTTTTTAAGGTCTGAAAACCTGGAAGGTGCAACTTTACGAGATTTTACTACCAGGCGGGCTAAAAGAAAACTTTTACACTGGTGTGACCAAACACACAGGATTCTGAAATAATACATTAATCAAATTCCTTGAATGAGAAATCAAATGTATATTTGATGCACTAGATATTCTGTTTATAAAGCAAGCCTATTTGCAACAAAATCTGTAGTGCCCAGTTACTGGAAACATATGCTCAAGCCACTATTTTATAATAAGCAGCAGAACAGCAAGTGGCAGATTTAACAAGGTTAATACTGACAGCACATTTGCTATGCTAATTTCATGGGGTTATTGTTATATAAGAAAACATTTCCTTTTATCTCAAGTGGCAATAACTCAAATCTGTTTGAAAAATGCCCAATTAAACTACGAATTTTCATTGCACTGTTAGTAAGCACCCTACAGGCCCAAGCCATGAAAGGAATATCCAATCCTAATGCATTCAATTTTTCAATTCATTTAAAAAAAAACCATGATTAAAATGCTGCACATGGTCAGAAAGGTTGCATATCCAAATGGACTACATTTTAGAATAATTTTAAAGTAGGAAATTAAATGCCACCATTTAGCTCTAAACAATACAGCAGCTCAAAATTCCACAAGAATCCAGATTGGAATTGGGTGTCCGTGGTCTGTACAGAAGCTCTTTATCCGACTATGTTTTCTGGTGTGTCAAACATCACATTTTTTATCAAAGTAGGTGATGTCTCATTATTGATGATTGATTTTAATGCCCTCGGCTTCAGTCCAACAGATTGTCCCTTTGAAAGTGAGAATGTTGGGGGTTCTGACGGTAGCCAAAATGCCATGGAGGTAATATTGCAAGAACAAGCAGTAGTTTTACATGCTTCCACACTGCACTCTGTTCAGCAAGTTAGCTTTATATATATATATGTATATATATATACATATATATATATATATAGAAAGGTCAGTTTGAAAGGTTTACAATGAATTCAAGGTTCACAGGTTAGATTGAACAATGAACAATGAACACAGCACTGTCTAGGCTAAAATTCAACGTGTACCCAAGAGGGCTTCAGCTGCCATGTCTGTTTTCCATTCTTTATAAACCTCTTTGAAAAACAGAATATTGAAGTTGTGATGTTATTATGGAGATGCTGGAATGATGCTTCATTCATGAATAATTAAATGTGCATCAGAGAACCTACGAAGTATGGTCACTTTTAATTTAGGCTCATATCTCATTAGCATTTATACTAATACTTGAATTTAAACTAAGTTTGCCTGGAGTAGCAACAGAAATATATATGCTAAGCTGTGCTAGAATTCCATAAGGAAAAATGGGCATCAGCAGCTGTACAAGCACAGTATTGCATTTTAATTCATGTAATTATCTTATCCTGATCATTTAAAAAATAAAATGCATTTGTTTCTGACATATCTAGCTTCTATTTAAATAAACCAAGTACTGAGTGCTCATTCAAATGTCAATTGTGAATTTGAGATTAAATTAAAACTGGCAATTTGTTTTTTGAAAAGGAAAACACAAGCAGTTGGGAATAGCTGATCACATTGTTGATTGGCCTGTTCTTCTCGTTAAATTTGAGTCCAATAAAACCTTGCAGTTCTTAGTTGTTCTAATATGAGGAGCTGTTTCCTTTCAATCAAATTCGCATGAAAGCAATCACAAAATATTTATTCAAATGTGCTGTATTGAGGCATCACGCAGCCTGAATTTTAGCCTTGTACAGTTAATAACAGATGATACTAACAAAGGAAAAACTCAAAGAGGGGCAGACAAGGCAATGCAGACAAAGGAAAAATAAGACCTGAAACTTGTGCGGCAGAGAATGATGAAACTTGGAAGGAAGAGGAGGAAGAGGAGGATGGGGAGGCCTGTGAGGGGTGTAAATATGATCTAAGGACCATCTGTTATTTGGCTGTTTCACCTGAAAAAAAGTGTAAACAACAACATAGCTGTACATATGCGTCACAAAAAATGCAGAGGCATTTTCAAGCAAAGGAGACAAATATATATAAAAAAACACCCTTTCTTGATGTTCTTCAGCATCACCTCTCCATCCCATGCCAAATACTGTTCCCTGTCCAATGGGGCACAGGTGACTAGCTTAAGCCCAGGCCCAGTGTCAGTCTGTAATTAGCTGGAAGGGGGAAGGCGTAAGGGAGCAGCCATGATGATTTTTCACTCCCTCATGTTGTAGCAGAGTTTTATTTCTATTCCATTGTTCCCTGAGGCCCACTGAAATTGGAAACTTGCCACAAATGCAAGCATGGGGCAATGCTGTGCCCCACCATATTGCGTTTAAAGCACCGGCACACTGAGCTTTCATATTACTTGGTGTGGAGTCAAATCTTTTTCCCAAGCTCACTTACATTTACCTGAGAAAGAACTAGCAAGATTTTTCTACTGAAGTTGCATTTTCACATTTGATTTAGCTAATATGGTACAAATTTAGGTCTACAGGAAACAAGCATCCATATTTTTATTGAAGAAAATTAATGCAGGTAGGTGTTTACTAGTTTAAAAAGGTGCCAATTTCCATAAGAAGTTGAACATGAATTTATTTGGTCCAAGAAAAAAAAACATTCACACCAAATTCACCTGCTGCATAAAGTAACTTCATTTTGATTGCTCTGGATTTTTTTTTAAGATTGATTTTTCTGTACAGACATGCATTGCTCAAAAAAAAACACCTTGGCTTACTGCACAACTGCTGGCGTCCTTTTAACTGGGGTTTGTTGAGGCATGTCAGCCCTGTAAAATAGTCAGCACCATAAAGCTCCCCATCAGCACCACCAGGTATCCTGTTAGTGCCGTAAGGTACTTAAAAGCCAAATTGCAAATTATACTGACTTACAACAGGACAACTTGATTTCCTCCCCTTGCTTTTAGAAGGTGAATATTCTACCCGAACTTCCCCACCCTTGTTCACCGCTACTTTTTCAGAAGTGGCATGAAAACCCCAGAAAAATAGTCTAAACCACTGTCTCACGTTCAGTTATGGAACATGTTTCAAAGTGCTAGGTACGTTTCATAATACAATTTTATCCTAACACCATTGCAGAAATATTTTCCCACCTGATAATTAGTTCTCATATTCCAGGCTATATGCTATGGCCGTTTTTGACCTCATCCACACCCTCCCCATAAGTTTGTCTCCAGAAGCTTAGGGGATACGTATACTAGAAATATATACAAATAAATGACACACAATGTGCATGGAAGCACATTATCTCCCAACAGAGCAGTGACTTTGCATTGTGATGCCCTGGATTATAACATTGATGCTATGCTATCGCCAGTGACACAGACATTATGCTCAGTGTCTCCTATTCATATTTCCAAAGTCAGAACTTAGGTTCACATCTATCCAGGGTTTCTGTTACCTATCTGAAATACATACACTGGCAGGATAATGGCACCCAGCTCACCTACTAATCCATCTTCTCTTTCTCAGTCTGTCAAATAGAGCCAGGGAAACAATTTTATGACATCCCTTCTGCAATACTGATGATAGGCACTCTCTCGCAACTTCCCAGAGGGGAAAGGTAGACAGCCCAACACTTATCCTGCCTTCCTCACTCACTGAGATAATGAGAGTATTAGGAGCTGATTGGAAGAGATCAGGGTTAAAACGAAAACAGAAAAAAGTAAATCACATTACAATTATTTATTCCACGCCTTTCCCCAACATCCCCCATTCTGCAACTCAACATGCATTACTCTACGGCATTTGCCAAATTGAAAATCCCCGCTGAGTTAAGAGAAATGTCAGATTCAATTTTTAAAAAGAATAGTAGACATAACAGCTTTAATGCTCACTAGGGAAATTCAATTTGGCACACAGATCAGTTTCTACACGCTGGAAAGCAACATGGCTGCTTCTGCACGAGAAGTCCAAGGGTTACACGTATCTCTTCATCCAGTCTAGGACAACGTTGCAAGATCAGTGCACAAGGTACAAGTGCATGGAAGCCTTCACCAATACTAATCTTCCTTCACTAATACAAATCTTTGGCCGCTGTACAAAACTCTTCAGAATGCTTCATGGTGATAAGCGGAAGATACAATTTTGTGTGTTCATGGCTGATGTTGGTGGGGCTATTCAATTTAGGATCAGAGCATTTAGAACATTGTTAGCCGCCTTTAACATCAGTTATTCACAGGCAAGTGCCTTACTGAGGCACTTTATCAGTGCTAAAAAATACTTTTCTATTTTCAATGGGATAATGCCAAGTTGTCATACTGAGAATTTATAGGAAAGCAGCAACTCTCTGGCTGCAGCATGTGGGTGCTATTAATAGCCAACAGAGCTGTGAATGAGGCCAGGACAGTCAATTCGCAAGCAAAATTCAAGAATGATTCTCTCATTAATCATCCATTTCCTTAACTGCCTGAATATGACGACTGAGCAAGTGATTTGGAAAGGGTCCATGAACCCAGGACTATTAAAAGAAATTATTGTTCACACAAGAAGTGACAAAGCAAAGAGAGTGGGACAGCAACAAAAGGAGATGGAGCAGACAAAGACAGAGATGTTAACATTAAAAATACAATTGCTGTATTGAGGAATTTTGTTATTAATTGCTCCTTTGTGGGTGAAATCAGTGCTGGTGCTACGCTGCATATAGCAGCAAACTTCAGGTTTTACAATAATTCGGTATCTACTTAGATAATCTTAAATACTTTCATTCTTCAATTGAAGCAGACTTCTGTCAGGATGTGCAGCTTTTCCTCAAATTTGAGTCTTTGAGAGTTTTTTTTCAAATCTAATGTGTATCTGACTAGAGTATTGAACTGCAGATCTTTTTTTTGCTGCTGCTGCAAATCTGTGTATTCACAACTAAGATACTTTTATCCAAGTATTTGCTGTGATTTTAGATAGCCAGCTTTTTTTTTCACACAATAAGTTACATTGGTTCATCCTATATGGTATGAGGTATTCACTAGTCCTTCCACTAGATTATGGGGTAGTTAAAGTCAGTCTTGCCAACGCTGTGGAACAGCTGAGTGAATCAATAGCTGGAGACAGGTGGTGAGTTTTTGATGAACATGGGCAATAAGAGAGGGGTCAGATTGCAGCTAACAGACCAAACTGTTGCAATCTATCAGAGTTTGAGAGGCCACACTGAGGTTAATCACACTTCACTTCTGTGGTCCTGTCACAGTGCATAAGATAAAAGAGCCTGAGGCTGAGGCCCTGTTGTTCTGATGGGTGGAGTGAGGAAAGAGAAAGATTGTGGAAATTATTAATTTACTATTGTTCTTATTCTAACTCGGATGCGGAGTGGGGGAAAGTTCAGAATCTTTCTCATTTAATGTTTCAAAATAGAAAAAGGGCAGAAAATCAAAAGTAACAAGCTAAAAAAGAAGTGAATTAATGCCTGCACATCCTATGCACGAGGCTGCTGCGGTATCTCTGGCACTTAATAATTAGGAGTCATACAACTTGCTTGAAGCAAAGCTAGGCACGTTTTATGGACTCCCCTCCCCTCTATAACAGAGAATTTCTGCAGATTTTTGGACAAAACTAGAGAGACATTTAAATCAAATTTCTGCAGATTTGTGATAGTATCCTGATATTTAGTCACAAGTACTTTTCTAGCCAGTTATTAAATATATGATCAATTTTTAATGGCCATTTCAAGAGTTGTCTTCTGTTAGCTGAAATCATCCAATGTGTAAAACATTTAGAGAACCAGAAGACAGAATGCATTCAAGTAGAAATGTGTTTGAGCTGGTGTATTTTTTCATGCTGCACAGATTTAAGAGCAATCTATTCTATATACACTGCATGATTATTCTGTTTAATCATGTTTTAATTCTATCCTGGTTACCATTTCTGGGCTAAGAGGATGATCCAGTAACCTGCTGCCAGGCTTCCTGAACTCCCAACTTTACAGCTAGGCACCAGGATGTAAGGAGAATGTCTCCACTTAATCACCCCCCCAAAATGGCATTGGATACCTAGCAACAAAGTGATAAAGCGGGCTCAATTAATTCATATTTAAGTGTTTAAATTAGTGATTAGCAGAATATTTACAAATATGCTTGCGATCTTCCCTGCTCTTCCACAGATAAACTGTAAAG
This sequence comes from Cetorhinus maximus, assembly GCF_964194155.1. Taxonomy (NCBI): domain Eukaryota; kingdom Metazoa; phylum Chordata; class Chondrichthyes; order Lamniformes; family Cetorhinidae; genus Cetorhinus; species Cetorhinus maximus. The sequence continues at coordinate 41,538,808 of NC_135890.1, read as the reverse complement.
GTTAGAAATCTCATATGATTAATGATTAACATTGAAAGTCAGAAGCTGTATCTCTTGGACTCATTATAGCTCCTTTTGTTGGTGACAAAGGCAAGCTTTGGCTTGCCACAGGCCCCTATGGAGAAATTTCAGTCTCGATTTACCATTTGCAACAGCTCACTAGCAACACACATTGCATGTCAGATAGCAATTCATTTGTATAATTACTATTGAAAGGTCATTGTTAACTTATTTCCTTCTGACTTTATTGCATGTTAAGCAATTCCGCATCCAATTTATATCAGCAGACACCACATCTTTAATGTATGAAATCTCCAAGTAGCAATGCTCATGAGATACAATGAATTGCTTACTGCTAATAACAAGCAGAAAATGATCCATCTTGTTGCTATGCATCTATCTGCTTATTAGGCTCTTACCACAGATTTCCGGATACTTGCTCGCGGCTTTGGGATGGGTTTGCCAGCTTTACTTTCAAGGCTATCTTGCATTGTGGGCGGACCATGGCCACCTTTCCTGGCTTGTAGGGCCAACTGATATGCCACCTCGAAAGCTTGTCCCAGTGTTAAAATGATCTCATAGGCTAAATTCTGGAGGAAATAAAAAAGAGAAACAAAAAAATGTTGGATTTGTAAGAGTCATTTGAGCATAACTTAAGAAAAATAAAGCGAAAGGAATTGCATGCATGTAACTAAGGCATATTTTCTAACTTCAGTGGGATCAGAAGTAGTGAGCTCTGAAGTATGTTTATTACTCTAATCCCTAAAGTAAGAATGATGAATGCCATGTCTGATTACATTATCCTTTTGTGATATTACTTATTAAAGCAGCAGCATATTAGCTTAAAAGTGGCATGTTTCATAATTAAAGTCAAGTCCAGCTCATTATATAAAATATTACATTAAGCTCATGTTCCAAGCAGCTTACTAAAATTCCTTGAAATTATTTTTCTTCTTGATGCTTTGCACCAACTGACATTCCTTCTGATTTGATATCAGCAACATCAATATATAAATAAATAACCCCGAGGTGTTTGCTTTTGACAGATTATTCATACTACCTCACTTTATATTGCTCTGAGGCCGTGTAGCATAATTATGATTCAAAGGTTGCATTGTGTCAGCATTTTTAAAAAACTGACAGATTGCTAATATCTAATGCGCTTACTGCCAACAATTTTAACTGCAACACTGTGGATCTCCATGGAAACAGCAGGATCTTTTCCACTGCAGCTGTGTTGCTGATCCTAACTGGAGACTTTTGCAGTACCAGGGTTCATTTTCTAGTCATTTCTGTTTGAACTACTTCCAGTGTATTACCATTAGAATGCGTGTGCAAGTATTCTCAGGCACGGCTAGTGCTCTGACTTGAACATCTTCCTGTAATTTGTCCAGAGTTCTCAGAATGGTAAAATTCAAGGTACATTTACTCCCCTTGTACAGCGCAGTTCTATCCAGATTAGTTGAAGAGTGCACTGTAGACACAAATCTTCAAATTTTGAAGAATAAGCCAAACGAGGCTGTCATTGAAGAGCTACACGGTTGCAAAATAAAGTTGAGACTTTCCACTAAGTTTGACAGTACAAGTTGCAGTTGCTGTAAAATATTCTAACCCGCACTGTTTTAGAAAAGACAAAAATGGATGTAGCCTTAGCTAGAAACTGCAAATACTAAAGGTTCCCAAAATGTCAGACTGCGAAGTACTGCACTTCTTGTAGATTTTAGGATTAGCCCCAAAGACAATTACCTTGTGGTTGTAACGTACCATCATTTTTTGTTAACCATGTAAACTCGTTAAAAAGAAAGTTTACTGGCCCAAATCTTCCATTCTCCGGATCTTCGGAGACCAGATGTAGGACCCAAGAGGCACATCGAGATCCCGCAGAAGTCCTGACACACTTACCTTGGTGGAAATTGCCTGGGAAGTTTGAACTTCAGACGAACCAACCCCTTCTCCCTGGGACCCTCTGTGAAAGAGTCTGACTCGGAGTTGGATTCAGAGAGTTGGGACAGTTCTGTGGGACATATCTGCATAGTTACCCAGGAAATGTTAAGCAGAAAAATTCTAGTCTAACTCCTGGGTAACTACAGAATTGAACCCCCCAATTACTCACAATGACACCGCCCCCCCGCCCCCCCCACCCCACACCCCCACGATTCTCCTATCAACCCCCTGATTAAACACCCTGATCTCCCCTTTCACCTGACCAACCTACTTACCTCACCCACCCATTCACTCATCCGATCATCCGTTCATGGATATTTATACTGGACCTTTGAACTTACCAAATGCAGCTAGTGTTGTAAAAAAGGGGTATGTCTTGCCATCCGTCCGACGCTGCAGCACTGTGATGGAGTTCTCCCGAAGGACGCTGCACTCCACGTTTCTGGAGAAGCCAGGTTCAAAGACCCAGCAAGAAATATGGAGCAGCGTCAAGGCGGGGAAAGGTTCGTGTGGAGCAGCAATCTGATGATGCTGGCTGCTTCATGGAAGGTCCAGGCCCATATTTAGGAGGGTATTAAACATTTATTTCTAAATTTTGTATGCCATTTATCAAGATTATCTAATACCTGCATACTAAATATTAGCCCAAATATTCCAGCCTCCAGATCGTCAGAGACCAGGCATACGACGGAAGATGCGCAACATGATCCTGCGGAAGTCCTGATGTGCAGACCTACGTGGGAATTTCCCAGTAAGTCTAAACTTCCAATGAGCAATTCCATGCTGCCCGGGACCCTCCATGAATGTCTCCAACTCTGAGCTTAGGGCTGGATACAAGCAACTTGCCGGTACCCAGGAAATGTTAGCCAGTTTAAAACCTAGTCTAACAACAGGGTAACTCCACTCCTGACCACCCCACCGACCAGATCCAAATGCACCCCCGAACCGATCACCCCTTCGACCCAACTTCCCACTCACCTCCCCACCCACCTCCCCACTAAGTCACGCACTGACGCATTCAATCATCCATTCACCAACCCACACTCACTCATTAAAAGACTGGACCTCTAAATACCTGAATATGGCAGCTCCTGCCATAAAAAGGGGTGTGTCTTCCCCTTCTCCCGACTCTACTCCGCTCTCTGTCAGCTGGGATCCCAGGAGAAATGGGCAGCTGTGTCAGGTCAGAAAAATCTTCATGGGCAGTGGGAAGAGCGCAGCATTGCCAATGACCGGAAGATTTGGGTCATCATTTCACGGAAATTACAACTTGTAGTGAAACAGAGATAGCTGCAGCTTTATTTTCTAACTGTGTAACTGTTCACTGACAGCCTCATTTAGCCAATTCTGCAGAATTTAAAGGCTCATGTCTACAATGCACTCCTTAATTAATCTGGATAGCAACTATGCCATGCAATGGACTCAAACACTGGGAGTAAATATACTTTGAATTTTAACATAGTAGAACCATGGACAAATGGCAAGATGTTCCAGTCAGAGCACGAGCCTTTCCTGAGAATATCTGCATTTGCGTACAAATGGTAATATAGAAATGGTGTTTAGGATGATACTATATATGTACACAAATACACCAATAAGAGGAACAGTATCCAAATCAAATGTTATTTATGTGGACATTACTTGCAAGACCAGCATTTATTGTCCATCCTTAAAAATGGAGTGGTTTGCCAGGCCACTTCAGAGGGCACTTAAAAGTCAACCACACTGCTATGGTTCCGGAGTCATACATAGGCCAGACCATGGAAGAACAGTAGATTTCCTTCCCTACAGGACATGAGTGAACCAGATGGGTTTTTTTTTTAAACAATAATCAGATAGCTTCATGGTCACCATTACTGAGACTAGCTTTTTATTCCTGATTTATTTACTTAACTCAATTTAAATTCCATGGTGTGATTTGAACTCTTGTCTCCTGATCATTACTATACTACCATACCCTATCTAAATTCTCCTATCCTGATCAGCAATCTTAATTTTTTTTCAACTGGAAAAGAAACGTAAATAATAATGAGAAAAACATCATTCATCAAACTGTTTTTGGAAAACAGCACATGTCATAAGATGCGTCTTATAGATATAAAATAGGATTAATGTGCACTTGTGGGCTAATTTCAATTGCCGTTTATTGAATAATGTGCAAGAGTCTCTGTACTTTTGAGAGTTATATTAAAGAAAAGGCCTGGTTGTTTGCTACAGCTCTAAAGTAATCCATGTGGTCACCAAAGAGAGAATGTGATGTATATCATTCTTTATCATCCATCTTTATTTATTTTTTAATTTGTTCTTGGGATATGGGTGGCTCTGGCATTGCCCTTCCCCAACTGTCCTTGAGAAGGTGATGGCAAGTTGCCGACTTGAATTGCTGTTGTCCATCTGGTGTAGGTACACCCACAGTGCTGTTAGGGAGGGATTTTTCTTGGACTTAGGGGGTCCATAGCAGGTTTGAAACAGCCAAGTGGTTTGCAAGGCCACTTCAGAGGGCAGTTTAGTGTCAACAATATTGCTGTAGGTCTGGAATCAGATATAGGCCAGACTAGATAAGCATGGTGTATTTCCTCTGCTGAATGACAATAGTGGATCAGATGGATTTTTACAACAAAACAATAGTTTCATGATCATTATTAATGAAGCTAGCATTATATTCCTAATTATTAATTGACTGAATTTAAATTGCCCAGCCGCGGTGATGGGATTTGAACTCATGTCTGCGCAGCACTAGTCTGGGCTTCTGAATCAGTCCAGTAACATTACCATTATGGTACTGTTCCCATTATATCTATATTATCTTTAAAAAAAATATCTGGACATGCAATATAATAAATGTGCTGGCTTATACCTTTTCATTTGATTCAAATGTAATCTTCAAAAAAGTTCCACACTTGCAAAGAACGATTTATCAACTGAAATGTAATTTTACTTTTTTGAGAATAATGAAATCAAATGTCCTTAGTGAACAATGTAGATTGAGCTCACATATCAGAGCTTGTTTTGGTTGTAGTCCAATGTCAAGGCACTAGTCTTTATTAATTAGGATTAGGGAGATATGTTGTAAATTTGTTAATTTTTGCATATCTCTCAGATAATCATAACCTTTTGCTAATGGCTCCATGTAAACTAATTATTCAGCAAAAACTGAAACAGAAAACACAACTAGTTGTTTGCCACCCAGCTCAGTAATGAAGAGGAATCCAACCAGGAAAAGGGGAGGGGGAAATCACACATCAGAATCTCTTCATCAGTTTAGAACAAGATGAAAAACGTCAAGAGACTGACCACATCAAACGCGCTGAATACATGACAGTAGTGGTAACTCGACTTTAAGTCTTTGGTGATGTAAGCAAAGGTAGAGAGATCTTCAGGGTCTTGAGCAGCACAAGAAATGTTCCTAATTTCATGTTCTGTGATGATATTCTGCAGATGGTTAAAAGAAAGTACTAAAATTAGCAGGTTTACAAATAATGGAAAAGAGACATTTGGAGGGCTGAACACAAATATGTACAAAACTCATTACATATAATTAGTAAGGCTCATTATTATGTAGGAAGACATGAAACTACTTTTAGGTCCTTTGAGATGTAAGAAAGTAGCTGTGGTTTGCCTGATTTAGAAAGTCTAACCGTTGTTAGGGGTCACTCATTCACAGCGCGTTTAAATTATATTTCGGTACTTCACAATGCTGCTTATTTCACCTTACGTTGTTAGCTGCATGGCCATGTAGGACTTGCATAATATTATCCGGCTGCATCCATTTCAGTGAACAGATGACAAATACTCAGCCACTAGGACTTCAACATAGCAAAATGAAAAACATTTAGAACACCAAGACAGGAAGCGACAATCATTAAATAATGATAAGTTTGTGTGTACTTTCTACAAAACCAATCATAAAATGGTTGAGGGGTTGGACAATACATTTTTCATTTGGTAATTTAAAAAAATGAAATTACTCAAAATGATTCCTGCATAGTAATATATTTATATAAGATGCTGTCTGAATTGCCAATTATAAACAATCATTGATATTATGTTTGTAACATAATTAAAAGGTTCAACCACCAATTAACAATTGAAGGAAAGGCTTCTGACGATGTCAAAAATTTAGGTGGCAAAAATTTTGGGGTCAGCTAAATTGAGTCAGCTGCTCTATAGAACAGGCTGTTCTATTAAACTGAATGGAAAATAATGTCTGAATGCACACGCCTCAAGCTGAAATATAAAGGCACGTTTCAGAAAGACTCCTGGCAGACTTTTAGTTATAAATAGAGGGAGAACAGATTTTCTGAAATGATAACCTATATCTGAATCTCAGCTGCCACAGGTCAATTCTCTCTGGCTTCTGGAAAAGCCCTGAGGCTATTTGGCTATATTAAGCTTTAAGAGCGAGATAACGTGCAGGCATTTTCAAACAGCATTTCAATGTCAATGTAACATGGTTATATAGTGAAACTAGTTTGATGAAACTATACCATCATAATGTTTACACAGTGCAAGGAAGTCTAATGCCGTCATGACTGATGTCAGTGTGGTCTTCCAGCCTGGGAAAAGCTGATAACTCTACTTGCATAAGCTCATAGGAGCTTATCTTTTTGTTGCTGAATTTAATATTTCATGCTTTGTAGATAACTTCTTTTTGAAACCCCAGCTCCAATGAAAAATAAATTCTGATCAGGTCTCCTACACATTGTGTGAACTACAATGTTAAAAATTCTGGATGCATGAAATAAGGCCATTCTAGCTCCCAGGATAATGAGACCAATTTGCTTTTTTCACTCTAAACCAGTGAACATTAGATGGTATTAGGGATAATTTAATTTCTTATCATAACTTTTACTGAATTAGTAGACTCCCTCCATTGATCCCCTGCCTGTCCAACTTATATTATAATATTCTACTACAGTTACTACACTTTACATTGCTAGTTGTGTGGATGTTTTAAAATGTCCTGAGTGTATCGATCTCTGTGGCCAGATGAGAAACACTTACCGAGTCTAAGGAGTTCTTAAAAAAAATTACTCTTTCATGGAATCTAAGTGTCATTAGCAAGGCAAGCATTTACTGCCCATCCCTAATTGCCCTTGAGGTGGTGGTGGTGACTTGGCTTCTTGAACCGCTGCAGTCTGCGTGGTGTAGGTACACCCACAGGGCTGTTAGGGAGTTTCAGTATTTTGACCCCACAACAGTGAAGGAATGGTGATATAGTTCCAAGTCAGAATGGTGTGTGGCTTGGAGGAGAACTTGCAGATGGTGGTGTTCTAATGCACCTGCTGCCCTTGTTCTTCTAGGTGGTAGAAGTCACAGGTATGGAAGGTGCTGTCGAAGGAGCCTCGGTGAGTTGCTGCATTCTATCTTGTAGATGGTGCACAGGGCTGCTCCTGAGCGTCAGTGGTGGAAGGAGTGAATGTAAGGTGGTGAATGAGGCACCAATGAAGTCATGAATGGTGCTGAGCTTCGAGTGTTGTGGCGCTGCACTCATTCAGGCAAGTGGAGAGCATTCCATCACACTCCTGACTTGTGCCTTGTAGATGATGGACAGGCTTTGAGGAATCGGGAGATGAATTATACACCGCAGAATTCCCAGCCTCTGATCTGTTCTTGTAGCCATAGTATTTATATGGCTGGTCCAGTTCAGTTTCTGGTCAATGGTAACCCCCAGGATGTTGATGGTGGGAATTCAACGATGGTGATGTTATTGAGCGTCAAGGGGAGATAGTTAGATTCTCTGCTGTTGGAGATGGTCATTACCTGGCACTTGTGTGGCACAAATGTTACTTGTCACTTATCAGCTGAATTGCTTGTAGATATGAATGTAATATTATATAGTTCAGTGTGAAATTAGTACATGATAATTGGATCCTATATAAAGGTAGGCTAATGGTATTGTGGAATTCACTAAAACCCAATCACAGAAGGATACAGCACCTTGACCACTAACATAAATGGAATAGGAATTGGTGTGAAATTATCCAATCAATGCAAAGCTATTATTGCCAAGTTTAATAATTCAACCAGGAATCAGCTGAAAACCATTTGGCAATAACAAAAACAAGTTTTATTTAACTTTACATATTCAATTGATAATGCTGTATCTGGGATATCAGGGATTTTACTACACTACTGCCAGGAGGCATTTGAGAAATTCAGGTGCTGCCGTATATGATTTCCTGCCCATTGATATAAATTGACAACTGTTTTTTTCTAAAAAGCTGGCAGAAATGGATAATGTTGATGAAAGAGGGTTACCTAAATGAATTATGAATGAAGAATAGCAGGCAAGAGAACAAAACTAACGTAATCTCATGTCTTTCTTGAGAGTTAAGGGGCTTTCCTTTAAACCAGAGTCGTAGATGTGAGTGCTACTTTGGCTAAGGAAAGAGACTGGTGAAGGGTGAACAATATAGAATGTAAGATTAGATTGATATTCTCCAGCTGGGTTTAAATTATCTTCTTTGTGAGCTCATACTGAGAATCTTTAAAAGAACCTGTCCTCAGAAGATTAAATGAGTGGGGTGACATCCATGATATAGCAGATGGTAACTGGTCTCTGGAAAGAACATTCTTAAAAGGCTGAATGTTTTTCTTCATGCTTTATGTTCTTGCAAGATACATTTTAAACCCCACCTCTTTTTTGTTATTGTAAATTTGCTTATAAAAATGTTGCTTTATGGCACTGAATCATTTCTTCCACAGAGCTGCACGTTTTGATGCAATAAATGTGTTTAAATGTATTTTGAATACATTTGATATATGTCAATGCAGATAGAAACCTTTCCCATAATGTGCCTCAACTCTATTTGGCCACGTCAATGAGACATTTCAGCTTCTCCCAGAAGCCTTTCTTGTTGTTTCTCGGTGCTAATTTAGTGAACAGACAGTTTTGTAATGTAGACTAGTGCCCAGCAGAAACTGGACTGATCTCAAACTCGTATGGACTCTGAAACTTTAGAGCTGGCAGGAGAAGATTTTCATACCATCAGCCTCAATTAGATATGAACTTGGGTCCAAATATACCTAAAGTCTATAAAAGTTCCTTTTTTTTCATTATGAATAGAAAGGTGGTTCATTGCAATACAAAACCAGATTTACCAAACTATTGGAATTGGCATAGTGCCCAGCCGATTTTTAAAAGAACATACAAACCTACGAATTGGAAGCGGGAATAGGCCATTCGCCCCCTCGAGCCTGCTCTGCCATTCAATAAGATCACAGCTGATTTGAACGTAACCTCAACCCCACATCCCTGCCTACCGCCAATAACCTTTCACCACCACCCCCCCACTTGCTTATCAAGAATCTGTCGAACTCTGCCTTAAAAATATTCAAAGACTCTGCTTCCACCACCTTTTGAGGAAGAGAGTTCCAGAGACTCACAACCCACAGAGGAAAAAAATTCTCATCCCTTGTCTTAAATGAGCACCCACTTATTTTTAAACAGTAACCCCCTAATTCTAGATTCTCCCACAACAGGAAACATCCTTTCCACATCCACCTTGTCATGACCCCTCAGGATCTTATATGTTTCAATCAAGCCACCTCTTACTCTTCTAAACTCCAGCAGATACAAGCCTAGCCTGTCCAGCCTTTCCTCATAAGACAACCCACCCATTTCGGGTATTAGTCTAGTAAACCTACTGTTTAAAAAGAAGAAAAAACAAACAGAAAAATCTGTCTCTTGCCTTATTTGCAGCATCGATGAACTTTACACCTTTGTACGAGATTGAAAGTATAATTGTAGGAATCTTCTTCATTTGTTCTGAAGCCTTCTGGGAAACAGGACAGTGAGTTACTTTTTCAAAAATAATGACTTTAGGAACATCAAACATTTTCAACAGATTGGGTAAGCACCACTGCAGCTTGACTCTAAAAGCATATTTGAAAATCAAGCCTTTGATTCTTTGAACAAACTTGACTGTGGCTTTAGCGCTGGCTGACAGATTTCTATTTTTGTAATGTTAATGCTAATTTTTCAATTGAGCATGTTATAGAAGCCTAACTGCCAATCAAAAAACTTCCAAAGAAAATAAAATCAGAAAGCAAGGGTGAAATTATTTCAAAGCAGTGGAGATCCTGTCGTTGGGGTGATTTCTGGGTTGGAGGTCCGTGTAGACATGAGGCTTCACCTGCGCTGTTGCCAAGAGAAGGCAATTAAACACCGGAGGAAGAGGGCCACTGCTAAGGGAGCTAGGAGAGCAGGAAAGCGCCTCAAAATGCGCGTGCCCTAAGAGGGGTGAGCATAACTTTATCTTTTTGATAGGTCAAGCAGGGCAGGTCTCAGCGAATGGACGGGAAACAATGGCTCCCTGAGGAAGCAGCCTCTATGCAACTGAAGGCACCCCCACTTGGCAGAGGGGCTGCTCCGCTGCTGGAAAAATGCTTGCGGCCTTGGAAAATCGCCCTTAATTGGGCCTTCAATTATTCAAATTGGCTGCCCACCTCCATTCAGTGGGCAGCTGAGCCACTACCCACAGCTGGTCCCGCTGCTATCTTCAATTCCAAAAATGATTTATTCTAATAGGATAGTAAAAGTTGCTATTTCTTTTCTGTCCCTCTGAAGGATAAGGTGATACTACAACTCAAGGCAACATGGCTGCCCTTTTAAACGTATTCAGAGCTATCTCCTTAGTTTGGTCTGGAGCAGAAATCAATCAACTTATATCCTGCAGGTTGTAATGATGCTTCTGTACACTCAGACACCAAAGCCAACAGGACAGGAATTTCTCCTCAAAGTACTGGCAAGATCATTTATACACAAGTCCTCTAGTCACTTCAAAAACACATTTACTTATTCTCGCCACCACTCCCACAAGAAATATCCTCAAATGTTCTAAAATACATCTCTTTTACAACATTTATTGCAACGACTGAAGGATTCAATATTACAGTCATGCTGATCACACAATTGAGTTCTACACTGGAACATAGGCCATTATGTGATGGAATCAGGATTGCCAACTCTGGCTGGACATATTCCAGGAGACGTCAGCAGAAGTGACATCACAGAAAGCCAGCAGCATGGCATGAGCAGGCCTGGGAACACTTGAAAATACCAACTCATTCCCAGGGGATCATCTCTGTCCAAAATATCGCCCTGCCTAAAGAAGTTAACATGAGAAGTGCACATTATTCTGATGATATGCCCACTCCTTTGGCTTTGGGCTGTCCTGGGTAAAGGAGGATCCGATTCCGACCTGTGAACTCCCAGCTTCAGCTCCTGCGGGCCCAGATCATTTAACCATCCCAGGCCAGAGAACTGTTGTAACCAGAGCCGCAACGCTTCAATGTTGCACTTTCGGAAACGAAGCAGCCACGTCCAATCAGCGGTCAGCTGGAGTGTCTGAATGTTTGGCAAGCAGCCACAGACCCCATACAGCGCACCAGAGTCAGCTACCTCATTGAAGATGGCGCACACCAAACAGACGCAGATGGCAAATCCAGCCTGCATATGCCTGTTCCCTTTACTACTGACGTTATGGTTTAAAATCTCCTGGAAGGCTTTCTTTGGCTACCAGGAGATTAATGCCAATTCTAGGAGACTCCCAGCTATGCCGGGAGGGTTGGCAACCCTAAATGGAATGGAGCAGCATTGTGGGATGCCCCAATTGGAGATGTTCCTCATTGCCTCATTAAACAGGAAGCACAAAACAATAACTTTCAGTTGAGGAGTTTGTGTCACCCAGTTCCTTATATTAATAAACATGTTGATAAGTTACACAAAAGTCAACTCTTGAATATGAAAACAATTATGGGGTTAATTGCGGCTACAAACTGGGTGTAGCAAAATTATAAACCCGTTGCTTTTTAAGCCCGATTACAAATTCTCTACGATTTGTAGATTTTCCCTCTATTCTGTCAGGTTTTTAAAGACAATCTCTGCTTAACAAGACTACTGATGTGACTGCTCAATGAGTATCTCAATTCCACTGACACAATTTTGTACTGCCTAGATTTCGCAGTGAAAACCTTACAATAGACAACGCACCCGCATCTTAGAGCAGGCATCCTGTGTTGACTCTGTTCCTCGCAGTTCCTTCACCAACATAGATCCTAAATACTAAACACGAGAAAAAAAAATTACATTTTGACCTAACTCCTGTGAAGGAGAATTCTGAAAATACACAATAAATACTTTCAAATATAACAGTCCCAAGTTTCTTTCTGCAAAGAGTATTAATATTTTGAGTATTAAATATCTACAATTAGTATATACCAGAGAAAAAAAAATTAGCATGCTGAACAAGCAGTCCCCAAAATGGATGAACAGGGCAACTAAAGTGAAAGAAATAAAAAAAAAACCTGTACCAAACCTACTGGAATCAGGCAGAATATAGGAAAAAGCAAAGACAGACTGAAGTAGGTTTTAGTGACGCTAAGAAAAGCATCAGAGCTGAACATAGTAAAAGACATAAATAGTGATGGGATAAATGCCATATCACCTCCATTAAATAATGGGGGTTACAAGCTCATTAAGCGTTTGTACAATTGTATTGCTGACTGTAATTGCTACTTTGCAATGTTCCAAATGTAATATGGATGCTATAAAACCACGAGAAGCATATGTGTGCAAAGCGCTGCACAGCATGCTAACCCCAGTTTACCCTCCTCCCTCTCCTATTATCCAATAGGTACTTACATAAGCTTCATAGTCACAGGACTGAAAAATCAGCTTTTCAGGATGATGTTGCCAGTACTGCACAGGCGTAGATGATGTGGCTTCATTTGGAGGCCGTAGAGTAATGGAAGGCTCACTCCATTCTGCCTGCTGAATAGGCAAGGAAAATTAGACCAGAGAATTACTGAACCCATACATGGCAGCTTTGTTAGCAACACTTATAAAAATCAAAAGTGACCTGTCAATTAATTTATTAATGACATTGGTTTTCACTGGAGTCCCTTCCAGTGGAGGCAACTTAAGCCCAACTGTGATTAAGATAAGACATGTTGAAACTGTGCATTGATAATTATAATTAGGGTATACAGCAAGGCTTGGCAGACCTGTCGTCCTCGTCTCTGTGTCTATGCCACCTTCAAAACAACATTCCGACGGTGCAAAAGAGAATTAAAAAACTCATTTCGTTGATATTCTTTTTCCCCAAACCGTAACACTACTGGTTCTGAGTCACAGAAGAATTAATAAAAATATCAAATCCTAAGCCTTAAAGTTGTACAGCATCCAACATGGGGATGAGAGGTGATAACATTATTGAGGTTAGATCTCCTGGCAACCAGTGCCAGTGAGGACCAGGGCAAAATTATTTTAGGGAGGCAATAAACTTGAAAAGAATGAAAGATTAACAAAAATAAGTTTGTTGGGTGAATTGATATTGTTCAGAGTTCAATCACTAAAGGAAAAATGGAAAAATTCTAAAGCTAAACAATAAAGAAGAAAGTTGCTCTGCTGAACAAGCAGTTCCCAAAATCATTGAGTACAGCAGCTAAAGTGAAAGGAAGAAAAACAACTTATATAAAGTATGAAGTGAAAAAAGGCAGAAATGTGGGTAAAAGTCTTAGCAGATTGGATGGATGTCATGTACTCTAGGCTGCTGCGGGATATTGGCTATAGTTGTTAAAGACTCATTGGGTGCTGGGGATGTTTCACAGGAAACAAATCCTTATTCTAAAAGAAGCGAAATTTTTGACCCAGATGACTATGGCCCCTTGCCAAGCATCAACACTGGATAAAATAATGGAAACGATTCTAAAGTATTGGCTGGGATAGGATCGACTAGCAACAGATTAAAAAGCAGTCAGCATGGATTGACAATTGATTTTCTTGTCTTATCTCCTCAATTTCTTTCAGGAATAAATAACAGCTCGTGGCAATCCTTTTTATATTGTTTATTTGGATTTTCAGAACACCTTCAGTAAGATCTCCCATGAAAAACCATGAATAAAGGCCATGGGAATCCAAAGTAGATTGAAGACTAGATAAAAAAAAATTGGGAATGTGCACCTTCATGAGAAGTGCAGAAGAAGGGAAGCTGCAGTTGGGTACATGGAGTATGGACCTCCACAGAATATGCAATGGCTTTTTAATCAACTGGAGAGACAACCAGATATGGTAATTCAGTCAAGCATATTACAGGATGTTCAAAATACAGCTTGGTCAATTGCCAATTGGATGAGCGTTGACGGACCAAATGATTATTACTTATCCTTGACTTATGTTCTTCATTTTCTTGTTTGTTGCTTTTGGAGGTCTGACTGTAAGTGTGTACTCCATTTATTTTTATACTAAATAGCAGTACATCTCTCTCATTAGAGATATACATGTCTTCACATCTGTATCCTATACTTTGAGCTGTAAACATCTCACTCACCCAAATATGGAAAGGTCAGCTCTCAACCTCTAACAAGCTTCAAAATGTGATAAATACAACAGGAAGCAGCACCATGAAGTTTCAGAAAGGAGATTCAACACCAGCTTTTTTTTCTTATTACAACAAAAGTCTGTGATGATCCATCACACTCAAATTTCACTCGTCACGGTTTTATAAATTGCCGTATAAGATTTTATCTAAAGGAGCTTCCACTGTAATCATATTACATTCATTCGATTTTGAATTCTACTTCTTGACACAATATCTGCATTGACTCGGCACCAGCTAGTGAGTATTCTCTGGGGGAGGAGCTGTGGTGGAGAGAGGGAAAGGGGGAAGAAAGCTAAGCAGAGTCTTTTTGGCTCCAAGGTCACATGCCTGGTGGATTGAAGCTTTGAACCAAATCAAAGCTGTGTGGAAGACTTAGTACTCCGATACCCAAAACAGGTAGGTCTGCAATACTTCAGGGCACATTACTGGCTGACCTGCAAACTTGTTCACTAAAAAAACCTAGGGGAGAAGATCAATCATTGAGGGTTGAAATCCTTGCACTTGACTTTAGCCATCTCTGCAAACAAATACCCTAATGGTTAGGGTGGTCCTGGGTTGCCAAGCAGCAAGAGGTTTACCATTGCTTTGTATTGTGCGGTTTTGGTGTATTAGTAAGATTGTGCGCTTAAGATTTTTTGACTTAGGTAGCGGAGAATGGGGAGAGAGCGTATACATCTATGAAAATGTATTTTAAATTGGTATTAATTTTACTCCAACTTGGCCCAGGTACTCTTAAAATATTGCCATGGGTGTCCATGTGTGTGTCAGATGCCCTGATCAAAGAAATACACACAGCACCATATAATATCAAGTACTATACATAGAATTACAATGAAAAGCAGTGACTGTCATTATGCAGACAAAGACATACTTCCCATTTCATTTGGGCTCGGAATTCTAAATAAGCACAAACTCTCACAATTACATAAATACCAGAAGATCTTACAAACCATAAAGCTGAAGATCTCTACACCTCAGTAAAATAAAAAAAATCATTTCCCAGTGAGAATCTGAATGAAAAATGTTTTTATTATTAATGATGATTTATTAATATTGTTTTACCAAGTTATAAAAGAGAGAGAATTGATAGATTAGCAGGTATAGTGCTGGAGTACAGTATGACAAACAAACTTACAAAGAAAAGAATCAATTATGAGGAAAGTAAGCCAAACTAGTGCAAAGGGAACCCAAGGTTAACAGCCTATTGCATGTTATTTAATGCAATTTACCTGAGCCATTTGTCTTTCCAGTTTTGACCTAGGCATATCCTCAAAGTAGCTGTCATTGATTCGCCTTCTTGCGTCCCCTTGCATCATTAAATGGGAAGAGGGGATATCAAGAGAGCCACCAGTGTAAGTGCTTTGGCTAAGGGATGGGGAAAGTTGAGGAGGAGTGTTGTTCCCAGGGTCCTGTTCCAGAAGCAAATAGCAACGCATTAATTAATGTTATGATTTATGTTACTGAATCTCTCCCAGCCCTAATGGTTTAGTTCCTCTGTGTTGTTCATCAGTATGAAAGCTAAGCATTTCAAATTGATGAAACATTCAGAACACTTTTACAGTCCTCACACCTGAATAATCTATCGCAAATCAATGGATCTCTCAGGTAGTTTTAATCTTGGCATAACACCAATAATCTAGCAAGAGCTATTTGGTATATATTTAATATTAAACAACTGCTTTAGGTAATTTATTTCAGCATTAACACAAAAATGGTATAAAAATGTGACTCTGAAGATAGAAATCAAACGTATATGGAACAAACTTATGTAACATGCTCCTTAATGAGACAGACAAACTGGCCTCTCTTCGCTCCTTCAGGTTAAGTATTTATGAAACTAAGGCTCACGATTCCCATTACATGTTCCAACTGTGAAGATTTTTTTGATTCCCAACCTGCCCATATCATGAACATCCTCCTGCCAACTTGCTTCCTGGCTATAGCTGATCATTTTAACTAATATATATACGATAATGGCCCAGGATGACTCCCCTCTCTGACTTCTCTGCCCCTTTGTGAGGTAGTATCTGGCTTCAGCTATATGCCTCCCCACAACAGTACAGCTGAGGTCAGAAATTTAAGCTGTGTAATGGAAGGACAAAGGTGGAGAGGATCAAACCTTCCCCTCACCTCTACTGGCATGCGTTGCTCCCTGACCAACTGTGCAATATGTGCTCACTTTTAGAAGAAGTCTTGGTTAAATAATAAAAAGACACCTTTTCAAGATTTTGTGTTGAAAGAGTCAGAAAAACTAAGGTAGGCAAACACCCTATCTATTCTTATTTTTCACAAAGCACTTTTAAGGGCTTTTAAAAAAAGTTTTACGCATTGATGGAAAGAAGCTGCTTATTCAATAATAGAAACCCGAGAGAAAAGCTGTTGTTACATCTGCTTCGTCCCTAATAGATATTAACTACAATTAACATTTTAATTAGACTGTACAAAGGTCCTGGAAAGGATCAACTTTTGATGGCTGTTTTGGTATCTCGTTGTCTTGGGTAATCAGCAAAATATTACATTAATTGTTGTGTGTCCCTTGACTGAAGTGCATTCTGAACTGATGCACTGCAACTACTAAATCATTTTTTTTTTCAAATGAAGAGTTCTACATCTTGTAAATTTAAATATGCAAAATGCTGACTTTTATTTGCCTCTCCACTGCCTTCATTAACACAGCAGATAAATAGAAAGTATTTATTTTAGTAAAGGATAAGTAATCCATTTATTGTCAAGGATGTTGTAAGGACATGATAAGGTGCTACATAAATGTAAGCAATATAACAACTTACAATTTTATACCACTCATCATGCAACAAGGTGCCCTAAGGGGCCTGATGGAGGTCTTGAACGACCCAAATATCAAGAAAATGGGGGCAACAGGGTATTCAGAGGTGTGGGTGAAAGCACAGTGACAAGTTCCCAGATGTTGATGAGGCTTTTGAAGGTGGGAGGAAGAGAGATAGTAATGCTAGAGAATTTGGGCACAGAACTTCAGAGTGTGAATGGGGCATTGAGATCTAGATTTAAAAAGGTGGGAGCTGTAAAACCATGGAAGGATCTGAAAAGCGCAACATGGATTTTGAAGTCAATGCACTTAGGGATCAGGCACAAATGAAGCATGGTGAGGATATGGATGACTGGAGTGTGGAACTGGATACGAGTGAAAGAGTTGGGGATGAGTTGCACTTTACATATACCAGCAGCTGGAGAAATTCTGCTAAGTAACTGGGAAGGATGATGGATTCAGTTGTATTGGGGGAACGTGGGGGTGGAAGGAAAGGACTTACACCAGCCAAATCGTGAACATAGGAGGAGACACTCTTAATGATAGACATGATGGGGAACTTGAAGCTCAGGTCAGGGTTGCAGGACACTGAAGTTGTATGTTGGTTGGGTTGAACCCTGTGTAAACAGCTGAAAGGGGGACTGAATTGGAGCCAGAAGCATTCATTCTCTGTCAGGAGCCAAACAGAATGGCCTCGTTCTTGTCCTTGTTGAGCAGGAGAAATTTATGGTTCACCCATGACTCGATGTCAGACAGCCAGTCAAAAAGCATCCTGACATATCTGGGGTCATGGGTAACAATGGGGAGGGAGAATAGGACCAAGCTGTCCCTGTGTTTGCAGATAATGTCATGAGGGCAGTACGTAAATTAGGATCAGGATTTATTTATCTATTATGATGAACAATCTTGTTTTCTTATGTCAATTGTGCTAGCTACTTGTGCAGAAGTCTCTACCTGAATACTTTAGCCACCATGGATATTAATTAACTGCAGTGCTGCAAGCCAATCCTTATTTAAACTTTCCAGAGACCTTGGCACATCTTTTCAAAAAGGTGATCAAGATTAAAATGGCAAAACAGGGTTTGGCATTGTCCCAAAGAGCAAAAGTAGCAACAGCATTATATTTCTGGAACTAGACCTGCTACTCCAGTCATTTCTACTATCAACAGAGAGAAAAGAAACACATGGCGTGCTCTTCTCCATGGATGGTCAGGTAATGTTAATTATGGGAGATCAGAAGAATCACCAAAGAATGACAGTAATCAAGTAACTCCTTAAAACATATTTCCTTACAAATGGAAGTTCTTTACATTAAGCATAATGTCAAAGAAATAGTCCATGACAGAATTTGTGAAACGGGTATAATTTGAATGAAAGCCCCAATAAAAACTCTAATTTATTAACTGTTTCCCAGAGCCAGGTATCTAGAAACAAATTTGTGTCACATTGTTTCCAAAAAACTATTTTTAGAAAATGCCTTCACTCATCTCTTTGTTTCCCTTTGCACCCTGAGGCTGTCCAAAATTAATTCAGTGACAGATATTACGCAACGAAAATAACCGATCTAAGGACTACAATATTGTGTTATGTGCTCGTTATGGGAATGGGGTGAAGAGCGAGCAGGGTGTCCTAAATGAAGTGATGGCATCTCGCAAATCTTTGTAATTAGGTCATTTGTATTTGTCAGATTATCCTTTGCATATTGCAAGCTGCACAAGATCTAGAAATGCAGTAACTATGACACAAACTGTTCCCTTAACAAGGGCTTGGATTTGGATCAGTTGGATGCAGAGTGTGCTCACTTTCTGTTGGCAGGTGGTCATTGTACAGCAGAAAAAGGAATAGGCAAAATACATTGCAAAGAAAGACAGATGGCAGCAAAATTGCTTTAAATCACAAATAATGATTTCAGGGATTAAAAAAATGATTGTTAAAACAAGTGTCTCCATAACGTTTCCTACAATATGTACATGAAATGATGATTTTTTTTCAGGACAACATATAAAAGAGTGACAGAACTTGGACAGCCCATTTCATTTCAAGCTAGGCAGGAACGAAGGACAGACCATCTGCCCTTCACTAGAGTTTTGAGTTAACTGCTCCTTGGGAAAAGTATGGTGTAGAAGTAATTAAATCCTGCAGTGGAGGCAGGCATCAGAAATTAAGTAGCATACTTGCACTCTGTTGGGGGGGAGAAGGCCTCAAGTCCATGTTGCCCAGCTTATTTCAGAGTGAGGTGACTTACCATCCAAGATACGATATATACATCATCTTGCAAGATGGCATTGCGGGATTCAGGACAACTGACCTATTGATATAAAAAGAGATCCAATCTGAATAGCACCTAAAATGAGTGGCTTTTCCTTCCACCACTCTTGTCAGTTGTTCCCTCCTCCTAAGATGGAGGGTCCTATCACAGCATAGTGCTTTACCTAGTGGTCTGCATGAGAATCAACAACATTCGCTCCCAGCAGTGGGAGGCAGGTTCGAATGTACAAACAGCTCAATGTAAATTGCACGGATCCATGGGCACATTTCTATGAATCCCTAAGCAACGGCCTAGAAACAGTCAGTTTTTTCTCTGTTGATTCTTTTTCGAATAGAATGCCCTTTAAAACAATGTAATATGGTACAAATAACACAGCAGTACCCGCAAAAAAGAAAAGATGAGCAAATATTTCCAATGTATAGCCTTTGGCAGAACTGGAAACTGGAGCATTCCCTGTATTTCTTTCAGATTTAAGGGAGCTGATTCCCACACTGCACCCCCCCCCCACTTATCGTCAGCACTTTTAAATAATTCCAGTTAAAAACTATGCATCTGTGGCATAACGAGGCTTTAAAAAGCTTTAAGATTTGATACTTTGTTTGAGAACTAAAGGTAAATTATGGGAAAAATATACTCTGAAATATATAATTTAAAATTATCTGATTTTTAAAAATATAAAAAAACCTTTATGCAACTGTTAAATAACACAGTACTGCCCGAGATTCATTTCTGCCATGTTATATGTTTGTGAAATTGACAACTGCGTGATACCCATCTTAATCGAATGTTGAAAAGTGTGCAGTTCCTTGAAAGGGTTCCCTTGTCTTTCATGAGACCAGAGCCAAGAAACACCTTTCCATGAATGTTTCAGTGGCATCTTAGTTTGAATGTGTGAAAAAAAAATTCAAACAGGCCAAAATTTGAACCTGCTTGCATTACTCCAAAAATTGAGATTAAATTGCTGCTCTCACACAGCCATCGAAAACAGGCAGAAGGGCCCAGCTGAGATCTTAACGTGTCAGGTTCCGCAATCTACAGAAATCCATTACCGTCTGCAAAAATCCTTCCCTGATTAAAGGGTTTGCTTCCTGTGTAGGAAATGAACCACTCACTAAAGATTTCCTTCAGCACCGTGCAACCTTTGAATTTATTCTGTCCTAGGCAGAAAAAGTGATGAGTAGCATGGAGGATAAAGAACGAGATGCACAATAAATCATTGTAAAATTTCTGGTACAAAAATGTTCCAAATAATTTTTAACAAAATCCTTTCCTGAAAAGTCTACAAAGAGAAGCCAGTTAATCGATGTGGAACAGATTTGAAATGCTGTAAATTCTGTTGAGGAAGGGTTAACATGGTGCAGACTAATGCTAAGGTTGACTCAGTGGCTACCTGAATCCCAGTGTCAGAGCTGAAGGGCTTTGACATTTGTGGTAAACAGAGTTTACTTTTTAATGAGAATAGCTATTGATTTTCATTTCTTTGACACCTACTGAAAGATTTGACAGATATTTTTCAGCCTACATTTGAACAAAAGGTCACAATAATAAAAACCTGAAATGAGTTTTTTTCCCCCCCACATCTTAATTTCACAATATTGCTTGGAAGATCTTCAGGGAAAATTCTCACATACAGAACAAAGAATGTTGGTGGTGGTCATGGAGCAGGAAAGATTACTGAGGCAGGCAGCTAACAATGATACATGCCAGTGCTGAAGATTGGCCTAAGATGTGCTAATTAAAATTACACCGTGCTACATTTCATGCGAATAGCAGTATTAATTCGACATTCTGTGAAAATGGCTTACCCTTAAAGTAATTGTTCGCGGAGGTTTCTGAGGAGGCTCGTCGTGAAGTCGGTCTCCAAGTGATGCTAGGATTCGTTTTCTGTGACCCAGAAGGTTAATTTTCAACACCTGAAAGATTCAGTGATGTAAATAAGAATCCTCCGAAAAAGCTGAAGAAAAGGAAAAGGAAAAAAAATCCCTCCAAAACTAGGTAAACGACCTTGCAGTGGGAGGTAATCCTACAGGGATGATATACTGCAATGTGGTTACAGAATTAGCAGCCAGAATAATTATGCTCCGTCCTAATTTGTCATCATAACTAGATGAGCCGCAATTTTAAAATATAATTTTTCTGGACAGAAAATACAAGCCTCTTGTCTATCCCTTGTGGATTTAAATGACAATCCCTGCACACAATATAGCCTGAGCTTCTTCTGACAGCTCACTGCAGTGTTTCCAGATGAAATGCCAGGAAGCATCTCAATAAATGAAGATTTAATTCCTTGGCTTTAGACCTTCACTACTTCTGCATCTGTAAGAAACTGCTGAAGGAGCTCGGTATCTTTGCGTACATCACAGGAAGGCTGTGTCAGGAAGGTACTGCAAGATGGATTAATATATCTGTATATAGTCACCTATATTTTAAATTATAGACTTGACAACACAACTAATTACATAAGAAGAAAGCAAGCAACTGCTGCGCATGTGTTAAAAAGTAAAAGTCAGGACAACGTATCCATATTCTGATACCATTTAAATGAAGCGATGAGTTTAACTGTGCAAACACATGAATACACAAGAATATTCCACCCAAAGCATATCAGCAGCAACTTGCCTCAAGCTGGTTCTTTAAACATCGTAATCGTCATACTCTTAGCCACATTATATCCTCAAATGTAACTGTAATGCATTTTTAGATTGTCATTAGTCTTTAGATTCAATGAGAACATCCTAATTGAGCACAAATTTGTAAAGTGACCTTACCAGGCTTATCCAGTAAATCTGGGACTGCTTCACTCGCTGTATAAGGAAGGCTCCATGACTTGTAACTAACCCCAGCTCCTCGGAGAATATTTCTCTACATTTCCCTGTGGATTTTATTTGTGTTCTGTCAAGCATTTTTCTTGCTTTCACTATGTCTGTGATAGCCAGTAATCAAATGAAGATACTTTCACTCAAATTAGATTGGCACGAGGCAGATATACTTGCATTAAGGGCCAGAGGGTAACTAATATTCAGCTAAATTCTTTAGCTAATTATAAAAGCGCATCCTAATTGTCAACTGCCAGACGCAGTTTCAAAACGCAGCTTCCTGTTTGCAAGCCGAATTTCTACTGTACCTTAATTTGAAATACAGTTTATTTCAGCTGACATGCAATGTACTTCTTCATTTAATGCTCACATTAACTTCAGGATTTCAGTGATGTAAATTGTATTCATAGGCTACAAACAGACTGTATAAATGGTACACGAAGTTCAGCCTATTATTTTGTTCAGACTGAAGTTCATGGCCCCAGGAAATACTGTTACCTGTAATGAAAATCTTAAACTTAATACACTTGTCAGTCACAGGTATGTAGAGTTAACACCATTAACACATTTAATACAAATTAACTAAAGTGAGCACTTTAGATCAAGAATTGGGAATTACATTCATGCATCTGTTGAACTCAATTATTTTCTCAACAACACAGCATTCTCCTGAACATCCACATGAACAGCTTGTCACTTTTTGTTGATTTTGCAAAACTTTCCAGATGTTTGAATATTTAGTGTCCTAATAAGCACTGAGCATTAAAACTAATGACAGTATAATTTATATAGTTACATAATCTAGAATGCTTCAAAATTATATTTTAATCATTCGCAGAACGTAAATGATGATGAATCAATTGTTATGAGAAATAATTCATAATGAAATCAAATAAAAGTAAAGATCAACGAATGTCAATGCTGGGCCTATGTGCTCCTTATGCAAAGATTTCAACTGATCACATCTTGACTGTTTTTGTGCTCGCAGGTTACACAAACAGATTCTAAGCCAGTTTTACTATCCAGCCTAGGTACACAGGACAGGTATTTAATACCCCTAGTAAAATGTGTGGAGTCCAGCATGATTCAGAAACAGTACAACTACACAAAATCAAAATGTCAGCAAGATACACTTGTTCCACCACACCTTATGTAACAGATAAGTTTGTATTCATAAGCGGGTTCATGATTGAAAGAAGTTCATTATAACTTTCCACTTGCTAGTTCTGTTTTTTGCTCTTTGGTGGTAAGGTCAAGCCTGTGTCCAAATTCTTCTGATGAGTTGTGACTGCACAACCATATCCTCAAATGATGGAGCACGTGCGATGAGGGAATGGTTGAGTCCGTGCTCCTTGTTGATGTAGGGATCATAGAATCATAGACAATTTACAATACGGAAGGAAGCCATTTGGCCCATTATGTCCATACTGGTTGATACTGAGCTACCCAATTTAATCCCACTTTCCTGTATTAGGTCCATAGCCCTGTGGGTCATGACTCTTCAAATTGACATCCAAGTACTTTTTAAACGTAGTGAGTTTCTGCCTCAACCACCCTTTTAGGCAGTAAGTACCAGGTCTCTATCATCCTCTGGGTGAAATAATTTTTCTTCATTTCCCCTTATCCTTCTACCAATTACTTTAAATCTATATCCCCCAGTTTTTAAGCACTCTACTAAGGTAAATAAGTCATCACTATTTACTCTATCTAGGTCACTCATAATTTTATACACCTCAATTAAATCTTCCCTCAGCCTCCTCTGTTCCAAGAAAAACAGCCCCAGCCTATCCACTCTTTCCCAGAACTAAAATTTTCCAGTCTTGGGAACATCCTCGTAAATCTTCTTTGCATCCTCTCCAATGCAATAACATTTTTGCTGTAATGTGGTGACCACAACTTTATTGTTGTATACAGATAGAAACATAGAAAATAGGAGGATTGGTCGTTCGGCCCTTCAAGCCTGCTCTGCCATTCAACATGATCATGGCCGATCCTCTATCTCAACCCCCTACCCGCTCTCTCCCTGTGCCCCTTGATGCCTTTAGGGTCCAGAAATCTATCTTCTTAAATATACCTTCATTACCTTCTTAAATATATTCAGTGACTTGGCCTCCACAACCTTCTGTGGTAGAGAATTCCACAGGGTCACCACCCTGAGTGAAAAAGTTTCTCCTCACCTCAGTCCTAAATGGTCTACCCAGTATCCTGAGGTTCTGACCCCTTGTCTTAGATGCCCCAGCCAGAGGAAATATCATCCCTGAATCCAGTCTGTCCATTCCTGTCAGAATTTTATATGTTTCAATGAGATCCCCTCTCATTCTTCTAAACTCCAGTGAATACGGGCCTAGTTGGCCCAATATCTCTTCATACGACAATCCTGTCATACTAGGAATCAGTCTGGTGAACATCTGCTGCACCCCCTCTATGGCAAGTATAGCTTTTCTTAGGTAAGGAGACCAAAACTGCACACAATACTCCTTGTTGGTGTCATCAAGGCCCTGTACAGCTACAGTAAGACAAAACCAAAATAATGTGGATGTTGGAAATCTGAAACAAAAACAGAAAATACTGGAAAAACTCAGCGGGTCTAACAGCATCCGTGGAGAGAAAGACAGAGTTAAGGTTTCGAGTCCGTATGACTCAGAGTCTCTTTCTCTCCACAGATGCTGTTAGACCTGCTGAATTTTTCCAGCATTTTCTATTTTTGTTGCAGTAAGGCATCCTTGCTCCCGTACTCAAGTCCTCTCGCAATGAATGCCAACATACCTTTTGCCCTCTTAACTGCTTGCTGCACCTGCATGCTTGCTTTCAGTGAAAGGTGTACAAGGATACCCAGGTCCGTTTTTACATGAACATTTCCCAATCTACCACCATTTAAATAATACTCTGCAATTCTGTTTTTCCTACCAAAGTGGATAATTTCACACTTATCCATGCTTTACTGCATCTGCCATGTATTTGCCCACTCAATCAACCTGTCTAAATCGCCTTGAAGCCTCTTAACACCCTTCTCATCGCTCACATTCCCACCAAGTTTCGTATCGTCAGCAACCTTGAAAATATTACATTTGATTCCCTCATCCAAATCATTGATACATATTGTGAACACATCTAACATGACCTCTCTGTTCTTATACTCTATGCCTCAACTAATGAAATAAAGCATTCCACATGCCTCCTTAACCACCTTACCGATCTTTAAGGATCTGTGGATGTACAATCCAAGGTTCCTCCACTAACTTGTGAGATTGACATTTAAATTTTAGTTTTATAAATCCTGCAAAAATGAATAGATGATTGTGTTCAAATTTCATATGTAGAGAACATCTTTGGAATTCAAGTGGTCATGATAATTCTTTATGAATTACAAACTGTGGTCGAAACTGTATACTCACTGCATGCTAAAGTCTTGTGAAATGAAAGTACATGTGAGTTTAGATGCCCACTTTACTTATAGGCTGGCTTGTCACATTGCATAGAGGCATTATGGCTACCAATGTTACAGGCCCCAAAGTACCCTGATACATTCTGACACAATAACCAAATGCCATTTTACCTTGTTGCTGTTTGTTTTTTTAACTAAAATGTTTCAGAAGGATATCAGAATGTTTCTAAAGCAGTTTACTGACTACAAATATCCCCTATTTTTCTGTCTGTAACCGCCTGGTATGTCAGCTTACATAGAAAATGACAATCATACATGAATAGCCTTCAATGAGGGCCCCAGTATTTAAATCAAGAATGTTATGATCACAGAGAGAGAGAGAGAGAGAGAGACAGACAGACAAGAGGAAAGGGAAAACTGATCTGAAGGGCTGACTTCACCATATATTTGCCTTAGAAAGTAAGTTACAATAGAAACTCAAATGTTTCCAGTTTTGTTTTACTTGTATACATTTCGTAATGCTGACAGAATTATGTGAAAATAGAGAATGCATGAATGAGGGAGGAGTGGCGAAAGGTTATTTTTTGGATTGGAGGAAGGTATATAGTCATTGGTTCTCTGGGGGTCAGTATCAGGACCACTCCTTTCTTTGTTATATTGTAATGACCTAGACCTGGGTGTACAGGGCACAATTTAATAATTTGCAGATGACACAAAACTTGAAAATATTGTGAACTGAGGGGAGGAAATTGATAGGCTTTAAGAGGTCCTAGGCTGGTGAAATGAGTGGACACATGGCAGATGAAGTTTAATGCAGAAAAAAGTGTGAAGTTATACATTTTGGTAGGAAGAACTAGGAGAGGCAAGATAAAATAAGCGATACAATTTTAAAGGGGTACAGAAACAGAGAGACCTTAGGGTATATGTGCACAAATCATTGAAAGTGGCAGGGCAGATCGAGAAAGTGGTTAAAAAGGCATATGGAATCCTGGGCTTTATAAATAGAAACATAGTGTGCAAAAGAGAGGAAGCTATAACACACCTTTATAAAGCCGTTTGGCCTCGGCTAGAGTATTGTGCCCAATTCCATGCGCCACATTTTAGGAAGGATGTGAAGGCATTAGAGTGAGTGCAGAAAAATGATTTACAAGAATGATTCCAGGCATGAGGAACTTCAGTTATGCAGGTAGATTGGAAAAGCTGGTGCTGTTCTCCTTAGAGAAGGTTAAGAGGAGAATTGATACAGGTTTTCAAAGTCATGAGTGGTCCAAACATTGTAAATAACGAGAAACTGTTGCGATCCAAAGGACACCAATTTAAGGTGTTTAGCAAAAGAACCAATGGAGGCATGAGGAAAAACTTCTATACACAGCGAGTGATTGGAATGCACTGCCTGAGAGTGTGGTGGAAGCAGATTCAATTTTGGCTTTCAAAAGAGAATTGGATAAGTACCTGAAGATAAAGAAGTTTGTATACCAAGGGGAAAGGGCAGGGGAGTGGGACAAGAGTTGCTCTTGGAGAGAGCTAGCAGTGGACACGATGGGCAGAATGACTGCCTCCCAAGATGTGATCATGTTGGGCTGTAACTTCCTCAAAGTGGCAATCAGCATTGGATTGCCACTTGTGCCCACTTACCTACGCCAAATTTCTTCCGTGCCTGTCTCGCCCAACCTTCCAACTCAGGCCGGGTGAGATCCAGGCAGCGCAGCTATCTCCGAAGTCCAGCACTATCAAATTGAAGGAGGACATGCCCCCTTTTTTACAGCACTAACTGCCGTAAAGCAGATAAGTTTAAAGGGTTCATTGAAATTGACAGTTCAGGGAGAAGGTAAATGCCTAAGATAAATGAAAAGGATTGGGGGTTGGGGGTGTTCGAAGGTCAGGTGGGGATGGGGGGGGAAGGGTGAGACATGGGGGGGGTGGGGGGGGTCGGACATGGGAAGGGTGTGGGGGCTGTTAGATACCAGGAGGGGTTGGGGGGAGGTCAGATATCATGTGGGGGAGGGGGTTGGACATCTGGAGGGGGTGGGGGTGTTGGAATTTTGGGGTGGGGGGTAAGATGGGTCAGTAATGGGGTGGTGGGGAACAGGTTTGGGGGTAAGAGCCAGGCCAGCTGGGGGTGTCGGGTGAGGAGTCCTGTGCGGGTGGGGGGAATCCCATTGGGGGGGGGGGGTTGGTGGGTGGTTAGTCAAGGATGGGGGAGTTCCCTAGGGGGTTGGGGCTGCGGGGGGAGTCCCGTGGGAGGATCGGTCTTGGTGTTTACAATAGTTACCCAGAAGTTAGAAGAGGTTTTAATTCTTCTAACTGTTTTTGGGTAACCATTGGTATAACCCCGGCGGAACCATCCAAAGTTTGCGATTTAAGCCGCATTTTCGGATGGTTCCCAGTGCAATGCAACTGTCCAGAGGAAGTGTACACTTCTGGGCAATTGCCATGCAAACCCTTACTTGAGAACTTCCCAGGGGGATTCCCCAGTGTATCTTTGGGGTACCCCTCCAAAACTGATGCTGAGGAGCTCAGAGGTCACGGCCCTCTGAAGAAAAGAAGATATCTTGATGAGCAGAAACCAGAATGCGCGCATAACTAGATTTTCAAATGTGGGCCAGGCATGTAATTATGCTATGCCCAAATTTCCTTGCTCATTTAAATGTATCTGTCGCTTTCTGCCTCTGAATGCAACTCCACTCACTATAATGGCGCTGTCCCAGGCTGAAAAGCCATTCAGAAGTGTTCAAAACAAGTCTTTATTTTAGCTCAGAATTTTAGGTGCTGCAGGAAACACATCCAATTTTCTTGTATTACTATGTTGCTATTCTTGTGTTTTAAAAAATTTATCCTCACTAAATCATGCACTATATTTTCCATTTCTTTAAATGCATTTTTATGGCATAAGTCACAGTAAAAACTGAAAAGCTTCATTGAGTCCTAAGCATGCTTTGCCTAACGCGATTGAGAGCCGACAGCTTGAAACTTTAATTTTAACACTTAAAGGAGGAATATATACTTCCCATGGAACCCAATTGTTTGT
Source organism: Cetorhinus maximus (assembly GCF_964194155.1). Lineage (NCBI taxonomy): Eukaryota > Metazoa > Chordata > Chondrichthyes > Lamniformes > Cetorhinidae > Cetorhinus > Cetorhinus maximus. The sequence goes on along the minus strand of NC_135890.1, from coordinate 41,510,195 downwards.
GTTGATTTCCACTTATTTATGCCCATTCATACATTCTGGTGTATGTTGTAATCAGATTGGAAGAGAACTGGCTGTGAATAGACACTGGTACATGAATGAGGGCAATTTTGGGTGCAACTTCCTGATTGCAATCCCACAGGAAATTTCACCCCTTTTAAATTTATTTTATTTTGAATTCAAAAACTTAAATCCCACCCTAAGGCCTTTCAACCACTTGCTAAAAAAAGCAGAAGTAACCATTACAGGAAGGCCATGGCCAAAGACTAGTTTGATCCACCTCTTTGGTCATTCAATGCCAGATACAGGAACGCATCTGACTTAAGAAATACAATTCAAATATCCGGTAGTGTGATCGCTCAATGGCAACTCACCATGCTTAATTACAAGACGGCAGGCTTCTCAGAGAGTTAGGAAGAACTTTGTTCATCACTGGTATTTTTTCAAAACAGGATGAGATTTTGGTGACAAAAACTACTTTTGGCAAGCAAAAGCCTTCATTTTCTGTAATTCGCACTGCAAAGGGTTAAGCATTGTATTTCTTATTTCATCCGCATCTTATAAAGCTGGCTTCCCACCATGAAATAAAAGTTAAGATACACCCCCATACTGAGGGGAAGCACCAAGTAGAGGTCGGGCTACTTCCCCACAGAATGAGAAGAAAAATCATAGGTATTTGTTTATTGTAAGTAAATGTCTTTTTCAAGTGGTTGTACAATTATTCTCTTACAATTTATTCACTCTGCCTACAGTGGAAGTTCAAAGCAAGTGTGAAATGGAAATGTGAAGGAACCACATTACACACTTAACCCTGGGTGTTGGGCTCAGCTGGAGTTTCAGCTTTAGCTGCAGGTTGGTGTGCTGCTCCCACAGTTGATCATCTCGATGGGATGTACCTCTTTTTTTTTTCATTTTAAAACTTTATTGAAATATTTATACAGCTTTTCTTGAAATCAGTTTAGATGATGCCAATCTTATTAGCAGCATCCAATGCATTATAGTCTGTGTGTACCAATCTCAAATCAAATTAATTACTCCCAAACCGAGTCAATGGCCTCTAAGCAATGAAAGTAGCATTAATGTTCACTATAATCATTAGATTACTATTGAACACTAAGGACTTGGCTTGCAAGTGTTTGTCCATTATAAATGGTCATCTGCAATATCTGGGTTTAATATAAAATTAGAGCTGATTATATCTTAAATTTAAAACGGAAGACAACCATTAGCAAGAAAGCTCCCTTATTAATGGATCATAGGACAAGAGCTTCATTATTTTTCATTTTTTCTAAGCACAGAAGTTGAATATTAGATAGCCATCAAGCTGAGTGATGTTAGTGCTGCGATTTTGAACATAGTCTACTTGGTCAGTATTGTCCATTATCAGTACTATGCTCTCTCTCCAAGGTCAGGTACAATGTTGAGTAAAACTCCAGTTTCTCTCCATCAATAATGTAACAACCCAAACCTCAGAAGAACATCTTCTGCACTAGTGTGATTTTTTTTCCATTTCTCACACAATCCATTCTTTGCCAAAATTGTACCAAATAGCACTGAGTTGTGGGCAATTTTATTCTGTGAGCCCTAAGTTCTGGATCGAGATTTATTTCAGGAAAGGTTCTTAAGCCAGCAGAGCAGGAGGCTTCTACTTCATCGGTCTCGGCTGAATTCAAACCAGAGTCCCTGATGCAAAGCGATAGAGTGCTAACCCACTATGCGAATGTATTCATTCATTTGAAATATTCCTGAAGTTGTACAGAGCCTCCAACAACTGGTTTAATGCTGTCTCTGGCAAATGAGGGGTTACTTATTTCATCTTGTTTCTATGTTTACAGTCATTTAATTTCATTGAACTTCCATCTTCATTCATTGCAGGGTTAATTTATTAACACGGCAATTAACTCCAAAGTCTAACTAAAATGAATAAGCTCATAAACCTCATCTGTTATTATCTTCCACTGTAAATGCACAGCAAAGGGATCAGTGTCCAGAAGAAAGAAATGTTAACTATCAATCACAGGTTTAACTAGTATCAAAACGCTTGCTGGTTCGGTGCTTCTACACACACACAAAAATTAATTTACATGCATACATGAACATCAGAAAAAATGCAAATAATGAAAATTTGAAATTAAAATTAGAAAATGCTCGAAGCACATGTCAAGTATCTTAGTGTCTGGAAAGGGAAAAAAACACATTGTTCTAGGTAGATATCCTTCATTAGAACTGCAAAAAGGAATGCATGCATAACAGCCCCTTTACAAAATTATCAAAATAAATAAACAGGAACAAAATACAAGCCTGGTATGCTAACTTCATTACAAAAAACAGTTGATTAATTTAATAGTCTGTTAACTGGCATCTTAAACAGATATTTTCAAAAGAGGTAAAAAATGATGGACATCTGAGATTGCAAAAGATCAATAAACAAGGGGAGAAATGTACACATAGGAGAGACTTGAATCAGATTGGAATGCACAGTTAAGTCGAAGACTTGATCGCAATTCAAACTAGAGGGCTGCAAAGTTTTCAGAAAGATGATAATACTGTACCTGAAGTCTCTGGGAGGCTGTAGTTGGTATTAATGAAGGAGTGAATTAGTGCGTAGTAGAAGGAATAGTCCCTTCATAGAGACACTGGCATTGGGATATAGTAGAATTTGGAAATAGTGAAAAATAGATCTTGTCAATGTAGAAGCTACTGGGATAGGTGAGAACAAAAGAGGTCATACTGCTCTAAGAGAAGGGAGGGAGAGTCAGAATGGAGAGACAGGAAATGGGCCAGATATGGCCAAGTGCCTTGTCTAACACCAGCTCATTATACTGCACTGCATTCACTGCTTACAATGCAGACTCCTGTATTTAGCATGGGTGGCATGCCGGGTTCAGCTGAATCTGAATCCAGACATGAAAGGATAATGTTTTACCACACAGATGAATCCAATTCATTAGATTTCGTGCTGTGTACACAGAATAACTTTTGAGGTTTGGGACTACAGCTCAAGATAGAAAATAAGCCAACAATCAATGGAGGAATGAAGTAATGTGAATTAAAAGATGATCAACTGCTTTTCGCCAATTGCAATTGAAGCTATTTGTAACGTAACAGGAACATCTTGTTTGAATATTTGAAATAATGAAAGTTGACTATACTTTTCAGCAATGTTATTGCAATTATGGCAATGCTCTATTGCAACAACAACCAGCATTTATAGAGCATCTTGAACAGTAAAATACCCCAAAATGCTTTACAGGAGGATTATCAAAATCTGACACTGAGACACATAAGTGATATTAGGAGAAGTGATGAAAAGCTTGGTCAAAGCAGTAGGTTTTAAGAAGCATCAATAAGGAGGAGTGAGAAGTAAAGAGGTTGAGAGGTATAGGAAGGGAATTTCAGAGCTTAGGGCCTAGGCAGCCGAAGGCACGGTCACCAGTGGTAGAAGAATTGTAATCAGGGATGTGCACAAGGAGTGAGGAGATCTTGGAAGGTTGTAGCAAGCAGAGGTTACAAAGATAGGGAGGGGCAAGGATGTGGAGGGATTTGAAGGAACGTATTTGAGTCCTCATTTCTCCAATGTTATGTTTTGTACGCTTCCAAAATACAGGACAAACACTGTGGTGGAAGCAAGGTGAGCAAAAATAAGTTGCTGCATTATCATTTCTTAAGCAAAAAGGTGCTGTTGTTAATCTTTAGTGGAGCTTTGTATGCAACAGGGCTTATATAAAAAGTTCAGGCTTTCCTTAACTAAACCAGAGGCTGATAAAATACATAATATAAAATAAAAAAATAAAATGCTGGAAATACTCAGGTCTGGCAGCATCTGTGGAGAGAGAAACAGAGTTAACGTTTCAAATCCGTATGACTTCTTCAGAGCGTCCACAGTATTTAGCTTCTATCAAAGGCTGATAAAGTTAGTGATTAATTCACTGTAACCATGTTTTAGAATAAACGACTAATGCATATATGAGTGTGCAATAACACAAAAACCATAAAGGTATGAGCTACCTTATAGACAGGTTTATTCCTTTGATTTTTCTCTCTTTATTCCTCCTTTCATGAAGGTGGTGGCTGATATTAAGGTCCAGTTTGAGAGGTACTGGCTGCCCTCCAGTACGTTACCCAAGTAGTAGTAGCCTGTATAGCGAATTAGGTGGACAATTTCACCATTCAGGCCAGCACAACTGTGTCTTATTCTGTTCCCAAATGTTGCCCACATACGTAACTTTCCAAATAGTGTTACTGGACATTGAAGTAGAGAGAAAATCTAAGCTGATTTTCATTTTTACTATCACAGGGACTTGAAGCTAATTATAGTGCCTCTTCTCTTAATGCCACCATGGCCTAGATCAGCTAACTGAGCACAGAGGTGGTGCTAACCCTGGACCTTCTTCATCCATACAGTATAGCACAATACTACACCATGGGCAGAAATTTCCCCCGTTGGGGGGAGTTGTGCAGGGGCGGGCGGGAGCCAGCGCGAACCTGATCGGCGCCCCCGATTGGGATGTGCCGCCATTTTACGTGGGTGCGACAATTAAGGCCCACCCAGCGTGATGCACACTCAGAGGCACTCTGCACTCCCTGTGCGGGCGGGGAGGTATTCCCTGAGTTGGGGTCTGTGCTCTTTCGCGCACACATGCGCAAAAGAGTGCAGAAATCTCCTTGAGGCACGCAGGTGCCTCAGGGAGATCAGTTTAAGTTTTGAAAAATGTAATAAAGGTAAAAAAATAATTTTAAGGACATGTCCCCTCATGTGAAACTGTCACATGAGCTGGGACATGTCCATTAATTTTTTCAAAAAATTTTACGTAATTAATAAACACTTCATGAAACCTCATCCCACCCGTGGACGGGGTTTCATGAAAAATGCGAAGGCCGCCTGGGCTCTTCACCTGCCCGTCAACCTTAAGATTGGACGGGTAGCATTCTAAACAGCTATAACTACTTTGTTAATGGCCTTAATAGGACTTTGACAGTTCGGCAGGCGCGCAGCTGATGAACTGACAATCTAAATGACGCGCGGCAACGTTGGGACGCCCGCCGAATCTCACCGCGCATCATTTTACGTGTCGGCGAGCGGTCCCCGCCCTCGCTCGCCAACGGGGATTCTTCCCCATAAAGACCATTTGCCCACGTAATGACAGTGAGTTTAGTGAAACTAATTTCGACAAATCATTTGGAAATCAAATTATAAGTGCAACTTATGCAGTATTTTTTTTTTTAAAGAGGACTATCATTTAACCAATACAATAAAATACCTTCAAAAGCAGAGGCTATTAGCTCCACTCATTAAACATAATCATAAATGGATATGACAGGCCCATGAGGCAAGAATGAAGTTATATCATCAGTCATCTATTTGGCATTTAAAAAAAAACCAATTTGATTTCAATACCAAGTTAATTTGCTTTTAAATCTCAAAGGAATTATACTAAGCAACTTGCAATAATGATTGTTCTGGAGGACAAAGAATGCACAGGAAACAGACAGACAAATTTTTCATGACGTGATTCATACTGCAGCAATTAGATGATTTGTTCCTGGTTGGTCTCATGCTGCAATAGAGCTCTAACTTTTCAATGCTGCTAATTCTAAAATGATCAATTTATATTTGTATGAACACAGGTATAATTATCTGTTTTTGCATTGTAATTAACTTCTAATAAATAACAAATCAAATTTTAAATTAACAAGAGTAATAATTGAGCTGGAGTGTGCTACCATGTTGCAGCGAGATTTATTTTGATAGGAAAAATGGCCTTTTCTTCTTTCTGGTTCCATATGTCCTTTCTCATATAACAGAATCAAAGGGTTCTGATAACATTGCATAAACCAGAACAACGAAGCTCGAGCAGTTTATATATATATATAAAAAAATTGGAACTATTCAAGACAGTGTTACAGTTTCTAACTCCCTATTGAGCTGTCAATTGGGTGGTTTCATTTGCTAATGCCACCCAATACCACCTACAGCTGCCACAGCATGCAGTGAGACACTACCAAAGAACTGAGACAGGGTGAAATGCAGATTGTTTTTCTTCAGCATTTCATATGCATATTCAATGTCTTATAGATATTACATTTACATTGTGCTGGAATTAAGAAAACATACATCAGTACATACCAGCAATCAATGGATTAATCATTGTCCTTTTGGTGTTGGCTGGGCTTCTGTTCCTTGGGCCGATCAATACCTTAAGTCCTCCCTCGCTAAAAGCAAAGCTTATTAACTTATACCATATTCATTCTCTGATCATGGATTTTGGTACATCTTTCCTCACAATATTTTCTTTTGGTATCGTTCCTGCTATCCTGCATAGCTTTTTTAGCTCGAGCTGTGAGGATAGAATGTCTCACTCTGGCAGCTGCGAATGCTGCTTCCTGATCGGCTGACAGTTGGTAATGCTTTGTCCTCTTGAGACACGGTGCTGTGCATGTGTGCAGTGCTCCATGGACCAGCTGAGAACTGGCAAGTCTCACCCAGTGAGTGCAGGCGAGCTTAATTGACAGCCATGGCTGGGATTTAAACTCACCATCCCCCACATTGAAGCTTTTCTTTTCTAAATAATTGTTAAGAACCTTTTAAGATATTGCCTGCTTTCCTTCACATTTTGTGCATTTCTTTCAATAAGTTGTTTGTAAACATGAGGGGCCACTAAGGGTACACTATACTGTAAGTAATTTGAGATTTCCTAAGAACATGAAAGACACTGTATAAATGCAAGTTCTTCCTTCGCTTCATAACTGCAGCATTAAGGTGAAGCAAAATTGCTTGACATTAATACTATCGTTATAACGTGAATACGTCCTAGGATTTCTTTGACTATTTAAGCAGCCTTTGACATCTAACTGTGAACCAGAAGTCATCATTTTTCTATTTCACCAATTAATTTAATTTAGTTTCTTCCTCTCTCTTGGAAACTGACAGCTTAGGGCCAAAGAGGAATTGCCCAAATAGCGACACCAAATTGACAGACACAGAGTGCATTTCAATCATTATCTGGGGTCTGAAGCCGACAGTGCAGAGAATGAATGCTGCTCCAATGGTAGCCATCAGTCCTGAGAAGATGGTTTCTTGCTGGGAATGTTAATGACACAAGGGAACAATGTACTACATGCTCCATTAAAGTAATGAGACTGAAGAGTTAAATCTTCAGATTTTAATACAATTTCTTATGAGCTAGATGCGACTGCCTTTAGCTATTTTCTCTTAGGAGACACAGACTGAAAAATGTATTATTATTTGTTTGTGGATAGAACATTTGATGACAAACCAGTCTTAATTTGCTTTCACACAAGTTGCAATTTTTGCAAGCAAACAATTTCAGTGTACAATTCATAGTGAAAGAATGATGATTTCTAAATGCATTTTACACAAAATAAAAAAAATTTGCTAATATCTGAAACTTTAGATCATTAAGTACAATGGCTGAGGCTAATGTATTTTGTAAGAACATAACTCAATTTTCCATATTAAAAGTATTAGTATTCATGAATATTCTAAAACCAATATATTAATGACAAAATAACAATAATTTAAAGGATTTATTCTAAGGCAGATAAGATCAGACCTTTCCTTTGAAATTACCTCAACCAACAGTTGTTTTAAATGTTATACATCTAATTGTTACTGATGGTAGAATTATCACTTCATAAATACCCTGTATTAGCAGTGCTGAAAGGTTCTTTTATGCTATGAAACTGCAGGTGATAGAAAATACACGGTTTCTTCACCCTCAACTGCACTTGTAAATATAAACTGCCTGACTTACCTTCTTCTGGTGACAGAGACCCACTATAAACAACCACTTGATTCTTTGGCCTCTCCTCTGCTCCGTGTTTTATGCAAATCAACACTATCAGAACGTAAACAATGGAAAACAGCATCGGGATAATTGCATTGCGATGCTCTCCTGCAACATAAAACCTTTTCTAGATATTCTACCACATGATCTAACAATAGGATTAATGCTTAAAGGGGGAATTGTTTCTCGACTGGACAGTGGAGAAACAGTTAGATATTACAGCAGTTTAGCATATAGCATGACACGAGGATCTGCTTGTACCTTTTCACCAATGGTATTTTGCCATTGTCCATGAGATGAATGCTTGACTGAAACCTTTCAAAAAAAGCACTGCTTGCAACAGTCTTGCTAATTCTGTTCTGGAGATGGTTAAATATTTTTGATTACCGAAACAGTTAATGCTAGAGTGCGACATCTTTGTTCTATCTTATCCAGATTACCAAATGTATCACATCCAATGCTGATGAAAAGCTAAATAGTAATTTGGAAAATTCAAAAGAATAACTTGCATAAAAGGGACTAATCTCAACTTATTGATTATAACAATTTTATATATTATTTATACCTTGCAAGTACAAATCCAAAAGGCTCACTTGGAATCATATAACCTTATAGTACAGGCGGTCTACTTTGGTCCATTGCACTTGTGTTGAATCTTCAATTAGTCTTGATCCCTGGTTCCTTTTTTTCCAAATATTTATCCAGATTCCTTTTAGAAGTTGTTATAGATCCTGCTTCGATCATTATTTCTGATACCACATTCTATGGCCTAACAATCCTCTGAAATAAATCACTTCATTTCTCCCTTCATTCTTCTTGTGATAGTTAAATCTATGCATTCTCATTACCAACTCGTTAGCCAATGAGAACAGTTTTTTCCTACTGATCAAAATCTCTCCAAATTTTGAGCATCTCTGCCAGGTTGTCTCTTGGCCTTTGTTGTTTTGGTGTTAACAATCCAGTTCCATAACCAAAGCTTCTCATCCTGATAAGTCCCATCTACACCCCCACCCTTTACATGACCTTCCTAAAATAGGGTAATGTAATTTAGGTCATTTAAAAGTGAAACCAGGAAACACTTTCTCACACAGAGTACTAGAATTTTGGAATTCCTTCCTCCAAAAGGCCGGGGATGCTGGGTTAACCGGAGCTTTCAGGACTGAGATTAACTGCTTTTTGTCAGGCAAGGGTATCAGGGGATATGGAGCTATAGCTAAATGGGAGCTGAGGTACAAATCATTCATGATCTAATTGAAAAATTAGGAAAAACAGGCTCAAGGGCCTAAACAGCCCACTCCTATTCCTATGTAACAGCAGTCTAACAAAGAATTTGTATTGGTTTAGTATGACCTCTTTGCCTTTGTACTATCCATGCCAATTGGTAAGCCTAAGGATCTCATATATTTCCTTTTACAACTTTATCATCATCCTGACCCCACCACTGCCCTCCACCCTAGCCCCAACTTATATTTAGAATCACTTTCTGCGCAATGACTTTTCTAGAGCTACTGAAAATAAATGGATCCCAAATAAAATTCATCAGACTTACATTTGCATGAAGGATAGCCCCAAGAAAAGCCTACCTACTCCTATGTGGACAGTACAAATGACAAAAATCAGAAAAGTGGACACTGGATAACTCGTTGGTAATATGTATCACAACTTGTCAATTATAGTTTTTAATACATGGAAAATCATTTGAACGAAGGGATCTTGTTTTTTCATTTCTCATATATAATTCGAGTTTTATGCTGAAATGTAGAGCTAGTAGTTCGAGACTTGCATACACTTTCATGAAGTATGCTGCCATTCATCACTTACAGTAAATGTTGAACGATTTTACCATGGGAACCATCAAAATCGTGCCCTCCTTTTATCATCATATGACATCCAAATAAATGTAACAGGGCCAATGGCTACTGGTTCATTGTCAGGCCAAGAAATCCTGGCTGATTTTTCAGATTGGCTCAGATGCCAATTGTTGTAATTCCATTGTCAATTAAATCAGCATTGACTAGGAATTGAAACTGGGATCTTCCTGATCGGTGTGGCTCATTGCCAGAGCAGGAAATCTATTTTAACCTTCTCTACTAAAGACTGAAAGAACAACTTTTAAATTCAGCAAAGAACAATGCTACCGGCAAACCTCTGGTCTTTTAGAAAGTTGTGCCTGCTTTGACCTTGAAATGATACTGATGATACCCTGCTGTACCTTGCAATCACCTCTCATGATCCCTCCACTGCCTATGATTTATTGCTCTGTTGCCTGATATTAACAACAGCAACTTGTGTTTATATAGTGCCTTTTAGTAAAATGTCAACGACACCTCACAAGAACGTTAGCAAAATTTGACACCAAGTCACATAAGGATATTAGGGCAAACCAAAAGTTTGGTCAAAGAGGTAGGCTTTAAGCAGTGGCCTAAAGGAAGAAAGATTGGTAGAGGGGTGGAGAAGTTTAAGGAGGGAATTCCAGGGCTTAGGGCCTTGGGAATTGAAGACATAGTCATCAATGGTGGGGTGAATAAATTTTTGGATGTTCAAGAGGCCAGAATTAGAGGAGCGCAGATTTCTCAGAGGGTTGTGGGGTTGGCTGAGATTACAGAGATAGGAAGGGGCATGATCTGGAAGGGTTTGGAAACAAGGATGAGAATTTTAAAACTGAGGCACTGCTTAACTGGGAGTCAATGTAGATCAGCCAGTAGAGGGTTGATGGGTGAACAGGACTTGGTGCATGTTAACACAGGGGCAGCAGAGTTTCAGATGACCTCAAGAACACCGAGGGTAGAATGTGGGAGGCCAACCAGGATTTCACTGCAATAGTCAAGTCTAGATGTAATGCAGGCATGGGTGAGGCACGGATAATGGTTTAAACAGCAGACAAACTGAAGTAAGGGTGGAGTTAGACAATGTTACAGAAATAAGAAAATAAGTTGAAATAAGAAATAGTGATGGTGTAGAAATGTGGTTGGAAGCTCATCTTTAAGCCAAATATGATACCAAGATTGCAATCAGCCTGGTTCAGTTTCAGAGAGCTGCCAGGGGAGGGATGAAGTCGATGGTCAGAGAATGGAGCTTGTGGCAGGGACCAAAGACAATAGCCAGGATTTTCTGGCCCTGTCATGCTGGGACCCACTGTGGGAGATTCGGTGGCCCAGCCAAAAGTCCACTAACTTATGGTGGGACCCAATGATCCCAGCGGTGGGTAGGGATAGAAGATCCCACCCAATGGCTTTGGTATTCCCATAGTAAGAGAGCAGAAATCTCCTTCAATTAAATATTGGGATGATTAAAGCTATTTCTTCAGCCCTGTCACAAATCCTAGTCCCCAGTCATGGATTCCATCTTCCTCCCTGCTGCTGCTATTGGTTCAACCAGACTGTTCACACCAATTTGACCATGACTCTGGCTCCATATCCTCCCCATCATCAAAATCACTTGCTTCTACCTTCATAATATTGTTAGTCTCCATCCCTGCCTCAAGGCCAGGAGGAGTGTGCAGCAGGTCAGGATCACTGTGAATCTGACCGGGAGTGTGCAGTGGGTCAGGGTCACTGTGAAGCAGATCGGGAGCATACAATGGGTCAGGGTCACCGTGAAGCAGATTAGGAGGAGAGTGCATTGGGTCAGGATCACTGTGAAAAAGATCAAGAGTGTGTAGCAGGTCTGGATCACTGTGAAGTATATTGTAAGGAGAGCACAATGATCCAGGGTCACTGTGAAGCATATTGGGAGTGGGTAGCAGGTCAGGATCACTGTGAAGTATATTGTGAGGAGAGCACAATGAGTCAGGGTCACTGTGAAGCAGACTGGGATCAATAAGGTGTTTGGGGTGTGGGGGAGGTGGTGGGGGTAGAAATCAAAATGTGATATCACAGTAAGGCCATAAGTTGATTGGCTGGTGAGTAATATTTATTTCCCTTTCTCCAATGTTAGAAAGTTAGTTTAAGGAGCTGTGAAATTAATTATTTTTGGATAATAAGGGTGAAATAAAACATTTCAATTAACCTCCCTATATTTAAGTGACAACAGAAGAGAGAGGTGAGTCATTGGTGAGTCTATTTTTTTTTAAGTAGTAAGTTTTATTATCTAAGAGATGGGGAAATGGCAGGCCAGCTCTGACCCCTGGAGTGCACATCCTGTTCCAAGTGAGAACTTCAGGATATTTCCTGTGTCCTGGATAACCATATGTGCAAGAAGTATTGTTAGCTGCAGAAGCTTGAGCTCTGCGTTTTGGAGGTTGAACTGTAGCTGGCATCACTGTGGTGCATCTGCAAGGTTGAGAGCTTTGTTGATAGCGCAGTTATAGATGTGGTCATCCCACAGCTTAGGAGAATGCAGGGATAAAGGAAATGGATGACCACGAGGCAGTCAAAAAGAAATAAGCAGGTAGTGCAGGAATCCCGAGTGCATCTCACTCTCCAACCAGTATTTAGTTCTGAATGCTGATGAAAGCGATGGTTCATTTGGGGAGTGCAGCCAGAGCCAAATCCATGGCAACAGTTGGCTCAGCTGCACAGGAGAGCAGAAAGATGACAGAAAGAGCAATAATGAAAGGAGATTTGATAGTTAGGGTAACAGACAGGCATTTCTGCAGCTGCAGACATGAATCCAGGATGGTATGTTGCCTCCATCATGCCAAGGTCCAGGATGTCACTGAACAGCTTCTGAGGACCCTGAGAGGGGTGGGGGGTGAACAGCCAGTTGTTGTGGTCCACATTAGTACCAACGACATTGGCAGAAAGAGGGGTGAAGTCCTGCAGTCAGAATTTAGGGAGCTGGGTAGGAAATTAGCAAGTGGGACCTCAAAAGTAGTCATCTCTGGATTACTTCTGCATAGAAATAGGAGGATAGAGCAGATGAATATGTGGCTGGAGAGATGGCATCAGAGGATGGACTTTAGATTCTTGGGACACTGGGATCAATTCAGGGAGAGATGGGATGAGGTAGGTTGTACCTAAACAGAGCCAGGACCAATTTCCTTGTGGGGTGATCTGCTATTGCTACTGGAGAAGGTTTAAACTAACTTGGCAGGGGTGTAGGAACCATGAGGAAATACTAGAGAGGGATACCAAGGTGCAAAAAATATTGGGAGACACAGATAGTACTAAAGTAGGAAATAGTAAGGAATTAGGTTGGGTAACAGGGAAAGTAATAAAATCTAAATTAGGATTACAGTGCATGCATGCGAATGCACTAAGTGCAGCAAATAAGATTGGTGAGTTGCAGACACAGATAGCCACATGGAAATATGATGTTGTGATGATAAGAGCAAACTGGCTCAAAAAAGGGCAGAACTGAGTATTAAATATCCCTGGATACAGGGTGTTCAGGAAATACAGGAAAAGAAGAAAAGAAGGGGTGGTGATATTGATTAAGGAGAACATTGCAGTGCTGGAGAAGGAGGATGTCTCTGACGGGTCAGGGACAGAATCTATTGGACTAGAACTAAAGCACAAAAAAGGTGCAATTACATTGCTCGGTGTAGTCTATAGGCCACCAAGATGTAGAGGAACAAATTTGCAAGGAAACCACAGAGGTGCAAGAATTAGAGTAGTTATAATGAGGGATTTTAATTATCCGAATATAGACTGGGATAGCATTAGTGTAAAAGGCAGAGAGGGACAAAAGTTCCTACAGTGCGTTCAGGAAAATTTTCTACAGCAGTTGTTTCCAGTCCAACAAGGAAAGAGGCGTTGCTGGACCTGGTTCTTGGGAATGAGGTGGGACAAATGGATCAAGTGTCAGTAGTAGAACATTTAAGGGACAGTGATCATTGTATCATAAGGCTAGGTTGGCTATGGAAAAGGACAAACTGCAATCCAGAGTAAGAATAATTAACTGGGGGAAAGCCGACTTCAATGGGGTAAGAATGGATCTGGCCGAGATAAAATGGAATCAAAGATTATTAGGCTGAACTGTAACTGAAGGGGATGTCTTTAAAGAAGAGGTAGTTCAAGTACAGTCAAGATATATTCCCACAAAGGGGAAAGGTAGGTTAAACAAATCCAGAGCTCCCTGGATGATGAAAGAGATAGAGAACCAGGCCAAATATAGAAGGTTCAGAGGGGAATTGAAAAAGCAAGTAAGAGTGGCAAAGGGGCAGTATGAGAAGAGACTGGCAGCAACATAAAAGGGAACCCAAAAGTCTTTTGTAGACATATAAATAGTAAAACGGATAAGAGGAGTTGGGCCGATTAGGGACCAAAAAGGAGATTATGCATGGAGTCAGAGGGGCATGGCTGAGGTATTAAATGAATAATTTGCATCTGTCTTTACCAAGGAAGAGGATGCTGTCCAGGTCATGATGAAAGTGGTGGTAGTTCAGACACTTGAATGGTTTAATCGATAAGGAAAAGGTGTTAGATAGGCTGTCTGTACTTCAATTTGAAAAAGGACCAAGGAGGGATGAGATGCATCTAAGGATACTGTGGAAAGTGAGTGTGGAAATTGCAGAAGCACTTTTCCAATCTTTGTTAGACTCAGGGGTGGTGAACTTGAGGACTGGAGAATTGGAAACATTACACTCTTGTTCAAAAAGCTGGTGTAATGATAAGCCCAGTAACTACTGGCCAGTCAGTTTAACCTCAGTGGTGGGGAAGCTTCTAGAAACAATAATTCAGGACAAATTTAATAGCCACATGGACAAATGTGGGTTAATTAAGGAAAACCAGCATGAGTGTTTTAAGGGAAAATCATGTTTAACTAAATTGAGTTTTTGATGAGGTAACAGAGAGGGTTGATGAGGGTAATATGCAGTTGATATGGTGTACATGGGCTTCCAAAAGGAATTTGTGACAGTGCCGCACAAGAGGCTTTTGGACAAAATTAGAGCTCATGGAATAAAAGGGTACAGTAAGAAATTGGCTGAGTGACAAGAAACAAAGAGTAGTGGTGAATAGTTGTTTTTAGGACTGGAGGAAGGTTTATAGTGGAGTGCCCCACAGAACTACCTAAGAAGTAATAAATGACAGACCATGGTGTATAGGGCACAATTTCAAAATTTTCAGATGTTGCAAAACTTGGAAGTATTGTTAACTATGAGGAGGATAGTGTAGAACTTTAAAAAGACAGAGAGATTGATGGAATGGGTGGACAAGTGGCAGGTGGAATTTAATGCAGAGAAGTGTGAAGTGATTCATTTTGGTAGGAAGGATGTAGAGACACATTGGCCGGGATTTTCTGTGCCCGCCGGTGTTGAGCGTGTTCAGTGGTGTGAGCGGACAATAGATCGGTTTCACGACGGTGTGAAACCAGTTTGCGATTGTCCACTCAGCCCGCCAATGGCGGGCCGCATTTCCCACCATCAGACGTGGGAACCTCATTGTAATACATCTGAATATCATTATTAGGCCAGCCCGCTGGAATCGTCCCCCCCAAACCCCGCTGGATCGTCCAACCACCCACGTCGGCAGGAAAGAACATCAATGTGTTTCACAACAGCATATAAAAGGTGTGCACTTGGTGGACTGCACTTTGAGGGGCACTCAGAGATGAGTGCACAGTAACGTTGCACAGCGCTCACCAGAGCCACCTGTTGGTTTGCGCCGCATTTGGGGAGGGGGGTCAGTGGTAAGAGGAGGCATGGGCAGCCCTGTGGTTGAGGTGATTTGGGGGAATGGGGGGGTGGGTGAGCTAGCTCTGCCCTGCGATTGAATGTAGTGCACAAGCATTTGGGTGGGGGGGGGCGGGGGGCGTGTGGTAGGATGGGCGAGGGAAGCGGCCATGCATTAGGGATACCTTATATGCAGTGATCATTCCTCTGCAACTGAGACAGTTCAGGTGCAGCCATTGGTATAATTGGAGTCGGGCTTCTAGCTTATCTTCCCACTCAAGAAACACAGAGGTATCAAAGTGCCACCAAGTGCTCCAGAATTTTTTACACCTCGAGAACAGACTGCAAAGTAATGAGCGTTTTAGTGGACTGCAGAACAGTTGGACGACTGCGCATGTTGTACAATCTCCTCGCTGAAGCTCATCATGGAGCAGTCACTGCTGGAGGCGCTCAAAGCCCCTTTGCAATGTCAGCATCCCGGATTGGACCAGTCTCCCCCATGGTTCAAGCTAACAGTGCAGCCGTGCAGTGCGGGTTGGGAGAATGCCTGCACCTGGGCTGAGAGCTCAGCATGCAGTCCAATGGGCAAAGCTGCTGTTAATTGGTCGGGTGGAATGGGGCGGCGTTTCAGGCAGCCATGCAGCACGATAATCTCTGGCCATCCAAGTGGTGGCCAGCACTCTCCACGATGCGTTCAGGGGCCTTCACACTTAACCAGGACAGGTTCTTAGTACACCCATGCTAACCCACACGTGTCTCTCTTTCATCCTGCAGGAGGAGTACATCAGGATCATGGAGCCTGGTGAACTAGCTGCATGCCTCCTGGCTTACAAAGAGTGAAAATGACGGAGGAGAGAGCGACAGAGGCGCCTGGCTTTACAGAGGGAAGGGCAGCACCCTCAGGAAAAACAGCCAGCCACCTGCCGCCAAGAGCCACAGCGAGTTTAGCAACACCTAGTGTCTATTAACGTCGCCTTTCATTCCTGAGAATGACCAAGAACCAGTGTCACCGAACTCTGTGCGTGTCTAGGGAACTGGTCAGTCACATCTGCTACCTGCTGCAGGATTTGGCGCCACGGGGGCATGGAAGGCATCCAGTGTCAGTGGCCGTCGAAAGTGATAGCGGTGCTCAATTTCGACACTAGTAGCTCCTTTCAGGGCTCCACAGGTGACCTCTGTGGGATATCACAAGCCTCTATCTACAAATGCATCCATGAGGTCACTGATGCCATCTTTGCGAGGGCACACAACTTTATGCATTTTGCCCAGGACCAGGTCAGCCAGCTGCAAGAGTGATTGGATTTGCCCAGATCTTGGGTTTCCCACAGGTGCAGGGTGCGATCAACTACACTCACATAGCACTCAGATCTCCATCACAACATACGGTGGACTACATCAACCACAAGGGATTCCATTTGCTGAATGTGCAGCTGGTGTACATCCTGCAGGTCCACGCACAGTTTCCAGGGAGTGTGCCTGATTCCTACATTCTCAGTTGGTCACAGATCCCTGGAGTCTTCCAGGGGCCACAGAAGCTGCAGGGTTGGCTCCTCAGGAACAAGGGCTACCCACAGAATACGTGGCTGATGACACCTGTGCAGTGGCTTCAGACTGCAGCAGAGTAACACAATAATGAGGCTCATGCAGCAGCTCACAACTTGCTGGAGCAGACCATCAGAATGCTGAAAATGAGGTTTGGGTGCCTGGACCAGTCTGGTGGAGCCCTGTAATGTAGTCCACAGAGGGTGCCACACATCGTCATCGCCTGCTCCGTCCTTTGCAACCTGGCGCTGCAACGGGGAGACGAGCTGGCCAAGGAGGAGATGGAGGAGCTGGAGGTCTCTTCGGATGAGGGCGCCGCTGATGGGGATGAGTGTAGGGAGATCCTTGAAGGCGGCGGCGATGGAAATGAGGCTCTCGCACTGGCCAGACGAAGCAGGCACACTCGAGAGGCCCTCATAGCTGCTAGATTTGTGGAGGATGATGATAACATGCAGTGAGGAGACCCCATAGATCCTCACATTGCATCTGTGAATGTTTGACACCAGTCTGGCTTATGGCGACACCAATACCCAATGTCATAGAGATGCAGCGGAGGCCCTAATAGTGACTCGACTGCAGAAGGATAATGATGACATGAAGTGAGGACACTCCATAGATCTTCACACAGCCTCTGAGAATGACTCTTGTCTGCCCGAGGGCAGCTTGCTTACGCTCTTTGATCAGGGTCACATCATTGAGACGCAGCCATGAAACTTTAGAAGCACCTAATCTTTTGTTCGCTTTCGGCACCTGACCCCTTCAGGAGCACAGCGTCATTGGTCACAGATGCTGAAGAGATGGGGGCTAGCCTCATCTTAAAGGTGCTGAGTGCATACAGAGAGAATGAGAGAACTCTGTGATGCCTACCCATGACATTCTGGCAGCAATGATGAGCACCGTCAAGGTGCAGGCATTAGTAATGCGTCCAGGGAATGAGAGACCAGACCTCTTTGGTCTGAAGGCTGCACAAAGCAGAGGGAACAGACCCTGGACTGAGACACCTGCCTATATCTTGTGCAGAAAGGTTTCACATCTGAGTGACAAGAACGCTGCTCATCAGAACAAGGAGCCATTGACAGCGATACATTTTTGGGAGTTTATTGACAAGTGAACATTACAAGTACAAGTGCTTAACACCCGTGCCCAGGCTGTGTAACTACATCTTCCTAACTTTCCTAATCCTGCACTACGTCTTGTTGCTCCCTGTGCATTCACAAGGGAGGTGGAGGCAGCCTGCTGACTGCTACGCCCTGTGATGACCTTGGCGGGTGTCCCCTGGAGGGCTGAGACCTGGAGGGCCTCAGCCTGCTTTCGAGTCCTGCTGTGTGGCACCCTCCTCTGCCTGTGGAGCTGGAGCTGCTGAGGTCACAGGAAGAGGGGATTCGGATGGGCCGGACACTCGGGAGTCACCTGCATGGATGTCCTGGGGGGCACACCTGCTGATCCCCCTCCCTATGGGTGCCCAAGGGCCCCAGGCTGACTCCTTGAAGAGAAGAGGTAGCTGGAGTGAGACCGAGCTGCCCGGCACCACACTCGCATACACACTATTGAAGTCCAACTATGGCATCAGCGATGGAGTTGAGCCCGTGCAGCAGTGCAGGAGCGACATCCTGGACCAAGGTCTCCATGATGGCCGCCATCCTACCAATGTTGACCTCGGTGCGTAGGCATGCCAGCGCTATCACCTCAGAACGAAGGCGGATGGACTCCTCCATCGTCCTTGCAATCTGAGGAATGCAGCGGGCATCCCTTCCTGGTGTTCCCGAGCTTGCCTATGCAGCTCCAGCAACTGTGACATGACCAAGTCCAGGGGCTCGTCATCTGACTCAGACTCAGCAAATTTCTGGCCTCCAGCAGTCTTCCAATTGCCGGATACCTGGGAAGTCCCTGCTGCTGCTGCCTGCTGTGGGTCAGACAGTGCAACGTGCACACCAGGTTGTGATCCTGAGGCTCTTCTGAAGCTAGGTCCTGCCGAGATGTGTCTCTCTGTGCTGGTGGAGGGTGTGGGTGAGTGCTGTGACAAGACTTCAAAGAGGGTGCGTTCAGATTCCTCTTCAGAGGTTTCTTTGAGGATTGATTGGAGGCCCTGGGTCCGTTGGCTGTTTCCCAGGTGTGCCTGCAGAAGCAAGGGGAGATTAATTAGCATGGCAATGGCCTGTGAAACAAGATGCATCTCTCACAGAATGGTTGTCTAATGGATGTTGCACTGCTGGTAGAGCACTGCTGACCTCACCGTCAGCACAGGAACGGTACAGATCCCCAACAGCCAGCTGGATGGCTCTGTTTTCAAAGTCCGTAAGGACCTTGATTTCAGACATTCCTCCAGCAGTCTGCGACCTCTCCCTCTTGTTTTGTGCCAGCTTGTCCTGTGCGAATATAGATGGAGAGAGTGTAAGTAGGATACCTGCCAGGCCAGATGTTAAGTGTGCCTGGCATGTGTGGGTGGTGAGTGGTCCCATGGATGGGATGAAATCAATGATGGTGTGTGTGAGAGAGTGAATGGTGATGTTTCTTGAACTGGCAGAGAGAGAGATCCCTATGAACGTCTGATGGGTTGGTGAGTGAATTGAGAGTGTGAGAAGAGTGACTTACCCTGGTGGAACGGAGATCATTCATCCTCTTGCGGCACTGGGTGGCTATTCGCTTCTGAAGGGCGTTGGCCCTGACCACAGCTGCCCCCGCCTCCCAAGCCTGGTTGGTCACACCCCTGCCCGTCCTTCAGCCAGAGCGGGGGGTACAGAACATCACGGCGAGTCTCCACATCATCTAAAAGGCGTTCCCAGTGACGTGTCGCCAAACCTGGGGGCTGCAGTCTTTTTGCCTTTCGTGGACATCTTCCCTGCAGCAGTTGTGGGCTGGAAGCACTGAGATGTGTGCGTGCAGCTGGACTTTAAATATGGCGCCCAACGTGATGAAACGGCGAGGTGATGGCATGGCGGGCGAATGAGAGTCTGCCTGCCAAGGAAACAGTGTGTTTCCTGGGAATGCATAAGTAATGTGGCAGTTTTGGGACGATATGGCATGAAGACCTGCCATTGTGGCCAGTGGTTAAAATGTCGTTTTACCTGCCGGCTATCGCACTTAATGCAAATCTAGGATGATTCCAACCAATATAAAATAAAGGATACAATTCTAAAACGAGTGCAGAAACTGAGAACCTGTGTGTATACCTGCATAAATCATTGAAGGTGGAAGGACAGGTTAAACGTGCAGTTAAAAATCCCTCCATGGCCCTTCCTCTCCCTATCTTTGTAAACTCCACCAGCCCTACAACCCTCCGAGAACTTGTGTCCATCCAATTCTAGCCTCTTGTGCATTCAGAATTCTTTGACCCCACCACTGGCTGCTGTGCCTCCTACTGCCTATGCCCTAAACTCTGTATTTCCCTCCTTAAACCTCTCCGCTTCTCCACTACTCTCCCTGCCTTTAAGATGCCACAGAAATCTACCTCTGTGACCAAGCTTTTGGTCAGATATCCAAATGTCTCTGTGGCTTGGTGTCAAATTTTGTCTGACAACATTTGTGTCAGACAGTTTACTACATTACAGGTGCAATTCAAATGCCAGTCATTTTTGTAAAACTGAATTTAAAAATTGCAGATGGTTTGCAGAGCAAATGAATTAAATAGAAAATATTTTCCCCAACTTTTGCTTACAGTTTTTGTAGTTTAGACAGATAACAATTTCCCCTAATTTTTTAACTGACAGTGCAATTAACATTACAGTTATCCAATATCAAGGGAATTTTATTTGTTTCACCATGAAAACAGGTTTATCTTCACTAACATTTGATTATTTTTTCTTCCTTTGACAATGCACATGTTCTACTTACTTCTCGCTTTTGATCTTCCCAAGCATTATAGGTTCCGTGACTACGAATGTGTGAAGTTGTCTGACCTTGGGCTCCTGATCGCCACTCATCGTATCCCCACAATGAGTGTGAAGCATTAAATCGTAATTTATGAAATAAGGAATAAGTCACCCTATCTTCAAAATGTAAAATACTCATGAATAAAACCAATTGGAATATTTATAGGAAAAAGCTTTGATGTAAAAATAAATCTTTGCTTAATTAAACTTTGGTTAAATGAGCGTAAAAATGGCAGACATACTTTAAAAATTCCCAATTTATGTTGATATGGACTTTAGTTAGAACAATCACACAGATTCCCAAGCCAACCTGTCAACCACCAGAATGTAACTTCAACAATTTCTGATCACTAGCTCTGGTAACTAATAGTCCTACCTTTATACTTCAACTGATTTACATTCACTCATCCATTCAATTATTTTTATTCAAATGGCAGATAAAACAAAACATGTTTACTTTCAATCACCACTTCAATTAAGAATTATTTTAATAAACAATATTGCTGCTGCATCGTTTGTTTGGTTCTTAAGACACTAAGGCATAAGATTCCACAACTCCTCTGCTTTATTGACAGGGAGAGGCATCAGGGCAGAGGACGACAGTGATTGTTCTCCGAACTACATTCAAAATTTGGAATTCTATTCTTGCTAAGGTGTAATCAATAGAAACAATTAATGGAGCATATGCTTATTGACAGAGAAATTATTAGTGATACTGAAGCTAAAGCTATTCATCAAATTGCTGGGTTTTCAGTGTTATTTATATGCTCAACTATTTAATTGCTCTTGAAATATGCTGAATGATCCTACTACATATCCCAGCAGAACGTGAAGTGCAAACTCGCCTCCTATGTGAAAGATGCATATATAATCACAGCGCTTAGATAGAGCCTTCTAGCAGAAAGCGTAATAACAATGATGCGTTACTTACGTACACACTACAGTTAAATACAGCTGAGATATTTGCATTGCTTTTCTTAAACAGGAAGTGTACAAAGACGCAGTTAGTGTGAAATAATCAAGAAATGAGAGCACGAGAGAGAAACTGCAGTGTCCAGGTCTCTCATCTGTTGTTGTTAGCTGAAACACTTCCCCCTGCCCTGTTCCAAAGCTGCAAATCTTTCTTTTCCCTCTTTCTATTTTACAGATCATTAACTGCAATTAAGCATCTCCCAGTTTCTGAAGTGAACGGTTTTCTGACTCACCTGAGCACCAAAGCACTCGTGGAATTATGCAGAATTCCTCAATCCTCTCACAGATAGCAAAGATCTGCAGTCGGATCCTGGCTTTCTGAGCACCTTGCCACCTCTAATGCGTCACACCACGCCAAAGCAAGAGAGGAAAATCAGATTTGCATTTATTTTAATTCTGACAAAGGCTCAAGACATAAATACTGCTGTTCTGACTAAGGGTCAATAGTGAACCAGTCCTGCGTTAGTTTTACTGCCGTTAACAAGTCTATCAATTCTCCACCAGCAGAGACTTTCTCGACTGCATCAGTGTTTTTTTGCAGTCGCGTTCTTTATGGATATTCTGCCACATAGGGAGTCAAGCTGCTGCACTCTGATTCACAATCCAGATGACTGGATACCTTTGCTTACAGCGACAGTAAGGGAGGCAATGTATTCATTATAGTTTTTTTTCTGGCTTCCAGCCGCAACTACATTTAATGTCTTAAAAGCTTGATTACTTTGATGGAGCAAGAAGCATCATTTCCCCATCCCCAAAGAAAATCTCTCAGCATCTGAAAGATATACTGTGAATAACCCACAACAAGGGCCATCAATTCTACAGCTGCCAAAAAACCAACTTCCCGCAAACATGCCTCAAATGGTGGACAATTTAAGTGCTTTCACAGCCAGTGTAAGGACAACCGAACAGCACAGATTGTTGCACGGCTGAAATAGCTTGCCTCCCACAGCCAATTAAGACACCCGAAAGGATTGCATTAGTTTAATAGATGCATGCATGAAGTGCTGACAATTCCCAGTGACCCTTTCATAGGATAATACAGGAGAGAGAGATGTGATAGAGAAGAAATTGACTATTTTGTTTATAATAAGACATGGAGGTTGGTTGGAACACTGCCATTTTCACAAACCTAGCCAAGTTAGGAGCTAAACCTTTTCATTTTGCGCAGAGAGCAATTCAGAAAGACTGGACAGTCAAATGCTGTAAATTGGGAAGGAATTTTCTAATGAAAGAATGTTCTTTGCTATGCTACAATTACCATAGCAACATCCAGCTGTCATAGCAACCATTTACTGATTCTCCATTTTAAAATACGCCTATGAGATCTAATAGTTGCTGTCAATGTTAAGCGCGATTGATTTTAACTCTGGATAATACTCTTCTTTCAAATACGAGATAGTGAGCTGCATTTTTAACTATACATGTACCATACCTTGTCAAAAGACTCGATACATTCTTGATGCCACTAATACTTATGTGGATCCAATACCACATATAAACATATGGAATAAATTAGCAGTGAAAGAGATTGAAGATAGTAGTTTTTGACAGGATCAAGAGATAACTTGATTTGTTTCTGGAAATGGAGAGATATTGTAAGGCTGATAATGAAATAAAAACGGTGGGCTTGTTAGATTAAAACATTCTCAGCAGCTTCAGACAGTTTGTCTGTTTCTTCTCTGTATCCAACTTCTTAAAATTGGAATTTTATTGAATATTTTCACGTATTTGAAGAGATGGACTTGTTTGATTGTGAAGATGTAACACAGTAGGCAATCAACCACCCATAGTCATTTAAAAGACTTAGCTATTTTGTAACCTCTCTGGAACTGAACAAACAGGTCTGCTGTAAGTTTTATTAGGTACCTGAGCTGCAAAATTTTATCAACAGCGATTTTGAGGTCTTTCCAAGGTTTTATGACTCTCTAGGATAAAGGGGCTTTTCTGAGAAAATGTTCAAAAGCACTTGACAAGAAAGTGCAAGGCAATGAGCAACAAATCATGATGCACAGCAAAGTGTTAATGCAATTGACCTTTGCTTAAAAAATCGTACACACAGATGGGGGCTTGATTTCCAATTTTGAGTCAGGAACCTGACCCCCGGATCATAACCAAGTCCCAAACCCCACGCAGCCTCTGCATCATTTTAAACACAATTTTAAAATTTGGATCTCCTAATTGGGCTGGAGGTGAGCTTGGCACCTAATTAGTGACAATGGGCACTGCCAGAAGGCAGGAACTGATTCCAAAGAACAACACTCACAGGCAGACTGCAACCATGACTGGGCGTGTCGGTGCTTTGCAGAATCGAGCAGGCCGGAGATCAGAGGGCCAGCAGCTCATGGCTCGGATAAGTGGCCAATCAGTCAATGAAAAGGTACTAGACCCGCTCTGTGTGACTATCCCCCTTTTCCCCCAACAATTTTACTTCAGCAGAAACATCACATAGTCACTCCCCACAGCAGTGCATTAATATGCACTAGACTGTACATTTTTCCCAATCGGCAATTTGAAAATTTCCTTCTGGCCCTCCCCAGCCCGTTAACTAATCTTCAAGGAGCTTAATGGGCCATTAATTGCAGGTGACCGGCTCCCCAGTGCCCCTCTCCTGCCCTCACATCTATAGTACCCAAACCAATATGGCATCAGGTGTGTTGCCCATGTTTTTCAGGTGGGAGGTTGGACTGTTAAATTGGACCTTTCTGCACCCATTTTCCACCTGCAATATATGCACACCAGGGTCCAATCTCATCCCCATAATCTTTCATCCAATGGAAGTCTGCTTCTAGCTAAACTAAAATCATACCTCTTCGGAACTGGAACAATTCATTTGCTTTGTTACTTTCATTAAGTATTTCATATTTAGCACATTTTCCTTGTATACCTAACAGCAAACTATTCATGATATATTTTTCAAATTCTATCACATATCTGCTAAAACAACGATTCAAATTTGCAAGATTTCTTGAAGTATTCACAGATACAAGTCCACTTTAAAATGAATTGAAAGGTATTTATAAATAAATTCAAAACGTCTACAATTTGTAATTGCCTTAAGAATTATCTTAATGCATTTTAATTCTGAAAAATATTGTTGGCTTTATCTTGTACAACAGGCACATAATTTTAATTATCAGCCATCTATTTGCTCACATCAGTAAATATAGAGTACATGCATGATATCACATACACGAAGAAACCAAAATGGCCAAAGCACAGGCTCTCTTCCAGCAGCCCCAGGCCAATGCCACTTTCTGTTCTGAGAAAAAGAAATAGCCCATGTACTCGACTAATAATTTGATATGATCTGACACATGGAAATGGTTGGGACAGAAATGTGTGTAAATTCAGCTTAAATCACCTGAATATAAATTGAATGTAATCCCCAGTGAAAAGACAGTATAGAACTTTAAGAACTAAAATTGCACATATTATCATTTTTTCTCTCTAGTATTGATCACAAATTACATCCTTCTGTACCCAAAATGACTCCATTATTTCACATCACTGAACCAATCAATTGTACTTCCTATTAGTTTCTCAGTTACTTGGGCAACTGCACCACCAAGTGCTCAAATAAGATAGTACTATGTTAATGCAAGATATTGGTCTCACATAAACTGAACATGCTACATATTCAACTATACATTTGGTAAACACCATTCAATTTGTTGTTAGTCTGGATTTACAAACACCAAAGAAGGATGCCTCATATTTAAACTTGTTAACAATGGAATCGTTACCACAGGCAGGATGTTCATCTCAGTCAGAACTGTTTAGAGAAATAGTCAAAATAATTTTGGCAAGTTTATATCTTTTTTGATGCATTATTCTTGGTTGATAGTTGAAAAATGATGAAACAGAAGTCTCCTTTGGAGAACAAGTTCATTCATATTTTCCGGTATACTTGAAGTTATGACACATAGGGGGGAAAAATTTGTTTGCTTCAAGTGACGCCATGCAGAGTTAGCTCAGTAACCCGGGGACAGGCAGCAGCTCACTCAGTGTTCCTCAATGATATTGATGAAGGATGCTGTGTGGGCCCGCAGTGCTGCCT
The DNA here is from genome assembly GCF_964194155.1 of Cetorhinus maximus. Classification (NCBI taxonomy): domain Eukaryota; kingdom Metazoa; phylum Chordata; class Chondrichthyes; order Lamniformes; family Cetorhinidae; genus Cetorhinus; species Cetorhinus maximus. The sequence continues at coordinate 41,484,395 of NC_135890.1, read as the reverse complement.
GCCCCAGGGGAACCGGCGCAAGTCTGAGTGAACAAATTTCCCCCAAGATTGTTTACAGATTCTTTATTAATTTAAAATATGAACATCTTCTGTGTCATGCACACAGGGTATATTTAGTCCACTGCAAAACGCAGCAAAATATATCAATGGAAATGAAAATCATGTGGCTCTATAATGGGTCAACAGGCAATATGTTTTGCCAGTGTACCACCCAAGCATTGAAGGTGAAAATTACCCCCTAGGATGATCAGTTCTACTTCAATTACCACTTATTTTGAGGCAGGCACATTTTGATACTGAAGCATACTATTCTAATATTATATAATGTGCAATAAGACCAAGCAATACATGAAATGAGATATAGTGGAGGCATATAGCCAGAGTTTACAGAACCAGCCAGTTTTGCTTCTCACCAACAACTATTCAAAAAAGCACAAAGTTGCAAATCCAAATTTTTATTCAAAATAAAGAAATTCTGCATATGCCTATCATCCTGCCAATTTTCATTAGATCACAAAACAAATATAAATCAGGTGGCTCTTTGGTCTATCTTAGCCCTTCCATCTAGAAAAGCTTAGGTTCAACATCACACCATTCAATTATCTTTAAATTGACTCTAAGGCATGTGTTTTCACTACCTCATCAGAAGTTCATTCCAAGTGTGTTAATCAGTTTTTGTGAAAGAATATCCTGGTATCAGTGTTAAAATGTATCTTCTACCATCTAAACCTCTTGTTTCCTTATTTCATTTTCATGGCTCATTCTGTAGTAGTGCTTGCATTTACCTTTCCCAGATCGTTTAATATCTTATCCACCTCACTAAACTCTTGTGTCATTTGTCTTCTTTTCCCTTTCCTTCACCTCTTTTAGGGATACTAGGTAAGCTAGCAACACTGAAGGCTCTAGGGAACAGTCTTGTGGTTTGTTTCTCTTTGTGCCACCTCCAGGGATTGAACGTTTCTCGTGTCTCATTTGATCCCTTTGGATTTAATATCATCACTATTTGGTTATCGTGTCATCACAAAACATCTCGCGCATTCAAGCAGAATGCTCATTTTATAACTTCAAACATGCACTCCAAGTACCTTTGCATAAGCATTCCGTGCTCGCCTTCGTATCATACTGGCTGGCATGATCCACCCTGTCCAGTCCGACACAGTCCCCGGCTGGACCAACCACAACAACATCCTTCTGGTCCTGGAACTGATCCACCATTCCCAGAGGGCTGCTCTGTCAAGCACCATCATTTCCCTAATCAGGGTAGGCATTTGACAGAGTGGATCCTGAATGCTTATTCCGGACTCCGTGGGCTTCTGGGTCCGGCCCACATTTTGTTGCTCAGATCCGACTTCTGTACATTGCCATATGGTGTCTGATAAAAGTGACTGGATCTTTGACAACCCCTTCCTTAATTTTGGGAGAGGAGTGTGTCAGGGAATCCTCATGTCTGGGCAACTATACACCTTTGACATGAAGCCTCTTGTAGGACGGGTTGCCAGAATGGCTCTGTGCAATCAGATATAAAGGTTGTCCTCTTAGCGTATGCAATAATGTGCTTCACATGGTCATGGATCCCACTGGCATGTGAGTTTACTCTGCTTGATCCTCCGCTAGGATTGGCTGAGATGAATGTTCTGGATATCTGGTTGCTTAATGGGAGATGGACTCCCGTCCCAGATGAGCTCTAGCTTTTTGCTTGGAGCACCACTTACCTCCTGTACCTAGAAATCTGCCTTAGGCAGCTGAAGAAGCCTGGCCGGTGTAAGTCACCGTTTATCTAGGGGTAAGACCTGCTCCAAGTGCTATCTTACATGGGTTGAGTGCTCGACATAAACCAACTGGTGACCGCTATGCTATGGTACTGTTGGTCACTTTAATCCCTGCTCGAGTTTCTTACCAAGATTCAGAGGAAGCTTATCAATTTCTTCTGGCTCTGAGTCTCCCATTTAGAGAGGGCAGCTGATGTGCATTCTACCTTTAGAGCCTGCAAAGATGCCTGTGTGTCAAGCATCGTCCTGGATGGCATGAACTGACGATGTTTTCTTCTGTCAGATACATGGTCTGAAGTTATATACAGCTCCCATTTGTTAATTTGCATGGCATCTTTCATGCAGTCTTGCAGGAGCTGCCTGTCTTTCGCTGGAATCTAACCAGGGTCTGGAATATGGTTGCTTCCTGTCAGAGCTTTCCGTTATTTAGAACGACAGACATTCTAAGGGAACTGCTGCTTAGGAAACCACAGCTCAGCATGGCCAACTTTAGGTGCACATGGCTGGCAGACAGGAGGGGCCGTGGCTGCCAAGGTGACCAGAGCCGGGGACCTATTGAATGGCGGGATGGCTCCAGAGGTTTTGGCAGCCCGAATGTCCTAACGCTACACCCAGCTCGCCGCCTCGCCATCCTGATGCTACATGCGAAACCCAGCCCTGACTTCACTGTATGCATTGTGAAAACTCAAGTTTGTGGAGTGATCCTATCTGAACTGATTCCTGGACCCTTAATACCCAGTACCCAGGGGCACCTTCCCAGCATGATTGGGAATCTAGGGAGTCTTGCACCGAGCAGTTCCATGAAACAAGTTTTTAAGCCATATCATGGACCCAGTGGTGGCCAATAGCTTTTAGTGGCCTGAGTGAGTCAGTGTCTCACATTAACAACAAGTGCAGGAGGCTGCAGCCCCTATCTGGTAACCAGAAGGGGCTGCTCTTCAACTTCTGGCTCCACTTTATTCCAACACTCTAGATCTTTGCCCACCTGGCGTGGGGACTGGGAACAGACAATTCTGAGGACTTTCTCATGGGTCTGGTCAAGGTGGCTGTCCACAGATCCAGGTTGGATGTGGCCCGTGGGTGCGGTTGCTCTGGTTGCCTGTCTGTCTCCCTTCCATGGCCACATCTACACCTGGGTGGCCAAGGAGAAGCAGCATGTGGTGCCCACAAATATATCTGAGGCAGGGACTGGAGTGTCCAGAGCAATAATATTATTTAACTTACAAATTTCCTCTGTTTTATACCACTTTAAAGGGGGCACTTTTTAATGACGGACAGGCCAAATTGTACCTCCTTATTGTTTAATTAAAGAAAAGGCATAAAATTCTGCCTATGGGACTGTTTAACTTTTAATGCAAATGCAAACTAATTTAAGCATTTTGATACTGTTATACAATTATAATAATAAACTAAGATGAACTGAAAAATTCCAATTAGAGGTGAGTTTTGTGGAAGCAATACTGTCATAAAGTTTCTAATAATTCTGACTACTGAAAGGTCTCACAATAGCAAATACTTTTTACAAAAGATGCTGTATATCAAAAATTAATGTTCTTTACATCCCTAAAATGAAAAAGAAAACAAAAAAATACCAGTGACTTAAAAGAGATGAAAATACAAAAAATCTGTATGTTTCCCACATGAGCTAACAATACAATTTCCCCATGTCTGAACTTATACCGTCTATGACAAGATCTGATTAATAATTTCTCAGCAGAAACTTTGGCAAGTTCCAGAAAATAAACTATATCCTAAATAACGTGACAATTTTAACCACGGGGTGAAGGCAAACGTGTAGCAGTAGAAATTGATGAGTTCATCTAATTCGAGCATAGCAGCAAGCAAGACTGACACTGCATAGAGATAAGGTGCATTCAAGACAAGTGATTTATACAGGCTTACTTTGCTATCTCATTTCAACTTCCTCAGTGAGCCATGAGGTTCTGTTAAAGCACAACCCTTCAGAATTTAAATCTCTTCAGCACTAATCGTTTATTTTCAAGGCATCACACAAATCATGAACTTACATTAATGAGTTCAATTTCCCACAGCTTTTTCACGAGATCCATTGATGTATAACCATTTGCCAGAAAGGTCTTGATGTAATCATTCAGCTCTAAAGAATCTAACCAGTCGGCCACAGATGTTGGACTGTTCGTATCATATCCAATAACTTTAACCTGAAATGAGGAAGAAAAATACATATGTAAAAGATGCTCAGAATTATGCACGGAGGGCTTGTTATTTTTCACGGGACCTCATGGTGGGATCCTGCTCTAAGTACTGTCAAATTTGATTAATTCCAAAAGATTAGAAAAATCAGCATGTTAAGATTATAGCTGTTTGGTGGACCCCTGCAGAATATCTACATCCTAATAATGTCACTTATTATAGCTTATGATTTTCCACTAAATAACATTTGCTATATCTAGACATGGCAGCTAATCATGCAGTTATTACAGCACCACAGAACATATTAAAATTCCTATTAAACATTGTGACAGAATTAATCATTATGTACAAATATTTTGTAGGGAGCGCAGTTGATAGATTTTAAAATTTGATGGTCTGTACACCCCAGTACAGTTGGGTTTAGAACACTTTCCATATACATTCTGATAATGTAGTTGGGCACAATGTCTTATGAGGAAAGGTTGGACAGGTTGGGCTCGTATCCACTGGAGTTTAGAAGAGTAAGAGGTGACTTAGTCGAAACCTTTAAGATCCTGAGGGGTCTTGACAGAGTGGATGTGGAGAGGATGTCTCCTCTTGTGGGAGAATCTAGAATATAGGTCACGGTTTAAAAATAAGGGGTCGCTCATTTAAGACAGAGATAAGGAGAAATTTTTTCTCTCAGAGGGTCGTGAGTCTTAGGAACCCTCTTCCTTAAAAGGCAGTGGAAGCAGAGTCTTTGAATAATTTTAAGGCAGAGCTGGATAGCTTCTTGATTAACAAGGGGGTGAAAGGTTATCGGGGATAGGTGGGAGGTTACAATCATTATCTTATTGAATGGCGAAGCAGGCTTGAGGGGCCAAGTGGCTTACTCCAGTTCCATGTTTGTATGTTCCTAAGTCGCCTAAATATGCTTTTGGACGTCTCTCTACAGTATAGATGTATATGAAAAATATCAGCTAATATATTCAATTTACATTAAGAATTAAATATCTCCACTGTTTTATCAGGCAATACATTTAACCTAGTCATTACAGGTGGAGAATCATCTGCTCATTACTAGTCCTTTATAAAAATATTACTGTAAGAAGTAAGTGGAATGTCTGTGTTGCATTTATTTTGTGAAACATATTAACTTTTAAATTGCCAGAGGAGTGTTGAAATGATGGACTACCAGGGTCAGTATATTTCAACCTTACAAACCGTGATAGTGTCTCAAATACCAACATATATACATATACATATATATATATATAATGTAATGTCAGATTAATAATGCAGTAATAAACTACCCCAAAATACGCATATATATATAAACACACATATATATGCGTATTTTGGGGTAGTTTATTACTGCATTATCAATCTGACATTACAAATTAAACACTTGAAATAATATTTCAAATGATTAAACACTGTTACTTTTTATTCAATTGTCTCCACATTTTGCCTTTTTCCCTTTCCCCCATTTTCTCTCATCTACTTCTGTCACCATCCAATCTGGAGATGGAACAATCAGAAAAAATGTTTTTGATTGACTAACAACTGATTTTAAAGACTAACTTTTTATACAATCAAATCCTAAAAGTGTAGAAATTGATCATTTGCATCACAGAAGTGATCACTGCAACATTTAAGTAGGATCACTCTAGTATTTATTTAAAAGGAGTTCAGAGTATAATTTAAACTAACTAAAGCTATGAGGCAAGTGACTAGCAGAGAGCCAACATCGACATGACAGGTCCTTCTGTACTGTAACCATTCTATGATAGTCTAAAAAGGTTGGCACTTTTACTGTCATTAGGAAAATGGTGCGAGTTGAGGAAATATCACTCAATGAAACAGAATAGACATTATTGGGAGCTTATCCTAAATTTATTTACGATAGCTCATTTCCTTGTCATAATTTAATAAATTTTACCATCTGTCATCAGGTTAAAACTTGTCTCAAGTTCCTTGAGCCAGCTTATTTGATCTAAACTGGTCATTAACGCATTTGTAATTATTTTGGTTTCACACTACTTCATATAAACTCATTCCTGGATTGCTGACTGTTACCAGTGCCTATAACCACTGCTGCCAAGAAGTGATTTAACATGAGCGAAGAACCACCCATTAATAATTTATATATGTACCTCTTGACAGAGGATATTAAATAACTTGTATCTCCTAATTATATAGCACAAATGCATTTAGATAGATTTGCATCTCAAATTGAACTGATTCATTGTTAAATGAATTGGTTCAAGTCATACATAGTTTTAATATTTACATATGGTACATACATTTTTAAAACAACACATTAGAGCAATGAAATATCAATTGTATCCCTACTGAAACAAAACTAAAAAACAGAATAAACTAGTAATGCCTAATCTAGTCATTTGTAATTCCATTTACACAAAAAAGTGACTGGATAACTTAGCACAGGAGTTGAATAATTTCTCTCTGTGCTTGTTATGGAGTTGGTATAATGGAAATGGTAGTTCCCACTGAATGAAGTAGAGCAACATGCTTATACATGTTCTACCTGGTCAAGATCACAGAGGTGGGAGATTTCACATAAGCTGTGTAATGAACATGAGAACACAAAACTCAAATTAATTGGATATTTCCAAACTGAATTAGTTCTCCACATGATTTAATGTAATTTCAGGAAGTTTTCCCCTTGTAGACATCATACCACAACTTACCCGAGGTAGGCCACGAACTGCCTGGAGGATTCGTTGTCTATGTGAAGAGTTAAGGATGCCTATTTCCAACAAATCCTGATCTTCCACTACGTTGCTTCCCTAGAAAGAGAAACCAAAAAAAGGGAAAAATTATATTATTCCCACAATCCAAATGTGATTGCAATGATCTGATAAACATCTTCACTGTATGCACAGGAGTAGCATTCTATAGTAAGCAGCAGGTGAACTGTGGCTATCAAATAGTTTGGGATCAAAGAATGAAACCTATTGTAAACAAAATAAAGGAAGCAGAAGTAGCAAACCGGCTTTCCACAGACCTTATTGATTCTACGCACAAAAAAGAAGACACTTCCTTTTAACCTGAAACAGTCAGTTCCGAAGTTTACAACTATGGTCAATAGTACACAGCATGACACAACCATCCAGTAGTTCAACTGTAGTGCCATTCTGTTAACATATGTTTCTTTTATTAAAATGCCATCTCTGCCCTGGGAAGGGGCCTTAAACCATATTTTTTTCAGGAATTAAATGCCAATATTTGGCTAATTATTCTAAAGAAAGTTAGTGCTGCATGCATATATGTTCATTCCATGGTGTCATTTCTACAGATATTCACAGATTACTGTAGGATAAGTAAATCTTTTTAACTGTTTGTATTTTTATACTGTGTGTTATGAATTCCTTTTTATATGCATTTTGTATTTTGTCTGAATTCCTGGCAGATGAAGGGTTAATTTTAGGTGTGTGAGGACGTATACTCCATTTAAATTGAGTTAGATTGAAGTCACACTGTAACAGGGATTTATGGTGTGAACTGATAGCGTAAATAGAAAAGGGAAGTAGGGACAGATGTCCGAATTATGTTACCAGTTGTAATCTGCTTTGAAATGTATAGATCAATGGACTTTGGAGCTATAACTAATGGGGTGTAAGGGTTATTGTGTCCGGCAAATAATAATATAGGGAAAAGTTAATGATGGGCTACTTAGGAGTTAAAGATATCCTGTTTGGGTTGTGACCACAGGGTCTGTGACCATTGACAAATGGAATAATAAGATCAAAGTACGACAGCAATATTGGAACACAGTAAAAGCCCTGGCCGCAGAGGATAAAAAACAGACAGCAAAATGAGATTCGGTTCATAAATTTCAAGGCGGCACAAATTTCAAGAAGACACAGGGTGAGAAAAGAAGGCCAGGAGTCAAGAGCCATTTGTGCCACTAGCATCGGTGGAAAGCAAGTACTAACCGAACTAGGAAGCAACACGACACATTTTCCACTGTTTCACCAATTATCTGTAAGGTAGTCCTGAATAATCAAAGGATGTTGATTTTGTGCAACAATATTGAATTTTAAAACTGTCAGAATATTAAGAGAAGAAAATAGGAAGACAAATGTGATTTGTACTTTAATGATCAAATAATGAAAGAAAGACAGGCTTGCATTTATGTAGCAACTTCCATAGCCTCGGGATGTTCTCAAAGTGCTATACAGCCAATGAAGTACTTTTGAAGTGTAGTCACTGTTGTAAAATAGGAAATGCAGCAGCTAATTTGCACACAACAAACTCCTGCAAACAGCAATGTGACAAAGACCAGATAATCTGTTCTTTTTAATGATGTTGATTGAGGGATAAATATTGGCCTGGACAAGAGTAACACTCCTGCTCTTCTTTGAAATAGTGCCATGGGAATTTTTACACCCACCTGAGGGAGCAGACAGGACCATAGTTTAATGCCTCGTCTGAAAGTCAGCGGTTCTGAGGGTGCATCACTTCCTCAGTGCAGTGCTGGAATGGTGGCCTAGAGTTTTGTGCTCAAGTTCTGGAATGGAACTTGAACTCAGAGGCAAGTGTGCTACCAATTGAGACATAGTTGACATGGCCTGGTCACCTACTTACTGTTTTACATACCATTCGATGAAGTGCAGGATTTAAAGCAACATAGAATTTTGATTTGAACACTAATATTCTACCTTGGGCCTGAAAAGAGTAGATGGATTTTCATGATCCATACAGTGGATGGCTGTTGTTTTGCTGTAATTTTTTTCAGCTATATCAAATGTAAACAATATAATCTTCAATTCATATTGAAGAATAAAACGTGTCCAGGGGTAGTGCAAAACTGGTGATAACAAATTGACAGTCCATTGGCTTTCCATTGAAGTCAAATGAAGAAGAAAGTTGGGCTTTTAAATTTTAATATTGTTGTACAAACTCAACATCCTTAGAATATTGAGGATTCATTATTGCCCATCTTCCACAATTGCCCAAAGTGAATTTATATTCTCCACTGATTGTAATGTTAGACTGATATTTGGAATTTACCATTGGTTACCATCAGAGGTCAGGAAGAATTTTTTCATAATCTCTTGTTCTTGAAATGTTCACATTTCCCTCAGTGCATAAGTTTAAATGAAAATATACAGCAAACAGGGTGTATTGAAAGGAGCAGATTCAGAGTGCTGAATAGTCATATCCACTTTCATTCTTATATCGTTAAAAACGTAATAACTCTTAACCCTGTCTAGTGCCACTGTCCACATTTGCAGTACTCATGTGAAACTAAAATATTAAAATTTGCATACGTGAAGAAAGTAACATCATTCAGCATTCCAGAATTCACCTAGATGCATACTGGATACTTTACCATAGAGCATCTTACCAGTGAAATTCCATTGTGCATTCACTCCCATAAAGGATCATCATAACTCATTACTCCTAGGTTGTGGATCTTTCACAATTATGAAATAACTGTCATAACTCAGATCAACTGTCAACTAATTATTATCTGGAGAATTTGATATCAGGAGGTGCTAATGGTCTTTGATGTTAGTTTCAGAGAAAGCATAGGCAGCACACTGGCCCCTCTAATGCTTCAACATGAAAATTACTATCAGCTCGGCTGAGTGGTAGTTCTCTTGCCTCTGAATAAGGCCTGTTAAGACCATCCCTACCCTAGAAGCTCCAGCATTAACATTAGCTAGATGTTTCAGTGTAATACTGGGTGAGTACTCCATTGTCAGAGGTGCTGTTTTTCCAATGAGATGTTAAATTAAGATCCAGTGTGCTTGTTCAGGTAAACATAAAGGATCCTGTGGCATTATTTGGAGAACAGCAGGAGAGATTTCCTGGTTGACAGCCAACATTTATCCCTTAGCAAACGGCATCAAAAAACTTGACTGGCCTTTTGCCAGTTTGTGGGATAATTAATTGGTCATGAAATACATTGGTAAAAGGTGCATTATTAATTCAATTCATTTATTCCTGATATTGCCATACCTCTATTATTGCCATACCTCTATTATTGCCATACCTCTTATTGCCATACCTCTATTATTGCCATACCTCTATTATTGCCATCATGGAAGGTATACATGCACCTAGTATGAGATGCCATTGCCAGTTGCTGTGCCTGTTACTGTTCTACTTCTGTGCATGATTCCTTTATATTTTGATCTCCTATTGAACTATCAGGTGCAATAATCCAGATATCGTAAACCTCACACACTACTGAAATCTTTGGAGCTATGCAGCATGGAAATCTAGATTACTGTGTGTTATGCTTCATGATATTTCAATCTGTGTATAATTTGTTTTGGAAAGTGCTTTGTTCTGCCTAATACCTTTGCTAATAGTTATCTTTTAACACAGTCAGCCACTAAATTATCACTAGCTGGATTTTTCCAAACCTGGGCATGACTGAATAAACCTATTACACTAAGGGTCTATTGGAACAATATTTCCTCAGGAAAATATTGAGATATAATAGATGAAGTCAGAACCCACATGGTGCAGCAACATTTAACCAAGCAAAAAAAAAGACAGATCAGAACTACACAGGTTGGATATAATAAGAACAGACATTGATGGGTAGCTTTTCAATCAATACCAAGAATATTGATTTTAGTAGTCAGTCTTACCTCCAAGAAACTAGAACTCATGACTTTTTCTCCAACCCCACAACTCTCTGATACATATGTGTTTTTCTAATTCTGGCTTGTTGTGCTTTCCAAATTGGTCCACCAATGATGGCCGTGCCTTCAGCTGCCTGGTCCCCAAGCTCTGGAATTCCCTTCCTTACACCTCTGCACCTCTCTGCCTCACTTCCTTCCTTTAAGACACTTCTTAAAACATACCTCTTTGACCAACCTTGTGGTTCCCTGTCCCAATATCTCCTATGTGTTTCAGTGTCATTTGTTTTACAGCGCTCCTGTGAAGCACCTTGGGACATTTCATTATGTTAAAGGTGCAATATAAATGTAAGTTGTTGTTGTTGTTTAGACATACCAAACATAGTGTAGATAAACAGGCCTATTCTGGCATTAAAGCATTAATTGACAAGATATCTTTAAATGAATTGAATTTTAAATATTTTCATGACTCCTACAATGGTTATATGTCTCACCTTTGCTTTGAAGCCAAATTATAGCTGTCATTCACTGTTGAATTCAAAAGTATTTCCTTAAAGTGCTCCCCATCAATACCCATTTCAGGACCAGGTCAATTTTGTAAGGGTCTTGTTTGCAGAACCCCGATGGAAAAAAAAAACACAAGCGAATTCTTCCTTTCTGCTCACAGCCAGACACACTATATTAACTTTCTCTGTCATTTAAAAGGATTTGACAATTAATGCTTATTAAGTAGTTGAACAGCAGAGAGGCCATTCTCCAGTCTCATCTCAAACTGGGATTAACATGTTTGGGCAAGCTTATTTTAGGTATTCTTCCAGCCCGCAGTAAACAAATTAAAGTGATCAAGTGATTACAGCCACAAGCTCCCATAAATAAATATTAACATAAAAGATGTTTTTAGGAAATGAGTTGGCATATGTAGGTTACACTCAAAAATATACAAGATAATAAAAATGTAAGCATATTAAGAAAACTGAAAAATAGCAAATTTATTTATTTTTAAAAAAAGGGGTTAGACAAAACATAAAATTACAGACATGCAAGCATTACTTTGACTGTGGCAAAATTATTTGAAGCTATGATGAAGGACAGTGTAAAACATCACCTTAGAACAAGAGCTAATTAGGCATGGCCAACTCAGATTTAGGAGTGTGTCATGCATAGTTAGTCAACTGAATTTCATTGAGAGATTATGTACCTAATGGATAGAGGTAAGGCAATGAATGTTACACACCTGGATTTCAGAAAGACATTTGAGGCTGTCATACATTTTGGAAAAACTGCATATTTTTTAGATGCATGGGACTGATGGCAGAGAAATGATAGATACAATTTAATATGGATAACTGTAAAACTTAGAGATGAGACAGAAGAAAGGATAGCGTGGATTATGTTCTAAATGTGAATATTCTTTTGGTATTGCAGCAAGTTCAAGATTTTTAATACTGTGGATGCTGGAGATCTGAAATAAAAACAGAAAATGCTGGGAAAACTCAGCAGGTCTGGCAGCATCTGTGGAGAGAAAAATGGAGTTAACGTTTCAAGTCCAATATGACTCTTCTTCAGAAGTTCCAAAGAAGAGTCACATGGACTTGAAACATAAACCCTGTTTCTCTTTTCACAGATTCTGCCAGACCTGCTGAGTTTTTCCAGCACTTTCTGTCTTTATTAAAGATTATTGGTGTTTTAGTGATCAGGTCTCTAAAACCATTGCTTTTCGAACTACATATCAGCAAACAGAATGTTGGAATGTGTAACATGGGGTGTAACTTATAAATCAAGAGAGATAATTTTAAAATTGCATTTGGCCTCAGTGAGACCACTTCCGGAATACCACATGGAATTGTAGATGCCCTATTTTAAAAAGGCTATTAAGTTATTGTCACCGGTAAAAATGAGGCATACTAGATTAGCTCCAGAACTGAGCTATCAGAAGAGGTTAACTACCCTGAGATGGTTCTCTCTGCCAGATTAAGGTGTGATTTGATGTATGTAATTAAGATTGAGGGTTTACAGAATGTGGAATCAGATTAGTTTTTCTATGTTGTAGCTAGAATTGTATATCATAGCTTTGAAACAAAGATGGCAAAATAAGATGGTAAATTCAAGACTCTGTTCAGTTAAACAGTGATAAATATATGGAACAGATTACCAGCAATACAAATATGATTCAAACTTGATAGATTTAGATTTGCCATAGGAACATTTCGTAGGATGTTGGTTAAGCCAGATACACTAATGTCTGAAAGTTCTGATACTGAACTACTAAGACTGAAATAGGGTCTTTTCAAGACCCTTTCACGGTTCCAGGGAGTTCAAATGTGAAACGAGTCTGGTCTGTTTAACAGGGAGTTACTCATCAAGTTTGTTGAGAACTCAATCAAATGCCGCTAATACTCATGCTGTGTAGTGAATACAAACTCTAAATAGTTAGCTCACCAAATACTGTGATTAGCACAATAATTGAGACGACTGTTTTTTTCTACAAGGGGACTATTTCACAGATGCATGGCTGAGCATACTGATGCTTCCTTGCAAGTTTAGTTTTTTTTTTCTTTTTACTCAAAAGGCTGATGAGGAAATAATAATTTAAGGTCTAACAAAGATCTATTAAGAGTTTGAAACTTTATAATGTTATATCCTAGGTGATTCAATAACACCTAAAAGTGCAAAAGCAGATCATTTCAAGCCCAACCATTACAAAAAATAAAAATGTCAGAGAAAGGGAAATGCATGTATCTTGGTACACCATCTGAATTGGCCAAAATGTATGGTATTTGTAGGATTATGATATTTCTTACCATGCTGTCAATTGTTTGCATTGTAATTCCAAATGGGTTTCTCTCATTACCCACTAAGAGATTAGGGAAAGGAAATTAAATAACCTTCTTAGTCACTCAGCATGGGGGTGTGGGGGGAAGAAAGGGAGATAGAATAGCTTCTTTAATCAGTTAGGACATGGAAAGAGAGAAGAAAAATCTCTTCAATCATTCAACAAAGGGTAGGAGCAAGGGAGAGAAAATTACCTCTTTACTCACTCAGGTTGAGGGAATAATCTAATTTATTGGACAAAGCGGATCAGGCAATAATTAACACATCACTTGAATAGAACCTTTCAGGCAACTGTGCCACACTGGCATCAGCAGTGAAACAATTTTCAACTGACTTCATGCTAGTTCCAAACATAAAACAAAATTGGGATTATCATCTTCTTCAAAAGTTCTTCAGTTTACTTCTGAATATCTTAAAATGGACACCGTTCTAGCTGCTGCAGAATTTTATTATTGTTAAGACTATGGAAGAGTTTCATTCTTCAAAGATTTGTGGAGCCCCCTGAATTGGCATGTTCCATGAGTAATCTTTAATCCTTCATGGTACATTCAACAGATAGTAATGTCATACTATTTCACTCTTCTGTTGTGTGGATGCCCATGTACAAAGTCATAAATCTTTTTTATGGGACGGGACTAAACAAAATTTTAGCATAATCAAGTGATTACTAGAGCCAAAAGCAAAAGTCTAAAGCATAATTATTGGCACTCTATTATATCGCATCGCAAATTGCTCAACAGATTTCCTATAATTTCCCCATGATTACAGAACACTTCCCCATGTTTGTAATCATGTCAAAATTACAAGTACCACTACAGTTAATGACATCTTAAAAGATGAACAAATATAATTCTTGTATGCATAATTTCTTGGAGGGTGCATCCTTGCCTTGAAGTTTCTATGATTCTTCAAAAACAGGGCCTCACTGATGAAAGATTTATATTCAACATGAGTTAAAACCAAGTTACCTTAATTTTAGAATAAAATCAATTTTGGGATTTGGGTGGCACTGGCAAGCTCAACATTTATTGCCAATCTTAGTTTCCCTTGAAAAGGTGGTTAGCCTTTTACTTGAACTGTTGCAGTTTGTGTGGTGGAGGTACCCCCACAGTTCCAGTGTTTGATGCAATGACACTGAAGGAATGGTAATATATGTCCAAACCTCAATGATGTGGGACTTGGAGGCGATGGTATTTCCAGACATTTGTTACCCTTGTCCTTCTAAGTGGTGGAAGATATCGGCTTGGAAAGAGTTGATGTAGAAGCCTCGTTGAGCTGCTGAAGTGTATCCCATTGACAGCAGACACTGCAGCCATGGTGCACCAGTGGTGGAGGAAATGGATGTTTAGGTGGTGGATGGGCTGCTCATCAAGTGGGCTGCTTTGGCCTAGATGGTGTCTAATCTACGTATTGTTCTGTTGAAGGCAAGTGGAGTACATTTCATCACAATCCTGACTTGCGCCTTGTAGATGGTGAAGAGGCTTTGGGGAGTCAGGTGGTGAGCCATTCACCACAAGGTACCCAACTTCTGACCTGCTCTAGTACCCGTGGCATTTAGGTAGCTCGTGCAGTTGAATTTCTGGTCAATGGCAACCCCAGGATGTTGAGGGGGATGCTAATGCCAATGAATGTCATGGGGAGGTACTTTGTTCTCTCTTGTTCAAGGTATTAATTGCTTGCAACATGGATGTTGTCCAGGTATTGCTGCATGCAAGCATGGACTGCTTTATTATTTGAGGAACTGTGAATGGAGCTGAACACTGCATAATTATCAACGAGTAGCCCCACTTCTGACCTTATGATGGAGGGAAAATCACGCAACTGAAGATAGTTGGGTTTAGGACCCTGATCTGAGAAACTCCTGCTTGTTCTATTCCAGACAGCTAGATAGTGAAAGATAGAACTGCAGCTTAATCTATACACTTAAAAGCTTTTATTTACAGAAGTACACATTACAAACATGCACCTCACCACCACCTTCTCAAGGGCAGCTAGGGATGGGCAATAAATGCTGGCCCAGCTCGCTAAGCCCACATCCCGTGAATTAATTTAAAAAAAGGCTATATATAGGAGCATAAGTGAACCTCAGTAATGACTACCACCTATTAAAATCTCAGTTAATATACAATTACCACTGTTGCAATGCCATGGGACTGAGATGATTGGCTCCAATGATCATAACCATTTTCATTTATGCTGACTCCAGGCACTGGAGAGTTTTCCTCCTTAACATCATTGATTTCGGTTTTACTAGGGATCCTTGGTGCTACACTGGGTTGAATGCTGCCTTGATGTCAAGGGCAGTTACTGTCTGCTCACCTCTGGAATTCAGCTCTTTTGCCCATGTTTGGACCAAGGCTGTAATTAGGTCTGGAGCTGAATGGTCCTGGTAGAACACAAACTGAGTGTCGGTGGGCAAGTTATTGGTGATTAAGTGCCGCTTGATAGCACTGTCAATGATATCTTCTGCTTCCCTGCTGATGATAGGCTGATTAAATGGTAATTGGTTGGGTTGGATGTCCTGAGTTTTCTGGACAGGACACAGCTGGGCAATTTTCTGCATTGTTGGCCAGATCCTAGTGTTGTAGCAATACTGGAACAGGGGATTGGCTAGTTCTGGCGAATAAGCTTAACCAGGGTTTTATCAGAAACTGTAGCCTTGTCGTATCCAGTACACTCTGCTGTTTCTTGGTCTCACATGGAGCAAACTCAATTCACTGATCTCTATGTGGGAATTTCAAGAGGAGGCTATGAAGTATGATCCACACAGCACTTCTGGTTGAAGGTAGCCATGAACCCTTCAGCCTTGTCTTTTGCACTCGCATACGAGACTCTGCCATCACTGATGGAAATGTCCACAGGGTCTCCACCTCCCACTAATTGCTTAATTGTCAATTATTATTCACAACTGGATACAGCAGGGCTGCAGAGCTTTGACTTAATACATTTGTTGTGGGGTTATTTAGCTGTTTCTGCTGTCTAACATGCATGTCGTCCTCTGTTGTAACTTCAACAAGTTGGCATTTCATTCAGGTATGCCTGGTGCTACTCATAGTGTGCTCTTCTAAACTCCTCATTGAATCAGGCTTGGCTATTTGGCTTGATGGTAATGGAAGAGTGAGTGGGACGCTGGTCTATAAGGTCCATATTGTAGTGGAATACAATTCTGATGCTGCTGATCCATAGCATCTCAAGTTTGCCCAGCTGTGGGCTGTTAAATCTGTCCTTAATCTATCCCATTTAGCCCAATGGTCGTGCCACATGATGGAGGATATCCTCAGTTGTAAAGATGGAATTTTGTTTCCACAAAAACCGTGTGTTGTCACTCCTCCCAATACTGTTATGGATAGATGCATCTGCGACAGCCAAGTTGGTGTGGACTAGATCAAGTAGGTTATTCCTTCGTATAGGTTGTTGACTTTCTGTGCAGTGAATTTACTCATCATTTCACTAAATTATATGCAATCTCAGCAAGAATGTAGGATTAAATATATTGCAATTCCCATTTTCCGATTAAAAATGAACATGCTCAATTCTGACTATTGAGAAGAACTGTTGCTAAGGTAACGGTAGATAATGAACTAAAAAGAACAAAACAAAGAGAGTGACCTTGAAATGAGCTAGCAACATTTTGCTTCACTGCGATTATTTTTCCTCACCATTAAGATAAAAAAAATTCAAATGAAGGTAACTTTTAATAGATTGCTCACTACAGTATTTTCTGATGTGGTGTTCATACCATGTATTATTTTGTTTGTGGCAAAAATCACTTTGTAATGTAGTTTTTTCACATTTTTCTTCTGAGGCAATAAAAATTCTTATTCTTCCTGAACTGGCATAAAAGCTAACCTGCTTTTTCAAAGTATGAAAGAATCCTCCAATCTTTTTCTTGAGAGGGCATTGACAATTGAGTTCTGTAGCTTTCAGTACTGAGTTTCAAGCATTGAAGAAAGAAAGAAGTGGACCATCCTCAGAAGGAAAGATTGGTGCATTAGAAATGAAGAGACTGAGGTGAGAAAAGATCATTTGGTTCTTCAAGAAAACTCTGTACGTTCACTATCAATTTTCGCTAATGTAGCCTACACAAATCCTCCACCTGAGGGAGTTACTCACTTGGAGAAGCTCCAAGATAGCAAAGCTCAATAAATTACCATCCTTGAAGGTTTAACGAGCAAGACTCCCTAATATTATTCAAATGTTATATTAACTCCTTGAATGCTTAATAGTTGTTTCTAAAAAATGATACAGAACCTAATGTTTCCTGTGTCAAATGGTTCACCACAATAGTATTCTGATATTAATTCAACTTTCTCGAAGAATTAAATTTACATAGCATTACCTATTTTTGTGCACGTATTCAGCATTTCTACTCGTCTAGGAGGAAATTTTTTTCAAGTCTCTAGGCTGGTTAATTTTGCCCTTGTGTTTTCTGGTTCTGCAGGTTATAGTTACAGATTCTATAGAATCCTGCAATTCAGAGATGATGGGGTTTTCTTCTGTGAGAAATTACTGAATTTGCCAATTTTAATTGTCAAATGCTTGTGTTTTTTAAGCATGGGGAATTACATTATTTATTAGTCTTTTATCTTACGAATTGCTTTTTATAGCTAACCATCACTGGAATGCACGGCATATGGCATGATATTCCCAAATAGAATTAACAAAAATACTACAAACATAATTGCAAATGGATGTAGCAATGCAAAGATATCAATCAAAAGGAAGAGAAAAGTAATCAGGGCTGACTGGCGCCAACTGGTTTTGTACTTGGAACTGCAATGAGACGATTTATTTCGCAGTTAAATGGCTGAGTGGATCAACAGGGAAATCTCTGGATTATCATAGCACAGTTGAGTACTATTGTTGGTATTTGCTTTCATTCTACATTTTTGTATCATGTGCATTAATGAGTATGGTACACTTCCTGATTGCACAATGATGAAGTGCCAGTCATGGCTCAGTTGGTACGATTCTCACCTCTGAGTCATAAGGCTTTGAATTCAAGTCCCTCTCCAGG
This sequence comes from Cetorhinus maximus, assembly GCF_964194155.1. NCBI lineage: Eukaryota > Metazoa > Chordata > Chondrichthyes > Lamniformes > Cetorhinidae > Cetorhinus > Cetorhinus maximus. Next base: position 41,466,000 of record NC_135890.1, on the reverse strand, counting down.
ACTGTGCACAAAAATCAAGGCTGACACTCGAGTGCAGCAGTGCTGCACTGTCACAGGTGCCACCTTTCGATGAGATATTAAACCGGGGTCCTTTCTGCCGTAAAAAATTCCCATGGCATTATTTCAAAGAATAGCAGGGGAGTTATTCCTGGTGTCCTGGCCAATATTTATCCCTCAATCAACATCACAAAAACAGATTATCTGGTCATTATCACATTGCTGTTTGTGGGAGCAAATTGGCTGCCGGGTTTCCAACATTAAAACAGTGACTCCAGTTTGAAAGTACTTTGTTGATTGTGAAGCACTTTGGGATGTCCCATGGGTCATAAAAAGTGCTACATAAATGCATATCTTTCTTTAATTTTCTCTTTTTATAATGACATGCATATTGTCCTCGCAAAGGAACTAAACTTATGACATGAAATGATCCTTTTGTAGTGTTGGTGCTATCATTGTCCAAACTCAAGTCTTTCTGACCACTGAGTCACACAGCAATGATATGTACCAACCAACAAGGAAGATGCAGTAAGGTCAGATAAATGGAGACCATAGAAACCTTATCTGCACCTGTTAAAATCTTTCACACCTCTATCAAATCTCTTCTGCTCCAAGGAGAACAAAGCCAGCTTCCCCAACCTAACCTTGTAACTAAATTCCCTCATCCCTGGAACCCTCATATCCTTCTTAAAATGTGGTGACCAGAACTGGATGCAACACTATGTTTGTGGTCTAACCAAAGCTATAAGGTTCAGCATAACTTCCCTGCTTTTAACCATAATACCTCTATTTACGAAGCCTAAGATCCTCCATGCTTTGCTAACTACTCTCTCAAAATGCCCAGTCATCTTCAAAGATCTATGTACATGAATCCCAGGTCCTTCAGTCCCTGTACATGCTTCAGAACTGTGCCATTAATTACACATATTGCCTCTCCCTATCCCTCCTGCCAAAGTGCACCACTTCACACTTCGTTGTATTAAATCCAATCTGCTTCTTACCTATCCCTTTGCTATTCGGTGTCCTGTTGCAGTCTATTGGTATCACTCTCATTGTTTGCCACACTCGCAAGTTTGATATCCTTGGCAAAATTTGAAATTTTACTCTGTATTCCAAAATTATTTGTATACATCAAAATTGCAGTGGCACCTACACTGAACCTTGGGGAACACATTCTATCATCTTCCAGTCTGAAAAACAACCATTTACCTTTTTTTTGCATATGTATTGCTCAATTACCAAAACCAACAATATGCCTCCTGCTACACCCAGGGACTTCTTATTTCTTGAAGTTGAAATAGATGTTTCCACTTCTACCTGGATGAAAGTAGCTTAATAAGTTAAGCAGCTTTATCTTGATGCTATTGGCCTGAGATTTTCCATAATGTGTTAATTTTCATAAATATGCAAGTGCATTTACAACCAATATGTCCACAAATCATTAATATTACTGCACAGAGGAAAATACCTGGACTGATCAATGCAGTTACCAAACCCAGATAATACTCTGAAGAAGAGTCATACGGACTTGAAATGTTAACTGTTTCTCTCCCCACAAATGCTGCCAGACCTGATGGGTTTTTCCAGCATTTTCTGTTTCCATTTCAGATAATACATGCTCTTCAGTCTCAAATGTGTACGGTGGCAACTATCCATTCAAGTAACAATATGTGAGCTGCCAGCTAATCTGATTGGCTGGCAGCTCTTGCAGTCCCAGCAGTGTCTGTGCTCGGTAGTGGGCACTGCTGGGACTACAAGTGCTCCCATGAAGACGACAACTTGGACATCTGACTTAGGTACGTCTGAGATTTGGGGGAGGGGAGGACTCAGGCACCCCAAGATGGGGTGGGAGACGGGTGGGGAGGTCAAGTTTTGGAGGGGCAAGGCATAGAGTGAGGGTACAATCTCAGGGAGTGGGGTGCCCCTGATGTGCACAGGGCACCCCTAAAGGAGATAGCCCCCTTCCTTCCTGCTTCTTCACCAACTCTGGCAGCAGAGGCAGAATTAGGCCCTTAATTGCCCCTTAACTGGACAGTTACGGCCTCAATGGGCCTAAGGGCAGATGGGTTTTTAAAAATTCATTCATGGGATGTAGGCGTCGCTGGCTAGGCCAGCATTTATTGCTCATCCCTAATTGTCTTTGAGAAGGTGGTGGTGAGCTGTCTTCTTGATCCACTGCAGTCCCTGTGCTGTAGGTACAGCCACAGTGCCGTGAGGAAGGGAGTTCGCAGGAAGGAGCTAGCAGGCACCTTATGCATCCATTGTATAATGGAAAACGGTTAGGAGGTGGGTGGGAAATCGGTGGACTAGCCACCCATCATATTTTACTTGCCCCTCCCCACCAAAAACATGCCTGAAATGCCAAGGAGTGCACTATGCAGGTGTGGAACAGAATTTTATGGCCAATAATTATAACGCATACTTGGCCTTGGCTGTCTTGTGATGTAGATATAGATGGGGACCGGGTTGAAGGATAGGAGTCTTTTCCAATTTTGAAGACATTGCCAAAAACCTTCCAATATCCAGAGTAGCGAAATTTGGACTTGTTGCCATGTCTGTGTTACACATTGGGATCCTGCGGAAGGCCAAGCATGCACACATGCGCTGAAACTGCTCCTGAAATTTTAAATTTCGATGTGCTGATTTCCGCTGTCGTGACACTCTGTGAAAGTCTCTGATACTGAGTCAGAGACTTGGGCCAGATATGCAGGACTTACCTGGATACTTACCCAGGATATGTTACACTGGTTAATACCTGGTCTAACTCAGTGATTAGGCAGCATAAATCAACTGAGCACCACAACCAACATCCCACCCCGACCCAACTAACTCCCCCAATCCGATCGCCCTCCCTGACCTGACTGCACTCCATAACCCGACTGCCACCGACCCGATCCAATTATCCCCTGACCTGAATACTGTCTCCCATTCCACAACCAATTCGCCCGTCCACCCACCCACTCACCCATCCCCCCACTCACTCGCCCACCCTAACTCACTCATCCATCCACTGACTCTCAGACTTTGAGACCTTCAAAAACTTACCTGAATACGACAGCTAATTTTGTAAAAAGGGGGCGTGTCCTCTTCTCACCTGTCCTCTCCTGTGCTGGCCGGTCTTTCACAGGGATGGCTGCGCTGACTGATCCCTGCTGCAGCTGGAACCAGAAGCCCTGGCTGAAATAAGGCAAAATGGCCGGGGCACAGATATCTTCGTGTTCAGCGGCAATGCTCTCAGAATCATTGCTGACTGGAAGATCTTGGCCATTATGTTACATTTCTATTGCTGTGGTGAGATATTTTCATGCTCTGAATAACTAAATTACCAAATTACAAAACCTACCTCATTTCTAATTTGCACTTTAAAATATATACATATATATATATATATATACACACACGCACACACACACACATATATATATATCTTACATATATAAGAAATATATATTTATTTAGTATTCAGTTTCCTGGTGTTGAGTCTTAGTTCAGTGGTAGCATTCCTGCCTTTAAGTCAGAAATTATGGATTTGAGCCCTGGCAAGTAGAAACAAGGATTAGCATACTGAGTTAGCTTTTGGCTCTCCATTGGCTACTTAAGTCCAATGGGAGCAAAATTGCTTAATCCACATCACCATAGCTCAGGCAAGCAGACGACCAGTTGGCCTCTAAATACTGGGTCATCATTGGGGTATTGGTGTCCAATATGAGGGAAGTGGCAACACCCGCATCACCTCCAGCCAACAGAATATTAACTTGGTCACATGAAAGAAAAAGGTCTTCATTATAGAAACAACCCAGATCACAATCTAGTGGATGTAAAAACTGTGGGAAAAACGGGTTGCCTCATGTGCCGCTAGGCACAAAAGAGCTGAAGCTCATGATTTAGCAAGTTCAACATGACCACCATGATCTTCAGTTAATTCTCCAACAGTACTAAAATAATAAAATGAGAAACCTGGCTATATGGATTATCACAAGCTAGCTGGAGCTAGAATGCCTTTGGTAGTTCTTGTAGTTGTAGTAATAATGTCTTTGCAGATTGGGTTAACATTTTAGGCATGACACTGCAGAGATCAGGAGTACAAGTGACTAAAATAGTCGCACACTTGTAACACTTTGAGCACTGATTTCACTAACTCATGAAGGGAGAGAATAGTAGCTTTTTGCATGCAGATCAGATGAGCTGCTGATATAGTTAATGATTTTATAACCGATATAACTGCACTTACCATGTGTTGCAAATAAATATGGATAGTTGAGAGTGGGTTTCAAGCCAGCAGTTCAATCAAGCAGATCTGATGACATTATAAAACTTAAAAACATATCTTGAACAGTTTCTGAACATGAGCCAACTCCTGATGATTTATGCAATTTATTTCACACTGACCTCAACCATGATAACAATTGGCAAAGTGCCAAACAGCTTATTCTAGTCATGGGTACGTTTGTAGTCCAAATAATGCATGGGCTTTATGTATATTCCATTTAATGATGTATTACATTGAACATTTAATGTTAAAATTATTTGGATCAATTTTATTTAAGGAGCTCAAGTGAACATTAGTTTCCTGTTGAGATTTAGGTGGAAGTAGTCCCATCATAATGTTAATGAATATCTGGTGTGAAAGTTCCACCAGCTGGCATATAGTCGCCACAATTTGATATCCAATCACTGCGGCTTGTAGAAGCCACTTGTTGGATGATTTCCATCTGCCATAAATTTTGTCCATGTATCCTCACTTTAAGCAGAAAGGCTTACGACAAACATTTTAACATAATATTCCACCCATTGAGGCTACTCTGCCAATCAGAAAACAATGGCTGATCTGGCTGCGGTCTTAATCCATTTTCCTGCCTGTCCCCATAACCCTGAGTCCCTTGTCAATCAAAAATCTATCTAGCTCAGCCTTGAATATATTCAATGACCCAGTCTCCACTGCTCTCTGTGAAAGAGAATTTCAAAGACTAATGCCCTTTGAGAAAATATATTCCTCCTCTCTTACCTCTATCTTAAATAGGAGACCCTTTATTTTTACACTGTGCCACCTATAGTTCTAGATTCCCACACTAGAGGGGATATCTTCCTAGCATTTACTCTGCCGAGCCCCCTCAGAATCTTAAATGTTTAAATAAGATCATCTCTCATTCTTCTATGCTCCCAATGAGTATAGGCCCAACTTGCTCGAACTTTCCTCATAAGACAACCCCTTCATCTCCATCTAGCGTAGTAAACCTTCTCTGAACCGCTTATAGTGCAAGTGCATTCCTCCTTAAGTAAGGAGACCAAAACTGTACATATAACTCCAGATGTGGTCTCACCACTACAGCCCTATACAGCTGTAGCAAAACTTTCCTACTTTTATACTCCATCCCTCTTGCAATAAAGGCCAATATTCCACTTGTCTTCCTAATTACTTGCTATGCCTACATGCTAACCTTTTGTGATTCATGTACCAGGTCACCCAGATCTCTCTGTACTGCAGCATTCTGCAGCCTCTTTTCATTGAAATAACATTCTGCTTTTCTATTCTCCCTCATATGGTCAACCTCATATTTTCCCATATTATACTCCAATTGCCAATTTTTGCCCACTCACTTAACCTATCTATATCTCTTTGCAGATTGTATCCTCCTCACAACTTGCTTTCCTGCGTATCTTTATATCTTCAGCAAATTTGGCTACAATACAGTCTGTCCCTTCATCCAAGTCATTAATAAAGGTCTTAAATAGTTGACGCCCCAGCACTTATCCGTGCAGCATGCTACTAGTTACAGTTTGACAACCTGAAACTGACCTATTAATCCCAACTCTCTGGGCAGAATTTTTAGGTTGGCATGTGGGTGCATGCCCGATCCGATTGGACACGAAATTGTGCGACATGACGTCGTGCAAGCGTCCCGTCATCCTGCGCTTGCTCGATATATCGGTTGGTGGGCATGTGCAAAAGTCGGACAATTAAGAGGCCAATTAGTGCATTTAAGGTTGTAATTGTCTCTGATTTTTCGTGGTCCGTCCAACCTTATGGTTGGCAGTTGAGGTGACTGATTTTAAAATCTTTATTTATTGGTTTTAAATTCTTCAGCTCCCTGGGCCAACTCCCTGCCTTTGGGGAGCTTTCATTCAGTGTACGAACCCCCCCCCCCCAAGCCGCACTGACGTCAGTGCCCACCCTCCTCCCGCCCCTACCCCAGTAGCGCTGAGCACTTCAGCGTGCGTTTTACGCTGGCTGGCTGTTAATTGGCCAGCCAATGTGAAATCACTGTTGGGGGCTAATTGCAGGTGGTGGTCTGTTCCCTGGCTGCTCCCGGGCCCGCCAATCGTGCCCACACACTGACCTAAAAACCCTGCCCTGTTTCCTGTTGGTTAGCCAATCCTCTATTCATACTAATATATCACCCCCAAAACCCTGAACTCCTATCTTGTGCTGTGACCTTTTACATGGCACTTCACTGAATGCCTTTCGGAAATCCAAATACACTACATCTACTGATTTCCCTTTATCCACCTTACTTGTTACATCCTCAAAGAACTCTAATAAATTTGTCAAAGACCGGGAAAATCAGCTGGGCAAAGGTAGCCTAAATGAAGGATTCAAGGAATACTTTCAGAATAATTTCTTAGAACAGCAGTTTCTGGCACCAACCAGAGAGCAGGCTCTTCTAGACCTGGTATTGTGCAATGAGATAGGATTAATTAATGACCTCATGGTGAAGGCGTGCCGAGGTAGCAGCAATCATAACATGATTGAATTTTACATTTAGTTTGAGGGGGGGAAGAGTGGGTCCAAGACTAGTATTTTAAACTTAAATAAGAGCAATTATGAGGGCATGAAAGCACAACTAGCTAAAGTGAACTGGCAAATTAGGTTAAGGGATAGGTCAATAGTGATGCAGTAGTGGACGTTTAAGGGGATATTTCAGAATGCCACAGAATAGATACATTCCAACAAGAAAAAAAATTCCAAAGGGAGGACCCATTATCTATGGATAACCAAAAAATTAAAGATAAGCATCAAACTTAAAGAAATAACATATAATTGTACAAATATGTGTGGCACGTCAGAAGGTTGGTCAGAATATAAGAAACAGCAAAGAATGATTGATAAGGAAGGAGAAATTAGAGCGTAAGAGAAAGGTAGCTGGAAATATAAAGACACATAGTAAGAGTTTCTATAGGTATTTAAAAAAGAGGAGTTAACAAAGTGGACATTGGTCCAATAGGAAATGAGTCTGGGAATTAATAATGGAAAATAAGGAGATGGCAGATAAATTGAACCGGTATTTTGCATCAGTCTTCACTATAAATGATACAAGTAACATCCCAGAAATAACTCTAAATCAGGAAATGGAAGGGAGGAAGGAACTCAGGAAAATTACAATCACCAGGGAAGTGGCACTGAGCAAATTGTTGGAACTGTGGGCTGACAAGCCCCTACGTCCTGATGGACTTCAACCTAGGGTCTTCAAAGAAGTAGCTAGTGAGATAGCTGATGTATTGGTTTTAATTTTCCAAAATTCCCTAGATTCATGGAAGGTTCCATTAGATTGCAAAATAGCAAATGTAACCCCTTTATGCAACAAGGGAGTGAGACAGAAAGCAGCAAACCTTTTTTTTATTCATTCATGGGATGTGGGCTTGCTGGCTAGGCCAGCATTTATTGCCCATCCTAATTGCCCTGTTCAGAGGGCATTTAAAAGTCAACCACGTTGCTGTGGGTCAGGAGTCATATGTAGGCCAGACCAGGTAGGGGCAGCAGATCTCCTTTCCTATAGGACATTAGTGAACCAGATGGGTTTTTACAACAATCAGCAATGGTTTCATGGTCATCATCAGACTTTTATTTACAGGCCAGTTAACAACATATGTCACAGGGAAAAAATTAGAAGCTATTATTAAAGATATTATAGCAGGGCACTTGGAAAAATTCAGGGTAATCAGGCAGAGTCAACATAGTATTGTGAAAAGGAAATCATGTTTAACCAATTTATTGAAGTGCTTTGAAGTAGTAACATATACTGTGGATAAAGGGGAACTGTATTGTATTGCACTGTATTGAGATTTCCAGAAAGCATTTGATAAGGTGCCACATCAAAGGATATTGCAAAAAATAAAAAGTTCATGGTGTAGGGGGGTAACATATTGGCATGGATAGAAGATTGGCTAACTAACAGGAAACAGAGAGTAGGCATAAATGTGCCTTTTTCTGATTGGCAAGATGTAACAAGTGGTGTGCCACAGGGATCAGTGCTGGGGCCTAAACTTTTTACAATTTATATAAATGACTTGGATGAAGGGACCAAAGGTATGGTTGCTAAATTTGCTGACGATACAAAGATAGGTAGGAAAGTAAAATGTGAAGAGGACACAAGGAGGCTACAAAAGGATATTGATAGGTTAAGAGAGTGGGAAAAGACCTAGCAAATGCAGTATAATGTGGGAAAGTGGGAAATTGTCCATTATGGCAGGTAAGATAAAAAAAGAAGCATATTATTTAAATGGTGAAAGATTGCAGAGCTCTGAAATGCTGAGGGACCTGGGTGTTCTAGTGCATGAATTGCAAAAGACTAGTATGGAGGTATAGCAAGTAATTAGGAAAGCTAATTGAATGTTTTCATTTATTGCAAGGGGAATTGAATACAAAGGTAGGGAGGTTATGCATCAGTTATACAAGTCATTGGTGAGACCACATCTGCAGTACTGTGTACAGTATTGGTCTCCTTATTTAATAAAGGATGTAAACGGATTGGAAGCCGTTCAGAGAAGGTTTACTAAACTAATACCTGGATTGGGTGGGTTGTCTTATGAGGAAAGGTTGGACAGACTAGGCTTGTATCTGCTGGAGTTTAGAAGAGTAAAAGGCAAGTTGATTGAAACATATAAGGTCCTGAGGTGTCTTCACAGGGTCAATATGGAGAGAGTATTTCTTCTTGTGGGAGAATCTAATACTAGGAGTCACCCATTTAGGACAGAGTGAGGGGAATTTTTTTCTCTCAGAGGGTTGTGAGTCTATGGAAATCTCTTCCTCAAAAGGCGGTGGAAGCGGAGTCTTTGAATACTTTTAAGGCAGAGGTGAAAGGTTATCGGGGTAGGCGGGAATGTGGAGTTGAAGTTACAATCTGATCAGCCATGATCTCAATGAATGGCAGAGCAGGCTTGAGGGCCTGAATGGCTGACTCCTGCTCTTAATTTGTACATTTGTAAATAAGGGCCGGGATTTTCCGTGCCCACCAGCATTGGGTGTGTTCGGTGGTGTGAGTGGACAATATGGCGCGATCGGTTTCATGATGGCATGAAACCAATTTGCGATCGTCCGCTCAGCCCGCTGATGGCAGGCCATGTTTCTCTCCATCGGACATCAGGAACCTCATTGTAATACATCTGCATATCACTATTAGGCCAGCCTGCCAGAATCGTCCCCCCCGCCCCGCCCACCCCACTGGATTGTCCACCCACATTGGCAGCAAAACACACCGACAAGTCTCACAATAGCACATAAGTGACATGCACCTGGTGAGCTGCATTTCGCTCGGGACTTCAAAATTTGTTTGCCTACCTTGCTTCAGTCAGCACTCAGTCATCAGCATCAGCTTCACAGACAGCACCACATCACTTTTAGGGGGCTCATGGCAGGTCTCCACCTACCAGATCAGCCATATGTGGGTGGCTTTTTAATGGCTGCAGGGCAAGGTCTTGTTTGGGGAAGGGGCAGAAGTGGCCTCAGTCAAAGGAAGAGGCTCCAGGACAAGAGCTGTACTGGGGAAGGAGGGTAATCCAGGGTGTGTGTGGGGGCACATGTTGAGGGTGAGAGCTGAAGAGGCAGTCTCCAGAGGAGATGAGGCTTGATGGATATGTGAGGGTATGTGTGAGAGAGTGATTGGTGATGCCCCTGGAGCTGGCTGTGAGTGAGATGCCAGTAAATGTGTAATGTGCTTGAGTGTGAGAGTTTAGGGTGATGAGATAGTTGCCATACCCTGGCTGCATGGATGAGATCATTTATCCTCTATCTGCATTGGATGCCCAATCTCTTCTGTACAACACTGGCACTGATCACCACAGCCACCACCTCCCAAGCCTGGTTGGTCATGCTGCAGCCCATCCTGCAGCCAGAGCGTGGGTAGAGGACATCACGGCAGGCAGGGGGGCTGCAGTCTTTTTGCTTTTCTTGGCCATCTGCAGTTGTCCTGGTCTGGAAGCACTGAGATGTGTGCGTGCATCTGGACTTTAAATATGGCGCCTGGCTAAGTAATGGCGTGACGGGTGAATGAGAGCTCGCCTGCCATCGAAATGGCATGTTTGCTGGGAATGCATAACTAATGGAGCAGGTTTGGGATGATACCATGTGAAAAGCCACCATTGTATCATTTTACCCACCCGCTACCGCACTTAGTGCAAATCTGAGACAATTGCGCCCACGATTTTTCTTTCACAAAACCATGTTGACTCTGCCTGATTGTATTATGATTTTCTAAATGTCTTGTTACTACCTCCTTAATAATGGATTCCAGCATTTTCTCAGTGGCAAATGTTAGACAACTGGCCTACATTTTCCTGCTTTCTGCCTCTCTCTTTTTTTGAACAGTGGTGTTACATTTGCAGTTTTCCAATCTGCTGGGACCTTTCCAGAACCTAGGGAATTTTGGAAGATTACAACCAATGCATCCCCAACACTGCAGCCACTTCCGTTAAGGCCCTAGGATGCTGGGGGACTTGTCAGCCTTTTGTCCCATTAGTTTTCCTAGTATTTTTTCTCTAGTGATCATGTTTGTCTTAATGTTCCTCCCTCCCTTTTGCCTCTTGATTTTCTACAATTCTAGGGGTGCTTTCTGTATCTTCTACTGTGAAGGCAAAATACTTATTCAAAGTCTCTGCCATTTCCTTGTTCCCAATATTAACTCCTCAGCCTCATCCTTTAAGGGACCAAGGCTCATTTTGCCTATTATTTTTCTTTTTATATACTTGTAGAATCTTTTACTGTCTGTTTTTATATTTTTTGCTAGATTACTCTCATTCTCCAATTTCTCCCTCTATTATTTTTTCGTCATCCTTTGCTGGTTTCTAAAATTTTTCAAATCTTCTGGCCTTCCACTAATATTTGCAGCATTATACAACTTTTCTTTCAATTTGATAGCATCCTTGACTTCCTTAGTTAGCTATGGATACTGCATCCTTCTCATAGCATCTTTCTTTCTCAATAGAATATATCTTTGTTGAGAGTTATGAAATATCTCCTTAAATGTCTACCGCTGCTTCTCTACTACCTTACCTTTTAATCTATTTTCCCATTCCACTGTAGCCAACTTTGTCTTCATACCCTTGCAATTGCCTTTATTTAATTTTAAGATACTAGTTTCAGAGCCAAATTTCTCACCCTCAAGCTGAGTGTGAAATTCTATCATGTTATGATCACTCTTGCCTAGAGGATCCATTACTATGAGGTCATTAATTAATCCTGTCTCATTACACATTACCAGGTCTAAAATAGTCTGTTCCCTGGTTGGTTCCAGAATGTATTGTTCCAAGAAACTGACCTGAATACACTCTATGAACTCATCCTCCAGGCTATTTTTGCCAATTTTATTTGTCCAATCTTTATGAAAATTAAAGTGCTTATTGGAGTACCTTTTCTCACAAGCCCCCGTTATTTCTTGATTTATATTCTTGTACAGTGTAGCTACTGTCAGGGAGCCTTTAAACTATTTCCACCAGTGACTTCTTTCCTTTGCTATTTCTTATCTCTGCCTAAACTGATTTTACATTTTGATCCTCCAAAGCAAGTTAATTCTTAGTACTGCATTTATCTCACCCTTTATTAACACAGCTACCTCACCCCTTTTCCTTTCTTCCTATCCTTCCGAAATGTCAAATACCCTTGAATATTCAGGTCTCAGTCACGGTCACTTTGCAACCATGTCACTATAATGGCTAACATATCATACTCATTTACTTCCAATTGTGCTATCAATTCATCCATCTTATTATGAATGCTGTGGGCATTCAGATTAACAGCCTTTAATTGTCTTTTTACCATTTTTTCCTACTCTGAACTTATTTGCTAGTATACTCTTATGTTTGTTAGCTCTGTCCCTTCCTGTCATAATTTGGTTATTGCCCGCATCGCTAACCTGCACTATTGCCTTGCCCTTTCTCTTTAACTTTCCAAATCTCCCCTGACGTGAACCTGTAAACATACTGGTTTACTTGGAGAACACCAAGCCAGCAAAGGCGATATTAGAAGAGGTGACTAAATGTTTGGTGAGAGGTGGGGTTTTAAAGGAAGAGAGGGCTTGGAGAGGCAGAGATGTTTAAGGAGGAAATCCAAGGTGTAGGGCTTTGATGACTGAAGGCGCAGGCTCCAACGGTGAGCAAAGGGAATGGAAGAGGTACAAGATGTCAGAGTTTGAGGGACACTGAATTCTCGTGGGGCTGGAAAAGGTTACAGAGATCGGGAGGAGTGAGGCCATGAAGAGTTTTAAAAAATGAGGGCATAAGTTAGTAATAAGATGGGTACCTGATGATCATATATGTGATTAAACTTATCCAATCAGTCCATATTTGACAATATAAAGCTTATAACAGCTGGAATATTTTTCTTCTTTAAATTCTGAATATTCTATTCTTGTTTGTTCGGAAGGCTAATGGTGCTATAGCCAGTGGGTACGTTTTTGTAAATAGCTGCTGTTCATTAAAAATTTAAATGTATTAATTTTGTCCCTTCTGGCACAATGGAATGATTATTGACTTCAGCACGTTGCATCAATGAAATGTTACATCTAGAGAAAAGGCTTATTAAAACCTGACCCCAATCATTTCATTGTTCCTGATGCAATGCATGCAGAATGAAAAACAAAACTGCAGAGGGCTCTTTCTCCCCTCTGTAATGCTTTGGCAAACAGGAATGGAGAAGCACGGGGACTGGAAGTCATATCTGAGGAGAACATATGACCCTCAACAAAGCAACTGAAAAAGTACAACAGTTTGGCCTTAAGTGGCCCTACTCCAATCTTTTGATGGGCAGTCACTCATTCTCTTACTTCTGCATTGTAATGGTTATGGTATTACACAATGCATTAATAATTTCGCAAATAGTTACTGTATCTGTACCATTGACAATGAGATGTGGAAACTTTATTTTCACCAAGATGACAGGTTCACTGCCTGGGTCTGCAGGGATTGCTCACTTGTAACACAGACATACAGCCTTGTTAGGGCTGTTAATGACTGTACTGTTGTATTAGACAGACAATTTAAAGGCAGAATTCCACTACACCATTAATCCTTACCAGTATTTAACAGATACCATAAGAAAAATGCTGAACCGATCATCTGTGTCCAAAGTGCACAGGTCCACCAGCTAGGTGCCAGTAGCTCTTGGTCATTTCTAATTTATTGAAACAGTTTGCAACCTGAAGTGAAGATACATTTCCTAAAATCTGTGTGTGTACTTTGCGCTGACAATATTTATCTCAGTTATTCTCGATAGGTGCTCTACTGCTATCTTTTATAGATGACGGAGATCAGTCTGAAACTCATTTTAACAGGCTGAGGGGAAACAGGTATGTATTCTAACAGAAAAGATTGAAAATACAGCTGCGCAAGAGAAGTGAATAAATGCAGACTAGTGACATCCTAAAAAAGGACATGAATTGAGTTTTCATGGATCTTTCAATTACTGAAGTGAGCTTTCAGTCTTAAAGAGATTGTACATGAGGGTAAGGAATTAGAAGAGAGACTGATGTTCACAAATAGAAGGAAATACTTACTAACCAATAAAAGTGAAAGCATTACAGTGTTTTGAAGAAAGATAAAGATAGGCAAACACCACTTAAAATTCTGAGCCCTTTATTTATACAAAATATTCCCATCTCTCTGATTTCTCCAGCAAATTAAAATTATCGTCAGGTATTTTGTTAAAAAACGAAATGCAAAAAGAAAGAATATTCTGTCTTCAAATAGTGCTCTGGGACAACTGATTATCTTTTCTTCAATTGTTTAAATTTCTGGTTTTTTTTTCAAAAATCACTGGTGGTGACAGAAGCACTGAATGGATTCTCCTGTCCCACACAAACACAGCATCTTCCAGAAAACAATACTCCAAACAACTCCAGTCTTTTTAAGCAGAATGTCAACACAAACTTTTACTAAATATAAGCTTTAATTTTGATGTGAATATGTGTAGGAAGAAATTACATCTCAGGTCATTTTGGAAATCTGATTTACGGCAATACTTTCAGTGCCAAATGGTTCTTCTCTTAATATAATTTGTGTTGCACAGTGGCTGGAATAGTAAATGTTTCGCATTTGGTTCAAGGAGTTTTTCTAGTTACAGATTAATAAATGCATGTAGTTAAGTCCCTCATTTA